>NC_041402.2:8649196-9946696 GCF_900747795.2 Erpetoichthys calabaricus | reverse complement strand
GCTATATAAATAAATGTTGTTGTTGTTGTTCCTTGCTACATCACAGTAGAAAAGAAAATGGAAAAAGAAAACACAAATTGACCTGAAAACACCAGAGACTGGGCTCATGTCGTGACTCGTTCACTTGGGGTCTTAACTTAGAGTGGCTCGAGTGATCACGTTGTGGCTGAACTGGCGTCCCTGCCACCTTTGGTCCTTGACTTGCACCTAAAGGTTCTGTGTTGGGCTCCAGACCCCCAAGCCTCGATTCCGATTTACATTTTTCACCTTTCCCTACACATTCAGTGGCGGGCTGTCCTGCCTGCTGCTTCAGCACTTCTAATTTGTAGCTTCTTCAGTGTGGATGTCATAATGGATGTCGTTTTTGAAGCTCCCTGCTGTGATGCTCTTCAAGGTTAATGCGTTTCATATGGAAGCATTTCAACTTCAAGGCTGACTTCTTATTATATTTTCACCAGATGTCACAGGAATGATAACAGTATACACAACTGAAGTGTGGCCTAGCAGTTAACGCGCCGGACTGTGACACAGATGGCTTCCAGTTCAGTCCGCAGCCACTGTCTGAGTGTGCCACCCTGAGTGAGCCAACTGATTATAAATGTCATAACTTGTTTAATCCAGTTTAGATTTGGGATTGGGGGAAGCCTTCCTCTACAAAGTTTAAGGCCGCCCTGCAGAGGGACCACTCATACAGGGGACAGTGGGGCACAGGACAAGGGTACAAGTGGAGAGCTTAGAGCAAAATACAAGCGACTTACAATTCCTAGATAATAAAATCTAATAACTAATATCAGTTAGACAAGAGCTCCACAGAACAAGAGGGTCTTCAGAGGGTCTTCTTAACCACATTGAGGGAGTCAGTAGTTCAGATGGAGGCGGGCAGCTCATTCCACCCAATAGGAGCTACACATGAAGAGAAGTCTGGGTTGAGATTTAATGCCACACAGAGATGGCACCGCAGATGACATTCACCAGCAGATCTGAGCGGCTGAAACATTGTACCTCAGTAGTTTCTGTGGTCCCATTGACCCCTCTGTAGGCCAGCATCAAGGATTTGAACCTAATATGTGCCACTAATGGAAGCCAATGGAGTAATTTGAAGAGAGCAGTGAAATGTGCCCACCTTGGCTGGTGGAACATCAGGTTATGTGTTGGGGCGGCTGTGGGGCATCTGTTGGCAAAGAAAGATTCACTCATCTTGACTTTGCTGACGATGCTGTGATCTTCACAGAGTCTATGGAGGCTCTGATGGGGGCTCTCGAGAGACTGAGCTGGGGGTCTGAGTGTCCTGATTGTGTCTTGAGTTTTAGCCCTTCTTGTTGTATCTGAGGCCCCGCCCCTACTTTTTAAATTTGCATATTGCTTGCACCACCCCTCCCATCTTTTTCTGCTATGCCACTGTTAGAGATGCCAATGGAACTGTTCAGTCTTATTTAACAGGTAGAAAATAATTCTTTATTTGCTGTAGATAGATTGAACTTTGTTGTCCCCAGGGGGAAATTTGGCTGTTTACAGAAGCTCTTCAATAAATAAATAAACAAATTCTGTAGTTATTGTATTTTGGGGGATCCATAATATTGCATATGGCATACTACAAGAATCTACTCTTGGCTTGCTGTTATTTTCAATCTACAGTCACCCGTCTGTGGGGCATCTGTTGGTGAAGAGAAATTCACAGATCTTGACTTTGGTGACGATGCTGTGATCACCGTGGAGGCAATGGAGGCTCTGATCGGGGGTCTCGTGTGACTGAGTGAGGAGTCTGAGTGTCTGGGCTTGTGAGTGTCCTGATAAAAACCAACATCCAGGCCTTTAATGACCTCATGGGCACGGCCATCAGCAGTGTGTCTGTCTGCAGAGAGAGTGTCGACCTCATCGAGAGGTTTATTTACCTGGGCAGTGACATTCATGTGTCTCTGGTGACTCTTCCTATGAAGTCAGTAGATGGATTGGGAGAGCATGGGGGGTCATGAGTTTGCTGGAAAGGGGTGTGTGGAGCTCCTAATATTTTTGCAAAAGTATGAAGGTCCAAGTCTTCAGAGTACTGGTGCTCCCTGTTTGTGAGTCCTGGACGCTATCCAGTGACCTGAGATGAAGACTGGACTCCTTTGGTGTCTCTTTGGAGAGTCCTTGGGTGCCGCTGGTTTGACTTTGTGTTGCTCACGGGGTCCTGAATGAGGCACATGAACTGCATTGTGAGGGAGCGTCAGGTACGGCACTACGGCCATGTGGCGCGATTACCCGAGGGTGATCCGGCTCACAGGACCCTCATTATTTAGTGAATGGACTGGGCCAAGGGGCCACTTAACACCTGGCCACGACAGATAGGTGGTCATTTCTGGAGGGTGGGACTGGACCGCGTGACAGCTGGAGGGGTTGCCAAATGGGATCCTGAACTGTTTTGTTGTGAGGTGGGTGCGTCAACATGCTGTACCAGCGCCTGGTCCCCAACCTGACTTGAGCTGACCTGGTGGTTAATCACGGTAGCTTGCACAATGTGATTGACGCTCCAAGGATCATATTTGATGAGCTCAGTTGTTTGTGCTGGATTTGTGCCCTTGGTGGGTCGCGGTGACACATAAAGGGGAAAAGGGTTGAGAAACAGTGGTGTGGAGTGAATCTGCAGGACTGAGAGATCATCTTGACCTGGCCAGTGAAGGACAGCTGGTCATCGATCACCACCTTACCGGGGGACGGGGTGCTGAACAGACGAACAAGATGGAATAAGAATAAGGTCCATCTTTAATATGTTGAGCTGGAGATGGTGTCCCTGGATCTTCAAACTGTTCTTTAGACGGCTTCAAGTTAATCCAAAATGCTGCTGCAGGAATTATTACAAGAACAAGAAAACAGCAGGAAATATAAGAAGCCTCCACAGTGATTTAATAAAGAGTTAAAAAAGAAACAGCAAAGGAAAAAAAAATAGATGACTAAGGCATACACTATGGTGGGTTGGCACCCTGCATGGGATTGGTTCCTGCCTTGTGCCCTGTGTTGGCTGTGATTGGCTCCAGCAGACCCCCGTGACCCTGTGTTCAGATTCAGCGGTTTGGAAAATGGATGGATGGAAAGGAAAAAAAAATATATGACTAAGGCATACACTACGGTGGGTTGGCACCCTGCCCGGGATTGGTTCCTGCCTTGTGCCCTGTGTTGGCTGGGATTGGCTCCAGCAGACCCCCGTGACCCTGTGTTCAGATTCAGCGGTTTGGAAAATGGATGGATGGACTAAGGCATACAAGACTAATAACCCCAATGTGAATCGTAGGGCCGTCTTAACGCATGGGCACGCTGGGCAATGCCCGGGGGCCCCATGCTAATCTATGCATGTTGTGACTTGCTGAGTGGTTGTGTAGGTAGGGGCGCCAGTGCACTACTTTGCCCGGGGGGCCTATAATGCTGTTAAGACGGCCCTGGTATGAGAGCATGAGGGCAACCGTTAAGATGGATATTAGGAAAGATAAAAGGCAGTTAGAGAGAAATATAGCAGAGGAGGCGAAAGATGACCCAAAGAGATTTCTTCAGTATTTTAGTAGTAAAAGAAGAGCCAAGGAGGAGGACTGACTACTGCAATACGGTGTTCACTGGATCTTCAAACTGTTCTCTAGGCGGCTTCCAGTTAATCCAAACTGCTGCTGCAAGAATTATTAGAAGAACAAGAAAATACGAACACATAACCCCAGTGCTTGAGTCCTTACACCTGCTCCCAGTTAAGTTTAGGGCAGATTTCAAAATCCTCCTTTTAACATATAAAGCATTAAATGGCCGAGGTCTGGCTTACTTGTCTGAGCTTATCATGACTTACAAACCTGAGTGCACATTAAGATCTCAAGATGCCAGTCTGCTTACCATTCCAAGGATTATTCAAATAACAGTGGGAGGTCATGCTGTTAGTTACAGGACCCCCTAAACTGTGAAGTGGTCTGTCTGCTACTATAAGAGATGCCCCTTCGGTCTCAGCTTTTAAATCCCGGCTGAAGTCTCACGACTTCAGTTTAGCACACCCTGACTAGAGCTGCTGATTAACTGTACAGACTGCATCTCTGTTGTTAGTCATTAGCACTAAAACATAAGTAACACAATCGTTAGAATTTGTTACTAAGGATCACCTATTCTGTTTCTCTTCTTGGTACTTAAATGTGGTAGTTGGTGCCCACCGCCCACCTGCCAAGTTGTTCTGCCTGCCTAAATTAAAGTCATCTCTGATGGAGGATCACAGGAATCATAGGATAGAGGGGTCCTGTCATCGGATTGGCTGGCCCAGTAATGACTCAGCTGTGGAATGGCCAATAGGGGGAGGCAGCTTGATGGCCGAGGTCTCCAGATCCTATTATGGGATATCATCTACTGTTGAATTCTGCTCTGTACTTGTAATATTATTGTATTGAGGATGCCTTGTGGTCTCTTCTGTGTATTATTTTGTTTTGACCCCCTTCTTTTTGACACCCACTGCATTCCCAACCTACCTGTGTGTCTATTCTTGTCACATTAAGTGCACAAGTTTTAATTTCTGGATCATCTTCCAAAAGTTAATCGTTCAGTTGATCTGGTCTTTTTGACAACTCACGTTCTGACTTCAATAAGAAACTTGGACCATGTGACCATGTGGTGCTCTTGAGAAAATTTTCTATGCTTAGCCCTCTAGAAGCTTGATCAGTCATATTAAGGGCAGATGTGACATACCTCCACTGTGAAGGCTGTGAATGATCTCTGATCACGGAGATTCGGTTGGCAACAAAGGTCTTGAATCGAGTGCTTTCATTTGAGATGTATTTTAGCACCGCGGTGCTGTCAGTCCAAAATGTAGATTCTTGTAAGGGCATTTGAAGCTCACCTTTAAGCATTTTGTCCATTTTAACTGCCACAACGGCTGCTGTCAGCTCCATTCTTGGAGTTGGGTGTGAGTGAAACTTCCTTTCCCGAGGTTTCTTCCATGTTTTTTTCCATGCAAGGGTTTTTTTTGGGAATTTTTCCTTGTCTTCTTAGAAAGTCAATGCTGGGAGCCTGTCTGCCTGTTAAAGCCCATTGCAGCACTTCTTGTGTGATTTTGGGATGTACCAAAATAAATTGTATTGTTTTGGGTTGGATTGTACCCAGGTTGCAATATTAGTGAGACATGATGATCTGATGCCATGCATACCAGCTGCGCATCACCAGCATAGCAATGATATGAGACACCATGGCACTGGATGACGGGGGTCTAGTGAAGCGTTGTATAGGGAGAAGAGAAGAAAACAGCATGTATTTGGATTGTGGGAAAAAACTGGAGACCCCCCCAAGGGGTGGCACATGCAAACTCCACACAGTTGGCACCAGGGACATGAAACCCGGTCTCGTTACTCCTCACTGTAATTAATTAAAAAGAAGGAAGTGCTGCTTGTAGAGTGGCACAGGACAGTGTTCATCGTATAAAACAATGTGCCCATGCAGGTCACACCCTCCCAAGTCCTGATTCCTACATCTGCCTACTTTCAAGGGACTCTTTTTAATTTAATAAGACATTTGCTTATCTTTCTTTCTCTCTCTAAACAATCAAATCCGAATCCTGAGACACACCTGCTTTGCATTAACGCAGAACCAATCGGACACGCTGCTGCCATCCACTCCCAGGATTTAATCCAGATGGATGCATACCACGTCTTGGACTGGACGTATAGGATTTCATTATCATTATTAATATTCCCCAAATAGCTGCCATGGCACATGTGTGCACAAAGACCACGAAGCAAGTCCTTTTGTCTGAGGTTTCCCCCTGACAAATCAAGCAGAGACCTTCATACTTTAGGGCTTTTGTGATTATGAAAGCGAAATACGAGACAGCTTGAAAGAGTCGAATTGGGGAACCAAAACTTCACACGTTATGAAAGCTGTGTGGGATGTGGTAACGTCAGGAATAGGTAGACGGCCTAGGAAAAGAACTTGGGTGTTATACTTATACAAGATTGAGTCACAATGGATTTAATTTGGCTTCTTTGACACTGATCAACAGAAAAGACTCTTTAATGTCAAGGTGAAAAAAGACCCCTGCAAAGTGACAAGTGACAAATGACAAATATAAAACATGTCATAACTGATGGCATAGGCATGAATTTAGTGCCCCAGGTACCCATAGCCTTTGGCTCCATCCATTTCCCAGGACATTGGTAGTCATTACTGAGGATGGACTTAGGGAAATAAGGATACAAATAAAAAGTTAGGGTGCAAAAATGCAAAGTGTACTTTTTTAAAACAATCCAAAGTGTCCAAAACAAAAGTGCAGCTCAAATCGATCTGCAATGAATATTCCATAGAAATTGTTCCATAAATCCACCTTAATAAAAGGATGCGAGTTTGTGTGTGTCTGACTATGTATCAAAGTGGTTGCTATTTCTCTTTCAATCCAACAGATGGTGTACCATAAACATTTGTAATACATTTTATTTGTCATTTCAACAGATGGCACATCACAAACATTAACACTGATTTACTGAATCCTATCTAAATGGCATATAACAGAAACATATGCATTGCATTTGACATTCCAACAGATGGTGCAACACAGACATTTATAGCAATAAAATACAATGCATTTTTCATTCACACAGATTTGTTGTAGTAAAATGCATTGTATGTGTCATTCCAACAGGGGGTGCATCACAAACATTAACACTGCTTTACAAATCCCATACCAAATGGTATATAATAGAGACACATTCATTGCATTTGTCTTTCCAACAGATGATGCATTACAAACATTTCTAGTAATAAAATGCAAAATATTTGTCATTCTAACAGATGGAGCATCACAAACATTTTTAATAATAAAATACGTTGCATTTGTCATTCCAACAGAGGGTGCACCACAAACATTAACACTGCTTTACTAATCCCATGCCAAATGGTATGTAATAGAGACAGATACATTGCATTTGTCATTCTAACAGATGATGTATCACAAACATTTCTAGTACTGTACTTAAAATGCAAAATATTTGTCTTTCTAACAGATGGAGCATCACAAACATTTTTAATAATTAAATGCATTGTATATGACATTCCAACAGATGATGCATCACAGACATTTATAGCAATAAAATATAATGCATTTTTCATTCTAACAGATGGAGAATCACAAACATTTTTAATAATATAATACATTGCATTTGTCATTCCAACAGAGGGTGCACCACAAACATTAACACTGCTTTACTAATCCCATGCCAAATGGCATGTAATAGAGACAGATACATTGTATTTGTCATTCCAACAGATGATGTATTACAAACATTTCTAGTACTTAAAATGCAAAATATTTGTCTTTCTAACAGATGGAGCATCACAAACATTTTTAATAATTTAAATGCATTGTATATGACATTCAAACAGATGGTGCATCACATACATTTATAGCAATAAAATAAAATGCATTTTTCATTCTAACAGATGGAGAATCACACACATTTGTTGTAATAAAATGCAAAATATTTGTCATTCTAATAGATGGAGCATCACAAACATTATTAATAATAAAATGCATTGTATATGACATTCTAACAGATGGAGTATCACAAACATTTTTAATAATAAAATACATTGAATTTGTCATTCCAACAGAGAGTACATCACAAACATTAACACTGCTTTACTAATCCCATGCCAAATGGTTTGTAATAGAGACAAATACATCGTATTTGTCATTCCAACAGATTTAATAGTAATAGTAGTAATAGTGATAAAATGCTAAATATTTGTAAATCGAACAGATGGAGCATCACAACCATTTACAGTAATAAAATGCATTATATTTGTCATTCCAACAGACCGTGCATCACAAATATTAACCCTGCTTTGTTTTTTACAGGTCCAAATAGTGTTATTTCTCAGCCAGACCAGGGGTTGGCGTTGTCATATAATTCTTTCTCATCTTGTCCTTCTTCAGACCAGTTGAAGACCGTTCCTCTCAGTGACATCACCATAGGTCCACCCTCTGATGATGTCTCTTCCGGCCCCATTTTATGATGTCATTTCCGATACCCTGCCATATCAGTTCCTGTTCCGGCCTCCCTGACTGCACCTCCTCATCTAATACACCATATTTATGGACCAGTTTCATCCTGTTTCTCAGTCGTGTCTTGAACTCGTGTCTGTGAAGTCGTCTTTTTCTTTTTGGCCTGCCTTTTTTCAGGTACGTGGGGTGGTCATCCCCAAACCTTTGTCTGTCTACTGCCTGTTTTATGACACCTGTCTAGTCTCCCAGTCCCAGCCTCACAACACCATCCTGCCACCGCCGTCCTTCACCCTTGGAATGAGATTGCACACATGACGAGCGGTGTCTGGATTCCTCCAGATGTGACGCAAATCTTGGTTTCATCAGACACCAGAGCATCTCGCTTCTCACAGTCTGAAAGTCTTTCAGGTGCCTTTTTGCAAATCGTCTGTTACTGATGCAGAGGCTTCCGTCTGGCCCCTCTGTCATAAAGCCCACGTGGGTGGAGTGTTACAGTGGTGTTTGAACTTCTGGAAGTTTCTCTCATCTCCACAAAAGTTCAGAAGTGACCATTGGGTTCTTGATCACCTCTCTTGTCTTTCACCCATGGCTGGTCAGCTTTGCCCTGTGGCCAGCTCTAGGAAGTGTCATTGTTGTTCCATACTTCATCCATCCATCCATCCATTTTCCAACCCGCTGAATCTGAACACAGGGTCACGGGGGTCTGCCGGAGCCAATTGTTCCATACCTTTTCCATTTAAAAATTATGGAGCCCACTGTGTTTTGGGGAATATTCAGTGCTGCAGGATTTTTTTGGTTGCCTTCCCCAGATCTGAGGCTCGACACAATCCTGTCTCTAAACTCTGCAGGCAACTCCATCGACCTCACGGCTTGGCTTTTGTCATCTGTGGGACGTTCTATAGGCAGGTGTCCACCCAACTGAAATGACCACAGGTGGACTCCAAACAAGGGGTGGAAACATCTCAATGATGATGGAAAGACTGGGATGCAGCTGAGCCAAAGTCCAAGTGTCGTAGCAAATCCATCATTCTTGTGTCAATGTGAAATTTCTGGGTTTTTTTAATCTTTTACAGGTGGCTTTGCCCCCTTGCTCGCTTTGCTTGTCCACCACCCACAAAGGGCATGCTATGAGCCAGCCACTTCGTGTTTCTGCCGCTCACGTTGTGAAGGGGGTGGCTGAACACACGCTAAGGAGATACAGATGGATCAGCTGCTGACTTGCTGCTGCTACTGCTGCTGCTGAGCTGCACGTCGATCATTTTAAAGCCTGCGCAGCAGCTGTCCTTTTGTCTCACTGCCTTGTCTTGTGGGACGTTAAAGTGTCTCTGAGAAAATCACGTCTCGTCTCCTTCCAAGCCTTCCAAGATTATTGTTTATAATAGAGAGATTTCATGAAACATGGGAGGCACTGTGGCGCAGTGGTAACAGTGCTGCCTTGCAGTAAGAAGACCAGATTTCACATCCTGGCGTCTTCCTGCATGGTGTTGACTTTTCTGTATTTTCAAAGCAGTCATTCACAGAGACCAGATGAGAAAGCAGAACAATTCTCTATTTGCATATAGAGAGGCACAAACGTCTCAGTCCACGGTATGTCTACTAGGACTACGTGTTTTAATACCTTTGTAATCAGGACAGCATTGATTTCAAGGTTCAAGGTTCTTTTATTTGCCATTTGTGCATAAAACCAACAGTCAAAGCACATTGGAATTCTTGTGCAGACCTCAGTCCGAGTCATAGTAAAACATTTAAATAATGTAAAAAACAGTAAAACAAAATAATAAATAATGTAGATTATACCAGCACTATACAGAAAGGTGGTAATATCTACACAAAAAAAATACATTATATTGTAAGTATTGCCCAGTTAAAATATTGCACATTTTTCACTCGTCATTTACAGTGCATCTAACAATAATTCTTTGCATTTATATAGCGCTTTTCTCACAACTTAAAGCGCTCAGCAATTGCAGGTTGAGGGCCTCGCTCAAGGGCCCAACAGAGCAGAGTCCCTTTTGGCATTTACAGGATTCGAACCGGCAACCATCCAATTGCTAGTGCAGATCCCTAGCCTCAGAGCCACCACTCCGCCCTTTTGGTAAGTATTCACAGCGCATCACTTTTCCCACATTTTGTTATGTTACAGCCTTATTCCAAGATGGATTAAATTCATTTTTTTCCTCAGAATTCTACACACAACACCCCATAATGACAATGTGAAAAAAGTTTACTTGAGGTTTTTGCAAATTTAATAAAAATAAAAAAACTGAGAAATCCCATGTACATAAGTATTCACAGCCTTTGCCATGAAGCTCGAAATTGAGCTCAGGTGCCTCCTGTTTCCCCTGATCATTCAGAGATTCTGATATGCTAACGCCCACCTGAGACAGTCACCATGGCACACACGGCCCTTTTGTTTTCTATGTGGGTGTGGCAGTGCGCCATATCAGCGTGAGCTCCTAACCTCATCTCTCTCGCTCTCTATTGTGCCTACGTGACCACACAGTGATACCTGAACTAGTCCAAAATGACGTTTGCACTGATTTGTGTTTTTTGTATCTCACACCCTCATACAATTTTATCGTAAGAGCATCCCTCATCTATGATGGAGCATTCGATCAGAAGAAAATATGAAGCTGGCTTTAAATTGGTGAAAGAAATTGGTAACTGTGCTGCTGCAACAAACTTCGATGTGTCTGAGAAACTGATGTGAGATTGGAGGAGGCAAGAAGATGTAAAAAAAAAATGTACAGTGCATCCAGAAAGTATTCACAGCGCATCACTTTTTCCACATTTTGTTATGTTACAGCCTTATTCCAAAATGGATTAAATTCATTTTTTTCCTCAGAATTCTACACACAACACCCCATAATGACAACGTGAAAAAAGTTTACCTGAGATTTTTGCAAATTTATTAAAAATAAAAAAACTGAGAAAGTACATGTACATAAGTATTCACAGCCTTTGCCATGAAGCCCAGAATTGAGCTCAGGTGCATCCTGTTTCTCCTGATCATCCTTGAGATGTTTCTGCAGCTTCATTGGAGTCCACCTGTGGTAAATTCAGTTGACTGGACGTGATTTGGAAAGGCACACACCTGTCTATATAAGGTCCCACAGTTGACAGTTCATGTCAGAGCACAAACCAAGCATGAAGTCAAAGGAATTGTCTGTAGACCTCCGAGACAGGATTGTCTCGAGGCACAAATCTGGGGAAGGTTACAGAAAAATTTCTGCTGCTTTGAAGGTCCCAATGAGCACGGTGGCCTCCATCATCCGTAAGTGGAAGAAGTTCGAAACCACCAGGACTCTTCCTAGAGCTGGCCGGCCAGCTAAACTGAGTGATTGGGGGAGAAGGGCCTTAGTCAGGGAGGTGACCAAGAACCCGATGGTCACTCTGTCAGAGCTCCAGAGGTCCTCTGTGGAGAGAGGAGAACCTTCCAGAAGGACAACCATCTCTGCAGCAATCCACCAATCAGGCCTGTATGGTAGAGTGGCCAGACGGAAGCCACTCCTTAGTAAAAGGCAAATGGCAGCCCGCCTGGAGTTTGCCAAAAGGCACCTGAAGGAAACTCAGACCATGAGAAAGAAAATTCTCTGGTCTGATGAGACAAAGATTGAACTGTTTGGTGTGAATGCCAGGTGTCACGTTTGGAGGAAACCAGGCACCGCTCATCACCAGGCCAATTCCATCCCTACAGTGAAGCATGGTGGTGGCAGCATCATGCTGTGGGGATGTTTTTCAGCGGCAGGGACTGGGAGACTAGTCAGGATAAAGGGAAAGATGACTGCAGCAATGTACAGAGACATCCTGGATGAAAACCTGCTCCAGAGCGCTCTTGACCTCAGACTGGGGCGACGGTTCATCTTTCAGCAGGACAACGACCCTAAGCACACAGCCAAGATATCAAAGGAGTGGCTTCAGGACAACTCTGTGAATGTCCTTGAGTGGCCCAGCCAGAGCCCAGACTTCAATCCGATTGAACATCTCTGGAGAGATCTTAAAATGGCTGTGCACCGACGCTTCCCATCCAACCTGATGGAGCTTGAGAGGTGCTGCAAAGAGGAATGGGCGAAACTGGCCAAGGATAGGTGTGCCAAGCTTGTGGCATCATATTCAACAAGACTTGAGGATGGAATTGCTGCCAAAGGGGCATCGACAAAGTATTGAGCAAAGGCTGTGAATACTTATGGACATGGGATTTCTCAGTTTTTTTATTTTTAATAAATTTGCAAAAACCTCAAGTAAACTTTTTTCACGTTGTCATTATGGGATGTTGTGTGTAGAATTCTGAGGAAAAAAATTAATTTAATCCATTTTGGAATAAGGCTGTAACATAACAAAATGTGGAAAAAGTGATGCTCTGTGAATACTTTCTGGATGCACTGTATTGTAAAATGTTTCTGGATTTCTGTTTTAAAAACAAGGACACACAGTGAGGAGTGTTGGGGCACCTGTGGTGCAAACCCCATATAAATCCATCCATCCATCCATTTTCCAAAAAGCTGAATCCGAACACAGGTTCACGGGGGTCTGCTGGATCCAATCCCAGCCAACACAGGGCACAAGGCAGGAACCAATCCCGGGCAGGGTGCCAACCCACCACAGGACACACCCACACACCAAGCACACACTAGAGCCAATTTAGAATCGCCAATCCACCTAACCTGCATGTCTTTGGACTGTGGGAGGAAACTGGAGCGCCCGGAGAAAACCCACACAGACACGGGGAGAACATGCAAACTCCACCCAGGGAGGACCCGGGAAGCGAACCCAGGTCCCCTACTGCGAGGCAGCAACACTACCCACTGCGTCACCGCGCCACCCACCCCATATAAATGATTTTCAAAAAAAGAAAATAAAACGGGATTAACAACGTGAAAATGAGGACGTTCATTTAAGGTGAGACTCTGGTTCAAAATGATTAGAAAATGGAGGAGCTGCCGATTATGTGGACGACCATCGGAAGTGACGTCGGTGCTGGGAAAGACGTCCATCTTATGATCTTCAGAGTGAGGAAACAAGAAGGGTGCCAACACCTGGAGCGGCGGAGAATTACTGCCACCAGAGCCCTTAAACCGTCCCCTGTCTGCACGCTTGTGACGCTGTCTTTGACTAGTGGCCAGTTTTTTAATCAGCTTTGAAAAATGTCTAAAAATCGTGTTCTCGCTTTGTCATTCTGGGATATGGAGCACTGCTTGATGAGGGAACAAAATGAAGTGAAATGATTTTAGTTTAAGGCTGTGATACAGCAAAACGTACAAAAAGTGAAGGGGTCTGAAGAGGGAGCAGGGGCAGCTTCAGCCCAGCTGCGTAGCGATGTGTACGTTATACTGCTGCTCAGCCATACTTAATAATCTGTACAGTTGTCACCCAGTCTGCTCAAGTGACTTGCTCAGGATCAGGCAGGAGGAGACTTGTGGTTTCATATGGCACCTTTAAGCAGTGAACAGCATTCCATAATACCTCATAAGTAGAGTCTTCTATTATAATTGTGAGCTCACGCAGATTTACTGCAACACAGTCAGACAATAGGACTGATTTTACAACCTTATGACTTTATATTGTGCCTCATTACACAGAGCGCCATCTCAAAGCCCCGTATAACACCTTGTAAGGCATTATAGCACCATAGAGAACCTTATAACACTTTATAGAACCTTAAAACACTTTAAAATGCTTTATAGCAACTTATAACACCCTGTAACGGATTATAGCACCTTAGAGAACCTCATAACACTTTATAGCACATGTGGCAGACAACCAGGGATCCTGCCCCACCGGGATGCCTGGAATAAGGACGGACCAGGAGAGGGGCACTATCTGTCCCTGGGTGCAAGAAGGGCAGCCCCCTTGGATTCCATCGGAGCCACAGGGATGGAGCTGGGAAGCTCAACCCTGTGGGGATCCATGGCCACCACCCGGGGACATGTGGATGGTTCTGGAGCTCTGGAGGACAGCACTTCCACCACACCAGGAAGTGCTGCCAGAAGACCATTACAGAACACCTGGAGCACATCTGGGGCGTGATAAAAGGGGCCGCCTCACTCCATTCGAGAGGCCGGATTCGGCTGGAAGAACACGAAGCTTGCAAGAGAGGAGTAGAGGTGGCTGAAGGAAGGAAAAGGACTGAATAGTCGTGTGGTGATTTGTGCACTGTGCTGGTGTTGTGTGGTTCACAATAAAGGGTGCGTGTTTTGAAGATTTGGACTTCGTGTCTGTCTGTTCCAAGGCTGGTCTTTCACACGCCTTATAACACATTATATCACTTTAAAGTACTTTATAATGCTTTATAACACCTTATAACACCTTATAATGCTTTATAGCACCTTAGAGCACCTTATAACACTTTAAAGTACTTTATAATGCTTTATAGTTCTTTACAGCACCATATAATGCATTATAGTACATTATAACACCTTATAACACTTTATAGCACCTTATAGCACTTTATAATTCTTTAAAGCACCTTATAGCACCTTCTAATGTTTTATAGTACTTTATAGTACCTTATAATGCTTTATAGCACCTTAGAGCACCTTATAATTCTTTAGAGCACCTTATAATGCTTTATAGTACTTTATAGTACCTTATAATGCTTTATAGTACCTTAGAGCACCTTATAACACCTTATACCATCTTATAATGCTTTATAGTACTTTATAGTACCTTATAATGCTTTACAGCACCTTAGAGCACCTTATAACACTTTATAACACTTTATAGCACCTTATAATTCTTTAAAGCACCTTATAATGCATTATAGTACCTTATAACACCTTATAACACTTTATAGCACCTTATAGCACCTTATAATTCTTTAAAGCACCTTATAATGCTTTATAGTACTTTATAGTACCTTATAATGCTTTATAGCACCTTAGAGCACCTTATAACACTTTAAAGTACTTTATAATGCTTTATAGTACTTTATAGCACCTTATAACGCATTATAGTACCTTATAACACCTTATAACACTTTATAGCACCTTATAGCACCTTATAATTCTTTAAAGAACCTTATAATGCTTTATAGTACTTTATAGTACCTTATAATGCTTTATAGTACCTTAGAGCACCTTATAACACCTTATACCATCTTATAATGCTTTATAGTACTTTATAGTACCTTATAATGCTTTATAGCACCTTAGAGCACCTTATAACACTTTATAGCACCTTAGAGCACCTTATAATTCTTTAAAGCACCTTATAATGCATTATAGTACCTTATAACACCTTATAACACTTTATAGCACCTTATAATTCTTTAAAGCACCTTATAATGCATTATAGTACCTTATAACACCTTATAACACTTTATAGCACCTTATAGCACCTTATAATTCTTTAAAGAACCTTATAATGCTTTATAGTACTTTATAGTACCTTATAATGCTTTATAGTACCTTAGAGCACCTTATAACACCTTATACCATCTTATAATGCTTTATAGTACTTTATAGTACCTTATAATGCTTTATAGCACCTTAGAGCACCTTATAACACTTTATAATACTTTATAACACCTTATAACACTTTATAGCTATTATTATAGCTGTTATTATTTTAAAGATTCTATGGAATCAAAACTCGAAAGCAAAGTCTGAATATTGTTAAATATGTAATAAATGATGAGTGCCGATCAGTTTCAAGTGATTTCTGAGACAATTGTGGGGTCTTCTATTATCATGGAGAGCGACCATGTCAGGATCTAAATATACAGTGGATTGGGAAAAGTCTTCAGACCCCTTCCCTTTCTACACGCTTTACTGTGTTGAAGATTGATCTTTAAATAAATACATTTTTGCCTAATACTCTCCATAAAAAAACATCAAAAATGACAAAGTGAAAAGAAGTTGACGACATGCAAAACTGAAGACCAGAAAGCCAAGCAAATCCTGAAATGTCTGTGAAGAGACGTGAGGACAGAACTGGTCTGAGACCCACACAAGAGGACACGCCCCTCTAAAGGAGAAGGTGGGGTCAACAGGCAACAGTCACACATGGGGGTGTGGTTTAAAGCAGGCAGTAGGTGTGGGGAGGGGCCAGAGGCGGGTCTCCTGACACAATCCTGATGCTTCATTCCTGCTGCTGCCTTCTTTTGACCCTTGTCCACTTCTGCACTGGCTATGCCTTGTAAAATAGTTCTTCCAAAACAAGCAGCTTCCATATTTATTTAAGCGCTACCAGTTGCTATGGTAAGAGTCAGGCAGTAAATAAAGTGCACGCTGCGGCACAAGCCAAAAATCCCCAAGTGACGTTTTGTATTAGTAATATTCCAGTCGGACTGCCAGCGAGCTGTTCCTTCCAACTGTGCTTGAATGGAGATAATGACAGTCCTGTCACTCATGTGCCAGCTCTCTCACGCCCCAGCGTTATTGAAGTTTCTTAACTGTCTTTGCTCCTCTTTTCATAGTAGACCTACAGGGTCAGGGGTGGGGGCAGCCAGTCTCTGGCTGAGGGTTACTCCATTTATGCAGAGGATGCAGTCCTGAAGAAGTTACACACAGTCAGGTGCAAAGAAGATGGGACAAGCACCTTGAGGAGTTCACAGTCAGTCCCTCTTGTTGCTTTTCCCACTGTATGGTCCAATCCTCATATATTTTCAGCTTGGTGGCACAGTGGTTAGTGGTGCTAGTGGTTAGTGGTGTGTGTGTGTGTGTGCCCTGTGGTGGGGTTTGTTTCCTACCTTGCGCCCTTGTGTTGGCTGGGATTGGCTCCAGCATACCCCGTGACCCTGTAGTTAGGATATAGTGGGTTGGATAATGGATGGATGGAAATACATTGTATTTGATGGTGCATCACAAACATGAATAGTGCTAAAATGCATTGCATTTCCCATTCCAACAGATGGCACATCAGAAACATTTGTAATAATTAAATGCATTGCATTCATCATTCCAATAGACGGCGCATCACAAACATTCATAGTGCTAAAATGCATTGCATTTTTCATTCCAACAGATGGCACATCAGAAACATTTGTAATAATAAAATACATTGCATTTGTCATTCCAACGGATGGTGCATCACAAACATTCACAGTGATAAACTGCATTGCATTAGTTATTCTAATAGATGGCACATCACGGACATTTATAGTAATAAAATGCATTGCATTTCTCATTTCAACAGATGGCGCATCAGAAACATTTGTTGTAGTTTAATGCTTTGCACTTGTCATTCCAACAGATGGCACGTCATAAACATTTATAGTAGCAAAATGCATTGCATTTGTCATTTCAGCAGAGGTTACTTTAAAAACATTAACAGTACTTTTATGAATTCCATACCAAATGGCATATTACAGAGACATGTACATTACTTTTATTATTTTTACAAATGGAACATTACAAACATCTGTAACAAAAAAAAATATGAATTGCATTTGTCATTCCAATAGATGACACATCACAAACATTTGTAGTGATAAAATGCATTGCATTTCTCATTCCAACAATGGCACATCAGAAACATTTGTAATAATAAAATGCATTGCGTTTGTCATTCCAACAGATGGCACATTACAAACATTCATAGTGAAAAAACTGCATTGCATTAGTGATTCTAATGGATGGCACATCACAGACATTTATAGTAACAAAATGCAATGCATTTCTCATTTCAACAGATGGCACATCAGAAACACTTGTTGTAGTTAAATGCTTTGCACTTATCATTCCAACAGATTGCACATTACAAACATTTATAGTAGCAAAATGCATTGCATTTGTCATTTCAGCTGAGGTCACTTTATAAACATTAACATTACTTACCAAACGGCATATAATAGAGGCACAAGCATTGCATTTATCATTCCAGCAGATGGTGCACCACAAATGTAAGTTGTAATAAAATGTATTACATTTGTCATTTCAACAGATAGCGCAAAACAAACATTAACATTGCTTTTATGAATCCCATACCAAATGGTATATTACAAAGACATGTGCATTACTTTTATTATTTTTACAAATGGCACATTAAAAACATTTGCAACAAAAAATATGTATTGCATTTGTCATTCCAACAGATGGTGCATCACAAACATTAACACTGCTTTTACAAATTCGATACCAAATGGCATATGACAGAGACATATGAATCTCATTTACAATTTCAACAGATGGCGCGTAAAGCATTTGTAGTAATGCATTTTATTGCTACAAGTACGTATTTGTGATGCGTCATCTGTTGGAATGACAAATACAGTGCGTTTAACTACTATATGCATTACAAAATCCATTCCAATAAGATGGTGCACTGCAAGTGTTAATGTTGCGATCTGTATTGATTACTTAGATTTCAACCTGACTTCTAGTTCCTTTTGTTTGGAGCCCTATGAGCTTCCAAAGGTCAGCCTCCTCTAGTGTGAGCCCTACCTTTGGAGGGGTCAGTTAGGATTTTGATCAGTTTTCTGTACTTGTGAAGGCCTCAGCTGTTTAGCTGTTTAATGATACTAAAATCACAGCACCACCCAAAGTGTCCAAAGGGTCTGATGATCATAACCCTAAACTGGATGCTGTTAAGTGAATTCAGAGGAGGGGGTGGCACAGTGGTTGATGTTGCTGCCTTACAGCTCCTTGGTTTGGTATTCCAAGTGTGACCACTAGGGGGCGTTGCGAACCCCCAAACCTTAGAGCCCCAATATAATAAAAGGGTTTATTGATATCCAAATACCTTAGAGAAAGGGTTTCTTGATTCTTACAATAATCGTTTTCTTCACCTTCCATTCCTCCAGGCAGGCTTTGCCCTCCTCACCCGACTCTGACGCGCCTGGCTGGGATTGGTGCTATGGCATAGCCTGTTGGAAGTCCAGGAAAGTAGGGACGATGAATCCCAGCAGATCCCTGTGATGACACAGGAATCGACATGGCTGTGGAACCCAGCATGGAACTACAGCTCCCAGCATGCCCTGCAGGTGCCTGTGCGGGAATCCTAAGCCAGGGATACTGCCATCTGGTGTTTTGGGGGAGAAAATGTTCTTATCTTATCGGCTCCTTCCATTGCATTGACCTCCAGGCCAGGTAGGGGTCTGTAAAACAAAAAGGCAGGAAAAATAAAAGTTTTTGGGGCACCTTGCGGCTAAGCCCGTATAATTCAACAAGTGTATGAAAATAAAGTGCATGGCAACATACAAAAAAATGGAGTCGTTCCCACTTCTTCAGTCAGGCAAATGATGGTGGGATTCTGGCAGGAAGAGGCAGGGCCAGGTGGTTGGACCCTGGAAGTGAAGAAACCGATGGAAAGGTGTGAATTATCTGCTCTACAGATTTAGGAGAAGAGCGATCACTATTAGACAGCGCCACCTCATGTCTCGGTGGTGAATTACAGTTGCTCAAGCCCCTAAGCTGTTCTCCAAGGGCACACATGTGACCAGTCCTCGTTCAATCCCAGTCGGGGGTCTGCATGTCCTCTGGGTGTCTGTGTTCCTCAGATTTTTCTGTCACATCCCACACACTTGAGGAATGGTGAATGTTGGGTTAATGGGGGGGGGGGGGGGGTACTGTTGTGAGTAGGGAAGTGTGGGTGTGTGCCCAGTGAAAGAATGGGCATCCCATCTTGTTGGTTGGATGTGCCAGGACCCTGAACTGGATAAGTGAGTTATAAAATGGATGGATGGATGGATGGATGGATGGATGGATGGATGGATGGATGGATGGATGAGTGAGAAGAGCCTGCAAAGGCACAGCGGCGCACACCAGACCGAGCCTGCTTAAGATAATCAAGATATCCTGTTCAGCCGCTAATTCCACACATCTGCCACGAGAGCCCCCCCACAATTAAGTCTGTGACCGAGTGTTAACACAATCATTACTCAGAAGTCTGTTATCCCAACAAAGCCCCCTCACATTTCACAGCCATTAAGACGACTTTAGGGTTTCCAAACATTCTCTGGCGACGCCGCGCTCTCCGTTCAGATTAAGACGGTCGTATTCCGCTTCAGAAGGCGATCGCTGAGCAATGAAGACAACAAAGTTGTGTCTTGGCAGAGATGAGCGCCGCAGAAAGACACAAAAGATTCCTTTCAGCCGGCTTTGCAATTTTAAACCCGTTTTAATGAAGCGCGTCAGAGGATAAACCCCGTTTCATCCATCTAGCCGTAATTGCTTCTCTCTAACCTTTATCTGTGCCAGCCGTGGGTGAAGCCGCTGGGCCTGACCACTGCTACTGGTTGGCACTGTGTCTCGGGAGATCTGGGCGGAGTGGCACAAATTGTTGGTAGTGCTGCCCGCTTGATGGCGGGATCTGGGTTCAAATCATCATTCGAAGCCTGTTGTGCATTCTGTCTGTGCCTGGGTGGGCTTTTCTTGAACACTCTTGTCGTTGTGTATTAGACTCAGTAATGGGGGGGTGGGGGGGGGGTCACCATTGCTTTGTTTGGTGTGCACACCCCTCAACTTACCTAAAACGGTGCCACTCGGAGTCTGAAGTGCGCAGTCGATACTATGAGAATTCCATGATCCTGTTGTGTGCTTGAAGGGGTCCCTTGTTGGCATCCATGGCACATGCCCATGAAGTGATTTAAATGGCACCCCTTTACATGACCAACTCTGGCTAGACTGATGGCTGGCTCTGAAACTGGCAAAATGCATGCCACTCGAGACTGGTACCTGCTTTGTAGCAAATGTTATTAGTAATATGGGGGGGTGGGTGTGGGACTTGGTATAATGTACCTAAAATGAAGGGGGCACATGTTTCAGGTAATAAAGTTTTAAAACATGTCACTCGTGTCCATTACTGCATGTGGCAGAAAATATAGAAGCAACTTTAAAGACTTTATACAGACTCTATGTTTGCCCTTATTACTAGCTGAGGTTTTAGAGTGACATCTCCCTCTAGTGGACATTTTTGTATTGGGGACTACTGAACGTGCTTTGGGGCTCCCAGTTCTTGACTGCCAGTGAAGACCCTGGCTTGCTGTGTGGCTATATAGATGGCACATCACAAAATATTTTTGAAATAATATAATGCATTGCAGATGGCACATCACAAATATTTGTAGCGATTGAAAGCATTGCCTTTGTCATTCCAACAGATGGCACATCACCATTTTTTTGTGATAAAATTTGCACTTCCCATTCCATCAGATGGCGCATCATAAACTTTTATAGCAGCTAAATGCATTGCATTTGTCATTCCAATAGATGGCACATCACATTTTTTTTGTGATAAAATTTGCATGTGTCATTCCAACAGATGACACATCATACACTTTTATAAGTTAAATGCATTGAATTTGTCTTTCCAACAGATGGCACATTATAAACATTTGTAGTGATTAAAAGCATTGCATTTGTCGTTCCAACAGATGGCACATCACAAAATTTTTTTAAAATAATATAATGCATTACACTCGTCATTTAAAACAGATGGTGAATCATAAAACTTTATAGCAGTTAAATGCGTTAAATTTGTCTTTCCAAAAGACAGTACATTGCAGACATTTGTAGTGATAAAATGCATTGCATTTGTCATTCCAACAGATGGCACATCACAATTTTTTTGTGAATAAATTTGCAAGTCTCATTCCAACAGATGGCACAACATATACCTTTATAGCAGTTAAGTGCATTGAATTTGTCTTTCCAACAGATGGCACATCACAAAATGTTTTTTTAAATAATATAATGCATTACACTTGTCATTCCAACAGACGGTGAATCATAAATTTTATAGCAGTTAAATGTGTTAAATTTGTCTTTCCAAAAGACAGTACATTGCAAACATTAATTGTAATAATAAAATGCATTGCATTTGTAATTCCAACAGATGGCACATCACAATTTTTTTGTGATAAAATTTGCACATCTCATTCCAACAGATGGCACAACATACACCTTTATAGCAGTTAAGTGCATTGAATTTGTCTTTCCAACAGATGGCACATCACAAAATGTTTTTTAAAATAATATAATGCATTACACTTGTCATTCCAACAGATAGTGAATCATAAAATTTTATAGCAGTTAAATGCATTAAATTTGTCTTTCCAAAAGACAGTACATCGCAAACATTTGTAGTAATAAAATGCATTGCATTTGTAATTCCAACAGAAGGTACATCACAATTTTTTTTGTAATAACATTTGCACGTCTCATTCCAACAGATGGCACATCATACACCTTTATAGCAGTTAACTGCATTGAATTTGTCATTCCAACAGATGGCACATCACAAGCATTTGTAGTGATTAAAAGCATTGCATTTGTCGTTCTAATAGATGGCATATCACAAAATATTTTTTGAAATAATACAATGCATTGCAATTGTCATTCCAACAGACGGTGCATCACAAACATTTGTTTGGGATTTATCAAAGAGGGAACAGACTGAAGCCTCTTCTAAGTACAAGACACATGGAAGTCCAGTTGGAGTTTGCAGAAAGGCACCTAATGGCCGCACTGCGAGGATTCTGTTTTTTGATTTTTCCAGCCCCTTCAGTACCATCCAGCTTTTCTCATTAAAGGGGTCAACTCAGAGATATGCAGGTGGATGAGACTGTAGGGGTCCTGGATGATGGACTATCTGTCAGGCTGTCCACTCAAGGACCGTGTGTAAGCAACACTGGAGTACCACCAGGAACCGGCCTGTCTGCTTTAGTCGTCACTCTGTACACCTCAGGCTAGAAATAGAACAGCAGGTCAGGTCACTTGTGGAAATTCTCAGGTGATTCTGCACTTATGGGGGTGTACTGATAAGGGGGATAAGACAGAGGAGAGGAGTCAGGGGGAGAACTTTGAGAATTGTCTGCAACTCAACATCAGCAACACCAAGGAACTACTTATTGACTTTCACCGCACCAAAGAGCCTCTGTGTCCGGGAATGTGGTGGTCGTGCATGGCTACAAGTACATGGGGGTCCATATCAGTGACATGTTGGAGCACAGAAGAACACTGGAGCACCACAAGGGACAGTCCTGTCACCTTTTTTGTTCACCTTGTACACCTCCGACCGTAAGTATAACAGCAGGTCTTATCACTTGTAAACTTTCTGAGGCGAGACTGCACTTATGGGGTGGTGGTGGTGGTGGGGGGGGGATTAACAACATGGGAGGTGAGGCAGAGGAGAAGAATTTAGGTGAAGAACTTAATTTCCTGACTCAGAAAGAATTGTGGGCCACTTAACGTCAGTAAACCCAAGAAACGGCTTGTCGACTTTCACCGCACCAGTGAATTAAAAGGGCCGGCTCAGTTATGGGATTTTTCCATCACTTGTTATGTGACATCACACCATTCCCAGCCACCACTACCACAAGGTGCTTTAGAAAGGAAACAAACAAACTCAAGGTTTGGTTTCTTACACCCATCGGAGGTTCATCCTCGCCAACAGGACGTGTACCAAGGCCTTCGTATGCCACCGTCATGAAATACAAACCACTGTGAGAATTCGATAACCAGTTGCTACAAAGAATCCATCTCAAAATCTGCTCCCATATGTGTGGTGCATGAGTGTGCCCTGCTCTGGACTGGCATCCCACCCTGGATTGGTTCCTAGTTGGTCACACATGTGCACATGGGAGGCAGCTAAAGGGCTCCAATGAAGGTAATACCATGCCAGACCAGGGGGTGGCGGAGTCTGCTAATCTCTCTTTCTCTCTTTCCACTGCAGACCAGTAAAGGGAAACTCCGCCTGGCACTGATGACGTCACTTCTGTTTCCTGTCCCCGATGATGTCACTTCCGGTCCAACAGCACAACTTCTGGCTCCAGCCCCAAAGATTCCACTTCCAGTTCCGGCCCTGACAACATCACTTCTGGTTCTGGCCTTGATGATGTCACTTCTGGCAACGGCCCTGATGACGTCACTTCCAGTTCTGCTCTGATGATGTCACTTCTGATTCCCATCCTGATGACGTCACTTCCAGGTCTGCCCTGATGACTTCACTTCTGGTTAACGGCCCTGATGATGTCACTTCTGATACCCATCCTGATGACGTCACTTCCAGTTCTCCCCTGATGACATCACTTCTGGTTCTGGCCCGGATGACGTCACTTCTGGCAACGGCCCTGATGATGTCACTTCTGATTCCCGTCCCGATAACGTCATTTCCAGTTCTGCCCTGATCACGTCACTTCTGATTCCAGCCTCGATGACGTCACTTTCAGTCCCAGGCCCTGATGGCGTCACTTTCTCAGCCTTCCTTTAAAACCGCCATCTTTGCCTCAACTGACTCAGTTCTGTTTCGGACCCCAAAAGTATACGTGCCCCAAACTTTTTCATGGCTCTTTGTCTATTCACATACACACTGGATTAGCAGAATAGCAAGTGGGTGGATTTTCTGCATTTTCACCTCAAAAAAGTCAGACTTGAAGCTCGAAGAGAAGCTAAAATGGAATTTAAAGGAAACAGCTGCACCAGGAAAAACAATGATAAGGGATGGGGCACACATTGGGTCTTTCACAAATCCGTCTTCTCCACTGAGTAAACAGCGATAAGGAGTGTGCACCATGAGAACAATCACATGAGACTGACCACCCTTCTAGGATTGTGCCAGTTTGGTGGGGGGCAGTTCATGCTGGCATCATCATGAGACCCAGATTCACAAAACCCAAGGGTCAGACCATCTATTTGCCAACTTCATTCACTGCTGCTGGGTTCGCTCATCCATTATGGTACCCAGTTTATCCAGTTCCGAGTCACAGGGCACACTGGGCACAGTTTGTTCAATACGTCCATCCGAGTTGTGTGGGCCTATCCTGGTATTACTGGGCCCACTCAGTTTAATGCAGCCATCCACTTCTCCAGCTCAAAGTTATAGGGCACCAGTGTCTATGCCAACCCAGAATGGTCTGCAAGAGGGGTGAGCAAACCCACTCACCTATACACAAATCGTTTTGGGTTTGCCAGTTAAAAGGAATTTGCAAACTTCACACCAATATGGAGAGCAGGATTTGAACTCAGGTCTCTGCAACTGTGAGACAGAAGCACTGGCCACCTTTGCCAACATATCAGGATTTCACCGCGTCTTTTATTTTGGATTAACTTTCCCATTTTTCCTGTACATTGTGGTGGAATTAAAAGTGAGAAAAGCCAAAACGAAGCCTGCTGACCTTTTCATGCTACAGTTCATCCCCATATCTCTGATCATACATTCCAAATGCCACTGCATATCACAGACAGACCAAGGGCTGCCCAAAGCAGATAAGATGCCAGACATGGACGAGGCAGGATTTGACTTTCGTGCTTCCTGCCACTGAGACTAAACACACAGCACCTGGCACCAGCACCCTGCTTTGCCAGGCCTGCACACACTGTAGAGACTCACAATGGCATGAGGGAAATGAGCAAGAAATGCTTCAGGGCCTTACTTTATATAGCGCCTCTCACTGGCACTGCCATCGTAAGGGGCACTACGGACCTCCACAAGGTTTAAATGCAAGTTACATCAGAGGGTGAAAACCTGAGCCGAGCAAACTGGCATCAGAAAAATCGAAAATCAAGAAACTGGGGGCACACAGCAGTCGAGTGTGAAAGAGCAGAGCAGGGGATCAGAAAAGAAAGAAACCCCTCTGTCCAAACAGCCAGTGTCTAAGTTCAGGGACATTAGAAGCTGAGGCCACTTTAAATAGCTTTTGGGAATGTCCCTGTCACACTGCCAGTGACGCCCACAAGCAAAACTGACTTTTGGGTTTCCAGGTCACCTGAACGGCACGTCTATGGGACGTGAGAATAAATAAACGGAACTGGCAGCGGAAACACGACACAGACAGAGACTGGGCAAGGACAGCAACCTGCAGTGACAAAGGAGAAAATTATGAGTAGTAGTAGTAGGAGTAGGAATGGTAGGGTATTAGTAGTAGTAGCATTTGAGGTAGTAGCAGCAGTGGAGAAGTTATAGTAGTTGTTGTAATATTAGTAATAAAATAGTCTTAGTGGTACTAATAATAGTGTACTGTTAATATTAGTAGTAGTAGTAACACTAGTAATGGTACATGTAGTTATTATTATTAGAAGTAGTAGTAGTACAAATGCTAGTATTTTTATCTTTATTGTTATCATTAGCAGTAGTAATAAAATAGAACTAGCAGTAGTAATGGTGGATTATAATTATTATTCATAGTTAAAGTAGTAGTAATAGCAGTGGTTAAAAATGACAGGTTATTATTAGTAGTAGTAGTAGCAGTAATGCAAATATTACTAATGATGTTTTTATTATTATTTGATGTGTTAGTAGCATTAGTACAAATGGTAGGGCATTATTATTAGTAGAAGTATTATTAGTATTATTGATAGTAGTAGTAGTAGCAGTAACACAAATATTAGTATTAATATCTTTATTATTAGTGCTAGTAGTAGGAGTAGTAGTAGTAGTAGTAGTAGAGATAAAATAGTAGTAGTCATACTGGTAGCATATTAGTAGTAGTAGTAGCAGTAATGTTAGTGTATTGTTATTACTAATAGTAGCAGTAGTAATAAAATACTAGTATTAGTAATGGTAGCCTATAATAATAGTATAATTATAGTATATTATTATTATTATTAGTAGTAGTAGTAGTAGTAGTAGTAGTAGTAGTAGTAATAAAATGGTAATATTAGTAATGGAAGCCTTTATAATTATAATAATAATAATAATAATAATAATATAATTATAGTATATTATTATTATTATTATTATTAGTAGTAGTAGTAGTAGTAGTAGTAGTAGTAGTAGCAGCAGTAATGTTAGTGTATTTTTATTACTAATAGTAGCAGTAGCAGTAGTAAAAAAATGGTAATATTAGTAATGGAAGCATATAATAATAATAATAAAAATAGTATAATTACAGTATATTATTATTATTAATAATAATAATAGTATAATTATTAGTATATTATTAGTAGTAGCAGTAGTAGTAGAAATGTTAGTGTATTGTTATTACTAATAGTAGTAGTAACAGTAGTAATAAAATGGTATTATTAGTAATGGTAGTGTATAATAATAATAATAGTATAATTATAATATATTATTATTATTATTTTTAGTAGTAGTGGTAGTAGTAGTAGTAATATTAGTGTATTATTATTACTAATAGTAGCAGTAGCAGTACTAATAAAATTGTAATATTAATAATGGTAGCCTATAATAATAATAATAGTATAATTATTAGTATATTATTATTAGTAATAGTAGTGGTAGTAGTAGAAATGTTAGTGTATTGTTATTACTAATAGTAGTAGTAACAGTAGTAATTAAATGGTAGTATTAGTAATGGTAGTGTATTATAATAATAATAATACAGTTATAGTATATTATTATTATTATTTTTAGTAGTAGTAGTAGTAGTAGCAGTAATGTTAGTGTATTGTTATTACTAATAGTAGCAGTAGCAGTAGTAA
This sequence comes from Erpetoichthys calabaricus, assembly GCF_900747795.2. Lineage (NCBI taxonomy): Eukaryota > Metazoa > Chordata > Cladistia > Polypteriformes > Polypteridae > Erpetoichthys > Erpetoichthys calabaricus. Next base: position 9,919,390 of record NC_041402.2, on the reverse strand, counting down.
TAAAATGGTAGTATTAGTAATGGTAGCCTATAATAATAATAATAATAATAATAATAATAATAATGATAGTATAAATATTAGTATATTATTATTAGTAGTAGTAGTAGAAATGTTAGTGCATTGTTATTACTAATAGTAGTAGTAGTAGCAGTAATAATAAAATGGTAGAAATAGTAATGGTAGCCTATAATAATAATAATAGTATAATTATAGTATATTATTATTATTTTTAGTAGTAGTAGTAGTAGTAGTGTATTGTTAATAGTAGCAGTAGCAGTAGTAATAAAATGGTAGTATTAGTAATTGGTAGCCTATAATAATAATAATACAGTAATAGTATAATTATAGTATATTATTATTATTATTTTTAGTAGTAGTAGTAGTAGTAGTAGAAGTAGTAGTAGTAGTGTATTGTTATTACTAATAGTAGCAGTAACAGTAGTAATAAACTGGCAGTATTAGTAATGGTAGCCTATAATAATATAACAATAGTATAATTATTTGTATAATATTATTATTATTATTAGTAGTAGTAGTAGTAGTAATAAAATTATACTAGTAGTAGCAATGTTAGCTCATATTTATTGTTATTCATAGTAATAGCACTAGAGATGGTAGTGTGTTAGTATTAATTTGGTACATTGCATTTATTCCCCAAGGGGAAATTGTCTTTATGTGAAACCTTTAGAGGTCAAAGCTCAAGGTCAGCCATTGTACAGCGAGCACCCCAGGAGCAATTTTCAGGTGTAAGTCGCTCTGGATAAGAACGTCTGCTAAATGATGTAAATGTAAATGTAAATGTAAATGTGTGTAGGCTAGAAGTCCAAGGAGGTTCTGCTCAAGTCTTTATAACACACTGGTGAGGCCTCATCTGGAGTCCTGTGTACAGTTTGGGTCTCTGGGCTACAAAAAGAACGTAACAGCAAAAGAGAAAGTCCAGGGAAGAGCGACACGGCTGATTAGAGGGCTACAGGGGATGAGTGATGAGGAAAGATTAAAAGAGCTAAGCCTTCAGTGGAGATAAAGAGGAGACCTGACTGAAGTGTGCAAAATCATGAAAGGAATTAGTGCAGTGGATCGAGACGGTGACTTTAAAATGAGTTCATCGAGGACATAGATAGATAGATAGATAGATAGATAGATAGATAGATAGATAGATAGATAGATAGATAGATAGATAGATAGATAGATAGATAGATAGATAGATAGATAGATAGATAGATAGATAGATAGATAGATAGATAGATAGATAGATACTTTATTAATCCCAATGGGAAATTCACATTCTTCAGCAGCAGCATACTGATACAATAAATAATATTAAATTAAAGAATGATAACAATGCAGGTGAAAAAACAGAAAACAGACAATAACTATGTATAATGTTAAATGTTAACGTTTACCCCACCGGATGGAATTAAAGAGTCGCATAGTTTGGGGGAGAAACGATCTCCTCAATCTGTCAGTGGAGCAGGACAGTGACAGCAGTCTGTCGCTGAAGCTGCTCTTCTGTCTGGAGATGACACTATTAAGTGGATGCAGTGGATTCTCCATAATTGATAGGAGCCTGCTGAGCGCCCTTCGCTCTGCCACAGATGTTAAACTGTCCAGCTCCATGCCAACAATAGAGCTTGCCTTCCTCACCAGTTTGTCCAGACGTGAGGCGTCTTTCCTCTTAATGCTGCCTCCCCAGCACACCACTGCGTAGAAGAGGACACCGTTGGAAACTTGTTAATGGTAAATTGCACACAAATGCTAGGAAGTTTGTCTTCACACAGAGAACCACATGGAGTTAGTGACCAAGAAGTGTGGTGGACAGGAGGACTTTAGGGACTTTCAAAACTCGACTTAATGTTATTTTAGAAGAAATAAGTGGACAGGACGGGCGAGCTTTGTTGGGCTCAATGGCCTGTTCTCCTCCAGATTGTTCTAATCTTCTAACAAAACAAACCTTGCAGCGGATATCAGTTTATGCAGAAATTCACCCAACAAGGGGGGTCTTCTTAAACAACATTGAACTTCCGAATGCAGTTGATCAGCTCTTTCCACCAACGTGAAGGGTCTGGATTCAGATTTGATGCCACGCAGAGGGGGCATTTCCAGACACAGTTCATGGGCAGACCTGAGCGCTCGAGGGGGTAGCACAGGAGCTCCGTGAAGCGTGACAAGGCGGGCGGCTGGCACCGTCACTGTTTTTCTGTTTATTGTGTCCGTCGTCACTCAGACCCTGGAAAGTGAAGTCACTTCTGGTCCGTCTTCCTCTCGTCTGTCAGAGCGAGCAATGTGCACTCTCGGGATATCTGTGCCCTGCCTCGCTTCACCTTGATGCCTTCCTGCTGTGTTATTGTGCTTGTATTTATTCAGCTCACGATCTTCGCCAGATCACAATTCAAGGAAACTGAATAAGTCATCTACAGAATAGTTCTTTATTGATTTCTCTGCAGAATTAAAAATAAAAGCTCCCTTCCTTCCTTTCACTTAATTAGCGTTTCACCTAGAACTTGAGTGACATGTGAAAGAATGGAGGGACCACTGTGGCCCCCCAAAAGACCCGCTGAGTGAGACTTCGAAGCTTTAGATGGAGTTCATCATGCCATGCTTAGAAACAGCGTTCACCCCCTTGGAGGTCTCTGTATTGATTTATCATTTATATTATTAGGCGCTGCATTACATTTCCTAGCATTCCATCCTTGGATGTCACCTTTCTACTTTGAAGGTCCCCCTCCATGAGTCAATGTCGGAGTGGTTTGTGTGATCAGTGATCCCCTGAGTGATGCCTTCTGGAGTCGAGTGCTCCTGGTAAGGGCATCCATGGTGGCAAAGTAAGATGTGAGGCCCTGACTCTGACTGACTCATCCATCCCTTCTTTCCAATCCAAGGGTCCAGCCAAAGTGGTCCGACTTCATCATCATGCCATGTGGATTCCCAACAAGAAGGTGAAGCAGTGTGATTGAGGATTGTGCACCCTTCATCACTTTGAATAACAATGGGCCGATAAACAAGTGGAGAAGGCAATAGCAAGATGTCGCCATCGAAACCAACCCACTATGCCTGGAGGGGGGCAATTTCCAGTGGGTGCCAGTGGGTGTCAAAAAATGGGGGTCAATACAACACAATACACAGAAGAGAACACAAGGCATCCTCAATGCAATATAATAGTGCAATAGATATATGACAAGTACAGAGCAGAATTCAACAGCAGATGATATCCCATAATAAGATCTGGAGATCTCGGCCATCAAGCTGCCTCTCCCTATTGGCCATTCCACAGCTGAGTCAGCACTGGGCCAGCCAATCCAATGACAGGACCCCTCTACCCAATAATTCCTGCAATTTCCCCATCGGAGATGACTTTACTTTAGGCAGGCAAAACAACTTGGCAGGTGGGCAGTGGGCACCAAGTGCCACATCTGAGTACCGAGAAGAGAAACAGAATAAGTGAGGGTGAGTAATTAATAAATTCTAAATATCATGTTACTTATGTTTTAGTTCTAATGGCTAACAACAGAGACGCAGTCTGCACAGTTAATCAGCAGCTCTAGTCAGGGTGTGCTAAACTGAAGTCGTGAGCTGCAATTTGAAGACTGAAGGGGCATCTCTTATAGTAGCAGGCAGACCAGTCCACAGTTTAGGGGGTCCTGTAACTAAAAGCTTGACCTCCCATTGTTATTTTATTAATCCATGGAATCACAAGCAGACCAGCATCTTGAGATCTTAATGTGCGCTCAGGTTTGTAAATCATAAGTTCAGACAAGTAAGCCGGACCTCGGCCATTTAAGGCTTTATATGTTAAAAGGAGGATTTTGAAATCTGCCCTAAATTTAACTGGGAGCAGGTGTAAGGTCTCAAGCACTGGGGTTGTGTATTTGTATTGTCTTGTTCTTCTAATAATTCTTGCAGCAGCAGTTTGGATTAACTGGAAGCCGTCTAGAGAACAGTTTGAAGATCCAGTGAACACCACATTGCAGTAGTCAGTCCTCCTCCTTGACTCTTCTTTTACTACTAAAATACTGAAGGAATCTCTTTGGGTCGTCTTTCGCCTCCTCCGTTAAATTTCTCTCAAACTGCCTTTTATCTTCCGTAATTTCCTTCTTAACGATTTCCCTCATACTCTCATACCAGGGCCATTTTAACAGCATTATATGCCCCCCCGGGCAAAGTAGTGCACTGGCACCCCTAAATACACAACCACTCAGCAAGTCACAACATACGTAGATTAGCATGGGGCCCCTATGCCTGTGGGGGTCCCTGGGCAGCTACCCAGCATGCCCATGCGTTAAGACAGCCCAGTCTCATATGCCCTACAATTCACATTGGGGTTATTAGTCTTGTATGCCTTAGTCATCTGTTTCTTTTCCTTTGCTGTTTCTTTTTCAACTCTTTATTAAATCACTGTGGAGGTTTCTTAAATTTTCTGCTAATTCCAAATTTAGGTATGTACCTGTCCTGTATTCACCATTTAGGTGAATTAGGCATTCTCCTAGGGCACAGATCATAAGGGGGTTGGGGGGGTGGGGCACAGATCATAAGGGGGGCACGGCACATATCATAAGGGGCAGGGCACAGATCATAAGGGGCAGGGCACAGATCATAAGGGGTGGAGCACCAATCATAAGGGGAAGGGCACAGATGATAAGGGGTGGAGCACCAATCATAAGGGGCGGGACACATATCATAAGGGGCAGGGCACAGATCATAAGGGGTGGAGCACCAATCATAAGGGGAAGGGCACAGATCATAAGGGGTGGAGCACCAATCATAAGGGGCGGAACACATATCATAAGGGGCAGGGCACAGATCATAAGGGGTGGAGCACCAATCATAAGGGGAAGGGCACAGATCATAAGGGGTGGAGCACCAATCATAAGGGGCGGGACACATATCATGAGGGGCAGGGCACAAATCATAAGAGGTGGAGCACCAATCATAAGGAGAAGGGCACAGATCATAAGGGGTGGAGCACCAATCATAAGGGGCACGACACATAGCATAAGGGGAAGGGCACAGATTATGATCGGCGGCCACAGATCATACAGGGCACAATTTTTAAAGGGGCGGGACACATATAATGGGCAGGGCACAACTCATAAGTGGGTGGGCCACAGATCATATGGGGGGGCATATATTTGTTTTATTATATTATATATTATTATTATGTTATATTATATTATTACCTAGTACATAACAGCACCAAAATCTATATATTACTGTATATTATATTTATTTGTGTATTTTATTTATGTATTTATTTGATTAGATTATATATTATTATTATTATATTCTTATATAGTATATTGTAGCAGAACCAAAACTCTATATATTTATTTATTTAATTAGATTAGATTATATATTTTTTATATTATATTATTATTCAGTATATTGTAACAGAACCAAAGTGCAAATGGCTCCTGCTAATATTTCCATCCATTTGAGCTGAAGGTTAAGATGGTTAGTTAGACTTACTTTACAATTCATAAACGATAACAGTCTGTGATGAAGTGTAATTTAAATTAATAACCCTATCAGATACATATTTAGAAGTTTTTTCCAGTCTATCCATTGCTATTTAAAAGCCTGTTCCATTCACAATTTCAATCTAATCTATCCATGGCCCTCAGTTATAAAACTTTGTGAGGATTCACATGTGAATGTATACACACACACACACACCGTTAAAACAGGAAAATTCATACAGTGAAAAAAGAAAATCAGATTTCTAAAACTTGCCTTACACACAACTCTATGTAGTCTACCCCTTATAAAAAGAATGACCTTATAAAAATGCGTACATAAACATGCCTCAAGCACCGCCCTGAAACATCCATGTATGGAGTATGCTAATCAATCTCATGCATATGTAATCACGACGCTGCCAGATCTTGGACTGAGTATGTTCAGGGTCACACTGCAGACCCGCCATGATTCTGGAGCTCTGCTGAACAGCAAATCGAATTGCATGTTTATGTCACATGATTTGCACAGTGGAGAGACACTCTCACTGCACGACACGCCTACTACAAGCCTCACCTACCACTAGACACACCCACTGCAGCGCATGCCCTGCACAGGACACACCTATTAGAGCCCACCATTACTTGATAGTCTTCAGACACCCTCCCAGAGCCCTAACCCTAACTCCAGTGTAAATGTGCACTTCTTGAGGACCAAGAGTGAGGTGTACCTTTAATTGGGTGTAACTGGACACATTGCGTAAGATGACTGACATGTAATGCCAAGACCAGTAAACATCATCGGATGTGTGCAATTGGATTGTCTCCTCTACACAGCGATGCTCTGAAGGTCTGCAGCTGGACTTTATTGTGCAGCTCTTCTGACCTGCGTGGCTTCATTACAAACTAATCGAGTCGGCCACAGCACTCACTCTCATTCTTTGAGCTCTTGGACTTGGTCCTACCCTGTGTCTCTTGCCAGTTGGTCACCTACTCTCGCTTTCTGTACAGAGTGCCCTCTTATACCTGTCATACTGTTATATTCTCTGCTGCTATCTGCTGGCTAAAAAGATTCTTGCTGGTTTGTGTGGCCTCCAAGGTCCCTTCTCTTGGTCTTGTCTCCTAAATCAAAGTGGCAGGACATATCACCCCCTAGTGGCCCATGCCTACCCATATTGGCACACAGAGTTATTCTGCAATTTGGTATTGTGACTATTCCTTTTACCCACTGGCCTTGTCCCTGTTGTCCCCCACCCCCTACATTGTTCTGAATCTCCACTTGAGTGGGCCACCTCTAGAGCCAGTGGTCTGACGCCAGGTTTCATGAAGTGTTCTCTCGGTAACCCTGGGTGGCTGACATGGCCTCCCAATGTTTATCTTCCATGAAGCTGCTTATTATTTCCTCCAGATCATCACGTCTGTTGTAGGCCTTCACAGACTTTATTATAACAGCTGATCCTTTCATGTCTGGCGTCAGCTGGCAAGAGCGCACCGAGTGGCAGAAAATGAGCAGCTGTGCGGCAAAATAAAGGACCACCAATTTAGACAGCAATGGCACTTATTAATAAGGGCACAGAAGGGATGTAATGCAAAGACTTAATTCCCTTAAGTTCATCCTTCTGTCTATTCATGCTCCATCCCACTTATCCAATCCATATATATATATATATATATATATATATATATATATATATATATATATATATATATATATATATAAACAGTATATATACAGTATATATATATATATACAGTATATATATATATATATATATATATATATATGAACTGTATATTTCCACCTTAATAAAATGACAAGTGTCCGTGTGTCTGTGAATTTGTGTCTGTCCAGTTGCTATGTCTCTGACATTCCAACAGATGGCACATCAAAAACATTTATAGTAATAAAATGTATTACATTTGTCATTCCAACATAGTGCATCACACACATTAACGCTACATGAATGAATCCTATACAAAATTGCATATAACAGAGACATATGCATTGAATTTGTCATTCCAACACATGGCACATCATACATATTAACACAGCTTTTATGAATCCCATACCAAGTTGCATTTAACAGAGACATATGCATATGACTTATCATCCAAACAGATTGCTTATCACACACATTAACACTGCTTTTACAACTCCCATACTAAGTTGCATATAATAGGAACATATTCATTGCATTTTTTCATTTCAGTAGATGGCACATTACAAACATTTACCCTGCTTTTACAAATCCTATGCCAAGTTGCATATAACAGAGACACATGCATTGCATTTCTCATTCCTACAGATGACACATCACACACCTTAACACTGCTTCTATGAATACCATACCAGTTTACATAAACTGTAACAGAGACATACAGTATGCATTGCATTTGTCATTCCAACAGATGGCACATCACATTTGTAGTAATAATATGCATTGCACTTGTCATTTCAACATATAGTGCATCACACACAATAACACTGCTTTAATGAATCCCGTACCAAATGACATATAACAGAGACATATGCAGCGAATTAGTCATTCCAACAGGTGGCACATCACAAACATTAACCCTGCTTTTATAAAACCTGTGCCAAATTGCATATAACAGAGACACATAACTTTCATTTTGTCATTCCAACAGGTGGCACATTAAAAACATTTGTAATAATAAAATGCATTGCATTTGTCACTTCAACATATATTGCATCACACACAATAACACTACTTTTACGAATTCCATACCAGTTTGCATATAACAGAGACATATGCATTGCATTTGTCATTCCAACAGATGACACATCACAAACCTTAACACTGCTTTTACGAATCTCATACCAAGTTGCATGTAACAGAGACATGTACAGTGAATTAGTCATTCCAACATGCAGCACATCATAAACGTTTGTAGTAATAAAACGCATTGCATTTCTCACTTCAACATATAGTGCATTACACACATTAATACTGCTTTTACAACTCCCATACCAAGTTACTTATAATGGAGACATATACAGTGCCTTTGTCATTCCAACAGGTGGTACATCATAAACATTTGTAGTAATAAAACACATTGCATTTGTCACTTCAACATATAGTGCATCACACACATTAACACTGCTTTTATGACTCCCATACCAAATTACATATAACAGAGACATATGCATTGTGTTTGTCATTCCAACAGATGGTGCATCACAAACATTTGTACTTGTACTTGTGATTTGTACTTCTAAAGTTGCCTTAAAATGGTATTCACAATACAAATGGACCAACGAGTAGACTTTAAAGACACTTATAAAAGCTGAGAAAATGTTTGATGTTTGTAGGTAATTATGTCAGAGCTTAAAACTTATGTGCCTAAGGATTGTGCTCAGAATAGAAAGGCACTATATAAAATAATTACCACCAAAATATATATATATATATATATATATATATGCTGTATTTCTGTCTAATTGTACTGGAGGTCCGTACCTATAAAATGGCCCGAGGATGTCGTTCAAATCCATAAGCACCATATAAAATAAGGCCGACAAAATATTTCCTTTCAATTCAATTCAACTTTATTGTCCTGAAAGGGGGATTTAGTTTATCAGTAAGCTTTATGGAGAGACTATGATGTAATATTAGAATCACGGTGACAAAGGACACAGGGGTGAAACATAACCTTAGTAAAGATAAATACAGTAATATACAGCAGTGAGCCTAATACATTTATTCAGACGTATTGGACAAAAGAATTAGACAGACAGTACGACTTTGCTAATGGTTGATGCCAAGTCCGTGACGTAAAGCTGAATTTATTTAGAAGATCAATAGAAGATGATGTGAAGGAGTATTTGAAGCCATTGCTTTTTATCGTCGTGAGGGTGTTCACAATAGAAAGGCGCTATATAAAGCAAGTGCCATACACAAATACAACAAGCTTGTATGTTTGCAAAGATTAACATATAACGAGTCTCTGGATGTGTTCAGACTATAACATCAATGACCGCCATATTAGTGGTCCCCTGCCAGTCTGTTGCCACTGGAGTCAACCCGGCTCAAGTCGCTATATTAATATCATCTCCCGTAAACTTGCAGTTAAACGCTTCATAAAGCAGCAGTTCACTTCACTCTACCTGATCACTTAGTCTAATAGCTGAAAGACAAGACGGGGGTCCCATCTTGAACAGTGGATGGCGTCTCCTCCTGCCCCCCCCCCCCCCCCCAAACTGAGCTGCACAGCCCATCCGACACGCAGGCAGGCGGATGATCTTTTCTCAAAGAGCACATGAAATCAAGTCCTTCTCCTGTCAAAGTGACTTCCTCATATCTGCTGGTGGCACACAAGGCCTCCTTTGTGTCCATTAAAGCCTTCCTGAAAACAACAAAAAAAAAAATGAGAGCAGTGACGCCTGGCGGTGCAGCGGATCGGAATTCAAAGCCCTCGTTACTTCATCATTAAGGTTTGGCTCCGAGTCCTGCAGGCAGCCCGGCCTTCTATTCTTATTTATTTTCCATTTTAATCTGCCACTTTTAATCCCTGATTATACCTGCTGAGCACATCAGAAACACCGAAAAATTCTGTAGGGGCTCTAATGTTACAAAATAGTTATAATAAAAATAATAATTAAAAAAAAAAATCCTCAATAAATATCGGTTTTCCTCTTCCTGTCCAGCACAAGCCAAGAAAAGATCAAATCAAATTTGGAAGGTTTCAGCTGCAAGGAAATTCCAAAAATGGCGAAGCAAATCAGAGGAGAGCACCGGCTAATCTATGGGAAATGTTAAAGGAGATTCAGGGCTGGGAAAAAGTATTTGCCCCCTCCATAGTGTAGCGTAGTTTTGACATTAAAAGAATTCAGGTCTTCATTTATTGGATAAATTTGCACTTTTTTTTTTTTTAAGAACATGAAAACAATGAGAAAAGGCCATTGAGCCCAATGACGCTCACCAGTCTTGTCACCTTCATTCCTCCAAAATTACATCAGGTTGATTTTTGAGGGTCCCTAAACTCCACCACAATACTTGGTCACTTAGTCTGAGTGTCTGTGGTCCTCTGTCTGAACTTGGCATTGTTTGAGTCAGATAGCCCTCATGCAACCATAATGTTAAGTAAAGTAAAAAAAGGGTGGAGATCTGGGGTCTACAGCTAGAGACCATCTACTTGGGCCACCCATTGGGGCCAGTTCCACCTATTTGGAGCTCCAGGAGAACAGGCCATTCAGCCCAAAAAAGCTCACCAGTCCTCTCCACTTAACATCTCCAAAAAGACCTCAAGTCAAGTTTTGAGGGTCCCTAAAGTCCTCCTGTCCACCACACTACTTGATAACATAATCCAAGTGTCTGTGGCTCTTTGTGTGAACTCAGCATAGTTTGAGTCAGATGGTCACCATACAACCCTAATGTTAACTAAAGTGTAAAAGGGCGGAGCTCTGGAGGTCTACAGTTAGACCCCACCTACTTGGTGCTCCATTAGAACAGGCTATTGAGCCCGACAAAGCTCCCCAGTCCTCTCCACTTCATTCTTCTCAAATAACATCAAGTCGAGTTTTGAGGGTCCCTAAAGTCCTCCTGTTTACCACACTACTTGGGCACTTACTCCATGTGTCTGGGTGAAGACAAACTTCCTAATGTTTATGAAATTTCCCCTTAACAAGTTTCCAACTGTGTCCCCGTGTTCTTGATGAACTCATTTTAAAGTCACAGTCTTGACCCACTGGACTAATTCCCTTTCAAATTTTAAACATGTCAGTCAGGTCTCCTCTTCATCTCTATTAAAGGCTCAGCTCTTTTAATCTTTCCTCATAACTCATCCCCTGTAGTCCTCTAATCAGCCTTGTTGCTCTTCTCTGGACCTTTTCTTGTGCTGCTATGTCCTTTTTGTAGCCTGGAGACCAAACGTCACCAAGTACTTCAGATGAGGCCTCATCAGTGTGTTATAAAGACTTGAGCAGAACCTCCTGTGACTTGTACTCCACACATCAAGGCGCTATATAACCTAACAGTCTGTTAGCCTTCTTAATTGCTTCTAAACACTGTCTGAATGTCAATAGTGTCAAGTCCATTACGACTCCTAAATCCTTCTCATAAGGTGGACTCTCGATTTTCCGACCGTCCATTGTGTATCCAAACCTCACATTTTTACTTCCTATGTCTAATACTTTACATCTACTGACATTAAATTTCATCGTCCACATATCTGCCCAAGCCTGTCTGCTGTCCAAGTCCCAAGTTTCCAAGATTCTTGATTATCTCACCAGTCCAACTATCTTGGTATCACCTACTAATTTAACCAGCTGGTCTTTTATATTCCTGTCCATATCATTTCTGTAAATTAAAAACAGCATTGGCCTCAACACTGCCCCCTGCTGGTCACCGCTTTTAACTTCACCCATTTCTGTTAAGGTTCCTCACACCACCGCTCTCTGCTTCTTGTGTCTGAGCCAATTCTGCCCCCACCTACACGCCACACCCTGAACTGCCATTTCTTTCAGTTTGATGCCCACCTCTTATGTGGCATCTCATCAAATGCTCTCTGAAAGATAAATCACATCATCTCCTCCACTCTGGTCGTATCCTTTTGTTTCCTCCTCGTTGAATTCCAGCATGTCAGTAAAACACACATTCCTGCTCTTGCCATATGTTGATCAGTCTTTTCTTAATATTTTCTTCCATTAATGGACCTGCGATGCACGTTAAGCTCCCTAACCCTATAATTACTTGGACATGCCCGGCCACCTTTTCTGTGTATTTTGAGTGAACGAATAACACGGTTTGAAATTTCCTTCAGGAATGCAATGAACAAAGCTATGCATGGTCATCATAGACTGAGTACAGAGTCACACGTTAATCGTCATCACCAGCCGATGGGGTGTGAGAAAGTAATGACATCCCTGTTAAGTCAACCTCCTCTCTTAAAGGGATACGGCACCCAAAAAACGCGTTCATCTTCACATTTTATTACATTATAATACAACATTGAATCACAGCGGATTTCATTTGACATTTTTGTCATCTATCTATCTATCTATTATATAGTGCCTTTCATATCTATCTATCTATCTATTTATCTATCTTTCTATATTTCTCTCTATCTATCTTATAGTGCCTTTTACTCTATCTATCTATAATATAGTGCCTTTCATATCTATCTATCTATCTATCTATCTATCTATCTATCTATCTATCTATCTATCTATCTATCTATCTATCTATCTATCTATTATATAGTGCCTTTCATATCTATCTATCTATCTACAGTGCATCCGGAAAGTATTCCCAGCGCATCACTTTTTCCACATTGTGTTATGTTACAGCCTTATTCCAAAATGGATTAAATTAATTTTTTTCCTCAGAATTCTACACACAACACCCCATAATGACAACGTGAAAAAAGTTTACTTGAGGTTTTTGCAAATTTTTTAAAAATGAACAAATTGAGAAATCCCATGTCCATAAGTATTCACAGCCTTTGCTCAATACTTTGTCGATGTACCTTTGGCAGCAATTCCAGCCTCAAGTCTTTTTGAATATGATGCCACAAGCTTGGCACACCTATCCTTGGCCAGTTTCGCCCATTCCTCTTTGCAGCACCTCTCAAGCTCCATCAGGTTGGATGGGAAGCGTCGGTGCACAGCCATTTTAAGATCTCTCCAGAGATGTTCAATCGGATTCAAGTCTGGGCTCTGGCTGGGCCACTCAAGGACATTCACAGAGTTGTCCTGAAGCCACTCCTTTGATATCTTGGCTGTGTGCTTAGGGTCGTTGTCCTGCTGAAAGATGAACCGTCGCCCCAGTCTGAGGTCAAGAGCGCTCTGGAGCAGGTTTTCATCCAGGATGTCTCTGTACATTGCTGCAGTCATCTTTCCCTTTATCCTGACTAGTCTCCCAGTCCCTGCCGCTGAAAAACATCTCCACAGCATGATGCTGCCACCACCATGCTTCACTGTAGGGATGGTATTGGCCTGGTGATGAGCGGTGCCTGGTTTCCTCCAAACGTGACGCCTGGCATTCACACCAAAGAGTTCAATCTTTGTCTCATCAGACCAGAGAATTTTCTTTCTCATGGTCTGAGAGTCCTTCAGGTGCCTTTTGGCAAACTCCAGGTGGGCTGCCATGTGCCTTTCACTAAGGAGTGGCTTCCGTCTGGCCACTCTACCATACAGGCCTGATTGGTGGATTGCTGCAGAGATGGTTGTCCTTCTGGAAGGTTCTCCTCTCTCCACAGAGGACCTCTGGGGCTCTGACAGAGTGACCATTGGGTTCTTGGTCACCTCCCTGACTAAGGCCCTTCTCCTCCGATCGCTCAGTTTAGATGGCCGGCCAGCTCTAGGAAGAGTCCTGGTGGTTTCAAACTTCCTCCACTTATGGATGATGGAGGCAACTGCGCTAATTGGGACCTTCAAAGCAGCAGAAATTTTTCTGTAACCTTCCCCAGATTTGTGCCTCGAGACAATCCTGTCTCGGAGGTCTACAGACAATTCCTTTGACTTCATGCTTGGTTTGTGTTCTGACATGAACTGTCAACTGTGGGACCTTCTATAGACAGGTGTGTGCCTTTCCAAATCATGTCCAGTCAACTGAATTTACCACAGGTGGACTCCAATGAAGCTGCAGAAACATCTCAAGGATGATCAGGGGAAACAGGATGGACCTGAGCTCAATGTTGGGCTTCATGGCAAAGGCTGTGAATACTTATGTACATGTGCTTTCTCAGTTTTTTTATTTTTAATAAATTTGCAAAAACCTCAAGTAAACTTTTTTCACGTTGTCATTATGGGGTGTTGTGTGTAGAATTCTGAGGAAAAAAATGAATTTAATCCATTTTGGAATAAGGCTGTAACATAACAAAATGTGGAAAAAGTGATGTACTGTGAATACTTTCTGGATGCGCTCTATCTATCTATCTATCTATCTATCTATCTATCTATCTATCTATCTATCTATCTATCTATCTATCTATCTATCTAGCATTATAAAGTGACTTTCCTATCTATCTATCTATCTATCTATCTATCTATCTATCTATCTATCTATCTATCTATCTATCTATCTATCTATCTATCTATCTATCTATCTATCTATCATTATAAAGTGACTTTCATATCTATCTATCTATCTATCTATCTATCTATCTATCTATCTATCTATCTATCTATCTATCTATCTATCTATCTATCTATCTATCTATTATATAGTGCCTTTCCTGTCTATCTATCTATCTCTTTTCCCTCTACACTTTATCATTTCACGTTTCAGGAAGTTCTTTTCTTCTTCATTGTTTGCCTCTCCAGTCTGTGGGGCACACTTGTCTCCATTCTTGTGTGTTTGGAATAAAACAGAACAGAATTTTCCGGCAAGTCATTGAGGAATTCTCCAAGTGTTCTTTCAGCGCTGGGGTCTGTGTGTTTATCTTTAGCCCACCTTCTCTTTCCAGCCTTTCAGCAGGGTCAACAGTAAAGAGGAGGTCAGTAAACAGCAGAATGGAAGTTTTGACAGTAATGACCAAGCAAAAAAAAGGCCGAGTAGGTCCAGCTGGCTTCTAGTGATCCTTGACGGTGAGACTGTGGATAGGATTATAACAGAAAAAAAATGAGTGCAGAATTTTATAGAAGGGAGAATGAATATTGAATTCATGTGAGAAGCTGGATAGATGTGGGGAGGCGGTGGGGGGTGCGCAGTGGTTGTCCTGCTGAATCGCAGTAAGGAGATTGGGGACAATGCCCCCAATATATATAAATATATACTGTTAATATACGTGCCTGTGTACTGTATATATGTACAGTGTATTTCCATTTTTGTCAGTCAGTCTACACTCAATAACGCATACTGACAGCACACATGCAGAATGTATAGAGTATATTTCTCAACCCAATTGGAAATTTGTGCCTGGACTTGATAAAGGGGGATCACTCGGGACCCCCAATGTCCTTGAAAGAACTTGAGTGGTTTTGCAAAGAAGAATAAAGGATCATGCCAGAGGAGGGACACACCTGAGCACTCAGTCTCAAGGCTGTTGTCACTTTGACAACTATATGATAGATAGATAGTGTCACAAAAACAACCGAAAGACATTGAGAAGGTTTGGGGCAGCCACCTGTCTAATTTTTACCGGCCGCAAAATTGATTCAAAAGAACAGACATGTTCACACGACTGAGTCCAAAACAGAACTCATTTACTAGAAACAGGATGTTGGCTTTAAAGGCCAGCATGGGAAGTGATGTCATCAGGACCAGAACCAGGAGTGATGTCGTTGTCTGCCCCAGAGCCCGGTGGGATTTCCCTAGAATGGTCTGTAAGGAATCGAGAGAGAGAAAGAGTGCACTTCGCCACCCCCTGGTCTGGCGTTGAATTACATGTACTCAGGCACTTTAGTTGTCTCCTAAACACCCATGTGTGACAATAGATAGATAGATAGATAGATAGATAGATAGATAGATAGATAGATAGATAGATAGATAGATAGATAGATAGATAGATAGATATGAAAGGCACTATCTATCTATCTATCTATCTGTTATATAGTGCCTTTCATATCTATCTATCTATCTATCTATCTGTTAGACAGGACATGAGAGGGTGCCGTCATTCACATATTCTCCTCTTCTATACGCAGACCACATGATCTGAAAGGTGAAGGCACTTGAAGACACGCCCACTTCCTCTCTGAACTCCTCCCCTTCCAGGTTAAGTAGATATAACAGCCACCTTTACATGAAGAAGTCAGCCTTTCACATGGACTCACATCTGGAGGAGACGTCTCTTCATTTTTGTCCCATTCTTTTTTCACTGATGCCAGATGCAACTTTTCCAAATAAACAACTTTAGTTGATTTAGTTTGCCTTTCTCCACCGCAAGCCCCATTTATTTTTCAAAGATCTGTTATTCTTTTGCAAAGTACTGCTGATGTCCTCATTTCCGCCAAGTTTATTTAACTAATGTGAAAAATGTGCTTATCCCAAAATCAACGATTCAATAAAAACAAACCTCCAGCCCATGCTGTGTTGGTTTTAGCCTTGCCAATGGAGGAATCCCCACCCCCACCCTTGGCCCACTTGGCCATGCTATCACACCCTCTTGACTTCTTTTCTAATCAGTTTCTTCTCACTCAAGTTCACAAACTGGCAGCGCCAATCCCAGTGGCATGGGGTGAAAGGCAAGAACCAACATTAGGCAGAGTGGCACTCCAGTGCCTGGCACACATGATGCCAGTGTAGAGTGACCAGTTAACCTGAAGTACACACATTTGGGAAGAAATCTCAACTTGGCACAGGGAGAACATGCAGACTCTACATGGGTAAGCCATGCCCAAGCTGTGATTTGAACCCAGGACTCCGAGTGACCATTAGTGTGCCCTGTGATAGATGGGCATGCTGCTGTAAAGTTCATTCTTTGTGCCCAGCTCCCTAAAATAAGTTGGCAGATAAACTGAATGATCGACTATCATACACAGTGCCTTGAAGAAGAATATAGTCCTGCAAAACTATTGTCAGATTTTATTGTCTCCAATTCATTAAAGATAACTTTTTAAAGCTGATCTCCCCAAACTTGATGCCAACTGAAAATCCTCCTTTAATCTGCTAACAGACAAAAATCCAAATTGTTACTTTTCAACCCAGGATTGTTGCACTGGCTCCAGATTATTTATTTTGGTTTGTTGTTTTTCAAATATTATTTTTTTGTTGTAAGTGCCCGGAAGGAAGAATGGGCACCATGACTTGGATTAAGGAAGAATTCACATTTGTCCTGCTGGCCATAATGGAAGGATTAGGCGAATTGGGCTCAGCAGCAGCAGCAGTTCAGTCCCCCACATGACAGGTGGCAGTGTTCTTCAAAGCTGGACCAGTTTAAGACCACCCACAGAGTGGCACGGGAATTGGAGTCTGCCAACGCAGCCCGGTTGGGGTCTTTGGAGACCACCAGAGGGCGCTACTGGTTTTTGCACAACCCAGAAGTGCTTCAGAGGAATTGGATGGGAAACCCGAAGCAGATCCCAGATCAACTGAAGTGAAGTCAGTGTCTTTAAGCAGGGAAGAGATTTGCGAGTTGATTTATTTGACTGGTATTCTTGTGAAGGAGGTGTTTGTGGCCAATAAAATCCTTTATTTAAACCTGGACTTGTGCTGGGCAGTGCAGGGTCTGCGGTTTGGGGCTCAATGGTGCCCCCTTGTGGCTACATTGTATTAGGTTATTAATTCTGTTTCTGGTTATTTTATACTAGCAAAATACCCGCGCTTCGCAGCGGAGAAGTAGTGTGTTAAAGAGGTTATGAGAAAAAAAAAGGAAACATTTTAAAAATAACGTAACATGATTGTCAATGTAATTGTGTTGTCATTGTTATGAGTGTTGCTGTCTTTTATATATATAATACACACACACACACACATAAATATATATATACATATACATATATATATATACATATCTACATATACACATATCTACATATACATACGTATATACACATATACACATCCACATAAACATATGTATACATATACAAATTTACATATCTACATATATATATATATATAGACATACATATATACATACATACATTCACAGATATATATATATATATATATATATATATATATATATATACAGTGGTGTGAAAAACTATTTGCCCCCTTCCTGATTTCTTATTCTTTTGCATGTTTGTTACACAAAATGTTTCTGATCATCAAACACATTTAACCATTAGTCAAATACAACACAAGTAAACACAAAATGCAGTTTGTAAATGGTGGTTTTTATTATTTAGGGAGAAAAAAAAATCCAAACCTACATGGCCCTGTGTGAAAAAGTAATTGCCCCCTGAACCTAATAACTGGTTGGGCCACCCTTAGCAGCAATAACTGCAATCAAGCGTTTGTGATAACTTGCAATGAGTCTTTTACAGCGCTCTGGAGGAATTTTGGCCCACTCATCTTTGCAAAATTGTTGTAATTCAGCTTTATTTGAGGGTTTTCTAGCATGAACCGCCTTTTTAAGGTCATGCCATAGCATCTCAATTGGATTCAGGTCAGGACTTTGACTAGGCCACTCCAAAGTCTTCATTTTGTTTTTCTTCAGCCATTCAGAGGTGGATTTGCTGGTGTGTTTTGGGTCATTGTCCTGTTGCAGCACCCAAGATCGCTTCAGCTTGAGTTGACGAACAGATGGCCGGACATTCTCCTTCAGGATTTTTTGGTAGACAGTAGAATTCATGGTTCCATCTATCACAGCAAGCCTTCCAGGTCCTGAAGCAGCAAAACAACCCCAGACCATCACACTACCACCACCATATTTTACTGTTGGTATGATGTTCTTTTTCTGAAATGCTGTGTTCCTTTTACGCCAGATGTAACGGGACATTTGCCTTCCAAAAAGTTCAACTTTTGACTCATCAGTCCACAAGGTATTTTCCCAAAAGTCTTGGCAATCATTGAGATGTTTCTTAGCAAAATTGAGACGAGCCCTTATGTTCTTTTTGCTTAACAGTGGTTTGTGTCTTGGAAATCTGCCATGCAGGCCGTTTTTGCCCAGTCTCTTTCTTATGGTGGAGTCGTGGACACTGACCTTAATTGAGGCAAGTGAGGCCTGCAGTTCTTTAGACTTTGTCCTGGGGTCTTTTGTGACCTCTCGGATGAGTCGTCTCTGCGCTCTTGGGGTAATTTTGGTCGGCCGGCCACTCCTGGGAAGGTTCACCACTGTTCCATGTTTTTGCCATTTGTGGATAATGGCTCTCACTGTGGTTCGCTGGAGTCCCAAAGCTTTAGAAATGGCTTTATAACCTTTACCAGACTGATAGATCTCAATTACTTCTGTTCTCATTTGTTCCTGAATTTCTTTGGATCTTGGCATGATGTCTAGCTTTTGAGGTGCTTTTGGTCTACTTCTCTGTGTCAGGCAGCTCCTATTTAAGTGATTTCTTGATTGAAACAGGTGTGGCAGTAATCAGGCCTGGGGGTGGCTACGGAAATTGAACTCAGGTGTGATACACCACAGTTAGGTTATTTTTTAACAAGGGGGCAATTACTTTTTCACACAGGGCCATGTAGGTTTGGATTTTTTTTCTCCCTAAATAATAAACACCATCATTTAAAAACTGCATTTTGTGTTTACTTGTGTTATATTTGACTAATGGTTAAATGTGTTTGATGATCAGAAACATTTTGTGTGACAAACATGCAAAAGAATAAGAAATCAGGAAGGGGGCAAATAGTTTTTCACACCACTGTATATACACTGTATATATATATATATATATATATATATATATATATATATATATATATATATAAAAACTGTATATATACATATGTACTTATTGGCTCCTGTATTTAGGATATAGCAGGTTGGATAATGGACGGATGGACATTTGTATGCATAGCCCCATTTGCCCGTTTTCGTTTTTTTTCTTTCTTCAGTAATATTTCAGTAAACCCGGAGCTTGTCAGTTCAAATCCTGGTACTGACACCACTGTGTGACCCTGAGGAAGTCACTTCACCTGCCTGTGCTGCAAAAAACAAAAGTAATGTAACAAATTGTACCTCAGATGTTGTAAGTTGGTGGAATAAAGGCATAAGTAAAATAGATAAATATGTATTATACACATAGGAACTATTCATTTATTTTCAATTAAGTCATCTGCAGCAAACCTTTATAAATGAGGGTTTCTCCTTTTTAGATAGTGCAAACTGTTTCTTCTTCATTGACGTTTTTTCTTGGAGAGCTTTTTTCATTTCATTGAAAATGAAAGCAGCAGCTGCCAAAATGTGTAGCTTTCTTATTAATTTTTCAACATTGTGTAAAATAAATTTATAAAGTAACATAAAAGGTTTAAATACTGGTTATCCTTTTACAGTAAAATATTACTAAAGAGATACAAAAAAAGTAAAATGGATATGTTGTTTTTCTTTAAGGAGATTAAATATTACTGAAGAAAGAAAAAAAAAATTAAACAGCCAAATGGGGCTATGCATATGAACTTAAAAGGTTTAAATAAAACAGAAATATATATTTTATTTTTACTTGCTTAACTTGTGGAGGGTGTATCCTGTAGCAAAGCCCTAACTTTTTTCGTGAAAGCCCGTTTCAGTAAATAAGTGTAAAAAAAACGTGTAAAGATATTGACAATAAGCTACGCAAACCCAGGAAGACATGGAATCGTTTAAATCAAGTATCATTACATCTTCCTTTCTTAAAGAGAAGTAAGGCAGTACTTATAAGCTTACATATTTATATATAGACATACATACATATATATATATATATATCTATATCCGAAGCCGTGCAAGCACACTCTTGAGAATGCAACGTATAGTTATACAGAAGAAAAGCAATCTTGCCTCAAATGAATGGCAACCTTTTGTAGGTCTATGAACTTAATTTAAACTTTAGGTTTACACGGTGCTTTCTTTCCGAAGTACCTGCACTCATGAATATGTCTGTATGTGTCAGTCGGTCAAATCCATGCGTTTCGCACCGGCGAAGTACCGCTTTTAAATTTTTATTAAGAAGAAAATAAAACGTTTTTAAATTGAGGGAAAATATACTAATAACAGTTTGTTAAGGATCTGTTTTTTTGTGAAGCTGCCTTTACTCGAGTGATCACTTCGAGCTGACTTGGTGGCCAACTATAAGCGTTACCTGGTAGCTAACCACCCATACAATCAGATTGTGAATCAGACTACGAATGCCGTGAATGTAATTACACACTCACTGCACTTGCTTACAGTAATTGATCCTCGGACGTCAGCGCTAGAGGGGCTTAGCAGCGGTGAAGTATTGCTTTTAAATTTTAATTAAGAACAAAAGAAAACCTCAGAGGTTCGATTACCGAAAGGGAGTGAAGAGAGTGTCCGGTTACCTACCAGGTAACGCTTATGGTTGGAGAGCAAGTGACGTAACATCAGCCACGGTGCCTTCAGTTGTGAGAAGCAGATCATAGAATGATTGAAAATAGTTTTGCATTTACCTTTTTAGTAAAAGGCGAGCTTTTAAGCCTGAGAAATCACCCCGTAAATGCACACGTTTAATTGCACATGTGTTAATATGTATGGTTACACAGTATTAAAAGACAGTGAACAACGTCAGTTACCTTTGTTCCCGCGTTTGATAAAAGGCGAGCTTTTAAGCCTGAGAAATCGCCCCATAAATGCACACGTTTAATTGCACATGTGTTAATATGTATGCTTACACAGTATTAAAAGACAGTCAAAAATTAACGTCATTTACCTTCGTTCCCGCGTTTGACTCGTGCTGTAAATCTCTTCCTTGTTTTTAGTTCACGTGATTACGTAGGAGGCGTGATGACGCGATACGTGACTCCGCCTCCTCCATTAGAGTATATGGACAAAAAATATGTTCCAGTTATGACCATTACGCGTAGAATTTCGAAATGAAACCTGCCTAACTTTTGTAAGTAAGCTGTAAGGAATGAGCCTGCCACCTACACGGGAAGTTCGAGAATTAGTGATGAGTGAGTCAGTCAGTCAGTCAGTCAGTCAGTCAGTGAGTCAGTGAGTCAGTGAGGGCTTTGCCTTTTATTAATATGTATAGATACGTAGTGGATACAAAATGTCTTCTGATCCCTTCACGTTTTACATTTGCCGTCAAACTAAACTCAACAGCCCATAATAACAAATTAGCATGTGACAGCATGTCTTCAGAGAGGAGAGGCAAAAGTTTTTAACAATAAAAAGTTGAAATATCTCATCTCTTTTAAGTATTCAGACCCTGAATTCATTACTTTGTAGAAGCCCCCCTGGCAGCCATTCCAACTCTGTGTCTTCATGTCTCTACAAGCTTTGCACACCTGGATTTGCTCAGCTGATCCCATACCTTCTCGCAGATCCTCTCAAGCTCCATCAGACTGGATGGGAAGGGTCTGTCAACTGCCATCTTCAGGTCTCTCCCCACACCTTCTTACGGGTTTTAAGTGGTCTGGCCACTCAAGGACACTCGGAGACTTGTCCCAAAGCCACCCCAGCATTGTCTTGGCTGTGTGCTTTGGGTCATTGTTCTGCTGAAAGGTCAGTTGATACCCACGTTTGAGGTGGCATGCACCACTCTGAGAAGGTTTTCTTGAAGGACATCTCTGAATTTGGCCGCCTTCATCCTTTCTTGTCCTCCTGTCCCCCTGACTCTACCACTGAGAAGAACCTCCATAGCATGATGCTGCATTGCATTAGGCAATGGTGGTGGGCAGTGCCCGGTCTTCACTAGACAGTGTCTGGAGTTCAATTTTGGTCTCATCAGATCTCTTTGCTCATGCTCCCAGGGTTCCATTAAAAGCCGTCTGGCAAACTGCAAGATAGATAGATAGATAGATAGATAGATAGATAGATAGATAGATAGATAGATAGATAGATAGATAGATAGATAGATAGATAGATAGATAGATAGATAGATAGATAGATAGAGGGCCGGATTAAGAGCTTTGGGGGCCCGTAGCACATTTCAAATTTGGGGGCCCTTTTGGTCTGCATCATCTGAAGTTTAGATTCTGAACAGTTCAAACCGGACTAAATAATTATTTTACTCTCGATTATAATAAGAATCTTATAATATTTATGTGAATTTTATGTGATGGGCCCCTAAAGTTTTGTTGTGTAAGAAATTTACAGTTTAAAAACGTAAAGATAATATTTTTAAAGACCAGTTTTTCAATGCTACACTTTTTCATTAAATATTGGGTCCACCATTTGGGGGCCCCCAAAATTGCGGGGCCCGTAGCATATGCTACATGTGCCTATTGGTTAATCCGGCACTGGATAGATAGATAGATAGATAGATAGATAGATAGATAGATAGATAGATAGATAGATAGATAGATAGATAGATAGATAGATGTGAAAGGCACTATATAATAGATAGATAGATAGATAGATAGATAGATAGATAGATAGATAGATAGATAGATAGATAGATAGATAGATAGATAGATGTGAAAGGCACTATATAATAATAATAATAGATAGATAGATAGATAGATAGATAGATAGATAGATAGATAGATAGATAGATAGATAGATAGATAGATAGATGTGAAAGGCACTATATAATAATAATAATAGATAGATAGATAGATAGATAGATAGATAGATAGATAGATAGATAGATAGATAGATAGATAGATGTGAAAGGCACTATATAATAATAATAATAGATAGATAGATAGATAGATAGATAGATAGATAGATAGATAGATAGATAGATAGATAGATAGATAGATGTGAAAGGCACTATATAATAATAATAATAATAGATAGATGTGAAAGGCACTATATAATAGATAGATAGATAGATAGATAGATAGATAGATAGATAGATAGATAGATAGATAGATAGATAGATAGATGTGAAAGGCACTATATAATAATAATAATAGATAGATAGATAGATAGATAGATAGATAGATAGATAGATAGATAGATAGATAGATAGATAGATAGATGTGAAAGGCACTATATAATAATAATAATAGATAGATAGATAGATAGATAGATAGATAGATAGATAGATAGATAGATAGATAGATGTGAAAGGCACTATATAATAATAATAATAGATAGATAGATAGATAGATAGATAGATAGATAGATAGATAGATAGATAGATAGATAGATAGATAGATAGATAGATGTGAAAGGCACTATATAATAATAATAAAAGATAGATAGATAGATAGATAGATAGATAGATAGATAGATAGATAGATAGATAGATAGATAGATAGATAGATAGATAGATAGATGTGAAAGGCACTATATAATAGATAGATAGATAGATAGATAGATAGATAGATAGATAGATAGATAGATAGATAGATAGATAGATAGATAGATAGATAGATAGATGTGAAAGGCACTGTATAATAGATAGATAGATGCCCTCGGCCAGACTGACTGACTAGGTGACAGTTTGTCCTCTCCAGGGTGTCACCTGTGCCCAGGTAAACAGCAGTGTATTTTCTGATAGATGGAGGTCTATCACCGCACCCAAGTAAAGGCAATTTGAAAATCACGCAGTAACAGCAACAGACAGATGGCTCTTGGGTAGCTCAAACGTGGCAGCACAGCACTCTGCCATTAGTCTAGTTGAAGCCGAGGTCAAATGGGCACAGAGAGTGAAACCATCTGGGGTGAGATCTAAACATTGCTGCCCACCACCACCGCACAACTAACCTAGCACAAGAAGGAGTGGGCAAAATCTTGTCGTGCTATAGTGAAAGGGGACGACTTGTTATAATAGCTGGAGTGGTGACTCAAACGAGTACTGGGGGGGCGCTTGTGTGCTCTGGGGACAGTGGAGGGGGGGTGGGAGTGGAACTGTTGTCAGTTCAGATTTTTGACTTCATTCTTTTTGTGGCTTTCTTTCTTTTTTAGGAGAAAACGACTGTGCATTACAAATAAACATTCCCAGTTGTGGTTGTGTGAGGAAAATCAAATCCACAGAACAAACGTTTGAGGGCGCCAACCCAGCCGTCCCCCTGTTTACTTCAAAGTCTTCTTTTAGATAAAACAAAAAAGGACACTCAATGGTACGAGTAACATAAAGAACATTAACAAAATATGCCTCTCTTGTGCTTGCAATATCATGGATTTTCTCTCTCTCTCTCCTTGTTTGGGTGGGGTGGTCCATCTTGCAGGTTGTTTGGTCACCTAAATGACGCCTCCTTCTGGCCAGCTCAGAACTTCTGGGGTCAATTGCCCTCCCTGGACATCTTGCTGACACGGGGGAACACAGCGCCCCTCCTCTTGTCTCGGAGGGGTAGTACAAACAACAGAAGAGCCACAAAGGCGATCCCCTCATGCACATGTGTGACACCGTCCAACTGATCAAAATCACAGAGTGTGACAATTAATTAAGTTAAAAACATCAGGGGGGAGTGGTATAGCGGGTCCTTAGCTCTCAGCAAAGGCCCGTTTTAGATAAATAATCACCGCGCTCGCGGCTTAGCAAAGGGGTGTGGTAGTTGTGGCTGAAGCAGTTCCTCAGGACGATCTGCGGTGTGGGCATTTCTCACCTAAGTGCACAGGTGACAGACTGCCCACATCCGTGATTGTTCCTGGGGCTGCTAATTTCTCGCAGCTGCTATGCCCTCTCGACCTATATAGAAGCGCAAGTCGGCTAAAAAGAGAAGGAAAGAGTAGAACAAGAAAGGAAAGAAAGACAGAGGTTGCTGGAGAGCTCGGAGCAGGAGAGAGAGAGAGAGAGAGAGAGAGAGAGAGAGAGAGAGCGAGAGCGAGAGCGAGCGAGAGCGAGCGAGCCGGGTGCTGGTACGGGTGAGGGTGAGCGAGCGAGTGAATGCTTGCAGGCAGCTGTACGGAAGCCTGGGTGTTAGGCCAACACCCGGGAGTTGTAGTAGTGGTCGCTCCCGCATCGTCACAGTGGGGGCAAAGTTCTTTCCAAGGCACTATATAGAGCTCTCACTAGGGATAAACACTTTTTCAAGGCACTATATAGAGCTCTCATTTGGGATGAAGAGTTTTTCAAGGCACTATAAAGAGCTCTCATTTTAGCTAAAGACTTTTTCAAGGTGCTATATAAAGCTCTCATTAAGGCTGAAATTTTTTTCAAGACACTATATAGAACTTTCATTACGGCTTGAATGCTTTTTCAAGGCGCTATACAGAGCTCTGATTAAGGCTTAAAACTTTTTAAAGGCACTATAAAGAGCCCTCATTAGGGCTGAAGACTTTTTCAAGGTGCTATATAGAGTTTTCATTTGGGCTTGAAGGCTTTTTCAAGGCGCTATATAAAGCTCTCGTTAAGGCAGAAAAGTTTTTCAAGGTGCTATATAGAACTCTGATTAGGGCTGAAAAGTTTTTAAAGGCACTATATAGAGTCCTCATTAGGGCTGAAGACTTTTTCAAGGCGTTATAAAGAGCTCTCATTTTAGCTAAAGACTTTTTTAGGGCGCTATATAAAGCTCTCATTAGGGTTGAAAAGTTTTTCAAGTTGCTATGTAGAGCTCTGATTAAGGTTGAAATTTTTTTTCAAGACACTATATAGAACTTTCATTAGGGCTTGAAAGCTTTTTCAAGGCGCTATATAGAGCTCTGATTAGGGCAGAAAAGTTTTTCAAGGCACTATATAGATCTCACATTATGACTGGCAGCTGTTCAGGCGCCCTTGTTATTTTAATTTCAGGCTTGTGCACATTTAATTATTGTTTAATTGTCCGAGGCTGCTGCATAGTGCTACGTGGAGATAGAAGGGAACTAAAAGACTAAACCCCTTAAACATCAGGTTGCCAGAATCCATGAGCAGATGCAGACCTACAAGTTCGTTTGAAGTCTCAAGCGGGTGGGCCTTAGCAGGATTAGCGTGACAGGGGGCACCGACCCAAAGAGACACATGCCAATGGGAAAACACTGGGCCTTCAGAAAGACTCCTTCACTTTATTCACATTTTCTCATGTCACAGCCTGGTGCTAAAAAGATTTTTAGGAATTTTTGTGAATGTATTAAAAATAAACATACAGAAATATCATGTTGACCCTTTAGTCAGTCCGTCACGGTGGCAGCCATTCCAGCCAGGAGGTCTTCTTGGCTCTGACGTGAGAAGTTTTTCTGCCATTCTTCTCTGCAGCTCCTCTCAAGCTCTGCCAGGTTGGGTGGAGACCACCGGTGCAGTGGACAGCTATCTCCAGGGCTCTCCAGAGATGTTGGATTGGATTCGAGTCCAGACTCTGACTGGGCCAATCAAGAACATTCCCAGAGTTGTCCCCAAAGCCCCACCCTCTTTGCTCTGTGTCCTGATGGAAGGCAAACCTTCGGCCCACTCTGATGGTCCCAAGTTTTTCATTGAGGAGGTCTCTGGACTTTGCTCCATTCAGCTTTCCCTCAAACTCTGTCCAGTCTCCCAGTTCCTGCTGCTGGATAAACAACCCCATGGTAGGAGGCTACCACCACCATACTTCACTGTTGGAATTCAAATGCACAGGTGATGATCAGTCAAAGTGCAAAGGTCAACACTGCCTGACTGAAATGGCACCAGGTCCTTTGTGACCATAGAATGCACAGGTGAAGATATCCAAGTCCGTCGTTCTCCCAGTTATGGTACGGAGTGCTGGTCAGCGACAACCAAGCATGAGCAGGCATTGCATGTCATGGTAATGGGAGTGCTAAGCTGGAGCCTCGGCCTGACCCCGTTGGATCACATCATGAACGAATTTGTATGAAGAGTGATGGGAGTGACGCCAATCACAGTGAAGAGCACATATGGGGGTACAGCCACATGACATCCAAACAGTGTCCAAGAAAGCCCTCCACTTCAACCCAGGTGGCAGAAGAGAGCAGAAGTGATGGCTGGATTGGGTGAACGAGAACATGAAACAAGCTGACGGCGCAACTGAAGGCACCTTGGACAGGAAGAAGTGGAGGACGATATGCTGAAAAGTGGACCCTGTGTCAATGCGGGATAAACGCCAGGAAGAGGTGATGAGCAGGTTCAAGTCCAGTTACTCAGGGACAGTTGTCCCTAAGCCCCTTCTCCTGTGTTGTATTTGCTTCATCTCGATGGAAGGCCGACCTTCTGAGGTCCCGACCACTCTGGAGGAGGTTTTCATTGTGGAAGTCTTTGGACTTTGCTCTGTTCAGCTTTCCCTCAACTCTGTTTGCTGTCCAAATCCCTCTGTGATGACACCACAGGAGTGTCGATTATCTGCCAGACCAACTAGCAAGTTGGTATCATCTGCAAACTGAACCATCTTGTTACTTCTATTCCTATCCAAATCATTTCTACTAGCCAACTCATGGCATAGCATACGCCGCATAATTATTTATTGATGGGTGAACACTTCCTGAAAGACACAGTTGTCCAAATGGGGTGGGTTTGAGGATACGACTGGGAGTGAATGAAAAGATGGAACTCTGGAGAGAGCAACATACAATTGTCCGTGACTGAAAACGGGATACACACGACAGAGCCACGTCCGCCCACTCTAACCCTCCTCCCGCATCATGCTCATGTGCCCGCACGCAACACCTCACCAAACACCGTCTCAGCCGCTTTTGTCTCTTCTACAGTCCACATGCACCTCTGAGCCATGTTGACTTTTCATTGTTCTTTTCGGTTCGGGCTGCCCATGGTCTCTGTCTTGCATGCCATGGTTGGCTGCTTAGTGAATTATACAGGGAAATCCGGGGAATAAGGACAGTTTGTGAGGTAGCAGCTGTGATAGTTTTATACTCCAGTACATTGCGGTGAATGCTGGTAACAGTCAGGCAAGCGGGCGGGCGGGCAGGCGGGCAAGCCAACAAAAACACTATGCTCTTAGTATGGTAAGAATCAGGTTTGTGTAGACAAAGGTTTTCCCTGTTCCTGCTGGACCATCTAAGAAGAAGCATGTTTGTCGCGGATGGGAATCGCTGTATGCAGCGTGTAAAACAGTTTGTGAGGGAGGACGCGGTCGTGCGTATCCCATGACGCAGGAGGATGGTTAGAGTTGGCGGGTGGGGATCTGTCGTGCGTATCCCATGGTCTTAGAGTTGGTGGGCGGGGCTCTGTCTTGCGTGCGTCTTGCTTGCCATGGACTTAGTGAATTATATATATAGATATTAAAACAGGGCGGCACGGTGGCGCAGTGGTAGCGCTGCTGCCTCGCAGTTAGGAGACCCGGGTTCGCTTCCCGGGTCCACCCTGCGTGGAGTTTGCATGTTCTCCCCGTGTCTGCGTGGGTTTCCTCCGGGCGCTCCGGTTTCCTCCCACGGTCCAAAGACATGCAGGTTAGGTGGATTGGTGATTCTAAATTGGCCCTAGTGTGTGCTTGGTGTGTGGGTGTGTTTGTGTGTGTCCTGCGGTGGGTTGGCACCCTGCCTAGGATTGGTTCCTGCCTTGTGCCCTGTGTTGGCTGGGATTGGCTCCAGCAGACCCCCGTGACCCTGTGTTCGGATTCAGCGGGTTGGAAAATGGATGGATGGATGGATATTAAAACAGCATTGGCCTCAGCACTGACCCCTGCTGGTAATTACGCTCTTTACGTCAGCCGATCGTGATGATGTTCCTCGCACCCTAATTAGGCCAAACCTGTCAGGTGCGGACATTACAAAGCTACGATAATTTAAACCCGACACTGGCATGAATGTTAAGGTGAGATCCCATCGTGTCACCTAGCCGGAATAATGCAAAGGGGAATCCAAAATGCCAGAAGAGATAAGAAAAAAAAGGGACGACACAAAACTCGTCTTTGAGCCAATCCCGTTCTTACCGTCAGTGACTGTGCGGTGAGGTTCATGGCTGGTGACTCCTTCAGAGTGAGATTTACAAATATAAGAGTCGCTTATTCACTATTCAACTGGCTACCTGCACATAAACTACTGGTTATGTTTCATATCTCATCAGCATTCTTTATACACACAGACAGGTAAGGCGCATACTGTATATGGCTTTGAAAGAACGTGACATTTATAGCGGAGAGAGAGAGAGAGAAAGAGAGAGAGAGAAAGAGTGGAGAGAGAGAGAGAGAGAAAGAGAGAGAGAGTGGAGAGTGGAGAGAGAGAGAGTGGAGAGAGAGAGAGAAAGAGAGAGAGAAAGCGGAGAGAGAGAGAGCGGAGAGAGAGAAAGAGAGAGAGAATGCGGAGAGAGAGAGAGAGCGGAGAGAGAGAAAGAGAGAGAGAATGCGGAGAGAGAGAGAGAAAGAGAGTGAGAAAGCGGGGAGAGAGAGAGAGCGGAGAGAGAGAGTGGAGAGAGAGAGACAGAAAGAGAGAGAGAAAGCGGGGAGAGAGAGCGGAGAGAGAGAGAGTGGAGAGAGAGAGAGAAAGAGAGAGAGAATGCGGAGAGAGAGAGAGTGGAGAGAGAGAGAGAGAAAGAGAGAGAGAGCGGAGAGAGAGTGGAGAGGAAGAGGGGGAGAGAAAG
This sequence comes from Erpetoichthys calabaricus, assembly GCF_900747795.2. Lineage (NCBI taxonomy): Eukaryota > Metazoa > Chordata > Cladistia > Polypteriformes > Polypteridae > Erpetoichthys > Erpetoichthys calabaricus. The sequence continues at coordinate 9,889,096 of NC_041402.2, read as the reverse complement.
AGAGAGAGAGAGAGTGGAGAGAGAGAGAAAGAGAGAGAGAGAGAGAGTGGAGAGAGAGAGAGAGAGAGAGAGAGAGAGAAAGAGAGAGAGAGGAGAGAGAGAGAGAGAGAGAGAAAGCGGAGAGAGAGAGTGGAGAGAGAGAGAGAGAGAGAAAGAGAGAGAAAGAGAGAAAGAGAGAGAGAGAGAGTGGAGAGAGAGAGAGAGAAAGAGAGAGAGAGTGGAGAGAGAGAGAGAAAGAGAGAAAGAGAGAGAGAGAGAGTGGAGAGAGAGAGAGAAAGAGAGAGAGAGTGGAGAGAGAGAGAGCGGAGAGAGAGAGAGTGGAGAGAGAGAGAGAGAAAGAGAGAGAGAGTGGAGAGAGAGTGGAGAGGAAGAGGGGGAGAGAAAGAGAGAGAGAGAGTGGAGAGAGAGAGAAAGAGAGAGAGAGAGAGTGAGAGAGAAGGAGAGAAAGAGAGAGAGAGAGAGTGGAGAGAGAGAGAGAGAGAGAGAGTGGAGAGAGAGAGAGAGAGAGTGGAGAGAGAGAGAGAGAAAGCGGAGAGAGAGAGAGTGGAGAGGAAGAGGGGGAGAGAAAGAGAGAGAGAGAGTGGAGAGAGAGAGAAAGAGAGAGAGAGAGAGTGAGAGAGAGAGAGAGAGCGGAGAGAGAGGGGGCGGATAGAGCACATTTGCTCCTCACCCTCCATGTGCTGTAAAGTTGCTGTTGCAATTCCACAATTCACAATCATTCAATACAAATAAAAGTATTGACTGGTATACAAAAAAACGGATTTCAATTTTGACCTTAATTTAAATATTTAGTTGTTTTTAAAAGCTTTCAATTCTGATGCTTTAATCAATTTTAATATAGAGTGTTCAACAAAATGATAATAAGAAAAACAAAATTTTATTTAAGGTCAAAGTTTACTTTTTAAATATTGGATTGTTGTTTTCTTAGTCTGATCCCTTTTTTTTGTAAAACTGAAAACCGTTTATGGTCATACCTTTATTTGTAAATGAAGTCCATGCGCCTGTCCTTCTCCACGAAAATCTCCGTCACTTTTTTGTAAAAGTCCTCCTTATTTTCCTTTAGTTTTAAAAGTCTTAAATCTTCAATTTTGGCAGTCAGTCGAAACAAAAAAAAAAAACAAAATAAACGGCCCGCTGCAGTGCACTTGACTTTCTGATATCGCTAACTTATCGGCGCCTCTGCGAAGAAGAACAACAGCAACGAGCACCTGTTGGGCTCACATGCGCCCCCTTCAGGGCGGCACGGTACTGTCTGCTTCGCCTTGTGCCTTTTCACTGCAGTTTTACGTCCGATCAGGAAGACTAAATATGTCACACACATTCATTAAAGATATCAGACAGACAGTGGAAAGTCAGGGTGTGTAATAAATGTGTCTGCAAACATTATATTGGCGACATACAGAGAGACAGCGACAGGCACGTGCCAATTGCAGGCATCAACCCCGTGAGTGATGGAGAGCGCAGTCCGTGGTGAGGGGAGGTTCGTCGCTACCACACATCGCGTTTCTCCGCTGTATTTGAACAGGAAATGAGCCGATTCAGCGATTTTGACTATAAAAATGTTAAAAATTCCTGGAATCATACAGAAAACAAATTTATAGCACAGAGCAGTGGACACATTTATTTTATGCTGTCATTATTAGTTTTTTTACTTTTACTGATGACCGCCTGTCCCTTTTTGCCATTCCAGTGTTATGATTACAAAGGGCTAAGACCCCTAAAACCAAATAAGACCAAATCGCACCCCAATGCCCATCAAGTCACACTGAAGCCATACAGCCGGAGGCAACCATGAGAGAATTTTGCTTGAAAGTGGGTGGGAACAAGTAGACGGCTCACTGAGTGACACATTTCTGAACCAATCCAGTGCCTCATGAAGGCAGCACTCAAAGTAGGGGCGGAGATTTTGAACTGCACAGAGCAGAGGTGGCCTCCTTCACCTGGTCCGACACACAGTAAGCCTCTGATTGGGGTGAACTGTCTACATTCGGAACGTCTCCTAAAAAAACACCCTATTAGATAAAAAAATGGGCGTCACGTGTGCGGAGAGCACCTTGCGTATTTTAAAAATAAATAGAACTCGATGCAAGGGTCTGTGTCATCAGATTATACACTGGCATCAATAGACGAGTGTTAAACGTGAGTATGTGTGCTTTCTGTTGTTTGGTGTTAAGATAGTGTAAGAGTCGAGGTGGGCTTGAAAGAATTGTCAGCCATATTCACGAAAATACAAACTGGAAAATATGCATTTCAAGCAAATGCAGTGCCCCACTCCATCAAAAGGACTGAAGTTAAGAGAACGGATATTGAAAAACCACAGAGACTTCGGGACTCAAAACACCCGAATCAACAAATCTGCCTAACGACTCCAGTAGAAGCACAGATGAGGCAGCACAACATCCACCGTCTGACTAAAGAAATGCAACATGGCGGTCGAACGGGAAATGCAAACATGCCACGGCAAAATGGATGCTGCATTCTAACATGTGGTGCCTCCAACAGACCACAATGCTTAGCTAGGCTCTGCTTTCTGTTGTTATGTCATACAGTGAAAATGACAGGAAGATGTCATCGCAGACTGAGGCGCATCCCAGTCGTGTGGAGCCGAGTGGCTGTGGTCTGTCCCCACTTGTCACAGCACTCACAATTTAAAAGTTCAGCATGCTGTTGTGGAACGAGCCCCGGACACAGACAGGCAGACATGGTATTAAGCACCACCACACGTTTATTTGCAATAATAAAGTGAACCACAAACCCCCAAAACTCCCCCAAAGTCCAGACCTCTCACACAATGCCTTCTTCACCACCTCCATTCCTCTCCTCCGAGCTCTGTCCTGCTCCTCTCCCGACTCCAGCCATCAAATGGAGGGAGGCGCTGAGCTTCAAAGCTCTGTACCAGTGGTACCCAAAGCCACCAGGGCAGTCACCCCCACGTGATCTGGGGGAGGCGTAAGCCCTTCTCCGGTCCTTCCAGGCGTCCCGGGCCGGGTACTACCCCCAGCCACCTGTGACACTGTCCAGTCAGGTCCGTTAGTATTGTTGTCACAATGTTGGCTCTGTGTGCCACCACAATGGATTTGAAACAAAGAAATCCAAGATGTGATTGAAGTGCAGACCGCTCCTCGAACCCGGACACAGACCAGCACAGTGTCACAAGGGTAAAACCACCACACGGTTTATTCCTTTTCTTGCCCTTTCAGCGCACAGTGCACAAGTCACCAAGAAATCAGTCCCTTCTCTCTCTTTTCTTCATCTCTCTTTCTCTTTCTCTCTTCTGCCACCGCCACTTCTCTCCACACACGCTTTGTCCTCCACTTCTCATCTGTGACTTTCAAACGGAGTGAGGCGGCCCCCTTTATAGTGCCCTCCGAATTGCTCCAGGTGCACCCTGATCCTCCCGAGTGTAGGGGAAGTGCTGCAGTCCAGGGCTCCAGGACTGTCTAGGTGCCCCCTGGTGGTGACCACGGGCCTCAGCAGGGCTGCAAGCTCCAAGCCCATGACCCTGTTGGAATCTTGGGGGGTTGGATGGGGTTTGCCAGGTATTGCTGTGGACATGTCCTCTCTCCCGATCCTTCCATCAGAAGGGCGGCCCGACTGGTCAAGGTCCCCCAGCCATCCACCGCAGGGGTTTAACAAAGCCATTTAGGAATAACAGCCATTTTTCTGCATAGGTATGGGGCTGAAAGGTAATTTGGACATTTGCCTGACAAGCCAGGTGGGAGCAGGACCTCCTTATTTTATGAACTATTAAGCAGATAGAAGGTCTGTCAAGTGTAGTGTGCATTTGGAAGCTGTCAGCTCTCAATATGAGGTCCAAAGAGCCGTCCATGCAAATAAAAACGGGCAGAGAAAACAAAACAAACCCACCAGAGAGACAGCAGGGACACCAGGAGTGGTCAAGTCAACCGTTTGGTAGATTCTTCAAAGGAAGGAACACACTGGTGAGCTCAGTAACATCAGAAGAACCATGGAAGACAACTGTGCTGGATGATTGCAGAATTCTGTCCTTGGTGAAGAAGAACCCCCTTCATGACATTTAGCCAAACCGAAACCCACTCACCGGGAGGTGGGCCGGTCATTGCTAAAGTCGATAATCAAGAGAAGACTTCATGAAAGTAAAGACAGAGGGTTTACCCCAAGGGTGCAGACCAATGGTAGCCCTCAAGCATAAGAAGGACAGATTAGACTTTGCAGGCCCCCTTTATCCAGTCAAATGGGTCCAAATGCTGCCCTCCCACCTGCTCTGAGGTGTGACTGAAGCACCTGACCATCTCGCTCACATCTGCATGTGAATGTGCAATCAGCCAAGCACTTCAGTGAACCTCAGAGCAGGGTGTCCACGTTCACGTGTACAGTCAGGTCCATAAGTATTTGAACAGTGACACAATTGTCATTGTTTTGGCTCTGCATGGCATCACAATGGGTTAGAAATGAAACAATCATTATGGGATTGACTGAAGTGTAGACTTTCAGATTTAATTTAAGAGGTTTACCTAAAACATCTGATGAGCCACCCATTTCCAGGGGGTCAAAAGTATTTGGACATTTGCCAGACGCGCTGTTCCATAGCGAGGTGTCGGCAGGTCCCTCATAATTTCATTAACTATTAAGCAGGTAGAAGGTCTGGAGTTGATTCCAAGTGTGGGAATTGCATTTGGAAAACTGTCACTGTGAACTCTCAACTTGAGGTCCAAAGAGCCGTCCATGAAAGTAAAAACAGGCAGAGAGAACAAAACAAACCCATCACAGAGAGGGCAGAAAGACTAGGAGTGGTCAAGTCAACCATTTGGTAGATCCTTGAAGAGAAGGAACTCACTGGTGAGCTCAGCAACATCAGAAGGTGTGGAAAACCACCTGGATGATCGCAGAATTCTGTCCTTGGTGAAGAAGACCTCCCTTCATGACATTTAGGACCACTCTCCTTGAGGTCAGCCTATCACTGCCAAAGTCGACAATCAAGAGAAGACTTCATGAAAAGTAAAGACAGACCACTGGTAACCCTCAAGCACATGAAGGACAGATTAGTCTTTGGCAGAAAACCTTTTTTAAAAGCCTGTCCAGTTCCAAGACAGTGGTCTTTGGACAAAGGAGTCTAAGATCAGTATGTAGAATAGAATGATGGATAGAGAAGAGTATGGAGATGAGAAGAAACGGCTCCTGATCCGATGAACACCACATCATCTGTGAGACATGCTGTGTTATGACCTGATCATGCATGGCTGCCAATGGAAGTCAGTCACTGGTGTTTATTGATGATGTGACAGCTGCCAGAAGTAACGGGATGAATTCTGAAGTGTGCAGGGTGCCATACTGTCTGCTGAGATTCAGCCAAAATGGACAGGATGACACTTCATAGTACAGATGGACAATGAGATGAAACTCACTGGGACAGCAGACCGAGTGTTTTATAAGGCAAACTAATGGAATGTTCTTCAATGGCCAAGTCAATCGACTGACCTCAACCCACCTGGACATGCAGGTCACTTACTGAAGACAACGAGCAAGCAGCACCTGAAGACAGCGGCAGTGAAGACCTGGCAAAGCGAGGTCACTGGGATGGACACCCAACACTTGGAGATGGCCGTGGGTTCAGACTGCAAAGGACTCATGGAACGTGATCGTGATATTTATGATCATGTTAGTCTGTCCAAATACTTTTGAGCCCCTGAAAATAGGGGGACCGTGTATAAAAATGGCTGTCATTTCTAAACGGCTCATACAATGTTTTTGTTAAACCCCTTGAATTAAAGCTGAAAGCCCACACTTCAATCACATAATGGTTGCTTCATTTCAAATCCATTGTGGTGGCACCAAAATTATGAAAATGATGTCACTGTCCAAATACTTCTGGACCCGACTGTTGTGAAAGGAGTCACACAACACAGGAAAAGGTTCTGGGGGGCAGCCGCCCGAACACTTGAAATAGGCTGCCAACGATGAGGGTTTGGTTCAACAAATGTAAAGGTCTTGACAGACGTCAATCCAAACATAGAACAGTTCAAACGGAGAAACATGGTGGTCTTAAAGGCCAGGGGAAATGACATCATTCTAGCAGGAACCGGAAGTGATGACATCCCCCACCCACCTCTTACCCCCCCCCCACCTGGAACCAGAAGTGATGGCATCGGGCAACCCCCCCCCACCTCTTACCCCCCCTCCTGGAACCGGAAGTGATGGCATCGTGCAACCCCCCCACCTCTTACCCCCCCCTCCTGGAACCAGAAGTGATGGCATCGTGCAACCCCCCCCACCTCTTACCCCCCCCCTCCTGGAACCGGAAGTGATGACATCAGGCAACCCCCCCACCTCTTACCCCCCCCCCTCCTGGAACCAGAAGTAATGGCATCAGGGCACGCCCCCCCAATATCCCCACAGCCCCCTACAACCCCCCAAGCCAAGGAACAAGAAGTGACATCACCAGGGGGACCTGAACTGGAAGTGATGTCATCAGGGTACACCCCCCCCAACATCCCTACACCTCCCTACAACCCCCAAACCAAGGAACCAGAAGTGATGTCATCGGGGGCCCCCCACCAGAACCAGAAGTGATGTCATCAGGGCACACCCCCCCACAACAATTCCCCAACACCCGGAATAACCCCCAAACCAAGGAACCAGTACTGATGTCACCGGGGCCCCAGAACCAGAAGTGATATCATCAGGGCACGACCCCCACACCAAAAATCACACCCATCCCCACACCCACCCTATAACCCCCCCCAAACCAAGGAACCAGTAGTGATGTCACTGGGGGGGACAGAACCGGAAGTGATGTCATCTGCCATCCTTGGGCTTTACAGTCCTATAGCCACCACTGCTAAGCCACCCAGCCTGCATGTCACTGAAGGTGTGGCTTGTCTCCAAAGGACAGCAGTGTCAGTGTCACTTAAAAATGACTTGTGCCATTCCTATGCCTAAGAACTCTCTTGGGTTTACTTCTAATTTGAACCCCCCCCCAAGCCGAGCCTGTGCCCACCATAATCCAATCCTGTGCTGGTGCTGTCCGTCAAGTTTAATGTGTACCACTTAATGCCATTAGGAAATTCGGAGGGATGTTATTAGCCTGAAATGCACCTACATGTCATTAAATAAATGAAAGTAGAACACAAATCTCATAAAAAATTCAGGCAGGAAGCGAAACCCCACCAGGACAGAGCGGACCCTCAGGGGCTTTCATTTTCCTAAATTGCTCAATTAGTTCAAAAGAAGCTTAAGCCGGTCCTCGTCTAATAAGTCATGGCTACGTTAACACAAGCCACAAAGCGGCATTACTCACCGAGTGTGACGCACAGTGCCAGTCCTGGCTCAAAAAAATTAAAAAACAAAGGCAGGAAAAGTCAGAAGTGAGGGGGCACAGTGGGTACAGCGGGCAGCTGGGGACTTTATACGGCTTCTTCTCAACACTGCCTACTAACTCTTCCAGTGCCATTGTGCTCACCATTATGGATGCCATCTCTTTGATAGAGTGTCTTGCAATGTTTGCCATCATTCGTACCCTCTCTTTGCCACTGTGTTTTCCATTATGGAAGCCACCACTTAAAATGTGCCACCCTGTTAGCCACTGTACATGCCCACTCTTATAATCGTTTGCCATAGTGATGATTATTATTAATGCTGCCTCTTACAATGTGCCATGCTGTTCATCATGGTGGATGCCAACTCTTTCATTTGTCCCATAAGTGCTCATCATTTGGAATACCAGCTCTTGCAAAGTGCTATGGTGTTAACCAACATAGATATCATCTCTTTGCCAAAGTGATCATCATTGTAGATGCCAAGTTTTACAATATGCCATAGAGTTTGTCATTGTGGAGGCCAAATCTTACAATGTGCCATAAGGGCTCATTATTATGGATGCCAGTCAATGCAATGTGCCATACTGTTCACTGCCGTGGATACCGAATCATGTCATATTGTTCAATATTGTGGATGATGACTTTTAGAATGTGTTATAGTGTTCACCACTATAAATGCCAATGCTAACTATGTGCCATTCTCCGCCATGGATGCCAACATTTAGTGCCTGCCACACTCTTCATCATCATAGGTAACATCTCTTGCTATAATGCTTATCATTGTGGATGTTAGCTTTTATAAGGTGGCATAACTGGCATCATTGCAGATGCAGACGCTTATGGTATGTTATACAGCTGACTACCTTGGATGCCAACTTTTAAAATGGGTGACAGCGCTCAGCATCATGGATGCCAACCCTTTAAAACTACAATAGTGTTCAATATTTTAGATGTCAACCCTTAAAATGTGCCATGTTGTTCACTATAGTGGTTGTCAACTCTTACAAAATGCTATGATTTTCATTATCTTGCACCCTCCTAAATGCCAACTTTTGGAATATGCCATAATGCTCTGCATTGTGGATAACAACCCTTTCAAAAGATCGTAGTGTTCAATATTGTGGATGCCAAGTTTGCCAACATTTAAAATGTGTTATATTTTTCACCATAATGGATGACAACTCCTTGAATGTGCCATAGAGTTTGCCATTTCAATGGAGAGTCATAGAATGTGCCATAGAGTACACCATTGATGATGCCAACTTTTACAATGTGCCATGGTACTCTCTTTTGTGGATGCCAACCCTTTCAAAATGCCATGTTACTTACCATTGTGGATGCCAACGGTTAAAATTTGCCATAGTGTTGGCTGTTGCGGGCAGCAACTTTTATAAAATGCCATGGTTTACATTGTTATATCTTACATGGGGCATGTCGTAATGGATGCCAACTCTTTGAATGTGCCATAGGGTTTGTCATTTCAATGCAGTCTACAAATGCACCATAGAGCTCGCTATTATGGGTACCAGCCCTTTCAAAATTCACTATCGTGGATGCTAATGCTTAAACTATGCCATTGGGTTTGCCATTGTGGATGCCAACCTTTTCAATACCCCATATTGTTCACCATTGTGGATGCCAGCTCTTAAAAAAACGCCACGGCTTTCACTTTATGGCATGCTGACTGTTTCAGAGTGTTCACCATTGTGGATGCCAATGCTGAAAATGTACTACAGCGTTCACAATTATTGATGCCAACCCTTTCAAAGTCCAATATTGTTTGTCATTGTGGATGCCAACTCTTACAAAATGTCAAGGTTTTCACCACCTTGGATGCTGATTGTACTAAAATGTGAATGCTAATGCTTAAAATTGCCATAGCATTTGCCATTGCGGATACCAATCCTTTCAAAGTCCAATATTGTTTACCATTGTACATGACAACTCTTACAAAATGCCAATGTTTTCACCCTCTTGAATGCTGACTCTTACAGTTTTTTTGAAGTGTTCACCATTGTGGATGCCAATGCTTAAAATGTGCCATGGCATTCACCAGCGTGGATGCCAACCCTTTCAAACTCTCATATTCTTTACTGTTGTGGTTGCCAGTGCTTAAAATGTGTCATGACATTTGCCAATGTGGATGCCAACCCTTTCAAAGTCCCATACTGTTCACCATTGTGGATACCATCTCTTACAAAATGCCAGGGTTTTCACCATATTGGATGCTGATTTTGTTAAAGTGTGGATGCCAATGCTTAAAATGTGCCTTAGCATTCGCAATTGTAGATGGCAACTCTTTCAAAGTCCCATATTGTTTGCCATTGTGGATGCCAGCTCTTACACAATGGCATGGTTGCAGTTTTTCACAGTGTACCCCGCTGTAGATGCCAGCTACTTCCAGTGTTCCATAGTGCGCACCATAAGGTGTTGCCATGTCTGATTGGCACTTAATGCTGTTACATCTTCTCAAATCTTATGAATTTTTGCAAGCATCTGAGGACTTGTGCATGGCGCTATACACAACTGAGGTTTGAATTTTATTTTTCTGCCAATTGACAAATAATCCAAGTCAGGGCACTTCACTGGGCACAGTCTGTCACAGGGCACACTCACTTAGCTGGCGCTCCGTATCTGGAGGGGAGGGGTGTCCATGGAAGCAGACCCAGATTGAACATGCAGGCTCCACAAACATGGCACTCAGGAGTTTTTCTTGCAGCTGTGCTAACCACTGTGCCACCATGGTGTCCTGCTCTGTGCCATTTGTGAGAAGGATTCCTGCTGTGTGCTTTCTGGCCTGGAGGATCACATGAACTTGGTAAAGCAAGCCATAACACGTCAAGCGGGCATCAGCGGGCCGATTAAAGTCAATGAGCCTCATTAGTTCTGGTCCAGTGGAGCCAAGGCAGCTATTAAAAAAAATAATTGAAGGAAAGTCCATCTGACAGGCTTGAGATGAGTCCTAAGGGGGCTCCATTAAGCTGGCATCTGAAAGTGGCACAGGGCTCAGGGCCGGGGTGGGCACAGCACAGCTCTAGGCACGGTGCATTCTGTTCAGTGCAGTGGCACCAAAATGGCAGAACTTGACCAGAAAAAGACACTTGTGAGCTCCTTGGTTTTGGGCAAAATATTAGGTACAGTGGCCCCTCACTTTCTTCACATTCGCCAGCTGGAATACCTCTGATGTCACTTCCTGTATCTCTCCCCTTGGACCCGCCTCTTCCTGTCCAGAAGCTCCTCCATCTTGAGACCGTTCTGTCTCGACTCCACAATAACAGCGCATTCTTTTTTTCTTGTTTTCTTGCAAAATTCAGATATACGAGGTGGCCGGGTGGGCACCCCAACTCTTGTCATATCGTTGTCTTATCTTTCTTTCACAGTCGCCATTTTGCAAGTGTGCCAGAGATATAATCAAAAAGTTTCATTCCATCGTTCCTCTCTGCACAGATTCTCCTGTAATGCTGCGCACGCCTGGCATGTTCACCCGGGGTCTCTCTCTTTACTTTCTTTTTGGTCTGCTTCAGTTTTCCCTCTCCCCTGACATTCCAAAGATGAATGTGGCGCCCCCTGTAGGCTCAATTTCAAATTTATACCTACACCCTAAAAGTTGGATAAAGTGAAAAGCAGATAGAATGTCGAGTGATGGCCACACCTCCCCTGATCCACCCACTGATGACATCACCTCCGGCACCCTCTAATGACGCCCTATCTGGTCTCCAAAACCCACCCTTCTTTAGACATCGCTTCCCTGACTCCGCCTCTTCCTGCTCCTTCTATACTTCTCTACACAATTCAAGGAGCACTTTTTAATGAGAGTACAGCATCAAGTCAATGACACTTGTGGGCTATTGATCTGGTCAGTTAAGTAGCAGAGGGGCTTGTTCATCAGTTTCAGCTGCTTTGGTGCACTAGGGGGGCAACAAAGAGACGACCCCCAAAACAGGAATGAATGGTTTAACAGGTGGAGGGAGGCCACTGACATTTTTCCCTCCTCATCTGTTTTGTCACTCATTTTGCCTTTGGCTACGCTCAGTGTCACTACTGGTAGCATGAAGCCATGCCTGGATCATACAGAGCTGGCACAAGTAGTCCAACTTCTCCAGGATGGCACATCAATAAGTGTAAGGTTTGCCGTGTCTCCAAGCACAGTCTCAAGGGCATGGAGGAGATTCCAGGAGACAGACAGGCAGTTACTCCAGAAGAGCTGGGCAGGGTCCCTTATAGAAGGTTCTTAACCCATCAGCATTTGCCTTTGGGCAAAGAGGAACAGAATGAGCTCTGCCAGAGCCTACAAAATGACCTCCAGCAGGCAGGCTACTGGTGTGAATGTCTCTGACCAAACAATCAGAAACAGACTTCATGAGGGTGGCCTGAGGGCCCGATGTCCTCTAGTGGGCACCATGGAGCTTGATTGGCATAGAATACCAGAATTGGCAGGTCCACCACTGGTGCCAAGATGAGAGCAGGTTCACCCTGAGCACATGTGACAGACGTAAGAGGGTCTGGAGAAGCCGTGGAGAACATCATTCAGCATGTTGGTGGTGGGTCAGTGATGGTCAGTCTGGGGAGGCATATCCATGGAGGGACACACAGAACTCTACAGGCTAGACAACAGCACCGCAGGACTGCCATTAGGTATCAGGATGAAATCCTTGGACCCATTGTCAGACCCTATGCTGGTTCCTCCTGGTGCACCACAATGCCCGGCCTCATGTGGCGAGAGGATGAAGAAATTGATACCATTGACTGCCAAGCTCACCCACCTGACCTCAATCCAATAGAACACGTCTGGATGGAACATTATGTTGTGGTCCATCCGACACCTCAGACTGTCCAGGAGCTCAGTGATGTCCTGGTCCAGATCTGGGAGGAGATCCCCCAGGACATCATCCGTCGTCTCATTAGGACGTTGTCATACAAACTACTGGGTAGCATTTGGAGTTGCTGCAATGGCATTTTGGCCAGATAGACTTGCCTGCCTGCCTGCCACTTCATTGTTTCCCTTTGATTTTCAGGGTGTCTTTGAATTCAGCCCCTTGTTGGTTGATCTTTTTCATTTCCATCCTCTCGTTCCTAACACATCACCACATCAGTCCATCTCAGTAGAGATATCCCATTGAGATCTCATGTGTTTTCAAAGTGGTCCTTTCATTTTTTTGAGCAGTTTATATAGTGCCTTTTTGTAAGGAGCATGGCGATGAAACTGTTAACGTCTAGCAGTTTGTTTTGGAACGACGCTCCCAAATTCCTCCATTGTTTGTCTTTAATTGTAGAAAATCTCCGCCGTATTAATTTGCAGTTATTTTCCCTCGACTCAGTCGGGATTAAATAAAAGCACCTCGACCTTCCAATACAAACCTCCTTGAATTCCCCCTCTGCAGAGCACTTGGCTCGTCCACTTGTCTCACTCTTAATGCCAGCAAGGCAGACGAGGGGCTCACAAACCCACTCATGGTGGGAACAACAAAAGCAACAAAAAGAAAAAGAACGATGTGATGATTTAATCGGGAATAAGATGTGAGAGCACAGGGGCTCCGGTCCACACCATGTCGCTATATGGCCGCTCTCACTCAAGTCCACACTGCAATCCATCCATTTTCTGAACCTGCTAAATTAGCTGGAGCCTGTGCTAGCAACATGGGGTGCAAGGGAGGGTGCCAGCCCACCACAGGGCAGCATTTCTCTGCTAGGCCATTATAGACTCACCAACTCACCAACAGGCCCCATCTTCTAATTAGTTGCCAAACGTTGCTGGGCTCATCAACACCTGCAGTGGCAGTCTGTTAGTAAGGTTCCTGGACTAGAGGGTGTGGGATATGGCCGGCCATTCATTCCGGCCAATACTCCCAGGCCGCCAGATGGAGCCCTCCCTGCAGCATGGAGGTGCCCCGAATGCCAGCAGAGAATCATGGACAATGGAGTCTCTATTCACAACCCTGGTGGATACCGTGGGGGCCGCCAGAGGAACGCTACAGGGATGCTCAAGGACTTGTATTTTCCCTATAACCTGGAAGTACGTCTTAGTCACAGCGACAGAGGAAATTACGTACTTCTGGGATGAAGAACAAGAATTTTCACCTGACCCGGAAGTGCTGGGTAATCACATGGCCTGAAGGATCAGAAGCACTTCCAGGTCAAGAACTATAAAGGACTGTGGGAAACCCCAGCAGATCGAGTCGAGTTGGGAGGAAGGGTGACTGCGCTGCTGGGAGGTGTGGAAGATTATTGAGTATTGCGATTATTATTATTGTTTATGAGTATTGTGGAGTGGAGGGTGCTTTGTGCACATTATTATTGTAATAAATCCATTATTTGGACTTTTATCTGGTGTCTGGCGTCTGATCTGAGAGTTCAAGGGGACAACAGCGCCCACTATCTGTCAGAAGGGGTACACGGTGCAGACCCTTCTTACAATTCTTACGTCCACATTCCTCAGGAAAAGATCAACCCTGAAGTTTGTGCTTCATTAAAATATCCAACCATTCATGAACACATCAGCATCAGCGTCCACAGCCTCGAAGGTCCGAGCCAATCGAGTGGTTATGTCAGCGGGTGTGCTGAGGGTCTGAGAGACGTCAATGACTGCCAGGATAAGCGCTGGAGCTCGGCGACCGAGAGCCAGAAAATTAATGGATGGATGGATGGAAAGACAGATGGATGCCAGGAAGAATAGCTGAATGGGTCCAAAGGCTAATGGGTGGGCAAAGACCTACCAGCATGGGTACGTCAATTAATGGAGGCCTGAAAAGATGATTATGAGATGGCTACATATGAAGAGCAAGATAGATAGATAGATAGATAGATAGATAGATAGATAGATAGATAGATAGATAGATAGATAGATAGATAGATAGATAGATAGATAGATAGATAGATAGATAGATATGAAAGGCACTATATGATAGATAGATAGATAGATAGATAGATAGATAGATAGATAGATAGATAGATAGATAGATAGATAGATAGATAGATAGATAGGCACTATATAACAGATAGATAGATAGATAGATAGATAGATAGATAGATAGATAGATAGATAGATAGATAGATAGATAGATAGATAGATATGAAAGGCACTATATGATAGATAGATAGATAGATAGATAGATAGATAGATAGATAGATAGATAGATAGATAGATAGATAGATAGATATGAAAGGCACTATATGATAGATAGATAGATAGATAGATAGATAGATAGATAGATAGATAGATAGATAGATAGATAGATAGATAGATAGATAGATAGATGTGAAAGGCACTATATAATAGATAGATAGATAGATAGATAGATAGATAGATAGATAGATAGATAGATAGATAGATAGATAGATAGATAGATAGATAGATGATGAAAGGCACTATATAATAGATAGATAGATAGATAGATAGATAGATAGATAGATAGATAGATAGATAGATAGATAGATAGATAGATAGATAGATAGATAGATAGATAGATAGATAGATAGATAGCGGCCGGATGTCGTTTCCAGTCGTCTGTGTGACCCAAACCTGACAACAAATAACAAAGAATGGCCAGCCACTTAGTTGGCTTTAATCCCAGCTGGCCCACCGATGAGAGGCCCCGACTGCTCTGCACTGTCACTGTCTTGTCACCCCGGTGCCATGTTTGAGCTTCTCCTTGACAGTGCTCTGTTAACGGTCGACGCTATCACATCACAGACTGTCGATTGCTGTGAAAGTTCAAGAAGGGGGCAAGAGACTCTGAGAAAGCATAATGAGGGTCCAACAGAAAAACCTTCCGTTCTCTAAACCTGCTTCCGGTATTTCACAATTGCTAGGACACATTTGTCACCCATTTCTCAAAACGCAAAACACAAAGCCACCATCTTCACACCACGGTCTCAAAACCTCTGACTGGTCTGGAGAAGTGAAACAAAGTGGGGACTCAACACCAACATATTTTTGTTTTAAAACCAGACATGGCCACCGGACCACCTACAACGCCACTCGCCATATACTGTATATAACCACTAACAAACCCACTTATCCAGAGCAGAATCATGGAGAACCTGAAGCCTATCCCAGCAATCATCGGGAGCAACACCTGGACAGGATTCCAGCCGACTGTAATGGTGACAGACACTTCAGGGGACATTTTGACATCAGCAGTCCACGTCACCTGCATGCCCCTGGACTGTGGGTGGAAACTGGAGCGTCCAGTAGAAACCCACGCTGATCCCAGCTCGTCCGTCTCTGTTCTGCTAGCCCATTATGGCTAACACTTGCCAAGTCGGTGTGCAATCTTAGCATTTTTGATTGATGATCGATGACCAGCTGGCCTTCACTGTCTACATTGCAACTGCCTCTCAGTCTTGCAGATTCACCCAATTCCTGAGTTTCTCAGCCTTTTTGGTGTTGTGACCCACTTGTGTCCAATATAAGATATGGGTGAGTCTGGGAGTCCCATTTGGTGAAACGAGTGCAATTATGGGAGCTTGGAGGGAGGTCCCCCATTGCTGAATTGATGGAGTCCCCCTTTAGGTGAATCAAGCATGATCATTAGAGTGGTGACCCGCCGCGATCCACCGTGACCCAATTTGTGACCCATTATAGCACCTCGTGACCCACCAAAACCCAGGAGTGGGTTGCGACCCAGGGATTGATAAACAACATCCACAAGATCAGACCGCATCTGACAGAGAATAGTCAGTAGAGCCAGTAGAGTCCAGCAGCAGACCCCCAGAGCTCCGCTCCTCAAGACCCATTGACGCTATACAGTATGCACTATGGTTAAGATCAGGGTGGTTAGAGGGTCACCTGACTCAAATAGTGACGACTATGGAGTAACCCATCTGACATAAACGTGCGATCCAATGGGCAGTCCAGTGGAGCTCCTCCATCGGGGTTCTGCAGTTGGAACGTTCTCCTAATTTCTCTTGCAAAACAGCATTGGAAAAGCCTCCTGGAATGGCTTACCCACCTGTGCGCCATTATGCTTTAACAGGCATCCTCTACTACTTGATGAAGGGACACACCTGCTGATGTGGATTCATGTCATACACCTTCCACCAAGTCAGGTCAGATCAGGTTGGGGAGCCTGCACTGGTACAGCACGTTGACGCATCCACCACACAACGAAACAGCTTGTGACTCCAGTATTGACCCTCTATCTGCTGCAGCCAGGTGTTATGTGGGGATCCCCTTGGCCCAGTCCATTCACTCAATAATGAGGGTCCTGAGAGCCGGATCACCCTCGGGTAAAGTCGCCACATGGCCGTAGTGCCGTAACTGACGCTCCCTCACAATGCAGGTCATGTGCCTCATTCAGGACCCCGTGAGCAACACAAAAGTCAGACCAGCAGTACCCAAGGAATATCTGAAGAGACACCAAAGGAGTCCAGTCTTCATCTCAGGCCACTGGATAGCATCCATGTCTCTCAAACAGGGGGCACCAGGACTCTAAAGACTTGGACCTTCTTGGACCCTTTTGTAGAGACATCAGGAGCGCCACACACCCCTTTCCAGTGACCTCATGACCCCCCATGCTCTCCCAATCCGTCTACTGACTTCATAGGAAGAGTCACCAGAGACACAAATGTCACTGCCAAGGTAAGTAAACCACTCGATGAGGTCGACACTCTCTCTGCAGACAGACACACTGCTGATGGCCATGCCCAAGAGGTCATTAAAGGCCATGATGTTGGTTTTTATCGGGACACTCACAAGCCCAGACACTCAGACTCCTCGCTTAGTCTCTCGAGATCCCCAATCAGAGCCTCCATTGATTCCGCAAAGATCACAGCATTGTCAGCAAAGTCAAGATCCATGAATCTCTCTTCACCAACAGAAGCCCCCTGAACCGAATCGTTAGACTTGGTACTCCACTACCGGTGATGTGGTGAAGGAGATCCATCACATCCTCATGGGCAGATGCTGGAGGCTCCTATGGAACTGCAGGGTCTACCAAAGTGCCCAGTTTATGAATTCTGACCACATTCCAGTGCCCAGTTTATGAATTCTGACTTGTTGTTGCTACTCTGAAGACCCAGCTTAGGTCCAGTAGGCCACCACCTACTACGTAATGAGGTTGGACCAGGCCAGACCCCCGAGATCAGGTTGCTTCTGATGAGTTCGCACACAGTTTGAGTGAGGAACCTACAGACTTGGGTGCGACTGCTGATCCAAATGAGATGTGGGAGACCAACCGTGACAAGACCCTGAAGGTTGCTGAGGATTGTGTTGGTGTTGCCAGTGTTACCAGAAAGAGGTGTTTCATCTTGCAGGGCACCCTGGATACCATCGACAGGAGTTGCAGCACATGACTGTACCAGACACTGAGAAGGATGGTCATGAGGGCTCTGAGGGCAGTTAGAGGACTCTATGACCAGGTGTCCTACCATCTATGGTCTAGTGACCCACGTCACAGGAATCAAAGCATTACATACATCCAGATCTGTTCCTCTGAGAGTCTTAGTCAGGGCAGCTGATGTAATGGTCCTTACGGATGATGCTGTAGTTGTGACCCAGTGGGCTGGCTACTTTGAGCAGCTCTTCAAAGCTGATCCTCCGGTGAGGATGTTGGATATCTCTGGGTCTGTGGTTCTTGAGGCTGATCCTCCAATAAGCTGTGAACCCCTCAATCCCACTGAGATTGCACAGGTGCTGAAGCAGCTGAGAGGTAGGGAAGGCTGCAGGGATCTGTGGTATCCGGGGTTCACTTCTCCAGGCTGGTGGTAAGGCTGTCATCCTGGCATCGCAAGCAATCTTTGCTTCCATTTGGGAAGAAGGGCATCATCCAAACTGACTGGAAAACGGGACTTGTTGTCCCTATCTGGAAAGGGAAGGGTGATCACCTGGATTGCGGCAACTACAGGGGGATAACACTGCTCTTGGTCCCAGATAAGGTCCTTGCTAGGGTCATCTTCAATAGGATCTGTGATCACTTGCTCACCTACCAGCGACCAGAACAGTCTGGTTTTACTCCTAAGAAGTCGACCATCAACCGCATCCTGGCACTGAGGGTTCTCATGGAGCGCAAACACGAATACTGTATCAGCAGAGTTTCTTGTAGCCTTTGTCGATTTTTGTAAAGCGTTCGACTCAGTTGACTGAGCTGCCTTTTGGGACATCCTGAGACTCCCCAGGATCCCCTTAAAGTTGCTGGATACATGACTAGCCTGTACACTGGGACTGTGAGTGCTGTGCAGAGTGGAGGCAGAACCTCTGTGCTTTTTCCAGTTGATTCTGGGGTTCATCGAGGTGTGTTCTGCTCCTACTCTGTTCAATGTTTGCATGGACTGGGTGTTGGGCAGGGCCGTGGGGTCCAGCTTCCAACACTATGAGGAAAAGAATTCCCCAAAGGGATTCAGAAAGGGTGTAAATCGCGTCAGACAGAGAAGGACAGGTGGTCCTAAATGCAAACAAGAATGTCTGCTGTCAGATGAAATCTTGCAACGGCCCATTCACCTTTGTAGTGATTGTCTGCTTGGGAAGGAATGAGAAAGTCAGGCAATCTGTCCAGGAAACTGAGAAGATGAGCCAATGTTGTAAGGTCCAAGCAGAGAATGGTGACAGCAACACACACGGTTACATTACCACCATGCCAATCAGGGGCATCAACTGTATCATGCTGTCCCATAATGTTTCTGACACACCATCTTCTTCTGCTAAAATAAATCATCAACAAATACATTTTCATACCCTAACATAGATAGATAGATAGATAGATAGATAGATAGATAGATAGATAGATAGATAGATAGATAGATAGATAGATAGATAGATAGATAGGAAAGGCACTATATAATAGATAGATAGATAGATAGATAGATAGATAGATAGATAGATAGATAGATAGATAGATAGATAGATAGATAGGAAAGGCACTATATAATAGATAGATAGATAGATAGATAGATAGATAGATAGATAGATAGATAGATAGATAGATAGATAGATAGATAGATAGATAGATATGAAAGGCACTATATGATAGATAGATAGATAGATAGATAGATAGATAGATAGATAGATAGATAGATAGATATGAAAGGCAGTATATAATAGATAGATAGATAGATAGATAGATAGATAGATAGATAGATAGATAGATAGATAGATAGATAGATAGATAGATAGATAGATAGATAGATAGGAAAGGCACTATATAATAGATAGATAGATAGATAGATATGAAAGGCAGTATATAATAGATAGATAGATAGATAGATAGATAGATAGATAGATAGATAGATAGATAGATAGATAGATAGATAGATAGATAGATAGATAGATATGAAAGGCACTATATAATCGATAGATAGATGTGAAAGGCACTAGATAGATAGATAGATAGATAGATAGATAGATAGATAGATAGATAGATAGATAGATAGATATGAAAGGCACTATATAACAGATAGATAGATAGATATGAAAGGTGCGATAGATAGATAGATAGATAGATAGATAGATAGATAGATAGATAGATAGATAGATAGATAGATAGATAGATAGATAGATAGATAGATATGAAAGGCACTATATAATAGATAGAACGTCTGCCAAAGGAGTGTTGTTGGGATCAATAATCCTTGCTTTTCAGGGGCTTCTGTTTGACCCAGAGTTTCCATTGGAGAAGAAGAAAGAGAGAGAGTGTGAGAGAGAAGGAGAAAAAAAAGAATTCTGCTGTATTTGTGATTAGAAAAAAAGCCTTTTGTAACATTTTTGTGCAAATAAATCTTTTGTCATGGTGTTTTTGTGTGGAGTTTGGAGTGCTGCAGCGCACCCTACTGGTCACAGCAGACATTTCCAAAACTGTTGATTTTCCTTTTTTCTGAGACGGCAGTCAAAATGTTTTGCAGACCTCAGCAGATCAACATTCCTCAGACCTTCATCCATCCATCCATTATCCAACCCGCTATATCCTAACTGCAGGGTCACTGGGGTCTGCTGGAGCCAATCTCAGCCAACACAGGGCGCAAGGCAGGAAACAAACCCCGGGCAGGGCGCCAGCAAACCGCACGGCGCGCACGCACACATACACCAAGCACACACTAGGGACAATTTCGGATTGCAAATGCACCTAACCTGCATGTCTTTGGACTGTGGGAGGAAACTGGAGTACCCGGAGGAAACCCACGCAGACACAGGAAGAACATGCAAACTCCACGCAGGGAGGACCCGAGAAGCGAACCCGTGTCTCCTAACTGCGATGCAGCAGTGCCACCGTGCCGCCCTCAGACCTTCACCTTTCTTTAATTTCATATACTGCATGATGGACACCAGGTGACCTGGTCACGTGTTGACTTGTTTTTATCTCATTATTGTTTGGCTGGGAATTAAGGAAAAAAGAAACAATGCAGAGATCTGAGTGCTAATGAACAAGGCAGTTAAACTTAAGGCAAAAGAGTTCATTAGCAACCAAAATTGGTCACTTGTTAAGATTATAATAATAAAATGCATTGCATTTTCTATTCCAACAGATGGAGTATCATAAATATTAGCACTGCTTTTACAAATCCCATACCAAATGGCATATAATAGAGACGTAGCTACTGGATGGACAAGGAGATACACAGACATTAGCGTGGATGTGTTGTGTGAATTTTTTTCATTCCTACTGTATTGTATTGTTGCGATAGCGTCATGTTTTGCAAATGGTGTTCACTTTGTTATGTGTATGGATGGAACACCAAGAGACATTCTGAGCAACTCTGTTGATCGGCAATAATAATTAAATTGTAAACCCTAACCCTGTCTCCAATACTGTTGCTAATGAGAAAAGATTACAAAGTATGACAAATAAAAGCCAAAATACAAAATGGCGGCCTTAAAGAACTAAATATAAGGCTTGAGTGATGCCATGTGGGGAATGGCACCCCAGCTGGAGCTGTATTGGAGTACTTACCCGGCCTGGATGCCACTGGCATGAAAGGACAGGGGAAGACAGTTTATTTAAGGTATTGTCTTACTCAACATGCTAGATGGCAACCCCCCCTGGGTTAAGGTATCACCACAGATTGCCAACAGGCACATAGGGAACTGTAGTTCTTTGGCTCAGTCCTGTTGGGTTCTATGTGGTGCCAGGGGGCTCTGAGGGGCACTAGCAAGCCCTTCTTTGTACTCCTGAGCCACAGTTTCTGAACACCAGAAGTGGTCCAGGGGTTTTACATAAAAGGGGGCTGCCTGCCTCAACTCGGGGAGCCGGACGTCGTGAGGAGGAAGAGACGAGAGAATTGTAGAGAGTGAGAATTGCAGTTGTGGTATGGGAATCGCTTCATTATGTAAGAATTTCCCACAATAAAACCCTGTTTTTAATTGGAGAGCTTTTGAGCTGCAGCGCCCACTAGTGACCACAAAGGATAATAAGTGATAGCTAAGTGGCACACCTGCACTTGTGGCAGTCACACGGTGCACTCGCTTAGGTTCAGAAAACTCCTTCAAACGCGGACTAAAGCAAATCCAATTATCTTAAGAGGAGAGTGGAGAGCAGTTGCCGTGACCCTCGTACATCACAAACTGACCTTCCCCGTGATGAAGTGGACCATTCATTACGAGTCGTGCTGTTTGTGTTTAGCTTGCAAGAAGCCAAAGACCTCCTGCTTCTAATAAAAGAGAGTATGAAGGATGACACTTCGGCCCAATCAATGCCTCAATCCGTCATGTCCTTTTACGGGATGGGTGCACCAGGCTGGTAAGCGATTCTGCATTCCCTTCAGGGAATTCCAAATCAATCAAACCGGCCAATCGTTATTTTCATTTTTCTATCCAGCATCCCAAAGATGAGCCCGTGAGGTGAATTCTTCCAGTGTGAGCGAGTGTGGGTGAGTCACGCCAGCGTGATGGGCACAGCATGGTGGTTTGCAGTGTATCCTCTTAGGTCCAAAGATCTCAACTGAATGAAAGATAATCATAATAATAACAATTAACTCTTTACTTTATATAGCGCCTTTCTGACTACTCAAAGTGCTTCAATGAATGAGGGGACACTTTAACAATCACTAACGTGTAGCACCCACGTGGATGATATGACGGCAGCCATTTTTCTGCCATTACACTCACCACGCATGAGCTGTTGCGTGGTGAGAGATTGTTAGCCAATCAGAGACCGGGGATTACTTGGGGGCCTTGATGACCAGGCCGTGGTGGGCAGTTTAGCCAGGACATCGGGATACACTCTCCACTTTCTGAATGATGCCCAGGGGTCTTTAATGACCACAGAGAGTCTGGACCTCAGTTTTATGTCTCATCTGAAGGATTGTGCCACATTTACAGTACTGGGGACACTGGGATCCACACACAGACCACAGGGTTAGTGCCCCCTGCTGGCCTCACCAACGTATCTTCCAGCAGCAACCCAAGTGTTTCCAAGATGGTCTCCCATCCGAGTACTGGGTCACAAAACATTAGCTATGGGGAGAGAGGGAGCCAATTAGAGACATGGGATAATTAAGGGGGGCAGGCCAAGGCAAGTGGTGGGTAAGGACAAAGGGGTACACCTTCCTCTTTCTGAAGGATTCCCAGGGATCATTAATGACCACAGAGAGTTAGCACCTCAGTTTTACATCTCATATGAAGGACTGCTCCATTTTTACAGTACAATGTCCCCTTCACTACTTTTTGGCCGTTGGGATTCACACACAGACCCCAGGGTTAGTGCCCCCTACTGGCCTCACCAACACCTCTTTCAGCAGCATCCCCAGTGTTTCCTAAATGTCAGAGTCAGCTACTGGCTCACAACACAGTAGCTATGGGGAGAGAGAGAGAAACAATTAGAGACAGAGGATGATTAGGGGGGCTAGAATGACTAGGCCATAGTGGGCAATTTAGCCAGGACATCGGGATACATCCTGCTATTTATGGAGGATGCCCAGGGATCTTCTATAACCACAGAGAGTCAGGACCTATGTTTTACATCTTATAGTAAGGTGGCACCAATTTTTACAGCACGGTGTCCACGTCACTGCACTGGGGGCATTGGGATCCACAAACAGACCACAGGATAAGCGCCTCCTACTGGCCTCACCAACACCTCTCCCAGCAGCAAACCAAGCTTTCCCATCCAAGTACTGGCCGGGCCTGAACACACTTAGCTTCAGGAGGGTGACTTCTTCTGAAGAGTGGGTGATATGGCTGCTGGATGAATTAGAACACCAACTGTGAGGTCTTCTCGTTCAACATCAGTGTCTGACCTCACAAATGCTCTTTTGGGTGAAGGGCCACCGATACTCTCCAAACGGTTGTGGAAAACCTTCCCAGAAACAGTGGAGGCTCTTATAAGGGAGATGATCTCCATATTAATGCCTGTGGTTCTGGAATGGGGTGTCCAACAAGCTCAGATAGCTGTGATGGTCAGATGTCCACAAACTGCTGCTGTGTAGCATAGATGGAGATCACAGTAGATGCAATTTACAATATGTGTGGACGAACCATCATCTTCTTCATCATCTTCTTCTTCATCATCTTCTTCATCATCTTCTTCTTCATCTACTTCTTCATCATCTTCTTCTTCTTCATTTTCTTCTTGTTCTTCATTTTCTTTTTCATCTTCTTCTTCATTTTCTTCTTCTTCTTCATCTTCCTTAGCTATTCTCATTTTACATATAGTAGGTGAATGAACCTAATCCCCTAAAATCTCTTTTTTTTTCTTGGAAAAATGCCTCCATTTCATCTTTGATTTTTATAATGCCATGTCCGCTACCGAATGGTCTTAGATTCCATTACAATTGTCTTCGCCCGCAAGGACACTTTCTTTGAAGTTCATGCTTAACGAAAAAGTTCTCTGGCAGAAAGACAATGAGCAGAGAGCGCAGCAGAGCAGCCATCTCCCTAAAGTGAGATGGGTGGGCTGTGAATGGATTGCAGATCTCCTGTGTAAACACCGAGCAGCATCTTTGTTTATGAAGTGACGGGCCAAGCAGCAGCAGCAGGAGCAGCAGGATTCTCCCTTGTTTGGAAGAATCACAAGCTCATATTTGGCTCTTTGATATTCAGCCGCCAAAGTTTAGGAAGCTCTGATTTGCAGCCACTGCTGCCGTACTTTTATGTGATGATCCTTCTGTTGTGTGCCAACCGGCCCCCTTGAAATTCTTAATCTGTTTAGAAGGCCCTTTGGTGTTGTGCGAGGAGACTCTCAGGTTCCACTCTGGGGGGCTACAGAGCTCTAAAATTAAGAATGTGATGGAAAGCCGGACATGCACTCTACTGTTATGGATATCACCCAAGAAAGGGTTTAAATTGGGGGGGGGGGGGAATCGGGGAATGGACATCTTTGCTGAAGCCAACCCAGCCTCGGGGCTGGTGAGGGACATACAGTCATATGAAAAAGTTTGGGAACCCCTCTTAATTCTTTGGATTTTTGTTTCTCATTGGCTGAACTTCCTTTTAATATCTGACCTGCCTTATGGAAACAGTAGGATTTCAGCAGTGACATTAAGTTTATTGCATTAACAGAAAATATGCAATATGCATCAAAACAAAATTAGACAGCTGCATAAATGTGGGCACCCCAACAGAGATATGACATCAATACTTAGTTGAGCCTCCTTTTCAAATCTAACAGCCTCTAGACGCTGTCCTCCTATAGCCTGTGATGAGTGTCTGATTCTGGATGGAGGTATTGTTGACCATTCTTCATACAAAATCTCTCCAGCTCAGTTCAATTTGATGGACAGCCTGCTTCAAATCATCCTATAGATTTTCGATGATATTCAAGTCAGGGGACTGTGACGGCCATTCCAGAACATTGTACTTCTCCCTCTGCATGAATGCCTTTGTAGATTTCCAACTGTGTTTTGGGTCATCGTCTTGTTGGAATATCCAACCCCTGCGTGACTGATACTTGAACATTATCCTGAAGAATTTGTTGATATTGGGTTGAATTCATCCGACCCTCGACTTTAACAAGGGCCCCAGTCCCTGAACTAGCCACACAGCCCCACAACATAATGGAACCTCCACCAAATGTGACAGTAGGTAGCAGGGGTTTGTCTTGGAATGTGGTGTTCTTCTTCTGCTATGCAAAGTGCTTTTTGTTCTGACCAAATAACTCCATTTTTGTCTCATCAGTTCAAAGTACTTTGTTCCAAAATGACTCTGGCTTGTCTAAATGAGCATTGGCATACAACAAGTGACTCTGTTTGTGGCGTGAGTGCAGAAAGGGCTTCTTTCTCATCACCCTGCCACACAGATGTTCTTTGTGCAAATTGCGCTGAATTGTAGAACGATGTACAGATACACCATCTGCAGCCAGATGTTCTTGCAGGTCTTTGGAGGTGATCTGCGGGTTGTCTGTCACCATTCTCACAATCCTGCTCATATGCCGCTCCTGCGGCCCTCCAGGCCTGGAGTTTGACATCCTTCCCCTAAACCAGGAGGCTGAACAATCTTTGTTTTCAGATCTTTGGAGAGTTGCTTTGAGGATCCCATGCTGTCACTCTTCAGAGGAGAGTCAAAGGGAAGGACAACTTGTAATTGACCACCTTAAATCCCTTTATATCTCATGATTGGACACACCTGTCTATGAAGTTCAAAGTTTAACGAGCTCATCACACCAATTTGATGTCACAAGTAATCAGCATTCAGCAGTGACAGGCATTCAAATCAGCATAATGACAAGGGGACCCACATTTGTGCACAGCCAGTCTTTCACATTTGATTTCATTTCATACAACTAAATACTGCGTCACTAAAAATCTTTGTTCGGTAAGAAATGAAATACATACCACTGTTATCTTTTTTTGTTGAAGTAGAGTCAACTATTATGCAGGCTGAGAGGGGTTCCCAAACTTTTTCATATGACTGTACAGACAGATAGACGTTGGATTTTATATATAGAGAGAGATTTAATAATCCACAATAATAAAAGGACAAGTGTCTGTGTTTGTTTGTCTGCTTGCTATGTCTCTGTCATTCCAACAGATGGTGCTTCCAAACCATTTGAATTAATTAAATGCTTAACAATTGTCAATCCAACAGATGGTGCATCACAAAAATTAACACTGCTTTTACGAATCCTACACCAAATGGCATATAACAGAGACATACACGTTGCATTTGTCATTTCAACAGATGGTGCATTTGCAGTAATGCTTTTTATTGCTTTAAAATGTTTGTGGTACACCATCTGCTGGAATGACAAATACAATTAATTTTATTACTACTAAAGGGCTTTGCCCCCTGCTCGATAAACTCGAACACCCCCTAAACAACCCCCCCAGTGCACTCTATGCTCCAGCCACATCGCGTCTCTGCTGCTCATGTTGTAAAGGGGGGGGGGGGGGGGGGGCTGAACGTATGCTAAGGAGATGCGGTCAGATCAGCTGCTGGCTTTTTGTTGCTGCTGCCGAGCTGCATATTCTTCTTGTCGTACTGCACGTCGATCATTTAAAAGCCTGTACAGCAGCTGTCTCACTGCCTTGTCTTGTGGGACGTTAAAGTGTCTTCCGAGAAGATCATTTATTGACCCAAGATTTTTTTATTATAATAGAGAGACGTGTATTACAAAATTCATTCCAATGGACAGTACAGTGCAAACATTAACGCCGTGGTCTACACTGATTACTTAGATTTCAACCTGTCTTAGGCCAACTAGTTAAACGATATGTACCTTAAGCAATATTACAAAAATTACATTAAAAAATTAAAAATAACAATTAATCAATGACAGAAAAAACAATAAAAATGGAAAACTAACCATAAGCCAAGGAACAAATCCCAGCTGTGACATAATGGGCCTACACTAACCCAGAATGGGGTAAAGGCTTTGAAAGTTACAAATATTTGTAGTAATAAAATGCATTGCGCTTTCCATTCCAACAGATGGTGCGTGCCAAACATTTTGTAGTAATGCATCTACTGGAATGACAAATGCAATGCGTTTCATTACAGAATACATGACAGAGAACAGGCCATTCAACCCAATGTCCTCTCCTTTTAGTTCTTCTAAAATAACATCAAGTCAAGTTTTGAAGGTCCCTAAAGTCTTACTGTCCACCACACTACTTGGTCGCTTATTCCAAGTGCCTATCATTCTTTGTGTAAAGAAAAACTTCATAATGTGCAAAATTTCCCGTTAACAAGTTTCCAGCTGTGTCCCTGTGTTCTTAATGAACTCATTTTAAAGACACAATCTCAATCCACCGCACTAATTCCCTTCATTATTTTGCACACTTCAGTCAGGTCTCCTCTTCATCTCTATTAAAGGCTCAGCTCTTTTAATCTTTCCTCATAACTCATCCCCTGTAGTCCCCTAATCAGTCAAGTTGCTCTTCTCTGGACCTTTTCTTGTGCTGCTTTGTCCGTTTTGTAGCCTGGAGACCCAAACTTCACCCAGGACTCCAGATGATGCCTCACCAGTGTGTTATAAAGACCTGAACAGAACCTCCTGTGACTTGTACTCCACACATCAAGGCGCTATATAACCTGACATTCTGTTAGCCTTCTTAATGACTCCTAAACACTGTCTGGATGTAGATAGTGATGAGTCCACTGTGACTCCTAAATCCTTTAATCTTTCCTCATAACTCATCCCCTGTACCCCCGTAATCAGCCCAGTTGCTCTTCTATGGACTTTCTCTTATGCTGTTATGTCCTTTTTGTAGCCTGGAGAACAAAACGTCACCCAGTACTCCAGATGAAGCCTCACCAGTGTGTTATAAAGACCTGAACAGAACCTCCTGTGACTTGTACTCCACACATCAAGGCGCTATATAACCTGACATTCTGTTAGCCTGCTTAATGGCTCCTAAACACTGTCTGGCAGTTGATAGCTCTAGATTTTCTGACCGCCCAATCAACTAGAGATGTGACATAATAATAGAAATATTACAAGTACAGAGCAGAATTCCACAGTAAGAGATTTGAGGATGACTTGTGTCCTCTTCTGTGTATTTTATTGTATTGACCCCCCTTTTTTTTGACATCCATTGCACGCCTAACCCAGCTGGAACGGGGTCTCTCTTTAAAGTGCCTGTCACAAGGTTTCCTCCATTTTTTTTTTCTGGAAGTTTTTTCTTGTCTTATTAGACAGTCAAGGCTGGTGGGGTGGGGGTTGTCAAATGGCAGGGGCCTGTTAAAGCCCACCAAGAAACACCTTGTGTGACAAATATATATGGCATTGTATTGTATGTGATATAAGATTAGAAGGGTCACTTGCCAGTAAGGAGTTACAATAATCGAGGTGGGATATGATAAAACCAGCCTCTGCTCCTTAGGGACAAGCTGGCAGAGATGGGAGTAGATTCATACCTGGTGGCATGGATCGTGGACTATCTTACAGACAGATCTCAGTATGTGCGTCTCGGGAACTGCAGGTCTGACATTGTGGTTAGCAGCACAGGAGCCCCGCAGGGGACTGTACTTTCTCTGGTCCTGTTCAGCCTATATACATCGGACTCGGAGTCCTGCCACGTGCGAAAGTTTGCTGATGACACTGCTATTGTGGGCTGCATCAGGAGTGGGCAGGAGGAGGAGTATAGGGACCTAATCAAGGACTTTGTTAAATGGTGCGACTCAAACCACCTACACTTGAACACCAGCAAAACCAAGGAGCTGGTGGTGGATTTTAGGAGGACCAGGCCCCTCATGGACCCCATGATTATCAGAGGTGACTGTGTGCAGAGCGTGCAGACCTATAAATACCTGGGAGTGCAGCTGGATGATAAATTGGACTGGACTGCCAATACTGATGCTCTGTGCAAGAGAGGACAGAGCCGACTATACTTCCTTAGAAGGCTGGCGTCCTTCAACTTCTGCAATAAGATGCTGCAGATGTTCAATCAGACGGTTGTGGCGAGCGCCCTCTTCTACACGGTGGTGTGCTGGGGAGGCAGCATTAAGAGGAAAGACTCCTCACGCCTGGACAAACTGGTGAGGAAGGCAGGCTCTATTGTTGGCATGGAGCTGGACAGTTTGACATCTGTGGCAGAGTGACGGGCGCTGAGCAGACTCCTGTCAATCATGGAGGATCCACTGCATCCACTGAACAGAATCATCTCCAGACAGAAGAGCAGCTTCAGCGACAGACTGCTGTCACCGTCCTGCTCCACTGACAGACTGAGGAGATCGTTCCTCCACCACACTATGAGACTCTTCAGTTGCTGTCTGTATGCCTGCATTGTTATCACTCTTTAATTTAATATTGTTTTTATCAGTGTGCTGCTGCTGGAGTATGGGAATTTCCCCTTGGGATTAATAAAGTATCTATCTATCTATCTATCTATCTATCTATCTATCTATCTATCTATCTATCTATCTATCTATCTATCTATCTATCTATCTATCTATCTATCTATCTATAGTGCCTTTCACATCTATCTATCTATCTATCTATCTATCTATCTATCTATCTATCTATCTATCTATCTATCTATCTATCTATCTATCTATCTATAGTGCCTTTCACATCTATCTATCTATCTATCTATCTATCTATCTATCTATCTATCTATCTATCTATCTATCTATCTATCTATCTATCTATTTATATAGTGCCTTTCCTATCTATCTATCTATCTATCTATCTATCTATCTATCTATCTATCTATCTATCTATCTATCTATCTATCTATCTATCTATCTATCATTATATAGTGCCTTTCCTATCTATCTATCTATCTATCTATCTATCTATCTATCTATCTATCTATCTATCTATCTATCTATCTATCTATCTATCTATCTGTTGTGGAATATGGCCAGCACCTTATCTCGGCCAGTACCCCCAAGCCGCCAGATGGAGCCATCCCTGCAACATGGAGGGGCCCTGAATTCCAGCAGGGCATCATGGAACTTGGAGTCTTTCATCACAGCCCTGCTGGATACCGTGGGGGCCGCCAGGGGACGCTGCAGGGAGGCTCAAGGACTTGTATTTTCCGTAAAACCCGGAAAGTACATCCTAGTCACAGGGACAGAGGAAATGACGTACTTCTGGGCTGAAGAAAAGGAGTTTTCACCCGAGCCAGAAGTGTTATAAAGTCACATGGACTCAGGGACAGAAACACTTCTGGGTCAAGGACTTTAAAAGGACTGTGGGAAATCCCAGCAGTGAGCTGAGTTGGGAGGAAGGGTGACTGAGCTGCTGGGAGTGGAGGAATAGTGTATGATTGTATGATTATTGGAGTATTGTGGAGTGGAGGGTGCTTTGTGCACATTATTAGAATTATTAAATTAAATTCTTGGACTTTTATCTGGTGTCTGGCGTATTGTCTGAGGGTTCAAGGGGACGACAGCGCCCCCTATCTATCTACTATTGTGAAAGGTGCTATATAGCGCCCGACCCAGCACAGACTGAGGCAGAGGCACGTACTTAAATAAAACACTTACAATCTCTACAACAATCCTTCTGGCACCACCACTCCTCCTCAGGATTAGTCCTCCTCCTCCCGACTCTGGCTCTCTCCTGAGTGGTGGTGGCTGGCCCTTTTTATATCCCACCCGGAAGCGTTCCAGGTGCTTGATCACCTGGTGCTAATTGCACTTCCGGGTGGGGCTGAAGAAACGACCAGCCAGGCTGCTGACTCCATGCAGCTCCCCCTAGCGGCCATCTGAGCCCCCAACCAGGCTGTGGAGGACTCCATCCCCCATGGAGCCATGGAGGATTGGGGTTGGGGAATCATCGTCTGCCAGAGAGGCTGCCACCAGCCGGGGGGAGGTATTGAACTGTCCATGGCTGCTTCCCCGGAACAGATGCAGCAGGGGAGTCCCTGCCAGGCATGGGACCCGGCTGTCCATTACACTATCTATCTATCTATCTATCTATCTATCTATCTATCTATCTATCTATCTATCTATCTATCTATCTATCTATCTATCTATCTATCTATCTATCTATCTATCTATCTATCTATCTATCTATCTTAAAGCAGGGGACATGTGTCTCACCATCAGAAAAGGAAAGTTTCTTAATGGGGTTTATGTGGGCGGACTAAAAAAAGAGATTCCTTGCCTCAGAAGAAGGTCTGATGATATCTCCGTCGGGAGGGACTGCGAAGAAGATCATTTCCTTAAGTTGTGCAGGAGTGCCGTTTTATTGCAGTTTAATTTTAACAGAGCTCTGCTCCATCCAGGTTTTGATGCCAGAAATATCAAAAAATGAGGACAGCATCGTCTGGTGGCTCTGCCTCCCTTGGCTCCACACGCAGGGCACAGGGCAGACAACAAAGTAAACTAAGACATTCAGGATGCACCAGAATGTAAAACTGAGAAATAATTAATAAACCTGACCAATTAAATAAATTCAGAACAAAAACCCAAGCTTAATTAAACTTAAACTTATTGTTTGTTAAACAAGAAGATTGTTACACTTAAGCCACGGCAACAAGCCTGGCTGATACATAACAATATGAATGGATAAGCAGGCACCTGGACTGCTGGACCAATGGATGGATCAACAAATGGACGGATGGACAGACAGCTGGCCATTTAGATGATGGGTGAGCCGAGGCCCACGGGTCACTCTGATGGCACTCTGCCTCAAGTCAGCAGGCCTGCACAGGGATGCCCACATTCAGGAATGGCTGACTGCGCTCTGCCAATCCAGCAAACGGTTTCATTTTATTGTTTGGGAATAAAACCATTCAAAGGTAAGAAGGATCAAAGTGAATATAGCTGGGCAGTATGGAGTGCGCACCCACCCCCCACGATACCCTTCATGCCAAATAACGGTGCCCGCATCTACCCCTTTACCTTTAATTGAGATCTGCATTTAATGCCCGTGGCACTGGTAATAGTGGGCAGGCAGAGACCTCAGGAAGTGGACTTTAATTATAGGAAAGAATGAATCATGGTATTCATCATTCTGCCCTTCGTGGGAAACTCGTTCAAATAAATAAATGAACAAAAGGCATTCTAGGCCCCCCCACCACAAGCACAACATCTCCACCAACCCCTGGCGTGTCGTTCTCTGATTGAAAATGGTAAAGTTTAATCGTTAGCCTCCTGTCAGTAAGGAGGCGTTAGGGTGGATTGCTTTTCTCTTAAGGGAGGGTGGGCTGGAGGTTTGGGGGGGGGGGGGGGTGGTCTTACTTCTTCATGTGTTATTTTATTCTCAGCCTTTGTAATTAAGCAAAGACCCCATTGGAAGAGACTTTGTAAGCCTAACACTGTAAAGTCTATCAGTTATGGAACCTGCTTATGGCCTGGGGTGCCAGCGCCGGCACAATCCATACATGGACCCGGGTGCAAGTAAATGCCAATGTGTCCAGGTAGCTCCGCCCACCAACAAAACAGTACACACTGGAAATGAAAAGAACGTTTTTAAGTGATAATATATGGGATTTAAAACTTATTAGGCACTCTTTTTGCTTTCTGAGCCCCACCTTTTCTCCTCGTCTGATTTGCTTCATCCATATTTGGGGACAGACGCTGAATGGATGAAATGAACGACAATGACAGGAGGTCAAATGAAGACGAGGTCATGAGCGGGTGTTAATAGAAGTTTAATTCAATGCCAAATAATTACCCATATAGGCGGTTAAGCGGCCTAAAGCAAAGTAAGTGATTACAGGTATGAAGCTATTATTTTCAACTCCAATCAAACCGAGGTTATAATGAAAACCTCACATGATTGAAATGTTCCATTAACTTAACGATAAACTATAAATGTTCCGTCCTAATATGAAAAATTCCTATCCTGTGCTTTCTAACTTTATTTCATCATAGTTATAATCTCAGCTGAAAACCGTTATCGCTCACGCCGACGACCAGAGAACAATAAAATGCATACTGTAATACATAATCTAAACTAATTATTAGCGCCGAAGAATTTAAATACTAGATATCCATCCATTATCCAACCCGCTATATCCTAACTACATGGTCACGGGGGTCTGCCGGAGCCAATCCCAGCCAACACAGGGCGCAAGGCAGGAAAAAAAACAGCCCACCGCAGTTAAATACTAGATATGAGATAAAATAAATTGCAATAATGTATATGCTAACCGAAACAGAAATCGGCAAAAGGCAGTTTTGATTGAATTTGTCGCTGCAACGCATGCGTACTGACAATTAAAACAACTCGATGACGTAATACGGTATATTATATAGGACTATATAAATCGTAGTAGCGGAAAAATAATGTTTAGTACTTTAGAAAAATAATTCTACGTAAAATTTATTTATGAAACAGCCTGCCCATGAGCAGACCAAAATCTGCAGCCCACCGGG
The DNA here is from genome assembly GCF_900747795.2 of Erpetoichthys calabaricus. Classification (NCBI taxonomy): domain Eukaryota; kingdom Metazoa; phylum Chordata; class Cladistia; order Polypteriformes; family Polypteridae; genus Erpetoichthys; species Erpetoichthys calabaricus. Next base: position 9,855,664 of record NC_041402.2, on the reverse strand, counting down.
CATTGCCCAAATGCCCTAATGGCCAGTCCGCCCCTGCCTGACTGTGATCAATGGTGTCAAATGCCGCACTCAGGTCTAACAGAACAAGAAGTGACGGATTATTTGAGTCCGCATTAGGACGTCAGTCATCGACTACTTTAACCAACGCAGTTTCTGTGCATTGATTTGGTGTGAAACCTGACTGATTTCACATCGGGATTAATAAAGTATCTATCTATCTATCTATCTATCTATCTGATTTTTATCCATAACTGAATTTTTTATTCAAATAGTGGTTTAATGGTTGAAACATATATTTTTATTTTTCAGAATTGTACTTAATATGGCAGGTTAGAGACCGGTCTAAAACTGTCCAAGACAAAAACATGAAGGTTATTTTTTTAAGCAGTTTTTTGAGTCAGGAAACATGCGCTCGTCTAATGAGCACGTGATACGCGAGTCCGAGCCGCCTGCAGGGACGCTGCTGACTACCTAATGGCTCCGTGAAGCTCACTTCGGCTTATTTTAATAATACTACTACTACTAATAATAATAATAATAATAGTAAAGCGGTTTCACTGATCGTGATCGTGTTGAGGTTCTTGCTTGAAACGGCATCCGGGTCTTCACAAGCAGTGTCGCAGCAAGGTCTGGTGGCACCCAGTGCGGAGTTTAAACTTGTCACCCCCATGTGCACCAAAATATAAAATGAAATTTATTGAGAAAGCAATTTTTTTATTCAATTGGTTAAATAAAGAGGGCATGATGTTAATTATTTTGTAAACAATTTTTTATGGGGCGGCACAGTGGCGCAGTGGGTAGCGCTGCTGCCTCGCAGTTGGGAGACCTGGGGACCTGGGTTCGCTTCCCGGGTTCTCCCTGCGTGGAGTTTGCATGTTCTCCCCGTGGGTTTCCTCCCACAGTCCAAAGACATGCAGGTTAGGTAGATTGGCGATTCTAAATTGGCCCTAGTGTGTGCTTGGTGTGTGGGTGGGTTTGTGTGTGTCCTGCGGTGGGTTGGCACCCTGCCCGGAATTAGTTCCAGTGTTGGCTGGGATTGGCTCCCGTGACCCTGTGTTTGGATTCAGCGGGTTGGATGATGGATGGACATTTTTTTATGAATGAAAAAAAGTAAAATGCCTTTTTATTAATAAGCCTAATGTACAATGTAAGAAATATTTTTTCATAGTGATAGTACCTAGTGCATAACTTTATTATCTTTATAATACAATTTAATGAAAACTCAATTGTCTACAAGTTTCGTTCTCTAGGCTCTAATCCAACAAACTGTACTTTAACATGATACTTAGAATCTCTCCTTTCTAACTTTTTGTTCTGCAAATTTTGAAATTGCGTCATCAAAATCGATACCTTCAGCTACACTAGGTCTATTTTCAATTGACAAAATGGCTAAGCTAGAGAGTGGTGCTTGGTTCATAGTGGATCTGAGATCATTCTTAATTAGTTTGAGTTTCGAAAAACTCCTCTCACATGATGCAACAGAAACACATAAAGTTAAGAAAAATCTTAATGCTAAAGTGAGTCGAAAAGTTCACATTCAACCACAAACTCTAAGAATCTTAAGGAAGTCCAACCAAGAGACTCTTCTTTTGGAACTTTGGCGGCTTTTAGAAATCTTCTTAGGCGTGGAATTTCTGTAAAAAAAAAATTATGCCAAATCGCCAATTAACCAGAATTGTAGCACATATGATTTCTTCGTGTGTCCCGGCTCGTATATAGGGGCCTTAAGATAGTGGGATGGGGAGGGAGATATTGTCCGTTCGTTTACTTTATGGTCGGTTCTAGAGCGGACAATACCTACCCACCCCACTGTCTAAAACGTTTCACGCCGACTATTTTATTATGATGTTCTGGTTAAAAATATCATCTTGTTGCACAGAACGACTTGGGACGATGATATATTTGTGGCAGGGATGAGACAATGAGTCACAGGACCGGTTGTTTGTTTACCTGAGCACCAGCACAGTTTAAAAGAAACGAGACAGAACCCCCCACGCACCACACAATAACACTAAATCATTACAGCGTCACATCGTTCACCCGCAATTTGCTGCAATTAGGGATTGTTAAAGCCCATGTAAATTATTTGACATGTTATTTTATGTGACAAAAAGGCGCATTAATACACAAAACCGGCCATTTTTGTCACCCCCTCAGAGCTGGTACCCGGTAGACGCCGCACCCACCGCACCCGCCTTCCTACGCCACTGTTCACAAGGACATCCCCAAAGCCAAAGACACGGCGCGCGTTGGAGATATAAAGGCCGACAAATGGCAGGAGTCTGACTGACATCAAATGAGACTGAAAGTACAATGAAGCCGGGGAGCCTCGGAGCGCCCACCCCTCCCTCCCTCATGCCGATACTCCCACTCCATTCTGTTGTCTCTCGCTTATTTCCTTATTGATCCCGTCCATTATCAAAGACGGCAGCGACATAAATCTCCGCCTTTTAAGTGGATCTGCCAGGGCTGAAATAAAAACGAGGGTGCCTCGTTTGTTTGGGACAAACAGGGAATCTCAGGGGAAAAGAGGAATCTTGGAAGCGCCTTAGCGATATTGTGTCAGTCAATCAGTGTAGTGCCTGCGTGGCTCATCATTAATAAAACTGTCAGAGTTTGCTTTCTACCACTTATGTTGTGGTGTGTGTGTCGGATGGAGCTCATTATAAAGCTTGCGTACGCACAAAAAAAAAAGACTCGAAAAGGGGGGTCTCAACTCCCACGGGCAAACGTCGGGATTTGTAATAAATTAAAAACTTTGAACTTGCATATACTGTATTTGCGGTAACTCCGAGCCATTCGTATGCAGCAGTTTGCAGAAACTGGGAAATGGCGACACCCTCGATCAAGTAGGGAAATGCAGCCAAACCAACTCTAATAATATTTCATATCACTGAGCTGTTATTATAATGTGCGTTGATGCAATGGTGAATTTTAGGTATGGGCGACATAGGCAGCCATCCAGGGCAGCACGGGGTGCCCGCAATAAAAATTTTAAATGGTGATTACAGCACAGCCTGGTCAATCCATTGAGGGCACTGTTTATGAAATTTAAGGGGCATATGAAACCGGGCATCAAGTGACATGACCTCCATAAAGTCCATTATATATATAGAGGGGTGCCAGTTATGAAGCTAAAGATTACTCACTCTGGACATCAAGTGGCACAAGATCCATAAAGTCCATTATGTACATAGAGGGATGACAATTATAAAGTTAAAGGGCACAAGCTCCTGACATCAAATGGCACAAGCTCCATAAAGTCAATTATATACATAGAGGGGTGCCAATTATATAATAAAGGGGCATGCGCTCTGGACGTCAAGTGGCACAAGCTCCATAAAGTCCATTATGTACATAGAGAGGTGCCAATTATAAAGCTAAAGGGCACAAGCTCTGGACATCAAGTGGCACAAGCTCCATAAAGTCCATTATGTACATAGAGGGGTGCCAATTATATAATAAAGGGGCATGCGCTCTGGACGCCAAGTGGCACAAGCTCCATAAAGTCCATTATGTACATAGAGAGGTGCCAATTATAAAGCTAAAGGGCACAAGCTCTGGACATCAAGTGGCACAAGCTCCATAAAGTCCATTATGTACATAGAGGGGTACCAATTATATAATTAAAGGGCACGGGCTCCTGACATTAAGTGGCACAAGCTCCATAAAGTCAATTATATACAGAGAAGTGCCAATTATTTAATTAAAGGGGCATTCGTTCCGGACATCAAGTGGCACAAGCTTCATAAAGTCCATCAGTGCCAGTTATAAAGATAAGGGGCACTCACTCCGGTCATCAAAGTCTAAAACTGAAACCCTTCTATGGATACCAATTGGCAGCACACCACCACCCCCGACCCCCCCACCTAGATGGGCTTCCACCTGCACTGCGTTGCCATGACAAGCACATTACAACCCTGCACTGACTCAGTTTTAGTTCCCTCTAAAGAGGGCCAATGCTGTGTATTTGCACTGAAGAACTTTTGTGGGTTTTCATCAGTTTATATCACTTCTCAGGGGTGTGTTGGAAACCATTAACCGCTCGGCAAGGCACCACATCCAGTTTTCATATGGTATTAAAAACATACACATAACAAATGTTTGCCAACATATGAAGTCCAGTTGCAGCCATGTCCAGTTCTCCTAACATGATTGTAGCAATCGACAGCAGTCATCTTTCAATAACCTAGCAAGTCCATCAATGCACAAGTCACCCAAGACGACACTGACAGACGTGTCTCAGTGGCCTTTGTCAGTCCGTGATTCGTTTATTTTGTGGCAAAGTAGCTTTGGTAGATGTGATGGTTGCTGTTTGCGATGGCCAGCTGACCCCTCGATGTTTCATTGAATCAGCAGTCACGTCATTACATGTGCCAGGTGATAGCGGCTACGTGCTCAGACGATGGGAGCTTACCCCCCTCCCGGATCCCCAAAATGCAGAAGACAGGCACTATAATGCTGCACATGATCTCACACTCTCAGTTGAGGAGCACAGCAGGATTCTCTGGAATGCAGGAGGCGGGGTCTCGTGTCAGGTGGGAGGCTGCCGTACCAGCCAATGAAGTCCTACAGCATCACGAGTGCATATGTATGAGGTTCATTAGCTCACTGCATATAGGGGGATTTCAAGGTGCCGTTTGATGCGCATGTTTACAAGACGATTGTGATTAGGAGGAGGAGGAGGAGGAGGAAGTTGGCAGCGTGCACTGATAGGGCACATGCTGCACCCACCACACCACGAACCACCTCAGGGTCCCAAAAAAGGCCAAGAGTTCAACCGGGCAACCAGTGACACCTCAGCACCACAGTAAAATGTGTTGAAATGTGTGTACCCCATGTTTAAAAAAATCAGATTTTTTTTGGCGTACACATTTCCTGTTTTTTTTTTTTTTTTTTGGCGTACACGTTTCCTGTTTTCATATTTTCACGTTTTGAAGCCACCCAACGTTTTATAAATGAGGCCCCAGGACAGCAGTGCAAGAGGTAGTCAGGCCACTGAGTCACAGGAATCTAAATCAAAATGCACACTGTCACTATACACCGGTGAATTAAGCTCAGAAGATTTGGAATAAAGAAAGGCGCTATATAAACTCTACCTGGTCAGACATTTCCACTTTGGGACTGTGAGCCTGCCTGAGTGACATGATCTGCTACAGCTAATATTCTAGAAGTATGGGACTTGCTGTATGAGAGTTGTTTACTCATAAAACTCTGAGGACCACATGCACTAGGCCAGTGGTTCTCAATCTGTGGAGGCACAAAGTAACAAAAAGGGGGGCGCGAAGTTGTGAAAAAAAGAAAACAAGAATCAAAAATATGAAAAATACATCTGTGGAAACCAAAACAAATTAACTTAAACTAAATTCTGATACTAGAAAAATAAATATAGAGTTAGATAAATGTTGATAAAAGTTAAGTAGGTATAATAAAATATGCATCTATGATATATCATTAACTAAAAAAGAACAAATTGGTATTAGTGGGCTCCTTCCAAAAAAACGTTAGGGGAGGGGGGCACTATTAAAACTGTTATGAAAACTCGGGTCGCAAATACTTAAAGGTTGAGAAACGCTACACTAGGCAAAGGCACTATATAAATTCTACAGGACGCCGGGTATGGCGCCTCCACTTGGTGACAGTGTGACCTTGCATGAGTGACACAATCTACTGCACCTCACATTCTACAATAATGGAAACAGACATACTGTAGATAGATAGATAGATAGATAGATAGATAGATAGATAGATAGATAGATAGATAGATAGATAGATATGAAAGGCACTATACAATTCATAGATAGATAGATAGATAGATAGATAGATAGATAGATAGATAGATAGATAGATAGATAGATAGATAGATAGATAGATAGATAGATCTGCGGTGGGTTGGCACCCTGCCCAGGATTGTTTCCTACCTTGTGCCCTGTGTTGGCTGGGATTGGCTCCAGCAGACCCCCGTGACCCTGTGTTCGGATTCAGTGGGTTGGAAAATGGATAGATAGATAGATAGATAGATAGATAGATAGATAGATAGATAGATAGATAGATAGATAGATAGATAGATAGATACTTTATTAATCCCAAGGGTAAATTCACATGTAGCTGTATACCAGTGGATCTCTGCACTAAAGAAAGGCGCTATATAACTCATGCTTGGACAGACACTTCCACTTAGTGATTGTGCGCCTACGTGACTAACATGATCTTCGACGGCTCACTTTCTAGAAATACGGAAACTGCTGTGCTATAGTAGTTTACCTGTAAATCTCTAAGGGCTCGTTTATACTTCACGCTCAGAACGCGTACGCGCACACATCATGGCTGCCACGCGTTCTGAGCGTTCATTTGATGCGTCCTCTGTGCAGGTCCTCAGAAATTAACGCGACGCGTGCGCGAGTTGAAGTACCATCAAAAAGTCGGGGGGCGCAGTGTGCTAAAAGTTGGAATGTGACGTCAGAGTCTCTGTTTACTATCCACACGTGACAGAAAGCCGCTTTGCAGATCCTACGAGATCGGTGTGCTCGATGTGGTGAAGTAAAATGCCGACATACAGATGTATTCGTGGTGCTTTTATATTCAAGCGTCGCATATTCCCGATCATAATGACACAATACGTTTTAAAAGTCTCGCATACCATCTTCTGTGCTGTCTTTTTTTCTAGGGCTTCCTCTGCTCCTGACAGCTGCGGATCGCCAGCAATAGATCGCCACACTGAGCACATTAAATGTATGATATTCCAACTTTCTGCACATTTAGAATCCTTAGATTTATACTTGATATTAATTTCATGATGAAAAGCATTAAAGTATGTATATTACATTTTACAGATAAATCAGTAATTTCGTTTAAATAATACTGTTAATAATTACACACATGGGGTGACACAGTGGCGGAGCGTTAGCGCTGCTGTCTTGCAGGGAGTCACGTCGCTGATATTCCCTGCCTGGAATTTATATGTTTTCCTGCTGGGTTTCCTCAGTGTGCTCCAGTTTCCTTCCAAAGATATGCAGATTTGGGGATTTGGTGCCGCTAAAAAGACGCTAGTGTATGTGTGCGCATGTATTCACCTTGCGATGAGCCAAGGCCTAGTCCAGGGATTGTTTCTCACTCGTGCCCAATGCTTGCTGGAATGGACACATCCCTGAATTCAATCAATAAACATCCTTTTCAGAGATATTGCGGTAAGGTGTCATCGGAATTTAATGGTTGTTCCAGGCAATTCACAACTCAGCGTAGCCGAACTTGTTCTCACCGTGATAATATCTCGCACTGCCACCTGGCGGATTCCTCCAGATGTACGCAAAGTACCCGCGCAAGTATAAACAGTACAACGCTGGCGTAGCAGGAGCGTCCGCTGCAGCATGCGCTGCGTCACTTGAAGTATAAACCCGGCGTAACAGTCACATCCACTATGCAAAGGCGCTATATAAATTCTACATGACGTCAGGCATAGCACCTTCACTTGGTGACAGTGTGAGCGTGAATGAGTAACACAATCTGCTGTGGCTCACATTCTACAATAATGGAAACAGACATACTGTATACCTGTATACATATACATATATATATATATATATATATATATATATATATATATATATATATATATATACCTGTGGATCTCTGCACTAAAGAAAGGCGCTATATGACTTCTGCTAGGTATGCTTAGTGACTCTGCGCCTATGTGAGTAACATGATCTTCCACAGCTCACATTCTAGAAATACGGAAACTGCTGTACCCTAGTTGTTTACCTGTAAAGCTATGAGGGTCACATCCATAATGCAAAGGCGCTATATAAATTCTAATGAACGCCGAGTCAGTTAGACCACCATAATGAAAAAAAAAAACACGGAAACAGCTGTGCTCGAGCTATGAAACTGCAAAGATCCGAGGAACGTTCAGTGTACTAAAGGCGCTATATAACTTGTAAAGGATGCTGGTGCAGCCCCCCAACTTAAAGTCTGAGCCTGAACAAGCAAGTCAGCCTGCCAATAGCCCATCCTGTAGAACTCGACAAGCGACTGCATTATAGCACGGTGAGTGGCGGGGGTCTGTTTTCACTGCTGAAAGGCGCTATATAAAAATCAAAGGTCCGTGGCTCACTCTCCGGCACTGACAAGCTGTGTAACCCTCATTGAGTAACTTGAGCTGTCATTGCTCATACTGTTGGTTCCATCCCCACTACTGATGTAGTGGGACCCCGAACTGGGAACTTACTTTATAATGTGCGATATGGAAAAACTGGACTGTATCTATTACAGTCTATCCGTTGCAAGGCGCTATATGAAGTCTAACTAACCGAGTCAATGATTCTTCTAGTACTCAGACTGGGCTGACTGCTTTGTCCCATTATAAATCCACAGGTATCTTCATCATGGCTCTAAGACTTCATGCGCCGCTCACTGATGTTGTCCCACTCTTTTTTTCCATGCCAGCGTCATTTTTCTTCCCTCACACACAAGCCATCTTTCTTGTCATTAACCGACTTTCCCAATGGTATCCCAATTATCGAATGACAGCTCCCACTAACCACCACAACAGGTCAAAGGACCAGCCAGTCTTCTTATTCAGGCCCCAAAGCATGCTGGGATATGTAGTCCTTCACCTCTGCTCTCAGCCATGCCCTACACTTAGATGCCTACGGGTCTCTAAAACGCACGTATTGGCAGATATGAGTCTGTCAAAGACATCGGCTTTTAAAAGCGATTGGCGGTCATATTGTGAGTTAATGATAAAAAAAAATATCAAACAAAAAGTTGAAGGAGATCATCTGCGCTCGTTCCCACTTGAAACACCCAGCTCGCCAGTGTGAGAGTGACTCATTTTTCAAACAGACATTTTGACACTTAGTCTGCCTTTTGGCCTAAAAAGCGATTTCATTTGCGACAAAAGTGATAATGCATGGATGGCGTTTACGTAACGCGCCTTCTGTTCAGTCACATCGAGTGAATCAAAAATGAAAAGGAGAGCAGCTGCAGTCCTAAACACACAAAGCAAATTCTCTCATGGCTTGAACCACAATGTGGCCCCCTAGTGGCTAAACTGTTGAAGTGCAAGCCAAAAAAAAAAATGTCGCAGGTTCAAACCCCAATTCTGTGACCCTGAGAAAGCCACATAACCTGAGAGCCCTCCAGCTTGTTACAAGTAGGAAACAACAGAGCCACAGGAAGCCTAGGGATGATTGTCACTATGAAAGACGCTATATAAAACAGTGGCCTGTCACAGTCCAGTCTGTCTTAAATTACTTTCTGATTGGCTGATGCGTTTATCCATGGCATCTTATAACAATTGGTTACATTTCTTATCGTTTCTCCAGCTGGTGAACAGGCAGGTGAAGTGATCCCCTCAGGGTCACATGGTGTCAGCAGCCAGTTTTGAACTCACAACGTCAGGGGCTGGCACCCAAGACCTTAACCACCACATTGCCATGTCAAGCTAGCAGACTTGTTGGCTCAGTACCTAAAACGTTCTCCCCATTTAACTCTGAGCCAGACGTCCAGATTTTGAAAAGGGAATCCAAATAAACCCTCTTGAGATGGACCTGTAGTGAAAAGGAGCTATATGAAGTCAAGATCTAACGAGGACTGTGGTACTCTTTGGGTCAAAATGTTGGACTGCTAAGGACGAGGCTGCCGAGGTTCAGTTCCCTACACTGACTCCCTGGAGCAGTAGGGGGCACCCTTGCAGGATAATGCCAGTGACCCCAAAAAGTGCACAAAACCGGCGCATTTAAGGGGTTGGTACGCACTGTTGAAAGGCACTATATAAGAAACAATGGTTCTGGACTCTGCCCTCACCCTGAGTATCTGTGTAGCGCAAATGGGGTAATTTAGCTTTTCAATCCCCCCATTTGAGGAATATGCAAATAATTATACTATAGCACTTCAAGGGTCCTGGGGTGACAGTCCCCACTGAAAGGCGCTATATACGAAACAAAAGTTCGGAACTCGGCCCTCACCATTGAGTAACTGTGTAGTGCAAATGGGGTAATTTAGCTTTTCAATCGCCCCATTTAAGGAATAGGCAAATAATTATACTATAGCACTTCAAGGGTCCCGGGGTGACAGTCCCCACTGAAAGGCGCTATATACGAAACAAAGGTTCGGGACTCGGCCCTCACCATTGAGTAACTGTGTAGTGCAAATGGGGTAATTTAGCTTTTCAATTGCCCCATTTAAGGAATAGGCAAATAATTATACTATAGCACTTCAAGGGTCCCGGGGTGACAGTCCCCACTGAAAGGCGCTATATAAAAATCAAAGGTTCTCGACTCTGTCCTCACCCCTGAGTATCTGTGTAGCCCTGCAAATCCCAACAAATTTGTCAGACTTGTTATTTTGGTCTTCATCAATGACTCGCCATTTAACTCTGAGTGACATACATCATGTACTGGGGGTCCAGACTTAACAAAGGGTTAAGTAAAGCCCCCTTTGGCATGGACCACCATTGTGAAAAGACACAAGTTTTAGCAGGCATTGCGACTCTCTATCAGTCAAGGGATTGGGCTGCAAAGGACAAGGCTGCTGAGGTCACTGACCCCCTGTATGACACCTGGAACAGCAGGGGGCGCCCTGGCAGGATAATGCCAAAGACCCCAAGAAGCGTACAAAACCCGGTGCCGTTAATTCCAAGCAGACAAAAGAGGAATAAGCACAGGGAAAGTAAGTGTATTAAATAAACTCTTTCTGCCTAAAGAAAGGTTGAACCCCTGTCCGTGGTATGAGGCGGCTTGCCCACTTATATCTGCATTATTTATACCATCAAAGTGCCACCCACGGCGCTTATGGTAAAGCCAGGGTATGACTAGCTGGGGGTCCCAGGTGGCCCCCTAGTGCCCTCTGCTGCCCCTGCACTCCAGAATGCTTGGATCTCTCCAGCAGTTTTTCTATGTTGCCTCTTCTATGAAAAGGACACAACAGTGCCAGCTGCTCTGTTTTGGGACACAGAGCCCCCTATCAGCTTAGAGGCCCAGGGGCATTCTGCCAAACCTCCATGGCAGCATTTTTTTTAAGTATGGTCTCTTTCTTTATAAGACAGCACCCATTTGCTGCTACCGGGCCACCAGGGGTTCTTGTGACATTTTGCCCATTCCCATTTGCCCATTGAACTAAAAGAGTCGGGCATTCTGGCCCCACCTGGTTCCCCTGCCTTCTTAGGGTTCCAGAGGATCTTAAGCTAATTGTTCTCTGGTTGTTACTCTCTCCCGTTTATTGGTGTCCCTTCTGTGTCACTTGAGACCCAATAGCTGCTTTTTTTTGTTTTGCCAGTCTGATGCTCTCAAAGCCCTTTGGAGATCTTAAGATGGAATGTATCCTGCCACTGTGCCATTTTGGTGTTGCTCCTGCCAACTTCCTGCCAATGCATTTGCACACTGAGACATCCTGAGGTGGCATTCACCACGAAAAGCACTATATAGAGATCTTTCCAGGCAATGTGGGCACATACTGTAAAGCACTTGTATGCTGGTTCAGTCTGACTCCCTGTGTGAGCCTAAGGGGGCATCGCCTCTGCTTGCCAGGACTCACACAGTAGTCACCAACGATTTGTAAGTCGCTTTGGATAAAATGTAAGGACCACGTTAATCATGGAATGCTGAGGCACCAAAGGAACCTCCCCCAGTCCGGCCATAAATGTCAACAAATCAGTTAAAAGAAAAGCATGGCACCCACCCCCACAAACTGTGCCAACCTAACAAGTTCTGTACGAGAACTGCGTGACCTAAAAAACATGAAGGAACTGAAAAAGGAATTGAAAGAAAAATAAGCTGGGTGGGGGTCGGAAGGGTGCCGGGGTGGGGTGCCAGGAGGGAGGGGGGCACCAGGAGGGAAGGGAGGGCACCAGGAGGGAAGGGGGTATGTTTCACAGTGCAAAGGGGAACAGGATGATGTGTCATCAGTAATCAGATTTTTTTTCTGGTTGCTTATTTCATAATCGAATAGAATAAAGATGGCATAGCGGTGCAGTGGTTAGCACTGCCGCATCGGGGGTCCACCAGCCCGGCTTTGAGGACTTTGTCTTGCTGTTGTCCATTGTGAACCTTCATGTTCTCCCCATACTTTTGAGTGTTGCCTCCAGGTGTTCTCCAAAACTATGCCAGTTTGATTAATTGGGAATCCCCTACTGGCCCTGTATGCCCTGAGGTGGTCTAGTGCCCTATCCAGGGTTGGATCCTGCCTCGTTCCTGTTGCTGCTAGAATTAGCTGTCACTCCCTGTGACTGTAAAACATAGAACATCTGCTCAGCTGTTTTGAGTAATGTGTGGCTTTGCTGGTTCTGGCCTCTTATTAAGAATCTCAGTCAGATTCTGGAAACTCCATGAAGTGTTTTGAGAGACCAGTCAAGAATAACATAAGCTCTGCACTGACCCTCGTAGATCCTGTACAGTTCATGGAGATCTCCACTGATGATGCCACCATCTCGATCCTCCATTTAGTACTGGCCCACTAGGTGGCTCTCTGTGGCTAAATGGTCTGGACTGGTAACTCGAAGGTTGTCGGTCCGAAGGAAGGAATGCTACTCTGCTGGGCCCTTGAGCAAGGCCCTTAACCTGCAATTGCTCCAGCTGACCCTGCACTCTGACCCCAAAACTCTCTGCAGAGTAAGTGGGAGTGTGTGAAAAATAATAAATTCCTAATATAAGAAACTGTATGTGGCAAATAAAGGATTAAAAATCACAAAAAAGATAGATAGATAGATAGATAGATAGATAGATAGATAGATAGATAGATAGATAGATAGATAGATAGATAGATAGATAGATATGAAAGGCACTATATGATAGATAGATAGATATGAAAGGCACTATATGATAGATAGATAGATAGATAGATAGATAGATAGATAGATAGATAGATATGAAAGGCACTATATGATAGATAGATAGATAGATAGATAGATAGATAGATAGATAGATAGATAGATAGATAGATAGATAGATATGAAAGGCACTATATGATAGATAGATAGATAGATAGATAGATAGATAGATAGATAGATAGATAGATAGATAGATAGATAGATAGATATGAAAGGCACTATATGATAGATAGATAGATAGATAGATAGATAGATAGATAGATAGATAGATATGGAGTGGCAGCTCTGTGGCCTGGCTGGTTAATTGAAGGTTGCAGGTTCGAATCCTGACAGTGACATGATTCTGTTGGAATGACAAGTGTAATGCATGTGCCTCTGTTATATGCAGCTTGGTATGAGATGCTTCTAAACGCAGTGTTAATAATTGTGATGAACCATCAGTTGGATTTGTTATTGTGATGTTTCGTTGCAAAATATCAAATAAATGAGAATTTTGAAACTCGTGATGATTCTGCAGTGCTGCACGTTAAGGTCCGTGGTTGAATTTTTTTTTAACGGTGCGGCTTGGGCTCAGTGGCCGTGCGCGCTCGTGCGGCCCCCGGGATATTCATTGGGGTGATTGGGGCTGATTGCGCTCGTACGTGAATGCGCGATTTGTTCCATTTGCCTCTTTGCCTTTCTGCGGGTTGTAGTTGAGACGGGGGAGATGAGAAATCCTGTGTTAGAAGACGGGAATCCAGAGGTAAGTTTGAAAGAGAACGATCGAACGAGATGCGAGGAGGCCCGCAGTGTAGTCAGGACGCTGAGAAGAAGTGAAGCAATGGCACTTCGAGGTGTGTCCCCGCTGAGCAATGGTGTTGGAAGTGGGGACTGGCGAAGGAGTCTTCCAGCGATCCATGAAACGCTGAGTGAGCGGGAGAGATGACGGAGGTCATCTTGCGGAAGATGAGTTGGGAAGCGGGAGGAAAGAACCGCAGTCGCCGGCATCACCCATCGCGAGTGAGCTTAGGAGTCGGAGGAGATCGACGTGACAAACGGACAGGTGTTCGCCCCTCTGAGATGGTTTTCTGTGTGGATTTTAATAATTGTTTTATCCCGCATATGAAGTACTTTTTAGGGGATTATTTATTAGGATTATGCTTTTCCCTTTATTTATTCCTTGGAGAGCTCTGAGTAACATAAATCCTCATGCGTCACTGCACCACCCTCTGTGGCGCGTGTGTCCTCATTACAGGGGCTCATCACGGTTTACGACTATCGTCCGCCTCGCTGACGATGGACAGCTGCAGCCAACTCGGGCCATCCCAGTCTCCTTAACGAAACGAACGAACGACAATCGTTAGGCTGATTCCCAGGCAGTGACTCGTTCACAAATCAAATGAGTCGAGACTTGTGAGTCGGGCGGTTCCAATATCAACAAGTGAAACGAAAAGACGGCGACGACGTCGTGCAGTACGCACATGCGCTTTAGCAGTCCTATGGAGCTTCGCAAAATGGATTTCTTCATTCGTGGTCCCTAATAGGTGAATGGGATTCCCTTAAAAGAGTCGCTCGAAAAAGAGAGAATCGTCCATCACTAATGCCAACTTGATTACCACCGACCGTTGTTTTGGCGTGGTAACGCACATTTTTGTTTTTTGACCCCCCCCTCCCCCCTCCCCCCTATTTTTTGATGAAACTAGTGAAAGGCCTTAAAGTTGAGTTTGTATTAATAATGCTGATAAAATGTCGATAAGTTCGACTCGGCCTGTTCGGCGTGGCTCCTTTTGTCTGTGTGGAGGTTGCGCGTCGCCCAACTCTGAGCCTGTGAGGACCTTCTCAGTGGGACGCCATTTAGGAGGAGAGACAAAGAGCCGTCGTTCGACGTGAACACTGAGCCCCCTTTCTTTTCTGTTCGACTGTTCAGCGTTTCCATCGATGGCCTCAAACAAACCTCCAGATGGGCCGCGGCCCTCGCTGCTCTTTTACATTCAATTTACATTGATTTCAACTGGTTTCCCAGATAAACGGTCCAAGCTCTTTCCAAACTCCTTCCAGACATGTTTAAGTTGTTCAATATGTACACTTTTCTCTTTGTATAGAGCTTTTTATACGATTTGTCCTCATTGTTGGGGCTGATTATCCTCTTTATAATAATTTAACATAAAACCTGCAAGCAGCTCCAAGCAGCTTTGAATGTCAACTGGGCACAAATCGTGAATGTGGCCTACAGGCGAAGGCCGTGGAGCCCAAACCACCAGACCTGAGGGTGGCGTCCTGCTAAAGAGCCTGAAAACACATGCGCTTGAAAGGCGCTATATCAGGCTGCATGCTCACTAATGCCTGTCAATGCAACTTTCAGATTGGAGTTTTTTCATCTGTGTATTAAAATGAAAAGTTACCCTTCAGAATATATTTAGTAAATAATTACAGGTTTATTTACATTTTTACTGTGATATACATAATATGCCCATATGTGTAAAGCACTTAATTACACATATATTCAAATACTACATATATATACAGTTAGGTCCGTAAATATTTGGACAGAGACAACTTTTTTCTCAGTTTGGTTCTGTACATTACCACAATGAATTTGAAATGAAACAACTCCGATGCAGTTGAAGTGCAGACTTTCAGCTTTAATTCAGTGGGGTGAACAAAACGGTTGCATAAAAATGTGAAGCAACTAAGCATTTTTTGAACACAATCCCTTCATTTCAGGGGCTCAAAAGTAATTGGACAAATGAAATAACTGGAAATCAAATGTTCATTTCTAATACTTGGTTGAAAACCCTTTGCTGGCAATGACAGCCTGAAGTCTTGAACTCCTGGACATCACCAGATGTTGGGTTTCCTCCTTTTTAATGCTCTGCCAGGCCTTTACTGCAGCGGCTTTCAGTTGCTGTTTGTTTGTGGGCCTTTCTGTCTGAAGTTTAGTCTTCAACAAGTGAAATGCCTGCTCACTTGGGTTAAGATCAGGTGACTGACTTGGCCATTCAAGAATTTTCCACTTCTGTGCTTTAATAAACTCCTGGGTTGCTTTGGCTGTATGTTTTGGGTCATTGTCCATCTGTATCATGAATCAATTTGACTGCTGTATTTAGCTGGATTTGAGCAGACAGTATGTCTCTGAACACCTCAGAATTCATTCGGCTGCTTCTGTCCTGTGTCACATCATCAATAAACACGAGTGTCCCAGTGCCACTGGCAGCCATGCTCGCCCAAGCCATCACACTTCCTCCCTCCACCATGTTTTACAGATGATGTGGTATGCTTTGGATAATGAGCTGTTCCACACCTTCTCCATACTTTTTTCTTGCCATCATTCTGGTAGAGGTTGATCTTGGTTCATCTGTCCAATGAATGTTTTTCCAGAACTGTGCTGGCTTTCTTAGATGTTCTTTAGCAAAGTCCAATCTAGCCTTTCTATTCTTGAGGCTTATGAGTGGCTTGCACCTTGCAGTGCACCCTCTGTATTTACTTTCATGCAGTCTTCTCTTTATGGTAGACTTGGATATCGATACGCCGACCCCCTGGAGAGTGTTGTTCACTTGGTTGGCTGTTGTGAAGGGGTTTCTCTTCACCATGGAAATGATTCTGCGATCATCCACCACTGTTGTCTGCCGTGGACGTCCAGGTCTTTTTGCGTTGCTGAGTTCACCAGTGCTTGCTTTCTTTCTCAGGATGTACCAAACTGTAGATGTTGCCACTCGTAATATTGGAGCAATTTCTCAGATGGTTTTTTTCTGTTTTTGCAGCTTAAGGATGGCTTCTTTCACCTGCATGGAGAGCTCCTTTGACCGCATGTTGTCTGTTCACAGCAAAATCTTCCACATGCAAGCACCTCACCTCAAATCAACTCCAGGCCTTTTATCTGCTTAATTGATAATAACATAACGATGGACTTGCCCACACCTGCCCATGAAAGCGCCTTTGAGTCAATTGTCCAATTACTTTTGAGCCCCTGAAATGAAGGGATTGTGTTCAAAAAATGCTTTAGTTGCCTCACATTTTTATGCATTCGTTTTGTTCACCCCACTGAATTAAAGCTGAAAGTCTGCACTTCAACTGCATCTGAGTTGTTTCATTTCAAATTCATTGTGGTAATGTACAGAACCAAAATTAGAAAAACGGTGTCTCTGTCCAAATATTTATGGACATAACTGTATATAGTAGGTGAATATAAAGGATGAATTACACACTTAATGTATTATACATAATATCCTTACATTAGATTAAGCATACATATCTTCACATATTTAATTTATACTATAACCTGATATTGTATATGATTAATTACACATATTTACATACTAGTATATAAATAATATCCCCTTATACATAATCAATTATACATACATACTTGTATTCTTATTATATATACTGTACCATGATTCACGATTAATTACACATATATTTGTACTTACAGTGCACCCAGAAAGTATTCTCAGCGCATCACTTTTTCCACATTTTGTTATGTTACAGCCTTATTCCAAAATGGATTAAATTCATTTTTTTCCTCAGAATTCTACACACAACACCCCACAATGACAACGTGGAAAAAGTTTACTTGAGGTTTTTGCAAATTTATTAAAAATAAAAAAACTGAGAAATCCCATGTCCATAAGTATTCACAGCCTTTGGCAGCACTTACAGCCTCAAGTCTTGTTGAATATGATGCCACAAGCTTGGCACACCTATCCTTGGCCAGTTTCGCCCATTCCTCTTTGCAGCACCTCTCAAGCCCCATCAGGTTGGATGGGAAGCGTCGGTGCACAGCCATTTTAAGATCTCTCCAGAGATGTTCAATCAGATTCAAGTCTGGGCTCTGGCTGGGCCACTCAAGGACATTCACAGAGTTGTCCTGAAGCCACTCCTTTGATATCTTGGCTATGTGCTTAGGGTCGTTGTCCTGCTGAAAGATGAACCGTCGCCCCAGTCTGAGGTCAAGAGCACTCTGGAGCAGGTTTTCATCCAGGATGTCTCTGTACATTGCTGCAGTCATCATTCCCTTTATCCTGACTAGTCTCCCCGTTCCTGCCACTGAAAAACATCCCCACAGCATGATGCTGCCACCACCATGCTTCACTGTAGGGATGGTATTGGCCTGGTGATGAGCGGTGCCTGGTTTCCTCCAAACGTGACGCCTGGCATTCACACCAAAGAGTTCAATCTTTGTCTCATCAGACCAAAGAATTTTCTTTCTCATGGTCTGAGAGTCCTTCAGGTGCCTTTTGGCAAACTCCAGGCGGGCTGCCATGTGCCTTTTACTAAGGAGTGGCTTCCGTCTGGCCACTGTACCATACAGGCCTGATTGGTGGATTGCTGCAGAGATGGTTGTCCTTCACATATTTAATACACACAGAAAGTAGTCTTATACAGTACTGTGCAAAAGTTTTAGGCAGGTGTGAAAAAATGCTATAAACAAAGAATGCTTTCAAAAATGGAAGTGTTAATCATTTATTTTCATCAATCAACAAAATGCAGTGAATGAACAAAAGAGAAATCTAAATCAAATCAATATTTGGTGTGACCACCCTTTGCCTTCAAAACAGCATCAATTCTTCTAGGTACACTTGCACACAGTTTTTGAAGGAACTCGGCTGGTAGGTTGTTCCAAACATCTTGGAGAACTAACCACAGATCTTCTGTGGATGTAGGCTTCCTCGCATCCTTCTGTCTCTTCATGTAATCCCAGACACACTCGATGATGTTGAGATCAGGGCTCTGTGGGGGCCATACCATCACTTCCAGGACCAGATAGTTCTTAATGACTTTGGCTGTATGTTTGGGGTCGTTGTACTGCTGCAGAATAAATTTGGGGCCAATCATGCGCCTCCCTGATGGTATTGCATGATGAATAAGTATCTGCCTGTGAGAACACCATTTATCCTGACCAAATCTCCAACTCCATTTGCAGAAATGCAGCCCCAAACGTTCAAGGAACCTCCACCATGCTTCACTGTTGCCTGCAGACACTCATTATTGTACCGCTCTCCAGCCCTTCGACAAACAAACTGCTTTCTGCTACAGCCAAATATTTCAAATTTTGACTCATCAGTCAATGGCACCTGCTGCCATTTTTCTGCACCCCTATGTTCCTATGTTTTCATGCATACTTGAGTCGCTTGGCCTTGTTTCCATGTCAGAAGTATGGCTTTTTGGCTGCAACTCTTCCATGAAGACCACTTCTGGCCAGACTTCTCCGGACAGTAGATGGATGTACCTGGGTCCCACTGGTTTCTGCCAGTTCTGAGCTGATGGCACTGCTGGACATCTTCCGATTTCGAAAGGTAATAAGCTTGATGTGTCTTTCATCTGCTGCACTAAGTTTCCTTGGCCGACCACTGCGTCTACGATCCTCAACGTTGCCCGTTTCTTTGTACTTCTTCAAACGAGCTTGAACAGCACATCTTGAAACCCCAGTCTGCTTTGAAATCTTTGTCTGGGAGAGACCTTGCTGATGTAGTAGAACTACCTTGTGTCTTGTTGCTGTGCTCAATCTTGCCATGACATGAAACTGTCTTCCACAACCTCACCTTGGTAGCAGAGTTTGGTTGTTCCTCACCCAGTTTGAAGCCTCCTACACAACTGTTTCTGTTTCAGTTCATGACTGTGTTTCAACCTACGTGTGACATTGATGATCATTAGCACCTGTTTGGTAGAATTGGTTGATCAGACACCTGACTAGAATCCTACAAAATCCCTGACTTTGTGCAAGTGGACCTATAAGAATTGATGCTGGTTTGAAGGCAAAAAGGTAGGAACACCAAATATTGATTTGATTTATATTTTTCTTTTGTTCGCTCACTTTGCATTTTGTAAATTGATAACAATAAGCAATCATTATTTATATTTCTGAAAGCATTCTTTGTTTACAGCATTTTATCACACCTGCCTAAAACTTTTGCACAATACTGTATATGATCAATTACACATATATTCACATATTTAATACACACAGAAAGCAGTCTTATATATGATCAATTACACATATATTCATATGCTTAATCTCTCTCTCTCTCTCTGTATATACATACACATATCCATATACAGTGGAACCTCGGTTCACGAATGTCTCGGTACACGTACAAATCGGTTTACGACCAAAAAGTTCACCAAACTTTTGCCTCGGTTCACGACCACACACTCGGTATACAAACAAGCCAGGTTCCCTTTCGGTTTGTACATGTTCAGTCTCTCCATGTGCATTTCCTGTGCAGCGAGCGAGAGAGAGAGAGATAGACACACACACACACAGGCAGCACGAGAGAGAGAGATAGACACACACACAGGAGTGCAAGAGAGTGACGCGCGCACACACACAGACACATACAGGCACTCCAGGCTCGTGAAAGAGACACACACACACACATACACAGGCGCGAGAGAGAGAGAGGGAGGCATAAGGTAGAGAAGGCTTGTTTTTGTTTTCAGTTCTATTTACAGTGATCGGTTCGTAGCCTGCATTGTTGCAATGTTACTTTTCTTGGTGGTTTATTAAATTACGGATTTTTCAAATGTTCATTTTTTTCCCTGTGCTTAAAACTCATTAAAAAAAAGTGTTTTTAGCGAGCGGTTCCTAGCACTATAGTGCGAACTATTGCAGTGTTAGTTTTTTCTGTTGTTCAAGGTTTTCTCAGTGTTATTCAATGTTTTTACATTTAGTTTACTATTACGCTGTTCATTCTATGATATAATTAACTATATTTGTGCTTAAAAATTAAAAATATATATATATTTACATACAGTTCGTATGGTCTGGAACGGATTAATTGTATTTACATACAATCCTATGGGGGAAATTGCTTCGGTTCACAGCCAAATCGGTTTACGACCAGAGTTTTGGAACCAATTATGGTCGTGAACCGAGGTTCCACTGTACTAGCTATCTCCCCACGGCTCCGCCCACATATTAGTGAAACAGGACAGCAAGGAGGCCCCCGCCTGGCTCCCCACTCCTGACGTGACGTTTCCCCCTCCCCTCGGCTCACAGCCTCTGTCATGGATTAGCACGAATATGTCGCACCTGCAAGAGAACTCTGAGTCTAAGCGCAATGAGAGAAGTCGTAAAATCAACTGGAACGTTGAGGCAAATTCTAGAAAAAACCCTAATCTAAATCTGTTAAGCAGTTCTCTTGTGAAAAGCAGACAGACTGACAGACAATTTATATTTTAAAAATATATATATGCTAAGGGTGGTCCATCTGTCATGCAAAAACATGCAAACTACTGGGCCTTGAACTTTGATATTGGATAACGTGTTGTATTTAAGGCAATGCAAGAATTGGAGGTGTGGGCTTCCTCACCAACATAATTGGGCTTCAGGTCCGTCTCAGAGCAAACAGAGGCGTGGGCTCACACCTGACTTTGTTGACAGGAAAAGAATCGCAGCAGCCTCTGCTGACAGTGAAGCACATTGCACGGGCTGACTGAATGTTTTTATCCCAAACACAAACATACGCTCTGATCACCACAGAATGTCACAGGTGTAGGCTTCCTCCTCCCTTCAGGTCCAGTAGCCACATGAGACAAGAAAAGAACTGTGGTGACCTCTGCTGACAGTGAAGCACATTGCACAGGCCAACTGATTGTTTTCATTGCAAGCCCAACAAAGATGATGGCCCCCTCGCCTGAGTGACCTGGGGGGCTGTGTTTACATTGAGGACCAGAGGTATGAGTGTTTCTTAGTATATGCACTTCTATATGATTATTTACACATATACTCACATACAGTACTTAATATATTCATAACATACCATTCTAGTTGACTTATATTCACCTATTTAATACATTAAATACTTACAGTACCCAAAGGTTTGTTTTCATGTTAAAGCCTCCAGGCCACTAGAGGGCACTGGTATTGAACTTGCAGGAGTGTTTTTTACGAGAACATACAGTTCGGACCCCCACCACCCGTCACACTCTGGAGCCTGCAGGGAAGGTGGTGCCACTAGAGGGAGCTCATCGGGGCAACCAACAGACCCTTAAAGAAATCCTTTGAAAAGCTCACCCAGAGGGGTTGCTGGACCCAATTCAGTATATGAGGGGCTTCTAGTGGTGGCCACTGTCAATGACTGACTAGGCAAAGAGGCCAGAAGTGAAGAGAGAAGGCTGAAATGTTGTGGTGAACAACGTAAGCAAGGGGTGAATAGGAAGGCCAGGAGGCCTTCATGAAAGGCGCTATATAAAGTTCTGATTGCTAAAAGCAGCTCTTTCTTAATAATTATAAGAGTCACAGATAAATGAGAAATACTCATCCCTTGTGATAGACTGGTCCCCCATCCAAGATTACTTGCTGCCTAGTGAAAGGCACTATATAAAATGAAGATGAATGAAAGGAGTCCTTGCTTCATAATTAAAGAGTCATATGAATTGAAAAATAAGGAAAGAATAGAAAAGTGTTGGGGGGATGCTGTGATGGCTACTGAAGAGGGGGGTCTGCTTGGAAAGGTGCTCTCTATAAAATCAAACACACGACCTCAAGGGCACAACTCCATTAGTTTAATGGCTGCTGGTCATCCCCATTTGTCTTCTCGGAGGACATATGTTGACAGGCAGGTTTATACGGGACGGGTGGGTCGCAGCTTTCTTTATCACTCTCTGCATAAAAGGCAGACTTTACCCTGGCACGGCATGAATCGCCTCCACCGCGCTTTTTGTACATTTTAGACAAACATTTCATTTTTCCACCGTGGCATTTTGCAAACGCAGTGAGACGAGGTAGCAGCGGTATGTCCGCCATAAGAGCGCATTCTACGGATTAAACAATAATTGAAACCGGACGCCAGCCTCCCAGTGGGGGCTCCATATGGAAGTGCTTTGTTTTTGTTTTTCTCCGCTAAAGACCCCCAAATCCCCCCCCCCCCCCCACACTCCGCTCTTCATCATCGCCTTAGCTCCCACCCCACCCCCCCATGGAAACCAAGCCGTCCACCAAGCCTTTTCTTTTCATTGTACTTTAAGGGTCATCACTTTATTTAAGAACATTTTGAAGGAAAAGCCTTTTAAGATGTGTTGGTGGGTGCGGCGGGCACTTTGGACAAATGGGTGTAATTCCTCTTGAGATGTTCCTTTGAGATGTTTAATTGGAGTCCAGCGGTGATTGGACGTCGTATGGGGAGGCACATGTGGACCTGTGGACAGAGGGTCCCACAATTCAAACTATACGTCAGGACAACAACCAAGTCATGAAGTCCCTAAGGAGTGTTGGTGGACCTCCAGGTTCAAATAGATCAAGGCCGGGGGACTGAACCATTTCTGAAGGGAAAATGGATGCCCACCTGCTGTGCCACCCTGTAGCCCAAACTCATCAGACCTGAGGAGGAAATCAAAGCTGGAATCCAGTCAGTCAAATCCAAATCCTATTATGGGATATCATCTACTGTTGAATTCTGCTCTGTACCTACAGTACCTACAGTCAAACGTGGTGGAAGTTCTAAGATGTTTTGGGGATGTTTTGCTGCCTCTGGCACTGGATGCCTTGACTGTGTGCAAGGCATCATGAAATCTGAAGACTACCAAAAGATATTGGGGCGCAATGTAGGTCCCAGTGTCAGAAAGCTGGGTCTGCGTCAGAGGTCATGGGTGTTCCAGCAGGACAATGACCCCAAACATACCTCTAAGGTTTCTATTACACTATTGTATTGTGTTCTGTTTTGTGTATTGTTTTGTGTTGCCCCCCCCCCCCTTTATTTGACACCAACTGCACGCCCAGCCTACCTGGAAAGGGGGTCTCTCTTTGAACTGCCTTTCCTGGGGTTTCTTCCATTATTTTTTCCCTACAGGGGTTTCTCCTTGTCTTCTTAGAGAGTCAAGGCTGGGGGGCTGTCAAGAAGCAGGCCTGTTAAAGCCCATTGCAGCACATCTTGTGTGATTTGAGCTAGACAAAAATAAATTGTATTGTATTGTATAGTATGGATAATAATAATAATAATAATTTTTTACATTTATATAGCGCTTTTCTCAGTACTCAAAGCGTTCTCCACACAGAGAAGACCCCCACAGAAAATCTGTGATTTGTCATTCCAGCCGGTTCTCCCAACTCAACAGAGGACTTCTGAAGCTCATTTCAAGTGACCATAGTGTTTTGGGTCCCCTCCATGACTGAAGCCTTTCTTTATTTATAACATTAGAACAATCCGGATGTTTACCACAACAAAACTCGCCAGTCCTGTTCACTTAATTCTTCGAAAATACCATCAAGTCGAGTTTTACAGGTCCCTAAAGTCCAACCGTCTACCACACTACTTGGTCACTTACTCCATGAGTCTGCGGTCCTCTGTGTGAAGAAAAACTTCCTAATGTTTGTGTGAAATTGCCCCTTAACAAGTTTCCAATGGCATCCCCATGTTCTTGATGAGCTCATTTTAAAGTCACCGTCTTGACCCACTGGACTAATTCCCTTCGTCATCTTAAACCCTTCAGTCAGGTCTCCTCTTCATCTCCATTAAAGGCTCAGCTCTTTTAATCTTTCCTTATCACTCATCCCCTGCGTCCCCCTAATCTTCTCTGGACTTCCTCCAGTGCTGTTATGTCCTTTTTGTGGCCTGGAGACCAAACTGCACACAGTTGAGCTGTCTAAGGAGAGCAGGACCGATGGCCTATGTGAGAATGGAGAGGGGCCACTGGAAACCCAGGCTGACCCACAACGCGGAGCCATCCATTGAAAAGGGAGCTGAGGTGGCATACCAGACTATGGTGGGAGGATTGTGTTTTTAAGAAAATGTATTTATTTATCCATTATTTATTAGAATAATCAAGAAGAGAACAGGCCATTCAGCCCAACAAAACTCATAAATTCTGTCCACTTAATTCCTCCACATTAACATCAAGTTGAGTTTTGAAGGTCCCTAAAGTCCTACTGTCTACCACACCACTTGGTCACTTATTCCATGTGTCTGTGGTTCTCTGCATGAACTTGGCACTGTTTGAGTCAGATAGCCCACCCACGACACTAATCTAAATTATTGTGTAAAAGGGCAGAATGCTGGGGGTCTACAGCTAGAGACCACCTAGTTGGGCCACCCATTGGGGCCAATTCCACCTATTTGGAGCTCCAGGAGAACAGGCCATTCAGCCCAAAAAAGCTCACCAGTCCTCTCCACTTAACATCTGCAAAAAGACCTCAAGTCAAGTTTTGAGGGTTCCTAAAGTCCTCCTGTCCACCACACTACTTGATAACATAATCCAAGTGTCATGGGGGTCATCTCCACGTACATGGTGCTCCAGGAGAACAGGCCATTGAGCTCAACAAAGCTTGCCAGTCCTGTCCACTTAATTCTTCCAAAATTACATCAAGTTGAGTTTTGAAGGCCCCTAAAGTCCAACTGTCCACCACACTACTTGGTCACTTATACCATGTGTCTGTAGTTCTCTGTGTGAAGAAAAACTTCCTATTGTTTGTGTGTAATTCACCCTTAACAAGCTGTCAATGGTGTCCCCGTGTTCTTGATGAACTCATTTTAAAGTCACAGGCTCGACCCACTGGACTAATTCCCTTCATAATTTTAAACATGTCAGTCAGGTCTCTTCTTCATCTCCATTAAAGGCTCAGCTCTTTTCATCTTTCCTCATAACTCATCCTTTGTACCACCCTAATCAGCCTCGTTGCTCTTCTCTGGACTTTCTCTTGTGCTGCTATGTCCTTTTTGTAGCCTGGAGACCAAAACGTCACCCAGTACTCCAGATGAGGCCTCACCAGTGTGTTATAAAGACTTGAGCAGAACCTCCTGTGACTTGTACTCCACACATCAAGGCGCTATATAACCTGACATTCTGTTAGCCTTCTTAATGGCTTCTGAACACTGCCTGGCAGTTGATTGTGTCAAGTCCACTATGACTTTTCAATCCTTCTCTTTAAGGTGGACTCTATATATATATCCATCCATCCATCCATTTTCCAACCCGCTGAATCCAAACACAGGGTCACGGGGGTCTGCTGGAGCCAATCCCAGCCAACACAGGGCACAAGGCAGGAACCAATCCCGGGCAGGGTGCCAACCCACCTTGTATGTTATATTTCTATCTAAATCATTTATATATATATATATATATATATATATATATATATATATATATATATATATATATATATATATATATATATATATATATATATATATACAGTCATGGCCGAAATTCTCGGCACCCCTGGAATTTTCCCAGAAAATGCACCATTTCTCCCAGGAAATTATTACAATTACAAATGTTTTGTACACACATGTTTATTTCCTTTATGTGCATTGGACCAACACAAAAAAACAGAGAAAACAAGCCAAATCTGACATTATGTCACACAGAACTCCAAAAATGGGCCAGACAAAATTATTGGCACCCTTTCAAAATTGTGGGTAAATCGTTTTATTTCAAGCATATGATGCTCGTTTGAACTCACCTGTGGCAAGAAACAGGTGCTGGCAATATAGTAATCACACCTGAAACCAGTTAAAATGGAGAAACGTGGACTCAACCTTTCTGTTGTGTGTCTGCTGAGTGTGCCACACTAAGCATGGAGAACAGAAAGAAGAGCAGAGAATTGTCTGAGGACTTGAGAACAAAAATTGTGGAAAAATATTAACAATCTCAAGGCTACAAGTCCATCTCTAGAGATCTTCATGTTCCTTTGTCCACTGTGCGCAACATAATCAAGAAGTTCACAACACATGGCACTGTAGCTAATCTCCCTGGACGTGGACAGAAGAGAAAAATTGATAAAAGACTGCAAGGAAGGATAGTCCGAATGGTGGATAAACAACCCCAATCAACTTCAAAACATATTCAAGCTGTTCTGCAGACTCAGGGTGCAACAGTGTCAGCTCGAAATATCTGTCAACATCTGAACGAAATGAAACGCTATGGCAGGAGAGCCAGGAGGACCCCACTGCTGACACAGAATCATAAAAAAACCAGACTGGAGTTTGCCAAAATGTACTTGAGGAAGGCAAAATCCTTCTGGGTGAACATCTTGTGGACAGATGAGACCAAGGTAGAGCTTTTTGGTAAAGCTCATCATTCTACTGTTTACAGAAAACGAATGAGGCCTACGAAGAAAAGAACACAATACCTACAGTCAAACATGGTGGAGGTCCTAAGATGTTTTGGGGATGTTTTGCTGTCTGACACTGGATGCCTTGACTGTGTGCAAGGCATCATGAAATCTGAAGACTACCAAAAGATATTGGGGTGCAATGTAGGGCCCAGTGTCAGAAAGCTGGGTCTGCGTCAGAGGTCGTGGGTGTTCCAGCAGGACAATGACACCAAACATACATCTAAAAGCACCCAGAAATGGTTGAAGACAAAGCGCTGGAGAGTTCTGAAGTGACCAGCAATGAGTCTGGATCTAAATCCAATTAAACACTTATGGAGAGATCTCAAAATTGCTGTTGGGAGAAGGCGCCCTTCAAATCTGAGAGACCTTGAGCAGTTTGCAAAAGAAGGGTGGTTGGAAATTCCAGTTGAGAGGTCTAACAAGCTTGTTGATGGTTATAGGAAGCACTTGATTTCAGTTATTTTTTCCAATGGGCGTGCAACCAAATATTAAGTAGAGGGTGCCAATAAGTTTGACGCCCACCTCTCATGTGGCACCTCATCAAATGCTTTCTGAACGTCCAGATAAATCACATCATCTGCTCCTCTCTGGTCGTATCCTTTTGTTGCTTTCTCATAGAATTCAAGCATGTTAGTAAAACACGACCTCCTCTTCTGACCCCATGCTGACTGCTCACTTACACTCCTTTTCTTGCCATCTACTGCTCAATCTTCTCCTTAATAATTCCTTCCATTCATTTTCCTGTGATGTTTCTTATTCTTGTCAGGTTATTCAGCTTGACCAGATGACCAACACTGAGAAGAGTCCTGGTGGTTTCCCAACAATTCCTGAGGCCTCAGGGGTCTACCGATGGTTTTGCCCACTTGCCCTGCTCTGAGCCTCACTAGCAGTTCAATCACAAAGACTTCCATGGACTCCTGGGTTTGGTTTTTGTGGGACCTTCCATACACAGGCACACACGTGTCTTTCCAGATGACGCCCAATCAGTTGAATGCACCACAGGTGGTCTCCAGACAAGTTCTAGAAACATCTCAGGGAGAATGAAAGCAGACAGGAGGAACCTGAGCACAATTTGGAGTTTCACAGCAAAGGGTCTGAGAACTTCTAAGGAATGAGAGTGTCACACACGTGTGCATGGGAGGCAGCTAAAGTGACCTGGGTGAGAGCGATTCCATACCAGACCAGGGGGTGAGGCAGTGCGCTAACTCTTTCTCTCACTTCTCTCCAGACCTGCTACGGGAAATTCCGCCTGGCCACGATGACATCACTTCCGGTCCTGGCCCTATTGATGATGTCACTTACAGTCCTGACCCCAATGACATCACTTCCGGTCCCGGCCCTATTGATAACGTCACTTCCAGTCCTGACCCTATTGATGACATCACTTCCAGGGGTGGCCCCAATGACACCACTTCCGGTCCCAGCCCTATTGATGACGTCACTTACAGTCCTGACCCCGATGACATCACTTCCAGTCCTGGCCCTATTGATAACATCATTTCCGGCGGTCCTGACCCTATTGATGACGTCACTTCTAGGCATGGCCCCAATGATGTCACTTCTGGTCCCGGCCCAATTGAGAACATCACTTCCGGTCCTGACCCTATTGATGACTTCACTTACAGTCCCGACCCCAATGACATCACATGCAGTCCTGACCCTATTGATGACGTCATTTCCAGGCATGGCCCCAATGACATCACTTCCAGTCCCAACCCTATTGATGATGTCACTTACAGCCCTGACCCCAATGACATCACTTCCAGTCCTGGCCCTATTGATGACTTCACTTCCAGGCGTGGCCCCAATGACATCGCCAGGGCTATTGATGATGTCACTTCTGGTCCTGGCCCTATTGATAACATCGCTTCCGGTCCTGACCCTATTGATGACGTCACTTACAGGCATGGCCCCAATGACATCACTTCTGGTCCCAGCCCTATTGATAACATCACATGTGGTCCTGACTCTATTGATGACGTCATTTCCAGGCATGGCCCCAATGACATCACTTCCGGTCCCAACTCTATTGATGATGTCACTTATAGCCCCGACCCCAATGACATCACTTCCAATCCTGGCCCTATTGACGACTTCACTTCCAGGCGTGGCCCCAATGACATCACCAGGGCTATTGATGACATCACTTCCAGTCCTGGCCCTATTGATGACTTCACTTACAGTCCTGACCCTGATGACATCACTTCCGGTCCCGGCCCTATTGATGATGTCACTTACAGCCCTGACCCCGATGACATCACTTCCAGTCCTGGCCCTATTGATGACTTCACTTACAGTCCCGACCCCGATGACATCACTTCCGGTCCCGGCCCTATTGATAACATTACATGCAGTCCTGGCCCTATTGATGACGTAATTTCCAGGCGTGGCCCCAATGACATCACCAGGGCTATTGATGACGTCACTTCCGGTCCTGGCCCTATCCATGACATCACTTCCTCCACTCTCCTATAAAGCCAACATATTTTTACAAGCATATCAGTTCTGTGTTGGACTCAAACCTGTACACATCTGTACAACCAATTTATCCTTTTGCAGCCAGGAATATTATACGGGTGGCTGCCCCAAACCTTTTTGGCTCCTTTATTCGTCCATCCTTGACAAGAGGAATATGCAGACCTTTTTGAATACGGGCTGTCACTTTGTCGTCGTGTAGATTGATGGGCTACAATGGCAAACTTAAACAATTACAATTAAACGTACAACATAATAAGGTGGGCAGACAGCAGGACTTGAAATGGTCTGGCAATACTTCAGTAAATGGTTGCATTACAACATCTACTGTTCTGATCTTCAAGGGTACCCCACCCCACCCAAAACCCGCTGTATCCGACGTAATATCATCTTAATCAAAACTCCAAGGGAACCCTCACCCCTGACTTGATTCAGAAATTGGGAACAATGGGAGGAAAACCGAGACGCCAACACAAACAGAGAGTACCAGCACTTATTTGTTTCCATTCCAGGCAGCAGCAGAAAGTGAGGGTCTCAGAATGCGTTCTGATTGCCCTGTAGATACGTGTGTGTGTGGAATGTGCGGAGAAAAATGGAGAACACAGATATGGAGGGCACATGCAAACTCAACAAGGGAAATATCAGGGTGTGGGACTCAAGCTCGTCTTTGAAGCAGCAGAACTCCCCACTGCACTGCTAACATAACATGGCAGAGTATAATATGATATAACATGACATAACATAAAATATCATGGCATAACCTGACACAAAATGGCATGATATAACATAAAATGACATAACCTAATATAACATGACATGATGCATCACAACACAACAGTA
This sequence comes from Erpetoichthys calabaricus, assembly GCF_900747795.2. Taxonomy (NCBI): domain Eukaryota; kingdom Metazoa; phylum Chordata; class Cladistia; order Polypteriformes; family Polypteridae; genus Erpetoichthys; species Erpetoichthys calabaricus. The sequence goes on along the minus strand of NC_041402.2, from coordinate 9,825,494 downwards.
CATACGCTGACTCAAAATGGCATGATATCACATAAAAGATCATGACATACCATAACATGACATAATATGACACTGCATGAAATGACATGACACAACACAATAGTACATAACCTGACTCGAAATGGCATGATATAAAATATCATGACATAGCCTAATACAATATAACATAATATGACACTGCATGAAATGACATGACACAACACAATAGTACAGGACATGACCTGATATTACATATTATGACATAGCATAACATAATAGAATGTGACATAACATAATACAACATGGTGTAACATACCATAAAATAACATGACATAATAGCACGTGCCAGAGCATATTATGATATAAGATGACATAACACAACATGACAAAACATGAGATAACATTACATACCATGACCTGACATAACATAATATAGCATCGCAAGACAGGGACATACAGTATGACATGACATAACCTGGTATAACATGACATTGCATAATATAATACAATAGAGCATGAAATCACATGACATATAGATATGACACAAAATGACATAATATGACATGATGTAGAAAGACACAATGTGATATAATATGGCATAACACAACATGACACAATTTAAAATGGTAGGCTATAACATAACATGATATAACATGACCTGATCTATACATATTAATAAAAGGCAAAGCCCTCACTGACTCACTGACTCACTGACTGACTGACTGACTGACTGACTGACTCACTCATCACTAATTCTCGAACTTCCCGTGTAGGTGGAATCCTGAAATTTGGCAGGCTCATTCCTTACAGCTTACTTACAAAAGTTAGGCAGGTTTCATTTCGGAATTCTACGCGTAATGGTCATAACTGGAACATATTTTTTGTCCATATACTCTAATGGAGGAGGCGGAGTCAAGTATCGCGTCATCACGCCTCCTACGTAATCACGTGAACTAAAAACAAGGAAGAGATTTGCAGCACGAGTCACACGTGGGAACGAAGGTAAATGACGTTAATTTTTGACTGTCTTTTAATACTGTGTAAGCATACATATTAACACGTGCAATTAAACGTGTGCATTTACGGGGTGATTTCTCAGGCTTAAAAGCTCACCTTTTATCAAACGCGGGAAGAAAGGTAACTGACGTTGTTCACTGTCTTTAATACTGTGTAACCATACATATTAACACATGTGCAATTAAACGTGTGCATTTACGGGGTGATTTCTCAGGCTTAAAAGCTCGCCTTTTACTAAAAAGATAAATGCAAAACTATTTTCAATCATTCTATGATCTGCTTCTCACAACTGAAGGCACCGTGGCTGATGTTACGTCACTTGCTGTCCAAGCATAAGCATTACCTGGTAGGTAACCAGACACTCTCTTCACTCCCTTTCGGGAATCGAACCTCTGAGGTTTTCTTTTGTTCTTAATTAAAATTTAAAAGCAATACTTCACCGCTGCTAAGCCCCTCTAGCGCTGACGTCCGAGGTTCGATTACCGTTAGCAAGTGCAGTGAGTGTGTAATTACATTCACGGCATTCGTAGTCTGATTCACAATCTGATTGTATGGGTGGTTAGCTACCAGGTAACGCTTATACTTGGCCACCAAGTCAGGTCGAAGTGATCACTCGAGTAAAGGCAGCTTCACAAAAAAACTGATCCTTAACAAACTGTTATTAGTATATTTTCCCTCAATTTAAAAACGTTTTATTTTCTTCTTAATAAAAATTTAAAAGCGGTACGTGCGAAGCGCGTGGATTTGACCGACTGACACATACACACATATTCATGAGTGCAGGTACTTCGGAAAGAAAGCACCGTGTAAACCTAAAGTTTAAATTAAGTCCATAGACCTACAAAAGGTTGCCATTCATTTGAGGCAAGATTTCTTTTCTTCTGTACAACTATACGTTGCATTCTCAAGAGTGTGCTTGCACGGCTTCAGATATATATATATATATATATATATATATATATATATATATATTCACGGCATTCGAAGTCTGTGTCACAATCTGTTAGTGTGGGTGGTTACCTACCAGGTAACGCTTTGTGGTTGGCCAGCAATCTGCTAACATCCGCCACGGTGCCCTCAGTTTGTGAAGAGCAGATCATAGAATGGTTGCAATAGTTTTACTGTCAAATAAATGCAAAGAGTACACGACACGTGTTTCGCCCTCATTCTGGGCTCATCAGGTGTACACACTCCACTGCACTCCCTCTCGGGAATCGAACCTCGGACGTCAGCGTCAGAGGCGATGCCCCTAACGTTGCGCCACGGCGTGTGGTTCGTTTATTTGACAGCATGTAGATCGGGGTAATTACATTCACGGCATTCGAAGTCTGTGTCACAATCTGTTAGTGTGGGTGGTTACCTACCAGGTGCCGTGGCGCAACGTTAGGGGCATCGCCTCTGACGCTGACGTCCGAGGTTCGATTCCCGAGAGGGAGTGCAGTGGAGTGTGTACACCTGATGAGCCCAGAATGAGGGCGAAACACGTGCCGTGTACTCTTTGCATTTATTTGACAGTAAAACTATATATATATATATATATATATATATATATATATATATGTGTATGTCTATATATAAATATGTAAGCTTATAAGTACTGCCTTACTTCTCTTTAAGAAAGGAAGATGTAATGATACTTGATTTAAACGATTCCATGTCTTCCTGAGTTTGCGTAGCTTATTGTCAATATCTTTACACCTGTTTTTAAACACTTATTTACTGAAACGAAAAAAGTTAGGGCTTTGCTACAGGATACACCCTCCACAAGTTAAGCAAGTAAAAATAAAATATATATTTCTGTTTTATTTAAACCTTTTAAGTTCGTATGCATAGCCCCATTTGGCTGTTTAATTTTTTTTTTTCTTTCTTCAGTAATATTTAATCTCCTTAAACAAAAACAACATATGCATTTTACTTTTTTTGTATCTCTTTAGTAATATTTTTGTGTAAAAGAATAACCAGTATTTAAACCTTTTATGTTACTTTATACATTTATTTTACACAATGTTGAAAAATTAATAAGAAAGCTACATATTTTGGCAGCTGCTGCTTTCATTTTCAATGAAATGAAAAAAGCTCTCCAAGAGAAAACGTCAATGAAGAAGAAGCAAAAATCTAAAAATCAGAAACCCTCATTTATAACAGTTTGCTGCAGATGATTTAACTGAAAATAAATGTATAGTTCCTATGTGTATAATACATTTTTATTTATTTTACTTATGCCTTTATTCCACCAACTTACAACATCTGAGGTACAATTTGTTACATTACTTTTGTTTTTTGCAGCACAGGCAGGTGAAGTGACTTCCTCAGGGTCACACAGTGGTGTCAGTACCAGGATGTGAACTGACAAGCTCCGGGTTTACTGAAATATTTCTGAAGAAAGAAAAAAAACGAAAACGGGCAAATGGGGCTATGCATACAAATGTCCATCCGTCCATTATCCAACTTGCCATATCCTAAATACAGGAGCCAATATATAGATATGTATATATACAGTATATATACAGTATATATATATACAGTGTATATATATATATATATATATATATATATCTGTGAATGTATGTATGTATATATATATGTCTATATATATATATATATATGTAGATATGTAAATTTGTATATGTATATATATGTTTATGTGGATGTGTATATGTGTATATACGTATGTATATGTAGATATGTGTATATGTAGATATGTATATATATATGTATATGTATATATATGTTTATATGTGTGTGTGTGTATTTTATATATATAAAAGACAGCAACACTCATAACAATGACAACACAATTACATTGACAATCATGTTACGTTATTTTTAAAATGTTTCCTTTTTTTTTTTTCATAACCTCTTTAACACACTACTTCTCTGCTGCGAAGCGCGGGTATTTTGCTAGTAGAACATAAAACTTCATGACATACCATAAGATAACATGATATGACATAATATGTATAAACAGCATGACATTACATGACACAACATGACATGCTGCAGCATGACATAACATGATGTAAGACAACATGACATGATAAAACACGTGACATGTGTGGCAGGCGGCTGGCATCCATGCCCAGCCGGGACGCCCCTGCACACTATATTCAGGGGGAGCAGCCCTGGACACTGCAATACCTCCTCCTGGACGCTAGATGGCCGCCCCCTGGGCTGGAGCAGTGCCTCGGTTTCCCACAGGGCTCCCTGGGAATTGGAGTTGGGTGCAGCCCTGTTGGGTCCCGCAGGCACTGCCAGGGGGTGCTGTGTTTGGGACTCCTGAGCCTATGTGGGCAGTGTATACATCACACCCGGAAGTGCAGCCGGAACTCGGTGATCAAACACCTGGAGCACTTCCGGGTGGACAATAAAAGGAGCCAGCGACCACCACTCAGTGGCCAGAGTCGGGTGGAGGAGGAAAAAGCTTGGTGAGGAGTGGTGGTGCCAAGGAGGAAGAGAAAGTGATTTTGCATTACTTGTGTGCTGTGTTTTGGGACTGTGTATTGCCTGTGGGTCATGGGGAAGACGTGCGCCCACAGGGGAAGGAAAATAAATAGTTTTATTTGTTTTGCACATGCCTCCCGTGTCCAGTCTGTGTCGGGCCGGGCGCTATACAGCGTCAATCTTACACATGACATAGCATGAGATAATATAATGTAATATAACATGGCGTAGTATAATACAAGGCATGATATGACACAATATGAGATAACATGCGCTAGCATAACAAGACATTGCATAATTTAACACGATATGACATGACAATCCATAATATAATGACATAGCATGACACAACATGATATAATGTGACACAACATAGCATGGCATAATCCATCCATCCATTTCCCAACCCGCTGAATCCGAACACAGGGTCACGGGGGTCTGCTGGAGCCAATCCCAGCCAACACAGGGCACAAGGCAGGAACCAATCCCGGGCAGGGTGCCAACCCACCGCAGGCATGGCATAATATAAAATGGCAAAGCATGACATATCATGACATAACATTATATAACATAACATGTACAATATAAATAGCATGACATTACATGATATAACATAACATAAAATAATCTGACGTGGCATGACATAACATACATAACATGACCTGATGCAACATCAGACTTAGCATGACACAATATAACATGACATAGTGTGATGTAATTTAACACAACACAACAGCAGGACCAAGCGTGTTATGGACTGGCATCCCTTGCAGAATTGGCTCCTGCCTTGAATGCGTTCCACTGAGTCAGGGGTCTTTTGCCCACAAGCCTGTAACGAGATAAACGAGTTCAGCTCATTTGCCCAAATCAGATCTGCTGCTTTTGCCTGCAGTGAAGAATGAAGGTGGGGCCCAGAAATTCCTTTTAAAATGACAGGGTTGCATTGAGCCTGTGATGGCAGCACCGGGTGTTATGCCAGGATGCCAACAATCACAACGGCTGCTTCATTTCGGGGACATCTAGAGAAGGCTCAGTAAGTGCCACCCTAGTCCCACCAACAGGCCAAGGTGCTTCTGCGTTCGGGGAGGGGGCGCAGGGGTGGGCCGTTCTGCCCCCCCCCCTTGTGCCTCAGACATGGCTCACTTTACCTTCACACCTCGTAATCTGGAGCTGTGGGTGCCCTCCTGTTGATTTTTTTCAATTTTCCTGCAACAAAACTCGGAAACCAAAAGCAATTATTTTTAATTGCGTCTCTCCGAGTGCAACATTTGCCTTTTTTCACTGTGCGCAGTTACAAAACTGAAACCTCCTGAAAAAAAGGCAGAATGGACAGTGGGGGCTCCTTTCTGGAATTCTCTACCAGCCTGGCCAGCGTTTTTATGAAACAGAAAAAGGTCAACATTTGTATGTAAAGGATCTGTCAACTAAAGTAGGTGTGCAGGATGACGGCGGAAAATCACTTTGTGACCCGTCCAACCACAGGACAGACCTGCAATTGAAGCAGTGAGGCCGGGGGTCCAAACCAGTGTGAGAGGCCTCTCTGGTATAACAAATACCTAGGGCGCCCCCCGCAACATGTGGGACAAAAACGCATTTCTCTTTGATTTCCCCCTCTGCTCCTCAGTTTAAAATGACAAATCAGACAATTCAGGCTTGTGACTAAAGTGTACAGTGCGGACTTTCATTTCAGGGGATTTTCAGACATTTTAGTCACACCAACACTTTTTTGAAACAGTCCCCCCATTTCAGGGCACCATAATATTTAGGACAATTGGTGTCACCGGCGTTTGTGATTCCTCAGGTGGGTTTCATGGCTTCCTAAGATACCTCAGCTCCCTTCTCCCCTTTGGAGTCTGTAGTCGCCATTGTTCAACATGAGGACAAGAGCTGTGCCCATGAAAATCAAAGAAGCCAACATGAGGCTGAAAAACGAGAATAAAACCATTGGAGACATCAGAGAAACCTTAGGATGAGCAAAATCAACTGTCTGGAATATCATGAAGAAGAAAGAACACACTGGTGGGCTCAAGAATCACAAATGGACTAGTAGGCTGAGGAAGACCACCAATGCTGATGACAGAAGAATTCTCACTATGGCCAAGAAAAAGCCCCAAATGCCTGCGTGACAGACCAGAAACAGAGGAACCGATCTGTGTGTGTCAGAGATGACCATCAGCAGAAGACTTCATGAAGAGAAATACAGAGGTCACATTGCAAGATGGAGACCACAAACACAAGATGGACAGATTACAGTTTAAGAAACAAGACTTCAAAGAGCCTTCAGAATTCTGGGAAAAGGTCTTGTGGACAAATGAGACAAAGATGAACCTCATCAGAGTGACGGCGAGAGCAAAGTGTGGAGACGAGAAGGAAGCACCTGAGATCCAAAGCAGACCACCTCAACTGTTACACATGATGCTTGGGGGTGTTATGGCTTGGGCATGTATGCCTGCAACAGGTCCTGGCACACTTCTCTTCATTGATGATGGAACTGCTGACGGCACAATTCTGAGGTGTGTGGAAACATCTGATCTGCACTAGTTCCAGTAAATGTCTCCAAACTCAGTGGACGGCACTTCATCCTACAACAAGATAATGAGACAAACACACTGCTGAGGCCACACAGGAGTTTATCAAAGCTAAAAAATGGAAAATTCTGGAATGGCCAAGGGTGGCACAGTGGCCCAGTGGTAGACCCGGGTTCGCTTTCTGGGTCCTCCCTGCATGGAGTTTGCATGTTTTCCCCGTGTCTGCGTGGGTTTCCTCCCACAGTCCAAAGACATGCAGGTAAGGTGCATTGGTGATCCTAAATTGTCCCTAGTGTGTACTTGGTGTGTGTGTGTGTGTGTGTGTGCCCTGCAGTGGGCTGGCGCCCTGCCCAGGGTTTATTTCCTACCTTGCACCCTGTGTTGGCTGGGATTGGCTCCAGCAGACCCCCGTGACCCTTTGTTAGGATATAGCGGGTTGGAGAATGGATGAATTGATGGAATGGCCAAACCAGTCACCCGATTTCAATCTAACTGGCCTTGGACATTTGCTGAAGAGACAACTTAAGGGGAGAAGCCCACCCCCCCCCCCCCCCAAAGAAGCAGGAGCTGAAGATGGCTTCAAGAGAGGCTTGGCAGAGCTTCACCAGAGAAGACCCTCAGCATTTGGTGATGTCTGTGAATCGCAGACTTCAAGCAGTCACTGCAAGTGAGGGTTACAGCCGATGGCAGCCGTACAATGAATTCTGAGGTGTGTAGAAACATCTGATCTGCTCGAGTTCAATAAATGTGCTCCAAACTCAGTGAACGACGCTTTATCCTACTACAAGATAATGAGCCAAACACCCTGCTGAGGTGACGCAAAGCTAAAAAATTGATAATTCTTGAATGTGCAAGGTGGCCACCTAATTTCAATCCAATTGAGCAGGCCTTCCATATGCTGAGTAGGGGACAAGCCCCTCGAAACAGGTAGGAGCTGAAGATGGTTACACCAGAGAAGACCCTCAGTGATGTTTATGAATTCCAGACTTCAATCAGTCAATATATGTGAGGGACATGTGACAAAGTGTGACATGCAGGTTAGGTGCATTGGTGATTCTAAATTGTCCCTAGTGTGTATGTGTGTGTGTGCCCTGCCGTGGGCTGGCACCCTGCCCGGGGTTTGTTTCCTGGTTTGCACCCTGTGTTGGCTGGGATTGGCTCCAGCAGACTCCTGTGAACCTGTTGTTAGGATATAGCAGGTTGGATAATGGATGGATGGATGGATGGATGTGACAAAGTCCTAAATGTGACAATGGCTTTAACAGACCTGCCATTGCTGGCGTCTCAGAATGGGGGGGGGGGGGGGTGCATTTGTAGAAAAAGTGGGGAGACCAAGATGTATTGTTCACTCCACCACTGCCATGGTGCCACAACGAGACCCTGAGCGAGCACCTCGGAGAGTCGTGTTCTGCAGTGGCTCCCCACAAGCACGTGGTCTTTCCTTATTGCAGTCGTCACTACGGCTCTGCGGTGACATTTAAGACCCCCAGCTTAAACCGATAATTACAGCCTACTTTGACAGCTGGTCTTTACATCCACATTGCAGGAAAGAAGAAATTGCACCCCGACGTCTTCATTTTCGCATTTCCCCGAGCAGTCTGTGGTCCACCAGCCTGTCATTCACACGCTCCCAGAGTGGTCACGTTTTGTCACCTGCACACCATGGTTGTAGGGCAGGCACGTGAGTCTCCAAAATGAAGTCCCAAATTCTATCTCAGCCGCTCCCTCGGATTTTAATTTTCATAGCGCCTTTCACAACATACATAATCACTGGGGACATGACAGATGAGCACACGTCACAAAACCTGCAGAGAGTGATAATGCAGGATAGGGGGACCTGAATTGCAGGCAGCAGGGGGCGCTGTAGGCACTATGGGTGGTCGGCTACTGTGTATTATGGTGGTCAGGTCAGCTGGGGGTGCCCAGTCCTTAAAACATGTGCACATGGGGTCAGATGGGTGCAGTTTTGGGAGGAAGACTTTCCTGACCCCTTGAGGTGTCAAAAGAAGTTGACATGGATGGGACCTAAAGCCACCACAAGCTCAGAGGACAGAAAAGCAGATCATTAAGAAACTGGTTGGAGTGAAATTGGCTGGAGTTTGACGTCGCAGTTTAGCTGGTCATCTGTTTGGCTGCCATTTAATGAAGAAACAAATCAATTCAGAGGACTGAATTCTTAAAAACAGGGATAATAAAATGAAGGAGAAAGGAGTTAATTAGCAGTGAAAACTGGGCACTGATTAGAGAAACGTTAGAATGAAAACCTGCAGCCACTATGGCCCTCCAAGACCGGAGTTGGACACCCCTGTCATAAATGAAAGTCTGCAGTGTGCCCTTTGGTCACAAAGTCTGAAGTGTCTGATTTGTCATTTTAGACAATGGAGCTGAGGGGTCAATCGAGGAGAAATGTGACTTTGTCCCCCACATTATTTAGGGCGCTGTAGGAGATAAATGCAAAGAAAGCCTGCAGCTGACCCTAAGTGACATCAGAGCACACAGGAGTGTCATCATTATTATTATCTCATGACAATGGCACTCGTGTACCTCATAGGGTCCGTCAAAGCCCCAACCTTCCCAAGAGGCCTGAACATTAGTGAAGGGGGCCGTCATAATCCTGCCAGACGTGATTTAGAACACTAAGAGTAACCTCCAAGAAATGGTGGCCTCTTCTCTGACTTACTTTCCTCTGACAAACAGACACTCGTCATTACGAAATGCTCAAGACCCTTTTTTTTTGCCACCATTACCATATCAGTCTAAATTTCACACCCCTCAGAATGTCCAGATGTGGTCCTCAAACTTCCCCCACGGCAAGAGACAGTCTGCTTCAGCTCCATAAAGTGTTGGTGGCCATCACACCAAATGACGGTCACAAATGCCACCTTCTTTAAAAGAAGAGCAAACTAAAACTCAAATCAAATCAAATGACGGTGCGGCGTCTCCATATGTTTCGCACATTTGTCTCGTGATGGCAGAAAGCCATGGAACTGCCACACGAGTTCTCCAAAAAAACATCAGGCAGGCAGAACGAAAGCCACGGAGGAAGATCTGTGGGGCTGCCAAGTGTCATCCGTTCCGAGCGGATAAGTCGGCCTCATCAATGTGTCTTTCTTCAGTGAAAAAGTGACAACGTTAAAAATAATTTATTGTCCTAATTGCTTACAGGCTTTGCATGTGAGAACCTCAGGAAGATGTTTGCCAGTCTCCAGAGCCTCCCATTTTCAAGTGTCACGGATTGATGAGGTCCAATTCTTGTCGCTTTGTGCTAAAAAAACAAAACAAAACAACCAGCCTGGAGGTGCCCACTTGGTCCTTCTGTATGGAGAGGACCACCGGCACCTCGTAGCTCATCCCGTTTGTCTGTCTTAGCCTTGGACGCTCTCACACCTCTAAACGTCCTGCCACTTAACTGGGGCCGCGAGTCATTGCCAGCCTTCATTCAGGATACCCGTAGTTCAGTAGGCGGGGCCACCATGATGTCACATGCCCATGTCAAGAGGCCAATTATTTGGGTCAGTCTCCATTAATATCCATTCACATGCATCTGCTGTGCTGAATTATCCTACGAGAAGTAAAACTCCCCGATGTCTTCTTGTTCTTCTTCTTTTGGCTGCTCCGATTTAGGGGTCACCACGGTACCTGGTCCGGCTGCTCGGGTCCTCGACAATGATCACCCTTGGGTAAGGGCGCCACATGGCCATAATGCAGGTGGAGATAAAATCAGCAATAAATACACTCCTTAAAACCAACCACTCTGCAGACATTGGGCTATTTCTCCTTTTCTTGCACGTCTGCCAGCCCACCGTGTCTTTCTCAATCCCGTCTCCCCTCAACTCACCCTGCTGCTTCTTCCCATCTATCAGAGGCACCAAGCAGCTATGGCCCCTTCCGCCGGCTCTCACCCCAAGTCACCCACTGGGACTGTGACGATGCAGGTCCTGCTCCGTGCTCCCTCTTCTCTTTTGGGAGCCCTTGAACCCAACACCGTCAGTAATGAATGGGACAAACCAAAGGGAAGGTGCAAAGGGCAAACATCCATCCATCCATCCATTTTCCAACCCGCTGAATCCAAACATAGGGTCACGGGGGTCTGCTGGAGCCAATCCCAGCCAACACAGGGTACAAGGCAGGAACCAATCCCGGGCAGGGTGCCAACCCACCGCAGGACACACACAAACACACCCACACACCAAGCACACACTAGGGCCAATTTAGAATCGCCAATCCACCTAACCTGCATGTCTTTGGACTGTGGGAGGAAACCCACGCAGACACGGGGAGAACATGCAAACTCCACGCAGGGAGGACCCAGGAAGTGAACCCAGGTCCCCAGGTCTCCCAACTACGAGGCAGCAGCGCTACCCACTGCGCCACCATGCTGCCCCATCCATTATCCAACCCGCTATATCCTAACTGCAGGGTCACGGGGGTCTGTTGGAGCCAATCCCAACACAGGGTGCAAGGCAGGAAACAAACCCCGGGCAGGGCACCAGCAAACTGCAGGGCACGCACACACACACACCAAGCACACACTAGGGCCAATTTAGAATCGCCAATACACCTAACCTGCATGTCTTTGGACTGTGGGAGGAAACCGGAGCGCCCGGAGGAAACCCACGCAGACACGGGGAGAACATGCAAACTCCACGTAGGGAGGACCTGGGAAGCGAACCCAGGTCCCCAGGTCTCCCAACTGCGAGGCAGCAATGCTACCCACTGCGCCACCGTGCCGCCAAGGGCAAACATGCTTTTATTAAAAATAAAAAAAAATGGTGCAGCGCTTCAAAATGGTTCAATAAATAAATACATAAATAATCCATAAAAACGACAAGTGATAAGTGGAGGTTAAAAAATTCCAAAATAAATAAATCCATTAAAACGAGGTTGAAAAGCAGGCTGGAAGCTGTACTCCTTTTCATCAAAAGCCCGGTGCCATCTCTGTCTAGCTGGCGGCTCCCCTGCTTATCCCAACGGGCTTTACAACACGGTAGTCGCCCTGCCTGCAGCTGACCTTCTCCTGCTGGTCTGTCCCCTGGCTACCGTGGACGCTAGGTGACACTGCTGCCCCTTAAACCCAACAGACAGACACACAGGACACCAGTTAAAAGCTCCAAGGCGATATTTGGAATCGTTTTCTTCTTTAAGCCGTGCCCTCCAAGCACCACAGCCACAGTAAACAGGCAAGTAATAAACACAAAACACAATATTCTTCCCTCTTTCTCCTCCACACCTCCCACCAAGCATTGTCCACCCCCTGATGGGTGTTCCGCAGTCCTTTATATAGCACCCATCCGCATGACTGGCTAGCACTTCCGGGTCGGATGAAAAACCTGAGTTCCTGAAGTACCTCTGGGTTTTCGTCCCCGTGACTTGATAGGACTTCCAGGCTATGGGGAAAAAACATGACTCCCCAGGTTCTTTGGCAGCGTCCCCTGGCGGTACCCACGGTACCCAGCACAGCTGTGGTACTGTATTTAAACTACATGTCCCATGGTGGCACCGCTACACTGCAGGGAAGCTGCCATCTAACGTCTTGGGGTATGTAGCGTCCCAAAGAGGTTGCCTTCCCCCGTCCTTCCATTCTATGGGGGTCCTGGCCGGGTTGAGCTTACAGTACGTTTAGCGCCCGCCAGACCGAGACTGGGTCAGGGTGCTCACACTCTCTCTCTCTTTTCCTTTCTTTCTCCCGTCTGCACTCGCGGTCCTCTTTTTGTATAATAGGGACGTGGCACACGTGATTAGTGGCTCCTGCACTTCAGTCCAGAAACCACACTACCACGCAATGCCCCCTACCCACCACCACGATTAATTATTTAAAAAAAATAAACTGGCCATTCGTTTAGCGCCATGGACCCGCTATACCACAGGTACCCCCTCATTCCTGATGCCTCTGTTGGGGTCAACCTCTCAGAGTACCTCATCACTTCCCCGCTCCTTCTGAGTGACCTGCCCTTGGAGTGACGTTTTTCCCCCATCAGGCCTTCTCATTGTCACCGGCCCAATTCTCCCTTTAGCTTCATTTCCCAATAATCTTTGCTCAATATCCATGTCTCCTTTTATCCTTCCGATTGCCAACTCCGCGGTGCTAATGACACATGTCCGCACATGAATGGTTGGCCAGCTGTTTGCCCAACACCACCCTGGAAGTTCTCTGCCACTCTACTTCCACTCTACCTCTGCACAGACTCCTCTCATGACAGTGCCACATGGCATTAAGAGACACAGCCATTAACCTACCCAGACGACGATGACACCATTGGACAAAAACTAAACGTAATACCGAGTAGGTCACCAGACCCTTTAACTGTACCACAGTGGCAGGGCTGAATCATTTAGGATGCAATTTGGCCGTAAAATTTGTCTGATGCTTTGGAGAGGGGGCTGCGTCCTAATCCAGTCTGAACTGGCTTGTGTCTCGGGTCGTACGGCCGAGATTGTCAGGACTGGGTGGCCATCATCCTCTCCTTTAACTGTCATGTGATGAGGTGGGTTTTCTGAAGCTGTCCATGAATGGGTGTGTCTTGTTTGGGTGGATTGTGACCAGGTACCCTTTCTAGCGGACCCCTAAGCTGTTTGCCTATAAGCTAACAATGCAGGGGTCTCACCTGTAACCTCGTGCACTGCTGTGAGTCCAAGCAGCCACTGAGTCCACTCTTGATGGTGGCCTCTGGCGAAGGATGCATCCTGGTCATCCGAGCCTGGTCTACCCACTCAGTATGGGTGGGGTGGTATGCTGTAGTCTTCAGGTAAACCCTGTGCCATCCAAATCTGCCCAATAACGTTATACTGCCAGGGCTGCTGGGAAATGTTTGCTATTTTAGGCAGCACTGCAACAACTGATTACAAAATCAGATTCCTGGGCTGGGAAACCCCCAAAGAAACAATGTAGGGGTCTCACCTGTAAGCTCATGTATTGCTGTGTTCAGTGTGAACCAGAGGTCAGGCTGTCACTGAGTCCACTCTTGATGGTGGTCTCCGACAAAGGATACAATTATTGTCTTCAGGGTCTGGTTCACCCACTCAGTACAACTTGATTTGGGAGGTGGGTAGTATGCCATAGTCTTCAAGCATCCCCTACACCCTCAAAATCTGCCCAATAGTGTTATACTGCAGGGGCTGCTGGGAGATGTAGGCTATTTTAAGCAGCGCTGCTACAACTGATTGCAGACTCAGATTCCTGGGATGGGGAACCCCCCTCCCCAAAACGATGTAGGGGTCTCACCTGTAAGCTCATGCACTGCTTTGTTCAATGCAAACCGGAGGTCAGGCAGCCACTTACTCCACTCCTGATGGTGGTCTCCAACAAAGGATGCAATCATGGTCTTCAGGGTCCAGTTCAGCCACTCTTTGTGATTGGATTGAGGGTGGTATGCCGTAGCCTTCTCCGAATCTCCCCAATAGTGTTATACTGCAGGGGCTGCTGGGAGATGTAGGCTATTTTAAGCAGCGCTGCTACAACTGATTGCAGACTCAGATTCCTGGGATGGGGAACCCCCCTCCCCAAAACGATGTAAGGGTCTCACCTGTAAGCTCATGCACTGCTTTGTTCAATACAAACCGGAGGTCAGGCAGCCACTTACTCCACTCCTGATGGTGGTCTCTGACAAAGGTTGCAATTATTGTCTTCAGGGTCTGGTTCACCCACGCAGTACAACTTGATTTGGGTGGGGGGGGTTGAGTATGCCATAGTCTTCAAGCATCCCCTGCACCCTCAAAATCTGCCTAATAGCGTTAGAATGAGGTTTACAAATATTTGAACCCCAAAGAGTCGCTTATTCACTAATCAATTGACAGCCAGCATGCACATGGACTACTGGTTATGTTTCATATCTCATAAGCATTCTTTACACTGTGGCAGGTGGCCGGGTGTGGTCATCAGCCACCTTACTATTTAAGGAGCCGCCTCCCCTCACTCAGGGCTGGAGTTGGGTGAGGAGCAGGACGAGGTCGGAGAGGAGGCGGCGAGGAGAGGCCTGAAGGAAGAGAGAAGGCTGAGAGAGAGAGAAGCCTGGACTTCGGGAGACTGTTGGGGTTTGTGTGTGGCGGTGCACTTATAGACTTTGTATATAATAGTGTAAATAAACGTGTGGTGATGGCTGTAAACGTGTCTGCCTGTCTGTGTCCGGGCCGCCCTATTCCACAGTGGCGTAGCCGGCAGGATGCACCACCTGGGACAAGGTGGGGACCTGCATTGAAAAATGAGTCTGTGGACGGCCCGGCACAGCAGGGGAGCTCACCCATGTGCCGCAGGGGCGGCTTGCACCCAACCCCGCAGGACTATGTGGTAACCCGGACCGTTAGCGGTCCGCCAGTGGACTGAGTGTTTCAGGGGTGGCTCAAAGACGCGGCGGCAGCAAGGGGAGCTGCCGGGAAGGAGAAGCTGCAACTACGACAGCCACAGCAGCCACGGAGCTGCCCAGAGTCTCGTCTCCGCATTTGTAAGGAAGACGAGATGGCCGCAGACCGGAAGTCCCTCCTTGTGACTGGCACAGGGTTGGATAGCATGTCCCGTGTGCCCGCCAACAATTGGATGGAGGCGGGCCCGGGGAATGTCCATCCCATGCTAGTGAGAAACCCGAGTGGGTCAGAGGAAAGGGCCCATAGAAAGCAGTCGGCGAGTGGCGCTGCTTGTCAGGTAAGCTCACCGTCGACTGACTTTCTCTCCCTGGCAGCGGTTCTGCAGTGGTTGCAGAGATGCCTCCTGCTAGACGGATCGCAGCCACCTGAGCTACATGCCCTCCGGGCAGAGACGCTGGAATCAGGGGGGACGGCAGTCGCGTCAGAACAAGTGCCGCTGGCGAAACGAGAACGACACGGCGCTGGATCTTCTGACCGGAGAGGTACAGCAGGGACGGAAAGTAGGACCGGCCCTGTAAAGCTACGGACGCCGGCGGGACAGGATCTGTCCTTCTGCTATAGGCAGACCCGAACCATCACGGCGTCCCAAAGAAAGAGGAGGAATCGGAGGAAGAAAGCCGACTCCTCCGATATAAGGGGACTTGTTGATGGGTGCTCACGTCCCAAGAAAGGCCGCCCTCTGCCGAGGCAGAGGAAAAACCCGCAGCCTGAGAGAAGAGTGTATGTGATCCCATTGGCAGTCCTGTGGTGGGGAACACGGAGGTCTCGGATGGGAAGGCCGAGAAATAGAGTATCGGAGTGCCGGTCAGAGCGGAGAGCGTTGGCCCACGTATGGAGGAAACGCGCTAAGGGGCCGCATCAGGGCAACATCAACGCCCCCTGTTTTTCTCTTTGTTTTGTAGGACCGGGCCCTAGGCTGGAACGTGTCGGCCTACCGCCGAGAACAACCTACCCTAGCAGGACGGGCCACTGGCCCCTAGGGGTCTCAGCTTGCTGGAGTCGGGTGAGGAGCAGGACGAGGTCGGAGAGGAGGCGGCGAGGAGAGGCCTGAAGGAAGAGAGAAGGCTGAGAGAGAGAGAAGCCTGGACTTTGGGAGACTGTTGGGGTTTGTGTGTGGCGGTGCACTTATAGACTTTGTATATAATAGTGTAAATAAACGTGTGGTGATGGCTGTAAACGTGTCTGCCTGTCTGTGTCCGGGCCGCCCTATTCCACAACACACACACAGACAGGTAAGGCGCATATTTGGCTAATAAAGAACGTCACGTTTATAACGGGGAGAGAGCGGAGAGAGAGAGAGAAAGAGAGAGAGAGAGAGAGACAGGGAGGAAGAGAGAGGGGAGAAAGCGGAAAGAGCGCATTTGCTCCTCACCCTCCATGTGCTCTAAAGTTGCCGTTGCGATTCCACAATTCACACTCATTCAATACAAATGAAAGTACAGAGAGGTGTACAAAAAAACGGATTTCAATTTTGGCCTTAATTGAAATATTTAGTTGTTTTTAAAAGCTTTCAATTCTGATGCTTTAATTGATTTTAATACAGAGTGTTCAAGAAAAGCATAATAAGAAAAACAAAAGAATATTTTATTTAAGGTCAAAAGTTAGTTTTTAAATATTGGATTGTTGTTTTCTTAGTCTGATCCCATTTTTTTTTAAAAAATTGAAAACCGTTTATGGTCTTACTTTGTTTGTAAATGAAGTCCATGCGCCTATCCTTCTCCACTAAAATCTCTATTACTTTCTTGCAAAAGTCCTACTTATTTTCCTTTGGTTTTAAAAATCTTAATCTTCCATTTTGGCAGTCAGTCGGAACAAAAAAAAATAAAAATAAACGGCCCGCTGCAGTGCACTTGACTTTCTGATATCGCGAACTTATCGGCGCCTCTGCGTTGAAGAACAACAGCAACGAACAGCTGCTGGGCTCACATGCGCCCCCTTCAGGGCGGTACGGTAACTGTCTACCTCACCTTGTGCCTTCTCCTTGCGGTTTTATATCGGATCAACAAGACTAAATATGTCACACACATTTATTAAAGATATTAGCCAGACTCTAGAAAGTCAGGGTGTATAATAAACGTGTCTGCAAACATATTGACGACATACAGAGAGACAGCGACAGGCACGCGCCAATCGCAGGCATCAACCCAGCATGTGAGGGAGGGCGCAGTCCGAGGTGAGGGGATGCTCGTCACTGCCGCACCTCGCGTTTCTCTGCTGTATTTGAACAGGAAATGCACCAATTTAGACGGTGTGCATAGCAGTTCACGTACAGCGCCCATTCATCTACCTTACTTGGCGGCCAGCCTATTGGCTATTGCTGGGCTACTGAGCGAGGAGCAAGGAGCTGCAGCTCATAGGAGTTGATACCTACATGCGGTACATTGTTTACTGTTTTTTATGTTATAAACTAGGGGGCTCTGCCCCCTGCTCACTTCCCTTTCCAACCCCGTACGGGCGCTAAGCGCTAGCCACTTCTCAACTCTGCCGCTCGTGTATAGGGAAGCAGATGTACAATTTAAACATATTGTTATTTTCCATGGTAATTGTTACATATGCATAATAGAACTAACTATTTTACATTACAGCGAGTAATTAACCATAGTAGAAAATAGTAAAATGTAATAAATTGAAAGAAAACTGTGTTTCATGTTGCGTTAGAGGTATTCGTTGCTTTTGTTCTGGTTGACTTTGAAATTAACACGCGAATACTTTTTAAAATTACACTTTTACTGTTAAACTTCAGTAAAAAACAATTTTTTGAATTCACTTTTCGTCAATATCGCATTGAATTTTGATTCCGTGTTTGGATTTTCATTGTGACAATGCAACCTATAACTGTCCGTGATTGAATATCATTTCTTTCTCTAAACCGACTTTTTTGTCCCTGTGATTTGTTAATTGTCATAGCAAAAGCTATTCTAACGGAAAACGGTAAACGTTTTAATACGACTGGCATATCAAGATCTCCTTTGGAGTCTGAAGTTATCCCTTGAAGATGTACTACATTACCATTCTTGTTAAAATTTTACATATCAGAATTGTTCGACCAATTTTGAATACAACTAATCTTATCCTATTGCATAGCCCGTCACTCAGACATAAATTACGCACTAACATTACGATACGTTCTTGTTTCAACAGTAATTCGTGTGGTGGAAGACCATATGGTGTTAACAGTTGTAGATATTCTTCATGATATTTGTAAGTTGATGTTTTCATCTTCCTCACCATCACCACCAACTCTTTCAACATAGTCTATTGATACTCATTTAACCAATTTGCCGTGTAACCGATCAACATTTTTGCGTTAATTTGTTCGACTTCATCGTTTCTCTGTGCAAGGATTGCCGTGTTACTCCTTTCTTCTGTTGATAACCCTTCGGGATGAAATTCTTCAATAAGATTTGGACATAATAAGTCTTCTTTTATTTGGAACATAAAGTGAGGAAAACGTAAAAATGGACAAGAGCTGAGAGCGCAGGAACTGTGTCTGACAAAAGCATCCACACAAATGAGAGGTGAGAAGACTGGCGGCGTGGACAGTGAACTGGAAATGGCTGAAAGGAGGGTGGGACTTGAATCTCGTCTCAAGATTTTCTTTTATAATAGGGAGATATAGAAAGTGATACTATGACAGTGAAAGAACATCCATCCATTCCATCCATTTTCCAACCCGCTGAATCCGAACACAGGGTCACGGGGTCTGCTGGAGCCAATCCCAGCCAACACAGGGCACAAGGCAGGAATCAATCCCGGGCAGGGTGCCAACCCACCGCAGCAGTGAAAGAAAAGTAACAAGAAATCTCATCAAATTTTTCACTTAGTCACTAAATATTTTAACAGGTCCCTAGAATTTTAACCACTTCCTGGGACCTTTGCTAGACTTTGGATAGCACCGCCACTGCTCCCCTCACACTCGCACTTCTCCCTTTTAAAATGGGGGTGTGGCACAGCTGTGACGATTAGCAGCTCCCAGCACCAATTATGGTCACGGGCTATTCTGCACCTGCGCACTTCAGTTCGTCACGCACGGGAGCCGCTCTCGCCATGAAACCACGCCCCCCCCCCCCCCCCCCCTTAAAGCCGTGAGTGCAGCGATTGTGATGATGCAGATCAGCCACAGACTTCACTTTACAACTAAGTGGTGGGGAAAAGGAACACCTGGGCATCATTGCTTAGATTACTTAGAAAACGGATCAATGGTTGGATGGAACCGATGAATTCCGTGGTCTTCAAAACCCTGGAAATGATGTTATGAGACCAAGGAACAGTCAGGGAAAAAATATATATCTGGGTTCTCAGAATACGGTAAGGCTCCTTGCTGCCTCCCTTCAACGGGTCTGATCTTCTCAGCAGATGAATGGATGGATGACACCATTGACCCTTCTGTTTGACTGCACAGGCTAGAAAATGACGTTGGGTTTACAGACACTGTGCCCGATCGGTTTAGTTCTTAAGTATCAAATCAATTGCAATACAGTATTTACAGAAATGTGCTAACAGGACTCCATCATTATACACAGAAGTGAGATATGGTGTCCTGCAGGGCTCAGTACTGGGACCTTTACTGCTTTCACTTTACAGACTGCCACTGGGATCTCTCATGTTAACTTTCACTTGTATGCAGATGACACCCAGTTATACCTTTCATTTAGATCTAATGAAGTTTCTCCGATGTTGTCTTTAATTAGTTGTGTTAGTGAATTAAAGGAGTGAATGAATGAGAACTACTTGCTTTTAAACACCGATAATACAGAGATGTGAATTGTTGGAGGGAATGACGCTGATCACAATATTTTGTCATCATTTAACTCAGTTGGAATCTCCATTAATTTTACTGAATCAGCCCGCGATCTCGGGGTAATCTTTGACTCTAACAGCGCTTATTACAAAGTTGTCCAAATCAGGTTTCTTCCATCTTAAAAATGTTGGGAAATTAAGGCGCTTTCTAAATAAACAGGATTCTGAGAAATTAATTCATGCATTTCTTTCTAGTAGGACTGACTACTGCAATGCGGTGGTCACTGGATGTTCTCTCTACAGCCTCCAGTTAATCCAAAATGCTGCTGCAAGAATTATTATAAGGACAAGAAAATACAAACACATAACCCTAGTTCTTAAATCCTTACACTGGTTCCCGGTTAAGTTTAGGGCGGATTTTCAAAATCCTCCTTTTAACATATAAAGCATTAAATGGCAGAGGTCCAGCTTACTTGTCTGAACTTATCATGACTTACAAACCTGAGCGCACATTAAGATCTCAAGATGCTGGTCTGCTTATGATTACTAGGATTAATAAAATAACAGTGGGAGGTCGAGCTTTTAGTTACAGGACCCCCCTTAAACTGTGGACTGGTCTGCCTGCTGCTATAAGAGATGCCCCTTCGGTCTCAGCTTTCAAATCCCGGCTGAAGACTCACGACTTCAGTTTAGCACACCCTGACTAGAGCTGCTGATTAACTGTACAGACTGCATCTCTGTTGTTAGTCATTAGCACTAAAACATAAGTAACATGATAGTTAGAATTTGTTACTAACCTTCACCTATTCTGTTTCTCTTCTCGGTACTCAAATGTGGCACTTGGTGCCCACTGCCCACCTACCAAGTTGTTTTGCCTGCCTAAGGTAAAGTCATCTCTGATGGAGGATTGCAGGAATCATCGGGTAGACGGGTCCTGTCATCGGATTGGCTGGCCCAGTGCTGACTCAACTATGGAATGGCCAATTGGGGGAGGCAGCTTGATGGCCGAGGTCTCCAGGACTCTAAACAAATCCAAATCATATTATGTGATATCATCTACTGTTAAATTTTGCTCCATACTTGTAATATTTTTATATTGTATTGAGGATTTGTTCAGTTCTGTGTAATATATTGTATCGACCCCCTTCTTTTTAACACCCAATGCACGCCTCTCTTTGAACTGCCTTTCCCAAGGTTTCTTCCATTTTTTCCCTACAAGGCTTTTTTTGGGAGTTTTTCCTCGTCTTCTTCGCGAGTCAAGGCTGGGGGGCTGTCAAAAGGCAGCGTCTGTTAAAGCCCATTGCGACACTTTTGGGCTATACACAAATAAATTGTATTGGCACAGTGGGTAGCGCTGCTGCCTCGCAGTTAGGAGACTCGGGTTCACTTCCTGGGTCCTCCCTGCATGGAGTTTGCATGTTCTCCCCGTGTCTGCGTGGGTTTTCTCCCACAATCCATAGACATGCAGGTTAGGTGCATTGACGATCCTAAATTGTCCCGTGTGTGTGTGTGTATCTGTGCCCTGAGGTTGACTGGCACCCTGCCCAGGGTTTGTTTCCTGCCTTGCACCCTGGGATTGGCTCCAGCAGACCCCCATGACCCTGTAGTTGGGATATAGCGGGTTGGATAATGAATGGATGTATTGTATGAACTCCTCTTCAAGAAACTTCACTATTCCTTTGCTGTAATTTCCTTCCTGGCATGGCATGTGTTGCATTGGCTTTGCCGAGCAGATCAGTGACATGTGGCTCTGTCCCCAAGTCCTGTGCGGTCTGTTTAGTAGACTCGCTCATCAAAAATATCATGTGCACAATCTGGCCCGTGTTATCATGTCCCAGCCATCGACATGCATCAGCAACAAAGAAGACGAAATCCCAAAAGCTCTGTCACAGCAAGAAACGTGCCAAGAGGAGCTTTTTGAATCAATTTGAGGGAGCGAAGCAATGTGTGCGATGCAGACCCCTTTATCCAGAAGTTTCTTTTTAGCTACCCATTTTATTTTGATTTGTCGTGTTTAGGAAAATACGTACTCTTCATCCATTATCCAGTCTGTTTTATCTAATTAAGGACTGTGGATCATCTCTGCATCATCAGGGGTCGGGAAAGACCTGGTACAGGCATCCATGGGCATAAGTCCTACCAAAAGGATGGTGTGGTAGAAACCCACAAACATGGGCTGGTTGCTGGGATGGACAAAAAGGGTTTACTATGGTCTGTCGGGCGAGAGAATTGAGCCACCTATCGGGACCAAGGTCCCCAGTAAAGATGGGCTTACCCCCGAGCCAGCAGGTAAAGTTAATTCAACACTGGGAATTCGATCCGGAGGGGTCGGTCCCTGAACAGGCTATGACTCTCTGGGAGCGGGTGGGTCTGTGGCTACGGCCATTTGAACTGACCACCTACCGGATTGTATGGCAGGTTTTTTTGTTCCTCCAACGCTTGCCCACCCGGCCCGGGGAGATTTCCATAACATGGATGAGCTTATACAGCTCCTTAAAAACTCGTGGCCAATCTCGAAAATCCGGGAGGGTGGAACTGCCCACTAGTAGAACCCCTAGGGACTATGTCCCACTCCTGAAGTCCCTCCTGCACAAACCAAAGCCCGTTCTGAGGTCCAGGTGTGCAACCTGTCCGGGAGCGAGGTGGAATGCAGTGGGGCGTGCGGATATTGTTTGTGTGCCATAAGCAATCCCCTTCACCCACCCAGAGAAGTGCTCATCAACGGGTATAAAGTCACTGCATTGTTTGACTCCGGCAGTAACGTAACCGTCGTTGCTCACCGATATGTGGACGAAACAAAAGACCAGTCTGAGGTGCATCCACGGGGAAGTTCGTGTGTATAAATCCGCCTAGTGTTACATCTGTCAGGGGGGAATTCTTAAAAGACTCCCCGTGGCGTTCCATCCCAGCCATCCTTTTTCTGTGATACTAAGGCGGGACTGGTCTGACAGCAAATACGGTAGACTACTGAGCACCAAGAAGGGACATTATGTGCAAAGGCCCACTCTGTCATATCCTTCAACAAAAGCTTTAGTGAGAAGTCAAGCAAAATGACTCCTTTTATTGGCCAACTAAAAAGATTACAATATGCAAGCTTTCGAGGCAACTCAGGCCCCTTCTTCAGGCAAGATGTAATCCCCCCTACGTTCTTTCCTCTTAGCCTGGAGGATTTTGCACGAATGCTAACAACAACAACATTTATTTCTATAGCACATTTTCACACCAGGGCGGCACGGTGGCGCAGTGGCAGCACTGCTGCCTCACAGTTAAGAGACCTGGGTTTGCTTCCTGAGTCCTCCCTGCGTGGAGTTTGCATGTTCTCCCCGTATCTGCGTGGGTTTCCTCCCACAGTCCAAAGACATGCAGGTTAGGTGGATCGGCGATTCTAAATTGTCCCTGGTGTGTGTGGGTGTGTTTGTGTGTGCCCTGCGGTGGGTTGGCACCCTGCCCAGGATTGGTTCCTGCCTTGTACCCTGTGTTGGCTGGGATTGGCTCCAGCAGACCCTCGTGACCCTGTGTTCAGATTCAGCGGGTTGGAAAATGGATGGATGGATGGATTTTCACACCAATAATGGAGCTCAAAGTGCTTTACATGATGAAGAAAGAGAAAAAAGACAAAATAAGAATTAAAATTAGGGAACACTAATTAACATAGAATAAAAGTAAGGTCCGATGTCCAGGGAGGACAGAAAAAAACAAAAAAAAAAAAACTCCAGAAGGCTGGAGAAAAAATAAAATCTGCAGGGGGTTCTGAGGCCACGAGACCACCCAGCCCCCTCTAGGCATTCTACCTAACATAAATGACCTCAATCAGTCCTCATGGTATTCAGGGTTCACGTGGAAGAACTTGATGATCATGACGGTCATGTGGACTTCTTGTGGACTTCTTCCACATGCAAGCACCACACCTCAAATCAACTCCAGGCCTTTTATCTGCTTCATTGATAATGACACAACGACGGACTTGAACACACCTGCCCATGAAATAGCCTTTGAGTCAATTGTCCAATTACTTTTGAGCCCCTGAAATGAAGGGATTGTGTTCAAAAAATGCTTTAGTTGCCTCACATTTTTATGCAATCGTTTTGTTCACCCCACTGAATTAAAGCTGAAAGTCTGCACTTCAACTGTATCTGAGTTGTTTCATTTAAAATTCATTGTGGTAATGTACAGAACCAAAATTAGAAAAAAGTGGTCTCTGTCCAAATATTTATGGACCTAACTGTATGTCCACTTTTCACGAGATAACAACTTAACGGATTTAGATCAGGTATTTTTCTATAATTTGCTTGAACATTCCGGTTGATTTTGCGACTTCTCACATTGCGCTAAGAATCAGAGTTCACTTGCGGTAGCAATTTATTCACGTGAATCCGAGGGGAAGGACCCCTTTCACTCATGCGCCAGCCTCGGGGCGTATGTTACATCCACTTATTTAGCGAGATAACTACTTAACGGATTTAGATCAGTGTGGCGGACGGTTGGGACCCATACCCAACCAGGATGCCCCTTTGACACTTGATCCGGGGGAAACAACCATGGGCTACACACTGCTTCCCCCGGAATGCTTGGTGGTAGCCCCCCTGGGTTGCATCGGGGCCACAGGCATGGGACTTCAGAGCTCAGCCCTGTTAGGCTCTGTGGCCAGCACCAGGGGGAGCTGCATGGCTTCAGGAGCCCATCTGGGTGGTAATTCCGGGTGGGCTATAAGAGGAGCCAGCAGCCACCACTCTGGGAGCCAGAGTCGGGAAGAGGGAGCTAAAGCTGCCTGAGAGGAATGGAGGATTGTTCAAAGGAAGGATTTGTGTTTGTGTGTTTCTGTGCTTCTGGGATTGTGTTGTGCCTGAGGGACACCTGGAAGACGTGCACCCCAGGTGAAGAAAATAAATATTTATTTATTTTACATGTGCCTCTAGAGTCTGTCGGTACCAGGTCAGGCACCAATATAGCGTCTTTCATCGTTTTTTTTTTCTATAATTTGCTTGAACATTCCAGTTCATTTTGCGACTTCTCTCATTGCGCCATGTATTATAGTTCTCTTGCAGGAGCGACATATTCGCGCGAATCTGAAAGAGATGCAGTAGGGCGAGGGAAGGGTGTGGCAGGGCCCTCCTCACTCACGTGCCATCCTCGGGTGTATCTTACATTCACTTATCTAGCGAACGAGAGAACTACTTAACGGATTTAGATCAGGTGTTTTTCTATAATTTGCTTGAACATTCCTGTTGATTTTGCGACTTCTCTCATCGCGCTAAGAATCAGAGTTCGCTTGCAGGAGCGACATATTCGCGCTAATCCGTGACAGAGGCTGCGGGTCAAGGAGAGGGGGAAGCGTGACGTCAGGAGTGGGGAGCCGGGCGGGGGCGCTCCTCACTGTCCTGTTTCATTTCTGTACGCAGGTGAACCCACAGGGGACAGCTAGTACATATATACTTATACTTACAGTGCATCCGGAAAGTATTCCCAGCGCATCACTTTTTCCACATTTTGTTATGTTACAGCCTTATTCCAAAATGGATTCAATTCATTTTTTTCCTCAGAATTCTACACACAACACCCCATAATGACAACGTGAAAAAAGTTTACTTGAGGTTTTTGCAAATTTATTAAAAATAAAATAACTGAGAAAGCACACGTGCATAAGTATTCACAGCCTTTGCCATGAAGCTCAAATTGAGCTCAGGTGCATCCTGTTTCCCCTGATCATCCTTGAGATGTTTCTGCAGCTTCATTGGAGTCCACCTGTGGTAAATTCAGTTGATTGGACATGATTTGGAAAGGCACACACCTGTCTATAGGAGGTCCCACAGTTGACAGTTCATGTCAGAACACAAACCAAGCATGAAGTCAAAGGAATTGTCTGTAGACCTCTGAGACAGGATTGTCTCGAGGCACAAATCTGGGGAAGGTTACAGAAAAATTTCTGCTGCTTTGAAGGTCCCAATGAGCACAGTGGCCTCCAACATCCGTAGGTGGAAGAAGTTTGAAACCACCAGGACTCTTCCTAGAGCTGGCCGGCCATCTAAACTGAGTGATCGAGGGAGAAGGGCCTTAGTCAGGGGGGATGACCAAGAACCCGATGGTCACTCTGTCAGAGCTCCAGAGGTCCTCTGTGGAGAGAGGAGAACCTTCCAGAAGGACAACCATCTCTGCAGCAATCCACCAATCAGGCCTGTATGGTAGAGTGGCCAGATGGAAGCCACTCCTTAGCAAAAGGCACACGGCAGCCCGCCTGGAGTTTGCCAAAAGGC
Organism: Erpetoichthys calabaricus; assembly: GCF_900747795.2. Taxonomy (NCBI): domain Eukaryota; kingdom Metazoa; phylum Chordata; class Cladistia; order Polypteriformes; family Polypteridae; genus Erpetoichthys; species Erpetoichthys calabaricus. The sequence goes on along the minus strand of NC_041402.2, from coordinate 9,799,180 downwards.
ACCTGAAGGACTCTCAGACCATGAGAAAGAAAATTCTCTGGTCTGATGAGACAAAGATTGAACTCTTTGGTGTGAATGCCAGACGTCACATTTGGAGGAAACCAGACACCGCTCATCACCAGGCCAATACCATCCCTACAGTGAAGCATGGTGGTGGCAGCATCATGCTGTGGAGATGTTTTTCAGTGGCAGGGACTGGGAGACTAGTCAGGATAAAGGGAAAGATGACTGCAGCAATGTACAGAGACATCCTGGATGAAAACCTGCTCCAGAGCGCTCTTGACCTCAGACTGGGGTGACGGTTCATCTTTCAGCAGGACAACGACCCTAAGCACACAGCCAAGATATCAAAGGAGTGGCTTCAGGACAACTCTGTGAATGTCCTTGAGTGGCCCAGCCAGAGCCCAGACTTGAATCCGATTGAACATCTCTGGAGAGATCTTAAAATGGCTGTGCACCGACGCTTCCCATCCAACCTGATGGAGCTTGAGAGGTGCTGCAAAGAGGAATGGGAGAAACTGGCCAAGGATAGGTGTGCCAAGCTTGTGGCATCATATTCAACAAGACTTGAGGCTGGAATTGCTGCCAAAGGTGCATCGACAAAGTATTGAGCAAAGGCTGTGAATACTTATGGACATGGGATTTCTCAGTTTTTTTATTTTTAATAAATTTGCAAAAACCTCAAGTCAACTTTTTTCACGTTGTCATTATGGGGTGTTGTGTGTAGAATTCTGAGGAAAAAAATGAATTTAATCCATTTTGGAATAAGGCTCGAACATAACAAAATGTGGAAAAAGTGATGCGCTGTGAATACTTTCCGAATGCACTGTATGTATATATAGTGGACACCAGGGGGTAGACAGCTCCCCAAACACCTTCATACAAGTTCAGCACAACACCAGCCTATTGAGCTGTGGGAAACACTTTTGTCTTGTTTGCCACCTGTGCAGCACAGTATAATCAGCACAATAAGGACACGCCGTCTCTTCCTTTCTCTTTCTTCTATCTCCTGTCCACCTCCACTCCTCCTCCCGCAAGTTTGGTCCTCCACCTGCAACAACAACAACAACAACATTTATTTATATAGCACATTTTCATACAAAAAGTAGCTCAAAGTGCTTTACATAATGAAGAGAAGAAAAATAAAAGACAAAAGAAATTAAAATAAGACAACATTAATTAACATAGGAGTAAGGTCCGATGGCCAGGGTGGACAGAAAAAACAAAAAAATCTCCAGAAAGCTGGAGAAAAAAATAAAATCTGTAGGGGTTCCAGGCCACGAGACCACCCAGTCCCCTTTGGGCATTCTACCTAACATAAATGAAATAGTCCTCTTTGTAGTTAGGGTTCTCACGGAGTCACTTGATGCTGATGGTCATACAGACTTCTGGCTTTTAATCCATCCATCATTGTTGGAACATCATGGTGCACGCCACCACCAACAGGACACCGGAAAAGGAAACAGAAGAGAGAGTAGGGGTTAGTACAGATTTTGAATGAATAGTTATTATAATGAATTAGATATACAGAGTATCAGGATTAAATTACAGTGAAGTTATGAGAAGGCCATGTTAAAATAATGTGTTTTCAGTAGTTTTTTAAAGTGCTCCACCATATTAGCCTGGCGAATTCCTACTGGCAGGCTATTCCAGATTTTAGGTGCATAACAGCAGAAGGCTGCCTCACCACTTCTTTTAAGTTTTGCTCTTGGAATTCTAAGGAGACACTCAGTTGAGGATCTGAGGTTACGATTTGGAATATAAGACGTCAGACATTCCGATATATAAGCCGGGGCGAGATTATATAAAGCTTTATAAACCATAAGCAGAATTTTAAAGTCAATCCTGAATGACACAGGTAACCAGTGTAGTGACATCAAAACTGGAGAAATGTGTTCGGATTTTCTTTTCCTGGTAAGGATTCTAGCAGCTGCATTCTGCACTCGTTGCAAACGATTGATGTCTTTTTTTGGTAGTCCTGAGAGGAGTGCGTTACAGTAATCTAGCCGACTGAAAACAAACGAATGAACTAATTTCTCTGCATCTTTCGATGATATAAGAGGTCTAACTTTTGCTATGTTTCTTAGGTGAAAAAATGCTGTCCTAGTGATCTGATTAATATGCGATTTAAAATTCAGATTACAATCAACGGTTACCCCTAAGCTTTTTACCTCCGATTTGACTTTTAATCCTAATGCATCCAGTTTATTTCTAATAGCCTCATTGTATCCATTATTGCCAATCACTAAGATTTCGGTTTTTTCTTTATTTAATTTGAGAAAGTTACTATTCATCCATTCTGAGATACAAGTTAGACATTGTGTTAGCGAATCAAGAGATTTGGGTTCATCAGGTGCTATTGATAAATACAGCTGTGTGTCATCAGCATAGCTGTGGTAGCTCACGTTGTGCCCTGAGATAATCTGACCTAACGGAAGCATGTAGATTGAGAAGAGCAGTGGACCCAGGATAGAGCCTTGTGGAACACCATATAGAATACCATGTGTCTTTGAGTTATAATTACCACAACTAACAAAGAATTTTCTCCCTGCCAGGTAGGATTCAAACCAATTTAAGACGCTGCCAGAGAGGCCCACCCATTGACTAAGGCGATTCTTAAGAATATTATGATCAATGGTGTCAAATGTGGCACTCAGATCTAAGAGGATGAGAACAGATAAATGGCCTCTGTCTGCATTAACACACAAGTCATTTACTACTTTAACGAGTGCAGTTTCTGTGCTGTGATTTGTTCTAAAACCTGACTGAAATTTATCAAGAATAGCAGGTTTATTGAGGTGCTCATTTAACTGTATAATGACTGCCTTCTCTAGAATTTTACTTAAGAAAGGCAGGTTAGAGATGGGTCTATAATTTTCAAGAGCAGAAGGATCGAGATTATTTTTCTTAAGTAGGGGTTTAACTACCGCAGGCTTAAGACAGTCTGGGAAGACCCCCGTATCTAATGACGAATTTACTATGTCAAGAACATTATCACTAAGCACGCCCGATACTTCTTTGAAAAAATTTGTTGGTATTGGGTCAAGGGCACAGGTGGAGGGTTTCATTTGAGAAATTAGTAATTGAGAAATTGCAATTGCAATTGAGAAATTGCAGACTCGGGCCCCCTAAATGCAGTGAGGTGGCTCCTTTTATAGAGATCACAGGACACCTGGGGCACATCCGGCTGTGGCAGCAGTCATGCTGAGGAGGAATCAGCTGTTCCCCCTTGCGCCCTCCTGGCGGTGGCCATGGCATCGTAGCAAGTCGGATGGGGGTTGGGGGGGGTGCCCTCTATCGTCCATTGGCCCGTGTAAGTCCCTTGCAGACAGGAGAGAGAGAGGTCTGTGATTCAGTTTGCATATTTATAGCTAGAGATCCACAAAGGGAGAAAATGAATCACGTATCTTAAAAATGCGAAAACATGAACATAACTGCAGTAAGAAAGGTATGTCAAGTGCCCACTATGGTACTGATGCAGATTTCGTGCACATGCACAGCATAACGTCACAATCAGGACAGTACAAGATGGTACTGAAGATCTCATAAAACAGCATCCTCCCAGTGCTCCCAGCTTGGTCCAGCCTCGTGGAGCAGGCAGATCATTGTATCCTCCACTCCAGTCTTTGTCCTATAGCGGCCAGGTGGTCTACCACGAGAGGACTCCAATAGTGCAGGACCAGCCTCTCAGAGGTCTCCATGCAGTGAGAATTAAGGGCCGCTGGTCTGCAGTCATTAAGTGAGGACGTGCCTGCCTACTTTTGAACAGGGACAATGCAGGATGTTTTCCACAGCAGTGACACTTTCTGGAGCCTTAGGGACAAACTGAACAGGTGACAGAGGACACCTCAAAGTTTAGTCAGCACTGGCCTTAAGAACTCGAGGACGGACTCCATCTGGTCCTACAGCTTCTCCTGTGTGTAGCTTCCTCACTCGGTCTTCAGGTATGGACAGGCCACGCTGTTGATCAGAGGTGGGTTCCTCACTGGCCATTCCAGATGACGTGGTAGGAGTCGATCTTTTAGTGGGTCATTGGAAGAAGGAGGCAGTGGGAGGGAACATCTATTAAAAAAAATTGTCGCAGGGCGGAGGAGGAAGAACAGGTGAGAGGAGATGAAAGCCCCCAGTTCCTCCGTGCTGTATTGTAATTTACTGTACAGAATTAATGGGCATAATATATCCATCCATCCATTTTCCAACCCGCTGAATCCGAACACAGGGTCACGGGGGTCTGCTGGAGCCAATCCCAGCCAACACAGGGCACAAGGCAGGAAACAATCCTGGGCAGGGCGCCAACCCACCGCAGGACACACACAAACACACCCACACACCAAGCACACACTAGGGCCAATTTAGAATCGCCAATCCACCTAACCTGCATGTCTTTGGAATGTGGGAGGAAACCAGAGCGCCCAGAGGAAACCCACGCAGACACGGGGAGAACATGCAAACTCCACGCAGGGAGGACCCGGGAATCGAACCCAGGTCCCCAGATCTCCCAACTGCGAGGCAGCAGCGCTACCCACTGCGCCACCGTGCCGCCCGGGCATAATATAACACAAAGGAAATTGAATACAACCTGACAGAAAAAAATTGGCCCGGCATGATTCACTTCACTTAAGCCTGCTGGTACCTGATAGTTTTGAAAACTGGTTTACACTTCACCTGCTAGAGCTGCATTTGAACCTTCTTCTAAAAAAAAAAGCCTTGGACGCATTCTGCCATTTATCCAATTCTTCCATTAAATTAGTGGCAAGAGCACGAGTGGCTGCTTCCTCCTCACCACTCCAGACCTGAGTCTGCACGTTCTCTCCGTGTCCTCTCACATCCTTAAGACATGTCGGTTACATTGATTGGCTTGTGTGCGCGAGTGCGCCCCAGAGTTCATCCCCGCCATGAGCCCTCACAAGTGGATGAGGTGGGTTTAAAAAATGAATGAGTGAAAATCAATTCACGTATTCAAAACCAAACAAACGAATCTTTTTTTTTCTGAAAGGCCAACTTTTCAGCACTCACTGAATGGCAGCACTGCTGGACATCGCAACAAAAAAAAAACACAAAACGCCAGCCGCTCTTCAAAGATCCCTCCGGCTCGGAGGCGTGTCCGCTGTTCCCATGACAACGTCAACACTCGCGGCTTTGCCGTCTCTTTGTAATTAGCGCACAAACAGCCACAGGATGGGTGCCAAAGCTTCAGCTGCACATGCCGGCCGAGGGGTCTGCAAAGCCGTGCAGTTAGGGACGTTATTCGGGGTCTGTCGTGTTCGTCGTTTACAATGGAAAGTCAACTGCAAATGACGTCCAATGACAGACGTTCGGCAAAATTCAGAACAAACACTCCACTCGAACTCAAGAGGCAGCGCTGGGAAGGCAAAGCAAAACAGGTATGGAAACGGCAGGTGGAGGACCCTGCAACGTTGCTCTGTAATGATTATTTTTATGTACCTTTAAAATGTATTAATGTTATTAGCAAATTAAAGGAATACAATATTTCATCAAAATAACAAAATGGAGGATGTAGCACCTTACAGGTGAGATTCTGCAGGACTGGGTGGATTTGAAAGTCATTTAATAACGTAAGACCTCTACTTAAAAAAAGGAAAATATAACAAATACAAACAGGAAGGTAAAGCCAGCCCAGGACATCCAGTAGGTGGGCACCCGTCACCAAGGTCCGTGGCTCACTTCAAACATTTTAAAAATAGCTGAGTAACAAATAAGTGCTGCTTACTTATGACTCCCCTTGATCTAGAAAAGTGGATTCGGAAAATGGAGGGTTGAGAAATGGATGGATGGATGGATAGATGAGTGGATGAATGAAATAGATAGATACAGTAGATAGATAGATGTGAAAGGCACTATATAATAGATACATAGACAGATGTGAAAGACACTATATAATAGACAGATAAGAAAGATGCTATATAATAGATATGTAGATAGATAGATGTGAAAGGCACTATATAATAGATACATAGATAGATATGAAACACACTATATAATAATAGATGTGAAAGGCACTATACAATAGAAAGATAGACAGATAAAAAGTAGTACTGTAGTAGTAATAGTAATTGTATTGTTACATGTAAAGAGTACAGTCTGCCACTATATAACAGAGATAGGCAGCCATGAAAGGCACTATATAATACAGATATGATAGGCAGTTTGAAAGATTTAGGATCTCACTGTCTGACCTTGAAATTAAAAAGTGGGTTTGGAAAATGAATAAATGGATAAATAGATATAGGGATGGATGGCCACTTGATCTTTTTTTCAGAGTTCTGATATTCTCATGAGTTTGAAATAATTAAAATGATTTAAAAATTGATTGAATGGATGGATGGATAGATGGATGGAAAGTAATTTGTTCTTAGGATTTGACTGTTCATGACATCAAAACTCATTAATGTCATTCCAACAGATGGCGCATCACAAATATTAACACTGTTTTTATGAATCTCATAGCAAATGGCATATAACAGAGACGTGTGTTGCATTTGTCATTCCAACAGATGGCTCATCACAAAGGTTTATAGCAAAAAAAAAAAAAGCACTGCATGTGTCATTTGAACAGATGATGCATCACAAAGGTTAACACTGCTTTTATGAATCCCATACCAAATGGTATTTAATAGAGATATATGAATTGCATTTGTTATTCCAACAGGAGGAGGGTGAGAGAGATAGCAACACCAGTAAATTCTCATAGTTAAGACACCACAGTAATGGCACTGTCAGTGAAAGACAAGTGATATGCCACCCTGCCCCAACACTGGGGATTCCCTTCTGTCCCGTGATTCTTGAACCCAGGCTGATTATGTTGTATTGCATGTCGTGATTTTAGTCACCTGAAGAGCCACCAGAGTTATGACCACAGGAGCCCACATTTGGAATGTGATGCCAGCCTGGCATTTTGACAGGGCACTGTCATCCATCTATGCAGGGTTACAAGGTACCTATAACTATCAGCATCAGGTACGAAGCAGACGCCAACCATCTAGTTATAAAGCACAGTGGGTGGCCAACAGGGGTCACTCTTAGCCAGCTTCAAACCGAAAATAATTCTTTAAACCACGGCCTGTTGTTGCGGTTTGGGTTAACTTAAAAGACATTTTGTATTATTGAGCTTTACATGTGTGTCATTTTTATGTCTCCTGCCTTAAGAAAATATTTATTTATAGTGTCAAATTTAAAATTTTTTATTCTTACTGAACAGGTTGCTGGGGGGCATGTCATGGTTGCTACGGACCGCTTTGATGGTTCATGTCACAAGGGTTCAGTGAAAAATCCTAGAGCAGCCACAGGAGCCCTTCCACCTGCTATAATCAGGTTTCATTTCTCTGTGTTTGACGTTCTTGCATTCTGTATCCCACATTTGACATTCAGCAGATGGTGCAGCTCTTCTTCTGTTTCCTATTATGGTGCTTTTCATCCCATTATCAGCCTCTGCAATTTGCTTGATGCTCAGCAGATGGCACTGCTCTTGTTCTGCTTACTGTTGTGGTGCTTTATGTCATTTCATCAGCTTGTGCAATTTGTTTGACACTCAGCAGATGGCACAGCTCCTCATCTATTTCCCATTGTGGTGCTCTTCGTCACATTATCAGTCTCTTCAATTTGTTTGACACTTAGCAGATTGCACTGTTCTTATTCTGTTTCCTATTACGATGCTCTTTGTCACGTTATCAGCCTCTGTGATTTGCTTTATGCTCAGCAGATGATGCTACACTTCATCTATTTCCTGTTATGGTGTTCTTCATCACATTATCAGCCTCTGTGATTTGCTTGACGTTTAGCAGATGGCGCTAGTCCTCTTCTATTTCCTATTATAGTGTTCTTCATCATGTCATTGGCATCTGTGATTTACTGATGCTCAAAAGATGGTGCAGCTCTTCTTCTCTTTCCTGTTATGGTGCTTTTAGTCACATCATCAGTTTCTGCAATTTGTTTGACACTCAGCAGATGGTGCAGCTCCTCGCTTCCTGGTTCCTCCCTGTGTGGATAGCACTTTGAGTACTGAGAAAAGCGCTATATAAATGTAATGAATTATTATTATTAATGGAGATGAAGAGAAGACCTGACTGAAGTGATTCGTGTGTAGAGTACAAGTCACAGGAGGTTCTGCGCAAGTCTTTATAACACACTGATGAGGCCTCGTCTGGAGTCTTGGGTGCAGTTTGGGTCTCCAGAAGAACACAGCAGCACTGGATAAAGTCCAGAGAAGAGCGACTCGGCTGATTCCAGGGCTATAGTGGGGTGGGTTATGGAGAAAGATTAAAGGATTGAGGAGTCATAGTGGACTCTAAGCTATCAACTGCCAGGCAGTGTTCAGAAGCCATTAAGAAGGTTAACAGAATATCAGGTTATATAGCGCCTTGATGTGTGGAGTACAAGTCTTTATAACAGACTGGTGAGGCCTCATCTGGAGTACTGGGTGACGTTTGGGTCTCCAGGCTACAAAAAGGACAAAACAGCACAAGAGAAAGTCCAGAGAAGAGCAACTAGGCTGATTAGGGGGGTACAGGGGATGAGTGATGAGGAAAGATTAAAAGCTGAGCCTTTAATGGAGATGAAGAGGAGACCAAAATAATGAAGGGAATTAGTCCAGTGGGTCGAGATGGTGACTTTAAAATGAGTTCAACAAGAACACAGGGACACAGTTGGAAACTTGTTAAGGGGAAATTTCACACAAACATTAGGAAGTTTTTCTTCACACAGACCTGGGGCCCCATGTATAACGCCGTGCATAGAACTCACACTATAATTCTTAATAATAATTCTTTGCATTTATATAGCGCTTTTCTCACTACTCAAAGCGCTCAGCAATTGCAGGTTAAGGACCTTGCTGAAGGGCCCAACAGAGCAGAGTCCCTATTGGCATTTACGGGATTCGAACTGGCAACCTTCCGATTGCCAGTGCAGATCCCTAGCCTCAGAGCCACCACTCTGCCTATACTATAACATGGCGTAAGCACAAAAGCGGGAATGTGCGTATGCACAGAAAAATCCAGATGCAGGAATCTGTGCGCACGCAAACTTTCACGTTCTTCCACTACATAAATCCCGATCTGCGTGAAAAGTAACGCACGTGCACGCGCCTTCTGTCCCGCCCCAACTCCTCCCAGAATTACGCCTCTTTGAATATGCAAATCAATATAAATTGCCTTCTGTGAAAAGACAATGGGAAAAGCACGGGGGAAAATATAAGAATTTCAGCGAATCCCAAGTGGAGGCAAAGGAAAAACGTACTATTTGTTGGTTTAAACAGTGGTATAATCAACAAAAGGAAGTTGATCGAGTGACAGAGTGTCGGAGAAACTCGAAAGCTGAAGTTCACAAAGTCGCACAGTGCCCGAAATAAAAAAGAAATCACATATCAAAGTCGGCGTGAAAAGGCGAGTCGTAGCCCACCGTCTGAGTGTCATATGAAAGCTTATTAGGGTACAGACAAAAAAATAGGCACACAGTGGGAAAAAAAGCACGAAATGTCAACTTTAATCTCGAAATTTCCACTTTAATCACGTAGTTTATTTTGTCATTAAAGTAGAACATCATAAACTTCATCTTAAAATTGTTTATTTTACTAGTTTCTCAAGTAGCACGTTAAATGCTTTGTTCTGTATTTGATCTTCAATGTGCTCTATGTGTGTGAATCACTACGTACTTCTTAAACGGGCTTTCTCTTTCTCCGACAGGACACAGAATCCATTACATTCGTGATATTACAGCTCTCTGAATAATTAAAATACTGAGATGTATACGTGATATCCTTTTCATGATGATAGGAATGAAAGCATGTTATTAAACATGGGAACACGGTGGCGCAGTGATTGTTCATATCTCACGCAAGAGGCTTGCTGCACCATGTGCGACCTTCAATGAAATAATTTATTGCAGCAGTACTGTCTCTTTTAAACGTACTAACCTCCAAGCTTACAACACCAATTCTTCAAAACTTTTAAGGAACATTGAAATATCTTCGTAATACGTGTTTAATTATTCTATACGTCTGTCCTTCCAGTGTTGCGTCAGCACCAGCAATAATACAGTGCAAGGCAGGAGCTATCAGTGAACTAGCTAGCGCTGCGGCACCGTGTCCTCACGTTTAATTATTAACGATACAGCATATTTAAATGAAGTTAAAGTTTTATCTGTATACTATAAGCAACATATTTTGCTGCATTTCATCTTAAAAATGATATCGTCATCATACGTAAATACACGCTTTATAAAGTAGCGCAGGTTGTGCAATATTATAACTGTAGTGCAAGTTTACAGTGAGGTAATTGTACTTATAAGTCCAAACAGTTCTACAAGGAGCACTTGATGGACTGATTGAGTGCATTTATAGTTCTTGGAATGAAACTGTTTGTGAAACGCGAGGTCCGTACAGGAAAGTCTCTGAAACGTTTTGCCGTGGCTGAAGTAGTGTGTGCTTGAAACTGTATACTGATAATTCTCTTTCCGATCAGCTGCTGCTGTGATTCCCCACTCAGATACAGTGATATAAATACTCCGAGTGGTGCAGTGAGAGTAATATGGAAAAAGATGATCTGCTGTGGCAACCCTTAACGGGAGCAGCTGAAAGAAGAAGAAGACGCAGTGAGCGTAACAACACTAAAGCAGTTATGGTATTTGGAATACTATGGCTATTCCCTGGACCATTATATTGCTACAGGTTAATTACAATCAGATGCGTTACACTAATAAACAATATGCAGTTAGTTTCAGTGTATTTATAAAGCTGCATCAGGAATGTGGAGCTAAGAAAGAAAGGGTGACCACACAGGAACAGTAGCACTGCTTTGACGCTGGGTGCTGCCAGTCTGCAAAACCGAGCAGAGAAATTGCGTACGCCAGGGTATGAGGTACCATGGAAATGTGCGTGGCTTTACGCCAAGTTTAGGTTTTATACATCGCGATTTGAGCGTGGAAACATTCGTATGCAACATTTCTGTGCATACGCACCGTTTATAGATGAGGCCCCAAATGACCAAATAGAGTGTTAGACAGTAGGACTTTAGGGACCCTCAAAACTCGACTTGATGTTATTTTAGAAGAATTCAAAGGACAGGGCTGGTGAGCTTTGTTGGACTCAATGGCCTGCTCTCGTCCTAATTGTCCTAATGTCCTAATGAGGACAGACAACCCCAGCCACCCATAAGGTGTTGACGACAGCGGGTAGAGCCGTCTCGGTGGAATGCCCCAAACCCTTAAAGCCTGACTGGTTTGTTTTCAGTGTTGGTTACTATGATATCCATGGAGGAGAGATGTGTTGGCAGCTCCAGCCAGCTGTAACGTCTTAATAAGAGAGAGCAGAGTCATCTCCGTCTCCAGTTATCTATCAGGCTTGCCTTCCAGTCGCAGAGTCATTTCAGAATTCTTTCAAGTGTTGTTTGTATGGAAGATGTCAAAAGGGTTGGGATTCCAGCCTGGATGCTCCATTTAATGCTAAGATAGTTAGTGTCTTCTTTTGAGGCACAAACAGCACATAATAGTTTGCTCTCAGGTTGCCGACTGCTTCTTCTCTCAGTGCTTTGATCAAAATGACTCTGAAATCCTGTTCAAGGTTGAAGGGAAGTAGCAGGGCGGCTCTTGCTAATCCCAGAAGTGATGTCCTCCAAGGATTTTTCTCTCTCTTTTCCGCGTAAACAAGTGTGTCAATTTGCGGTCGTTCCCCTGCTGTGCCCTCAGACTTCCAGCTACACCCTGGCACCATTTAAAAGTGCCAAACATTTATTGTTGTTGTAATGACTGGGATGCACAAACATGGTTTGAAAATGGGTGTGAGTTCCTTCAAAATGCTTTAGAAAAAGGCAGACCGGCACCTTCAGCGGCCCACCCAGAAGATGCCCACCCCAAACCAGCTTACTCCAGACTAGCCTACTGGGTTTTTAAAAATGGGAAGCCAGCTTCAATGTTTAAAATGTAAGGAAATGTTCCGATAATATATCAAAAAGTTCCACAAGGAGGAGGAGGACTGAAAACCCCTGGCTTGAGCATCCATCTGTCTTTACATTGTCACTGAGATTGGCTTCAGCCTCCCCATGACCCTACTCAGGATAAGCAAATATGACAATCGGGTACAAGGCAGGAACAACCCCATGACAGGGCAGGCTGGCACCTTCACCAGTCTGCCCCGATGAGGCCCAGCCCAGTCCATCCATCCATCCATCCATTATCCAACCCACTATATCCTAACTACAGGGTCACAGGGGTCTGCTAGAGCCAATCCCAGTCAACACAGGGCGCAAGGCAGGAAACAAAAACTGGGCAGAGTGCCAGCCCACTGCCCACCCCAGTCCAGCTTACTCTAAACTGGGAACTGCTGCTTTCCAGCCTAGCAGGTCTATAAAATGTTTCAAAAATATATTAAAAAGTCCCACAAGGAGGAGGAGGACTGAAAACCCCTGGCTTGAGCACAGGACAACAACAATGTATCCTTATAAATAAAAGATTTATTCATGAAAATTAAAAAAAAAATACAAAAGAAGCAAAAATGACTTGCCTAAACAAACAAGACCCAAAGATTAGAATTCTAGAACAATCCACAGAGTCACAGCCTGCAGTCAAGCTGTTTTTAAAGGCCTAGTGGCAGTCCCATAATGGTGATGGAGAGGTTCACAAAAAGGTAGGCCAGCAACTTCAGTGGCCCACCCAAAAGAGGCCCACCCCAAACCAGCTTACTCCAGACTAACCTACCGGGTCTTTAAAAATGGGAAGCCAACTTCAATGTTTAAAATGTAAGGAAATTTTCCGATAATATATCAAAAAGTCCCACAAGGAGGAGGATGACTTAAAAACCCCAGGCTTGAGCACAGGACAACAGCAATGTATCCTTATAAATAAAATGTTTATTCATCAAAATTAAAAACAAAAATACAAAAGAGCAAAAATGACTTCTAGAACAATCTACCGAGTTACAACGCCTCCAGTCAGCCTACTTTTAAAGGCCTGGGGACAGTCCCTTAATGGTGATGGATAGGTGGCCCCACCTCTTAGGGAGAATCCACCTACAAAATACAGGGAGCATCAGAGAACTGCAAAACATACATACATACAGTTAGGTCCATAAATATTTGGACAGAGACAACTTTTTTCTAACTTTGGTTCTGTACATTACCACAATGAATTTTAAATGAAACAACTGAGATGCAGTTGAAGTGCAGACTTTCAGCTTTAGATAGATAGATACTTTATTAATCCCAATGGGAAATTCACATACTCCAGCAGCAGCATACTGATACAATAAATAATATTAAATTAAAGATTGATAATAATGCAGGTGAAAAACAGACAATAACTTTGTATAATGTTAAATGTTAACGTTTACCCCCCCGGGTGGAATTGAAGAGTCGCATAGTTTGGGGGAGGAACGATCTCCTCAGTCTGTCAGTGGAGCAGGACGGTGACAGCAGTCTGTCGCTGAAGCTGCTCCTCTGTCTGGAGATGATACTATTTAGTGGATGCAGTGGATTCTCCATAATTGATAGGAGCCTGCTGAGCGCCCTTCGCTCTGCCACAGATGTCAAACTGTCCAGCTCCATGCCAACAATAGAGCCTGCCTTCCTCACCAGTTTGTCCAGGCGTGAGGCGTCTTTATTCTTAATGCTGCCTCCCCAGCACACTACCGCGTAGAAGAGGGCGCTCGCCACAACTGTCTGATAGAACATCTGCAGCATCTTATTGCAGATGTTGAAGGACACCAGCCTTCTAAGGAAGTATAACCAGCTCTGTCCTCTCTTACACAGAGCATCAGTAGATAGATAAATAGATAGATACTTTATTAATCCCAATGGGAAATTCATAAATTCACAGTATTGGCAGTCCAGTCCAGTTTATTATCCAGCTGCACTCTTTAATTCAGTGGGGTGAACAAAACGATTGCATAAAAATGTGAGACAACTAAAGCATTTTGTGAACACAATCCCTTCATTTCAGGGGCTCAAAAGTAATTGGAGAAATTAAATAACTGGAAATCAAATGTTCATTTCTAATACTTGGTTGAAAACCCTTTGCTGGCAATGACAGCCTGAAGTCTTGAACTCCTGGACATCACCAGATGTTGGGTTTCCTCCTTTTTAATGCGCTGCCAGGCCTTTACTGCAGCGGCTTTCAGTTGCTGTTTGTTTGTGGGCCTTTCTGTCTGAAGTTTAGTCTTCAACAAGTGAAATGCCTGCTCAATTGGGTTAAGATCAGGTGACTGGCTTGGCCATTCAAGAATTTTCCACTTCTTTGCTTTAATAAACTCCTGGGTTGCTTTGGCTGTATGTTTTGGGTCATTGTCCATCTGTATCATGAATCAATTTGACTGCTGTATTTAGCTGGATTTGAGCAGACAGTATGTCTCTGAACACCTCAGAATTCATTCGGCTGCTTCTGTCCTGTGTCACATCATCAATAAACACGAGTGTCCCAGTGCCACTGGCAGCCATGCACGCCCAAGCCATCACACTGCCTCCCTCCACCGTGTTTTACAGATGATGTGCTATGCTTTGGATAATGAGCTGTTCCACGCCTTCTCCATACTTTGTTCTTGCCATCATTCTGGTAGAGGTTGATCTTGGTTTCATCTGTCCAAAGAATGTTTTTCCAGAACTGTGCTGGCTTTTTTAGATGTTCTTTAGCAAAGTCCAATCTAGCCTCTCTATTCTTGAGGCTTATGAGTGCCTTGCACCTTGCAGTGCACCCTCTGTATTTACTTTCATGCAGTCCTCTCTTTATGGTAGACTTGGATATCGATATGCCTACCTGCTGGAGAGTGTTGTTCACTTGGTTGGCTGTTGTGAAGGGGTTTCTCTTCACCATGGAAATGATTCTGCGATCATCCACCACTGTTGTCTTCCGTGGACGTCCAGGTCTTTTTGCGTTGCTGACTTCACCAGTGTTTGCTTTCTTTCTCAGGATGTACCAAACTGTAGATTTTGCTACTCGTAATATTGGAGCAATTTCTCAGATGGGTTTTGTCTGTTTTCACAGCTTAAGGATGGCTTCTGTCACCTGCATGGAGAGCTCCTTTGACCGCATGTTGTCTGTTCACAGCAAGATCTTCCACATGCAAGCACCACACCTCAAATCAACTCCAGGCCTTTTATCTGCTTAATTGATAATAACATAACGACGGACTTGAACACACCTGCCCATGAAATAGCTTTTGAGTCAATTGTCCAATTACTTTTGAGCCCCTGAAATGAAGGGATTGTGTTCAAAAAATGCTTTAGTTGCCTCACATTTTTATGCAATCGTTTTGTTCACCCCACTGAATTAAAGCTGAAAGTCTGCACTTCAACTGTATCTGAGTTGTTTCATTTAAAATTCATTGTGGTAATGTACAGAACCAAAATGAGAAAAAAGTTGTCACTGTCCAAATATTTATGGACCTAACTGTAGATGGTACATAATAACTAAATAGAATCAAATTAATGGGTAATATATAATTAGACAGATGATAAACGAACATCATATAATAAAAAAATAATGAAAAACTTGACCAGTAGCCTCTTCAGTAAACCCCACACTGCCCAATTGCAAATTATTACCAGGGCTGCTGGGATTTGTAGTTCATTTAAGCAGCACTGCTGCAATGTGGTTTCCTGCAATAGCACAACGGGCATGTCAATCATGTCGATCAGGTGCTGACATTCTACTCTCTTGTGTGCAAGCAACAGGAAAAAAAAATACAGGACAAGTGCTGCAGCAGGACAAAATGACGGTGTAGGACAAAGCAGGTTGCTTCTGGTGCCAACTTGGCAAAAACAAAACAAAACACTCATTTAATTATGAACAAAAATCTGGCAAAAATAAATTAAAATCAAGCACTTCAATCTGCGTTCTTTTAGCACGATTAGTCCCCTCCATGGTAGAGATCATTTCTGGGTTAGATCAGCACAGAAGTCGGGTCAACTGCTAAAATAAGACGCCATCCTCCATGAGTCTTCTCCTTTCATATCACGCAGACCAGAAGGGGCGGGGCTTCTTTCACTTTGGTGCCCTCAAGGTTGCAGTTCCTCAAGGTTGTGAGGGATGAAAGAAAAGATAATAATAATAATCCATCCATCCATCCATTTTCCAACCCGCTATATCCTAACACATAATCCATTTATTTATATAGTGCCCTTCCCATGCTCAAGGTGACCGTGAGCAGTAGAACCAGCTCTCGTCCTTGGGTGGGGGGGCTGGTGGTACCACTTACTACAGGAGAATGCGCAAAGAAACACACGTATTCTGTCCCGTTTGTGACATCGGGCTGTGCGTTGGTGACAAGTCTCAATGCATGTCACATGACAGACATGTGTTAAATCTGCATCAGTGCAGCAGTGGGCACTCAACATGCCGTTCCAGTTGCATTTATGTTGACATTTTGGCTACGCTTACCAGATACCTGCAAACCCAAAGGAGGACACCAAAGGTCACAAAGGAGAATGTGTCCCCATTCTATTCACGAAATACAGTGTGAACTGTGTGTTACAAGGTCGCTGGCATCAGTTGCCATTCCAAAGCAGTGAGTTTACTACTTCTGTAACTCTGTAACAGTGTGAGGACCAGTGACATGGTTTATAATTGCCTCCGTTTGTGTCCTTGCACATGTAATGTTATTAGCAGTTTCGAAGTCACCAAACAGCCTACCCATTAGACCAGCAGTGCAATCCATAGATTTATATGACTGATGATGAGCGACGGGGCGACACGGTGGCGCAGTTAGGAGACCCGGGTTCGCTTCCCGGGTCCGCCCTGCATGGAGGTTTGCATGTTCTCCCCGTGTCTGCGTGGGTTTCCTCCCACAGTCCAAAGACATGCAGGTTAGGTGGATTGGCGATCCTAAATTGTCCCTGGTGTGTGCTTGGCAGTGGTGGACCTAGCATTTCACACCTAGGCCTTCAGTAGTGCTCCGTCTGAATCAACCCATCCATCCATCCATCCATTTTCCAACTCGCTGAATCTGAACACAGGGTCACGGGGGTCTGCTGGAGCCAATCCCAGCCAACACAGGGCACAAGGCAGGAACCAATCCCGGGCAGGGTGCCAACCCACCGCGGTCTGAATCAACCCGCCCCTCAAAAACTAATTTATGGTTATAAAAACCATCTTAATATGCAGAAATACAGTATAAAGATCCATTGCATCGCAGATAGATAAATCCTGTAGCCACAATAAATGCCTTTATTGAATAGACAAACCGGGGTGAACAAGTTCCTTTCTACTGCAGCTACAGCCCGCAACACACATAAAAAACATCAAGAATAACTCATAAACTTGCAATATTATTTAGGAAAATGGCAACATTTTACTCACCAAAAATTCGGATTATTTGTAAGCAAAATCCATCCTCCTCTCTTTCCTCAAAAACAGTTCAATTACTGTGTCGTACAGATTATCCGTGCACTTCAGTTCCATAACGAAGTCCCTTTCTATCGCCATCGAAGCTAATGCTGAAAGTCGAACCTGCCCTGTCGTATTTCTGGCATAAGTTTTAATTCGCTTTAGGGCTGAAAATGTCCGCTCGACAGAAGCAGTGGACACGGGAATGCTCACCGCCAAACATACCAATGTGTACAGCTGCCCCATGATGCTCTCATTCAGATTTTTCTATTACACCATCCTATCCAATCAACGGGTCTGAATACGGTGACGTTGCCGTACGCCTGCTAGTGGGCCTTAGTGAAACCAGCTCAAAATCTGATTGGTTGAAGCAACAGTTTAATCGACATCTATTTTGTGTTGGAGGGCCTGCAGAACGGATTGTGAAGGCCTCCTGGCAGACTTCTTTGACTTTGACCCTGCCTGGCAACAAATGATGGCTGAAATGTGATTGGTTAAATCCTTTAATACGAAAATACAAGTCTGGAGGCAGACACAGCACAACCATCGGAAAAGCTATGAAAGGAAGTGGACAGACTATTTGGAATTATTTAATAAGTATTCAAGGACAAAATATAATTAACATCAGTTTGTGATTCAGATATTTTTTTAGGCCAGCAGAGAAGGCCTTGCAGGCCCTGACGGGGCACTGCTTAGCGTGTGTGTGTGTGTGCCATGCAGTGGGCTGGCGCCCTGCCCAGGGTTTGTTTCCTGCCTTGTGCTCTGTGCTGGCTGGGATTAGCTCCAGCAGACCCCCGTGACTCTGAAGTTAGGATATAGCGGGTTGGATAATGAATGGATGGATGATGAGCCAAGGTATGAAATGCTAATGTTGCTTCGTCACAGTGACGTGCGGTGGAGTAAAGGACTCATTTACAGTCAGATTTACAAATAGATGAACACAAAAGAGTCGCTTATTTACTATTCAACTGGCAAGCCTGCACATGAACTACTGGTTATGTTTCATATCTCATCAGCTAAGAAAGAACGTGACATTTATAGCGGAGAGAGCGCATTTGCTCCTCACCCTCCATGTGTTCTAAATTTGCCCTTGCAATTCCACAATTCACACTCATTCAATACAAATAAAAGTACAGAGAGGTGTACAAAAAAACGGATTTCAATTTTGACCTTAATTGAAATATTTAGTTGTTTTTAAAACCTTTTAATTCTGATGCTTTAATCAATTTTTAAACAGCCCATCCATCCATCCATTTTCCAACCCGCTGAATCCGAACACAGGGTCACGGGGGTCTGCTGGAGCCAATCCCAAGCAACACAGGGCACAAGGCAGGAACCAATCCCAGGCAGGGTGCCAACCCACCGCAGTTTTAAACAGTCTGTTCAACAAAAAGATAACAAGAACATCAAAAGAATATTTTATTTAAGGTCAAAATTTAGTTTTTGAATATTTTTTTTTTTTTATAAAATTGAAAATGGTTTATGGTCTTGTAAATGAAGTCTATGCGCCTGTCTTTCTCCACGAAAATCACCGTCACCTTCTTGTAAAAGTCCTTCTTATTTTCCTTTAGTTTAAAAAGTCTTAATCTTCCATTTTGGCAGTCAGTCGGAACATAAAATCAACATAAACGGCCCGCTGCAGTGCACTTGACTTTCTGATATCGCGAACTTATCGGCGCCTCTACGTAGAAGAACAACAGCAACGAGCACCTGTTGGGCTCACATGCGCCCCCTTCAGGGCGGTACGGTAACTGTCTGCTTCGCTTTGTGCCTTTTCACTGCGGTTTTACGTCCGATCAGGAAGACTAAATATGTAACACACATTCATTAAAGATATCAGCCAGACTGTGGAAAGTCAGGGTTTGTAATAAACGTGTCTGCAAACATTATATTGGCGACATACAGAGAGACAGCGACAGGCACGCGACAATCAACCCTGCAGTGTGTGATGGAGAGCGCAGTCCGAGGTGAGGGGAGGCTCGTCGCTGCTGCACCTCGCGTTTCTCTAAATTATCTGAACAGGAAATGCGCAAATTCAGCGAATTTAACTATTAAAATTATTGGAATCATACAGAAAGCAAATTTATAGCACAGACCAGTGGACGCATTTATTTTTTGTTATCATTATTAGTTTGTTTTTTTTTCATGATGACTGACCGCACGTCCCTGACCGAGACGGGGTTTTTGAACCCCTGATCCCGTAAGACGGCAGGAGTCCCCCCAAGTGCCACGACGCTGCAGCCTTGTGGAGTTTGTCTGCCCGGGACGTTTAAACAAAGCACATCACTTAATGGAGCAGTGAAGGCGTCCAAAATGTTTGCGACATTTGATGAGACGAAGCGGTCATGAGAACTTGAACTTGTGGGCTCTCCTGCTCTCTGCGCCTCAAGTAAATAAACGGACATGAGAGATCTCTTCGGGGGGGTCCAGGGGGGTCAAAAGGAACAATGCGGGAAGCCACCGAGTTCCCATCCGCCACTAGTCGGGCGTAGGATATTTTTAACTTCGGGAGCCTCGTGTGGGCCGTCATTTGGAAGGAAGTAGGCAGACTTACAAAAAAAAAAAAAAAATTATAGAGATATTAATAAAAGGAAAAGATAAACAATAAAAAAGTAGGCTCCATTCGCAATTTAAAATAAAAAAAATAATTATTTAAACATATTAATTCATTTGCAAAAAAAATATCGTTGGGTTATGGAGTGTTGAGAAGGAAAAAAAATGAATGGACGTGATGTTAGCGCAATGTGATAAACGTGAAGGCGCTATATATATATGTTGTATGCTATATTATTTATTCTCACGATTGACCATTTAGCCACCTTACGACTTTGGGGGTACAAACTGTCCCTGAATCTACTGGCGTGAGTGCCAATGGATCAGAAGAGCAGGGTGGGTAAAGATGGCTACGTAGGGTGGCCGAGCTCCTCAGCCATCCAGCTTTCCCTTTCTCCTGTTATGGGCGTCCTAAACAGAAGGCTGCTGGGTGCCTTGGTAGTGTACTCTGCCACCCTTCACCATCCTCTGCAGTGCCAAGCAGGTCCCATAACCAGAATGTGATGTGCTGCAGTGAGGAATGACTCTGCTCTACCCCCTGGTGGACACCAAGAACACCCTTGTGCAGTAGAAGTGACTTGTCCATCTCTTCTGGTGGTTTTCACCCACAACTACAAAAGTGGACATCTCTGTGCCAACGTTGCCCTGCTCCCATTCAATACCTGCCCCCCCTTTTTTTATGCATGTCTGCATCCTTAGGTGTGCCCAGCAGTGAACTGGCACCCCATTCAGGGTTGGTTACCATCTCTGCACCCACTATAGACAGGATGGGCCACCATTGGCTCTCCACCAACCCTGAAGCTAAATAAGCAGGCAAGTAAATGAATGGATGGATTATTAATATTACTGACTTTCTTTTTTTTTATTCCAGGTCAATCATCTTGCATTTGAGCCGAAGAAGATCACATCCTACGACTTCACCACAGACGGCACTGATGACAGGAGATCCATCAGACATGCGTCCGCAGCCTTTCTAGAAATTCCATTTCTGCAGAGACCCTGGTAGTAGTTTCTTATTTTCATTATTGAGTTCAAAATGTGTGAGTGTTGAGTGTAAGAAAGAGAAATGCATTGTGGGTGTGGCACATTTCAACCAGTGGAAGGCTTACTGGACACCAACAAACTGCCTTTTTTTAGGTGACTTTGCATATGCAGCAGACCCTTTGGAATTCCCTGGTGTGATCTGATCTTCATCCAAGTCCTAAGTATAGACAAACACAATATGCTTACACTAGTGACGCACAAAATTCAAACTCTTCAGGCCTTTATTGAGCATTAAACAGGCACAACTTGGTGTGGAAAAAGTAAGTGAACCCTTGGATTTATATGTTGTAAGAAAAGGCACTATATTGCGCCCGACCCGACACAGATTCACCCGGGAGGCATGGGTAAAATAAAACAAATATTTATTTTCTTCATCTTTGGGCTACGCCTTCCTCATACCCACAGACACAACACAGTCCCAAGCACAGTATACAAGTAACAGCAGGCACTCTTCTTCTCTCTTCCACCATTCCTCCTCAGCAAGCTTTGTCCTCCTTCCACCTGACTCTGGCCACTCAGTGACGGTCGCTGGCTCCTTTTATTGGGTACCCAGAAGTGCTCCAGGTGCTTGATTGGCGGCATCCAGCTGCACTTGCGGGTGTGGCGAAACCGGTGCCCAAAAGGGGCCAGTAGCTCCTGCTGCAGCACAGAACTCCAGCCCCCGTGAAGCCCTGGGGGAGTCCGAGGCACTCACTGTAACCCAGGGAGGCTGCCATCTAGCATCCAGGGGGAGATACTGGGTTTCCCACCCTTGTCCCCCTGGTATACATGGTGCAGGGACGTCCTGGCCAGGCATGGGCCCCGGCCATCCATCACAACATACAGAGCTAAAACTCAGCAAATGTCATCCTCTGTAGTGTACCACCATCAAGGATGTGATGATCATCAGGCTCAAGGTCACTTTATTGTCATCAGCAACTGTGACACGTAGATAGATAGAGAGACATGACAATGTGAGCCACGCTGTGACACAGAGCAGCAAACAACAAAGTGCAAGTTGGGTCAGAAGCAATGCAATGAACACACAATAGACAATAAAAATAATAAATAGACCAATAGACAATGCAACCATGTAACTGTAAACATTTTTATACATTCAAAATACTGATGGCCTGCAGTATGAAACTGTCACTCTATCTATCTATCTATCTATCTATCTATCTATCTATCTATCTATCTATCTATCTATCTATCTATCTATCTATCTATCTATCTATCTATCTATCTATCTATTATTACAATTGAGTATACAATATATAAAAATTGTGGAGTAACAATTACAATTGAGTTCTTAATTATAGTGTTACACTCACCCAGTTCCTCTGTAATTATACAGGTAATTACATGGTAAAATACAGCATAATTATGGACATCTAATCTAATCTGATACCCATTATTCTTCAGTTTCCATGAAGTTAGTATTTATTTTAAGCTAATCAGATTATTTTAAGAACCTAAATATAATTTGTATGGTTATAGTTTAGGGGGCTGCATAATAACAATGATAATTGCGTTGGCACCGTAACTGTAAGGTCCTTTCAAGGCTTGTGGTTTAAACAGAGAATTACACAACATGCAACCTGTTTGTATTGCTGCTAAAAGATTTTCTTTTTCATCTGTAAAATAGATTTGATTTTCTACAGAAATGAGAAATGCAAAAGAAATATATAAACACAAAGCCTGCCAATACAACGCACTCGCCACGTCTTTTATTTTCTTTTCTCATTTTGTAAGGGTGCCTTGCAGACAATGCCACTCAAATCGTTTTTGTGAAATTCGTAAACATCCCACGCAGTTAAACATTTGAAGTCGTCACGTAGCTGGTATTCGTGTTTGTTTATTTGGTCACATCTGTCTGATTTATTTGTTTTTTATTAATTTTCTAGATTCTAGATATCACATTTGAATTACTCGCAGAGCAGAACTGAGACACCTTTAACGTGGAGGACTAAGGGCCGACCCTGCACTCCCCATACGGCGTGATGCTATAAAACACACGGCTTTAGATAGATAGATAGATAAATAGATACTTTATTAATCCCAATGGGAAATTCACATTCTTCAGCAGCAGCATACTGATACAATAAATAATATTAAATTAAAGAATGATAATAATGCAGGTGAAAAACAGACAATAACTATGTATAATGTTGAATGTTAATGTTTACCCCCCGGGTGGAATTAAAGAGTCGCATAGTTTGGGGGAGAAACGATCTCCTCAATCTGTCAGTGGAGCAGGACAGTGACAGCAGTCTGTCACTGAAGCTGCTCTTCTGTCTGGAGATGATACTATTAAGTGGATGCAATGGATTCTCCATAATTGATAGGAGCCTGCTGAGCGCCCTTCGCTCTGCCACAGATGTCAAGCTGTCCAGCTCCATGCCAACAATAGAGCTTGCCTTCCTCACCAGTTTGTCCAGGCGTGAGGCGTCTTTCCTCTTAATGCTGCCTCCCCAGCACACCACTGCGTAGAAGAGGGCGCTCACCACAACTGTCTGATAGAACATCTGCAGCATCTTATTGCAGATGTTGAAGGACGCCAGCCTTCTAAGGAAGTATAACCGGCTCTGTCCTTTCTTGCACAGAGCATCAGTATTGGCAGTCCAGTCTAATTTATCATCCAGCTGCACTCCCAGATATTTATAGGTCTGCACCATCTGCACACAGTCACCTTTGATGATCACTGGGTCTATGAGGGGTCTGGGCCTCCTAAAATCCACCACCAGCTCTTTGGTTTTGCTGGTGTTCAGGTGTAGGTGGTTTGAGTCACACCATTTAACAAAGTCCTTGATTAGGTTCCTATACTCCTCCTCCTGCCCACTCCTGATGCAGCCCACAATAGCAGTGTCATCAGCGAACTTTTGCACATGGCAGGACTCCGAGTTGTATTGGAAGTCTGATGTATATAGGCTGAACAGGACCGGAGAAAGTACAGTCCCCTGTGGCGCTCCTGTGTTGCTGACCACAATGTCAGACGTGCAGTTCCCAAGATGCACATACTGAGGTCTGTCTTTAAGATAGTCCACGATCCATGCCACTAGGTATGAATCTAATCCCATCTCTGTCAGCTTATCCCTAAGGAGCAGAGGTTGGATTGTGTTGAAGGCGCTAGAGAAGTCTAGAAACATAATTCTTACAGCACCACTACCTCTGTCCAAGTGAGAGAGGGATCGATGTAGCATATAGATGATGGCATCCTCTGCTCCCACCTTCTCCTGATATGCAAACTGCAGAGGGTCAAGGGCGTGTTGAACCTGTGGCCTAAGGTGGTGAAGCAGCAGCCTCTCCATGGTCTTCATCACATGTGATGTCAGAGCAACAGGCCGAAAGTCATTCAGCTCACTCGGACGTGATATCTTTGGGACTGGAGTGATACAAGATGTTTTCCAAAGCAGTCGTGGCGATACTCCATCTAGCAATGCAATGGTGTCTTGGGGTCCCCCTTGGGGTTTTTGCACCAGTCATTTAATGTGCAATGTTTACGAAAAATAACAAACCCCATTCTATATCAGTTCAATACAGAACACAATCTTCCAGTTATGGGATGTTCCCATTTTTACTGGACGATTTTGTATTTTACGCCTGCTTTTAACTGAGTAGGCTGTACAGTCAGACACCACTGGTGCCGATTTTTCCAGTCATGTTTATCATCGCCACGTGTTCCTGGCCTGCTCCAGGATATGTAATTTTTAAGGTAAACTCTTAAATTTTTTTTGTATTATTTTTCCGTACAACATTAAAAAAAAAAAAATGTACCTGAAAATGCTGCCTGAGGTGATCATCTGAGGTGAGTCGAGCTGCAGACCTCCACAGCGCCGCCTTTCAGGAGCTCCGCTGGACAGCCAATTGGATTGCAGCTTTTGGTCACCTGGTTTACTCGAGTCAGATGACTCCTCCCCCAACCCCAATCTTAACCTCACGTTTCAACCTGACATAGAATATAAAGCGACAACCTCCTCGATGGAGTGGAATCTGGAGGTCCGCCGCGGGATTCTCTTGGGACCGCCTCGTAGCCTCACCCCACCCGCCGACCCCAGATACAAGCGATGGACAAAATTTCACTGAGGAAGCTGATGATTGGTGCTCCTGGAAGGCAGAGTGATGTTCTTGAAGACAAGGCAGTGGCGGGTGGGAGATCATGGTACCACACAGAATATAAGGGAGAGGGGGCTTCTGCGCACAGTACAGCAAATGAAGTGGCAACTGGGTTTTTTTGTGTGATGAGAAATTCTGAACAAAGACAAATGTATGATGGTGATGGTTCATTTTGTTTCACAAAGGCGCACTTGCCCTCATCCATCCTCGGTTATGACTATCATGCCCTTGGCACCCCAAGCATCATTGGTCTGCTCTTTCCACATGGCAAAATCTGTATTTCTGTTTATTTTAATTGTACAGGGTGGGGCATAAATATCTCCCACATTTTGAAGGGGTATAAAAAATGAACGAAGTTATCTAAAAACAAATTGTACATATTTCTGAAATGTACATAAAAAAGCAGTTTAGTTTTGACGGGTTTTAAAAATCATATCAGACAAGTGGTGCCCCCGTCGTTGGCAATACATTGCTGAAGACGTTCCCGGAAGTTCTCCATCACTTTCTGGGTCATCTCAGGCGGAATGGCGTCGATTTTCTGTCTGATCCTTTCTTTCACGTCCTCGATGTTTGTTTTCCTTTAGGTATCTCCAAAGGAAAAAGTCACATGGGCTTAAATCTGGTGATCGTGCCACCCAATACCCCCACCCCACCGTCTCCCCTTAAAGAGATCAATTGGATCTATCAGAAAGCCTCACCGATTGCAGAATGGATGCTGTTACTGCTTCCACATTTTCTGCCGTTCTAACGGTCTTAGGTCTGCCAGGGGATTTTCTTTTCAGGGTGGACCCAGCTGCCCGATGGTTAGAAATTCAGAGCAAAATCTGCGTCGCTATCACAGAACGGTTGTTCTCATAATACGGTTGATGTTCACCGCTCCAACTCATGATGGGTACTGAAAACAGTTGAGCCTAACCTACCGAATGAGACCACCTACCCAACCTCTCTAACCTCCACTACAGCCCGTAGAGTTCTCCCTCAAAATGTGGGAGATCTTTATGCCCCACCCTGCTCAACGGACTCCCAAGTTGTAAATGTGGCATGTGGTTTGTCACATCACCTTTATCTATATGGCTGTTTCAATGAAGATCACCTCTTGGAATGTCCTGTCACACCATGGGAGGCAACTTCAGGGCTCATTTCATTGTAATAACACCCCGAACCAGGAGTTGGCGCTGTCACTCAATGCCTTTCCTCTTCCTTTTCCTTCTACTGAATAAATGATTGATGCGTTCAACCATCGGTGACATCACTTCCGCTCTCCTTAAGCCCGCCTCTTCCGCTCTCCTCCTCCATCCTGAGACAATCTGTTTTGATGACTCGCATTTATTTTGATTTGTTTTGTGCCTCCAAATCCAAGACTATGGTCCTCAGCCGGAAAAGGGTGGAGTGCCCTCTCAGGGTTTGGGGGCGAGATCCTGCCCCAAGTGGAGGAGTTCAAGTATCTCAGAGTCTTGTTCACAAGTGAGGGAAGAATGGAGCGTGAGATCGACGGGTGGATCGGTGCGGCGTTCGCAGTAATGCAGGCGCTGCATCGGTCTGTCGTGGTGAAAAAGGAGCTGAGCCGTAAGGCAAAGCTCTCAATTTACCAGTCGATCTATGCCCCCCTACCCTCACCTATGGTCATGAGCTATGGGTAGTGACCGAAAGAACGAGATCGCCAATACAAGCGGCTGAAATGAGTTTTCTCCGCAGGGTGTCTGGGCTCTCCCTTAAAGACAGGGTGAGAAGCTCAGTCATCCGGGAGGAGCCCAGAGTAGAGCCGCTGCCCCTCCGCATCGAGAGGAGTCAGATGAGGTGGCTCGGGCATCTGATCAGGATGTCCCCTGGACGCCTTCCTGGTGAGGTGTTCCTGGCACGTCTAAACAGGAGGAGGCCCCGGGAGAAGACTCAGGACATGCTGGAGGGACTATGTCTCTCGACTGGCCTGGGAACGCCTTGGGATTCCCCCAGAAGAGCTAGAAGAAGTGGCCGGGGAGAGGGAAGTCTGGGCATCTCTGCTCAAGCTGCTGCCCCAGTGACCCGACCTCGGATAAGCGGAAGAGGATGGATGGATGGAAAGATTATTTCAGTCTTGAACAATATGGGGATTGCAGGTGACCCCAAAGCCTTCATGATTTTTTTTTGTCTGTTCCTTACACCTAGCAGATTTTAAAAAAAAAACACAATGGGGGCACTTACTTTTTCACACGACTCGGAATGAGTCCCCATTGGATTAATAAAGTTTATCTAATCTAATCTAACGTTCAGAACTGTTCACTAGGCTCTGAGTTTCTTAGACAGGGAACGCACAATATAAAAAAAATGAAAAATGAGTAATAAAGAAAACAAAATGTGCAGTCGGTGAGCTGCTGCTGCTTTCACGTTGTCACGCTCATTGTGCTTTTCTCCGCAGGTCAGCCCGAGTCATGGAGAGGAAATCCCACTGGACGAGAGGAAGCGTGTCTCTCCCAGAATGCAGTTCAGCAATCAGGAATGGCCTGTTTGACACCCTGAGAGGTAAATTGGATCTCCTGCTCGTTACCTTGTGATGGGAACAACCCACCAAAAAAGAGAAACTGAGATTCCCAAATTCTTTTCTAAGGGTGCTGTAGATTTAATGCTGAGTGTGTAATGTGTAATATAACCCTTAAACCACTTGAACTGGCTATAGTCGGTTTCCAGTGCCATTTGCCAGCACTCCGGAGCTGATCAGTCCGTGCCGTATACTCGTTGAGCAGCCAGCTCTTGACCACTGGCGCCCCCTGCAGCACTGCAGCCTCACTGTCGCTGGGATTGAGCCGCTGCACTAGACTGGCCTGCCAGCATCAGCGTTGGCCTCTATGTGCTTGTGTGCAGCCAGATCAAGCGCAGTTGGCTCGGTGATTTACTGGATTTCATCCATGGCGTCACTTTCCCCTTGTACATATTGGTCCAGAAGTTTTTTTAATAGTTTTTACAGTTCATTAGCAGTGTGTAAAATGATCCGTGTTGCAGTAATCGTGATGCTCTTTGCATGAAAAAAAAATACGTGTTCCATTAAAATTTCACATTTTCTTTGTGAATTGTGGCGTTTACTTAAAAAGTGCAGCAGCAGAAAAGTATTTGGCATCCAGGGGGTGCATTAACACCCCCAAATATGTGGCAGTTTAAGGGTAAAGATGAGCAGAGGTTGTCAGGTCAGGTTGGGGAGCAAGCAGTGGTACAGCGTGTGGTCGCACCCACCACATGATAAAACAGCTCGAGATCCTGGTTGGCAACCCCCTAGCAGACATGCTGTCCAGTCCCCCCCGCTGGAAATGACCCTCTATCCACCACAGTCAGGTGTTACTTGGGTGTCCTGGTCCAGCCGCTCAACAATGAGGGTCCTGTAAGACGGATCACCCTCAGGTAATGGCGCCACATGACCGTAGTGCCATAACTGACGCTACCTCACAATGCAGGTCATGTTCCTCATTCAGGACTCCATGAGCAACACGAAGTCAAACCAGCAGCACCCAAGGATTTTCCAAAGAGACACCAAAGGAGTCCAGTCTTCATCTCAGGTCACCTGATAGCGTCCATGTCTCACAACCACTTTTAGGTTTAAATAAAATACAGTGATTAAACCACAGCACCTTCACAAATCATCAGCCTATCAAAGATCAATCAGGTCAGGTTGGGGAGCATGCACTGGTACAGCACGTTGTCGCACCCACCACATGATGGTAGCAACCCCACATGGCAGACACGCAGTCCAGTCCCACCCTCTGGAAATGACCCTGTATCTGCTGCAGCCAGGTGTTACATGGGCGACCCCTTGGCCTGGTCCAGCCACTCGGGTCCTCAACAATGAGCCAGATCACCCTCGGGTAATCACACCACATGGCTGTAGTGCTGTACCTGATGCTCCCTCACACTGCAGGTCATGTGCCTCATTCGAGACTCCATGAGCAACACAAAGTCAGACCAGCGGCACCCAAAGATTCTCTGAAGAGACACCAAAGGAGTCCAGTCTTCATCTCAGGTCACTGGATACCATCCATGACTCACAAGACAGTAGGCACCAGGACTCTAAAGACTTGGACCTTCGTCTTTTTGCAGAGATATCAGGAGCGTCACACACCCCTTTCCAGTGACCTCATGCCCCCCCATGCTCTCCCAATCCGTCTACTGACGTCATAGGAAGAGTCACCAGAATCACACAAATGTCACTGCTGAGGTAAATAAACCTCTCGATGACGTCGACACTCTCTCCGCAGACAGACACACTGCTGACGGCCATGCCCAAGAGGTCATTAAAGGCCTGGATGTTGGTTTTTATCAGGACCCTCACAAGCCCAGACACTCAGACCCCTCACTCAATCTCTCAAGACCCCCGATCAGAGCTTCCATTGACTCGGCGAAGATCACAGCATCGTCAGCAAAGTCAAGATCAGTGAATCTCTCTTCACTGATAGATGTCACTGGACCCCACAACCTTGCCCAACACCCAGTCCAGGCAAGAATTGAGTAGGAGCAGAAACAGACCCCCGACGGACCCCAGAATCAACTGGGAAGAACACAGAGGTTCTTCCTCCTCTCTGCACAGCATTCACAGTGCCAGTTGGGCATCAATTTAAAAGAAGTGGGAGTTCAGGGTGATGTTTTTAGATGGGTGCAAAATTGGCTCAGACACAGGAAGTGGAGGGTGATAGTGTGAGGAACTTCATCAGAACTGGGTGAAGTTAAGAGTGGTGACCAGCAGGGGTCAGTGTTAGGGCCGCTGCTATTTTTAATATTTATAAATGATTTAGATGGGAATATAAGTAACAAGCTGGTTAAGTTTGCAGATGATACCAAGATACGTGGATTAGCAGATAATTTGGAATCCGTTATATCAATACAGAAGGACTTGGATAGCAGACAGGCTTGGGCAGATTTGTAGACAATGAAATTTAATGTCAGTAAATGTAAAGAATTACACATAGGAATTAAAAATGTGAGGTTTGAATACACAGTCATAGTGGACTCTAAGCTATGGACTGTCAGACAGTGTTCAGAAGCCATTAAGAAGGCTAACAGAATATCAGGTTATATAGCGCCTTGACATGTGGAGTACAAGTCACAGGAGGTTCTGCTCAAGTCTTTATAACACACTGGTGAGACCTCGTCTGGAGTCCTGTGTGCAGTTTTGGTCTCCAGGCTACAAAAAGGACATAACAGCACAAGAAAAAGGTCCAGAGAAGAACAACTGGGCTGATTACAGGGGTACAGGGGATGAGTGATGAGGAAAGATTTAAAGAGCTGAGCCTTTAAAGGAGATGAACAGGAGACCTGACTGAAGGGTTTAAAATTATGAAGGGAATTAGTGCAGTGGATCGAGACGGTGACTTTAAAATTAGTTCATCAAGAACACAGGGACACAGCTGGAAATCTAGGTGATTGTAGAATAAACATCAGGAATGTGAACTGGTGTATGGAGCGTAACTTCACCGCCAAGCAGTCTTAAATATGACAATGTCTTTAACAAACCTGACAATGCTGTGTCACAAACATTAAGGTGACTGAAAAGGGGGGGGATAGAGAGATAGACATGTGTGAAAGGCACTATATAATAGGTAGATAGATAGATAGATATGAAAGGCACTATATAATAGATATAGATAGATGTGAAAGGCACTATATAATAGATAGATAGATGTGAAAGGCACTATATAATAGATAGACAGATAGATAGATGTGAAAGGCACTATATAATAGATAGATGTGAAAGGCACTATATAATAGATGATAGATAGATGTGAAAGGCACTCTATAATAGATAGATAGATAGATAGATATGAAAGGCACTATATAATAAGATAGATAGATAGATATGAAAGGCACTATATAATAGATAGATAGATTGATAAATGTGAAAGGCACTATATAATAGATAGATAGATAGATAGATATGAAAGGCACTATATAATAGATAGATAGATAGATAGATGTGAAAGGCACTATATAATAGATAGAAGTGAAAGGCACTATATAATAGATAGATAGATAGATATGAAAGGCACTATATATTAGATAGATAGATATGAAAGGCACTATATAATAGATAGATTGATAAATGTGAAAGGCACTATATAATAGATAGATAGATAGATAGATAGATATGAAAGGCACTATATAATAGATAGATAGATAGATGTGAAAGGCACTATATAATAGATAGAAGTGAAAGGCACTATATAATAGATAGATAGATATGAAAGGCACTATATAATAGATAGACCGATAGATGTGAAAGGCACTATATAATAGATAGATAGATAGACAGATAGATAGATGTGAAAGGCACTATATAATAAGATAGATAGATAGATGTGAAAGGCACTATATAATAGATAGATAGATAGACAGATAGATAGATGTGAAAGGCACTATATAATAGATAGATAGATAGATATGAAAGGCACTATATAATAAAATAGATAGATAGATATGAAAGGCACTATATAATAGATAGACCGATAGATGTGAAAGGCACTATATAATAGATAGATAGATAGACAGATAGATAGATGTGAAAGGCACTATATAATAAGATAGATAGATAGATGTGAAAGGCACTATATAATAGATAGATAGATAGACAGATAGATAGATGTGAAAGGCACTCTATAATAGATAGATAGATAGATAGATATGAAAGGCACTATATAATAAGATAGATAGATAGATAGATATGAAAGGCACTATATAATAGATAGATAGATGTGAAAGGCACTATGTAATAGATAGACAGATAGGTAGATGTGAAAGGCACTATATAATACATTGCCCACCACAGACTGGTCATTCTGGCCCCCAGATCATCCCCGTCTCTAATTGGCTATCTCTCTCACCACTGTGGTGAGTGTGCTGTTGTAATAATGGCTGCCATCACATCATCCAGGTGGATGCTACACATTACTGGTGGTTGAAGTGGCTCTCCTGTGTAAAGCACTTTGAGCAGTGAGAAAAGTGCTATATAAATGTAAAGAATTATTATTATTATTATTAATTTTAAATGTGCTTGGTTGTTTTGCGGTCATTATTTTTTGATCACGCACTTACCGTGTCTCCATTTTAGATGTTGTTTTGTTTGCCATTGACAGGCACGTTGGTTGTCCATGTGATCCATGCCGACTGTACCTGACATTATGGTGCCAAATGTCCTGAATATGACAACATATGAGATGCCATGTCCAAGTTTTAAGCACAAGATCTCAAAGAGAGCCATAAAAGCCTCAGTTTTAGCGTAAAGTTCGTCAGGCTAATAACTAAAAGTCACTAAGCTGCTGCTGCTGCCATTTTTGCGACTCCCCTTTTGTGTTTCATCTTTTGGGCTCCCTGACCTTCGCCAGGACTTTACATTTCATGGCTTCTGCCTTCTCCTGAAGACGCCGTCACCTCCTGGTTTTTATTTTTAGATGGACCTCCTCAGGTTTGTGTTGTCAGAGAGATCACAGCAGCTGCCGCCTCGGACCCCCTAAAGGACTCAACTTTAATTCCTAGTCTGGTGACATTGCCAGGTTACAACATGAAGGTT
The DNA here is from genome assembly GCF_900747795.2 of Erpetoichthys calabaricus. NCBI lineage: Eukaryota > Metazoa > Chordata > Cladistia > Polypteriformes > Polypteridae > Erpetoichthys > Erpetoichthys calabaricus. The sequence goes on along the minus strand of NC_041402.2, from coordinate 9,766,644 downwards.
CTCTCTCTCTCTCTCTCTCTCTCTCTCTCCTGCTGTTTGTCTTCACGGGTTTTCTGCAGACCCTTTGATTTCTCCTCACATCCCTAAAAATGAGTGCGTTATGTAGATTGGCGAGTCTAAATAATGAGCAATGAGGAAAGATTAAAGGCGCTGAAGGTTTTCAGTTTAAACAAACAAAGATTAAGAGGTGACAGGATGGAAGCGTTTAACATGATGACGGGAATTCGCTCGGTGGATCCCAGCTGTTACTGGAAAATGAGTTCCACAAGAACATGGTGGGGGGGGGTTATAGTCAGAAACTCGTTAAGGGTAAAGTTCACACCAAAGTTAGAAGATTTTTCTTCACGCAAATCTTTATTTCATATAGCGCCCCTCTCATAGAGCACATCCTCAAGGGTCGAGGGTCAAGGTAGCAGAACATTTCTAGTCATATTGTCCTTTGAGAGATGTTCTACCAGACTGCGGGGTCCCGTGCCAGCAGCCGTGAGCACAGCCTTGCAGTAGCGGGACGTTGGATAGTCATGACCGAGATGGACCAGGGTGAGTGAGCAAACAAGCTTTTCATTCAGAAAATGTGCAAACATTTTATTCAAATAAGAAATGAAAGTGTTCAAAATTTGTAAACAGTGCATTTCAATAAATAATATACATCCATAAAATCATGCCAAGTAAAAAGCAGTGTCCATTCGCGGGGTTTGGTTACGTTTGCAGATGACACCAAGCTGGTGGATTGGCAGATAATTGAGAATCAGTTGAGTCATCACAGAGGGACTTGGACAGCAGACTGGCTCGGGCAGATTTGTGGACGATGTCATTGGGTGCCACAGGTGTGACTTTGTGTTACTAACGGGGACCTGAATGAGGCACATTATCTACATTGTGAGGGAGTGTCAGTTACGCCACTACGGCCATGTGGCACCATTACCCGAGGATGATCCGGCTCATTGTTGAAGACTCGAGCGGCTGCACCCGGCCAAGGGGACACCCATGTAACACCTGGCTGCAGCAGATAGATGGTGGGACTGGACCGTGTGTCTGCCTGGGGGTTGCCTACTGGGATCCTGAGCTGTTTTGTTGTGTGGTGGGTGCAGCTTGAAGGGTCTGGCATGGTACTACTATTATTCAGGCCCTTTAGCTGCCCCCCAATCGCACGTGTGTGACACCATTAAGAAGGGATTGTGTTCAAGAAATGCTTTAGTTGCCTCACATTTTTATGTAATCGTTTTGTTCACCCCACTGAATTAAAGCTGAAAGTCTGCACTTCAACTGCATCGGAGTTGTTTCATTTAAAATTCATTGGGGTAATGTACAGAACCAAAATGAGAAAAAAGTTGTCTCTATCCAAATATTTATGGACCTAACTGTATAAATGTTATATCCATCCATCCATTTTCCAACCCGCTGAATCTGAACACAGGGTCACGGGGGGTCTGCTGGAGCCAATCCCAGCCAATACAGGGCACAAGGCAGGAAACAAACCCCGGTCTGGGCACCAGCCCACTGCAGGACACACACACACACACCAAGCACACACTAGGGCCAATTTAGAATCACCAATCCACCTAACATGCATGTCTTTGGACGGAAACCAGAGCGCCCGGAGGAAACCCATGCAGACACGGGGAGAACATGCAAACTCCACGCAGGGAGGACCCGGGAAGCGAACCCAGGTTCCCAGGTCTCCCAACTGCGAGGCAGCAGCGCTACCCACTGCGCCACCGTGCCGCCCTAAATGTAATATACTCCTCACTAATAATAGACATTGTTTTCTTTTCAAACAATTACAACAACCTTACATCTGATTGTTCTGATGGTCTAACAGAGCCGAGGCTGTCTGTCTTGTTCTCCCACCACTGAAACGCCCCTCACACCAGACTTCTATTTAATCTTTTCCTGCTACTCTCTCACTTTCTTTGTCTCATAGTTTGGCCTTTCTTTCTTTCTTTCTTTCTTTCTTTCTTTCTTTCTTTCTTTCTTTCTTTCATATAGCGCCCCTAACAGGGCACACCATCAAAAAGGCACAAATTCCAAGCAGTGTAGCACAAGATGCGAGTCGCAGTCTGTGTGTCTCGTATCCCCCATTAAAAACCGCCTAATCAATCCGAAACAACGGCTGTAATTCCAAAGAAATCAGACGACACCCATGTGGAGATGAGCAAGGCGGAGAGCCGCCAGCCAAAGCTAACATCCCCTCCCGCCGCCATTGTTTCACTTATAGCCGTGTCGGTCCCAGTTACTTTTGTTTTGCTTGGCCCCATTTTGTTCCAACTCTCCACAGGCCTGACCTTTTAATATTAAATACATGTTATGATTATTATTATTATTCTTGTAATACCTAAAGATGACATTTTATTCATCTGATTCAAGTACTCTGCCGTGTCTCATATTTCTGTAAGCTGGAAGCGATCACAGCGTTCCTTCTGACTGATCTGCAGCGGACTGCTGACCCGTCCGGAGTTGGTGAAGCAGGCTGGCACTCCTCCTGTAGTTTTTAAATGATCCTCAGTTAAAGGTCTGGTCATCTAAGGGGTCAGAGCAGGGTGAAGCTGTACTGGGGTCCCTGGGGAGGGGATTGGGGGGGGGGGGGGGGGGGGTAGAGGTTGGGTTTTTTTGTTCATTGAAAAGTAAAAGCGCTTTGATTTAATTTATATTAATCGGCAATTCTCAATCATTTAAACTGCTCACCTCTAAGGCAACTTCAAGAGAAAGACCCCCGATCTCAAATCACTCGTGAATAAATCGAGCTATCATAAACTTCACGAGAAAGACCCGCCCAGATCTTACATGGATCATCAATGATCCGAGCTATCATAAAATTCAACTGAAGGACCCCCATCTCCCTCCAGATCATACATCAACTGTCCATGAATCAAGCTATCGTTAGCTTCAAGAGAAAGACCCCCAGCTCCCCCCAGATCGTACATCGACCTTCAATGAATCGAGCTATGGTAAACTTCAAGAGATGGACCCACATGTCCTCCTGTTTTCATTTGTATTTGTCATTCGCACAAAGGAAATCATCTTTGACTTCCCGATAAACTGCGCAGGCCTGGCCCCCCTTCTTCATCAAATGGTGATTGTGTGGAGAGGGTCCCAGCCTTCAGATTCTTAGGTACCTCTACTGAGCTATCTTGGACTGCACGCACCAAAGTGGCCATTAAAAACGCACAGCAGCGACTTCACTTCCTGAGACTGCTTAGGAAGAATAACCAGGATCAAAAGCTGCTGGTGAACTTTCACTGCTCCTCCATAGAGCGCGTGCTAACATATCGCATCACAGGGGGGTACAGAAGGTGCGTTGCAGCAGACAGGAGGGGGCTTCAGCATGTTAACAGTGCAGCTCAGAAGAGTGTTGGCTGCTTGCCTCTCTGCCTTTGCTATAAGACTTGTGTACACTTCAGGCTGCCTCGGCAGGGCAAAAACATTATGACGGACCCTCACATTCCTGTTTGACCTGCTGCCCTCTGGGAGGCGCTAGTGGTCCATCATATCAAGGACAGACAGACTCGGGGACAGTTTCATAACTACATTGAACCTCTCTCTGTGTCTCTGTCTCTGTCCCTTGATCTTTTCTCTCTCCACCTCTTTCTCACCTTTTATTATGTAATAATCCTCTGTGTAATAATCACTAGTGCAATATTCTCCTATTTATTCCATATACAATATTTTACATTATTGGTATTCTTTGCATCATATCGGGGTAATTCTTTGTGCAATACCCACATCTTGTTTAGTAATGATGCATTTGTTGCTTAGCAATGCCACATTATTACCTATTAATTAGTATTTTTATATATTCTTTTTATCAGTTTTTTATGTAGTAGTTTATAGTTACTGTAAAAATGATTGATTGTTTTCTTTTTTTCCTTTTCATCTGAAGAAGTAGCTGTTTTTAACTTCATTATACATGATATAATGACAACACGGGCTTCTAATCTAATTTAATCTAATCTAATCTAGATGGCACATCACAGACATTAACACTTTTACAAATCCCATACCAAACGGCATATAATCAAGACATATGCGTTGCAATTCTCATTCCAACAGATGACGCATCACAGACATTAAGCACTGCTCTTACAAATCGTATTCCAAATGGCACATAATCAAGACATATGCATTACAATAGTCATTCCAACAGATGGCGCATCACGGTCATTAGGCACTGCTTTTACAAATCCCATTCCAAATGCCATATAATCGAGACATATATTACAATTGTCATTCCAACAGGAGGTGCATCACGGACATTAAGCACTGCTTTTACAAATCCCATTCCAAATGTCATATAACCGAGACATATGCATTAGAATTGTCATTCCAACAGGAGGTGCATCACGGACATTAAGCACTGCTTTTACAAATCCCATTCCAAATGTCATATAACCGAGACATATGCATTACAATTGTCATTCCAACAGGAGGTGCATCACGGACATTAAGCACTGCTTTTACAAATCCCATTCCAAATGGCATATAAACAAGACATATCTTTGCAATTGTCATTCCAACAGATGGTGCATCAAGGTCATTAGGCACTGTTTTTACAAATCCCGTTCCAAAGAGCATATAAATGAGACATATGCCTTGCAGTGGTCATTCCAACAGGAGGCGCATCACAGACATTAAGCACTGCTTTTACAAATCCCATTCCAAATGTCATATAACCGAGACATATGCATTGCAATTGTCATTCCAATAGTTGGCGCATCACGAACATTAAGCACTGCTTTTACAAATCCCATTCCAAATGGCATATAAACGAGACATATCTTTACAATTGTCATTCCAACAGATGGTGCATCATGGTCATTAGTCACTGTTTTTACAAATGCCATTCCAAAGAGCATATAAACGAGACATATGCATTGCAATGGTCATTCCAACAGGTGGCGCCTCACGGACATTAAGCACTGCTTTTACAAATCCCATTCCAAATGGCATATAAACGAGACATAAGCATTGCAATTGTCATTACAACAGATGGCACATCATGGACATTAAGCTCTGCTTTTACAAACCCCATACCAAATGGCATATAACCGAGACATAATTCATTGCATGCTGCATGGCAAACGGTAACTCTGATGTCTACATTGATTATGTACATTTCAAACTATCTTAGATAGGTAGCACAGCTAGTCCCACTTAGTAAAAGGGTGTTTATGTGTCCATCCAGTTGTTATGTCTTTGTTATTTCAACAAATGGAGCACCACAGACATTAACGCTGCATTTACAAACCCCATTCCATATTTCATTAAACTGAGACATACGCCAGCATTTCTCAACCTTTAAGTATTTGCGACCCGAGTTTTCATAACAGTTTTAATCGCGCCCCCCTGACGTTTTTTTGAAACCCTAATAAAATTTATTCCTATATTTTTTGCTGCCAATACACCACAGTTTGAGGACCGTTGACATATGCATTGCATTTTTCATTCCAGTGGATGGTGCATCACAAACATTTGTAGTAATGTCTTTTATCACTAAACATGTTTTGTTATACACCATCTGTTGGAATGACAAATGCAACATATTTTAACTACTACATGTTTTACAGAATACATTCCAGTAGTGCACTGTAAACATTAACACTGAGGTCTACGTTGATTACTTAGAAGTCAACCTGGAGTAGCACAGCTAGTCTACATATATTAAACAACAAACAACAGTGTCCAGCATCCATGCCCAGGGTTTAATGTCGTAAGGGATACACGTGAGGATACATTCTTCTCCTTTCACCTGTCCCCCATCAACTTTCAATGCCCAGGGAGTATTTATGTCCAGGATGTATTATAAACCAGGCGGGCACATGATCATCTAGTGAGTGACCCGCTTTACCCTTGAGGGTTGCCCTACTTTTGCATTCACCACTTGAATGCTTTTTGACCTGCTGTACTTTTACCAGTGGTGTTACCATCTTTTTTTGGCTCTGGCACTTCTGTGCCAGCCTCCCACCATGTTACACAAAATCTCCCATCAGCTTCACCACTGCTGCTGGCTTTGTTCCTTTTCCTAACTCCCAGTTCTCCAGCCTGCTGACTCTTGAATAAACCCTGCATTCATTTTTTCCCTCTCCGGGTGATTGGCTGAGGGCAGACGCTAATCCCAGCTGCTTGACAGGTGGCACTGTGCCAGCGGAGCACCTGCTTTGGCAGTTTCACGGTTTTTGAGAGCTCTGGTACTGCGATCCCATGTGAAAGGGCGGTTGGGGGGGGGGGGGTTTGGGGGGAGAGCATTAAACTCCGCTTCACTCCCAAACATTGTTTTACTTGCCTCTGCTGAAATGTTCCCACGTTCTTCATCTCCAAAATTTCCTCTTGGAGAGAAACTGCATGAATGTAAGGAACGTGACAGAATCGAATAGGGCCCTTCCGCCAACATGGTGTGGATATTGGCTCTCCTGGGACCGTGACCTTGGCGTGGTCGAGGGGATCCTTAGAACCCCACTGTTGGTAGTCGGGTGCTTCTTGGTGATAAAAGGGGACATCAGTGCCCACCTTGAAGGTAAACATCTGGTGATGGGGTGACCTGTGTACTCAGTCAGGCTCAATATAAAAAACAGGCCATGTTAGGGCTCACAATGTGACTGGCACAATGGGTCAGATCAGTGCTTGGGTGGCAACATGGCACTTCAATGGGGCAAAAGTGGCCAGTTAGCTGTAAAATTATTAGCTAGTGCGAATGATAATGGGCACTCTTGTGACGACAAGGAAGCCAAAGTATACAAAGATGGCAGACTTTAATGGGCCCTCTTGTATTTTCCTCAAACTTACTTTGAAAGCTAGGGGGCGCTCTGCCACCCAGGGTGAGAGAACTCACATTTCAGCCATTCCATTGTGCTTAAAGGAAAGTAATTGACTTGCATAGAAACTGGGATCATTTTCTCAAAGGTCAATGAACCCGGTCAATAAAGAATCAATTTAAATTCTCATCCCAGACACATAAGATGTTAATGGCCATTCCTGACCTGTGCAACTGGCCATCATGCCAGGTGGTCCCCCAAGCACAGAGGTCCCGCTTTATGCTTGTTGCTGCCTTGGCTCCCCATGACCCTCTAATGTACAAAGTGGTCTCAGAAGGCAGACCAGTGTCCAATGTATCAGTCCACCTTTATTTTATATAGCAACAAGAATGACGGCAAAGCAGTTCACGCCTCCCATCTGAAGGGTCCTGGGTTCAAATTCCAACCCATGTGGGTTTACATGTTCACCTGATGTCTGAGTCGCTTTGTCTTCAAAAGGAGAGCAGCCCATGGCATATAGTCCTTTGAGGAGCTCCCTCTAGTGGCATCAAGTAGGTGAGCAAATACAGTCATGAAAAAGTTTGGGACCCCCTCTTCATTCTTTGGATTTTTGTTTCTCATTGGCTGAGCTTTCAAAGTAGCAACTTCCTTTTAATATTTGACATGCCTTATGGAAACAGTAGGATTTCAGCAGTGACATTAAGTTTACTGGATTAACAGAAAATAGATAGATAGATAGATAGATAGATAGATAGATAGATAGATAGATAGATAGATAGATAGATAGATAGATAGATAGATAGATAGATAGATAGATAGATACTTTATTAATCCCAAGGGGAAATTCAGATACTCCAGCAGCAGCATAATGATAAAGAACAATATTAAATTAAAGAGTGATATCACTACAGGTATACAGACAGACAGTAACTTTGAGTAATGTTAACGTTTACTAACGGGTGGAATTGAAGAGTTGCATAGTGTAGGGGAAGAACGATCTCCTCAGTCTGTCAGTGGAGCAGGACGGTAACAGCAGTCTGTCGCTGAAGCTGCTCCTCTGTCTGGAGATGATCCTGTTTAGTGGATGCAGTGGATTTTCCATGATTGACAGGAGTCTGCTCAGCGCCCGTCGCTCTGCCACGGATGTCAAACTGTCCAGCTCCATGCCAACAATAGAGCCTGCCTTCCTCACCAGTTTGTCCAGGCGTGAGGTGTCTTTCTTCTTTATGCTTCCTCCCCAGCACACCACTACGTAGAAGAGGGCGCTCGCCACAACCGTCTGATAGAACATCTGCAGCATCTTATTGAAGATGTTGAAGGACGCCTGCCTTCTCAGGAAGTATAGCCGGCTCTGTCCTCTCTTGCACAGAGCATCAGTATTGGCAGTCCAGTCCAATTTATCATCCAGCTGCACTCCCAGGTATTTATAGGTCTGTACCCTCTGCACACAGTCACCTCTGATGATCACGGGGTCCGTGAGGGGCCTGGGTCTCCTAAAATCCACCACCAGCTACTTGGTTTTGCTGGTGTTCAGGTGTAGGTGGTTTGAGTCGCACCATTTAACAAAGTCCTTGATTAGGTCCCTATACTCCTCCTCCTGCCTACTCCTGATGCAGCCCACGATAGCAGTGTTGTCAGCGAACTTTTGCACGTGGCAGGACTCCGAGTTATATTGGAAGTGCGATGTATATAGGCTGAACAGGACCGGAGAAAGTACAGTCCCCTGCGGCGCTCCTGTGCTGCTGACCACAATGTCAGACCTGCAGTTCCCAAGGCGCATATACTGAGGTCTGTCTTTAAGTATGACTCTACTCCCATCTCTGTCAGCTTGTCCCTAAGGAGCAGAGGTTGGATGGTGTTGAAGGCGTCATCATGTTGATATGCATCATAACAAAATTAGACAGGTGCATAAATGTGGGCGCCCCAACAGAGATATGACATCAATACTTAGTTGAGCCTCCTTTTCAAATCTAACAGCCTCTAGACGCTGTCCTCCTATAGCCTTTGATGAGTGTCTGATTCTGGATGGAGGTATTGTTGACCATTCTTCATACAAAATCTCTCCAGTTCCGTTCAATTTGATGGACAGCCTGCTTCAAATCATCCCATAGATTTTCGATGATATTCAAGTCAGGAGACTGTGACGGCCATTCCAGAACATTGTACTTCTCCCTCTGCATGAATGCCTTTGTAGATTTGAAACTGTGTTTTGGATCGTTGTCTTGTTGGAATATCCAACCCCTGCGTAACTTCAACTTTGTGACTGATGCTTGAACATTATCCTGAAGAATTTGTTGATTTTGGGTTGAATTCATCTGACCCTCAACTTTAACAAGGGCCCCAGTCCCTGAACTAGCCACACAGCCCCACAGCATGATGGAACCTCCACTAAATTTGACAGTAGGTAGCAGGTGTATTTATTGGAATACGGTGTTCTTCTTCCGCCATGCAAAGCGCTTTTTGTTCTGACCAAATAACTCCATTTTTGTCTCATCAGTCCAAAGCACTTTGTTCCCAAATGAATTTGGCTTGTCTAAATGTGCATTGGCATACAATAAGCGACTCTGTTTGTGGCGCGAGTACGGAAAGGGCTTCTTTCTCATCACCCTGCCATACAGATGTTCTTTGTACAAATTGTGCTGAATTGTAGAACGATGTACAGATACACCATCTGCAGCAAGATGTTCTTGCAGGTCTTTGGAGGTGATCTGTGGGTTGTCTGTCACCATTCTCACAATCCTGCTCATATGCCGCTCCTGTATTTTTCTTGGCCTGCCAGACCTGCTGGGTTTAACAGCAACTGTGCCTGTGGCCTTCCATTTCCTGATTCCATTCCTTACAGTTGAAACTGACAGTTTAAACCTCTGAGATGGCTTTTTGTAGCCTTCCCCTAAACCAGGAGACTCAACCATCTTTGTTTTCAGATCTTTTGAGAGTTGCTTTGAGGATCCCATGCTGTCACTCCTCAGAGGAGAGTCAAAGGGAAGGAAGCACAACTTGTAATTGACCACCTTAAATCCCTTTATATCTCATGATTGGACACACCTGTCTATGAAGTTCAAGGCTTAACGAGCTCATCAACCAATCAGCATTGAGCAGTGACAGGCATTCAAATCAGCACAATGACAAGGGGACCCACATTTGTGCAGAGCCAGTTTTTCACATTTGATTTAATTTCATACAACTAAATACTGAGTCACTAAAATCTTTGTTGGGAAAACACCGCAGTACTCAGATGTTCCTAGGAAATGAAAGACGTACCACTGATATCTTTATTGTTGAAAGGAGAGTCAATTATTATGCAGGCTGAGAGGGGGTCACAAACTTTTTCATATGACTGTAGCCTTGCTTTCCATTAGTCAAGGGTGGATGAAGATACAGTGCTCTGTGTTTAAGTGGGAGCCCCTCAACAATGGCCATTCAAAGTCATATCAGAAGCTCCCCCTGGTGGCATAAAGCAGGGGCGCAAATAGAAGGATGCTGAGGGTATTCTGTATAGTAGTGGCGATCCATAAATAGCTTTGCTTCTGTCTTCAAAGTGTGTGTGGTGGGGTGGAGGGTCCCCATCTCCCCAACCTAATTGTAGCAGAATAAAGTGTATTACTACGCTCTGTTCAAGGGGTACCTCTGATCCCAGTTCTTGATCATGGAGGATTAAGCTGCAGCACCATGTCTTTAAGGGGGTTGCTGATTACCCTGCTGCCCTCCCAATGGTCATTCAAAGTTCTTTGAAAAGATTCCCCCCTAGTTATATCAAGCAGGGCCACAAATGGGGGCCCATACCAGTGGATGCCCATAAAAAGCCTTGCTGTCCTCTGGTCATGGACACACAAAAATATAGTACTCCATCTTCAAGGAACAGCCCTCCTTCCCACTGATAGGCCATTTATCATCTTTTGAGGAATTCTACCTAACTCTCCCTAGTGGTATCAAGTAAGAACACAAACTGACGGGATGCATAGGGTGCATTGGTGACCAACAGTGAACGGGTTGGTGGCATAAATCACTTTACAGGTTTCTAGTCATGGGCAGATGAAAATACAGCACAATGTTTTCAGGGGGAACTCCTGACTCTCCCCATAATAACCATTGAGAGGATCCTCCTAGTAGCACAAAGTAAGGGTATAAATAGGTGGTTTGTGGGGGGGGGGGGCATAGTGGTGGAAGCCCATAAATAGCCTTCCTGTTTCTTCAAATTGCCAGATTTCTGTTTTAAAGGGTACGTACAACCCAGTTGCAACTGAAAGTCCTTTGAGGAGCTCCCCCTAGTGGCACCAAGTAAGAGCATAAATAGGAGAGGCGCATAGGGTATGTTGCATGGCAGCCAACAAATAGCCTCACTGTTTCTTCAAATGGCCAGTTCTCTGTCTTCAAAGAGGAGTTTTTGCACTCTTCCTGAAATACCACGGGGGCCACCCCCCCACCCCCATCATTTTTATGTTGTTGCTCACGTCGTGGTACTACTGCACACCACTCAAAATTCAAAGTGGAAGTGAAGAAACTTTAAGTACCAGTCATGTGTTATTCACACCCACCCGCTCATCAGTAGACACAGTTAGAGGGAACTTAGGTTGTAATCCCACTGCTGACACCACAGTGTGACCACAAGCAAGTCATTTCACCCCCCTGTGCTCCAGCTGGAAGAAGAAAAGAAATGGAACCAACTGCATCTCAAATGTTTCAGTGGATAAAAGCGTCAGCCTAGTAATAATAAGCAAAGACAAGGACAATCATCAGTAGCTGAACTCCTAGAGGGAGCTGTCGTTTGTCCTCCCCACTAAGGAAGTTATGATTGGTATTCTTTTATTAATTTTTTTACAGTTTTCCTGATGAGTTTTTAAGACTTCTTGGTGGCTATTCCAGGGTTTCTGGGACTGATTCATTAAGGCATTTATTTTGTCCTATCTTGGTTCTTGACTAAGCTGTCATTTTTTTAGTGTCTTATCATGGCATCATTTTGAATATTGATGGGTGGCACCCTTTTGAATAGTCATGGGGGTCACCATTTTGAATATCAATGGGTGTCACCATTTTTAATATTGATGGGCAGCGCCATGTTGAATATCGGCAGGTGGTGCCATTTTGAATATCAACAGACGGTGCCATTTTGAATATCGACTAGCGGCGCCATTTTGAATATCAACAGCTGGCACCATTTTGAATATTGATGTGGGGCACCCTTTTGAATTGTGACAGTGTCACAATTTTGAGTATGAGTGGGCAGCAGCATTTTGCATACCGACAGGCGGTGCCATTTTGAATATTGATGGGCAGCTCCATTTTGAATATCAGCAGGCAGCACCGTTTTGAATATTGATGGGTGGCAGCATTTTGAATATTGATGGGTGGAGCCATTTTGAATATTGACGGGTGTCGCCATTTTTAATATGAATGGGTGCTGCCATTTTGAATATTGACAGGTGGTGCCATTTTGAATATCAACAGCTGGCACCATTTTGAATATTGATGGGTGGCACCCTTTTGAATAATGACGTGTCACTATTTTGACTATCAACAGGCGACGCCATTTTGAATATCGATGGGCGATGCCATTTTAAATATCAACAGACGGTGCCATTTTGAATATCGACTAGCGGCGCCATTTTGAATATCAACAGCTGGCACCATTTTGAATATTGATGTGGGGCACCCTTTTGAATAATGACGTGTCACTATTTTGAATATCGACAGACGATGCCATTTTGAATATCGATGGGGGGGCACCCTTTTGAATTATGACGGGTTTCACTATTTTGAATATCGACAGGCGGTGCCATTTTGAATATCAACAGCTGGCACCATTTTGAATATTGATGGGTGGCACCCTTTTGAATTATGACTGGTTTCACTATTTTGAATATCGACTGGTGGCGCCATTTTGAATATTGATGGGCTACGCCATTTTGAATATCGACAGGTGTGCCATTTTGAATATTCACAGGTGGCACCATTTTCTTACTTTCACATCAGCCATTGCCAAGGCAGTTTCCCAGAAGTCTCCAGTAGCAGGCTCACATGATGTCATTGGTGCGACACTATTAAAAAGGTCGAGGGTATCCGTGTTTTGGGTAAAACTAGAAGACTTCACATGTGCATCTCATTATGTTCATTCTAATTTTTCTGATTTACTTTCCAGTTTACAAATCTGATTGCCGTGTCACGTTTCCAGCTTGGCAAAAGTTCGGTTCTGTCTCTTTTGCCGTGTTTCTGATTTCTTCTCGTTTCATCTTCTGGACTCAAAATAAAAATCCTTCTGCTCCAGCAGAACAAAAGACAGCCTCTTATAGGTCACTTCCTTGACTCCTCCCACCACCAATTTTCACTTCTGCCAATCACACCTTACCAACAGCAGGCTGCTACTCAACAGTATCAGAATGGGAAAATGAGGGACGGGGCCTGATGATCAATTTAAATACGACTCTCACTTTATGGGTGGCGTAGCGGTAAGCGCTGCAGCCTTAAAAATCCTGGGTTCAGATCTCGCTGCGTGTGTTTATGTCGGTTCTTCTCCTTCTGCTCCTCCATTTATCCCGGAGATGCCTGTCAGTATGAGTGGGCTGTGTGGGTTCGGGGTTTGCACCTAACTTAAGCCTCGTTCTGTAAAGACACAGAAGGGCTCGGAGCAGGACTGAGAATGTCATGCCATCCATTCTATACTTTATATAGCACCTTTCATGTGGTGAGCACTAGTGCAGAATGTGCCATCTTTTAAGAATCTGGGCTGGAGCCCAACCTGACAGCACACCGTATCTGTTTTGTGTTTCTCGCAGCTGAAGGGTCCGTCTGCCGTCTGCAAGAAAGAGCGAGCAGCAGAGGCTCCCTACCCGGCACGTCTCGGCTTTTGAAGAAGAGATTTACAAGCGCGGCCGAGTTTGCTCCTGAGACACGTAAGTGATTATGAGGTGGCGGGTGGGGCACCGGGGCTTCCAATCCAACAATCCATTCACTTTTCGGACAGGCTTCATCCATTTTAAAGACATGTAGCAAGAGGAACAGTCCAGGATGGAACAGTAGAAAACTCAGAGATACTATATAAGAGTACTGGCTTATCCTGGTCACTTTCTGTGTGATATTTGCATGTTCTCCCCATACATAGTGCTATGGATTTCCACCCACATTCCAAAGACGGGTCTTCTGATGGCCCACCCAGGATGGGCTCCCACATTGTGCTCAATGGATAAAGCAGGTCACCTCAACACCCTCACACTACGCCGTTGGATTTAGTTTAATTAAAAATGGTAACCTCTGTTCTTGATCTGTCCAGGCAGTGTGGTGGTTAAGGCTTTGGTGGTTGTGGGTTCAAGTCCCACTACTAACACTTTGTGACCCTGAACAAGCCACTTGACTTGCCTTTACCCCAATGGGAAAACCAAAAGAAATGGAACCAATTGTATCATAAATGTTGTAAGTCGCCTTGCATGAAGGTGTGAGCCAAATAAGTAAATGTAATATAACTATAAGGTAATTCTTGTGTTATGGCGCCCCCTGTGGCAATTAAAAAAACTAAGAATTCTGCCTTATTCGACTCTTTGTTGGCCTGGCAAGGTAAGGATGAGTAAAAGGAGAGCGCTCTCAGTCAGCTGCTTCAAAACAACACTCCATAAAGTTTCAAGTCTACCAGGCCACAGCGCCCTCTTGTGGCCCCTGAGATCACAGCCAAACCCTTGCATAGTCTTCTTTAAATTGGCCAGACAAGGACACGCCTTCTGCTTATTCACCATGTGGACCCCACCTTTAAAAGGGCAAACTTCAAAGGTAAAAGCCTCTAAAGCAGGGGTGTCCAACTCTGGTCCTGGTGGGCCGCAGCGGCTGCAGGTTTTCATTCTAACCATCTTCTTAATTAGTGAGCCGAGACAGAACTTGTTTCACCTTCATTTTAATTGACGTGACTCAGACCCCCTTAGTTGTTTCTTTTTCCTTAATGAGCAGCCAAACAATAAGGAGACACAAAACGAGCCGCCACATGACCAGCTCCCCTGAAAATAAAGAAAGGTGAAGGTGTCGGTCGTGTTGGTTTGCTCAGATCACCCAAAACATCCTGACGGTGGTCTTAGAAAAAACAGAAAATCAACAGCCTGCCAACAAGAGCAGCCACAAGTCATGTGTCACACGCGTGTGCATGGGATGCAGCTGAAGGGCCTCAATGGTGACAATTCCATGCCTGACCTGGGGGTGGCAAGGTGCACTGACTTATTCTCTCAATCCTCTGCAGACCATTCATGGGAAATCCCACAGGGTTCCGGCGCCCTTGATGACATCACTTCCTGTCCCGATGACATCACTTCCGGTCCAGGCCTTTAAAGCCTCCATCTTTGCCACATGTCTTCAGTTTTGTTTTGGACTTTGAACCAGAGACAACTCATCAAAACGTAACCCTTTTGCAGCCAGGGCATAATACACGGGTGGCTGCCCCAAACCTTTTTTTGTCTCCTGTCCGTTCTTGTGACACATGATATTCAATAATGGCTTTAATTAACAGCAAGGATTGGCTTCTCATTAAGAAACTGGTTGGAGTGAAATTGGCTGAGTTTGACGTTCTACTTTATCTGGTCATCTGTCGGCTCGTTTCACGTCTCATTTCTATTTGGCTGCCTTTTTAATAAAGAAACGAATCAATTCAGAGGACTGAATCCTTAAAAACAGGCCAATTAAAATGAAGGGAAAAGGAGATAATTAGCAGTGAAAACTGGGCACTGATTAGGTAAAGGGTTAGAATGAAAACCTGCAGCCACTGCAACCCACCAGGCCTGGAGTTAAACACCCCTGCACTAAAGCCACAATTAGGTACTGCCCCCCTAGAGGCTTCCCCTACTTGCCTATCCTGTTTAATTATTCGAAACCCCACCCGTGACACGTGCCACCATCTGAGGCTGCTTGGCCATCTTGACACTTCCTGGCTCCCCGTCATTTAGTCAGCTTGCCCTGTTTGTTTTGACGTGATTGGGTTTCTACACCTTCATCCTCCTCATTTTTCTGCTCTAGAGTTTTCTGTAAATTCATATTTTGGATGGGTTGACTCCTTACTTTCAATCACAAGACCACATCCTTGTGCCCAGCAGCTGCCCATCCCACTGAACCAAACCCCCACCATACACTGAGGTGAACCACCTGACCTCCTCTGGTCAGTGCCAACTGATTCTCTTTGACCTTGCTCTCTCGCTCACTCCCAACTTATTAAATGGTTGCCACCATTTTGAAATGTCTTTCCTGTTACACAGATAAGTGCTGGTCTTTCTGAGCCCTGCCAGGCCCTTACCCTTGTCCTGTGCAACCCTTATCCCTTAACCCACCAGGCCAATCATTCACAGGTGTCACTACATTCTCTAGTTCTGTTAAGCAAGTCCAGAACTCACTCCACCCCTTACATTGCCCCAACACTATCAATTAATGAAGGGGTGTAACTTTAAGTGCCAGTCCCCTCTTGCATATTTACCCATTTGGCACTGACCCCCCCACCCCCTCACCCAGTGGACCTTCCTCCCAAAATCAAGTTCTAGACAGGCTGACCCCCTCACTCCGTTCAGTATAGTTCCTCTCAAATCCATCCTATGTGTCGTGCTGCTTGTGCCATCTATTGAAACGCTGCCCTTTCTATGCCGCCTTCTCATCAACCAAACTATGAAGCATTTGACATGGCATCAGTGGAGACCAATTTTGAAAATATGCCAAGCAATCTGTCAGCTCTGCGTTAATGGGCAGTCTTCTGTGGGCGAGAATGGTCTGGGCATCAGGTTTCTTATTTGCTAAGCTTGTCACTAAATTCCTGTTAAATATCTTTGGCAGACGCTTGGAGTACTTGGCACTGATCACATGACACATGGCCTCTTCATGCAAGCCTGCTTTTTATCTATTTTTTTAATATTATTGTAAATGGCCATAGCAAAGTTCCCTTAAAGTTTTGATAGCCTCTTAATTCTGTACACTACCTGCTGTGCTGCCATGCCACTGTGCCAACCATCTATACCCCATTGTAGGGCCTCAGAACTCAGCTTCTAGAGGTTTCTTTGCATCTTCTTAATTCTATGCTTCCTTGATTCTTTTTGGCTAGGTATTGAATTCACCTCCTCGAGGGCTTTGGTGTCACTTGCTCAGTTAGGCCTCTCTTTTCACACAGCTTTGAATTTCTACTTAATTTCATAACAATGTGAATGGTGGAGGGCACTATATTCAGTTTCTTCTTATTCCCTATCATTACCACAGCGGCCCAGCAGTTGACACTGCTTCCTCATGCCTCCCTCAGCCAGTTCTTTTCTATGTGGCATGTACATATTCTCCTGGTGTCCTTGTGGGGTTTCCTCCATGTGCTTTTGCATCAGGTTCATTTATCCTTCTATACTAGCCAGGAAAGAGTGGGCATGCCCAGTGATGGATAGGCCTCCCAGTCCCCCTTACCATCAACCTGAACTGAACAACATAATAACGACAGCAACATTTAGTTCTACAGTGCTCTTAATTTTCATACAAAGGATGTAGCTCAGAGATGTCAAAGAAAAAAATACAAGAAAAGAAAAACAAATTAAAAATAGTTATAAAGAACCCACCTTAGTAAAAGGATAAGTGTCTGTGTATCTGTGAGTCTCTCTGGTTGCTGTGTCACTGTCATGCCAACAGAGGGTACATCGCAAACATTTGTAGTAATAAATTACGTTGTATTTGTCATTCCAGCAGATGGTGCATCACCAAAATTAACTCTGCTACTTTAAGAATACCATTCTACATAGCATATAAAAGACATATGCATTGCATTTTTCATTCCAACAGATGGCGCATCTCCAACATTAATACTGCTACTTTAAGAATCTCAAACCAAATAGCATATAACGGACATACTGTATGCATGGCATTTGCTATTCCAACAGATGCCACATCATCAACATTTGTAGTATTTAAAAACATTGCACTTGTCATTCCAACAGATGGCGCATCACCAACATTAAAACTGCTACTTTAAGAAGCTCATGCCAAATAGAATATAACAGACATGTGTATGGCATTTGCCATTCCAACAGATGCCACATCATCAACATTTGTAATAATAAAGGGCATTGAATTTTTCATTCCAACACATGGCACATCACAAACATTTGTAGTAATAAAAAACATTGCATTTGGCATTCCAACAGATGGCACATTGCCAACATTAACACTGTTATTTTAAGAATCTCATACCAAGCAGCATATAAAAGACATTTGCATTGCATTTGTCATTCCAACAGATGCCACATCATCAACATTTGTAGTATTTAAAAACATTGCACTTATCATTCCAACAGATGGTGCATCACCAACATTAAAACTGCTACTTTAAGAAGCTCATGCCAAATAGAATATAACAGACATGTGTATGGCATTTGCCATTCCAACAGATGCCACATCATCAACATTTGTAATAATAAAGGGCATTGAATTTTTCATTCCAACACATGGCACATCACAAACATTTGTAGTAATAAAAAACATTGCATTTGGCATTCCAACAGATGGCACATTGCCAACATTAACACTGTTACTTAAGAATCTCATACCAAGCAGCATATAAAAGACATTTGCATTGCACTTGTCATTCCAACAGATGCCACATCATCAACATTTGTAGTAATAAAAAACATTGAACTTGTCATTCCAACAGATGGCGCATCGCCAACATTAACACTGCTACTTTAAGAATCTCATGCCAAATAAAATATAACAGACATGTGCATGGCATTTGTCATTCCAACAGATGCCACATCATCAACATTTGTAGTAATTTAAAACATTGCACTTCTCATTCTAACAGATGGCGCATCGCCAACATTAACAGTTCTACTTTAAGAATTTCATACCAAACAGAATATAACAGACATCTGCATGGCATTTGACATTCCAACAGATGCCACATCGTCAACATTTGCAGTAATAAAGGGCATTGAATTTTTCATTCCAATACATGGCACATCACAAACATTTGTAGTAATAAAAGGCATTGCATTTTTCATTCCAACAGATGGTGCATCACCAACATTAACACTTCGTATTTAAGAATCTCATACCAAATAGCATATAACAAAGACATATGATTTGTATTTGTCATTCCAGCCAATGGTGAATCAAGAACATTCATAGTAATGTTTTTAGTAATTTTGGTAAAGTATTCCAGATGTTTTGGTGAGTAGAAACCACCTCACCAGTTTTTTTTTTATGTCTCACTCTTGAAATACTGAGCAAGCTGATCTAAGGTAACAATGAAGAATGTAAAGGATCAAGTAGTTCAAAATATAAGAAGGTGTAAGATTGTTTGAAGCCTTTTAACCTCATCAAGGATTTTGTTAAATGGTGCGACTCAAACCACCTAAAGTTGAACACCAGCAAAACCAAGGAGCTGGTGGTGGGTTTTAGGAGGCCCAGGCCCCTCACGGACCCCGTGATCATCAGAGGTGACTGTGTGCAGATGGTGCAGAACTATAAATACCTGGGAGTGCAGCTGGATGATAAATCGGACTGGACTGCCAATACTGATGCTCTGTGCAAGAGAGGACAGAGCCGGCTATACTTTCTTAGAAGGCTGGCGTCCTTCAACATCTGCAATAAGATGCTGCAGATGTTCTATCAGACGGTTGTGGTGAGCGCCCTCTTCTACGCGGTGGTGTGCTGGGGAGGCAGCATAAAGAAGAGGGACGCCTCACGACTGGACAAACTGGTGAGGAAGGCAGGCTCTATTGTAGGCACGGAGCTGGACAGCTTGACATCTGTGGCAGAGCGACGGGTGCTGAGCAGACTCCTGTCAATCATGGAGAATCCACTGCACCCGCTGAACAGGATCATCTCCAGACAGAGGAGCAGCTTCAGGGACAGACTGCTGTCACCATCCTGCTCCACTGACAGACTGAGGAGATCGTTCCTCCCCCACACTATGTGACTCTTCAGTTCCACCCGGGGGGGTAAACGTTAACATTATACAAAGTTATTATCTGTTTTTACCTACATTTTTATTACTCTTTAATTTAATATTGTTTTTTTTTTTTGTATCAGTATGCTGCTGCTGGAGTATGTGAATTTCCCCTTGGGATTAATAAAGTTATCTATCTATCTATCTATCTATCTATCTATCTCTCTATCTATCTATCTGTCTGTCTGTCTGTCTGTCTGTCTGTCTGTCTGTCTGTCTGTCTGTCTGTCTGTCTGTCTGTCTGTCTGTCTATCTATCTATCTATCTTTTATACAATTAAAAAGCTTTTGTTAAATCATCCCTAAAGGACACTGGAAGCCATTGTAATGATGCTAAGACTGTAGTGATGTGCTCAGGTTTTCTCTTTTTAGTTACAGTTCTGCATTTTGGACTTAATTGCAGCCAACATATATACAGGAGACTGCAATAATCTATACATCCAAGGCAAAAGCATGTATTAACATTTCAGTATCCTGCAGTGTGTGATCAGTAGGTGGCGCCCCAGAGCCTCAGACTCCAGACACAAGTTCACAAACACGGTCAAGGTTTCAATTAAAGTACATTGTATCGCACAACAGTAACTTTTCATGTTCTTCTTCACAAGCACAAATTCAATAATCTCCCTCCACATTCCTCCTCCTTTCAGGTGTATTTAAGATGTCACTATTCTGCATGGAGGAAGCATTTCTGGGTCAGGTGGAAGCCCAACAAAGTAGGCACAGCCATTCCCATTTTTGGTACTCACTGGGAGAGTGGGTCTGGATATGCCCACCCAGAAATGCTGCCACCCAGTACACCAGGGGTGCATGCAGTCTTGATATGCAGTTTCCTCATGTCTATCCATCAGTTAGGCATCCCAGCCTTTCAAGGATCTTCTGCTGAACCCCATTGGGATGCCAGCTCTTCTACTGTATGTTGATATGGCATGTCCACCTCCTGGATGAGACGGGGCACATCCTGCTTCTGGATACCCATCACTCTGGCCTCCTGGCCAAACAAGGCAACAGGGTGGCCTCTGCCAAGTATAAGGAGTTCACCTTACCTGTATTGTGTTCACTCGCCCTCTGTGCCTCCAATTAAAAACGAACACACCAATTGTAGACGCGATTGAAATAACAGGACCAACACCCATCATACTGGTTGCTATTTTTAATTTCAGGGGAAAAAGCAAACTTTATCCGCAAAAAATCGCTCAATGCAAACAGACAATTCGCATTTATGTTTTGTTGACTTTCCAGAACTGTTGCTTTTATTTTGTGTATAACTGCAATGGAAACGCGCCATGTGACTTTAAATTGAGATGAACAAGAACACGGGGACACGGTTGGAAATGCAAGGGTAAATTTCACTCAAACTTTCTTTACACTGAGAACCACAGACACTAAGAATTATTGACCAAGTAGCATGGTGGACAAGAGGACTTTAGGGACCCTCAAAACTCCACTTGATGTTATTTTAGAAGAATTAAGTGGACAGGATTGGCGAGCTTTGTTGGGTTCAATGGCCTGATCTCCTGGAGCACCAAGTAGGTGGAGTTGACCCCAATGGGTGGCCCAAGTAGGTGGAGTTTAGCTGTAGACCTCCAGAGCTCCGCCCTTTTACACTGCGGTTAACATTAGGGTTGTATGAGAGCTGTCTGGCTCAAACAATGCCAGGTTCACGCAGTGGACCACAGACATACAGAATAAGTGACCAAGTAGTGTGGCAGACAGGAGGACTTCAGGGACCCTCAAAACTCGACTTGATGTTATTTTAGAAGAATTAAGTGGACAGGATTGGCGAGCTTTGTTGGGTTCAATGGCCTGAGCTCCTGGAGCACCAAGTAGGCGGAGTTGACCCCAATGGGTGGCCCAAGTAGGTGGAGTCTAGCTGTAGACCTCCAGAGGTCCGCCCTTTCACACTATAGTTAACGTTAGGGTTATGTAGGAGGGCTATCTGACTCAAACAATACCAAGTTCATACAGAAGACCGTAGACACACGGAATAAGTGACCAAGTAGTGTGGTGGACAGCAGGACTTTAGGGACCCTCAAAACTCAATGTTATTTTAGAAGAATTAAGTGGAAAGGGCTGGCGAGCTTTGTTGGGCTCAGTAGCCTGTTCTCGTCCTGATTGTCCTAATGTTTTTATGCAACTTTTTGTTGTCAGGTACAAGTCAAGGAAGGTTGTAAATTTCACACAAACATTAGGACGTGTTTCTTCACACAGACACATAGTGTAAGTGACCAGGTAGCGTGGTAGACAGTAGGATTTTAGGGACCTCCAAAACTTGACTTGATGTTATTTTAGAAGAATTAAGTGGACAGGACAGGCGAGCTTTGTTGGGTTCAATGGCCTGATCTCCTGGAGCACCAAGTAGGTGGAGTTGACCCCAATGGAAGGCCCAAGTGGGTGGAGTTTAGCTGTAGACATCCAGAGCTCCGCCCTTTTACACTGTGGTTAACGTTAGGGTTGTATGAGAGCTATCTGGCTCAAATAATGCCAGGTTCACACAGTGGACCACAGACATACAGAATAAGTGACCAAGTAGTGTGGCAGACAGGAGGACTTCAGGGACCCTCAAAACTCGACTTGATGTTATTTTAGAAGAATTAAGTGGACAGGATTGGCGAGCTTTGTTGGGTTCAATGGCCTGATCTCCTGGAGCACCAAGTTGACCCCAATGGGTGGCCCAAGTAGGTGGAGTCTAGCTGTAGACCTCCAGAGGTCCGCCCTTTCACACTATAGTTAACGTTAGGGTTGTGTAGGAGGGCTATCTGACTCAAACAATGCCAAGTTCACACAGAAGACCGTAGACACACGGAATAAGTGACCAAGTAGTGTGGTGGACAGCAGGACTTTAGAGACCCTCAAAACTCAATGTTATTTTAGAAGAATTAAGTGGAAAGGGCTGGCGAGCTTTGTTGGGCTCAGTAGCCTGTTCTCGTCCTGATTGTCCTGTTTTAAAGCCAGTGTCACATTATGCAACTTTTTGTTGTCGGGTAAAAGTCAAGGAAGGTTGTAAATTTCACACAAACATTAGGACGTGTTTCTTCACACAGACACATAGTGTAAGTGACCAGGTAGCGTGGTAGACAGTAGGATTTTAGGGACCTCCAAAACTCGACTTGATGTTATTTTAGAAGAATTAAGTGGACAGGACAGGCGAGCTTTGTTAGGTTCAATGGCCTGATCTCCTGGAGCACCAAGTAGGTGGAGCTGACCCCAATGGGTGGCCCAAGTAGGTGGAGTTGACCCCAATGGAAGGCCCAAGTGGGTGGAGTTTAGCTGTAGACATCCAGAGCTCCGCCCTTTTACACTGTGGTTAACATTAGGGTTGTATGAGAGCTGTCTGGCTCAAACAATGCCAAGTCCACACAGTGGACCACAGACATACAGAATAAGTGACCAAGTAGTGTGGCAGACAGGAGGACTTTAGGGACCCTCAAAACTCAACTTGATGTTATTTTTACATTTATTTTAAAATCTAGTGCAAATACACAAGTATTTTGCAGTGTATATCTGCAATATACAACAAAAAATTATTAAACGTTTCTACAGCTTTCTTGAAAGTCTGTTTTATTACAAGTTCTTATACTTAAAATTAACAGTTGAGAAAGAGGGTTACTTACCAGAAATCCTCCGTTATAAAAGTCTGCTGCTGAAAATGACCAGACCTGTACAGCCACGTCCACTCCACTCGAGAAAGTGTTCTTCTTTTTTGGCAGTTGGAAAGCCAGCATGCTGGAAAATTTAACCGGAAGAAAATACAAACGGCCCACAAACACAGCACACGAACAACCTAAAATATTAGGTTAACTGAAATAGGATTTTTATGTTTATTCCATCCACCATAACTTACTTTGATACAAACATTTTTTTTTACTTTGACTGAGATCTGAAACCAAATATTTCAAACTACAACACTAAATAACTAATCTTAAGTTGCTTGAAAGAGAAAATTTACATTGAATGAACAACATCAATGTTATACTTTTTTCAGTGTACAGTAATCCCTCGCTATATCGCGCTTCGCCTTTCGCGGCTTCACTCTATCGCGGATTTTATATGTAAGCATATTTAAATATATATCGCGGATTTTTTGCTGGTTCACGGATTTCTGCGGACAATGGGTCTTTTAATTTCTGGTACATGCTTCCTCAGTTGGTTTGCCCAGTTGATTTCATACAAGGGACGCTATTGGCAGATGGCTGAGAAGCTACCCAACTTAATTTTCTCTCTCTCACGCTGACATTCTCTGATCCTCGTCTAAAAATGCTGAAAGATTATCTTCACGTTGCTACCTTCTGTGCAGCTGCTTCCTGAAGCGACATGCTGCACGGTGCTTCACATACTTAAAAGCACGAAGGGCACGTATTGATTTTTGACTGTTTGTTTTCCTCTGTCTCTCTCTCTCTCTCTCTCTCTCTCTCTCTCTCTCTCTCTGCTCCTGACTGAGGGGGTGTGAGCTGCCGCCTTCAACAGCTTTGTGCCGCGGTGCTTCGCATACTTAAAAGCCAAACAGCCCTATTGATTTGTTTGCTTTCCTCTCTATCTCTCTGACATTCTCTGCTCCTGATGCGCACTCCTTTGAAGAGGAAGATATGTTTGCATTCTTTTAATTGTGAGACGGAACTGTCATCTCTGTCTTGTCATGGAGCACAGTTTAAACTTTTGAAAAAGAGACAAATGTTTGTTTGCAGTGTTTGAATAACGTTCCTGTCTCTCTACAACTTCCCGTGTTTCTGTGCAAATCTGTGACCCAAGCATGACAATATAAAAATAACCATATAAACATATGGTTTCTACTTCGCAGATTTTCACCTTTCGCGGGGGGGTTCTGGAACGCAACCCCCGCGATGGAGGAGGGATTACTGTAATACCACAGCATGGTCTTTGAATGGAGAGAGAGCTGACCTGGCCTGTTCTTTATATGGAACAATGGAGAGACAGATAGAGAGAGAGGCGGGGAGATGGCCTATTGTCCGTTATTTTGCACCTCAATCAAACTCTGTGGAGTCCTATGTATTCATTTGTAAAAGTGTCCTCTGACGGTGGGAGATAAAGAAGGCTTTAAACAAATGAGAAGGGACTTAACATGCTACACAACTGTCCCAGTTTGGGACTTTGAAAATCTGGTCTCCTTATAACTTACTATCGGAGTGCCCCATTTGGGACGTCCATAACGGTCAGTCACTCTAATAAAGTTTGTCTTTCACTCCTGTTATTCTCTAACACTCGTCATACCCGAACAGCTTTGCAAGTCCCATTTCATGAAAATTATGACAGCCAGATATCCTCAACCAGAGAAGAAATTAATCACAGAAGGTTTCTCATTGGGCGGCATGGTGGCGCAGTGGGTAGCACTGCTGCCTCGCAGTTAGGAGACCTGGGTTCGCTTCCCGGGTCCTCCCTGCGTGGAGTTTGTATGTTCTCCCTGTGTCTGCGTGGGTTTCCTCCCACAGTCCAAACACATGCAGGTTAGGTGCATTGGTGATTCTAAAATGTCCCTGGTGTGTGTGCCCTGTGGTAGGCTGGCACCCTGCCCGGGGTTTGTTTCCTGCCTTGTGCCCTGTGTTGGCTGGGATTGGCTCCAGCAGACCCCCGTGACCCTGTAGTTAGGATATAGCAGGTTGGATGGATGGAGGGTTCTCATTTATTTATTTAGGTTATGTTAATTAGCAACTGCCACTGTATATGAATATAGTGTCTGTGTGTGTGTGTGTGTGTGTGTGAGTGAGAGTGGTCCCTGTGATGGACCACAGTCCTGCCCATCATGCCTACTTGTAGCCTTTTGCCCAGTCCTAGCGGGATAACCTCTGACCCACCCCACACACACACACAACCCTGAATTGGACGGAGAAGGTTCCAGAACCTACCCATTGAGAGGCACAGTCCTCGAATGTCATGCCATGCGTACTTTTTCTGACTTGTCATTAAAACTGCAACACCAAGTTACATGCGCCGCCCTCTTTGACATTGGTGGTCACGAGTCACATGATTAGCATTGCGGGTCACTTCTACAAACATCATGGTGATGACCTACCAATTAAAACCACAAAGTGACCAAACAAGACACCTCAATGAAACATCGCTCTGCTGAAGTCACTTTCGTAATGTTAAAGATAACAAAGAAATGCAGAAACAAATGGAATATGTATAAATATTGATGGCATAATCCTTTAAATAAAGGCTCAAATTCTTGACAGTATGATTTCAATTTTTGGTTTTAATTGTTGTACGGGGGCAGCGAGCACAAATAAGAATGCCAACGTATTGTCGCCACATGGCAAGTGAAGCCTGCATGCAGCAGCTCCGATTTTTGGATTTTACAATCTGTGTGCTAAAAAAACAAAACCCTTACATAAGTGACATTCACACATAATTATGCATTATGAAAACATTTGTTATGAATCATGAGGTGAAGAAAGGCAAGGCGCAGCTGAGGAGGAAGAAAATAAAAGAGAATAAAAACACGAGCCGCCTGTCTGAGCACCCGTCACTTGGCACCTTCATCTACAGCAGCTGAATTGTTAATCGGCGTCTTCACAGCCGCACAGCTTTAACCCAAACTGGAGCAAATATCCACTTACACAAATCTAACATCATGACGATTCTGTGTTTTAATGACTTTATCGTTTATTTGGTTCATTTCAGAATTTATCAGATGTTTTTCTGGTTGTTTATTTATAAGTAGCCTTCCTGCTTTATACAGGCTGGCCGGGATTTTCTAACCGGCTTATTCCTAAACAGTATACTGGGGGCTGCTGGTACCTAAGGCAAGCTAGCATAGGGTGCAAGACAGGGGCAAACCCAGGACAGGGTGCCAGTCCATCACATTGCGAACACACATACACACACATCCACTAGGACCAATATAGAAATGCCAATGCACTCCATGTCTTTGGACACTAGGAGGAAACTGGAGCACCCCGTGGAAACCCACGCAGATACGGGAAGAACACGCAAACTGCCACGCAGTGAGGACCTGGGACACGAACCCAAGTCTCCTTACTGCGAGGCAGCAGCGCTACCACTGCGCCACTGTGCCGCCTAGTATATATCAATAACATCGGAATAATAATGGAAATAAAGAGAAAACATGCCCACAAAAAAATGACAAAATGGGATTCAGGGATGGGATTTAGAGGCATTGTGCCATCGTGCCCTGCAGCCCGCCTCGTGCTGCTGCTTTTGCATGTAATTCTCTTCAGGTACCGTCCTTGGGCATTCGTCCGCTTACCGGTGTTCTGACGATTTGTCCTACTTTGTCGAAGTATCCTACCGTAGTTTATTTCGACAGATGTATCTATCGATTGGTGCTACCTTATCGAAACATCCTACCTTCATAATGCATATGGGTACATCAGTAACACATTTCCAAGGACTGAAATATACTGCAAAGCTGACACATTATATACAGTACGAGCTGTATATACCCGGCGTTGCCCGGGGCAGAAGTAACCTAATCGGTCAAACACTTACATATATACCAAAGTAAACGTAATCGGTCAAACAGTAACATATATAAAAAAACCGAACCTAATCGGACAAACAGCTTCATATATACAGAAGCGAACCTAATCGGACAAACAGCTAATCTATATACATAAGCAAACCTAATTGGTCAAACAGTTACATAAATACAAAAGCAAACCTAATCGATCAAACAGCTTCGTATATACAGAAGCGAACCTAATTGGTCAAACAGTTATGCATGTGCAGAATGATTTTACAAACATTATGCGTGTTAACAATCATTAAAAAGAAAAGATTGAGGAACTCTTCTTGTATATGTGATGAAGCCACTAATAAGACAGATTTTTTTCAGGACCCAGCTGTTTCATAACTAAACTACTGCCACCCCAAAGTAATGCCTAATAGTGGTTTTTGGGGTAGCTGTGGAATAAAAAGGGTGTTTTTTAGTCAGTAAGAATCTGACACTACCCTTCAGTACGGGCTGAAGGGTGCCTATGTAAGGTTTTACATCCTTCCCGTATGGAAAAAAAAACATAGTAAACTGTTTTTTGATCATTATAGATAATCTCAGTCAAATCGAAGTACGCATTCTCAATTTATTTTTATGTAATTTTTACTTTTTCACAAAGCCATCCCATGCCAATTTGTATGAATAAACTTTTGCTAGAGAGTTAGCAAAAGTTTATTCATGCACATATTTTAATACGGATAATCTATCTCTAATCAAGGTTCTCATTTTCATTCTAATTTAAAATAATAATAGATACTCATTTTTTTCTTCTGTTTTAGAAAAACCAATCTATGCCACCTACGTCTTCGTCAAGTTAGCTTCATCCAGCTTTATCACATATAGAAGAAGAGTTCCTCAATCTTTTCTTTTTAATGATTGTTAACACGCATAATCTTTGTAAAATCATTCTGCACATGCATAACTGTTTGACCAATTAGGTTCGATTCTGTATATATTAAGCTGTTTCATCGATTAGGTTTGCTTTTGTATTTATGTAACTGTTTGACCAATTAGGTTTGCTTATGTATATAGATTAGCTGTTTGTCCGATTAGGTTCGCTTCTGTATATATGAAGCTGTTTATCCGATTAGGTTTGCTTTTTTTATATATGTAACTGTTTGACCGATTAGGTTTACTTTGGTATATATGTAAGTGTTTGACCGATTAGGTTTACTTTGGTATATATGTAAGTGTTTGACCGATTAGGTTACTTCTGCCCCGGGCAACGCCGGGTATATACAGCTCGTATACATATACACACATACATGCAGTTTTAATAACACAGAAATCAATATAAACATTAACATCATTATCATATGAGAATATGAAGTAATATATAAGAAGCACATTTCATATAAATATAAATTATTAAACAGTAAAATCTTCTTCTGTAATTTGCTACCGTGGCAATTTGTGTGTCTGTCCAGGATTTTAAATGACCTGTAGCTCGCAAACCGTTGCACCTATACACTTGAAATGTGGTACACATATAGTACGTCACGTCTACTATCCGCTTTATGGGTGATGATTGTTTTAGTCTTTTTATCTTTATTTTATTTTATTGTACAATCAAGTCGTATCTGCGCACAGCAGGGCAGCCGTGGGCGGATGCGTATGGTGTATTCACTCGATGTTATCGTGCATTGCGCTGTCAGTGGTATTTTGATAAAAGAATTTGAACAACATATAAGAAGCGTATAAATTATTAAACAGTAAAACATTAACATTTAAGAAGTAAAGTTACATTAAGTACTACTGCTGTGCCTTTGGGTATACCTCATTTTTTGTTTGCCCATTACATGCTTAAATGTATACATTTTTTGGTGCACCTACCTGAGAACACGCGACATATAACCGAGCGTGGGAGAAGCATGGATTTTAAACACGCGTTGAGTTGATGTGCTGGTCTCCCTCGTGAAATAGCTGGTAATGTTTGACTAAAATCTACAGCGAGTAAAACGACATTAGCTCCTATTTTTTTTTTTACGATCTCTGAGATGTTGCTTTTTTCGGTTGAAGGCTTCATAAGCTCTTTTATGTTGTATGGTGTACTTATCCCAAACCATCATCTTTGAATGTTGCAAGACTTTCGCCTTGTATGTAGATCGGGGTAATTACATTCATTGCATTCCTAGTCTGAATCACAATGTGATTGTATGGGTGGTTACCTGGCACTGTAGGGTTGCCACCCGTCCTTTAAAATACGGAATCGTGCCGCGTTTGAGAATGAAATTGCGCGTCCCATTTTGAATCAATACTGGACGGAATTTATCCCGTATTTTTTTTATCATTTTTTTTTTAAAGCAGCGTCTCATGCAAATCATCCCACACGCATTTTATGAAGATGCCTCCTTTCCTACTTTTGATTGGGTAATACTTGATGTCATCGTTAGTTTGATTGGTGTTTTTAACTGTCCAGTGAGTAGGGCGTGTCTTTCAACCGTAAGCAGATTTTTTGCACTGGTATCACTGACCTCGACGACGGCGACGTTATACGTCAAAAATAAATTACGATAAATGACGATTTTAGCGATACTTTATTACGACGGCGGCTACATAGACACGATCAAATAAAAACAAAAATCAAATAATCATTCTACATTTTCAAAACGTCGAAAAAACGACGGAATGAAAAAAAGGCCCACCCGACGACCCACCCATTCCATTTTTATATATATAGATAGTATAACAAAATAAACAACAACTGTATTACATACAACATTATAAAATATGTGTAATATTTTCTCTTGAATATATTAAGTGAAACTTTTAAGGTCCATAAAGCACCTTATTTGAGGGCATTTCAAATAAAACAATAGCACATCATAGGAAGAATAGAAAGGCTTTAATTTACATACATTTAAGACTGAAAATGAGCATAGTAGGATATTATATTATTGTGGATGGTACATGTTGAAATATTGTTACCATTTCAATTGTGCTTTTGTTGGGATCATCTTCCAGCTTGGAACAAACCAAGCAATAATCTTCTGCATTGCCTATAATCACAGTTGTTCTCATTAGTATACAAGCTTTAACATCAGTCATTTGATTAATTTTCAGTATTTTGAAAAAGCAATAGTAGTGTTAGGTGTAACATACTGCTGTTATTCAAAATAAGAAAATAATCTTCACTCAATATTTAATTTCCTTTCAATTATTTTATTGCTAGTATGCTAATATTTGCGGCTTCTGATAAAATAATTCATTATTCATAATATATAATAATATAAATTTACACACAGAGCTGTAAGTAAACACTCACCGGCAAGTCAACTGGAACCTCTGAGGGGAACACTGCTTCTCTCCCATACATAAGTAGAAATGGGGAGTGCTTTGTTGTAGTGTGAATTTTGGACCTCAATGAAAAAAGTGTGGCGCAAACAGTTTATTTATTACACACTATGTCAACAAAAGCAACAGATTACTTGGCATGAATGGTATATACACCGTATATGTTACACCCATCCGTTTATTGTAAGTCGTAGCATTAAACTTATAACGTTATACCATGTCATCAGTTAAAAATACCTATGCAGTAAACTGTAATAAATGCATTAATGTAGTAAGGCTAAGAAAAGCATACATATTACTGAAATACAGTAACACTTACCTCAAACTTCAACACTAGGAAGGACAGATCGACAAGCAGTTGGAAAGCTTCGAGAAAAGTTGCGTAATTTTGGTCTGCGCATGCGTAGTATCAGTAAGTAGATCATTTCGATGGGTAGAATGTTTCGTTAGAACACCGGTTTGTAAAACTTCATTCAGTTTTTATACTGAATATCTAGTTAAAGAGGCTCGCTAAATTTTTGTAGAAAGCCTGGCGTGCCGCCTTTTATAAATAAACTGTGTAACTGTCAGCTGAGTGTTTGAATCGTGTGTGTTCGTGCAAGTCGTGTGCTCGTTTCGTCGTACGTTTCTCGTGCTCATCATGGCTGCTCGTGCTCGTGTGTAATTCGTTTTGAAAGTGAAGTGATGATTATTCTGTAACTATTCTTTATGTTTTCTTCTATATACAGTATGTACTCATATACTTATATATTTAGATTATACATGTTTATATATATATAATTATAATTTAATTAAAATGATCTATTTTTGGTCTTCCTTAGTTCGTTAACATATTTTTGTTATTTATTTTTTTTTTTTTTGGTCGCTCGAAATGGTGGTTGTCCCGAACTGTAATTTTGGAAGCCTGGCAAACATGATTCCAGGGTCTCTCAGGCGGAGACGCGTGTGTGCTGCCCGTCGTGCAATACCGCATAGTAAGTGTCTGGCTTATGATGGATGCCGCTCGCGTGTACACGTGGGGTGCAGCGGAGAGTCAGCAACGTGTGCGCGCATTCGACGCAATCCTTGGAGATATAGTTAGGCTAGGCGCGTCGCTACGGATGGAGAGAGGAAGGAGGGGTTGGGTGTAGACTTGGGTCAGGTGATGGTTGACCCGAAATAAAAGCCGCTCTTTTGTCAACCATGTGGTTCAGTTCAGTACTGGAGAAGGTCAGTACACATAGAAATAGGGCGACTACAGAGTGATTTAAAGGCAGGAGAGCAGACCGTTATTCCGATTTGATGGGGCAGGCCAGCTTTCCCCCTATTTATTTTCTTATGTTTTGAAAAGGAGAAAGAAAGCAGAGTAAGCATTATTTTTACTTAAGGGCTGATTCTTAAGAGCTTGTTAAAAAGGGGATTGGTTTTTTAAGGTGCGTGTCATGTGGTGAATTGGCTCCAGCAGACCCCCATGACCCTGTGTTCGGATTCAGCGGATTGGAAAATGGATGTATGGATGTGGTGAATGTAATTATTTGTATGAGCATTTTTAATTAGTTATTGGGCGGATTGGCAGCTCTGAGGCTAGGGATCTGGGCCAGCTATAGGAAGGTTGCCTTTTTGAATCCCGTAAACGTCAGAAGAGATTCCACTCCTTTGGGCCCTTGAGCAGGGCCCTTAACCTGCAAGCACTCCATCCTGGGGATGACGTTAACTTGCATCCAACTCAGCAAGCAGGTCCTCCAAGTTACAGGGAACTCTTGGGGGCATTTATGGCAGGAATGGCACTTCAGCCACCATTAAAAAAAAAACTCCCACTGTGCCTGTGTGGTATCACCTGCTGCACTCAGGTCCCAGTCCAGGTGATTTGTTGTGTGGTGGGTGTGGCAACACATGATCAGCGCATGCTCACAAGCCCCCTCTCTCTTTAATTGATTATTGCAGCATATGTATGTTTTTTTCTATATTTTCTCAATGAAACATTTTTTCCAAATCATACATCTTTTTACTTGTTATAGCAGTTGTGTTTGCCTCCCTTATTGTCCTACTGAACCTCGGTGCCCATATTTCATGTCCCCAAGTTCCTGTTAGAGCCTAAGATAGGGACACGGGGTATGACAGTCCTGTATACTTCAATTGTGTAGAACTTCGCAGACAGTGTAGTATCTGCTGAATGAGAGGGCTGTTTCAGGTTTCTTTGCTCTTCCTGATTTCCATTTTCTATATTTCAGAATTTTATTTTGTTAAAGATATTTTTGAAACTTGCAACTGTTGATGTTTTAGTTAGATACACTGTATTTCTTTAACAACTCTGTATTTTCAGACAGTGTAAGATCTGCCCTTCAAAATGATGCCTATAGGCCAGGGGTCTTCAATAAAGGATATGTATGCAACAACAACAACATTTATTTCTATAGCACATTTCCATCCATCCATGTTCCAACCCGCTGAATCCAAACACAGGGTCACGGGGGTCTGCTGGAGCCAATCCCAGCCAACACAGGGCACAAGGCAGGAACCAATCCCGGGCAGGATGCCAACCCACCGCAGGACACACACAAACACAACCACACACCAAACACACACTAGGGCCAATTTAGAATCACCAATCCACCTAACCTGCATGTCTTTGGACTGTGGGAGGAAACCGGAGCGCCCGGAGGAAACCCACGCAGACACGGGGAGAACATGCAAACTCCACGCAGGGAGGACCTGGGAAGCGAACCCAGGTCCCCAGATCTCCCAACTGCGAGGCAGCATCGCTACCCACTGCGCCACCGTGCCGCCTATAGCACATTTTCATACAAATAATGTAGCTCAAAATGCTTTACATGATGAAGAAAGAGAAAAAAAACAAAGTAAGAATTAAAATAAGAGAACACTAATTAACATAGAATAAGAGTAAGGTCCAGTGGCCAGGGAGGACAGAAAAAACAAAGCAAATCAAAGCTGTAAAAGCAGAGAAAAATAATCCTGTTTTTTTGTGCTGCTTCAAAACAGTAAAACTGGACACTTGCAGATATTTCAAAACAATTTTTGTTCTGGGTGTTTCCGACACGTTTATAACAAAATAAAAAAATTGCATTTTTGATAAAAAAAAAAAATATATATATATACAATATATATTACTGAATTTTGCAACTTATTCTGATGTAACATATACAGTATGAGGCCTTTAAGCGAAACCTAAAAACTCATCTTTTTAGAAAGTCATTTTGTTAAAGTATTTTATAGACTCTTCTGTTTTTTTTTTTTGTTTTTTTTTTTTTTAATTTTATTATTCTATTTTTACTCTGTAGCACTTTGGGATTGCTAAAATATAAAGTGCAATATAAATAAAATTTATTATTATTATTATTATTAGTATGTGCAACTTAACTAATTTTCCAGCATTGAAAATGCTGAAAGAGATATGTCTTATCTTGATTTTGAGGGGTAAACACATGAATTTTGAGTGACGTATGATGAAGTTATAGCCAATTAAATCAAAAATGAAGCTGAGTTTAAAGGGTTATGGTGGAATCACATGTTCATGAGTGATGTCATGGTGGGCGTGACCACACACCTGAGGTGTGATGTCATGTCAGGGAAGAGCACACTGTAGACCTCTGAAGTCACATAGGTCTGGTCACATGCTCAGAGAGTGATGCTATGTGGGCGTGGCCAGACGTGTGGGGTGGGGTGTAGTGTCTCGTTAGTAAGAGCATATTCTAAGTGTCTGAAGTCATGTGAGCATGGTTTATGATCTCATGTGATTATGGTCATATCACTGATGGCACTTTCTAAATGCCTAAAGTCACGTAGGGATGGTGTGATGTTTAGTCCAAGCTAGCACATGGGTATGGTCACGTGCTCAGTGAGTGATGTCATGCAGGGGGTGGCCAGACTTGTGACATGTAATGTCTTGTTAGCAGGTGTCTGAAGTCATGTGAGCATGGTGTGGCCTTTAGTTTATGATGTCATGTGATTATGGTCACATCACTGATGGCACTTTCTAAATGCCTCAAGTCATGTAGGGATGGTGTGATGTTTACTCCATGATGTCACAAGGGTATGGTCACATGCTCAGTGAGTGATGTTTATGAGGGCGGGGCCACACATGTGGCATGTAATGTCATGTCAGCAAGGCGTGAAGGCTAGGGTGTGCCAGTGAGCCCCAAGCCCCAAACACGAACACACAGGACAGTCCGAGGTTCAAATAAAAGGTGTTTATTACACAAATACCTTGTATAAACAAGCACAAAACAAGTTGCTTCTTCTCCTCTCTCTCTACTACACGGCTCTCCTCCAGCTTAGTGTTGCCTTCCATCCTCCCAGCTCCAACTTGCCTGGACAAGGCAGTGCGGTCCCTTTTATTGAGGACCCAGGATTACTTCTGGTGCCAGAGCCTATGCCCATTTGAAGCACTTCCAGGTCATATGGAAATTCCCAATAACAAGAAGTGTAACTCCCTGCAGTGCCCTCTTGCAGCTCCTATGGACCCCAGCAGAGCTACATTATTGGACTACAATTCCCAGCATGCCCTAGTGTTTTCCAACCAGGCACTGATATTCAGGATGGCTGCCATCTAGCGTCCCGGGGGAATAATTAGCCCTCAGTGACTCTCCTTCCCTTTTTTTCCGGTCAGGTAAGGTACTCCAAATATATCCAGCTGGGACACCCGTCCATCTGCCTGGGGCTTCCCATCCAGGTAAGGAATCTTCCTCTCCTTCATCTGGGATGTCCATCCATCCACCTGCAAAGTCTTGTTTGAGTACGCCACCTTTCTCTCTCTCAGCCGGGATGCCTGTCCATCCACTCGGGGCCTCCCATTTGGGTAAGGAACCTTCCCCTCTCCTGGTCGGGATGCCCGTCTATCCCATATGGCACTTACAAAGGACATATTCATGGCGTGGTCTTTAGTCCATGATGTCACATCATTGATAGCACTTTCTACATGGCTAAAGTCACATAGGGATGGTGTGACATTTAGTCCGTGATGTCACAATGGTATGGTCACATGCTCAGTGAGTGATGTCATGTGGGCGTGGCCACACGTGTGACGTGTAATGTCATGTCAGACAGGGTGTATTCTAGGTGTCTGAAGTCATTCAGGCATGGTGGGCCACACGGGGGTGGTTACATGCTCAGTGTGTGATATCATGTGGGCATGATGACATGTCAGAGATGGCATTTTCTAGGCATGCTGTGGGTGAGTGACACCACGTGGTCTTTACAGCCATTTTCCTCCCAATGGTGACGCTCCGCTCTTCTGATCTTTATCAGACTCCATCTTTTGAGATGATTTTTTGGCAGATTAGAGCTTTTATTACCTGGAGTTATACCTTTTATACTTTGCCCTTTTTATTTTGGTGTCTAATTTTGCTTGTTTATTGAGTTTTTCAGCCCCGGGGTGGCTTTACAGTTTATATAGACAGGCGACTGCCGACGGCTCCTCTCTTCTGACACATTAGCATTAAGCCTGCCATGGCTTTCCTCTGCCTGTCTCCCTGTTGCTGCGAAAACTCTCAACAAATGTTTTCTAAATCTAAATATTTGAATGTTTCCCTGCCAGCTGGTTATGACAATGACCAGACATGAATACCTGGATTGCCAACCAGCTTCCTTATACCATAGGACTGAGAAAAAAAAAGATCCATTACAAGGCACATAAAATCTCATGCTCTAAAGACAGCAAGGGCAAAGTCAAAACAGCAAAGTCACAAACGTGACGCCGGCCAGTCCAGCACAATGTGCAAAAAAAAGCTAACGGGCCACTCTCTCTCCTGGTTATGGGGACAAATGGCCCCTGTGACATCACATGGCTGAGTCCTCCCACGCGATCAAGCGCGATAATCATATTGTTGTGGGTGGATGTCAGAAACAGGGTGTGAGACCTCCTAAATGTCCTACAGAGTAGGCCTGCACCAACTTGCCCAGCCTCAACCCTAGGCAGCCAGACCCCCAAACCCCACAGGCAGGCTGCACAGACCCAAAAAAGGAGGCGCTGGCTTCAAAAGTTCAAAAAACATATGCACTGCAAAAGAAAGGAACCATCAGACTTCTAGCTTGATAAGATAAATTTCAAAGAGGAGTCTTTATAAATAAAGAATTTATTTAAAAAAAAAAAAAAAGGAACAAAAAATGGAGAAGGACAAAAATAGAAGCCTAAATGTTATGCCTATGAAGGGTAATCCCGGACAAACAAATTCAAGATGCGATCAAATGGCAAAACCCAAGAATGGGAGCAGAGAATCCAATTAGCCAGAAACCCAAAAGAATAAAGAAGTCCTTCTGTTGTTGTCAATGACCCACCAATGATGATCCGCCTCTGTGGACACCAGGGGTCACTGTTGCCCCTTAAACCCAACAGACAGACACCACATGACACAGGGTAAAAACACCAAGAAGTCCATCCATCCATTATCCAACCCGCTATATCCTATCTACAGGGTCACGGGGGGTCTGCTGGAGCCAATCCCAGGGCGCAGAGCAGGAAACAAACCCCGAGCAGGGTGCCAGCCCACCACAGGGCACACACACCAAGCACATAAACGGGACAATTTAGGATCGCCAATGCACCTAACCTGCATGTCTTTGGACTGTGGGAGGAAACCGGAGCACCCGGAGAGAACATGCAAACTCCACGCAGGGAGGACCCGGGAAGCAAACCCAGTACTGCGAGGCACCACTGCGCCACATTGCCACCCATCTGAAGTGTTTGAATTGTTATTTTAGACAGTGGATCTGAGGGGCCAATCGAGGAGAAATGTGACTTTGTCCCCCACATTATTTAGGGTGCTGTAGGAGATAAATGCAAAGAAAGCCTGCAGCTGACCCTAAGTGACATCAGGGTACCACCCAGCACCAAGAAGTATTTTTTAAATTCTTTTTTTCTTAAACAGTGCCCTCCAAGCACCACTGCCACAACAAACAGGCAAGTAAATTAAGCTCAAACACAAATCTTCTCTTTCTCTTTTCTTCTCCACACCTCCCAGCAAGCTTCATCCACCTCCACCCGGCTCTGGCTGGCATGCTGGGTTCACAGCAGTCCTTTATTTTTTTAAATTTATTTATTTATTTATTTTTTGTTCTTTATTTCCCCTCATACCATTTCTTGCATTAGGAATTTGTTAGTTTTCGCATACCCCTTGGGGTCAGAGCGCAGGGTCAGCCATTGTACAGCGCCCCTGGAGCAATTACAGGTTAAGGGTCTTGCTCAAGGGCCCAGCAGAGTAGAATCTCTTTTGGCAGTGATGGGGATTCGAACCAGCAACCTTCTGGATACCAGCACAGATTCTTAGCCTCAGAGCCACCACTCCGCCCCGGAAAGGCTTCTGTTCTTCCATCCATGTGACTTGCCAGCACTTCCGGGTCAGATGGAGAACTTACATTTTCTTCATCCCGGAAGTGCTTCTGGATTTCCGTCCTCATGACTCACACATTCAAACGAGGTGACGCTCACAATTAAATGTGGTGAATTAGAGACGACGTGCTCACAATCAGAGGGGTGACGACAAGTAAAAATCTACGGAAAGCATTGGTACCTTGGCAAAACAAAAGGAAGACACTGATTGGTGCCAAAGGTTTGTCTGCCAGTCCACAGGGGAAGTTTCTGGTTAAGTGGTGCGCTGAGTGAGGAAAAGTTAACACAGCCTTCTTTATTCAATTAAATTGTGTATATTAACAGGCAGACATCCATTTTTTTTTCCAGATGCAAGAGTTGGGGGGGTAAATTGGGGGGTCTCCCCGTTCCTTGTTTTTTTTTGTTTTGTTTTTTTTGCCTGATAGTTTGTTCCAGTTTGTTAAGATTCTACCCTTTAAGAAGTGCAATGACTTACAGTCATATGAAAAAGTTTGGGGACCCCTCTTAATTCTTTGGATTTTTATTTATCATTGGCTGAGCTTTCAAAGTAGCAACTTCCTTTTAATATCTGACATGCCTTATGGAAACAGTAGTTTTTCAGCAGTGACTTTAAGTTTATTGGATTAACAGAAAATATGTACTATGCAACATAACAAAATTAGACAGGTGCATAAATGTGGGCACCCCAACAGAGATATGACATCAATACTTAGTTGAGCCTCCTTGTCAAATCTAACAGCCTCTAGACGCTGTCCTCCTATAGCCTCTGATGAGTGTCTGATTCTGGATGGAGGTATTGTTGACCATTCTTCATACAAAATCTGTCCAGTTCAGTTCAATTTGATGGACAGCCTGCTTCACATCATCCCATAGATTTCCGATGATATTCAAGTCAGGGGACTGTGACGGCCATTCCAGAACATTGTACTTCTCCCTCTGCATGAATGCCTTTGTAGATTTCCAACTGTGTTTTGGGTCATCGTCTTGTTGGAATATCCAACCTCTGCATAACTTCAACTTTGTGACTGATGCTTGAACATTATCCTGAAGAATTTGTTGATATTGGGTTGAATTCATCCGACCCTCGACTTTAACAAGGGCCCCAGTCCCTGAACTAGCCACACAGCCCATCCCACAGCATGATGGAACCTCCACTAAATTTGACAGTAGGTAGCAGGTGTTTGTCTTGGAATGTGGTGTTCTTCTTCCGCCATGCAGAACACTTTTTGTTATGACCAAATAACTCAATTTTTGTCTCAACAGTCCAAAGCACTTTGTTCCCAAATGAATCTAAATGAGCACTGGCATACAACAAGCCACTCTGTTTGTGGCGTGAGTGCAGAAAGGGCTTCTTTCTCATCACCCAGCCATACAGATGTTCTTTGTGCAAATTGCGCTGAATTGTAGAACGATGTACAGATACACCATCTGCAGCAAGATGTTCTTGCAGGTCTTTGGAGGTGATCTGTGGGTTGTCTGTCACCATTCTCACAATCCTGCCCATATGCCGCTCCTGTATTTTTCTTGGCCTGCCAGACCTGCTGGTTTTAACAGCAACTGTGCCTGTGGCCTTCCATTTCTTGATTCCATTCCTTACAGTTGAAACTGACAGTTCAAACCTCTGAGATAGCTTTTTGTAGCCTTCCCCTAAACCAGGAGACAGAACAATCTTTGTTTTCAGATCTTTGGAGAGTTGCTTTGAGGATCCCATGCTGTCACTCTTCAGAGGAGAGTCAAAGGGAAGGAATCACAACTTGTAATTGACCACCTTAAATACCTTTATATCTCATGATTGGACACACCTGTCTATGAAGTTCAAGGCGTAATGAGCTCATCACACCAAGTAATCAGCATTGAGCAGTGACAGGCATTCAAATCAGCACAATGACAAGGGGACCCACATTTGTACACAGCCAGTTTTTCACATTTGATTTAATTTCATACAACTAAATACTTGTGGTGGGCTGGCACCCTGCCCGGGGTTTGTTTCCTGCCTGGCACCCTGTGTTGGCTGGGATTGGCTCCAGCAGACCCTGTAGTTAGGATATAGCGGGTTGGATAATGGATGGATTGATGGACAACTAAATACTGCTTGACTAAAAATCTTTGTTGGGAAAACACCGCAGTACTCAGATGTTCCTAGGTAATGAAAGACATAGCACTGTTATCTTTTTTGTTGAAAGGAGAGTCAATTATTATGCAGGCTAAGAGGGGTCCCAAACTTTTTCATATGACTTATTGCTGCTCTACCTCTCCAATGACGCAGCACCCGATCAAACATAACATCACCACGGAGCACCATGTTGGATTACAAATAAATTCCTTTAGTGATTAGTGTGTAGAATCTTAACAAACTGGAACAAACAAAGAACGGGGAGCACCCCAGTTTACTTTGGGGTCAGAGTTTGTTTTTTTTAAGTCTTGCATGGGCACTACATTTAATTTTGCACGTCACCTTAACCCTTAAACTGCCACATACTTGCAGGGGTTAATGCACCCCCTGGATGCCAAATACTTTTTTGCTGCACTTTTTAAGTAAACGCCACAATTCACAAAGAAAAAGTGAAATTTTAATGGAACACATTTTTTTTTCATGCAAACAGCATCACAATTACTGCAACACGGATCATTTTACACACTGCTAATGAATTGTAAAAACTATTTAAAAAACTACTGGAACAATATGTACAAGGGGCAAGTGTCGAAAATCCAGTAAATCACCGAGCCAACTGCACTTGAACTGGCTGCACACAAGCACACAGAGGCCAACTGGGACGCTGGCAGGCCAGTCTAGTGCAGCGGCTCAATCCCAGGGACAGTGAGACTGCAGTGCTGCAGGGGGCGCCAGTGGTCATGAGCTGGCTGCTCAACAAGTGTACGGCACGGACTGATCAGGGGCCTCATGTATAACGCCATGCGTAGAATTCATACTATAACATGGCGTAAGCACAAAAGCGGGAATGTGCATATGCACAGAAAAATC
Organism: Erpetoichthys calabaricus; assembly: GCF_900747795.2. NCBI lineage: Eukaryota > Metazoa > Chordata > Cladistia > Polypteriformes > Polypteridae > Erpetoichthys > Erpetoichthys calabaricus. Next base: position 9,725,899 of record NC_041402.2, on the reverse strand, counting down.
CAGATGCAGGAATCTGTGCACACACAAAATTTCACGTTCTTCCACTACATAAATTCCAATCAGCGTGAAAAGTAACGCACGTGCACGCGCCTTCTGTCCCGCCCCAACTCCTCCCAGAATTACGCCTCTTTGAATATGCAAATCAATATAAATAGCCTTCTGTGAAAAGACAATGGGAAAAGCACAGGGGAAAATATAAGAATTTCAGCGAATACCAAGTGGAGGCAAAGGAAAAACGTACTATTTGTTGGTTTAAACAGTGGTATAATCAACAAAAGGAAGCTGATCGAGTGACAGAGTGTCGGAGAAACTCGAAAGATCAAGTTCACAAAGTCGCACAGTACCCGAAATAAAAAAGAAATCACATATCAAAGTCGCCGTGAAAAGGCGAGTCGTAGCCCACCGTCTGAGTGTCATATGAAAACTTATTAGGGTACAGACCTAAAAAAAAAGGCACACAGTTGGGGGGAAAAAAGCACGAAATGTCAACTTTAATCTCGAAATTTCCACTTTAATCACTTAGTTTATTTTGCCATTAAAGTAGAACATCATAAACTTCATCTTAAAATTGTTTATTTTACTAGTTTCTCAAGTAGCACGTTAAATGCTTTGTTCTGTATTTGCTCTTCAATGTGCTCTATGTGTGTGAATCACTACGTGCTTCTTAAACGGGCTTTCTCTTTCTCCGACAGGACACAGAATCCATTACATTCGTGATATTACAGCTCTCTGAATAATTAAATTACTGAGATGTATACGTGATATCTTTTTCATGATGATAGGAATGAAAGCATGTTATTAAACATGGGAACACGGTGGTGCAGTGATTGTTCATATCTCACGCAAGAGGCTTGCTGCGCCATGTGCGACCTTCGATGAAATAATTTATTACAGAAGTACTGTCTCTTTCAAACGTACTTTTCTTTCTCCAAATACCCAATCACCACACAATCAGCTCTGTAATAGACTTAAAGCCATCTGTAAGCTTGGAACGCCGATTCTTCAAAACTTTTAAGGAACATTGAAATATCTTCGTAGTACGTGTTTAATTATTCTATCCGTCTATCCTTCCAGTGTCGCGTCAGCACCAGCAATAATACAGCGCAAGGCAGGAGCTATCAGTGAACTAGCTATACGCTGCGGCACCGTGTCCTCCCATGTTTAATTATTAACAATGCAGATTATTTAAATGAAGTTAAAGTTTTATCTGTATACTATAAGCAACATATTTTGCTGCATTTCATCTTAAAAATGATATTGTCATCATACGCGCTTTATAAAGTAGCGCAGGTTGTGCAATATTATAACTGTAGTGTAAGTTTACAGTGAGGTAATTGTACTTATAAGTACAAACAGTTCTACAAGGAGCACTTGATGGACTGATTGAGTGCGTTTATAGTTCTTGGGATGAAACTGTTTCTGAAACGCGAAGTCCGTACAGGAAAGGCTTTGACGCTTTTTGCCGTGGTTGAGGTAGTGTGTACTTGAAACTGTATACCGATAATTCTCTTTCCGATCAGCTGCTGCTGTGATTCACACTCAGATACAGTGATATAAATACTCCGAGTGGTGCAGTGAGAGTAATATGGAAAAAGATGATCCGCAGTGGCAACCCTTAACGGGAGCAGCAAAAAGAAGAACAAGATGCAGTGAGCGTAACAACGCTAAAGCAGTTATGGTATTTGGAATACTATGGCTATTCCCTGGACCATTATATTGCTGCAGGTTAATTACAATCAGATGAATTACACTAATAAACAATATGCAGTTAATTTCAGTGTATTTATAAAGCCGCGTCAGGAATGTGGAGCTAAGAAAGAAAGGGTGATCACACAGGAACAGTAGCACTGCTTTGACGCTGGGTGCCGCCAGTCTGCAAAACCGAGCGGAGAAATTGCGTACGCCAAGGTATGAGTTACCGTGGAAATGTGCGTGGCTTTACGCCAAGTTTAGGTTTTATACATCGCGATTTGAGCGTGGAAACGTTCGTACGCAATATTTCCGTGCGTACGCACCGTTTATACATGAGGCCCCAGCTCCAGAGTGCTGGCAAATTGCTCTGTGAAGCGACTATAGCCAGTTGCAGTGTAGAATGAATGTACATCGCCAAATATACTCGGCTCCGGAGTGCTGGAAAATTGCACTGGAAACTGACTATAGCCAATTCCGGCGGTTTAAGGGTTATATTACACATTACAAACTCATTAAAATCATTAAATCTACAGCACCTTTAGAAAAGAATTTGGGAATCTGAGTTTCTCGTTTTGGTGGGCTGTTCCCATCACAAGGTAACGAGCAGGAGATCCCATGTACCTCTCAGGGAGTCAAACAGGCCATTCTTGATTGCCGAACAGCATTCTGGGAGAGACGTGCTTCCTCTCGTCCAGTGGGATTTCCTCTCCATGACTCGGGCCAGGGCCGGATTAAGACCGTTAGATGCCCTAAGCACTAAGTAATTTTGGTGCCCCCTTACATTAGTAATTCAAAATATTAAAACAATAACACACTAGAAAATAAAGTTTTATTTTATTATCGAAAATTCGAAATTCAACAAAACATACTTATAGTAAGAAGGAAAATAATATTTATTTTTGTATGCTTCATTTTATTTTTATCTTAATAATTTTCTCCTACTTTTTTTCCTTGCAAACTCTTTGATTAGATCTTCATAATCAATCTTACGTAAAACATCTGCTTCTATACATAATAGAGATATGGCATCCAGCCTGCCTTGATGCATAGTTGTTCTGAGGGGATTTTTAATATATTTCAACCGAGAAAATGAGCGCTCAGCTGAGCAGTTTGTGACCATTGATGTTAAAAATATATGAAAGGTAATGTCTACATTTGGAAAAACACACTTAATATTGTCTTCTAAAATTATTTTATAAAGTTCTGCATGACTGAACCTTGTTTTTACTTTTTCTGTTGCACTGAACTTATGGCGCACATATAAATGAAACTGCTGAAGTTCAGCTGAGAAATTACTGTTGAAGAGAAAATGGCATCCGAAATTTTACAAATTTTAACGTTTGGGGTCGATTTTAAAGGTTTTTTTTAAATGTACGGTTTTAGATTTACCATTTTGATTATTTAATTTATTTATGGCTTTTGTGTCAATTTAGCAAATCTATTTACACATATTCTTAGTACAAGATTTGAAGAATATTTTGTGAAAATTTTGTTAATAAATCTTTATGAGTAAAAAAAGTTATAAACAATTTTATCCCATAGTAATCAGCTGTACGATTTTCACTTTTACTGTACATAATGTAAATGAATTTAAAAATATCCAAGAATAGAATTAAATAGACTTACCAGAATATTTTTTCCTCAAACTGGGATGATTTTTTGTTTTTGCTTAAAACAAAAAATAACGCTTTCTACGCACTAGAAATTTATTTTAAGTTAAAGAACAGATAATTCACAAAACACAACAATTACGTGATAAAATTTTTAATCAACTATTAACTATTATTTAAAAATATAAAAACATATTGTTTTGAATCGAATTATTTTCCCAATATTTTGACATAACATGGCGTTTAAGGGAATCACCATGAAACGGGAATTCCCCATCGTAGATGGCACCAGTATGCAGAACGCACTGTGTAAGGCGCCATCTACGAACAGTGACGGCATAGGGAGGTACAGGGAGGCATTATTCATTTTTCATTAAATTTTGAAAATGGCTATAAATTTAATCCTCTTTAATAAAATCCCTGTGTGCGCCCAGGTGTCCGTGTGTGTCTTCTGGTGAAGTGCGCATGCGCGGGGCACGGTGCGATGCGTGATATTACTGTCAGAGAAAGTTACAGTCGTTTTACGGAAATACAAACCAGTATTACTGCGAGAGGAAATTAAAGGTACACAATACAGTGATGCATATTACAGCCACATACAAGCCAGTATTACTGTCAGAGGAGATTAAAGGCATATTACCGACGCGCACGCCTGTATTACCCGCCAGAGAAAATTAAAGTATATTACGGATGTACAAGCCAGCGGACGTACAAGACGGTATTACTGACACAGAAAATCAAAGACACACAATACACGGTGGCAGCCCACGAAGAACGGTCAGCTCAGCAAGTAAACATCAACAAAAGAAAGGCAGAAAGACAAAGAAAAATACGACCAACAAAAAGAATGAGGTCAAAGTCCCTTGCCATTTAATATAGACTGTTCCTACTAATGTTTATGCAGTACTGTTCTAGCGCCCGTTATTGTAACGGGCTAAATGACTAGTTAATTTAATAATTTATGAAAAATATTTGTAGTGCCCCCTTTATTTACCCTTGATGCCCTAAGCATGTGCATACTTTTCTTATATGGTTAATCCAAATTTACAAAGTTATTGTCTGTTTTTCACCTGCATTATTATCAATCTTTAATTTAATATTATTTAATGTATCAGTATGCTGCTGCTGGAGAATGTGAATTTCCCATTGGGATTAATAAAGTATCTATCTATCTATCTATCTATCTATCTATCTATCTATCTATCTATCTATCTATCTATCTATCTATCTATCTATCTATCTATCTATCTATCTATCTAATCCAGCACTGACTCGGGCTGACCTGCGGAGAAAAGTACAATGAGCGTGACAACGTGAAAGCAGCAGCAGGTCACTGACTGCACTTTTTGTTTTCTTTATTATTCATTTTTAATATTTTTATATAGCGCGTTCCCTGTGTAAGAAACTCAGAGCCTAATGAACAGTTCTGAACGTTAGATTAGATTATCCATCCATCCATCCATTGTCTCCCGCTTATCCGAGGTCGGGTCGCGGGGGCAGCAGCTTGAGCAGAGATGCCCAGACTTCCCTCTCCCCGGCCACTTCTTCTAGCTCTTCCGGGAGAATCCCAAGGCGTTCCCAGGCCAGTCGAGAGACATAGTCCCTCCAGCGTGTCCTGGGTCTTCCCCGGGGCCTCCTCCCGGTTGGACGTGCCCGGAACACCTCACCAGGGGGGCGTCCAGGAGGCATCCTGATCAGATGCCCGAGCCACCTCATCTGACTCCTCTCGATGCGGAGGAGCAGCGGCTCTACTCTGAGCCCCTCCCGGATGACTGAGCTTCTCACCCTATCTTTAAGGGAAAGCCCAGACACCCTGCGGAGGAAACTCATTTCAGCCGCTTGTATTCGCGATCTCGTTCTTTCGGTCACTACCCATAGTTCATGACCATAGGTGAGGGTAGGAACATAGATCGACTGGTAAATTGAGAGCTTCGCCTTGCGGCTCAGCTCCTTTTTCACCACGACAGACCGATGCAACGCCCGCATTACTGCGGATGCCGCACCGATCCGCCTGTCGATCTCACGCTCCATTCTTCCCTCACTCGTGAACAAGACCCCGAGATACTTGAACTCCTCCACTTGGGGCAGGATCTCGCTACCAACCCTGAGAGGGCACTCCACCCTTTTCCGGCTGAGGACCATGGTCTCGGATTTGGAGGTGCTGATTCTCATCCCAGCCGCTTCACACTCGGCTGCGAACCGATCCAGAGAGAGCTGAAGATCACGGCCTGATGAAGCAAACAGGACAACATCATCTGCAAAAAGCAGTGACCCAATCCTGAGCCCACCAAACCGGACCCCCCTCAACACCCTGGCTGCGCCTAGAAATTCTGTCCATAAAAGTTATGAACAGAATCGGTGACAAAGGGCAGCCCTGGCGGAGTCCAACTCTCACTGGAAACGGGTTCGACTTACTGCCGGCAATGCGGACCAAGCTCTGGCACTGATCGTACAGGGACTGAACAGCCCTTATCAGGGGGGCCGGTACCCCATACTCTCGGAGTACCCCCCACAGGATTCCCCGAGGGACACGGTCGAATGCCTTTTCTAAGTCCACAAAACACATGTAGACTGGTTGGGCAAACTCCCATGCACCCTCCAGGACTCTGCTAAGGGTATAGAGCTGGTCCACTGTTCCGCGACCAGGACGAAAACCACACTGTTCCTCCTGAATCCGAGGCTCGACTATCCGACGGACCCTCCTCTCCAGGACCCCTGAATAGACTTTTCCAGGGAGGCTGAGGAGTGTGATCCCTCTGTAGTTGGAACACACCCTCCGATCCCCTTTCTTAAAGAGGGGACCACCACCCCGGTCTGCCAATCCAGAGGCACTGTCCCTGATGTCCATGCGATGTTGCAGAGGCGTGTCAGCCAAGACAGTCCTACAACATCCAGAGCCTTGAGGAACTCCGGGCGTATCTCATCCACCCCCGGGGCCCTGCCACCAAGGAGTTTTTTGACCACCTCGGTGACCTCAGTCCCAGAGATGGGGGAGCCCACCTCTGAGTCCCCAGGCTCTGCTTCCTCATTGGAAGGCATGTTAGTGGGATTGAGGAGGTCTTCGAAGTATTCCCCCCACCGACCCACAACGTCCCGAGTCGAGGTCAGCAGCGCACCATCCCCACCATATACAGTGTTGACACTGCACTGCTTCCCCTTCCTGAGACGCCGGATGGTGGACCAGAATCTCCTCGAAGCCGTCCGAAAGTCATTCTCCATGGCCTCCCCAAACTCCTCCCACGCCCGAGTTTTTTGCCTCAGCAACCACCAAAGCCACATTCCGCTTGGCCTGGCCGGTACCTATCAGCTGCCTCCGGGGTCCCACAGGACAAAAGGGTCCTGTAGGACTCCTTCTTCAGCTTGACGGCATCCTTCACCGCCGGGGTCCACCAGCGGGTTCGGGGATTGCCGCCACGACAGGCACCGACCACCTTACGGCCACAGCTCCGGTCAGCTGCCTCAACAATAGAGGCACGGAACATGGCCCATTCGGACTCAATGTCCCCCACCTCCCTCGGGATGTGTCGAAGTTCTGCCGGAGGTGGGAGTTGAAGCTACTTCTGACAGGGGGCTCTGCCAGACGTTCCCAGCAGACCCTCACAACACGTTTGGGCCTACCATGCCTGACCGGCATCCTCCCCCCACCATCGAAGCCAACTCACCACCAGGTGGTGATCAGTTGACAGCTCCGCCCCTCTCTTCACCCGAGGTGTCCAAGACATGTGGCCGCAAGTCCGACGACACGACCACAAAGTCGATCATCGAACTGAGGCCTAGGGTGTCCTGGTGCCAAGTGCACATATGAACACCCCTATGCTTGAACATGGTGTTCGTTATGGACAATCCGTGACGAGCACAGAAGTCCAATAACAAAACACCGCTCGGGTTCAGATCGGGGGGGCCATTCCTCCCAATCACGCCCTTCCAGGTCTCACTGTCATTGCCCACGTGAGCATTGAAGTCTCCCAGCAGAACGAGGGAGTCCCCAGAAGGTATGCCCTCTAGCACCCCCTCCAGAGACTCCAAAAAGGGTGGGTACTCCGAACTGCTGTTCGGTGCATACGCACAAACAACAGTTAGGACCCCGTCCCCCCACCCGAAGGCGAAGGGAGGCTACCCTCTCGTCCACCGGGGGTAAACCCCAATGTACAGGCTCCAAGTTGGGGGGCAATAAGTATACCCACACCTGCTCGGCGCCTCTCACCGGGGGCAACTCCAGAGTGGTAGAGAGTCCAGCCCCTCTCAAGGAGATGGTTCCAGAGTCCAAGCTGTGCGTCGAGGTGAGCCCGACTATATCTAGCCGGAACCTCTCAACTTCGCGCACTAGCTCAGGCTCCTTCCCCTTCAGAGAGGTGACATTCCACGTCCCAAGAGCCAGTTTCTGTAGCCGAGGATCGGACCGCCAGGTCCCCGCCTTCGGCCACCACCCAACTCACACTGCACCCGACCTCCTTGGCCCCTCCCATAGGTGGTGAGCCCATGGGAAGGGGGACCCACGTTGCCTCTTCGGGCTGTGCCCAGCCGAGCCCCATGGGTGCAGGCCCGGCCACCAGGCGCTCGCCATCGAGCCCCACCTCCAGGCCTGGCTCCAGAGTGGGGCCCCGGTGACCCGCGTCCGGGCAAGGGAAAACGCCGTCCAAAATGATTTTTCTTCATAGGAGGTTTGTTTAACCGCTCTTTGTCTCATCCCTCACCTAGGACCAGTTTGCCTTGGGTGGCCCTACCAGGGGCATAAAGCCCCGGACAACAGAGCTCCTAGGATCATTGGGACACGCAAACCCCTCCACCACGATAAGGTGACGGTTAAAGGAGGGGTAGATTAGATTAGATAAACTTTATTAATCCAATGGGGACTCATTCCGAGTCATGTGAAAAAGTAAGTGCCCCCCATGAAACGATTTTTTTTTTTTTAAATCTGCTAGATGTAAGGAGCAGAGAAAAAAAAGATCATGAAGGTTTTGGGGGTCACCTGGAATCCCCATATTATTCAAGACTGAAATAACCACAAAAGAAATCAAAATAAATGCAAGTCATCACATTCTCGGAGAGACGCGCTTCCTCTCGTCTAGTGGGATTTCCTCTCCATGACTCGGGCTGACCTGCGGAGAAAAGCACAATGAGCGTGACAACGTGAAAGCAGCAGTAGGTCACCAACTGCACATCACGTGAGTGGCTGCCAATGCTCAACGAATATACGGCATGGACTGATCAGCTCCGGCGTGCTGGCAAATTGCACTGGCAAACAACTATAGCCGGTTGTGGTGTTCAATGAATGTACATCACCGAATATACTCAGCTCCTGCGTGCTGGCAAATGGCACTGGGAAACAACTATAGCTGGTTAAGGGTTAAATGTGCGCATCACCTTGTTTAATTGTGTGTGCCAATTGTGTTGCTTTGGGATGACTATTTTATCAGGTAAGGCGTTCCAAAGAGGCCCTGTGGAGAGAAACCCATGTGAAAAGATTGGACAGACACAGGAACAGGTTTGGGAGCAGCCACCCGTATTCTTGAATTAGGCTGGCAAAATTGAAAGGTTGGCTCCATAGAGCAGGTCTCAACAGACTTCAGTCCAACAGTAGGACAATCATAATTGGCAAAGATGGCGGTTTTAAAGCCGGGCAGGGGAAGTGATGTCATCGGGCCTGGAACCGGAAGTGATGTCATTGGACCCGGTACCAGAAGTGACATCCTCGAGTCCAGGCGATATTTCCCATGGTTGGTCTGCCGATGACAAAAAAAGGAGAGAATTAGTTCACCCTGTCACCCCCCTGGTCTGGCATGGAATTATCCCTTTGTGAGCCCTTCAGCTGCCTCCCATGACACCTGAAATGAACAATGTCTGGCAGATGATTCTTAAGCGAAGGACTTGTGGGCCAAAACGTAGCAAAATGGGTGACAGCAGTCTCTCCTACAATGCAAACACGGCGGACATGCATGTGTTATGTAACCATCTGGTCTGGGGGTCTAGCCGCCCCCCCTCTGCATGTCCACGGGCCGAGCATTCAGACAAAAGTCTTCTTCTATCAGGAACATTTCCACCTGTACATTAAAAAAGAAAAGAAAAAGAAATGAAATAAGGAAAATAGTCAACTTCCAACAAGCTGGCCTTAAAACTTTCCCTGGATGGCAATACTACAGACATCTGTGACGAATGTGAAGTCATTAAGGGCCGCTAATGAATACAAGAGTCATAAAGAAAATGCTTGCAATTACAGGACTTCCTACTGCTGGCAAAGTCTCCATGAACTGGGAGGCCAAGAGTCTCACAGCAGCATAAGGCCATTGAGAGCTGAGCCTAAGAAATGCCTGGGCCTGTCGGTTGGACTTGAAATGAGACCACCGACTACCCCACCTGGACCTTCATCACCACCTGACACACCAATCATCATGACCTTCCGGCCCAGGTCTACCACTTAGGCAAACTAGGAGGTCACAAAATCTAGAAAAAAAAAGAGTTGCTCAGTCCGTTAGTCCGGGATCTGATTGTCCTGTACAACTCTTCTGATGGTAAGGGTTCAATTACAGTGCATCCGGAAAGTATTCACAGCGCATCACTTTTTCCACATTTTGTTATGTTACAGCCTTATTCCAAAATGGATTAAATTCATTTTTTTCCTCAGAATTCTACACACAACACCCCATAATGACAACATGAAAAAAGTTTACTTGAGGTTTTTGCAAAGGCGTCAGATGGAACGAAACATAATGTCTCACCCAGAGGTGCTCTATTGGATTGAGGTCAGGCAAGTGAGCTTTCAGTCAGGTATCAGTTCGGGTTCAAAGGCTGCGGCGATGTTGTTGTGGCTTACAAACACTGAGTAACATTAAACGTAGGGCTAAATTTTCAAATTTAAAATGAAACTATATTTCTTAAAAAGTCTGGACGATAAAATAATTTAATCAAATCAGTATATGCTGTGAAATGATGAGCCTCAACACAAGACAAAGGTTCAGAACAACAGAGTACAGAAGAAGGTCCGAAACAGAACTGCCCAACAGAGGAAGGAAGTTGGGTTTTATAGGGAGGTTTAAGGAAGTGATGTCGTCCTTGGGGGGCCGGGACAGGAAGTGATGTCATCCTCTGGCCCGTGACAGGAAGTGATGTTGTCCTTGGGGCAGAGACAGGAAGTGATGTTGTCCTCGGGACTGGGACAGGAAGTGATGTTGTCCTCGGGCCCGGGACAGGAAGTGACATCTTCATACTCAGGCAGAATTTTCTGTGTCTGGTCTGCGGGGACAAAATAAGAGGGTTAAATGCACCCCGCCACCCCCTGGCCGGACATGGAATTCTCTTTTTTTGGTCCCTGTGGCTGGCTCCCATGCGCACGTGTGTGACAATGCAAAATTGGACATTCTCACACATTATATTACAATTTGCATTTAGTTAGAGTTGGAGTCGGGTTTTATAGGGAGGTTAAAGGAAGTGATGTTGTCCTGTGGGCCTGGATAGAAAGTGATGTTGTGCTTGGGGCAGAGACAGGAAGTGATGTTGTCCTCGGGGCCAGGACAAGAAGTGATGTCATCCTTGGGACTGGGACAGGAAGTGATGTCATCCTCGGGCTCGGGGCATGAAGTGATGTTGTCCTTGGGGCCAGGACAAGAAGTGATGTCATCCTCTGGGCTGGGACAGGAAGTGATGTCATCCTTGGGCCCGGGACATGAAGTGATGTTGTCCTTGGGGCAGAAACAGGAAGTGATGTTGTCCTCGGGACTGGGACAGGAAGTGATGTTGTCCTCGGGCCCGGGACAAGAAGTGATGTCATCCTCGGGACAGGGACAGGAAGTGATGTTGTCCTCAGGCCCGGGACAGGAAGTGACATCTTCATACTCAGGCAGAATTTTCTGTGTCTGGTCTGCGGGGACAAAATAAGAGGGTTGAATGCACCCCGCCACCCCCTGGCCGGACATGGAATTCTCTTTTTTTGGTCCCTGTGGCTGGCTCCCATGCGCACGTGTGTGACAATGCAAAATTGGACATTCTCACACATTATATTACAATTTGCATTTAGTTAGAGTTGGAGTCGGGTTTTATAGGGAGGTTAAAGGAAGTGATGTTGTCCTCGGAGCTGGAAGACGTAGTGATATCATCCTTGGGCCAGGACATGAAGTGATGTTGTCCTCAGGTCCGGGACAGGAAGTGATGTCTTCATACTCAGGCAGAATTTCCCGTGTCTGGTCTGCTGGGACAAGATAAGAGGGTTGAGTGCACCCCGCCACCCCCCGGCCAGGCATGGAATTCCCTGCTTTTGGTCTCTATGGCTGGCACCCATGTGCACGTGGGTGACAATGCGAAATTGGACATTCTCACACATAATATTACAATTTACATTTAGTTAGAGTCGAAGTCAGAGTCAGTACATTTTACCAACTACAACTGCAGTTACCTAATAATTACTTTGGACTCCACGACTCCGACTCCACAGCCCTGATCACATCCCCTCTCACGCTGGATGTGAAACAACGGAGGATGAAACTGAAATTCGGGCCGACTCAGAAAATCAGTCAGTGACTGCAAATCGGGCTTAAAATCGTGCCAAAAATCACACAGTGTGTGCCGGTGTGAGGGCATACCAGCCTGGACACCCTCGAGGTGGAAGGACAAGGGGAGAGACAGCTTACACAGGGCTTTGTCTCCTCCTGGACACTAGATGGCAGCAAACCCAGGCTCGGACCCCCACAAGGCATGCTGGGTGTTGTAGTCCTGAGAGGAGATGTGGGATTTGGGAGACCCTATTCTGTAGGGCTCCATCCTCACCCGGAAGTGCTTTGGAGCTGTAGCTTCATATCCCTGGGATTGGATAAAAGGCACTGCCTGCCACACATGGATGAGCCGGGAGGACGGAAGTTGAAGATTTCTGGGGGGGCAGAGGAAGCCGTGGCAGAGAGAAAGAGAAGACAAAATATCGGAGAGTGTGCATTGGTGGTGGGAAATGCTTACCTGAGGAAGAGTTTCCCACAATAAAGACTCTTTTTGCTTTTAAACTTGTGTCCGAGACTGTGTGTCGGGTGTATGGGGAGCTGATGTGCCCCCTGCCGTCCACACCGGTATAACCTAAATAACATGACTGCAGCCATGTGTGACACCTGTAGGGGGCGTGCCAGCCACCCAACCCGACACAGACAGACACAAGAGGCATGCTTACGAATCTCACACTTTTATTTTCTTTTCTTCTCCAATTCAGCACACAGTAACCTTACACACCTTACTCTTTTTCTCTTCTGCCACCTCTACTCCTCCATTCGAATGTAAGCTCTGTCCCCCAGAACGGAGTGAAGCGGCCCCTTTTATATGTACTCCAGGTGCTCCTTGATGATCTTCCTGCAGCACTTCCGCCACACCAGGCTCTGGAATCGTCCATGCGCCCTCTCGTGTCCCGGCGGAGGTATTGCCTCTCTCCCGGTCTTCTCATCCCCCAGGCATCCCTGCTAGGTAAGTGCCCCAGCAGTCCACCACGCATGAAAGAAAGGGGCACAAAATGGTGGCAACTGCGACTGAAGGTGAAATACAAAATGGTGGCACAGTGAATAAAAACAGCCTAAAACATAAGCGACGACTGGAAAAAACGACTGGAATCATGAGCCTGAGACATCAAAAAACGCAAGATCATGATGAAGACCTGCCACGCACCCCACAAGCTGGTCCTCAGCTGCACGTCGCTGGCAGCAAAACAAAAAAGCAAAGCTGTCGTTACAAATTGTCCCACCATCTGGGCAGGATGCGTCTCCGTTCTTCAAGATCTGGACATTGGATATTTTTGTTTCTTATTGTTGTTTTATTTTTACTTCAAACCACTTGGGGGAGGGGTGGGGGAGCACTTCACAGAAGGACTTTGCAGGGTCTCCATATGCCCATTGGTATTCGTCTTTAGTTAATTATCAGCAAGAATTTCCAATGATTAAAGGCGACTTTCACGGTGCCAGAAGTCGGACATCAAAAGGCAGCAGGCGGAAGTGGAATTCATGGCTGTGCCTTTGTTTTCGTTCTTCAAACATGCAGATTGTACATTACAGGCATTGTTATGTTAATGAGGTGCAATAAATAACACATTCACGCTGGGATGACATAATCCAGTAATGTTATTTAGAAACATGCGCGTCCGTGCAGTGTCTCTACCTCAGTGAGCGAAGTGAGGCACCACGGTGGGTCCTGGAGACGAAATCCGCATCCTCGTGCAGTCCAGTCAGTCCCTCAGCGCTAAACCACCCCACGTTTAAAAAATATTTAATATGTCACCCTCCACGTTCACTACATCACGCTTCCATTTTTATAAATATCCAGTAATTCTGAATCCACGTATTCCAGTTCTGGGTGGCAGATGTTACGATGTTTAAGGGATTTCAAAGTGTGGGGAGTTTATTTCTATCCTTATGCTTTGTCATTTTTTTTTTATAATTTATTTGGTCTTCTCCTTCTTCTTCTTCTTCTTCTTATTATTATTATTATTATTGTTTTCAATTGTACTATCATTTTGTTTTCTCACGTTTGACACCTTTTTTGAGTCATTTGATATTGTGTATTGTTATTCCACTCTGGTGGCCATCGTGTGTTTTTAGGAGCACCGCGGTTTTGTTCCCGTGGCCTGGGTAGCTTTGACTCCGACATTAGGAGGCATTAGCAAGGCCCCCGCAGCATCGAGTTTAAAACGTCTTCACCGTATCTTTATCCGAGCTGCGGCTAACACACCTTCCCTGTGAATTCCTTAGATAAGAATGAACCCTTCCAGCTCCCGACTATCGCTTTGTTCTTCTATAAACCTCGATTGTCCGCCGGCGCTTTGGCTTTGTTGTTTCGGATCGTTTTGATATTCCTGGGTTTTGACCCTTTTTTTTTTCTGTTTCGTGTCTCCCTCCCGGTTTGCCTTTTTTTAAAATCTCTTGTCGGTTCACCGGGATTACAGCTATCATGTTATGCTGCCTGCAGTGGGTTGGCACCCTGCCCGGGATTGGTTCCTGCCTTGTGCCCTGTGTTGGCTGGGATTGGCTCCAGCAGACCCCAGTGACCCTGTGTTCGGATTTCAGCGGGTTGGAAAATGGATGACTGGATAGATAGATAGATAGATAGATAGATAGATAGATAGATAGATAGATAGATAGATAGATAGATAGATAGGAAGATAGATAGATAGATAGGAAAGGCACTATGATAGATAGATAGATAGATAGATAGATAGATAGATAGATAGATAGATAGATAGATAGATAGATAGATAGATAGATAGATAGATAGATAGATAGATAGATAGATAGATAGATAGATAGATAGATAGATAGACTGCGGTGGGTTGGCACCCTGCCTGGGATTGGTTCCTGCCTTGTGCCCTGTGTTGGCTGGGATTGGCTCCAGCAGACCCCCGTGACCCTGTGTTCGGATTCAGCGGGTTGGAAAATGGATGGATGGATGGATGTTATGCTGCAGGAGCGATGTTATGCCTGGTTCAACTGTCATTTCTGCTTATGTAACATTTTTGTTGTCTTTTTAAATTTTTATACACTTACTGGCCACTTTATTAGGTACACCTTGCAAGCACACGGTTAGACCCCCTTTTGCCTTCAGAAGTGCAGTAATTCTTCATGCCGTTGATTCAACAAGTTGCCGGAAACATTCCTCAGGAATTGTGGTCCATTTTGACCTGATAACTTCATACAGTTGCTGAAGATTAGTCGGTAGCACATCCATGATGCGAATCACCTTTTCCACCACATCCCAAAGGAGCTCTACTGGATTGAGATATGGGGCCTCCTGTATAAACGGTCCGTATCACAAAAATGTTGCGTACGGCCATTTCCACGCTCAAATCGCCATGTATAAAACCTAAACTTGGTGTAAAGCCACACACATTTCCACGCTAGCTAAAACACTGGCATACGCAAGTTCTCTGCTAGGTTTTGCAGACTGGCAGCACCCAGCGTCAAAGCAGTGTTACTGTTCCTGTGTGGTTTCCCTTTCTTTTTTAGCTCCACATCCCTGACGCGGCTCTATAAATACACTGAAATTAACCACATATTGTTTATTAATTTAAGGCATCTGATTGTAATTAACCTGTAACAATATAATGGTCCACAGAATGGCCAAACTATTCCAAATACCATAGCTGCTTTAGCGTTGTTACTCTCACTGCACCTTCTTCTTCTTCTGTCAGCTGCTCCCATTAGGTGTTGCCACAGCGGATCATCTTTTTCCATATTACTCTCACTGCATCACTCCGAGTATTTATATCACTGTATCTAAGTGGGGAATCACAGATCTACAGCAGCTGATCAGAAAGATAATTATCGGGATACAGCATCAAGCACACGCTGCCTAAGCCATGCACACAGTCTATTTGAACTGCTCTCATGCGGCAAACGCTTCACAGCCTTTCCTGTACGGACCTCGTGGTTCAGAAACAGTTTCATCCCAAGAGCTCTAAACGCGCTCAATCAGTCCATCAAGTGAAGACAAGTAGAACTGTTTGGACTTATTAGTACAATCACCCCACTGTAAACTTGCATTACAGTTATAATATCGCACAACCTGAGCCACTTTATAAAGCGCATATTTACATATGATGACGATATCATTTTTAAGATGAAATGCAGCAAAATATGTTGTGGAGACTGGCTCGGACACAGACAGGCAGACACGCTTATTTCTCTCAACACACGTTTATTTACAATACCTATGTACAATTACTGTGCCACAAACCCCAATCTTCCCCAAAGTCCAGGCCAACCACTCTGCCTCTTCGGACTGCCTCCTTCTCTCTTTCTAGCACCTTGTCCTACTTCCACCCCATGCTCCAGCCTCAAATGAAGGTAGGCGGCCCCTTTTATCCATACCCGGATGTGTTCCAGGTGTGCACCGGCAATCCCGCGGACATGCCCCAGTGTGGTGGAAATGCCGGCTGTCCTCCCGGAAGCACTCCGGGTGTTCCCTCTCTTCTTTCCCCCAGCACTTCCTGGTGTGTCGGAAGTACTGGGGTCCAGGGTCCTTCAGGCAGGGGGACGCCCCCTGGCGGTGACCACGGGGCCTCTACAGGGTTGGGCTTCCAAGCCCTGTACCCGTGGCCCCCAATACAACCAGGGTGGATGCCCCCTCGCGGTCTGGAGGAGGAATGAGCCCTCCTCCTGTCTTCCTGGGCGTCCCGGCCGGGCATGAGCCCCGTCCGGGTGCCACAATGTTTATTATATTATACTGATAAAATGTTAACATCATTTAAATAATCTATATTGTGTGGCGGGCGACCGGGTCCCATGCCCTTCTACTTATGTTCCGGGGGAGCAGCCATGGGCTCCTCAGTACCTCCCCTGGGATGCTTGGTGGCATCCTCCCTGGCTGCCGATGGTGCCTCAGTTTCCTGCAGGGTTCCATGGGAGATGGAGTTCTCCACAACCCTGTGGGGATCCCGGAGCCAGCCTGGACAACTCTACAGCCCCACCCGGAAGTGCAATCAAGAACAGGTGATCAAGCACCTGGAGCACTTCCGGGTGGGCTATAAAAAGGACCGGCAACCATCGCTCAGTGCCAGAATCGGGAGGAAGAGGACAAGGTTCCCTGGGAGGAGTGGTGGTGCCAGAAGAAGGGTTGTGAAATCTGTTTCTTACTGTGCTTGGGATTGTGTTGTGGCTGGAGAGTTCACGGGGAAGACGTGCCCTCCAGCTGAAGAAAGATAAAGTCTTCTTGTGCTTTTACACGTGCCTCTGTGTAAGTCTGTGCCAGGTTGGGCACTATACTGAGTCCTTTTCACAATTGTTAATAATTAAACATGTGAGGACACGGTGGCGCAGCACTAGCTAGTTCACGGATTGTTCCTGCCTCGCGTTGTATTCTTGCTGGTGCTGGCACGACACTGAAAGGATAGATTGATAGAATAATTAAACACGTACTACAAAGATATTTCAATGTTCCTTAAACGTTTTGAAGAATCGGCGTTCTCAGCTTACAGATGGCTTCACATCTTTTACAGAGCTGATTGTGTGGCGATTGTGTATTTGGAGAAAGAAAAAGAAGGACAGGAATTGGAGGTTAGTACGTTTGAAAGAGACAGTACTGCTGCAATAGATTATTTCAGCGAAGGTGGCGTACGGCACAGCAAGCATCTTGCGTGAGGCAGGAACAATCACTGAACAGGATGCCAGCTCGTCACTATCACTGCGCCACCGTGTTCCCATGTTTAATAACCCGCTTTAACTCCTATAATCTTGAAAATGATATCCCGTATACATCTCATTATTTTAATTATTCAGAGAGCTGTAATATTACGAATGTAATGGATTCTGTGTCCTGTCGGAGGAAGAGCACGTAGTGATTCACACACACAGAGCACATAGAAGATCAAATACAAAACAAAGCATTTAATGTGCTACTTAAGTTACGATGGGATTTGAGAAATAGTAAATTAAACGATTTAAAGATGAAGTTTATGATGTTCTACTTTAATGTCAAAATAAACTGCGTGATTAAAGTGGAAATTTCGAGATTAAAGTTGACATTTCGTGCTTTTTTCTCACTGTGTGCCTATTTTTTTTTTTCTCTGTACCCTAATAAGCTTTCATATGACACACAGACGGTGGGCTACGACTCCCCTTTTCACGCCGACAACTTCTTTTTTATTTCGGGCACTGTGCGACTTTGTGAACTTGAGCTATCGACTTTCTCCGACACGCTATGTCACTCGATCAACTTCCTTTTGTTGTTTATACCACTTGTGGGGAACAGCCCGGACACAGACAGGTAGACAAGATGTTTCCACCCAACACACGTTTATTTACATTATTTACAGCCATTGAAGTGCACAAACCCAGTGCCGCAGCACCAATCACCCCTTAAGTCCTTGGCCACAACACAATGCCTTCTCACAGTCTTTGGTCCGCCTCCACTCCTCTTCACCAAGCTTCGTCCTCTTCCACCCGACTCTTGCCCCTGACTGGAGGGAGGCGGCCCCTTTTATACACCCCCGGATGGACTCCAGGTGCATCCCAAGGAGCTTCTGTAGCCACACTCCTGTGTGACGGAAGCTCTGGTGGTGTATCCGGAAGTCCTCCGGGTGTCCCCAATCCTCTTCTCCCCAGCACTTCCGGATGTGGCGGAAGTGCTGAGGTCCAGGGCTCCCAAGGCATCGGGACCACGGGCCCCTATAGGGTAGAGTTTCCAAGCTCTGTACCCATGGCCCCCACAGCAACCAGGGAGAACGCCCCCTCGTGTTCTGGAGGAGGCACAAGCCCTCCTCCGGTCCTCCTGGGCATCCCGGCCAGGCATGAACCCCAGCCGGGTACCACACACTTTCTCCCAACCAACAAACAGTACGTTTTTCTTTGCCTCCACTTGGTATTCGCTGAAATTCTTTTATTTCCCCCGTGTTTTTGCCATTGCCTTTTCACAGAACTCTGAGCTTAAGGGCTATTTATATTGATTTGCATATTCAAAGAGACGGAATTCTGGGAGGAGTTTGGGGAGTGGCAACAGGCGCGTGCACGTGCGTTACTTTTCACGCTGACTGGGATTTATGTAGCGGAAGAACGTGGAAGTTGGAGAATGCGCAGATTTATGCATCTGGATTTTTTTGTGGCGTACAAACATTTCTGCTTTTGTCTTTACGCCATGTTATATTGTGAATTCTATGCACAGTGTTATGCATGAGGCCCCTGGTGACTGTGAAGGCCAGTGAACTCATTGTCATGTTCAAGAAATCAGTTTGAGATGATCTGACCTTTGTGACATGGCGCGTTATCCTGCTGGAAGGAGCCATCAGAAGATGGGCACACTGCGGGCACAAAGGGATAGACACAGTCAGCAACAGCACTTAGGTACTCTGTGGTACTTAAACAAAGCTCAATTGGTACTAAAGGGCCCAAAGTGTGCCAAGAAAATATCACAGACATCATCCCACCACCATCAGCACCAGCCTGAACAGTTGATACCAGGCAGGATGGATCCCTGCTTTCATGTTGTTGACCCCTTCATCCGAATGTCACAGCAGAAATTGAGACTCATCTGACCAGGCGACATTTTTCCAGTCATCTATTGTCCAAATGGTGAGCCCGTGTGAATTGTGGCCTCACCGTTTTTATGATGGCAATTTGCATCTACTCCAGAATGTTCTAAAGAATGGCCAAATGCATTGCAGTTAATTGCAAGACCCTCTTTGCCATGAAAATGAAGTTCATCCCAAAAAACCACTGCATGTTCACCCTGCCACCAAAGGACCTGCTGATGTCACTTCAGTGATCCTCTCATTAACGCGGGTGAGAGTGTCGACGAGGACAAGTCTCTCATGCAGATTGTGGTTGGGAAGTGTTGTGAAGAAGGCTTCAGGGCGCCCAAGAAAGTCCAGCAAGCGCCAGGAGCGTCTTCTAAAGTTAATTGAGCTGTGGGCATCAGCAGTGCAGAGCTGGCTCAGGAATGGCAGCAGGCAGGTGTGAGTGAGGTGAAGACTTTTGGAGGATGGCCTGGTGGGTGTCAAGAAGGGCAGCAAAGAAGCCATCAGGGACAGGCTGATACTGCTGAGGACTGCTGGGGTCAAGTCATTTTCTCTGATGAATCCCCTTTCCAATTGTTTGGGGCATCTGGAAAAAACAAAAGGTGAGCGGCACTACCATCAGTCCTGTGTCAGGTCAACAGTAAAGCATCCTGAGACCATTCACGTCAGCCAAGATAGTGGACTCACTCACTCACACCATCCATGAATAAAGAATGGGACCAAAACATCCTCCAAGAGCAACTTCTCCCAACCATCCAAGAACAGTTTGGTGACCAACAAAGAACAATCCAGCACGATGGAGAACCGGGCCATAAGGCAAAAGTGAGAACTAAGTGTCTCGGGGAACAAAACATCAAAATTTGGGGTCCATGGCCAGGAAACTCCCCATTGAGAACTTGTGGTCAATCCTCAAGAGGCAGGTGGACAAACAAAAACCCACCAATTCTGACAAACTCCAAGTATTTATTATGCAAGAATGGGCTGCCATCAATCAGGATTTGGCCCAGAAGTTGATTGCCAGCCTGCCAGGGGGAACTGCAGAGGTCTTGAAAAAGAAAGAAGGGCCAACACTGCAAATATCTGACTCTTTAAATAAACTTCATGTCATTGTCAATCAAAGCCTTTGAAACTTCTGAAATGCTTGTAATTCTACTTCAGTACACCATAGAAACATCTGACAAAAAGATTGAAAACACTGAAGCAGCAAAGTTTGTGAAAACCAACACTTGGGTCATTCTCAAAACCTATGGCCATGACTGTACAGAGTGAATATATGAGACCATTGCAACGCGGTCAGTGAAGGACATTAGGTCATCGATCACCACTTGGCGAGTGTTAGTCAGAAAGAACCAAGTGAAACAGAGATGAAGTGCTGAATTACACAGATCCCAAGAAGGTCCACCTTTACCAGGATGAACTGCAGATGGTGCTTCTTCATCGAGGATGAGATTCCAGCATGTGTGTGGTATTTTGTGTGGTCCTTTGGAGAGAATGACAGGCACAGCTACATAACATCGGCATTGCACTGATAAGAGAGACCATTGGACAAGATGATGGGGTCTAGCGAGGAGCTTTTTTAAGCACAACATGTCCAGAGAAGCCCAGCACTGATCCTTGGTGGACAATTTCCTCCCCCACCACCCTTCCATGCCTGCCAGATACGCCAACAGATGGTGCATCACAATCATTTGTAGTAATAAAATGCAAAACTACAAATGTTTGTGATGTTGAATCCGTTGGAATGCTAAGTGCAATGCATATGTCTCTGTTGTATGCCAATTGGTATGGGATTTGTAATGTTTGTGATGTGCCATCTGTTGGAATTATAAGTACAGATATGTTTCAATGATATGCCATTTGACATGGGATTCATAAAAGTAATGTTAATGTCTGTGTTGCAGCATTTTTTAAAATTAGAAGTGCAATGCATGTTATTACTACAAATGTCTGTGAAACACCGTATGTTGGAATGACAAATGCAGACATGTTTCTTTTATATGACATTTGGTATGGGATTCATAAAAGCAATGCAAATGTTTTGATGCATAATTTGTTTGAAATGACAAATGCAACACATTTTATTACTGCAAATGTTGGTGATGCGCCATCTGTGAAAATGAAAAATGTCATGCTTTTAATTAATACAGATCTTTGAGATGCACGGTGTGTTGGAATGACAAATGCCATGCATTTAATTACTACACATGCTTGTGATGTGCCATCTGTTGGAATGATAAATGCCATGCTTTCATTTACTACAGATGTTTGAGATGCACCGTGTGTTTGAATGACAAATGCCATGCATTTAATTATTACAAATGTTTGTGATGTGCCATCTGTTGGAATGACAAATGCCATACATATGTCTCTGTTATATACCAATTGGTATGGGATTTTTAATGTTTGTGATGGGCCCTCTGTTGAAATTAGAAGTGCAAATATGTTTCTATGACATGCCATTTGACATGGGATTCATAAAAGCAAAGTTAATGTCTGTGATGCAACATTTGTTAAAATTAGAAGTGCAATGCATTTTATTAATACAAATGTTTGTGAAACACCAACTGTTGGAATGACCAATACAAACATGTTTCTGTTATATGCCATTTGGTATGGGATTCATAAAAGCAGTGAAAATATTTTTGATGCATAATTTGTTTGAAATGACAAATGTAATGCATTTATTTACTACAAATGTTTGTGATGCACCATCTGTTGGAATGACATAGACATAGCAGTTGGACAGATGCATAGTTGCACAGACATACATATACTTTTGTTAAGGTTGGTGATTAATTCATCTTTCACTACACATTATTAGACATGCAAATAAAAAGAAGACCACTGTGTGTTTTAAGTTTGTGTATCTATGTGTCAATTTCATGTTTATTTCTTTATTTTTTTTAAGATTCCCAGATTTCGACATTCAACACTGAAAGTGAACCTGAAAGTCTGTCAGTGGAAGACCTTGGTAGCCAACCAGAGGAGCTGCCAGAATTCCCCATTAAAAGACTAAACTCAGCTCCTCCGGACCCACGTGGATCTCCAGAGTCTCTGCATTTTTACCTGCCACGGCCAAACATGGAGGTCCAGGAGGAAGAGGAAGCCCCCCGCCTAAGGTGCTTCTCTATTTGTCTTTGTTTTTTTTTTTTATTAACAGTTGGCCTTGTCGAGTGTTGTCTAAATCCCATCCCTGAATCCCTTTTTGTCATTATTTTTGTGGGCATGTTTTCTCTTTATTTCCATTATTATTCAGATGTTATTGATATATACTAGGTGGCAGTAGTAGCGCTGCTGCCTCGCAGTAAGTAGACATGGGTTCGCTTCCCGGGTCCTCCCTGCGTGGAGTTTGCATGTTCTCCCCGTGTCTGCGTGGGTTTCCTCCGGGCGCTCCCGGTTTCCTCCCACAGTCCAAAGACATGCAGGTTAGGTGCATTGCCGATCCTAAATTGTCCCTAGTGTGTGCTTGGTGTGTGGGTGTGTGTGTGTGTGCCCTGCGGTGGCCTGGCACCATGCCCGGGGTTTGTTTCCTGCCTTGCGCCCTGTGTTGGCTGGGATTGGCACCAGCAGACCCCAGTGACCCTGTAGTTAGGATATAGTGGGTTGGATGGATGGATGGATTATTGTAAGGAGATGTAATTCCAGAAGATGATTGGAAAAGGCCAGGAACAAAATGTCGCTAGGCAGGTGCAGGGTCCTTACCAGTAAAGGCAAACTTCACTAACTTGTTAGAAAGCTACATCAAAAAGAAATGTAATCACCGTTTCAATTCACCACTGGGTGATCGCCAGCATGTTTATACCATCACACTGAGATCAGAGTCGCTGGATGGGAACCAAAATGGTGAAGTCCAAACAGAGGAAAATAAAATGGTAACAAAAACGCACATCACTAAAACAACAGCCAATTCAGAAACCAACGACTAAAATGAATCCTTCGCACCAAAAAAACCCTCAGGCTACAAAAAAACAAAACAGAGAAACTCTTCTCACATGCTTGTTCTAACAGCTTTGTTCATTTCAGACTCCATCCTGCAAGTTAAAATCTGCAGGTCAGACTTAGGAGACATCGGTTGCAACTGAAAATTTCAAAGGATTCCAGAAATAAGTGAGAATTTCCAAAATGCCTTAATCAGAATACATATAAGAATATATGCAATGAGATATCCATGAGCAACAACCAGTTATAAACATGTGGGGTTAGCAATTGTAATTTTATTAAGATTCTTTTTTGCTCTTATTATTTCTAGCCAGGGTTTGACAGTAATCCCCCCCCCCCCCCCCCCCCCAGTGGGTATTTTTGAGTGTTTGTTTGGGACTTTTGTGCTTTGGGACTCTCAAGGTCATAACAGTTTGCCGTTGTCATCATTTTTTTTGCCTCCCTTTAACATGAAAGTAGACATTTAATTTTATTTTCTCAGCTATCACTACCAACTACATGGAGTAAGGCCCTATGTAAATAAAATTTATTATTATTATTATTATGGGTGGTCATGAGGTCACTAGAAAGGGGTGTATGGTGCTCCTAATAGCTCTGCAAAAGTCTTTATGGTCCTGGTGCTTCCTGTTTGTGAGACATGGACGCTATCCAGTGACCTGAGACCAAGACTCCTGTATCTCTTCAGAGAATCCTTAGGTACCGCTGGTGTGACTTTGTGTCCCGAATGAGACACACAACCTGCATTGTGAGGGAACGTCAGTTACGGCACTACAGCCATGTGGCGCGATTACCCGAGGGTGATCCGGCTCACAAGTGGCTGGACCAGGCCAAGGGGACTCCCACTTAACAACTGACTGCTGCAGATAGAGGGTCATTTCCAGAGGGTGAGACTGGACCTCGTGTCTGCCTGGGTGGTTGTCAACCAGGACCCTGAACTGTTTCCTTGTGTGGTGGGTGCAACAATGTGCTGTACCAGTGCATGCTGCCTAACCTGACCTGAGCTGATTATTATTATTACTTGTGAGACCGTGAGTCTCATGCAGACACGGGTAACGAGCCTCCTGGTGCCATGGATATGGTGGTAATAGAAGCCAGTGTAAGCTTTGGGGACGTGCATTCACCTGTTTCACTAGGAGAGGGTTATAGATAGATAGATAGATAGATAGATAGATAGATAGATAGATAGATAGATAGATAGATAGATAGATAGATAGATAGATAGATAGATAGATAGATAGATAGATAGATAGATAGATAGATAGATAGATAGATACTTTATTAATCCCAAGGGGAAATTCACATACTCCAGCGGCAGCATACTGATACATAAACAATATTAAATTAAAGAGTAATAAAAATGCAGGTAAAAACAGACAATAACTTTGTATAATGTTAAATGTTAACGTTTACCCCCCAGGTGGAATAGAAGAGTCGCATAGTTTGGGGGAGGAATGATCTCCTTAGTCTGTCAGTGGAGCAGGATGGTGAGAGCAGTCTGTCGCTGAAGCTGCTCCTCTGTCTGGAGATGACACTGTTTAGTGGATTCTCAATGATTGACAGGAGTCTGCTCAGCGCCTGTCGCTCTGCCACAGATGTCAAACTGTCCAGCTCCGTGAGTACAATAGAGCCTGCCTTCCTCACCAGTTTGCCCCTCTTCTTTATGCTGCCTCCCCAGCACACCACCGTGTAGAAGAGGGCGCTCGCCACAACCGTCTGATAGAACATCTGCAGCATCTTATTGCGGATGTTGAAAGACGCCAGCCTTCTAAGGAAGTACAGTCGGCTCTGTCCTTTATTACACAGAGCATCAGTATCGGCAGTCCAGTCCAATTTATCATCCAGCTGCACTCCCAGGTATTTATAGGTCTGCACCCTCTGCACACAGTTATAAGAAAAGGCAAAAATAAAAAAAAACAACAACAAAGAGTTTTGTTAAACGTATTGTCTCGGAGGGCTTTGTGCACATCGTGCTCGTTCGGTTTTGTTTTTTTTTTCCACTAGGGGGCTCTGGCCCCCACAAACCCCATCCCGCTAACTTCGCTCGCCTACTCCCGTGTTTGGTTTACCGGATATATAATTTAAAGAGATTGCTATTACATGTTACATATGCATTATTTTCACTTTTTCTTTAAAAACTTTTGTAAAAACAATACTTGTCCTTTATTTCCGGCTCTGTGCGTGTTTACATCTCTTTCTCGCCAGACGTATAATGCTGCCCGTGTTGTGAAGGGGTGGGCGGCTGAACGCACGCTAAGGATATGCCGTCGGATCATCTGCTATCTTTTTGCTGCTGGTGAGCTGCCTGTTCTGCTTGTCACATGTCGTTGTTTTAAGAGCTCTGAGCACATGATGCGTGTCTGCCAAAAGCAATCCAACAACTGCTTGGTTAGAGGTCTGTGGACTTGTTTTAAATGATGGCTCACTGCCTGGTCTCGCATGACGTTGTAAAAACAATAATTGTCCTTTATTTCCAGCCCCGGGTGTGGTTAAATCTCTTTCTTGCAGGACGTATAACGCTGCTCGCGTTGTAAAGGGGGGGGGCTGCTGTTGTCTCGCTGCCCGTCGATCATTTTAAAGCCTGTACAGCTGCTGTCCTTTTTGCCACTTCGTGTCTCTGCTGCTCACGTTGTGATCACTTCTCTGTGATCATAAATATAAACCTGACCGAATTGTGTTTTCTTTGAAATTAAATTTGTCGTTGCTTTAACTGTTGCGGGTCCACAGATTCTCATAGCGTATGGTCCATCATTGTGTAAATCAACGTTTTGTGTATTGAATGATGGGAATGCGAAAAGACGTTGTTTTCTGCTCTTTGCCTTTTATTTCTGGCCTCGCTTTGTCCTGCTATTTTTTCAATTACACCTGGTTCTGATGATTAATTTCCTTTTGTTGGCGCTAATGCGATCTTTTAGTTATCGATGTTTAATTTTGTGGAACTAGCCCCAGACACAGACAGGCAGACATGTTAATTTGCACCACCACACGTTTATTTACACTACTATTTACAAAGTCTTGTGCCACACAAACCCCAATCTCACCCAAAGTCCAGGCCAACCACACTTTGCCTTCTCAGACCTTGTCCTCTTCCACCCGACTCCAGCCTCGAATGAGGGGAGGCGGCCCCTTTTATCCATACCCGGATGTGCTCCAGGTGTGTACTGGCAATCTTCCACCCGACATACCCCAGTGTGGCGGAAGAGCCGGCTGTCTCCCCGGAAGCACTCCGGGTGTTCCCTCTCTTCTTCCCCCCCAGCACTTCCTGGTGTGGCGGAAGTGCTGGGGTCCGGGGTCCATCAGGCACGGGGACGCCCCCTGGCGGTGACCACGGGCCCCTACAGGGTTGAGCTTCTAAGCCTTGTACCCGTGGCCCCCAATACAACCAGGGCGGTCGCCCCCTCGTGGTCTGGAGGAGGCATGAGCCCTCCTCCTGTCTCCCCGGGCGTCCCAGCCGGGTAGGAACCCCAGCTGACTGCCACAATTTATAACGTATTGTCCTTTATACACATTATATGCACTGAGACCCCTGGATCTGTGTGTGCTGTGTGCCTTTACACTACTGATTTTTTTGGCTGGCTGTGCTTCTCACAGGTCTTTTATTTGTGTTCCATGATCTTAACGTGAAGATCACGTATCATCTCCTAGTCATTCCCTCCCACAGGATTGGGAAAGATGGTGCAGTGTCCATACTGTACCGCGAGACCGTGTGGGTAGGTAAAAGATCGGGTATTAGGGGGTGCCGTGAGTGTCAGGTTTGTTTTGACGGGAAAGGGTGGGTTTATTGTGGATGTCTTGTGATTTCAGGGTTGTTAATATAATAAAAATATCCGTAAAGGGTGTTAACGTCAGTTTTGATTTCGTTTTTGCCACTGTTGGGAGTTGGGTAAAGTGATTGTATCCTCCTCCCAAGGATAAGAATGGAGATGCCTTGGTGAAGCGTTTCATTAAATGGGCTGGTTTTAGGTTATTTAAGGCTGAATAGACAGGAGGAAGGAAGGAGACGATGGAGAGAAAGAAAGAAAGAAAGAAAGAAAGAAAGAAAGAAAGAAAGAAAGAAAGAAAGAAAGAAAGAAAGAAAGAAAGATTGTGTGGCTGGGTATACGTAAAAAAATGACAACAGTAAGCAAGTGATGACCCCTGATTTGTTTTTCTTTTTTTGAGGGAGTCTCATTCATTCTGTTTAGAAGTTGGGCTGCAACAGAGCCTATATTTTGGGGGGGGGGGGGGGGCTTTATAATTTTTTATTTATTTATTTTCACAAGGGCAGCACGTTGGCGCAGTGGTAGCGCTGCTGCCTCGCAGTTAGGAGACATGGGTTCGCTTCCAGGGTCCTCCCTGCGTGGAGTTTGCATGTTCTCCCTGTGTCTGCGTGGGTTTCCTCCCACAGTCCAAAGACATGCAGGTTAGGTGGATTGGCGAATCTAAATTAGCCCTAATGTGTGCTTGGTGTGTTTGTGTGTGTCCTGCGGTGCGTTGGCACCCTGCCCGGGATTGGTTCCTGCCTTGTGCCCTGTGTTGATTGGGATTGACTCCAGCAGACCCCCATGACCCTGTAGTTAGGATATAGCGGGTTGGAAAATCAATGGATGGATATTTATTTTCACTGTATACAGTGTCATATGAAAAAGTTTGGGAACCCCTCTTAATTCTTTGGATTTTTGTTTCTCATTAGCTGAGCTTTCAAAGTAGCAACTTCCTTTTAATATCTGACATGCCTTATGGAAACAGTAGGATTTCAGCAATGACATTAAGTTCATTGGATTAACAGAAAATATGCAATAGGCATCATAACAAAATTAGACAGGTGTATAAATGTGGGCACCCCAACAGAGATATGACATCAATACTTAGTTGAGCCTCCTTTTCAAATCTAACAGCCTCTAGACGCTGTCCTCCTATAGCCTTTGATGAGTGTCTGATTCTGGATGGAGGTATTGTTGACCATTCTTCATACAAAATCTCTCCAGTTCAGTTCAATTTAATGGACAGCCTGCTTCAAATCATCCCATAGATTTTCGATGATATTCAAGTCAGGAGACTGTGACGGCCATTCCAGAACATTGTACTTCTCCCTCTGCATGAATGCCTTTGTAGATTTCCAACTGTGTTTTGGGTCATTGTCTTGTTGAAATATCCAACCCCTGCATAGCTTCAACTTTGTGACTGATGCTTGAACATTATCCTGAAGAATTTGTTGATATTGGGTTGAATTTATCCGACCCTCGACTTTAACAAGGGCCCCAGTCCCTGAACTGGCCACACAGCCCCACAGCATGATGGAACCTCCACCAAATTTGACAGTAGGTAGCAGGTGTTTGTCTTGGAATGCGGTGTTCTTCTTCTGCCATGCAAAGCACTTCTTGTTCTGACCAAATAACTCCATTTGTGTCTCATCAGTCCAAAGCACTTTGTTCCCAAATGAATCTGGCTTGTCTAAATGAGCATTGGCATACAACAAGCGACTCTGTTTGTGGTGTGAGTGCAGAAAGGGCTTCTTTCTCATCACCCTGCCATACAGTTGTTCTTTGTGCAAATTGCGCTGAATTGTAGAACGATGTCCAGATACACCATCTGCAGCAAGATGTTCTTGCAGGTCTTTGGAGGTGATCTGTGGGTTGTCTGTCACCATTCTCACAATCCTGCTCATAAGCCGCTCCTGTATTTTTCTTGACCTGCCAGACCTGCTGGGTTTAACAGCAACTGTGCCTGTGGCCTTCCATTTCCTGATTCCATTCCTCACAGTTGAAACTGACAGTTTAAACCTCTGAGATGGCTTTTTGTAGCCTTCCCCTAAACCAGGAGACTCAACAATCTTTGTTTGCAGATCTTTGGAGAGTTGCTTTGAGGATCCCATGCTGTCACTCTTCAGAGGAGAGTCAAAGGGAAGGAAGCACAACTTGTAACTGACCACCTTAAATACCTTTATATCTCCTGATTGGACACACCTGTCTATGAAGTTCAAGGCTTAACGAGCTCATCACACCAAGTAATCAGCATTGAGCAGTGACAGGCATTCAAATCAGCACAATGACAAGGGGACCCACATTTGTGCACAGCCAGTTTTTCACATTTGATTTAATTTCATACAACTAAATACTGCGTCACTAAAAATCTTTGTTGGGAAAACACGCAGTACTCCGATGTTCCTAGGAAATGAAAGACATACCACGGTTATCTTTATTGTTGAAAGGAGAGTTAATTATTATGCAGGTTGAGAGGGGTTCCCAAACTTTTTCATATGACACTGTATATAATAATAATAATCATAATACATTTTAGCACTCAAGGTCACCTTACAATGAAATTAAACATCCATCCATCCATTTTCCAACCCACTGTATCCTAACACAGGGTCATGGGGTTCTGCTTAAGCCAATCCCAGCCAACACAAGGCAGAAACAAATCCCTAGGTAGAGCGCCAACCCACCACAGGACACACACACACACCAAGCACACACTAGGGACAATTTAGAATCGCCAATGCACCTAACCTGCATGTCATTGGACTGTGGGAGGAAACCAGAGCAGACACGGGGAGAACAAGCAAACTCCACACAGGGAGGACCCAGGAAGCAAACCCAGTTCTCCTTACTGCGAGGCAGCAGCGCTACCACTGTGTATGTGCCCTGCGGTGGGCTGGCATCCTGCCCGGGGATTTGTTCCTGCCTTGCACCCTGTGCTGGCTGGGATTGGCTCCAGTAGACCCCTGTGACCCTGTGTTAGGATATAGCGTGTTGAATAATGACTGACTGACTGACATCTTAGTATGTCCCAGTCCCAGTCGGTCCCAACTACAAGCAGCACACCTGCAGTTGGCGGTGAGTTACGACATTACTATTAAGTAACATATAAAAAAATATTAGTTTTGGGTGTCGTATTCCTTTAAGTAGTCCTCTCAGGTAGTGGCACCAGGGAACTGTAATTCAATGAGGACATCTGCAACAATAAAATACAACAAAGGTTTAAGGACTTGGGAAAAATAAAGAAAGACAATAAAATGTAAAAAAGGCGTACATAAGGGAGCGGAGGAAAAGGACAAACTCAAAGAAAAATGCAAACCCTAACCCTAAAATTCAGAGGACTTGAGCAAATTCTGGTTGATGGCGCACAAATCTCAAGACCCCTTCCCAAAGATTACTAGATGGCTCTGTTTCATCATCTATAGTTGAGTTGTTTAAATGCGAGGCGCACACTCGGCCATGTCACACATTTTCGATGATTTCAGAATTTTTTTTTTTTTGTTTTTCTTTCAAAAAACGTTGAAATGATAATTCAACATCAATTTCCTTGCCACCGCTCTACATGGGAAACATGTAATTTAGTTTAACATGAACTTAAGTGAAGCTGAGTTTGCTGAGGGGCTCGACCCCATTCCAAGTCTGAAGCACATCCATTACCACGCCTAATTTATTTTTTTTTAAAGTGGTTTTGTGTTTTTATTTCCAACAATCTGGCAACATGGCAGACATAACTTTGGCTTTTCAATCCCACCGCTGCCACCATATTATCTCATTAGAGATCAATGACCCCATCATAAAGTTATTTGGCTGTGCTAACATTGTGTTATTTTGTGTTCTAAAAATAATTGGATGGTTCATCAGTATAGAGGCAAAGCCTATAAATGCCAAAATAATTATAATAATAATAATAATAATAATCTTATATTATCGTCCAGATAATTTCTGCATATATGAGCACAATTTCGTTTGCTTTTTCTCATCCATAGAATATTCTATTCATTTAAGAATTGAAATATAGCAATCTGTATTGTTGAGGAGCGGAATGAAGGTCAGTAGGAACAAGATAGAATACATGTGTGTGAATGAAAGGGAGGTCAGATGAGTGGTGAGGATGAGGGGAGTCGAGTTGGCGAAGATGGAGGACTTTAAATACTTGGGATCAACAGTACAGACTAATGGGGGTTGTGGAAGAGAAGTGAAGAAGAGAGTGCAGGCAGGGTGGAGAAGAGTGTCAGGAGTGATTTGTGACAGACAGGTATCAGCAAGAGTGAAAGGGAAAGTCTACAGGACGGTAGTGAGACCAGCTATGGTACAGTGCATCCGGAAAGGATTCCCAGCACATCACTTTTTCCACATTTTGTTATGTCACAGCCTAATTCCAAAATGGATTAAATTCATTTTTTTCCTCGGAATTCTACACACAACACCCCATAATGACAACGTGAAAAACGTTTACTTGAAGTTTTTGCAAATTTATTAAAAATAAAAATATTGAGAAAGCACATGTACATAAGTATTCACAGCCTTTGCCATGAAGCTCAAATTGAGCTCAGGTCCATCCTGTTTCCCCTGATCATCCTTGAGATGTTTCTGCAGCTTCATTGGAGTCCACCTGTGGTAAATTCAGTTGGTTGGACATGATTTGGAAAGGCACACACCTGTCTATAGAAGGTCCCACAGTTGACAGTTCATGTCAGAGCACAAACCAAGCATGAAGTCAAAAGAATTGTCTGTAGACCTCCGAGACAGGATTGTCTTGAGGCACAAATCTGGGGATGGTTACAGAAAAATGTCTGCTGCTTTGAAGGTCCCATTGAGCACAATGGCCTCCATCATCCATAAGTGGAGGAAGTTTGGAACCACTAGGACTCTTCCTAGAGCTGGCCGGCCATCTAAACTGAGCGATTGGGGGAGAAGGGCCTTAGTCAGGGAGGTGACCAAGAACCTGATGGTCATTCTGTCAGAGCTCCAGAGGTCCTCTGTGGAGAGAGGAGAACCTTCCATAAGGACAACCATCTCTGCAGCAATCCACCAATCAGGCCTGTATGGTAGAGTGGCCAGACGGAAGCCACTCCTTAGTAAAAGGCACATGGCAGCCCACCTGGTGTTTGCCAAAAGGCACCTGAAGGACTCTCAGACCTTGAGAAAGAAAATTCTCTGGTCTGATGAGACAAAGATTGAACTCTTTGGTGTGAATGCCAGGCGTCACGTTTGGAGGAAACCAGGCACCGCTCCTCACCAGGCCAATACCATCCCTACAGTGAAGCATGGTGGTGGCAGCATCATGCTGTGGGGATGTTTTTCAGCGGCAGGGACTGGGAGACTAGTCAGGATAAAGGGAAAGATGACTGCAGCAATGTACAGAGACATCCTGGATGAAAACCTGCTCCAGAGCGCTTTTGACCTCAGACTGGGGCGACGGTTCATCTTTCAGCAGGACAACGACCCTAAGCACACAGCCAAGATATCAAAGGAGTGGCTTCAGGACAACTCTGTGAATGTCCTTGAGTGGCCCAGCCAGAGCCCAGACTTGAATCCGATTGAACATCTCTGGAGAGATCTTAAAATGGCTGTGCACCGACGCTTCCCATCCAACCTGATGGAGCTTGAGAGGTGCTGCAAAGAGGAATGGGCGAAACTGGCCAAGGATAGGTGTGCCAAGCTTGTGGCATCATATTCAAAAAGACTTGAGGCTGGAATTGCTGCCAACGGTGCATCGACAAAGTATTGAGCAAAGGCTGTGAATACTTATGTACATGGGATTTCTCAATTTTTTTATTTTTAATAAATTTGCAAAAACCTCAAGTAAACTTTTTTCACGTTGTCATTATGGGGTGTTGTGTGTAGAATTGTGAGGAAAAAAATTAATTTAATCCATTTTGGAATAAGGCTGTAACATAACACAATGTGGAAAAAGTGATGCGCTGGGAATACTTTCCGGATGCACTGTATATGGGCTGGAGACGGTGGCACAGGAGACAGAGCTGGAGGTGACAGAGTTAAAGATGCGAAGATTTGCATTGGGTGTGACGAGGATGGACAGGATTAGAAATGAGGACATTAGAGGGTCAGCTCAAGTTGGACGGTTGGCAGACAAAGTCAGAGAGGCGAGATTGCGTTGGTTTGGACATGTGCAGAGGAGGTATACTGGGTATATTGGGAGAAGGGTACTAAGGACAGAAGAGGAAAAGAGGAAGGCCTATGGAGGTTTATGGATGTGGTGAGAGAGAACATGCAGGCAGTGGCATAGCTAAGGGGGGGCAAGGGGGGACATCTGTCCCCAGGCGCAGCGTCCAGAGGGCGCCAAATTTCCCTTCCCCATTGCCTTTTGGCAAACAGGAGGGGGCGCGAAATCTTCAGTTGTCCCCGCGGAACTGAAAACCCTAGCAACGCCTCTGCATGCAAGTAATCAGTGTGACAGAGCAAGATGAGGAGGACAGGAAGATTTGGAAGAAGATGATCCGCTGTGGTGACCCCTAACAGGAGCAGCTGGAAGAAGAAGAAGAATAGAAATATGAACATCTTTCACCTCATTGTCATTCAAATGGCGTTCCCTTTTAATTGTAAAACCAGTGAGCAGTGACTTATAATGAAGAGTGGGATGCTCAAGTACTCCCCCCTTTTAAAACTGTGCCCCTCCTGAGTTGAGCCTTCAGTCCCATGTAGTCGTTAGCTTGTCGAGAAGAGCGAGAAAAAAAAAGAAAACGCGACAAAGGAGGCGATCGAAATGAAGTGTGTGAATGCTTGATTAAGTTGCCAGCCATCCCGTTTGTGTGTCGGGGCTGAGCGCCGCTCCTCCGACACGATGAAGTCAGTGCAGTGCGGGTGGACTTGGCGGGCTGTCACAATTAACTTTAGGAAACGCGGCGACTGAGTGACATCACAGATGTGCTAAATCCTTTCTGTGGCCCCCGCTGGCTAATCAGCCCGTGGCCGCCGGCCATTGTGGAATGCGTTCAGTTTTTAAAATTGCTTTACACATCTGGAAGCTGAACTTTATTAGCCGAAAAAAAAAATCAAAAGCAAATGTTCTTGGAGTAATCCGAAAATGAGAAACAGGCTGGGGAAATGCTGCTACTCTTGTAAAACGTTACAAACCGATTGAATGAACTTGAGGCGACAATCGACTTCGTTTTCGTGTGTTATGACAAAGAGTCTACGCTCGGACCCCGCGTCCAATTCAGGGGTCCAACGCAGTGGCGTAGCTCGAGTTCGCGCCACTCAATGCGGGGCGGGGCTTCAATTTGCCGCCCTCCAACGTATCTGAATATGTTAACTTATTTAAAAAGAAAATTTAAATGACGTATTGAGAAAAATTGAGATACATTTTGCATAGATTTATTTATATATAGAGAAACAGCAATATTTTTTCACATATAATTATTTGTAAGCATCAACTAGACAAGAATATAGTACAGACGCACTGATATGCCGTGTTCTGATTATTAGTTTAATATAATTACGCTGCGAAAACCACAACCGGTGTGGTGTACAAGTGCTAGGTGGGGATGAGCAACAACGCATTTGGATTGATAACGAAACAAAATTATAAATTGTGAATTAGTTGTTTATCTTCCTAGAAATTATTATCGGTGTAATGTTTCTGTTTATTTTTGTTATTGCCTCATAAATTTCAGCTGCCGTGTCTGATGCCGTCACAGGAGGACCGTCTGAAAATGACTTTTGAAGCATTTGTGGATGAAAATCAGAGAATTTGTCTTTTTTTCATTCATGAGTGATATTTTTCCGAACCCTGCTGCTTACACGTGAAGTGTTCTGGGCCTTTTGGCCAATAATGCCGCCCCCAAAAATGTGCCGTCCCCTCCGCCCGCCACTGGTCCAACGCCAATGCCAGCAACCTGGCAGTCAGTGGCAGGGCATCCTCCTCCAAACACAGGTGGCGCCAATTCATGGGGCCAAATTGACCGGATTTTTTTTGGGGGGGGGGGGGGGGGGGGTCTTTTTTCATTTTGTCCCCATTCCTATTCTGTGTTGATTTTTTTTAGTGATTTGTAAATATTGTTGGCATTATGTAGTCATCTTGGTACGATTTTGTTTCTTATTTCATATCATTTTTTTTCTTGGCTGCTAAAATCAGAAACACCTCTTTCTGGGAATTTGGAAGATCAAGAAACCTTGTGGTGGTCCCATTTGTTTCTGTGCCATTTTGAGTATTTTTGCTTTGTGCCCTAAAGCCAGCCAACCATAACCTATCGTCTATGGGCTCCCCCCACCCAAGCCCCGAGCGAAAGCTTTAGATTCGTCACAAATATCAATCTCCAGTTTTCAACGTTTTAGGGTCCCCTGATACCGAAAACATCGATATCTCGATGATGGGTGTGTATCTATCTTGGTGTCTATGTGTCACTAAAACAGCTGGACGGAAAAATCCCAAACTCGAAACTTAAACCTGTTATGAGATAACGATGTGCTGATTAGTTTTTGAATCAAATTGTGCAAGAGAAAGGGGCACTCGAGAGGAACCCTCAAATACCGTAATTCTGCAATTAATTATGAATTCTTCTCGTCAGTTACAATTGTAATGACCTGTTTTATGATCAGAAAGATCAGAGTGGTAAATAATTACTGAAATGTTAGAGAAGAGTTCGGGTAACTTGGTTCCTGGGGCGCAAACCCT
The DNA here is from genome assembly GCF_900747795.2 of Erpetoichthys calabaricus. Lineage (NCBI taxonomy): Eukaryota > Metazoa > Chordata > Cladistia > Polypteriformes > Polypteridae > Erpetoichthys > Erpetoichthys calabaricus. The sequence goes on along the minus strand of NC_041402.2, from coordinate 9,690,322 downwards.
ACTGACGCTCACGTCTAAATTATTTTTTTCTTGGCTGCTAAAAACCAGCAAGACCTCTTTCTGGGAATGTTGAAGGTCAAGGAACCTGGTAGTCCCATTTGTTTCTGTGCCATTCTGGGTATTTTTTCGAGACTATTGTCACGAAAATTTGGAACTCCTCAGTTCACAACACTGATGGTGTCACTTGTCATTCACTTTCGCACAACCTTCCATAGATACGCCATAGCGACCGATCAACAAAAATGTGAAAATGGCACTTATGAAGAACAAAATGGCATTGCAGGATTTTCAACATGTTGAAAAATGTACCAGCTATAGAACTGGAAGGAAGAATTTTGAATGAAACTACCGTAACAAATTAACATTACTGGAAAAGGAACAAAAAAGACAAGAAAATGGTGCAAGCGAACACAACACCAGCGATTGGACAGTCGATCTCTCCGTTCGTTTAATGTCTGTTCTCAGAATTCAGACTGATAGTAATGTGTTAATAATAATTCATTTTTATTCGCACCTTGTACTCTCACTTTGAATAGTGGATATACAAAGTCTTCAGACCCCAACACTTTCTGCACACTTTATTGTGCTGTGCATTTAATATTAAATCAATAAACGTGCCATAGTTGCCCAGGGCGGCACGGTGGCGCAGTGGTAGCACTGCTGCCTCGTAGTTAGGAGACCCTGGTTCGCTTCCCAGGTCCTCCCTGCGTGGAGTTTGCATGTTCTCCCCGTGTCTGCGTGGGTTTCCTCCGGGCGCTCCGGTTTCCTCCTATAGTCCAAAGACGTGCAGGTTAGGTGGATTGGCAATTTTAAATTGGCCCGTGTGTGTGCTTGGTGTTTGTGTGTGTCCTGCGGTGGGTTGGCACCCTGCCTGGGCTTGGTTCCTGCCTTGCTCCCTGTGTTGGCTGGGATTGGCTCCAGCAGACCCCCGTGACCTTGTGTTCGGATTCAGCGGGTTGGAAAATGGATGGATGGATGGATAGTTGCCCATCAGTCTACACTCAACATCCCATAATGACAAAAGTTTTCAGAATAGTTTGCAGATTTACTAAAAATCAAGAATTCCGACCCGGGGCAACCCCTAACGCAGTGGTACTCAAACTCTGGAGCAGGCCCCCCTAGGGGGGCGCGAAGTAACAAAAAGGGGGGCGCAAAGATGTAAAAAAAAGAGAACAAGAATCGAAAATATGAAAAATACATCTATTGAAACCAAAACAAATTAACTTAAACTACATTCTGATACTAGAAAAATAAATATAGAGTTAGATAAAAGTCGATAAAAGTTAAGTAAGTATAATAAAATATGCATCTATGATGTATCATTAATTAAAAAAAGAACAAATTGGTATTAGAGGGCTCCTTTCAAAAAAACCTTAAGGGGGCGCGATTAAAACTGTTATGAAAACTCGGGTCGCAAATACTTAAAGGTTGAGAAACGCTGCACTAACGGGAGCAACCGAAAGAAGAAGAAGACTGAGGTAAAATTCCAGCCTAGTCTCTACAAGCTTTGCACACCTGGATTTGGACAGTTGATCCCAATCAAAACCTGAAATTTCACCTTCCTAAAGTATTCTGACTCTTTATTCAGCAGCCTCTTTGGCAGCAATTTTAGCTTGGAGTCTTCTTGGGTTAATCTCTACAAGCTTTGCGCCCCTGGATGTGGGCAGTTGATTCCATTCTTCCTGGCAGGTCCTCTCAAGCTCTGTTATATTAGGCATGAAGTGTCCCTAAAGTGCCACCTTTAGGTCTCCCCACACATATTTATAGTGTTGAACTTTGTACCACTCAAGGACACTCAGAGCCATATTGTTGTCTTGCCTGTTTGCCTTGGGTTGTTGTCAGCATGACAAGGACCTGAAGTGTACAGCCAAGACAACACTGGGGTGGATTGGGGACACGTCTCTGAGTGTCCTGGAGTGGCCCAGACTTGAAGATGGCAGCTTACGGACACTTCACATTCTGTCTAACGGAGCTTGAGAGGATCTGCTGGGAAGAATTGGATCAACTGCCATCCAAAACCAACAGGGGGCAGCAAAGCCAGACGAGAGAGAGGACTCCTGCCTCTGGAGAGAACATCGAGCCACAGCAGGCACAACAACAAAAGGAAACGTTAGTACATGACCCCATCAAAAACCACATAGCCCACTCCAGGACTGTGCAGACCAGAGCAGTAGGCACAAAATGTGCTGCCGTCAAATGAACGACACCAAATGGACATTTCTGTGCTTAGCCACATGGAAACGTGTTGGAATGCGGTGTTCTTCTTTCGCCATGCAAAGCACTTTTTGTTCTGACCAAATAACTCCATTTTTGTCTCGTCAGTCCAAAGCACTTTGTTCCAAAATGAATCTGGCTTGTCTAAATGAGCATTGGCATACAACAAGCGACTCTGTTTGTGGCGTGAGTGCAGAAAGGGCTTCTTTCTCATCACCCTGCCATACAGATGTTCTTTGTGCAAATTGCACTGAATTGTAGAACGATGTCCAGATACACCATCTGCAGTGAGATGTTCTTGCAGGTCTTTTTAGGTGATCTGTGGGTTGTCTGTCACCATTCTCACAATCCTGTGCATATGCCGCTCCTGTATTTCTCTTGGCCTGCCAGACCTGCTGGGTTTAACATCAACTGTGCCTGTGGCCTTCCATTTCCTGATTCCATTCCTTACACTTGAAACTGACAGTTTAAACCTCTGAGAGAGCTTTTTGTAGTCTTCCCCTAAACCAGGAGACTCGACAATCTTTGTTTTCAGATCTTTGGAGAGTTGCTTTGAGGATCCCATGCTGTCACTCTTCAGAGGAGAGTCAAAGGGAAGGAAGCACAACTTGTAATTGACCACCTTAAATCCCTTTATATCTCATGATGGGACACACCTGTCTATGAAGTTCAAGGCTTAACGAGCTCATCACACCAAGTAATCAGCATTGAGCAGTGACAGGCATTCAAATCAGCAAAATGACAAGGGGACCCACATTTGTGCACAGCCAGTTTTTCACATTTGATTTAATTTCATAAAACTAAATACTGCGTCACTAAAAATCTTTGTTTGGAAAACACCGCAGTACTCAGATGTTCCTAGGAAATGAAAGACGTACCACAGTTATCTTGTTTGTTGAAAGGAGAGTCAATTATTATGCAGGCTGAGAGGGGTTCACAAACTTGTTCATATGACTTTATCTATCTATCTATACTTATATAGTGTCTTTCCTATCTATCTATCTATCATATAGTGCCTTTCAATTATATCTATCTTTATATCTATCTATTATATAGTGCCTTTCATTTCTATCTATCATCTATCTATCTAATAGTGCCTTTCAATTCTATCTTTATATCTATCTATTATATAGTGCCTTTCATTTCTATCTATCTATTTATCATACAGTGCCTTTCCATTCTATCTATCTTTATATCTATTATATAGTGCCTTTCATTTCTATCTATCTGTCTGTTATATAGTGCCTTTCCTATCTATCTAACTATTCTATGGTGCTTTTCATGTCTATCTATCTACTGTACAAAGGGGACCTAAAAAATATGGAACTGAAAACCTTTTTTTTTATATAAAGTTCCCAGCAATTCCCTTTCAGTCACCTTCAATATCTTCTTGTCCCATCACTTCTCCCATTTCTGTTAACATTTCCTGTTCCCTTCTTTTGTCACCGTTTTAATTTTGGAAACAAAAAGTAGTCGCAGGAGGAAGTGAGGTTTGGTGAACACGGAGGAGCAGAACATCATGCACGTTGTTTTTGGCCAATCGGCAGTACGGTGCGCGCGGGTGCGCCTGTCGTTTTGGGTGCAGCGCCGTTTCTCTGGACGTGTTTTTTTCCCAGATGCTTTCCCGTAGATGCCTCAGCAATTCAGCGTAATGTCGTTGGTTGTCAGTCTGTCTGCGGGGAACAAACTCTTTATGAATAAGTCCGTCAATCTGCACAAACGCGATCATCATCGTGTCCACCTTTAGTACGACCTGACGTGCTTTAGACGGCTTGGTGGGAAAAACAAATACCAAAGACTCGATTACAGAGTAAACAGCAGAAATACAAACTCAATCAACGCAGCACGACGCCACTCAGCCGACTGATCAACGACACTGTGGACACACGACAGCCGCTGACACCGTCCTCCTGCGCTATACTGACCGATCCTCGTTTCTCTTGTAGCTCTTCTTCTGTCTCTATCTCTACTGTTTTTTTCAGCCTATCTTTCTCTCTTATATAGCGCCTTTCTATCTGCCATACATTTTGTATAGTGTCCTTCCTTTTTTATTTATCTGCTTCATCTCTTTTCCTGTCTGCCCCTTGGTGTTTTTTCTGTCTTTCTCTCTTATACATCGACTTTCTATAACTGTCTATTTTAAATATTGTCTGTCCTTTCTATCTATCTACTGTATCTCTCATAGAACTTTTCCTTCCTGTCCCTTTTATATTGTGTTTTTTCAGTCTTTCTCTCTTATATATTGTCTTTCTATGTAACTATTTTATATAGTTTCTTTCCTATACATCTATCAAATGGTTATAGACCATTTATGTCCCTTTTATATTCTGTTTTCTTTCCTATGTACCTTTCTCCCTTATATAGTGCCTTTCTATCTGACTACTATCGTATATGGTGTGTTTCTTTTCTGTGTCTGTTATAGAATTTTTCCTTCCGGTCTCTTTTATATTGTGTCTTCTTTCTGTCTCTCTTATATAGTGCCTAACCTTTTATAGAGTGCATTTCCTTTTTTTATTTATCTACTTTATCTCTTTTTCTTCCTGTCCCTTTCATATTGTGTTTTTCCTATCTTATAAAGCGCCTTTCTTTGGAACTTTTTTAAATAGTGTCTCTCCTTTTTATTTATCTACTCTATCTCTTTTCCTTTGTGACTCTTTTACTGTATATAGCGCTTTGCTTTTCTTTTATTTTTTCTGCTTATGTTCCTCATGAAGTGAATTTTTTTTCAAATTCCCCTTTCTGTATTACGGGGGTGTTCACTGGAAGCATAGCCAGCCCCAGCAGCGCCTGGCCCAAGGCAGCTCATCCCAGTGCCTATAGGTGCTGACACCGGGCTATTACAGAACTGCCGGACCACCTTATCTGTTTGTCTTTGGGGTGTCAGGAGAAGCTGAGTCACCTGGAGATACCCCAACATGGATACACAGAGAAGGTGTGGAGAACACAAACAGGAACAAGGGCATAATGTGAAGTCGCAGAGAGAGAATGAACCCGGACTCTTGACCACTGGGTCATCACCGTGATGCCCCCCCAAACACTTTTGTACGCTTCATTTCCCTTCCAGGGGATGTGCCGTGTTAGTGTTGTGAGTTCCACTTAATTATTGAACAAATTGACCTAATGTGGCTTGGAATAAGAAGAAGAAAAAGCGCCGATTTTTCTCAGGCTTATTACCTGAGATTTCTGGCACTCTGCGCCCCTCATCGCTCCAGAGATGTCGGCTGTACATCTGCCCCCGCGGCCCCGCGCCACACACTCCGTTGTAAGAAATGGCTGCGGTTTCCGCCTTCTTCTTAAAGGCTTGTTTGAACTTCACATAATCTTCAGCGCACTTCTGGCGCTTGACGGCTCTCTCCTCGTCCTCGTGTTTTTAATTAGCCGCTAATCCCTTCCAGATTCCCACTTGAAACAATACGGCAGCTGTCAAAACTCCCCGCTCCTCTTCACGTTTTCAGCCGTTCTCTACTGGCGTCATTCATACGAAGAGGAAAGGGTGGCACGGTGGCGGCCGCCTCACCACGCTGGGACTCGAGTTCCAGTCCCGTGTTTGCGTGATTTCTGTCTTAACCCCGTTGCACGTCTGGGCACTGTTGGCTTGGTGTGAGGGGGTGAGCAGGAGAATAACACAGACGGGTACACATCGTTTAGGAAAGACGGGCAAAACCGAAAAGCGTGGGGAGTCGCCATTTATTCAAAAGAGAACCAGAATATAAGTCTTCTTCAAAGTAGTGGCATTGGTATGGCCAGCAGCGGGCGCTAACCCTGTGGTCTGCGTGTGGATCGCAATGCCCCCAGTGCAGTGACTGGGATGCTGTGCTGTAAAAATGGCGCCTGTCCTTCGGATGAGACATGAAACTGAACTCATGACTCTCTGTGGTCATAAAATATCCCTGGGCATCCTTCATAAAGGTGTACCCCAATACCCAGGCTAAATTACCCACCAGCATCTAGTCATTCTGCCCACCTAATCATCCCCTAACTCGAATTGGCTGTCTCTCTCACCACATCACCACCGAACAGCTGACGTGTGGCGAGCGCACTCGCGCAAAAATGGCTGCCATCATCCAGGTGGGTGCTGCACATCAGTGGCGGCTGAAGTGACTCCCCACTTACTTGCGTAATGAGAAAAGCGCTATATACATGTAAATAATTATTATTATTAAAAAGGCAAGTGTAAGGGGGATCTCATAGTCATGGGGGACTTTAAATTTCTGAGGTGGGTTGGCACCCTGCCCGGGATTGGTTCCTGCCTTGTGCCTTGTGTTGGCTGGGATTGGCTCCAGCAGACCCTCGTGACCCTGTGTTCGGATTCAGCAGGTTGGAAAATGGATGGATGGATTACTCGCTTAGCCGGATGTAATTGTTGACGATTTGGCCTGATCCTGATCTGTCGGTTTTTTGAAACTCTTGCTGGAAGTGTTGTCATAGCAGCACATCCTAATCCTCAAAGCTGCTCGGAGCGGGTTTGTTCCACGTAAACAAGGATTAGTTTACACACGTGATCAGTGACGGTGCGTGGAAGTCATCCAGTCATGGCTTCGCCGTTCATGAATGAGCGACCAATTGATATTGGTGCGCAAATTATAAGAAGAGAATTTCATATAGAGAGGGTTTTGCGCGATCGGCAAGATCCTTTATTGCTCCCGGAGGAAATTCTTTTCGAAAGATACCGCTTTAGCCGAGGGGGCATATTGTACCTCAAAGATTTATTAGCACCTTATATTCGAAGTCAAACTTGGCGAAGTCGGGCTCTCACAACCACACAGACAGTAGGCATTGCTTTGAGGTTTTTTACAAGCGGCACTTTTTTATATACTGTAGGCGATGCGAAAAATCTAACTAAAAGTGCAGTTTGCCAGGCAATTCATAAAGTCTGTTTGGCTCGGAAATATTTCCTTCGGGTTTTCATTGTGTTTCCTGGACACCTGCGTGTGCAGACAATAAAAGAGGCGTCTCATGCCATTGCAGGTAGGTAATACACAGGCTAAAACACCCACAGTTCCATGAAGAATCTCACAATCAGCCTAACATTCTCATTACCCAGGATTTCCAAATGTGATTGGGCCACATGGGACTGATCACGGTGGAGTTTGATTAAACATTATTTGGAAAATGTACCTCTCCTCCTGATGAATAATCAGACACAGTGTCTTCATGAAATATTTGACCTTCGTCAATATCTCGTTTGTCAGACACAGGTTCTAGGGATATGACATTCCCTGCAACTGACCCAACAACAAAAAAGAGGGCTATATAGAACATACCTATGGCACACATGGAGGACAAATATATGCAATGACCATCCTTTACCTGAAATGATGTGACCACTGCATCCTGCCACTGGTTCTGAGGAGGAGCTTCCCCCTGGAATGCCCTCAGAAACAGGGCGATGGGCATTTTGCTGCAGAGCCAACTCTTCTGCAGGGGTTAGGTCTGGACCACGTGGACCTCCACCTGTTTTTTGCTTGTCTGCCTCCTTATTAGCTTTAAAATTAATGTTTTTTATATTATATATGATTATTTATGTCAACAGTTCTTTAAATAGTTATATACCAACATTTACCAGTTTGAAGTATATTCTTGTACTTCACTTTAACCTGTTCCCATGTTCTCCTTGATCTGGAATTATGACATATTAAATAATAATTAACCTGACACATAGGAAATTAAACGCTGCATTCAGTAAGTACAATGCACATTACTTAGCGTTTAATTTGTCGGCCACTTTTTGCCAGCCATCTTTTCTGGTCTGGGCTGCTTTTGCAGTGTTACCTCTTGTGCATATTAAATCTTGACATTCTTCATGTCCTTCGAATAAAAGGTCTTGCGCCGCGTGTGTGAAAAATAAAATCCACCCATTCTTTCGTCATTTTGTTACAGCCTATCAAAGACTTGCTGATCATGTTTTCTAGACTCAATACATATGGGCTTTTCACTCAGCGCGGGCACGCGCATTCATCTCGTATGATTAGATCCAGCTAAACTAATCTAATACACAGCTGCGTTTGAAAAACCGACCTATCCCGGAGGAGTGTCACTGGCATTAACTTATCCAAGATGAGGCACCTGATCTCGGATGATTTAAGCAACATACAAAAAAATACCCCCCAGGAGTTTCTAGGCGTAATCAGTAGCTGTTTTTTAAATACACCAGCTTGGTGGTGGGGCGGAGCCAGTTTAGGATAAAATCAGTCGTGACCACAAGGGGGAGCCATAGGGAGCCCCCAAACCACAGACATTGCACTTGTATATTGCGTGGATTATTGCTCTAACAGTCTTTTATTCTTTTCAGGTACTTCTTCTTAAACCTCTTTCAGCAATCAGCCATAATAACCATACAAATCAATAATCAATCGATAAATCCGTCTCCTTCCGTCCTCCGATGAGTTTTGTCTTTTTCTCTGGCGTGGCGTGGCAGGGAATCTGCTGTTTCACATCAGGGAATCAAGAGTCGGGAGGCAGCAGATTCCTTTCATGTCGGACCCTGGAATGCTTCTGGTGCCACGCCATGTCAGAATGGCCATATAAAAAGTGTGGAGTTCCCCCCTCACCCCCCAATACCGCCCCCAACCCCGCACTGTGCCCTCTAATGATCCCCAGGAAGCCTGACAGGACTGCGCTTTCCCAAGCACCCCTGCTCGGGTCGCCCAATTGAGTTATCGTATGAGGACCACTGCCACCTAGTGTGTGTCGGGGGGAATGAAACAAATCCCGATCCTCATCTTGTCCTAGTCCATCTGTTATCTCATCCCGGTCGGGTACAATTATCTCTTTGTCCCACCCGCCAATTTTGTTTTCGTCGTCACGCTGGCCTCCCGTCCAGTTAATGTTACGTCCTCTGATCCAGCCGGAATGGCCGTTCACCTCCTACACAGGATAAAACTGACAAGGGGCATTGATTGAATCACCAGGGTCAAATGGCCATAATATAACAGAGTTTCTGACACATGAAGTGACATTTTAATTTTAACAGGGCAAACTTTGAGCAGATGCGCCAAAGCTTCAGTAATATAAACTGGGGTAAGCTGTTAAGTGTTAAGAGACGGTTCTATTAAATAAGGGCGCGCACAAAAAGGCGAGCTTCAAAAGGGCGACCTCAATTGGGCGCGGCGAATAAAGGCAAACGCAACGAAATTATTGCAGAAAATGTATTAGATAAAGACAATGATTGAACGTATAAAAAAGGCTAAAGCAAGAATATTAAAACATTCGCTCAATTGAGGTCGCCCTTTTGAAGCTCGCCTTTTTGTGCGCGCCCTTATTGAAGGATACCTTTAGGGACATTTTAAGAGACATTTACATTTATTGGCTTAGCAGATGCTTTATCCAAAGTGACTTTCAAAGGAGGTAAACATAACCGAGTAATATTAGGCTGTTTGTTCACACTGAAAAAAAGGGAAATGGCAGGTTGTTACATTTACAAGAATGTATTTACTTTATATTACATGTATTCTTTATGTTCCACTTTTGAACATAACTCGATCATGTTAAATTTATTGAATCTTGTGGGATGTGCAATACTGTATGCAAATTTCAGTCATTTAGGTAGAAGTCAAAATAGTTATAGTTAGTCCTCACCGGAAATTACGCACCAAGCGGATTTATCATCAGCAGAGGTTGGATAATTTGGCGGTAAAGTCATGTGACTTTCAAAGAAGCAACAGGTTGTTCGTTTGAGTTATTGTCGCTGGTGTAGAGCAAAAGGTTAGTGAAATAAAAGTTAAAAAAAATAAAAAACACACAAACACACAACGAGAAATATTCAGATATTCATTTAAAATACTTAATCCCACAGACCAACGTTACTCCGTTTTGCGTTTTTTGTATTCTCTTTTAATGTTTTATTAAAGCATCAGAATTAAAAGCTTTTTAAAAACAACTAAATATTTCAATTAAGGTCAAAATTGAAATCCGTTTTTTTTTGTACACCACTCTATACTTTCGTTTGTATTGAATGACTATGAATTATGTGGCACAGTGGCACAGCTGCTGCCTCGCAGGCTGGAGGCCCGGGTTCGCTTCCCGCGTCTTCCCTTGACATGAGCCGTGTTTATTTAACATAATTAATTTGACAGAGAACGAAAAAGTTTCATTCATTTTATATAAAAATATCATGTTGTTTCAGAATATAATAATTTAGTACATTAAGCATAGTTGAATTATTTTTGATAAAAACAATTTTATTATGTGAAACCGATGTACATATTTTTTTTTATTTTAATCTGACATGCCATTTTTTTCAGTGCCGCAAGTGTAATAGAACAGGTAACAAAAGTTGATTGCCACAAGTGAAAAGCTGTAATAACTTATACATTTACAATCATGCATTACAACCACTAAAGCAATTAAACAAATTAACCAAGTGTATAAAGTATCGCAGAGCAAAGTTTTTCTTTATCAGTTCTACAGATACTCACAGAAGAGATGAAACTTCAATCGCTTCTTAAATACATTGAGGGAGTCAGCAGTACGGATGGGGGTGGGCAGCCTGGTCCACCACCTATAGGAACTCCACAGGAAAAAAGATGGGATTGAGACTTGATGCCACGTAGAGGCGGCATCACCAGACGTTGGCAGACCAGAGAGGGCGAAAGGGAGCATGGCACCTCACCAGTGTCTCCATATACTCAGATGCAGCCCACTGACTACTCTGTAGGCAATCATCATCGATTTGAATTTAATGTGTTCCCAATGCCTTGACCTGAAGAGAGGAGTGACACGTGCCCGTCTCGGCTGGTTAAATACAAGAGGGCGCGCTGCATTCTGGATCATCTGTAGTGACTTCATAGCACATGCGCGTAACTCCTGCGAAGCGAGTTGGGTACTCGTGTGTTAAAACCACGCCACTGGTACAGGCAAGAGAAACACGTCATCGTTTTTTACATTCGTTTATTTACAAAACAAACACAAGAACACGTAAAATGTGATTTTTAATTGCGTTTGAAATCTGTCACAAAGTTTCTAATATTGTTAAGTATACTATCTCCGTTGAGTTTAGTTCTCCACAGGAATTCGCACAAGTAGGAATTTATTTTAAAAAGTGGACAGGGAGGGAATGGAGAAGCGCTATCTGGGTTGAGTGCCACTGTAAAAAATGTCAGTAAATTTAACGGTAAAGATACCGTGAATGGTGAAAGTAAAATAACTTTTCTGAAAAAAAAAGGAAAGTTGCCTTATGTTCTACTGAAAATTACCTGTATATCTTAAACAATACATCTATCCATCCATCCATTTTCCAACCCGCTGAATCCGAACACAGGGACACGGGGGTCTGCTGGAGCCAATCCCAGCCAACACAGGGCACAAGGCAGGAACCAATCCTAGGCAGGGTGCCAACCCACCGCAGGACACACACAAACACACCCACACACCAAGCACACACTAGGGACAATGTAGAATCGCCAATCCACCTAACCTGCATGTCTTTGGACTGTGGGAGGAAACCGGAGCACCCAGAGGAAACCCACGCAGACACGGAGAGAACATGCAAACTCCACGCAGGGAGGACCCGGGAAGTGAACCCAGGTCCCCAGATCACCCAACTGCGAGGCAGCAGCGCTACCCACTGAGCCACCGTGCCGCCTTAAACAATACAGTTCTTTATTATTTATAGCCAAGTTCTGTAAAATGGATATTTTTCTGCCTTCAAAATATGCTACATACCGTTTACTGATACATTGCAGTTACACTGAAAAAATCGTTGTTAATTTTGCAGTGTAAAACTGCTAAATAGCGAAGGTAGACAGCTGTAAAATGTAAAACGGTAAAGCGCTCTTTCAGTATCTCCGACGTTATGATATTTGCATAAGGAAACGCCCCCCTTTACCGTATTGTCCCTAGTGAACCGCATTCCTTTACAAAGGAGAGAAAAGAAAAATCGTGAGTGGTCTCCCCTGGACTTTCTCGTATACTCAGATATGGGGATGGATATTCGAGGAGTAAACCGCCAGACAATGATTATATTTTTATATTTTGTACATTAAAGAACCATCAACAACAAATCAAATCAAATCAAATTAATAATACATTAAACAAGTAAAGTTGAATAAATCGGACGCTGCAGCTGCATGAATAAAAAAGTACCACTTCTAGTTAGCGGAAATAGCCCGAAAGTTGATAGAAATGTACGTTTGTACCTAATACTTGTATGCAAAATTTGACCTAAGTGATAGCGTACTCAAGTAATTGTGTTTACATACACACACACACATACGCACAGATAGACATAATTCCAAAAATGGTATTTTCGGACTCAGGGAGGTCTAAAACGTCGAGATACATCAAAATCTCGAAAGGGAATTTTTGGACGATTACAATACTTTCATAATGCTACGATTACGAGCAAGTAAAAATGAAACGAAATTAGCAGATTTATTTTTCCGTGCGTGCTGAAGGTTTTTTGGGGTTATGGAAGCTGATTTATGGTGGGTTGTATTCGATAAGCTGGCACACTTGTAGGACACCGTACACCAGAAAAGCAAACTTCTCCACCAGTCAATGTTCCTTAAACATTGAATTCTTTACAAAGTGTATAATTAAATGATGCAACACGTTTGCTGTTTGTTGTTGTTGTTACTTTACTAAGGCAGACTGTGTACTGGTATTTCATTCTGACAACATTACAGTGCATGGACTTCGGGCTATGGTTTAAACGTTCACTTCTTTTGTAATGTGTTATAAAGAAAAAACAGTTATTTACTACAAAGTTATACCGTAGACCTAAAAATATGGTCACCTAATTTTTCATGGCAAAATTCTGGCAACCACAGCGGACAGTTTTTTTTACCGTAAATGTAACATTTTTTTACAGTATGGCGGGGTTATAATACACAAGTATATACCATGAGCTCCAGCAGTCCAGACGCGACTAGAGCGAAATCTGGACCAGAAGTTGTCAGATATGGTCTGATCTTGCCGATGTTGAACCTGCAAGAACAAGAAACAGTAAAAATGTGGTCAGAAAAAGCTGCTCGTCAATGACCACCCCAAGGGTACGTACTGACTTGTCAGGTGTTAGCAACAATGAGCCAAGCTGTACAGAGATGGGGAGATGAGCAGACTTGCTGGCTGGGATCACAAGAAGCTCCGTTTTTTTTCAGGTTGAGCTGTAGATGGTGGTCCTTCATCCAGGTTAAGATATCAGTAAGACATGCAGAGACTCAGGCTGACACCGTAATGTCCTCCGAAGGCACTATATAAAGATAGATAGATAGTGAAAGACACATTATAAGATAGATATGAAAGGCACTATATGATAGATAGATAGATAGATAGTGAAAGGCACTATATAAGATAGATATGAAAGGCACTATATGACAGACAGAGAGATACATTGATATATATGAAAGGCACTATAGATAGATAGATAGATAGTGTCACAAAAGACTGGAGACAGTCAAAAAGGTTTAGGGGCAGCCACCCGTATATTATGATCCTGGCTGCAAAAGGTTGAAAATGATTAAGTAGTTTATATGACTGAGTTCAAAACAGAACTCAATATGTGGAGGTAAGATGGCAGTTTTAAGGGCTTGTGGAGTAAACGATCTATGCCGGAACCGGAAGTGACGTCTTTGGGATCGGAAGTGATGTCATCAGAAGCGCCAGAACCTAGGTGGGATTTCCCGTGAATGGTCTTCAAGAAACTGGGAGAGACAGTCAGCACACTCCGCCACCCCCTGGTCTGATGTAGTATTATAATTACTCAACCCCTTTAGCCGCCTCCTAATCACACGTGTGTGACAATAGATAGATAAATAGATTTGAAAGGAACGATAGATAGATAATAATAATAATAATAATTCATTACTAGATAGATATGAAAGGCACTATATAAGACAAGATTTTTTCCTCTCAATTTCTGAAAGAATTAAAAAAGTCTGTTCCTTAAATCTGCAAATAAAATGTGATGACTCGTCTTAAGTGATGAACACCATCAATCTCCTTAATTGTGGATTTTCTGAAGTTCTTCCAATTTTTGGGGGTTTTGCTTTCTATAAATTTGCCAGCGCACATTTCGTTCTTGTCTGTCTTGCTTTAAATCTAATCAGATCCAGATGAAATGTCAATGTGAACAAATCCTTTTTAATTTTGCTCAATACAGTAAAGATTGGCAATGCATACAAGTTAGAGGTCTGTCATCTCTGTAAATAGTTACATAAATGTGTGAATGAGGCCTCCAAATCAGGCCAAGAACGTAACCGCACCCTGCCCATAAGTGACTCTCCCAGGTCAGGTAGCCTCCATCTGTTACCTGCAGGCTGTGGTCTTAATTGGCCTAAAAATGAGATGATGGTTTAAAAATTTCAATGTGAAACAAATATCCCAGAATTGTACCAAAATGCTCTAGAAGGGAAATGGTGACAGTAAACCTCTGGCTTGTGAACAGAAGTGTAACAATAATTCTTTAGAGAAGGAGATGTTAACAAAACGGAACATAAGAATAAAAGACATTTGACAAACGAGAGGAGACCACTCAGTCCATAACAGCTAAGCTGTCCTAATATCTCATCCACATTGCACTTCCTCTTAGCCTCCACTAGGTGTCCTCGAGTTTGTGATTTTCACCATTTAGTTGAAAGAATTCTGCTTGCTCTACTTTAACAAAGCCTATGAGGATTTTGAAGACCTCAATTAGGTTCCCCCTCACCAATACTAGTTATAACAAAATGCTCAAAAGAGCAAAAAAAAAAAGGGATTTGCCAGAAAAGGCAACCCAACCAGTGCTGATACTCAAGTCCAAGGCCGAATTAGAGGAAACAGAGCAAATATTTCACAAAAAACAGAAACTCTTATAACTTAGGCCTTCTCACAAACTCAGTGGTCCGCTGCTCAATTTCTATCTTTAACTCAATTTAGTGTCAGAAGGAATTGGTTCCTGCCTTGTGCCCTGTGTTGGCTGGGATTGGCTCCAGCAGACCCCCGTGACCCTGTGTTCGGATTCAGCGGGTTGGAAAATGGATGGATGGATAGTGTCAGAAGGAGGACGTTAGGGTGGCCCCACCTCCTGGGGTACCACCCACAGGACCCCCATGTATGGAATGAACACACATTTAAAATGGCAGAGTACATATAAGAAACAATAACCAAAACTAATAAAAATAACGCAAAACAACAATAAAAAATTATTAATGCTCACGTATCATTGCTTTGTTATTATTATTAACACACACGTTTATTTGCATATTTACTGATGCATTTAACGTGGTCTAAGATATTCATCCGTAGTCATCTTCCCAAAAGCCCTAAAACTATTTTAGTCTCTCACAGTTTGGCCATTTCACATTCATTCTTAGTATTTCTTGTTAATTCTTACAGGTTCCAGATCCCATTTCAAGAAGGCTTGGGCACTATGCATTATCTGGATGCAGACCATGATGAAGAAGAACAAGAAGAAGAAGACACAAGCATGATGACAACCAGTAAGAAGCCTCCTGCCAAAAACCCACCAGGTCGACAAATCCAAAATGTACCTCGGAAGAGAAAACAAATGACGTCTGGTCACAACAATCCTACTGCAACTTCAACTGTTCTTCCAAGTGGCTGCCCTGGCATCAGTGGTCATTCCAGTGGAAAAGCCAGGCACCTACTGGAAGAAGCACGAGATGACGCCATGAACCGTGTAGAGGATACGCGGGAGGACAGGAGCTCGAGCCACAGTAGTGTGAGGAAGTCAGACACTAATTACTACGAGAGGGCTCGTCTCATGTCCGGATGTGGGGACAGCAGCAGGTTGAAGACCACAAAGACCATTGAATTCAGCCAACATGGCCCGAGGGAGACCAAGACGGTGTTGGTGATCCAAGCCAGTAAAGGCCCACCAAGGCCTAGAAGTGGAGTCTCCATAATGACCGGAGTGGATGGTATTCGGGCATCCCGTCTGGAGGCTTCATCTCTCTGCTAATCATGGACAGTGCAAGGTGGTGTTCTTTAGAGGGTCATTATGTAGGATGACCAATGCGAGCCAATGGAGGACCAAATATGGGTTTGAAATCTCCAAATCCTGACTACAAAGATTGAAAGGGTTTGCCTTCATGTTATCCATCCAGTGACTGATCCCACTAAGTCCATTTTAGGGCCGCCAGAGTGAATCTCAGAAGGGACCACCCCTGGACAGGAGACTGGTGTATGACCACGTATGATAAATTGCAAACCCACATTCATTCAAATGTTAACACTTCGATACTTCAATCTTCATTTTCATCCGGGTGGGCTCACTGTCCGAATCAAAGAAGCCAATAGCTGTTGATATTCTGGGCCGGCCTTTTGCTGTGATGTTCCAGCTACAACCGAGGTCTTCCCATAGGGCCATCTCATTGGAGGTCTACCAGAATGTCATCAGACATGCGTACCACATTTCTTACCCACGGGTACTTTCATTTTAACATTGCCATGATAAGTCCACAGCAGATCATCTTTTTCTATATCTTCTTATCCTCTGCATCTTCCTCTGTTAAACCCACCACCTTCGTGTCCCTTCTCACCACATCCATAAACCTTCTCTTAGGCCTTCCTCTCTTCCCCTTACCTGGCAGCTGTATCCTTAGTACCTTTCTCTCATTATACTCAGTATCTCTCCTCTGCACATGTCCAAACCAATGCAATCTTGCCTCTCTGACTTTGTCTCCAGACTGTCCAACTTGAGCTGACCCTCTAATGTCCTCATTTCTAATCCTGTCCATCGTTAATTCTGCCACCTCCAGCTCTGTCTCCTATTTTTTTTTTTTGCTCAGTGCCACCATCTCCAACCCATATAACATAGCTGGTCTCCCTACTGTCTTGTAGACCTTCCCTTTCACTCTTGGTGGTACCCGTCTGACACTCTTCTCTAGCCATTCCACCCTGCCTGCACTCTGTTCTTCACCTCCCTTCCACACTCCCTGTGATACACCAAATTTCCTCATTTTCGATATGATCTCTGAGCGATTCTTTTGGCGTCCATCTCTTCATTCGCATGCTGTGTGACTCGAAGCTCCTCAGCATCCGTTTCCATAGATTCTAAATCTCACAGCCATAGATCATCGGCGGTAAAACCATGCAGTTAAATGCATTTGCTCTTCTTTCGGTGGTTAGGATCTCTTGTAATGTTAGGTTTGTGCGGTTGAAAGTGAGCCGTACTCCGTCTCCGTCGAGTGCTGTGTGGAGCTAATCACGTGTATGAACTGGTGACTTTCATCAGAACTAAACCACGGAGGTGAGCCCAATGTCCTGCCTGCACTCTCTTCTTCATCTCCCTTCCACACTCCCTATAATACACCAAATTTCCTCCATTTTCGATATGATCTCTGAGCAATTCTTTTGGCGTCCATCTCCTCATTGCATGCTGTGTGACTCGAAGCTCCTCAGCATCCATTTTCCGTAGATTCTCAACCTCACAGCCATAGATCATCGATGGTAAAACCATGCAGTTAAATGTATTTGCTCTTCTTTCGGTGATTAGGATCTCTTGTAATGTTAGCTTTGCGAGGTTGAAAGTGAGCCAAGCTGCAGTTCCGCATAGCGATATCTCTCCGTCGAGTGGTGTGTGGAGGTAATCACGTGTATGAACTAAACCACGGGAGGTGAGGCCAATGTCCTTTTCCAACCTATGTAATAAAATAGAATGGTCAGTGACATTGAATGCTGCACACAAATCTAACAACAAGGGTACTGTGGGACTTCCTTCTTTGGAGGATATCAGAATGTCGTTTAAAATTCGGGTCAGTACCGATTGTGTACTGTGACTGGTGCGGAAGTCAGACTCGAATTTCTCAAAAAAAAAGTGGAGATGTGTGAGGTGAGACTGCGTATTGTAGAATGGGTTGAAACAGGTCTATAATTACTAACCTGTTATTAACATTTAAAATAGGTCTACAGGGTGGGGTATAAAGATTTCCCACCTTTCGAGGGAGAACTGTGCGGGATGTAGTGGAGGTAGAGAGGTGGGTTAAGTCTCGTTAACCTGCTACCATGTTCAGTACCCATCATGTGTTGGACCAGTTTTGTTGTTCAAGCGTATTATCAGAACAGTCATTCTGTTTATAGCGACGCAGAGATTGTTCTGTACACACTTCGCACTCGGTCGAAATGCATCTGTACCGGATCGGAAAACGATTTTGTTATGGATTTCTAACCTTCGGGCAACTGGGTCCACACTGAAAAGAAAATCACCTGGCAGACCAAGGACAGAACATGTGTGGTTTCAACAGCTCACACAGCACAACGTTCGCTCAGAGCGTTGAGGGAAATGTTCCCTGGGCACTTGATCACTTTAAGGAGAGACGTGGGGTGGCCGGCACGATCACCAGATTTAAGCCCATGTGACTTTTTCCTTTGGAGGGGGATACCTAAAGGTAAAGGTTTTCAAACATCATCCTCGATCTCTTGAGGATTTGAAGGAAAGGATCAGACAAGAAATCGATGCCATTCTGCCTCAGATGACCCGGAGAGTGATGGAGAACTTCCGGGAACGTCTTCAGCAATGTATTGCCAACGACGGGCACCACTTGTCTGATATGATTTTTAAAACCAATTCAGACAAAACTTTTTTTTATGAAATTTTCATAAATATATACAATTTTTTTTTTAGATAGCTTCATTCATTTTTTTATACCCCGTCAAAATGTGGGAGATCTTTATGCCCCACCCTGTATAATCATTAACCTTCTGAACCCAGTAGGCTGGTTTTGGTGACAGCAGCATAGCGGTTGCCACTGAGTTCCAAACCTTTGCACAGAGAAGTCCCAGGTTCTCATTTAATGTTTTGATGTTCTCATTCAGGAATGAACCATCGATAAAGCTAAGAATGGTTGACGACAGAACAGCCGTTGAGCATTTTTACACTGGTTTTGGTGCGCTGGGTCAAAGGAACAACCAAAAATTCTTCATTTTAGAAGCGAATGTTTTAAATGTCATCGGCAAACCGCTGGAGTTTCTCACCATCGATGTTGATGCCTCTGTCTTTCCAACTTAATTCTTTGGAAGATTCCTCCTAGAGTCGCTGTGAATAGGTTTGACAAACACCTCGACGTATTTGGAATGATGATTAGATGCTAGAAGAGCGTAACGTCCATTGAGCAGTCTTGGCTTATTGACTCGAGTGTATAAAGGAGACAAAATAGAAAAAAGATTTGGGGGGGATCCACCCGGTATATTGTAACAAGCAATGCTATTCAACTGGACGAGAGTAGTCATAAGAGACGGAGTCAGAGCGTGACTAGGCGGTTGGGTCTTTATAGGTGGTGGGCAGGAAAAGGCGGGTCCTTATTACGAGGGCGTGGTCTGGCAGCGAAAGTGGGTGGAGCTCAAGTTGGGGTTTTCTTCTGGTGGTCTGTGGATGAGGGAGGAAAGACATTAATGCACTTCATCACGTCTTACCTTCATATAAGTACTTTGACTGCCTCCAATGCACGTGTGTGTGTGACACCGGATATACGTCTCATCTACGCCTGAGTTTCTCAAGGTTGTTCACTGTTGCGTTTCTCTCCATGCTGTCATACGCTTTCTTATAATCCATTGTGACCACCAGGGGGCATAACTACACAATGCAATCTCAGGTTCAAACACAAGCTCTTCTTTATCAGCAACATCCATCCAAACATTATCCAACCCGCTATATCCTAACTACAGGGTCATGGGGGTCTGCTGGAGCCTATCCCAGCCAACACAGGGTGCAAGGCAGGAAACAAACCCCAGGCAGGGCGTCAGCCCACCGCAGGGCGTACACACACACATGGCAAGCACACACTAGGATCGCCAATGCACCTAACCTGCATGTCTTTGGACTGTGGGAGGAAACCAGAGCGCCTGAAGGAAACCCACGCAGACACAGGGAGAACATGCAAACTCCATGCAGGGAGGCAGCAATGCTACCACTGCACCAACATGCCGCCCCTTATCAACAACACCTTTACAGTTCTCCAAATTCTCTCCTGCAGCAATGTCACACCTCAGTAAATCTTTTTCTCCTTCCACACCTCCCTTGAAGCCTCATTCAAACTCTTCCAGACTCGGACTGCCCTTGCAGGGAACACGGCTTCTTTTATGCCAGACCCAGGAGTACGTCCGGTGCCACAGCATTGCACACTGGAAGCATTTCCAGGTCAGGTGAAAGTCTTTTAAAAAGGCTCCCCCTGGTGGCATCCAAGAAAAACAACAGGGCTGTCCCATGGGACTACAATTCCCAGCCTGTCCTGTGGACATTCCTATGGGTGTCCCTCCAGTGGGATGCTGCCTCCGTGTGTACAGTGTGGGAGTTTCTATCTATCTATCTATCTATCTATCTATCTATCTATCTATCTATCTATCTATCTATCTATCTATCTATCTATCTATATGACTTTGGGAGGCAGACGCCCCCTTGTCCTTTCATTGTGGCCTTCCTTTCTGGCCAGAAGCCAGCCTCCATCCTGAATGGGACACCCGTCCACCCAACACATCATTCACACCATGAACACAAGACATTGAGGCATGTTTGCTTGTTCCATTAGCTGATTGTAGGCGGTCAAAGGCTGAGCACCCTCTTTGAAGGCGGCCAGCTTTTCAGGCAGTTCATCCAGAGAAAAGCAAATTGAGACGCTGGGAGAGCATAGTCTGGTCTCCGTCCAAATCGTAATACCAGAGATGGGGGTGCGAGGACAGGGGTGGACTGATGACACTCCATTCCAGTGTCCCTTTGCTCTAGGTGTTCTGAATTTGCTTTTGCAATGATGGGGTTATGGAGAGCCAGAGCCAATCCCAACAGCACTGAGCACGAGGCAGGAGCCAGACATGGATGGTACTACTCAACCTTACGCCGGCCTTCACTCGTACCCAGACAGATTAGGGTCGCCACTTAGTCAAAGGGGCATGGATAGAATGTGTGGACTTTACACACAAAGAATTGAAACCTGTGCTACTCATATTAGGTTTATTTTATATAGTGCCTTGCTTTAGTGATCTCCACCCCACGCTGCTTTTTGTAATTTACAAGAATATAATGGATTTCGAGTCATCTACTCACATCCAAAGAGTCCAAGGTGAGAACTGAGCCAGCAATCTACCGGCTTTATATAGCGCCTTTCTGTAATGAACACCAACTAAAGGCAGTGAGCTAAAACTGGTGACCGAACAGACAGCTTTGCAATTTAATATAGTATACCGACACACTACAATACAACTGGTCACATATAATTTTACATTCTACACACAGGCTGATTATAGGACTTGTTCTGTACAGACAGCTCTGTAGTTTTATATAGTGCCTTTCAAACGTGGCTATCATCCTGATGCACTATAATGCAAATGGTCACTTATCCATCCATCCATCCATCCTTTTTCCAACCCGCTGAATCCGAACACAGTGTCACGGGGGTCTGCTGGAGCCAATCCCAGCCAACACAGGGCACAAGGCAGGGAACCAATCCCGGGCAGGGTGCCAACCCACCGCAGGACACACATAAACACACCCACACACCAAGCACACACTAGGGCCAATTTAGAATCGCTAATCCACCTAACCTGCATGTCTTTGGACTGTGGGAGGAAACCCACGCAGACACGGAGAGAACATGCAAACTCCACGCAGGGAAGCGAACCCGGGTCTCCTAACTGCGAGGCAGCAGCGCTACCCACTGCGCCACCATGTCGCCCATGGTCACTTATATATTTTACAATCCACACACAGGCTGATTATAGGACTTGTGTTCTGTGTCAAACAGCGAGACAGAACTGGGGGCTGAACAGATGGCTTTGTAGTTTGATATAGTGCCTTTCAATTGTGGATATCATCCCAACACACTATAATACAATTGGTCACATATATTCTAACAATTTGTGAATAGGCTGCTTTAAGGACTTTCTCTGGGTCAGACAGGGAGCTAAACCTGGGGATTTGAAGAGAGAGCTTTGTACTTTTATAAAGTGCCTTTCAGTAGCGAATACTTTCCCAAGGTACTTTACAAGTGAAATGTAATAATATAGCTGGTCACATACAGTACTGTGCAAAAGTTTTAGGCAGGTGTGAAAAAATGCTGTAAACAAAGAATGCTTTCAGAAATATAAATAATGATTATTGTTATCAATTTACAAAATGCAAAGTGAGCGAACAAAAGAAAAATCTAAATCAAATCAATATTTGGTGTTACTACCTTTGGCCTTCAAACCAGCATCAATTCTTATAGGTCCACTTGCACAAAGTCAGGGATTTTGTACGATTCTAGTCGGGTGTCTGATCAACCAATTCTACCACACAGGTGCTAATGATCATCAATGTCACACGTAGGTTGAAACACAGTCATGAACTGAAACAGAAACAGCTGTGTAGGAGGCTTAAAACTGGGTGAGGAACAACCAAACTCTGCTACCAAGGTGAGGTTGTGGAAGACAGTTTCATGTCATGGCAAGATTGAGCACAGCAACAAGACACAAGGTAGTTCTACTGCATCAGCAAGGTCTCTCCCAGACAAAGATTTCAAAGCAGACTGGGGTTTCAAGATGTGCTGTTCAATCTCTTTTGAAGAAACACAAAGAAACGGGCAACGTTGAGGATCGTAGACACAGTGGTCGGCCAAGGAAACTTAGTGCAGCAGATGAAAGACACATCAAGCTTTATTACGCTTCGAAATCAGAAGACGTCCAGCAGTGCCATCAGCTCAGAACTGGCAGAAACCAGTGGGACCCAGGTACACCCATCTACTGTCTGGAGAAGTCTGGCCAGAAGTGGTCTTCATGGAAGAGTTGCGGCCAAAAAGCCAAACTTCCAACATGGAAACAAGGCCAAGCGACTCAAGTATGCATGAAAACATAGGAACTGGGGTGCAGAAAAATGGCAGCAGGTGCCATTCAAAATTTGAAATATTTGGCTGTAGCAGAAGGCAGTTTGTTCGTCGAAGGGCTGGAGAGCGGTACAATAATGAGTGTCTGCAGGCAACAGTGAAGCATGGTGGAGGTTCCTTGAACGTTTGGGGCTGCATTTCTGCAAATGGAGTTGGAGATTTGGTCAGGATTAATGGTGTTCTCAATGCTGAGAAATACAGGCAGATACTTATCCATCATGCAATACCATCAGGGAGGCGTATGATTGGCCCCAAATTTATTCTGCAGCAGGACAACGACCCCAAACATACAGCCAAAGTCATTAAGAACTATCTTCAGTGTAAAGAAGAACAAGAAGTCCTGGAAGTGATGGTATGGCCCCCACAGAGCCCTGATCTCAACATCATCGAGTGTGTCTGGGATTACATGAAGAGTCAGAAGGATGTGAGGAAGCCGACATCCACAGAAGATCTGTGGTTAGTTTTCCAAGATGTTTGGAACAACCTACCAGCCGAGTTCCTTCAAAAACTGTGTGCGAGTGTACCTAGAAGAATTGATGCTGTTTTGAAGGCAAAGGGTGGTCACACCAAATATTGATTTGATTTAGATTTCTCTTTTGTTCATTCACTGCATTGTGTTGATTGATGAAAATAAATGATTAACACTTCCATTTTTGAAAGCGTTCTTTGTTTACAGCATTTTCTTACACCTGCCTAAAAGTTTTGCACAGTACTGTATATTTTCACAATTCACAGACAGACTAATTATAGGACGTGTTCTGAGTCAGACATTGAGTTAGAACTGGGGGCTGAACGGACAGCTTTGCAGTGGTTCTCAAACTGTGGGGCAGGCCCCCCTGGGGGGGGGGGCGCGAAGTATCAAAAAGGGGGGCGCGAAGATGTGAAAAAAAGAAAACAAGAATTGAAAATATGAAAAATACATCTATTGAAACCAAAACAAATTAACTTAAACTACATTCTGATACTAGAAAAATAAATATAGTTAGATAAATGGCGATAAAAGTTAAGTAGGTATAACAAAATATGCATCTATGATATATCATTAATTAAAGAAGAATAAATTGGTATTAGTGGGCTCCTTTCAAAAAAATGTCATGGGGGGTGCGATTAAAATTGTTATGAAAACTCGGGTCACAAATACTTAAAGGTTGAGAAACGCTGATATAGTGCCTTTCGATTGTGGGTATCATCATATAATACAACTGGTCACATAGAGTTTCACATTTCACAGACAGGCTGATTTTAGGACTTGCTCTTGAACAGACAGCAAGTTAGAACTGGGGTTAAGCAAATTGCTTTAAAGCTTTATATAGTGCCTTTCACAGGTGGCTATCATCTCAATGCACTTTACAGGTATAAAGCTGTAACACAACTGGCCACGTTATACTTTTACATTTCATACTCAGGCTGGTTTAAACGATTTGCTCTGTGTCAAGCAGTAGTTTTAAAATGGGTGATTGAATAGAGAGGTTTATGTTTTATCCATCCATCCATCCATTTTCCAACCTGCTGAATCCAAACACAGGGTCACGGGGGTCTGCTGGAGCCAATCCCAGCCAACACAGGGCGCAAGGCAGGAACCAATCCCGGGTAAGGCGCCAACCCACCGCAGTTATGTTTTATATGGTGCCTTTCACCACTTCTAAGCCATACACCCATTGGACCAATGTTCCCTTTTACTTTTATAATTGGAGAAAAGATAGGACAAGTGTCTCACTAATAACCACCTTCTAAAGTCAGAGGTGTCCAACTCCGGTCCTGGTGGGCCACAGTGGCTGCAGGTTTTCATTCTCACCATCTTCTTAATCAGTGAGCCGTTTTTGCCGCCGATCAACTTTGCCTTCATTTTGATTGACGTGACTCTGACCCCTTAGTTGTCTCTTTTTCCTTAATGAGCAGCTAAACAATAAGGAGACACAAAACAAGAGCAGCTAACCTGGAAATAAAGAAAGGTGAAGGTCTCGGCCATGTTGGTCTGCTCAGGTCACCAAAACATCTTGACGGTGGGCTTAGAAAAAACAGAAAATCAGCAGTCTGCTGGGGCAGAACGAGAGCAGCAACAAGTCCTGATATCCAATAACGGCTTTAATTAACAGCAAGAATTAGCTTCTCATTAAGAAGCTGGTTGGAATGCAATTGGCTGGAGTTTGACGTCGCAAGTTAGCTGGTCATCTGTTGGCTCGTTTCACGTCTCATTTCTGTTTGGCTGCCATTTAATGAAGAAATGAATCGATTCAGAGGACTGAATCCTTAAAAATTGGGCTATAGAAATGAAGGGCAAAGAAGTTAATTAGGAGTGAAAACTGGGCACTGATTAGGAAAAGGGTTAGAATGAAAACCTGCAGCCACTGCAGCCCTCCAGGACAGGAGTTGGACACCCCTGCTCTAAGTGGTGGTTAGGACCTCAAGGCATACTAAAGGCGCTATATAAAAGAGCCTTTCTATTTACTGTGCTTTAGGAGTAGAGAGTGAGTGGAGACATTTATTCCTAAATGCTCATAGGGTGGATTCATAGTGTCTTTCAATAGCAAACGTAGTTCCAGGGTCGTTTGCAAGCACAGAGCTAAGGAGCAGCTCACACACACGTGTACCTCGCAGGGAACGCGGTTCCACAGGGTGGGGACATGTTCTGTGAGTTCCAAATTTGACCAGGCTCTGTATGTATGACAATAAACTCGATGTTTCCTTTCATATGTGGTGTCAGGTTCTTTGTCTGTTCTTGGTGCCATCACTGACATGAAGGAGGCGCATCACAGGAACTCCAACTAATGGTGCTCACTGACACTGTGAACGAGAGGTGGAGGTCAGCTAGAGAGTTTGGAGAATCATCTGCAGCTCAACCCCAGTGAAAGCAACCAACGAGTCTCTGTGTCTGGTCCTGTGGAGGTGGTCCGCCGCTACAGGTACTTGCATGGGGGTCCACATGACTTGACAGGTTGGACTGGTGTCGGAACACAGAGGAGCAACATAAGAAAGGGCAGAGCAGTCTCTTCTTGTTCTTGGGAGATGCTGACAGTGGGAACTGACATCCTTCAACATCTACTACAACTCCGTGATGGCCACTGTGGTGGGCCGGACTGGTGACATCACTTCCAAGGAAGTTGCATCAAAGAGCCTCTGTGTCCAGTCACTATTCAGTGAGTTGATGTAGTGATGGGGCACTCCTACAAGTTCTTGGGGGTCCACATCGATGACAGGTTAGACTGGCCTCAAAACACAGAAGAAATATAGAGTGTGAAGGAAACCAGGGCCTCAGCGAGCTCCAAACAACCAAACACAAGCACACAAAGAGTCCCGTGTTCAAATAATGGAAGGTTTATTCAATTCACCTCCACAAAGTATCACAAGCACACAATACATAGATGTTCTCTCCTCACAATACCTCTCTTCTTCTTACCACCACACTGCCCTAATCCAGTTGAGTGTTGCCCTCCATCCTCCCTGCTCCAACTCCTTTGGATAAGGGATTGCGATCCCTTTTATTAAGGACCTATAGGAGTACTTCCGGTGCCAAGGCCACTGACCGATGGAAGGACTTCCGGGTCATACAGAAGTCCCATTTAAGGGAACACATCTCCTGACAGCACCCCCCCTTGTGGCACCCATGGACTACATCTCGCAGCATTCCCTACTGGTTCCCAAATGGGTACCGATACGGAGGGCTGTTGCCATCATCTGTTCTTTGGGAATAAAAAGTCCCCAGCAATATCTTCCACTTCCGGTGGGCTGTCCGTCCATCTCCTCTGACCGTCACTTCCGGGTCTGGCTCCTTCCTTTCCTGCCCATCTGCCTGTTTTGGAGCCTCTCGTCCTGGTAAGGAACACCATCCCCTTCTCTGGTTGGGATGCCCATCCAACCCATCACAAAACGAAAGGACAGAGCAGGCTTCTACACTATGGTGTGTTGGGCTGGTAACATCATCTCAATAGATGCACTAACAAGCTAATTAAAAGGACTAGGGCTGCCAAACTGTCCTCATATACCCGGACATGTCCTCATTTTTAACGAGCCATGGACTGTCCGGGAGGAATGTATAAAGTTTTGAAAATGTCTGAAATTTTGGCTCCTAGAATTTGAAAATCTCCATATGCTTATCATTGGTAAAAACTGAAAGCCGCGCTCCAATCAGCATTTGCGGAGGCAGTGCGCACACTTTTTTTCACAGAATCTTCCATTCCGGCGGTAAACAGCATAGATCAGGGGTCCTCAATCACAGTCCTGGAGGTCCGCAGTGGCTGCAGGTTTTTCTTCTAACCCGGTTGCCTAATAAAAAAGCAATTCTTGCCAATAATTTAATTTCATGGCTTGTTAGTGTTTTAACTCCACTATGTCAGCACCTTCTCCAATCCTGGATTTTCTTCCCATTTCTAAGGATACAAGGGGGCTCCGCCCCCTGCCTGCTTCGCTCGCCTACCCCCGGCGATGGGTATCCTGAAATACATTAGTCGAGCTCGTTCGTTTTGGAGCCGTGCCCGCTTTGCTTGCGGCATTTCAGACTCGCGTTGTAGGCGCCTGCGTTCATTGATTTTATCCAGGCGGGCTCGTGTTTGTATATCCGTCAGTTGAGCTCGTTCGTTTTGAACCCGTGCCTGCTTTGCTTCCGCAGTTTCAGATGCGCGTTGTAGGCGCCTGCGTCCATTGATCTTATCCAGGTGGGCTCGTGTTTGTATCGTTGAGCTGTATCTGTACTCTCTCCGGTTTGACTTTGGACGGGGCGCCGAATCCTGTTGTGTTTGTTTGTTCTGTGGCCGTTCTCTGTGGCCGTGTGTTAGTTGAGCTGTTTTGTGTTTGAATTTGGTGTAAAGCATTCAGCGGTTTGTACAATCCCAAGCAGCACGTTATTCCTAACTTCACTCCGCAGTAGTGCCACTCACAATATGGCGGTGATGCCTGCACCTTCCGTACTATAGTTTGTCTACCATTAGTAATATGGAAAATTGCACTTACCGTCAATACGGAGCGTGTTCTGTGGTTGTTATATATGGTTTGGACGTGTGAGGATGCCGTAGGTTTAATACGGAGAGTTCGTGTATTCTTATTACCCGGACCATGCTGTGTTGTGTGGACGTTTAGTTCAGAAGCGTGTTGTAGGCGCAGCCTGCGGTGCATAGGCACATGCTCCTTCCGTACTATCTCGTGTTTGACTATGCTGTGTTTTGTGGATGTTTGGGGACTCCGTATCTTCTCTGGTTTGACTGTGAGGCGGGACGCGGAAGCCTGTACGAAGCCTCTTCTGTTTGTGTTTTCTGTGAGTACTTATAGTATTGTATTACTGTAATGTGATTCACAAATGTTGTGGAGTCCGGATGTTTGGGGCTTCTGTACTGTCTCGGGTGTTTGCCTGCGGTGCTTTCGAAGCGCATTGTGGGCGCCTGCACCTTCCGTACTGTGTCGAGTTTGACTATGCTGTGTAGTGTGGACGTGTAGGGTTCTGTACTCTCCTGAGAGGGCTACATACAGTTGTCCATGTGTAAAGTGCTTAAAATTGTATTACTGTAATGTGATTGACAGATATTGTGGAGTCCGGATCTGTGGGGTGTCTGTACTATCTCATGTTTATGCCTGCGGTGTGTTAGAAGCGCGTGAACCATGCTGTGTAGTGTGGACGTTTAGTTCAGAAGCGTGTTGTAGGCACCCGCGCCTTTCGTACTTTCCCGCGCCTTCCGTTCTATCTTTGTGGACCTGTGGGGCCTCCGTAGGCTCTTCCATTTGACTCTGGGGTGCAGCGCAGAATCCTCTTTTTTGTGTGGCTGTGTCGTTAGTCGTTAGCTATGGGCGCGTTGTTGCTTCATGTCTTATTCACGTCAGTTGAGCTCTTTCGTTTTTGGGCCGTGACTCCTTCGTTCGCGGTGGATAAGACTTCGCTTGCGGTTTATGAGACGCGCGCTGTAGGCGCCTGCGCACTTCCCATCGCCGTGTACCTGCATCCATGCCTTCCGGTTTACCATTCTCGGTTAGTAATATGGATCATCCAAGTGATTTGAAGGCTAAAATGGAGGAGTAATTCTCAGTCGATGACTTTTTTTTCTCTTTACTGTACTTTACTTCCAAGTATTTAAATAAACCCAATAGTGCATGATAAATACGCACAGGTGTAAATGGTAACAAGCTAAATGGAGAGATGCTAATCTCTTTTGTCATTTGCATGTTATGGCTAATAAGGAATAATTAAAAACCAAGAATACAGCTGTTTAAAACTAAAATAAGCAATAAGAGTTCCAAATCGTAACAAGCAAGACAACTAAAATGAAGCAGAAGTGTTACTTGAGCAATAAGTGCTTCTTATTAAGCAATTGGGTTGGAGCAAAAACCTGCAGCCACTGCGGCCCTCCAGGACTGTGATTGAGGACCCCTGGCGTAGATAATGATGAGAATAGTCGACATCTGTCCAACTTGGCTTTTACACTTCATCTTTTGAATTAGGCTTTATCTTCTTGGCGAGTAGACGGCTCATTTTAAATGTTGTTCCTTTCCTTAATTATTTAAAATCCCAATTCCCCGTAACTAAGTGAATGCACTCAAAATTACAATTTCACGTTTTCTATGTGAGATCTGATTTTCGATTCTTCTTTCAGCAGCTCAGTTAAATGAGAAATTTCACACATTCAAGGACAGTGCGCCGTATTTACGTGCGAGTAAGAACTGCTTTGTGATATCTGAATGGAAAATATTGTTATTACCACCCGTTGTTCCAAAATGGATTTATAATTGTAAATGAATGAGTCAGTGATTAAAGTTTTACTTAATTGAAAAAAAAAATCACATTTACTTTCTTTTTATCTTTTTAGTTATCAGTTGATCAAGTAACAAGTCACTTCTTCAAGTAATCTTTATATATAACTAGACAAAGCGCCCGTTTCGACAACGTAAGATGAAACGGGCACAAGTTTGTGTCAGCAGTGTATGAAGAACAAATGATAAGTAAAGAAGAAGTTCTTTTGTAATGATTGTAGTCTGCTTTACTCATTACTGTACAGGCTTGTACTGTTAGTTGATGAATTTTCCAGGCCTATAGTATAATATTCAATGATGAATGTTCCAGTCTGCGGTGGGTTGGCACCCTGCCCAGGATTGGTTCCTGCCTTGTGCCCTGTGTTGGCTGGGATTGGCTCCGGCAGACCCCCGTGACCCTGTGTTCGGATTCAGCGGGTTGGAAAATGGATGGATGGATGGATGTTCCAGTACAATATGGAATAGTAATAAGTATAAACACCACAAACCTGATATAGGTGTATTGAATGAATGCGTAATTGAATCAGAATGCGTAATTAGGCCTCGAGCTGTAGTCAAAATCGCCTTTCAGGCCTCTAGAGCTTTAATCGAAGTCGCCTTTCTCTTTGAATTTTTGCAGCCGTAAATCCGCCGCCTGCCGCGATGTTGGGGTTGGATGTCGGTCTCGTAAGGTTTTTCGGACATGCGCAGAAGGCGACTGCGCATTCGGCTTCGGACGGACGTGAGTGAGTGAGTGAGTGAGTGAGTGAGTGAGTGAGTGAGTGAGTGAGTGAGTGAGTGAGTGAGTGAGTGAGTGAGGAGGCAGGCGAATTATGTATTAAGATATGTTACCGTGGCTGTTCGTTTGACTGTCCAGGATTTTAAATCACCTGTAGCTCGCAAACCGTTTCACCGTTTGACCTGAAATTTAGTACACATATACTACGTGACGTCTACTATCCGCTTTCGGGGTGATGAGTTTTATTACTCTTTTTGTTTTATATTTTATTTTATTGTAGAATCAACTCTCGGCAGCGCGCAGCAGGGCGGCTGTGCAGCGCATGCATATGGGCGCCGTTCTCATTCCCTACCACCTTTGCTAATCATTCTTGATGCAGATTGAAGACTTCAGTGCCATCTTAAGTGAAAAATGAAAGAAAACGTACTAAGTAATTGCAACACAAAAACTAACTTAATCAGTTTTTAATGCGAAAAGATGCCGACGAAAGAAGGGAAGCAGCGGGCCGCTAGGGTGGAGAAAAGAAGAGCTGCTCAGGAAACAGCAAGCGCATCAACCTCTGAGCAAACGAATGATAAATGTACAGAGAAAGAGCTCAAGTCAAGTGTATTCACTGCACGTTATCGTGCAGTACGCCATTACTGGTCTTTATATATAATACGCTACCGTGGCTGTTTGTTTGTCTGTCCAGGATTTTAAATCACGTGTAGCTCACAAACTGTTTCACCGTTTGACCTGAAATTTAGTACACATATACTACGTGACGTCTACTATCCACTTTCGGGATGATGATTTTTATTACTCTTTTTATTTTTATTTTATTTTATTGTAGAATCAACTCTCGGCAGCGCGCAGCAGGGCGGCCGTGTGGCGCATGCGTACATGCATCGTTCTCATTCCCTACCACCTCCGCGATCACTTCCCCTACCTCTTCATATCTTAAATCATTCTTGAGGCAGATTGAAGACTTAAGTGCCAGCTTAAGTGAAAAATTAAAGAAAACGTACTAAGTAATTCCAACACAAAAACTAACTTAATCAGTTTTAACGCGAAGGTGGTAGGGAATGAGAACGACGCCCATACGCATGCGCCACACGGCTGCCCTGCAGTACACTCCCGTGAGTTGATTCTGCAATAAAATACAATAAAAAGAGGAATAAAGTTCGTCACCCCGAAAGTGGACAGTAGAGGTCACGTAGTATATGTGCACCAAATTTCAGGTCAATAAATCGAACGATTTGCGAGCTACAGGTGATTTAAAATCCTGGACAGACAGATGGACAGCCACGGTAGCGTATTATATAAGAAGATATAAGGAGCTGTGGCCATAAGGTAGTCGGTGCCTGTCGTGGCAGCAATCCCCGAACCCGTTGGTGGACACCGGCGATGAAGGATGCTGTCAAGCTGAAGAAGGAGTCCTACCGGTCCCTTTTGTCCTGTGGGACTCTGGAGGCAGCTGATAGGTACCGGCAGGCCAAGCGGAATGCGGCTTCGGTGGTTGCTGAGGCAAAAACTCGGGCATGGGAGGAGTTTGGGGAGGCCATGGAGAACGACTTTCAGACGACTTCGAGGAGATTCTGGTCTACCGTCCGGCGTATCAGGAGGGGGAAGCAGTGCAGTGTCAACACTGTGTATGGTGGGGATGGTGCGCTGCTGACCTCGACTTGGGATGTTGTGGGTCGGTGGGGGGAGTACTTCGAAGACCTCCTCAATCCCACTAACATGCCTTCCAATGAGGAAGCAGAGCCTGGGGACTCGGAGGTGGGCTCCCCCATCTCTGGGACTGAGGTCACCGAGGTGGTCAAAAAACTCCTTGGTGGCAGGGCCCCGGGGGTGGATGAGATACGCCTGGAGTTCCTCAAGGCTCTGGATGTTGTAGGACTGTCTTGGTTGACACGCCTCTGCAACATCGCATGGACATCAGGGACAGTGCCTCTGGATTGGCAGACCGGGGTGGTGGTCACACTCTTTAAGAAGGGGGACCGGAGGGTGTGTTCCAACTACAGAGGGATCACACTCCTCAGCCTCCCTGGAAAAGTCTATTCGGGGGTTCTGGAGAGGAGGGTCCGTCGGATAGTCGAACCTCGGATTCAGGAGGAACAGTGTGGTTTTCGTCCTGGTCGTGGAACAGTGGACCAGCTCTATACCCTTAGCAGGGTCCTGGAGGGTGCATGGGAGTTCGCCCAACCAGTCTACATGTGTTTTGTGGACTTGGAAAAGGCGTTCGACCGTGTCCCTCGGGGAATCCTGTGGGGGGTGCTCCGAGAGTATGGGGTACTGGCCCCCTTGATAAGGGCTGTTCAGTCCCTGTACAATCGGTGTCAGAGCTTGGTCCGCATTGCCGGCAGTAAGTCGAACCCGTTTCCAGTGAGAGTTGGACTCTGCCAGGGCTGCCCTTTGTCACCGATTCTGTTCATAACTTTTATGGACAGAATTTCTAGGCGCAGCCAGGGTGTTGAGGGGGTCCGGCTTGGTGGACTCAGGATTGGGTCACTGCTTTTTGCAGATGATGTTGTCCTGTTTGCTTCATCAGGCCGTGATCTTCAGCTCTCTCTGGATCGGTTCGCAGCTGAGTGTGAAGCGGCTGGGATGGGAATCAGCACCTTCAAATCCAAGACCATGGTCCTCAGCCGGAAAAGGGTGGAGTGCCCTCTCAGGGTTGGGAGCGAGATCCTGCCCCGAGTGGAGGAGTTCAAGTATCTCGGGGTCTTGTTCACGAGTGAGGGAAGAATGGAGCGTGAGATCGACAGGCGGATCGGTGCGGCATCTGCAGTAATGCGGGCTCTTCATCGGTCTGTCGTGGTGAAAAAGGAGCTGAGCCATAAGGCAAAGCTCTCAATTTATCAGTCGATCTATGTTCCTACCCTCACCTATGGTCATGAGCTATGGGTAGTGACCGAAAGAACGAGATCACGAATACAAGCGGCTGAAATGAGTTTTCTCTGCAGGGTGTCTGGGCTTTCCCTTAAAGATAGGGTGAGAAGCTCAGTCATCCGGGAGGGGCTCAGAGTAGAGCTGCTGCTCCTCCGCATCGAGAGGAGTCAGATGAGGTGGCTCGGGCATCTGATCAGGATGCCTCCTGGACGCCTCCATGGTGAGGTGTTCCGGGCACGTCCAACCGGGAGGAGGCCCCAGGGAAGACCCAGGACACGCTGGAGGGACTATGTCTCTCGACTGGCCTGGGAACGCCTTGGGATTCTCCCGGAAGAGCTAGAAGAAGTGGCCAGAGAAAGGGAAGTCTGGGCATCTCTGCTCAAGCTGCTGCCCCCGCGACCCGATCTCAGATAAGCGGAAGAGGATGGATAGATGGATGGATGGATGGATAAGAAGATATCAGATTTACTGAGAAAAATGGCTTCAGTGGAAAAATATAAAAGAATGTAGATAAATGCAAATGAACTAAATTAAAACGAGTGAAATTATTGTTATTTAACTAGAAGTGAATTCACCACGTGTATCATTTTTTACAGGTTTACAACTGTTAGGTTATCCCAATAAGAAAGGAAGGAATGAAGTCTGCTACTTTAAGAGGCTTGTATGGCAAGCCAAATTAACATTTAGAGGTATCTCTGCCATAAGGCTTAATGTATTCAGAATATTTAATGGCTTATTACTTTGCCAGGGACTGTGGCCATCATACAGCACAGAAAATAAGTTTTGAAAGTGTCAAAGTGTTTCTCCGTATATACATTTCTACTGGGGCCATTGACATGAAATTTTCACCAGGTGTCGGTAACAACCCAAGTAATCCACACCTACAAAGAAATAAATAAGTCCATAAATTAAGTTATGTGAATAAAGTGAAATGACACAGGGGATAAGTATTGAACACGTGAAGAAAAGAAGGTGCAAAGACAGCAGCAGACTTCTGTCAATCCTGGTAGCCCCCTATCAGTGCCAATGCCTATCCGCTGCTTTAGTCCTCATTGATGGCCCATAAAAAGGTTTCTCATTCCCAAGGTGTCACACAAGAAGCATCTCATTATGGCTAAAAGCACAGAGCTCTCTCAAGACCTTCACAGCCTTATTGATGCCCAACACACTGATGGCATTGGTGACAGACGTATTTCTAAACTTCTGAATGTTCCTGTGAGCACCGTTAATCAGGAAGTGGAAAGAAGATCAATTCATCATAAACCGGCCACGACCAGGTGCTCCTCGCTTGATTTCTGACAGAGGAGTCAAAAGAAGAATCAGAATTGGACAAGCCAATGAAATACTAGAAGAAGAGAGTCTGGTCAGACAAGAGCAAAATGGAACTCTTTGGAGGTCATTGCACACACCGTGTTTGGAGGAGAAATGGCACAGCACATCACAACAAAAACACCACACCAGACTTCATAGAACTGAAGGAAGGATGAATGGAGAAATGTCGCGGGACATTCTTGATCAGAATCTGCTGCCATCTACCAGGATGCTGAAGATGAAACGAGGGGGGACATTTCAGCAAGACAATCAGTCCAAACACACAGCCAAAGAAACTCTTAATCAGTTTCAGACAAAGAAAATCAAGCTGCTAGAACAGCCGAGTCAATCAGCTAACTTGAATCCAATTGAAAATCAATGAAAAGAACTGAATATCAGACTTCATAGTAGAGACCCCCGGAACCTTCCAGATTTGAAGACAGTTTGTGTGGAAGAATGGGCCAAAAATCACACCTGAGCAACGCGGGCGACTCATTTCACCATACAGGAGGCGTCTTGAGCTGTCTTTCTACTAAGGATTAAATACATTTCAGTAAGCGTGTTCAATAGTTATTCCCTGTGTCATTCCACTTTATTAAACATAACTTATGGACTTATTTGGTTTGATGTCTTTGTATGTGTGGATTACTTGGGTTGTTACCGACATCTGGTGAAAATGTCATGTCAATAGCCCCATTAGAAATATATTTATGGAGAAAAACGCTGACACATTCAATACTTATTTTTCCGCTGTATCTATCTACATTATATAGTGCCCTTCATATCTATCTATCTATCTATCTATCTATCTATCTATCTATCTATCTATCTATCTATCTATCTATCTGTATAGTGCCTTTCACTCTATCTATTATATAGTGCCTTTCATATCTATCTATCTATCTATCTATCTGTATAGTGCCTTTCACTCTATCTATTATATAGTGCCTTTCATATCTATCTATCTATCTATCTATCTATCTATCTATCTATCTATCTATCTATCTATCTATCTGTATAGTGCCTTTCACTCTATCTATTATATAGTGCCTTTCATATCGATCTATCTATCTATCTATCTGTCTATCTATCTATCTATCTATCTGTAGTGCCTTTCACATCTATCTATATATTATATAGTTCCTTTCATACCTATCTCTCTGTCTATCTATCTATCATATAGTGCCTTTAATATCTATCCATCTATGTATGATATAGTGCCTTTCATATCTATCTATCTATCTATCTATCTATCTTATAGTGCTTTTCATATCTATCTATCTTTCTATTATTCATAGTGCCTTTCATATCTATCTATCTATCTATCTATCTATCTATCTATCTATCTATCTATCTATCTATCTATCTATCTATCTATCTATCTATCTATCATTCATAGTGCCTTTCATATCTATCTATCTATCTATCTATCTATCTATCTATCTATCTATCTATCTATCTATCTATCATTCATAGTGCCTTTCATATCTATCTATCTATCTATCTATCATTCATAGTGCCTTTCATATCTATCTATCTATCTATCTATCTATCTATCTATCTATCTATCTATCTATCTATCTATCTATCTATGATATAGTGTCTTTCATATCTATCTATCTATTATATAGTGCTTTACATATCTATCTATCTATCTATGTATGATATAGTGCCTTTCATATCTATCTATCTATTATATAGTGACTTTCATATCTATCTATCTGTCTATCATTCATAGTGCCTTTCACATCTATCTATCTATCTATCTATCTATCTATCTATCTATCTATCTATCTATCTATCTATCTATCTATGATATAGTGTCTTTCATATCTATCTATCTATTATATAGTGCTTTACATATCTATCTATCTATGTATGATATAGTGCCTTTCATATCTATCTATCTATCTATTATATAGTGACTTTCATATCTATCTTTCTGTCTATCATTCATAGTGCCTTTCATATCTATCTATCTATCTATCTATCTATCTATCTATCTATCTATCTATCTATCTATCTATCTATCTATCTATCTAAGTTTACCGGGTGGGCAGTGCCATGACACTAGGACTGGGGTTATGCTTTTGTAGTTTCTAGTTCTTGTAATGATTCTTGCAGCAACATTTTGAATGAACTGAAAGCTGCATGAAGAACATTTTGAACAGCCAGTGAGTAACACATTGCAGTTGTCAATCCTACTAGAAATGACTGCATGAGTTAATTTCTCGGTATCTTGCTTATTTAGTAAATATCTTAGTCTTCCATCATTTTAAGATGAAAGAACATGTTTTGCACAGTGTTTTTTTTTTAATCACATGCTAGTTTCAAAGATATCGTCTAAATTGCGCAATGATTCAATAAAACTAATGGGATACCAACTGAGTTAAAGAATGACAGAAAGTCAGTGAGGTCAGCATCATCCCCCTGCAATGAGTACCATTACTGTGTTGTAGCAGAGACGAGGTCGCTAAGATTCACACCATTTATTGCAGGGACTGCAGGATCACACTCATCTATCATCTCATCTATCTATCTATCTATCAATCATATAGTGCCTTCCCTATCTCCCTATTATTATATAGTGCCTTCCCTTTCTTTATTTTATAGTGTCTTCCCTATTTATTTATCTATCTATCATATAATGCCTTTCATACCTATCTACCTATCTGTCATATAGTGCTTTCCCTATCTCCCTATTATTATACAGTGTCTTCCCTATTTATTTATCTATCTATCATATAGTGCCTTTCATACCTATCTATCTATCTATCTATCATATAGTGCCTTCCCTATCTCCCTATTATTATATAGTGCCTTCCCTATTTATTTATCTATTTATCATATAGTGCCTTCCCTTTCCTTCTATTATTTTATAGTGTCTTCCCTATTTATTTATCTATCTATCATATAGTGCCTTTCATATCTATCCATCTATCATATAGTGCCTTCCCTATCTCCCTATTATTATATAGTGCCTTCCCTATTTATTTATCTATTTATCATATAGTGCCTTCCCTTTCTATTATTTTATAGTGTCTTTTATAGTGTCTTCCCTATTTATTTATCTATCTATCATATAGTGGGTTCGGGATTTGAGCGCAGAATGCTGGACCTTTAAAGCAGCAGCCCTACTCTGCTCCATAATAAGAACCGCTGCAATGCAACTCATGTCTTCTACAGTCAGAAGTAATCGAGAGGTCAATGCGCCAAGAAGATTCTGGAAGAGCTGCTGAAAGAAAGAGGCACTCTGCATGAACTTGGTGCAAGATGTGCTGGGGGAAACAAGCCGTGGTGGCCATATTTGGCAATTCATCTCTACAAAGAGACTCCTGCTTCATTTCAGGAGCTATTTATAGAGCAAAAAAAAAA
Organism: Erpetoichthys calabaricus; assembly: GCF_900747795.2. Lineage (NCBI taxonomy): Eukaryota > Metazoa > Chordata > Cladistia > Polypteriformes > Polypteridae > Erpetoichthys > Erpetoichthys calabaricus. The sequence continues at coordinate 9,652,309 of NC_041402.2, read as the reverse complement.
AGACGCGCTCCGCAGCACAAACATTAGTGTGGAGGACCTCACCGCCGCTCTCAGATTCAAAGATGAGAATAAGAGCTTGGGGGGCACATCTTGATGTCAAAGTTAATTGGGTGGTCAGCTTCGCCTGAAGTTCACGATATTCAGTGACGTCTCACCGCGCTCCAGGGTTTAGGCCAGTGGCGTCCACCCTTTTCTAGTCCCCGCACAACTTCGAATATGTTTGGTTTCTGTTCACACCCCCTACACAAGTCATATCACATTTGAACAAACACACAATCATGACTGTAGCAAGAAGACTATTTTGTGCCAATGTCTTCATCTTCTTCTGGCTGTTCCCGTTATGGGCTGCCACAGCAGCAGTGTTGTGCATGAACGAGTTCAAAAGAGTGCGTTAATTGAAGAAACTCATTTTTCTACGAACGGTGAACGTAACGTAACGTATTTGTAAGTGAAGAACTTGAACGTGAGCGAGTTCATTTTTATGTCACACTCTGGATCTGGTTTAGGTCCAGATTAAACGTTTTGCCTTAACCTGTAATGTTAGGGTGGAGCCGAATCTGAATACGGTATTCGGATAAGCACAAATAGTGGATTTTTACGAATATTTATTTCTTGCAAATTTTTTGCTATTTATTTGTATTCAGGAAAAAATAACATCAAATCAAATAGACACTGTGTGTGTCTGCCTGCTTGTGCTTAAGCTGTACCCCCGCTGACACGAGCACGCGGTGAAGCTCCGCTTTCGCTTTTAGGAAAACGTTGGACATCGCGAGGCCACTTTAGATTTTTCAGTTGGACATGCAAGATGTGACGCAAATTTTGACCGACAGCATAATGGGTTAGTTCACCTACACGCTGGTTCCATCATTTGTGTCACACGGTTGGAAATTGAGCGGTAATTTCTATGTATACTTGCACCTATTTAATTTCTTTTTTGACCGGGAGGATATTAGCTTACTGTATATGGTTATACGTGTTTGTTGCTGGGTATAACTCAATAAAGTGTATTTAAATAAAAAAGTCTTCGTAATTATTGTGAATTTCCCCTTGGGATTAATAAAGTATCTATCTATCTATCTATCTATCTATCTATCTATCTATCTATCTATCTATCTATCTATCTATCTATCTATCTATCTATCTATCTATCTATCTTATAGTGCCTTTCACTCTATCTATCTATCTATCTATCTATCTATCTATCTATCTATCTATCTATCTATCTATCTATCTATCTGTCTGTCTGTCTGTCTGTCTTATTGTATTTTATTCAATAAAACTGTAATAGCCTAATATAAGGCATGCAGAATTGAAAAAAGTAAGCTCATGGGACATTTATACTCACTCCTTAAAAAATACCAAATGAACTGAACATGAATGAGTTCAAAACTGAAATGGTGACCTATGAATGTGAATGTATTCATATGAATCTGTGTGAACTAAACTTTGAGCAAGTTCTTGTAAGGTGTGAACTTGCACAACACTGCACAGCAGATCATCTTGTTCCATATCTTCCTGTCCTCATCATCTTGCTCTGTCACCCCATCACCTGCATGTCTTCTCTCACCTCATCCATAAACCTTCTCTTAGGCCTTCCTCTGTTCCCCTTACCTGGCAGCTCTATCCTTAGCACCCTTCTCCCACTATACCCCTCATCTCTCCTCTGCACATGTCCAAACCAACACAATCTCACATCTCTGGCTTTGTTTCCAAACCGTCCAACCTGAGCTGACCCTCTAATGTTTTCATTTCTAATCCTGTCCATCCTTGTCACACCCAATGCCAATCTTAGCATCTTTAACTCTGCCACCTCCAGCTCTGTCTCCGGTGCCACCGTCTCCAGCCCATATAACATAGCTGGTCTCACTACCGTCCTGTAGACCTTCCCTTTCACTTTTGCTGATACCCGTCAGTCACAAATCACTCCTGACACTCTTCTCCACCCACTCCACCCCATCTGCACTCTCTTCTTCACCAACGTAATCTGTGAAATTTATGACAAAGCCATGCAATTCGGCTAAGAGAGAAAGAGATGGACAAGTGACAACTGGAGGGCAGGCAAGAGAGATGGATGGAAAACGTGCAAAAGACAAAGTTGAATAGCAAACTTGAAGTTCCGGCCCTCGTTTGTGAAAGCTGTCAAGTCAGTCCCCGATTTCTCTCTCCTCTGATTGGTTCGCTTGTGGGAGCGGATGGCTGCCATGAAGAAATCTTGTGAGTCTACTGTAATTTAAAGGCCTTGTCCTTGGTCGGGACTCTGACTTTTGGCCGGACAGGACCTCATTCACTACAACACTTGGAATCTCCTGAGATGACCTGTATGTGTTGAAACAGACATCTTATGAAATGCTCCCTTGAAACAAAACCCAGCAGCCTCCAGCGACAGCATTCAGGATGCCAGCTTTGATGTGCTAACCTCTCGGGTTTCCCTTCCTGCGTTCAGAGCAACGCATCGCACTGTCACTGTAAGTCGGCAGAAAATTAAAAAAACAAAAGGTACAAAAATCCGGATGTCAATCCATTCCAGATGCTGTTACCGTTTCGATTAAAATCTTCGCTGTGCTTCCTCAAGTTACAATCTGAGAATACGGGTAAACAGACCAACCAGGAAGACACTGTCCAGACGAGATGGTATTAAGATAAGCATCCTGGCAAGAAAGGCAGCAAAAGAAAATATTATTTTGTTTTATTTATGTATGCTAAGAAGGCGTCTGGAGAATTTCCTTAGGCAGCGAGCTTCTGAGGGGCGGATGCCATGTTAGCTCGAGAAGCTCTGAAGAAGCCCCGATGAGCCCAGGGTCCATCTGAGAAGCACTGACAGCTTCCTTTTCGGGTTGTTTAGGTCTTCCTACGCGCCACCTACTTTTTTTATGGGGGTCCCGCTTGCCACTTGCAGATTTTGCTGCCTTATGTTGGACTGACAGGATTTCTAACATATGTGGTAACATTCTCAAACCAGTTGTGGTTATTGAGTGGCCACAACCTTTCCAAGTAACAGTGGGCACAACCCTAGAGGAGATGCCAAGGCATTGCAGGACTGACTCTCTCACACACACACCTCTATATAGATAGATAGATAGATAGATAGATCTAGTGGGCCCATTGGGAATTTCAAATTAACTTAACACACTTGTCTTTGGGGTACCCAGTGGAAAACCCACACAAACACGAGGAGAACATGCAAACCCAAAAGACGGGATCAGCGAGGCAGAAGCCATTCTACTGTCCTCATTCCTTCATTCATTTTGCAGATGTACAGGGCCTGTGGAAAGTATTCACTCACTTGGATGTTTTCATATGTCATCATGCCAAAACTTCCATTGAAGCGTCCAATTTTTAAAATGGAAATAGCTACGGAAGAAGATTGTTACACCGTCTTGAATCACAATGGATCTGAATATTTTCATCAGAAAAGGACCCTTTAATGAGATAACAGATATCTGAAAAGTGGTCCACATTAATCAATCTTAATAAAAAGATGACTGTCTGTGTGTCTTTGAATCTGTATCCCCATCCAGTTGCTATGCCTCAGTCATTCCAACAGATGGCGCATCACAAACGTTTCCAGTTATAACATGCAATGCATTTGTCATTCCAACAGATGGCGCTTCACAAATATTTGTAGTAAAAAAATGCATTGCGGGAGGCACGGTGGCGCAGTGGTAGTGCTGCTGCCTTCCCGGGTCCTCCCTGCATGGAGTTTGCATGTTCTCCCCGTGTCTCTGTGGGTTTCCTCCAGGTTTTCTGGTTTCCTCCCACAGTCTAAAGACATGCAGGTTAGGTGCATTGGTGATCCTAAATTGTCCCTAGTGTGTGCTTGGGGTGTGTGTGTGCCATGCATTGGGCTGGCGCCCTGCCTGGGGATTGTTTCCTGCCTTGCGCCCTGTGTTGGCTGGGATTGGTTCCAGCAGACCCCCGTAACCCTGTACTTAGGATATAGCGGGTTGGATGATGGATGGATTTCCATTTCAACAAATAGCACATCACAAATTTTTGCAGTAATAACATTCATTGCATTTGTCATTCCAACAGATGGCACATCACAAACTTTTGCAGTAACAACATGCATTGCTTTTGTCATTCCAACAGATCTTCACAAATATTTGTAGTAATAAAACATATTGCATTTTCCATTCCAACAGATAGTGCATCACAAACATTATTAGTAATGAAATGCATTACATTTCTCATTCCAACAGATTGTGCTTCACAAACATTTGTGATAATGAAATCATTACATTTTTGTCATTCCAACACATGGCGCATCACAAATATTTGCAGTAATATAATCCATCTTTTGCAGTAATAACATGCATTGAGTTTGTTATTCCAACAGATGACGCTTCAGAAATATTTGTAGTAATAAAATGCAATGCATTTTCCATTCCAACAGACAGTGCATCACAAACATTAACAATGCTTTCACGAATTCCATACCAAATGGCATATAACAGAGACATATGCATTGTATTTTCAATTTCAACAGATGGTACATCACAAATTCTTGTAGAAATGCATTTTCTGTGGTGCTGAAGTTGACATTGATTATTTAGATTTCAACTCAACTTAGAATGTTAGCAAAACTAGTAAAAGGATAAGTGCATGTGTGTCTGTCTGTGTACCTGTCTAGTTGTTATGTCTCTGTTTTGCATTTTATTACTACAAATGTTTGTGTTGTGCCATCTGTTGGAAGGACAAATGCAATGTATTTTATTACTACATGCATTATAAAATACATTCCAATAGCTGGTGTACTGCAAACATTAAGACTGACGTCTATTTTGATTACTTAGGTTTAAACCCATATCAGATGGGTAGCACAGCTAGTGTCTGTGTGTTTGCCTCATTGCTTTATATTTTCCATTCCAACAGATGACACATCACAAACATTTCCAGTAATGCATTTCATTACTACTGTGTTTGTGAAGTGCCATCTGTTGGAATGACAAATGCAATGCACTTTATTACTTCATTCATTACAAAATACATTCCAATAGAGGGCACATTTAATGCTGAGGTCTCTGCTGATTACTTAGATTTAAACCCATATTAGATGAGTAGTATAGCTGGTAAAAGGATAAGTGCCTGTGTGTCTGTGCATCTGTGTGTTAATCCATTGGTATGTGTCTGTCATTCCAACAAATGGTGCCTCACACACATTTGTGGCAGTAAAATGCATTGCATTTGTCATTCCAATAGTATATTAAGGTTTTTTTTACATAATAGTAAATCTGCAACGGGTGAATTTTTGCAGTACCTTAAATAATGTGTTACCCAGAAATGCAGTATGCACAGCTAATCAGCAGCTCTAGTCAGGGTATGCCAGACAAAAGTCGTGACTCTTCAGCTTTAATTTAAAAACTGAGACTGAAGCCTCTTATATTAGCTGGCAGACCATTCCACAACTTTGGTGCCCTCTAAGAAAAAGCTCAACCTCCCACTGTTATTTTATTAATCCTTGGAATCAAAAGCAGGCAGGAATTTGAGAGCTCATTGTGCGCTCAGGTTTATGAGTAATGATAAATTCAGATAAGTATGCCAGGCTTTGGCCATTTAAGATTTTATAAGACCAAAGTTAGGATTTTGAAATCAGCCCTAATTCCCCTTGGGATTAATAAAGTATCTATCTATCTATCTATCTATCTATCTATCTATCTATCTATCTATCTATCTATCTATCTATCTATCTATCTATCTATCTATCTAAGTTTACCGGGTGGGCAGTGCCATGACACTAGGACTGGGGTTATGCTTTTGTAGTTTCTAGTTCTTGTAATGATTCTTGCAGCAACATTTTGAATGAACTGAAAGCTGCATGAAGAACATTTTGAACAGCCAGTGAGTAACGCATTGCAGTTGTCAATCCTACTAGAAATGACTGCATGAGTTAATTTCTCGGTATCTTGCTTATTTAGTAAATATCTTAGTCTTCCATCATTTTAAGATGAAAGAACATGTTTTGCACAGTGTTTTTTTTTAATCACATGCTAGTTTCAAAGATATCGTCTAAATTGCGCAATGATTCAATAAAACTAATGGGATACCAACTGAGTTAAAGAATGACAGAAAGTCAGTGAGGTCAGCATCATCCCCCTGCAATGAGTACCATTACTGTGTTGTAGCAGAGACGAGGTCGCTAAGATTCACACCGTTTATTACAGGGACTGCAGGATCACACTCATCTATCATCTCATCTATCAATCATATAGTGCCTTCCCTATCTCCCTATTATTATATAGTGCCTTCCCTTTCTTTATTTTATAGTGTCTTCCCTATTTATTTATCTATCTATCATATAATGCCTTTCATACCTATCTATCTATCTGTCATATAGTGCTTTCCCTATCTCCCTATTATTATACAGTGTCTTCCCTATTTATTTATCTATCTATCATATAGTGCCTTTCATACCTATCTATCTATCTATCTATCATATAGTGCCTTCCCTATCTCCCTATTATTATATAGTGCCTTCCCTATTTATTTATCTATTTATCATATAGTGCCTTCCCTTTCCTTCTATTATTTTATAGTGTCTTCCCTATTTATTTATCTATCTATCATATAGTGCCTTTCATATCTATCCATCTATCATATAGTGCCTTCCCTATCTCCCTATTATTATATAGTGCCTTCCCTATTTATTTATCTATTTATCATATAGTGCCTTCCCTTTCTATTATTTTATAGTGTCTTCCCTATTTATTTATCTATCTATCATATAGTGCCTTTCATATCTATCTATCTATCTATCTATCTATCTATCTATCTATCATATAGTGCCTTCCCTATCTCCCTATTATTATATAGTGCCTTCCCTTTCTTTCTATCTATTATTTTATAGTGTGTTCCCTATTTATTCATCTATCTATCATATAGTGCAGCGGTTCTCAATCTGTGGGGCGCGCCACCCTAGGTAACAAGTAACAAAAAAGGGAGCGCGAATGTTGCCATATGTGGCGTAATTTCGCTATTCGTAGTGAAATTTTAAACTTGTAGCGGTGTATCAGCAGCAAAAAATATAGGAATACATTTTATTAGGGTTTCAAAAAAATGTTAGGGGGGCACAATTAAAACTGTTATGAAAACTCGGGTCACAAATACTTAAAGGCTGAGAAACGCTGCTATAGTGCCTTCCCTATTTATCTATCTATCTATCTATCATATAGTCCCTTTCCTATCTATCTGCCTATCTATTATATAGTGCCTTTCATATATATCTATTTCTCATATAGTGCCTTCCCTATCTATCTATTATATAGTGCATTTTCTATCTATGTATCAATTATTATATACTGCCTTTCCTATGTATCTATTGCATAATGCCTTTCCTGTCTATCTATCTATGTATCTATCATATGGTGTCTTTTCTATGTATCTATTATATAGTGCCTTTCCTGTCTATCTATCTATCTATCCAGCAAATACACACTCACACATTGAGAGACACCTAAAAGCAGCTCATTGAATCGATAAAAGAAGAATATATTAATCAAATAGTAAGGAGAAATTCAAAAATGTGTACATGAAAGCCTGCCCCATTTCCCCACTGGTTCCCCACAGCACAGCAGAAAGAGATGGTGATGGAGTGTGGAATGAAACCCCCCAGTGAACCCCACATTTCGCAAGGAAATGTAAAGTTTAGTCCTAGCAAGTCCTGTTGCAGCATAAAGATTTGGCGTGATTGGGAGAGCTCCGCACCAAGACAAAACCACTCAGACAAGCAAGCACAGGACAGCACGTATACTCCCAGATAGGATCTCTAAACCGCGCGCAATGATTGTAGTTGTAATCTAATAATGTGTGTGTGTGTGCGTGGTGTGTGTGTCTGTGATGCGTAGAGACAAATGGAGACACTTGATCACGACTCCTTTTGCATCTTTTTGGCTCGTTTTTAAAGAGCCATCTTAATTATCCTATATCTGCTGGGGCTGCTGGGAGTTGTAGACACTTTTAAGTAGCACTGCCTCAGTATTGTGTGTGTTCAGAGACAAATTGTTCCCATCCTTCCACTCCTTACCCCTTCATCTTTGGAACATCATTCTGGGGGGTGTTCCACAATAACACAACCGGACAAGAATATTCTGCTGATAACGGCGCATTTTACAACAGGCCACTTCAGACGGTAACGTTATTTTTTGTGGCTTTCTCGTTGAGTTCCCCAACTAGCCACAGATTCGACGTTTCTCTGGAAAACCAAAGCCCCTGGAATCGCTTCCAGCATCAAACAGTGCGGCGACAGGCGTCAGCAACTTTTCCTAAAACTGCAAGGCCAGCTGTTGTAGTGTAGTGTCGGCAGCCAAAAGCGAGAATCCGCCCGATAATGAAGCGATCATGCTGTAAGACGCTCGCCAGGAGTGATTAAGCCAAACCAAGCGCAAAGAGGAAGACGAGGGGATTACTTAAGGAGTCAGCGCGTTTAATCTGGCGAGTCTAATCCTCTGACTGCTTTGTACCTCATTAATCTTATGAATGTAAGAAACGTCGGGGAGACAAGAGCGCCTGATAAATAAATAAACTTAGGGACGTGTTTGATTTCAATCAGTCCATCAAACCTTTCGCCACAAACACCCTCGGAGCGCTTTATTACCGTCAATCAGATAATGGAGTCCCCCCACAGCAAGTCATCACGAATGCTCCGTTGATTAGCGATAAGGCTCAGTCGATCCATTAGGTGCTTGAAAGCCCAGACGGTGAGTGTTATAGCCCTTGACACTAATCACACGGGAATAACAAATAAAGATGGGTTGGGGGGCAGGGGGCACGATGCGAAAGCCCGGCTGAGGGGTCCTGACGATCAGACTCTTCTGCTTGGACAACGTTTACAAGCTTAAGGGCCTGTGATGGAATGGGTGAAAAGAGTAGCTCATGCCATCCGAGGCGAATTTTGATTTTTTTATACTTGGTTGATTCCCCCCCAAATCCGCCTCCCCCCCCCCCCCCCCCCCCCCCAAGAGGAAATTGTCTTTTCACATGACCTTGGGTGGTACAGCTCCTCTGGAGACGTTTTCACGGTTAAGGGGGACTTGCTTACTCCATCTGCAGTGGGCTGGCGCCCTCCCCGGGATTTGTTCCTGCCTTGCACTCTGTGCTGGCTGGGATTGGCTCCAGCAGACCCTCGTGCCCCTGTGTTAGGCTATAGCGGGTTGGACAATGACTGACTGACTGTTTACTCCATAGGGGGCCCCTTTCTGGCAGTAGTGGGAACGAAACCAGTAACCTTCCGGATACCAACACAGAGCCAGGACTCCACCTAATTGAACCACAGAGGAGTACAAAAGAACGGGCCTATGGACCCAAAATGCCATCACATCCACCGAGAATGCCATGTCCATTGGACTTCACACCATCCTGGCACATCTCGGGAGTGAAAACCGAGTCCTCTCCAAAGGTTACAGCTCAGGATTCGTTCATCTCTGTGGATTTAAGAAGCGTCTGGAATTCCCATGGCACGTTGTCCCAAATTCCTTGAGGAGGTCTCGCCATCCTCCTGGTCTCAGAAACAATGTTTTGGTTTTTTTTTTTTTGCGGCTGATGGTCGCCTGTAGTGCTTGTAATGGGGTTTAAATATTTTTGTAGTTTATTAAATAAGACTTATATAATATAACATTTCGTTTATGGGTTTATTTTAGATAAGATGCCACTTTTATATTAATATTGGGATACTAGCTGTACTGTGTGGTTTCGCCCACATAGTAATGAAACAGAACACACTTTAAAAATCAATAGACGTTGGCACTGTATCTGATCATGTTCAGCTCTGATAGGAAAGCGTTCCCGTGTAGGGAGAAAAGCACATGGCCGTGAAATCTCTGGCAATCAGCATACCGTCTAAAACACAACGAGCTCTGATCTCTCTCTCAGAAAAGTCAAACGTTACTCCTTCACGATCTCTGTATGCTAATGTCTGTTGAACAAACAGGTATCGCTAGCTAAGCGGAGGCAAGGCGCGCTCCAACACGTGGCGAGACGTAGAGCGACTCAAACAGAGGCTGGCTAGTGAATGAGGAAGGCCACGCCCCCCTGCTCTCGTCCCACGGCCGCTCTGTTGGATTTGCATAAATACATCGGTACCGCAAGCAGTCTGAGGTACTTAGTGCAATGAGAGAAGTCACAAAATCAACCGGAAAGTTCAAGCAAATTATAGACAACAACCAGATCTAAATCCGTTAAAGTAATTCGAGGTGCAATCGGGGTCTTGCAGTGCGCCGTCATTTGGAGGTCATTTATTAGTTGGCGCTCCTATTCTATGATATGAGCGCTGTGTGCGCGACTGTCAGCTGTAAATGAACCGCGGAAATGCGCGTTCTCGCGGGTTCTTTACCTTCGTAACGGCGAATTACTTTATTTAAGGGAATGGATTTTGGACCTTTTTTAAAATAACTTTTTATCTGGTATTTTTTACTGTTAGACTTCATTACGTGTAAAGCACTTTGGTAAACTTTTAGCTGCTTTAAATGATCAATGTAAATAAATAAAACCTAACCCAACCTTGCAGGGATCCGTAGAGAAAGCCGAGGTACAGATTTCTGTACAAGATCTGATCGTGAAACATCACCGATTTCAGGGGTTTGCTTGACATTAAATTGGATGTAACACCTGCTGCTTACATTAAGACCATCTCTCCTGCTGGTGGTCCTGGTGGTACTGCTACAAATTTAACAGTGCGGCACAGCTGCTTTTGAACTGCAGTGCAGCTGTTATCAGGGGGGCAATCCTCGTCAACTGGATTTCGGTCCTTAGTGGCACACTGGCAACTGTTGCTTTACCCGGGTCTCCAATCCCCCAAATCTCTCGATTATGGATTGTGTGTCATTTCCTTGTGGTGCCTGATGCTTTCTGAGATACGCCCAACTTCTGTATCATCAAATTGTGTGTCTAAACTTCGCGGGTAATGCAATCACAAAATTATTACAATTTATAAAGGCAAATGGATCAATTTTTATTTACATTTTAAACACTGAAGTAAAAGCTTATTTTTTAAACTCCATTTGTTCACCTGTTGTGCTTTATGCTGTTCAAAAATCAGAAACGGGACTTCTTCCTCGTCAAATGTGAGCTTACTTTTGCAGGGGGTGCAGACATAAATCAGACATTCTCTGGGTCAGCGGGACATAGAAAGGGTTGGGAACCAATGAATTAATCAAAGACCCCAGCCATCCTGCATGGCTGCTTTAATCACTCCTCCATTCTGGTCTGCTGGCCCTCACACCAGTGGATTCAAAGCCAGCCGTAAGTCTTAAACGTAATGAACAGTCAGTCATAAGAACAAATACTGTAACAAATATTGTACCATAAAAAATCATGTGCACAGATAGACAGAAAGTTATTTGTGCCCAGATGGCAATTTGACTTTTTACAGAAGCTCTTTACATAGATAGATAGATAGATAGATAGATAGATAGATAGATAGATAGATAGATAGATAGATAGATAGATAGATAGATAGATAGATAGATAGATTTGAAAGGCACTATAGATAGATAGATAGATAGATAGATTTGAAAGGCACTATAGATAGATAGATAGATAGATAGATAGATAGATAGATAGATAGATAGATAGATAGATAGATAGATAGATAGATATGAAAGGCACTATAGATAGATAGATAGATAGATAGATAGATAGATAGATAGATAGATAGATAGATAGATATGAAAGGCACTATATAAAGATAGATAGATAGATATGAAAGGCACTATATAAAGATAGATAGATAGATATGAAAGGCACTATAGATAGATAGATAGATAGATAGATAGATAGATAGATAGATAGATAGATAGATAGATAGATAGATAGATAGATAGATAGATAGATACTATGCTCTGAACACACACCAGAATGAGTAAAAAGGAAGAAAGTTAAAATGAAAGAAATATGTCTGACTTGGTAGTAACACTGCAGTGCTATGCAGACATTCTGCCTTTTGGTATAAAGACCCCACATTGTGTTTCTTGACACACTTCTGCTGAAGAATTCGTTGGCTGAAAGTCCTCAGTGTTGTTGTGTCAGAGAGAGGATGTGCAACATTGTTCATAATGGCACTCAGTTTTGTCTTTATTTTCTCCTCCGCTACTACCTCCAGGGTGTCCAGAGTGTATCCCATGACTGAGTTTTACTTAGCTTGTTAATTTGGTGGTCCTCTCTTGAAGTGATGTTACCAGCGCAGCACACCACAGTGGCCATCACAGAGTTGTAGAAGGTGTGACGGATGTCACTAAACACATTAAAGAATCACAGTCTCCTAAAGAAGAAGAGTCTGCTCTGCCCTTTCTTCTCTAGTTTCTCTGCATTCTGGGACCGGTCCAGCCTGTCATTAATGTGGACCCCCCCAAGTACTTGCATCAGTGCACCACCTCTACACCACTTCTTGAATAGTGAGCACCGGACACAGAGGCTCTTTGATGTAGCCAAACTCAATAAGCAGTCCCTTGGTTTTGTTGATGTTAAGTTCCAGACGATTCTTTTTACACCTGACTCCTCTCCTTTGTCTCACCCCCCCTTATCAGTACACCCCCATAAGTGCAGAATCATCAGAGAATGTCTGCAAGTGACCTGACCTGCTGTTTTATTTGTAGTCTGAGGTGTACAGAGTGACTAGTAAAGCAGACAGGTCTGTTCCTGGTGGTGCTCCAGTGTTGCCCTCACAGTCCTTGAGTGGTCTGCCCTGACAGATAGTCCATTATCCAGGACCCCATAGGGTCATGCACCTGGATATCTCTGATTGACCACTTGACCAAGATGGCTGAATGGTACTGAAGGCACTGGAGAAATGATAATAAATCATCCTCACAGTGCTGCCAGCTTTATCCAGCCTCAAGGAGCAGACAGATCATTGCATCCTCCACTCCAATCTTTTTCTGACAGGCAAACCGCAGTGGGTGCAGGTGGTCAACTACGAGAGGACTCATACAGTCCTGGACCAGCCTCTCAAATGTCTTCATGATGTGAGATGTAAGTGCCACTTGTCTGTAGTCATGAGGTGAAGAGGAACAATGCAGAATATTTTCCTCAGCAGCGACACTTTCCGAAGCCTTAGGGAAAACACTGAGCAGGTGACAGAGGACACCATAAAGTTGTTCAACAACTCTGTGTTTTGTGGTTGGTTCCAAAAGAGGTAAGGACACTTGTCCATCACCATCAAGGCACTGTCATCTACCCTATAATGGCTAAGGAGCCCCACAGTCCCTTGCGGTTCATTGAATGTTCTGGTCTTGGTGAGTTTTTTTTTTTGATTTCTGTCTTTTTGACCCAATCTCACTCTGGTTTTGCGGCTGTTCCTTGAATTATCTAATGGGACTTTGTTTGCTGCAGGATTGCACTTTTAGACAACTTCGTTTGCCTTTTGTGCTCCACGGAAGACTATTTATTTTGCAAACTAAATCTCTTAATGTACTGTAAAAGAAACCCGGCCACAGACAGACACCAAGGACACACAATGTTCAAATGCACTGTCTCTATTTATTATTTTTCTTCTGCACAGCACACAGTGCACAAATTACCCACAAGGCCCAGTCCTTTTTATTTCTCCTTTTAAGTCTTCTCCTAAGTTCTCTTTTCCTCCACTCGCAAGCTCCGTCCTCTTCCACCCAACTCCGGCTCTCTGCATGGAGTGAGGCGGCCCCTTTTATAATGCACCCCTGATGACCTTCCTGCAGAACTTCCTGGTGTGGCGGAAGTGTGGCATGGGCACCCGGTAGCACTCCAGGTGTTCCTGCTTCCTGTTCCCGTGGCGGAAGTGCTGCATACCATGGCTTCTGAACCATCCGGGCACCCCCTGGCGGTGGCCACAGGTCCCCACAAGGTTAAGTTTACCCCAACACCCACCAGGGCGGCTGCCTTCTAGTGTTCCAGGAGAGGTACTGCTCCTCTCCCGGTCCTTGCATCCTCCAGGCGTCCCAACTGGGCATGAGCCCCAGCCATCTGCCACAATATAAAGATTCCATGTCTGGCCTTTCTGTAACTAGCTGGGGTTTGCAGGTTTTCCCCCTCTAGTGGCCATTTTTTTGAGGTACTTTGCTTTCTGTAAAGTCTTAATGTCGTTTCAGTGCATCTGCAGCACAACACTAACTACCCTTAAATTCAATGTCATTTACTAATTCTGCAGCCTGGAGAAAGAATCTTAAATTGAGAGTGGGCAGAGTATGAGAAAAAAAAACATAGCAACACTTCAGAAAGTGTCAAAATATGGCAATGAATTAAAAAGTTGTGCTTGGCTCTTGTTCCAGAACCTTGAAGCGAAGCAATTTTTTTTTAATTTTTTAAAAACTATTTGTATTTATTGGACATTTTTTTAAAGTCACTGTGTTGATAATTACGCAGTGGCCAGTTATATTAGGTACACCTCTCTTGTTGCATGTTGTGCCTCCTTTTGGTCTTCAGCACAGCATAATAATAATAATAATACATTTTATTTATATAGCGCCTTTCCCATGCTCAAGGCGCAAGCATGAGTTTGTCTGGCCTGGATGCCTTTTTCAGTAATGAGGTGCCATGTGGAAAGGATGGCTTGGCACATTGGATGGCTGCAAAGTCTTATTGCCAGCAGCTGTTTTTTTTTTACCTCAACCCAATGGTCCTCAGTTGGACTGCGATCTGAGGACTGTGTAAGCCACCGAAGCCATGAAAACTCACTGTCATGTTTCCAGATGATGGAACATGCCTTGTGAATGTGGCGCATTATCATGCTGGAAATGTCCATCTAAGTGAAAGGAGTGACGAATTTGGTTAGCAGTGATGTTCAGAAATGCCTTGCTGGGTCCGCTTCTGGGCACATCTGAGGTAGGTACTACAACTCCAGGACACCAGGGGGACGGGATCACTTACTCTAATATCTCCCTTATCATCCACAGCTCAGAGAAGACAGATGAACAGTCATCATGGGTTCAGTAGAGGGAGGACATATTTTACTAACATACTGGAATTCTATGAGGAAGCAACCAAAGGATACGACCAGAGTGGAGCAGATGATGGGATTTATCTGGACGTTCAGAAAGCATTTGATGAGGTGCCACATGAGAGGTGGGCATCAAATTAAAAGAAGTGGGAGTTCAGGGTGATGTTTGTCGATGGGGGCAAAATTGGCTCAGGGTGAGAGGAACCTCATTAGAATTGGGTGACGTTATAAGTGGTGACCAGCAGGGATCAACGCTATATCCTATCCGCTATATCCTAACTACAAGGTCACGGGGTCTGCTGGAGCCAATCCCAGTCAACACAGGGCGCAAGGCAGGAAACAAACCCCGGGCAGGGCGCCAGCTCACCGCAGGGTGTGCACACACACACACCAAGCACACACTAGGGACAGGAATGGAAAATGCAATCTATATATATAATTCACTAAGCCGCCGACAAGTAAGACACCCATGGCGCACGCAGGAAGGAGCCACGCCCACCAACTCTAATACCATTGGATGCGATGACAACTCGCAGAGCCACGCCCACCAACTCGGACGCGATGCCGTCATTTCTGTTTGTCTGTGCCACAGTCCACATGCAGCTCTGAGCCACGTTAACTTTTCATTAGTCAACCTCAGTGGAACCTTGGTTCACACAGAGGCAGCGCCACAGAGAGGCAGAGGCACACACGCAGGCAGCGTGACAGAGACGGCCGCGCAATCTTTTAAAACTGAGGTTAAAACACAATGAAGGAAGCAGTCTTTAAAAACCAATAAGCCCTGTGCCTCTTTTTCATTAGCGTCTCACCTGCTTCACCGCCCTGCAATAGTCGAGACGCTTTCTCAGCAGCTGACCTTCTCTGTGCCTGACTCCACTACTGTCAGTCGCCTGATTAAAAATGGTGAACTCCTGCAATGTTACTATCTTGGTTGGCTTTTAAATAAAGTTCGGATTTGTTCAAATGTTCCTTTTTTCCCCCTGTGCTTAAAACTCATTTTTAAAAAAAAGTGTTTATACAACTGCTGCAATGTTACAGAGAGAGTAGGGCTGGGGAGGCTCGCGTGCTGCTGAGAGAGAGAGCCTGCACATGCACTGTACATGCCATGCAGCTGAGCAGGGAGCCTGGGTGTTTATGTCAGTGTTATGCAATGTTTTTGGTATTACACTGTGCATTCTATGGTGTAATGATTAACTATATTTGTGCTTAAAAATCTTAAAAAAAATATATTTACATACAGTTCGTATGGTCTGGAATGGATTAATTGTATTTACATACAATCCTATGGGGGAAGTTGCTTCGGTTCACGACCAAATCGGTTTACGACCAGAGGTTTGGAACGAATTATGGTTGTGAACCAAGGTTCCACTGTATATCCATCCATCCATTTTCCAACCCGCTGAATCCGAATACAGGGTCACGGGGGTCTGCTGGAGCCAATCCCAGCCAACACAGGGCACAAGGCAGGAAACAATCCCGGGCAGGGTGCCAACCCACCGCAGTCCACTGTATATTGACTCTAGAAAACATGATCAGCAAGTCTTTGATAGGCTGCAACAAAATGATGAAAGAACGGGCACATTTTTTCTCACAAGCTGGGTGGGTGGGTGTTAGTTAGTTAATTAGTTACTCGAAGGATTTCAAGATTTAATATGCACAAGCGGTAACCCTGCAAAAGCAGCCCAAACCAGAAAAGACGGCTGGCAAAAAGTGGCTGACAAATGAAACACGTGTGCATTGTACTTACTGAAAGCGGCGTTACGGATTTTGCAAATGTTCATTTTTTTCCCTCTGCTTAAAAAACATGATTATGCGGCGTATACTACGCCGCGGGTTGGTATGCAGCGTGTAAAACAGTTTGTTTGTCGCGGATAATTTGTCTTTTACTTTAACACGAAGACAATTTCCTGTTAGATTTGCCTTTGCGATGACAATTGATAAGGCACAGGGCCAAACTTTCAAAAAGATGTGCATGTATCTGCCAAAACCAGTTTTCAGTCACGGACAGTTGTATGTTGCTCTCTCCAGAGTTCCATCTTTTCATTCACTTACTGGTATGCCTGCAGGAACACGTGCAGCGAGCAACACACACACACATACAGGCGCGCCAGAGAGAGAGCGCTGGACACATAAGAATAATAATACTTCATTACATTGATATAGCGGTGTTTTCAGTATTCAAAGCGCTATCCACACAGGGAGAAACCGGAAAGCGAACCCAAAATCTTCCACAGTCTCCTTACTGCAAAACAGCAGCACTACCATTGCGCTACAAGGCAGTTAAAGAATGCACCAGCCTCGATTTTGTTTTCATTTCTGTTTACAGCGATCGGATCGTAGCGTGCATTGTTGCAATGTTACTTTTCTTGGTGGCTTATTACATTACAGATGTTTCACATATTAATTTTTTTCCCTGTGCTTAAAAATCATTAAAAAAGTGTTTCTCAACTGTGACTCCGGAACAACTCAGTACGCAAGCTATATTAAGCATCAACAACGAAGACTCGCTACACCTTAATGAACAAGTGCTGAAACTTATCCCTACCGAAGAAGTAACTTTCACCAGCGTGGCCTCCATCATCACAGACGATCCCGCTTTCAGTAACGGACAATTGTATGTTGCTCTCTCCAGAGGTCCATCTTTTCATTCACTCACAGTGGTATCCACAAACCCACCCCATTTGGACAACTGTGTCGTTCAGCAAGTGTTCACCCATCAATACATAATTATGCGGCGTATGTTACGCCGCGGGTTGGCTAGTATGTTTTATTACTACAAATATTTGTGAAGATCTGTTGGAATGACAAACGCAATGCATGTTGTTACTGCAAAAGTTTGTGATGTGCCATCTGTTGGAATGACAAATGCAATGGATGTTATTACTGCAAAATTTGTGATGTGCTATCTGTTGAAACGGAAATCCATCCATCATCCAACCCGCTATATCCTAAATACAGGGTCACGGGGGTCTGCTGGAACCAATCCCAGCCAACACAGGGTGCAAGGCAGGAAACAATCCCCAGGCAGGGCGCCAGCCCAACGCATGGCACACACACACACCCCAAATACACACTAGGGGAAGTTTAGAATCGCCAATGCACCTAACCTGTATGTCTTTGGACTGTGGGAGGAAACCGGAGTACCCGGAGGAAACCCACGCAGACACGAAGAGAACAAACTCCACGCAGGGAGGACCTGGGAAGTAAACCCGGGTCTCCTAACTGCGAGGACTTGGGACTCTAAGCTATTAACATCCGGTCAGTATTCAGAAGCCATTAAGAAGGCTAACAGAATATCAGGTTATATAGCACCTTGATGTGCAGAGTACAAGTCACAGGAGGTTCTGCTCAAGTCTTTATAACACACTGGTGAGGCCTCATCTGGAGTACTGGGTGCAGTTTGGGTCTCCAGGCTACAAAAGGGACATAACAGCACAAGAAAAAGTCCATAGAAGAGCAACTAGGTTGATTATGGAGCTACAGGGGATGAGTGATGAGGAAAGATTAAAAGAGCTGAGCCTTTAATGGAGATGAAGAGGAGACCTGATTGAAGTTTTTAAAATTATGAAGAGAATTAGTCGAGACGGTGACTTTAAAATGAGTTCATCAAGAACACAGGGACACAGTTGGAAACTTGTCAAGCGTAAATTTGACACAAACATTAGGAAGTTTTTCTTTACACAGAGAGCCACAGACACTTAGAATAAGCTACCAAGTAGTACTTTAGGGACCTTCAAAACTCGACTTGATATTTTTTTTAGAAGAATTAAGTGAATAGGACTGGCGAGCATTTATGGGCTGAATGGCCTGTTCTCGTCTCGATAGTTCTAATGTTCTAAAAAAAAACAAAAAAAAAAAATGACGCCCACTGAGGACACCTGACCACACCCACTAAGGGAATTTGACCACACCCTCTGAGGGCACTTGACCACACCCACCAAGGGCACTTGACCACACCCCCTTTAGGTCTGGGAGCTATAACAGTGAGCTGCTTCCAAAAGGTGGTATCTCATTCAGGGGGTGAGTTACCCCACGTTATGGACCTCCGACCCCGTGCACTCTCCAGAGCCTATTGACTCGAAGCTAACGGTTAAAAGTTTGTTTTGTTAACCCTTTGCGCTACCAGGCTCCATTATCTTTTACTTTTCAAGTAAACACCCCAACATTTCTTTCAAGTCCTCTCCTTCCCTCGACCGACGACATCATTCAGACGTCCCTCAGTGGGTATCAGGGGACCCAGTGTGTGCATCTCCATCACACCGCCACCAAGCGTCCCTGTACTGTTGACATCAAACAGGATGGCTCCAGGGACTCGTGTTGCACAAGCCGAATTCTGATCTCTCCGTCATCCTGATGAACTTGTGGATTTGTCTGACCAAGCAACTTTTTCCACTCCTCAACGGTCCAGTTTTGATGCTTGTGTGCCCACTGGAGCCTCACGCTCTTGTTTTCACTGACAACACGTGCACCCAATATGGTCTTCTGCTGTTTCAGTCCATCAGAGGGAGTGGTGCATTCTGAGGTGCCATTCTGCATGCCAGTCTTAAATTTGGATGTGACTTGCCAGGTGGAGACCCATCTGTTTGTTTGTACAATTCCTCGTTTTGGGGTTAAAAAGCAAGGGGGGACCTAAAAATAATGATATACTAGCGACTGGGAGCCCAATCAAATCAGGCTACAAATTCTGCCTGTGTGAAATCAATACTTTCTCTGCAAAAGAATTAATTTTTTTTAAGTCCCTGAAATGATTTTGTTCTAATATATAGATCTGAGCAAATTTTGGTGTTTCACCCTCTCCGGGGTGCAAGGGTCCAGATTGATGGTATACAGTGCATCCGGAAAGTATTCACAGCACATCACTTTTTCCACATTTAGTTATGTTACAGCCTTATTCCAAAATGGATTAAATTCATTTTTTTCCTCAGAATTCTACCCACAACACCCCATAATGACAACGTGAAAAAAGTTTACTTGAGGTTTCTGCAAATTTATTAAAAATAAAAAAACTGAGAAATCCCATGTCCATAAGTATTCACAGCCTTTGCTCAATACTTTGTCGATGCCCCTTTGGCAGCAATTACAGCCTCAAGTCTTGTTGAATATGATGCCACAAGCTTGGCACACCTATCCTTGGCCAGTTTCGCCCATTCCTCTTTGCAGCACCTCTCAAGCTCTTTCAGGTTGGATGGGAAGCGTCGGTGCACAGCCATTTTAAGATCTCTCCAGAGATGTTCAATCGGATTCAAGTCTGGGCTCTGGCTGGGCCACTCAAGGACGTTCACAGAGTTGTCCTGAAGCCACTCCTTTGATATCTTGGCTGTGTGCTTAGGGTCGTTGTCCTGCTGAAAGATGAACCGTCGCCCCAGTCTGAGGTCAAGAGCGCTCTGGAGCAGGTTTTCATCCAGGATGTCTCTGTACATTGCTGCAGTCATCTTTCCCTTTATCCTGACTAGTCTCCCAGTTCCTGCCTCTGAAAAACATCTCCACAGCATGATGCTGCCACCACCATGCTTCACTGTAGGGATGGTATTGGCTTGGTGATGAGCAGTGCCTGGTTTCCTCCAAACGTGACGCCTGGCATTCACACCAAAGAGTTCAATCTTTGTCTCATCAGACCAGAGAATTTTCTTTCTCATGGTCTGAGAGTCCTTCAGGTGCCTTTTGGCAAACACCAGGCGGGCTGCCATGTGCCTTTTACTAAGGAGTGGCTTCCTTCTGGCCACTGTACCATACAGGCCTGATTGGTGGATTGCTGCAGAGATGGTTGTCCTTCTGGAAGGTTCTCCTCTCTCCACAGAGGACCTCTGGAGCTCTGACAAAGTGACCATCAGGTTCTTGGTCACCTCCCTGACTAAAGCCCTTCTCCCCCTATCGCTCAGTTTAGATGGCCGGCCAACTCTAGGAAGAGTCCTGGTGGTTTCGAACTTCTTCCACTTACGTATGATGGAGGCCACTGTGCTCATTGGGACCTTCAAAGCAGCAGAAATTTTTCTGTAACATTCCCCAGATTTGTGCCTCGAGACAATCCTGTCACGGAGGTCTACAGACAATTCCTTTGACTTCATGCTTGGTTTGTGCTCTGACATGAACTGTCAACTGTGGGACCTTATATAGACAGGTGTGTGCCTTTCCAAATCATGTCCAATCAACTGAATTTACCACAGGTGGACTCCAATGAAGCTGCAGAAACATCTCAAGGATGATCAGGGGAAACAGGATGCACCTGAGCTCAATTTCGAGCTTCATGGCAAAGGCTGTGAGTACTTATGTACATGTGCTTTCTCAATGTTTTTATTTTTAATAAATTTGCAAAAATCTCAAGTAAACTTTTTTCATGTTGTCATTATGGGGTGTTGTGTGTAGAATTCTGAGGAAAAAATGAATTTAATCCATTTTGGAATAAGGCTGTAACATAACAAAATGTGGAAAAAGTGATGCGCTGTGAATACTTTCCGGAAGCACTGTATATGTCAAAGTAACATCCACATGAATGTCAGGAACCAAAGATCACCAGCAGAACATTGCCTCTGCCAGCTTGTCTTCTTCCCATAGTGCAACCTGCTGCCATTTCTTCCCTAGGTAAACAACGCACACACACCCTGCTCTCGGCGTGATCTAACGTGATTCATCAGACCAGGCCACCTTCTTCTATTGCTCTCTCACTCTCATGCACCTATTGTAGGCAATTTCAATGGTGGAAAGGGGTCAGCATGGGCATTTTCACCAGTCTGCAGCTACCCAGCAAAGATGTGATGCACTGTGTGTCCTGACTCCTTTCTCTCATGGCCATCATTACGTTTTTCATCAATTTGTGCTACAGTAGATCTGTGGAATCAGACCAGGTGGGCTAGACCTTCACTCATCACATGCATCAATGAGGCTTGGGTGCCTGTGACCTTGTCGCTGGTTCACCAGATTGTCCTTCCTTGGACCACGTTTGGTAGGTACTAATCACTACATACCGGGAAAACCTCACAAGACCTGCCTTTTTGGAGATGCTCTGTTCCAGTTGTCTCACCACCACGATTTTGTCAAAGTCACTCAGATCCTTTCGCTTGCCCGTTTTTCCTGCTTCCAACACATCCCCTGACTTTTGACTTGCTGCCTAATATATGCCAGCCCTTGACAGGTGCAACTGGAACGAGATAGTCAACCCATGGTACTCACTTGACCTGCCAGTGTTTTTTGACACCCCCTTGTCCCACCTTTTGATGCTGATTGGTGATTTGGTCACATTTCATTTTGGCACAATTAAAGGGTGGTCTCAAAATGCAGTACAAACACACAGCTTCTAAGCAAAATGCAATACGTCTTGTCACAAATATTACACAGCGACATTAAGAAGGTTTGGGGCAAGCCACCCGTATATTATGTCCTGGCTGCAAAAAGGTTGAAAATAAATCACAGCTCTTTACAGATCGGAGTCCACAACTAACTGATTCTTGTCAGCAAAAATGCCAGCACTGGAAGTGATGTCATCAAAGGCACCGGAATTGGAAGTGACGTCATCGAAGGCACCAGCACTGGAAATGATGTCATCGAAGGCACCGGAATTGGAAGTGACGTCATCGAAGGTGCCAGCACTGGAAGTGACGTCATTGAAGGCACCGGAATTGGAAGTGACGTTATCGAAGGTGCCAGCACTGGAAGTGACGTCATCGAAGGCACCGGAATTGGAAATGACATCATCGAAGGTGCCAGCACTGGAAGTGACGTCATCGAATGCACCGGAATTGGAAGTGACATTATTGAAGGTGCCAGAGCTGGAAGTGATGTCATGGAAGGCGTCGCAAGCTGGCGGGATTTCCCAAGAATGGTCTGAAAGGGATTGAGAAAGACAGTCAGTGCACCCCGTCGCCCCCTGGTCAAATGTGGAATTCACTGGTCAACAAGCATTTTGCTACTGGGATTCTTTCACCTGTACTTTAACAAATTTCACTTGCTGACTCCAAATCTGAAAACCGTTTCCGTCCAGCAGGATGTCTCGTTTTTTTAGTTATGATGTTCCAGGTGTTCTTGGACATCTAGGGTGACTGGACAGTAAAGGAGATGCGTGTCAGCAATTAAGAAATAAGTTTGGTCTCGAGAAAAGTGAAGCCAAAATTAAGGAAGGTGTTTTTTGATGGCCCTGAAATCCATGAACTGATGCTTGACAATGAGTTCAAAAGGAAACTGAAGCCCAATGAATCAGCCCCCTCATTCATGCAGGTTGTCCATAATTTTCTTGACAGTCACAGAGCAGAGAATTATACTGAGCTTGTGGAGAACCTGCTGAAAGTATATGGGAGCCAGAATGTCACTGAAGACACATTTTTAATATTCTCATCTTGACTTTTTTCCACCAAATCTAAGTGATGTCAGAGATGAGCATGGGGAAAGATTTCATCGAGATATAAAGGTGATGGAAAACTGATATCAGGGAAAAATTCACTCCGAGCATGATGGGTGACTACTGTTGTTTCTTGCAAAGAGAGACAGATGTGCAGTACAAGCACAAAAGCGAGTGCCTCAGACATTTTTGGGCATGCTGATCTCACTTTTATCCATCCATCCATTTTCCAACCCGCTGAATCTGAACACAGGGTCACAGGGGTCTGCTGGAGCCAATCCCAGCCAACACAGGGCACGAACCAATCCCAGGCAGGGTGCCAACCCACCGCAGGACACGCACAAACACACACTAGGGCCAATTTAGAATCGCCAATCCACCTAACCAGCATGTCTTTGAACTGTGGGAGGAAACCGGAGCGCCCGGAGGAAACCCACGCAGACACGGGGAGAACATGCAAACTCCACGCAGGGAGGACCCGGGAAGTGAACCCAGGTCCCCAGGTCTCCCAACTGCGAGGCAGCAGCGCTACCACTGCACCACCGTGACGCACCCTCACTTTTATATCAAGGTAAATTGACATAAATAAGCTTTAACGTGTCTGTGGTATCATCATCTGGTTTGTTTTCAGAATAAACACATCAAAACAATTTTGGTTGGATTAACAGGAAACTAAAAAAAACTCCACGGTGGATTAATAAAGATTTAAAAAAGAAGTTGCAAAGGAAAAAACTGCTTTGTAAGGCGTATAAGACTAATGACTACAAAGTGAATCGAAGAGCGTATGAGAACATGAGGGCAACCATTAAGAAGGATACCAGGGAGGCTAAAATAAATAAATAAATAAAAGACATTTGGAGAGGAATAGAGCAGATAAGGCAAAAGACGACCCTAAGAGATTCTTTCAGTATTTTAGTAGTAAAAGAACAGTCAAGGAGGAGGTGAAGTGCATCAGAAATAGTAAAAGGGAATTAAAAGATACAGACAGTGAAAGAGCGGATGCCCTAAACTTACATTTTTCTGAGGTGTTCACAAGTGAGCAAGTGGATAACCTCAGAGCAGTAACAGGGACTACTAAGGAGGTACTGAGGGATTTGGAAATTGTAGAGGGAGAAGTGCAGCTCAGATTAAATAAGATGAAATCGAACAAATCACCAGGATCAGATGATATTTACCACAGAGTACTTAAGGAGGCTAGCGAGTACAAATATAAACCCTTGACACATATTTTTAGGAACACACTGTGCACTAGAGAGATTCTGAAGGACTGGAAAATGGCAAATATCATCTCATTATAAATAAAGGGTGACAGGGCAGATCCAAGCAACTATAGGCCAATAAGCTTAACGTGCATCACAGAACAACTAATGGAAGGATTTACTAAGGATAAGATTGAGCAACACCATGGCATGGACAGGAGTTATTAGGAACAGTCAGCATGGGGTCAGAAGAAGGAGGTCGTGTTTTACTAACATGCTGGAATTCTATGAGGAGGCAACAAAAGGATACGATCAAAGTGGAGCTTATGAGATTATTTATCTGGACTTTCAGAAAGCATTTGATAAGGTGCCACATGAGAGGGTGGGCATCAAATTAAAAGAAATGGGAGTTCAAGGTGATGTTTTTAGATTGGTGCAGAATTGGCTCAGACACAGGAAGCAGAGGGTGATGGTGTGAGGAACCTCATCAGAACTGGAAGAGTGGTGACCAGCAGGGGGCAGTGCAAGGGCTGCTGCTATGTTTAATTTCTAAATCTTTTAAATAGGAATAGAAGTAACAAGCTGGTTAAGTTTGCTGAGGATACCAAGATAGGTGGATTAGCAGATAATTTGGAATCCATTAAATCATTACAGGACTCAGAGAGCAGACAGGCTTGGGCAGATGAAATTTAATGTCAGTAAATGTAAAGATTACACATAGGAAGTAAAAATATTAGGTTTGAATACACAATGGGCTATCAGAAAATCAAGAGTCCACCTTATGAGAAGGTTTTAGGATTCATAGTGGACTCTAAGCTATCAGCTTCCCGACAGTGTTCAGAAGCCATTGAGAAGGCTAACAGAATGTCAGGTTAGATAGCGCCTTGATGTGTGGAGTACAAGTCACAGGAGGTTCTGCTCAAGTCTTTATAACACACTGGTGAAGCCTCATCTGGAGTACTGGGTGACGTTTTGTTCTCCAGGCTACAAAAAGGACATAACAGCACAAGAGAAAGTCCATAGAAGAGCAACTGGGCTGATTACAGGGGTACAGGGGATGAGTTATGAGGAAAGATTAAAGGATTTAGGAGTCACAGTGGACTCATCACTATCTACATCCAGACAGGGTTCAGAAGCCATTAATAAGGCTAACAGAATGTCAGGTTATATAGTGCCTTGATGTGTGGAGTACAAGTCACAGAAGGTTCTGCTCAAGTCTTTATAATGCACTGGTGAGGCCTCATCTTGAGTACTGTGTGCAGTTTTGGTCTCCAGACTACAAAAAGGACATAACAGCACAAGATAAGGTCCAGAGAAGAGTGACTAGGCTGATTACAGGGCTACAGGGGATGAGTTATGAGGAAAGATTAAAAGAGCTGATGAGCCTTTACAGTTTAAGCAAAAGGAGATTAAGAGGTAACATGATTGAAGTGTTTAAAATTATGACGTAAATTAGTCCAGTGGATCGAGACGGTGACTTTAAAATGAGTTCATCAAGAACACCAGGACACAGTTGGAAACTTGTTAAGGGGAAATTTCACACAAACATTAGGAAGTTTTTCTTTACACAAAGAACGATAGACACTTGGAATAAGCTACCAAGTAGTGTGGTAGACAGTAAGATGTTAGGGACTTTCAAAACTCGACTTGATGTTTTTTTGGAAGAAATAAGTGGACAGGACTGGCGAGCTTTGTTGGGTTGAATGGCCTGTTCTTGTCCAGAATGTTCTAATGTTGTCATGTGGAGTCCAAACTCCAGATATCGTGTTGATATAATATATTGATATTCAAAAGTGTCAAAACGTTAATGATGTGTATTTCAAAAACCTGACTTGTTAGCTTAATTCCGATTTCATATATGAAGTCAGTGTAATAAAGAGCTGCTCTGAAGTTCCCAGAAGCAAACAAAAAATATTTTTTTGTAGACCAGTGCATCAATATTCAGGCCCTTTAGTTGCCTCCTACTCGCATATGTGTGACACTCTGCTTCGCTTTTAGTTATGATACACCATCAATGGACATGGATTGCAATGCAATGCACTTCCGTATCGCATTTTAAACTTTCCGAAAAATCGTGCGCCCTAATGAAAAGCAATCCATCGTTTGGTTTTAATATGTTTTTAATTACGACATGATCAAACAGTGCCCAAACTACATAGTTAACACACTGAGTCGCATTTCATTTAGCACAAATCTTCTTCTTCTTCTTCCTCCTTTTTATCTTTTCCCACTTCTATCCAGGGCAATGTTTTATAGGTTTTTCAGACGAATAATCCTCCATAATGAATGGGCTGTTGGGCACGAAATTAATCGTTTTCTGTACGCGGAGAGTGAATTACGTCTGTGCTTTTACTGCTTTTTGGTTTATAATCGTTAGACATGACAACAGTGTAAGCTGACAGTGCAAATACGCAGCATTGGCCCTCTGTGAATGTGAATTTCCCATTGGGATTAATAAAGTATCTATCTATCTATCTATCTATCTATCTATCTATCTATCTATCTATCTATCTATCTATCTATCTATCTATCTATCTATTTATCTATCTATCTATCTATCTATCTATCTATCTATCTATCTTAAAAGGGAACGAAAATACAGCCTGTGCATCATATTCATTATAATAATGGCTCAGTGATTAGTATTATTATTATACTAGCCACTGTATCTGTCGAAGAGGGTAACAGGATGGTCTAAAAACATTTGCTATCACTCGGGTACCTTCAGCACATTTCCTTTGTGTTCATGTGTGTCTCTTCACGGGCGCTCAATTTCTCAAGCGCGTTCCCGTAAAGCCCCCTTCTCAGACTCTGTCATTATTTTTGAGGCACCTTTCTCACCTTCTGTCCAGTTTTATACGTGCCATCTTTGAAGGCGACTCTCTCAGCTTGCCTCATGTGCCTTTACTCCTCCTTGGGTGTCTCACACTTCCTCTTTTGTTGCCTTACCAAAATCAAACTGACCCATTAGATTGCTCAGAGCGACCTGACACGCAGAAATCAGTGATTTATTTTATAGTGGATAGATTGGTGAGTCATCATTTATCTTGTTTGGCTGCAAGCGTGTCGCCATTTCCCAGTTTCTCCAAAACATTGCATAGGTCAGAGTTTTCCATTGGCTCCCCTGTCAAGTTTTCTTTTATAAATCCTGACTTTTTCGTGGAAGCTGCTGACATACATTACAGTAACAGCTTGGTGATATGAATTATTATTATATGCATGAATCGTCATTTAGCAGGTTTGGCTGCATTTCTCTACTTGACCAAGGGTGTCGCCATTTCCCAGTTTCTCCAAAACGTTGCATAGGTCAGTGTTTCGCTGGCTCCCCCATCAAATTTACTTTTATAAATCCTGACTTTTGTGTGGCGGCACGGTGGCACAGTGGGTAGCGCTGCTGCCTCGCAGTTGGGAGATCAGGGGACCTGGGTTCGCTTCCTGGGTCCTCCCTGCGTGGAGTTTGCATGTTCTCCCCTTGTCTGCGTGGGTTTCCTCCGGGCGCTCCGGTTTCCTCCCACAGTCCAAAGACATACAGGTTAGGTGGATTGGCAATTCTAAATTGGCCCTAGTGTGTGTTTGTGTGTGTCCTGCGGTGGGTTGGCACCCTGCCCAGGATTGGTTCCCTGCCTTGTGCCCAGTGTTGGCTGGGATTGGCTCCAGCGGACCCCCGTGACCCTGTGTTCGGATTCAGCGGGTTGGAAAATGGATGGACTTTTGTGTTTATTATTATATGCATGAGCCATCGTTTAGCGGGTTTCACTGCATTTCTCTACTTAACCAAAGGTGTCACCATTTCCCAGTTTCTCTAAAACGTTACATAGGTCAGAGTTTGTCATAAATGTATGCTTGTTCCCCACCATCAAGTTTTATTTTATAAATCATGACTTTTGCATCGAATGCTGCCGGCGCACATTATAATAACAGTTATCACAAGAATAGACAGAAGACATCAAAAAGGTTTCGGACAGCCACCCAGATATTGTGCCCTGGCTACAAAATGGGTTTGGTTGATAAGTTGTGTTCAGGTTCAAGTCCAAAGCAGAACTGATTTTAAGGCTGTAAAGATGGCGGTAGGAAGTGATGTCATAAAGACCAGGCCCGGAAGTGACATCATCAGGACCGGACGTGAACTCATCAATAGTGCCTAAACCGGAAGTGCCATCACCAATGGCGCTGGAAACGGAAAGTGACGTCATCAGGACTGGAAAGTGATGGCATCATCTGCGACAGAACCAGAAGTGACATCATCAGTGGAGCCAAAAAAGCAGAAGTGACATCATCAATGAATCATGCAGGATTTTCCGTGGAAGGTCTGCAGAGGATTGAAAGAGAAAGTCAGTGCAGCTCACCACCCCCTGGTCTGGCATGGAACTACCATTATTAAGGCTCTTTAGCTGCCTCCCATTCGCACGTGTGTGATACAGTTCAGTGATATGAATTATTATTATATGCATGAGTCGTCAGTTCACGGGTTTGGCGGATTTTCCCTACTCAATCAGGAGTGTCGCCATTTCCCAGTTTCTTCAAAATATTGTGTACAGATGGATCAGATTTGCCGGAAATATATACTTTATCCTCCCATCAAGTTTACTTTTATAAATCCCGATTTTTGCATCAAAACCTGCCAACGCACATTATAATAACGGCTCAGTGATAATAAATTATTATTATATGCAAGAGTCATCATTTAGTGAGTTTGGCTGCATTTCAATATTTTGTCATCATTTAACATTAAGTTGGAATCCCCATTAATTTTACTGAACCAGCCCATAATCTAGGAGTTATCTTTGACTCTGGCATGTCATTTAAAGCGCACATTACAATGATGTCTAAATCATGTTTCTTCCATCTTAAAAATGTTGAGAAATTAAGGCGTTTTCTACATAAGCAGAATTCTGAGAAATTAGTTCATGCATTTATTTCTAAAAGGATTGACTACTGCAATGCGGTGTTCACTGCATGTTCAAACTGTTCTTTATTCAGCCTACAGTTAATCTAAACTAATGCTGCAAGAACTATTACAAGAACAAGAAAATACAAACACATAACCCCAGTGCTTGAGTCGTTACACTGGTGCCTGTTTAAGTTTAGGGCAGATTTCAAAATCCTCCTTGTAACATACAAAGCCTTAAATGGCAGAGGTCCGGCTTACTTGTCTGAACTAATCATGTCTTACAAACCAGAGCGCACATTAAGATCTCAAGATGCCGGTCTGCTTGTGATTCCAAGGATTAATAAAGTAACAGTGGGAGGTCGAGCTTTTAGTTACAGGACCCCCTAAACTGTGGAGTGGTCTGTCTGCTACTATAAGAGATGCCCCTTCAGTCTCAGATTTCAAATCCCAACTGAAGACTCACGACTTCAGTTTCGCACACCCTGACTAGAGCTGCTGATTAACTGTACAGACTGCATCTCTGTTGTTAGTCATTAACACTAAAACATAAGTTATGTGATAGTTAGAATTTGTTACTACTCAGTACTCAAATGTTCCACTTAGTGCCCACCTGCCAAGTTGTTTTGCATGCCTAAGGTAAAGTCATCTCTGATGGGGAAATCGCAGGATTCATTGGGTAGAGGGGTCCTTTCATCGGATTGGCTGACTCAGCTGTGGAATGGCCAATAGGGGTAGGCAGCTTGATGGCCTATTATGGGATATCACCTACTGTTGAATTCTGCTCTGTATTTGTAATTTTTTATATTGTAGTGAGGATTACTTGTGTTCTGTTCTGTGTATTGTATTGTATTGACCCCCTTTTTTGACACCCATTGCACACCCAGCCTACCTGGAAAGGGGTCTCTCTCTGAACTGCCTTTCCCAAAGTTTCTCCCATTTTTTCCCTACAAGGAGTTTTTCCATTGTCTTCTTAGGGAATCAAGGCTGGGGGGTCCGTCAAAAGGCAGGGCCTGTTAAAGCCCATTGCGGCACTTCTTGTGTGATTTAGGGCTACACAAAAATATTGTATTGTAGTTCTCTACTTGACCAAGGGTGTCGCCATTTCCCAGTTTCTCCAAAAGGTTACATAGTTTAGTGGGTTTTTTTTCGCTCGTTCCTCCCATCAAGCTTTCTTTTATAAATCCCGACTTTTGCATCGAAAGCTGCCAATGCACATTTAAATAATGGCTCAGTCATAATGACATATTATTACATGTTTGAGTCATCATTTACTGGCTTTGGCTGCATTTCCCTACTTGATTAGGGATGTCGGCATTTCCCAGTTTCTTCAAAATATTGCATACAGAACGCACATTCCCCCCATCAAGTATTCGTTTATACATCCCAATTACTGCATGAAATGCCACGTATGCACACTTTGAGCCTCGTTTTGTGTGTACGCAGGTTTTATAAATCTGACGCCCAGACCATCTTATTGGAAGGCTCTTGACGTCTTCTGCAGAGCAGCTCAGCCCCTGATTGTTAGTTTGTCATTAAAACAGCAAAAAGTGCCAAAGCTATTGAAACAGGCGACAGTAATTCCACAAATCTCTAAAAACTTTAAAAGACTTCAGGCCAGTGGCCCGGACATCCCTGGCTGTAAAAACATTTGAAAAACGTATAAAAGGGAAGCTGACAGGGAAACTCTGGGTTTATTAGCTCCATTTCCATTTGCCAACCAGCCTCAGAGATGGACAGGGGACGTCACTGTCACTTTGCTTCATCTCTTATGGAACCATTTGGTGGGCATCAAGACTTTTCTTCAGCTTTTTAAGTGCTGTCCTGCCTTAACCTTCTTGCAGAGAAACTCATTAAAGATTTTAATTTGGAAGGACGGCTAATTGACTTTTTAACGATGGATAGGCAAGTGGGTAGAGCCTTCCAGAACTGTAGGCTTCCCTGATACAGTAGGTGGCAGTGTCCCTGGGTGGCGCGCTCATGCACACACCAGTAGGGTACACTGCCAATGTGTGCCCACAGATTGGAACTCTGTGAGCACAATTATTTCTATTTTATTCAATTATTGCAAGTCTGTGGCCATCTGTTGTATTTTGTTTGTGGTAGTCTTTCCGTCTGCATCTTTTATTGTTTGAGATACAAACGGCTCAGTGATTAGCATTGCTGCCTCACGGCTCAGGTCACATTTTAGGACACAATAATCAATCCAGCATAAAAGGTGGATGCCTTCCTGGCTCTCAGGGACTCTTAACAGACCACTGTTCTATTATAAGCCACTCAAAACTAGTTCAGTTCCTCCTTCCCCATTGACTTCAATACATTTTGCGGAGTTCCCAAACATTTCTGCGCTTTCACCGAACTCACAATGACGCAGACTCCCAAGGTTCATTCTTCATTAGTTATCACCATTTCTGTTAATGTTGTATAATTATGGATTTGTCGTGAACTGTGAGAACCAAGCACTAAACAGATCCAAAGCACGTAGTTCCAAACACTTTCAGTAATGTCTACTAGAGGGGGACATCACCATCAAACCCCAGCTAACAATAACCGGGGCCAGACCATCTCGTTCCAATGGTGTCTGTCAAGGGGTGCCATGAATTAGGCAGAAAGCACTGAATCTTTATAAGTAAAACATGCATTCTTCACACTGGAGCCCACTCTGGACCTGAAACCTAAGGCAGCAGCAGGCAGAACAGGTGCCAGTCCATAACAGGACCCACACACACGCAGGCCAGGGTCTAACTGGGAGTCACCAGTGACTGCACCACGCATGCTGTGGACAGGAGTACCTGGAGGAAAACCCACAAAGCCACAAGTAGAATGACATGGAATTCAAACTGAGGACATGGGATCCATGAGGCAACAGCACTACCCATTATGTACACTGCGTCACTGAAATTATGTATATTTGAAATTTCAAACTGCAGTGCTCTCTAAATAAATCACAAGGAAATATTTAAAAGGGGTTTGAGAAAGATGAACGTGTTTTCTTTTCGGTCTACCAGATGAGATTAACCTACAACACATTTGATGGAATCAGACACCCCCTTGTGGCCAAATAAAATATCACAAAGTTTTTGGAAATTACAAAAAGAAATCTCATTCACTTTACATGACTTCACCTTTTAACATGAAAGACACTATATAATAGATAGATAGATAGATAGATAGATAGATAGATAGATAGATAGATAGATAGATAGATAGATAGATAGATAGATAGATAGATATGAAAGGCATTATATAATAGATAGATAGATAGATAGATAGATAGATAGATAGATAGATAGATAGATAGATAGATAGATAGATAGATAGATAGATAGATAGATAGATATGAAAGGCATTATATAATAGATAGATAGATAGATAGATAGATAGATAGATAGATAGATAGATAGATAGATAGATAGATAGATAGATAGATATGAAAGGCACTATATAATAGATAGATAGATAGATAGATAGATAGATAGATAGATAGATAGATAGATAGATAGATAGATAGATAGATAGATAGATAGATAGATATATGAAAGGCATTATAGATAGATAGATAGATAGATAGATAGATAGATAGATAGATAGATAGATAGATAGATAGATAGATAGATAGATAGATAGATAGATAGATAGATATGAAAGGCACTATATAACAGATAGATAGATAGATAGATAGATAGATAGATAGATAGATAGATAGATAGATAGATAGATAGATAGATAGATAGATAGATAGATAGATAGATAGATAGATAACTTTATTAATCCCAAGGGGAAATTCACATACTCCAGCAGCACCTTACTGATACAAAAAACAATATTAAATTAAAGATTGATAATAATGCAGGTAAAAACAGACAATAACTTTATATAATATTAACGTTATCAGCGACAGACTGCTGTCATCATCCTGCTCCACTGACAGACTGAGGAGATCGTTCCTCCCCCAAACTATGCGACTCTTCAATTCCACCCGGGGGGGGGGTAAACATTAATATTATATAAAGTTATTGTCTGTTTTTACCTGCACTATTATCAATCTTTAATTTAATATTGTTTTTTGTATCAGTAAGGTGCTGCTGGAGTATGTGAATTTCCCCTTGGGATTAATAAAGTTATCTATCTATCTATCTATCTATCTATCTATCTATCTATCTATCTATCTATCTATCTATCTATCTATCTATCTATCTATCTATCTATCTATCTATCTATATCCTAACTACAGGGTCACAGGGGTCTGCTGTAGCCAATCCCAGCCAACACGGGGCACAAGGCGGGCAACAAACCCTGGACAGAGAGCCAGCCCACCACAGGGCGCTCACACACACACACACACACACACACACACACACCAAGCACACACTAGGGACAATTTAGAATCGCCAATGCACCTAACTTGCATGTCTTTGGACTGTGGGAGGAAACCGGAGTCTCTGCTAGTTAATAAATTGTTAATTACTGTAAACCGTGACGCAGAGATGAGTGGTAGCGCTGCTGCATCGCAGTTAGGAGAGCCGGATTCGCTTCCTCGGGTCCGCCCTGCATGGAATTTGCACGTTCTCCCCATGTCTGCGTGGGTTTCCTCCCACAGTCCAAAGACATGCAGGTCAGGTGCACTGGCGATCCTAAATTGTCCCTAGTGTGTGCTTGGTGTGTGGATGTGTGTGTGCCCTGCAGTGGGCTGGCGCCCTGTCCGGGGTTTTTTTCCTGCCTTGCACCCTGTGTTGGCTGGGATTGGCTCCAGCAGACCCCCGTGACCCTGTACTTAGGATATAGTGGGTTGGATAATGGATGGATTATCCTCACAGGTGGCGCAGTAGTGTGCTGCTGCTTTGTAGTAAGGAGACTGTTGAAGATTGTGGGTTCGCTTCCCGGTTCCTCCCTGTGTGGATAGCGCTTTGAGTACTGAGAAAAGCGCTATATAAATGTAATGAATTATTATTATTATTATGGATGGATAGAGTATACACTGTGAAATGTTGAGCCTCAACACAAGACAAAGGTTTGGGGCAGCCACCCGTGTACTTGACCTTGGCTGCAAAAAGACAAAGTTTTCAGCACAATAGAGTACAGAAGAGGGTCCGAAACAGAACTGCTCAACAGAGGAAGGAAGTTGGGTTTTATAGGGAGGTTTAAGGAAGTGATGTCATCCTCTGGCCCGGGACATGAAGTGATGTCATCCTCGGGACAGGGACAGGAAGTGATGTCGTCCTCTGGGCCGAGACAGGAAGTGACAACTTCATACTCAGGCAGAATTTCCCGTGTCTGGTTTGGTCCCCGTGACCCTGTGTTTGGATATAGCGGGTTGGATAATGACTGACTGACTAACTGTAAACCACGTCTGGTCTTTAACTCTGCTATCAGAGGCCCGACACATCACCACTGATTGCCAAAGATGGAAGTGTATCATGAGGGAAGCGCAGAATCCAGCAGCACCTACAGCAGCGTATTGGTTGAGAGGACATCCCACTACCCCGGCGCCAGCGAAAGGACCCTAAGCCCTAAGACTCTGCTATCATGCTATAAAGGCAGAGCCCTTTCTCTCTGTGAACACTCACTGGAAACTCAGCCTCTGAGTGAATATTCTTTAATCGTCAGGCTTTGAATGAAATGTAACACGCGTTAATTTAAGCTGCCAAGCCTCTGAGGTTTATTTCTGAACCACACGCTAAGGAGTGGCGCTTAGCCTCTGAGGTTGCATGTGAACTGTTATTCATGTCACACACATGCTAAGATGGCTACTTAACCCCTGAAGTTTCATCATAAAGGACATGCAAGTTAAACGGCGCTTGATCTTTGAGGTTACGTATAAATTAGCTACTGTCATGTTACCTTTTAAGGGTATGCAACATAAATCTTTGCAAATGACAGTAACTCAGTGCTAACTTAAACATTACAGTAACTTGCAATCAATTCATAACTGGCAGTAAAAGTAATCTTCAAATATTAGTAATGAATTGGAGTCAGATTGCGTGAGCCACACCCTTGTGATGTCATTAGCTAAATAGTGTGACAACTGTAGCTTAAAAGGCTGGTGAAATAAACAACTAAAATAATAATTATACATTCATAATTAATAAATGCATACATTAATAGCCAGGTTAAAAGACCCACGTGTATGTTGATTGACATATTCAGTATGTCATAAAGAAAGAGAGACCCCCCTTACCACATGATGATTGCCTCTCAAAAGTGCTCTTAGTTTACTTTTTCCTTGTGTGGCAGATGGCCGGGGCCCTTGCCCGGCTAGGACGTGTCCACTCTGGAAGGACCTACGGACCCAGCCTATCCAGTCTGTTACCCACCCCAGAGCGTTAGATAGCAGCCCTTCTGGGTTACAGCGGTGCCCCGGACTCCCACAGGGCTTCATGGGAGTTGGAGTTTTGCAGCCCTGTTGGGAACCGTGGGCACTGCCAGGGGGTGCTGCAGCAGTTGCTGAGCCCTGGAGCACAACACTTCCACCACACTTGGAAGTTCATCACCAACAACAACATTTATTTCTATAGCACATTTTCATACAAAAAGTAGCTCAAAGTGCTTTACATAATGAAGAAAAGAAAAATAAAAGACAAAATAAGAAATTAAAATAAGACAACATTAGTTAACATAGGCGGCACGGTGGCGCAGTGGGTAGCGCTGCTGCCTCGCAGTTGGGAGATCTGGGGACCTGGGTTCGATTCCCGGGTCCTCCCTGCGTGGAGTTTGCAATGTTCTCCCCGTGTCTGCGTGGGTTTCCTCCGGGCGCTCCGATTTCCTCCCACAGTCCAAAGACATGCTGGTTATGTGGATTGGCGATTCTGAAATTGGCCCTAGTGTGTGCTTGGTGTGTGGGTGTGTTTGTGTGTGTCCTGCGGTGGGTTGGCACCCTGCCCAGGATTGTTTCCTGCCTTGTGCCCTGTGTTGGCTGGGATTGGCTCCAGCAGACCCCCGTGACCCTGTGTTCGGATTCAGCGGGTTGGAAAATGGATGGATAGATAGATAGATAGATAGATAGATAGATAGATAGATAGATAGATAGATAGATAGATAGATAGATAGATAACATAGAAAAGGAGTAAGGTCCAATGGCCAGGGTGGACAGAAAAAAACTCCAGAAAGCTGGAGAAAAAAATAAAATCTGTAGGGGTTCCAGGTCACGAGACCACCCAGTCCCCTCTGGGCATTCTACCTAACATAAATGAAATAGTCCTCTTTGTAGTTAGGGTTCTCACGGAAGGACTTGATGCTGATGGTCATACAGACTTCTGGCTTTTAATCCATCCATCATTGTTGGAACATCATGGTGCTTTGAGTAGAAGGACACCGGAAAAGGAAACAGAAGAGAGAGTAGGGGTTAGTACAGATTTTAGAGCCACCATGAATAGTTATTATAATGAATTGGATATACAGAGTATCAGGATTTAAATTACAGTGAAGTTATGAGAAGGCCATGTTACAGTAATGTGTTTTCAGCAGTTTTTTAAAGTGCTCCACCATATTAGCCTGGCGAATTCCTACTGGCAGGCTATTCCACATTTTAGGTGCATAACAGCAGAAGGCCGCCTCACCACTTCTTTTAAGTTTTGCTCTTGGAATTCTAAGGAGACACTCAGTTGAGGATCTGAGGTTACGATTTGGAATATAAGACGTCAGACATTCCGATATATAAGATGGGGCGAGATTATTTAAGGCTTTATAAACCATAAGCAGAATTTTGAAGTCAATCCTGAATGACACAGGTAACCAGTGTAGTGACATCAAAACTGGAGAGATGTGCTCGGATTTTCTTTTCCTGGTTAGGATTCTAGCAGCTGCATTCTGCACTAGTTGCATATGATTGATGTCTATTTTGGGTAGTCCTGAGAGGAGTGCGTTACAGTAATCTAGTCGACTGAAAACAAACGCGTGAACTAATTTCTCAACATCTTTCAATGATATAAGAGGTCTAACTTTTGCTATGTTTCTTAAGTGAAAAAATGTTGTCCTAGAGATCTGATTAATATGCGATTTAAAATTTAGATTATAGTCAACAGTTACCCCTAAGCTTTTTACCTCCGTTTTGACTTTTAATCCTAATGCATCCAGTTTATTTCTAATAGCCTCATTGTATCCATTATTGCCAATCACTAAGATTTCAGTTTTCTCTTTATTTAACTTGAGAAAGTTACTATTCATCCATTCTGAGATACAAGTTAGACATTGTGTTAGTGAATCAAGAGAATCGGGGTCATCAGGTGCAATTGATAAATACAGCTGTGTGTCATCACCAAGCACCTGGAGCACTTCCTGGTGCCTTATAAATGGAGCCAGCAGACACTACTTGAGGAGCCTGAGTCGGGAGGAGGAGGAGGACGAAGCTTGCCGAGGATGACTGGAGGCGAAAGAAAGAAAGAAAGAAAGAAAGAAAGAAAGAAAGAAAGAAAGAAAGAAAGAAAGAAAGAAAGAAAGAAAGAAAGAAAGAAAGAAAGAAAGAAAGAAAGAAAATGATAGCGCTGTGTGTTTTTTGGGACTGTGTTATACTTGTGGGGGACGGGGAAGACGTTCCCCACAAGGGAAAATAAAACAAAATGTGCTTTGAACTTGAGTTCTATGCCTGTTTGTGTTGGGTTGATGTGGCAGTATGCCCCCTAGTGTACGACACTCTACAGTTTTATATTTCTAAAGGCACATTTTATAGATTTGGATCTTTTATTTGATAATAAGCAAATCTGTGGGCTTAATATTTTGTGTGTCTTTATGGTGGCGGGAGGAAAGAACTTTGTCTCTGAGGAAATTGGCTGTTTGACAGGAGAAGCCCTAAGTGGTCTGGACACTGTCCTAGAAGAACAGATTGGCAGAGACGGATTAAGAGTCAAAGGACTGGAATCGGAGTGCGCAGAATGTGTTCTCAGATTGTTTCACAGAGTTTGTCCCTTCTTAATGCCTTCAGTTCAGTTGCTGTCTTCTCCCTGCAACCAGAGACAGTAGACACTTGGGGGGAAAAGTTTATTTTTGTGTTCTGTAAAGCACTCTAAGGCCCATAGTTTTAGGCTGAGGAAGTTGTAAAAGGAACCTAAATCTATTAAAGAATAATGAAAAAACTATTTAAGAATAGGAAACAGGGTCTTAGTACAGTGGTTCTCTAGTTTAGTTCTGTATGTAGGTGGAGTTGTGGCTCTGACGCTAGGGATCTGCACTGGCAATCGGAAGGTTGCCGGTTCGAATCCCGTAAATGCCCATAGGGACTCTGCTCTGTTGGGCCCTTGAGCAACGCCCTTAACTAGCAATTGCTGAGCGCTTTGAGTAGTGAGAAAAGCGCTATATAAATGCAAATATTTATTATGTTTCTGTTCCATTCAGTTTCATTGTATCTCTGATTGATCTCACTGTTTCAAGAGATCACAGGCATTTTAAGTGGCCCTCTAAGGGCCTGTGACAGGAAAGGACCTTTTCACCAAGATCCCCGATGGAGCATCGACCTGGAAAAATGATCAAGAGGGGACCCCCCACACACACACACTTGTTAAAATATTTGAGAAACCATTTCCCAAAATGATCAGTACTAAGTACTTGGAACAGAAACTAAATCATGAATGTTAATAGTGTCTTAAATTATTTATAACTATTTTGTTTTAAATACATTTAGAATGAAACATCATTCATTTGAATGTTTTTTCATTTACAGCTAGCCTACGTCAAACTTCAATAATCAGTCAGTCCATCATTTTCTAGCCCACTTAGTCCTGAACAGGGAGTCACAGGGGTCTGCTGGAGCCTGTCCATAATTTGGCTCTGGTGTGTGGTTGGGCTGTGTGTGTGTGTGTGTGTTTGCTCTGACATGGACTTCAATAATCTTTTCTATAATTTGCTTGAAAATTCAAGTTGATTTTGTGACCCACCTCACGACGAAACAGCTCGGGATCCTGGTTGTCAACCCCCCCAGGCAGTCATGCGGTCCAGTCCCACCCTCCAGAAATGACCCTCTATCTTCCGCAGCCAGGAGTTACATGGATGTCCCCTTGGCCTGGTCCACCCACTCAGGCCCTCAACAATGAGGATCCTGTGAGCCGGATTACCCTCAGGGCATCGCGCCACATGGCCATAGTGCCGTAACTGATGTTCCCTCACAATGCATGTAATGTGCCTCAACTGGGACTCCATGAGTAACACAAAGTCAAACCAGTGGTACCCAAAGACTCTCCAAAGAGACACCAAAGGAGTCCAGTCTTAGTCTCAGGTCACTGGGTAGCGTCCATGTCTCGCAAACATACAGTAAGACAGGAAGCACCAGGACTCTAAAGACTTGGACCTTCGCCCTTTTGCAGAGATATCGACACACCCCTCATGACCCCCATGCTCTCCCAATCCATCTACTGACTTCATAGGAAGGGTCACCAGAGACACGAATGTAACTGCTGAGGTAAGTAAACCTCTTGATGAGGTCAACACTCTCTCCACAGACAGACACACTGCTGATGGCCGTGCCCAAGAGGTCATTAAAGGCCTGGATGTTGGTTTTTATCAGGACGCTCACAAACCCAGACACTCAGACTCCTCGCTCAGTCTCTCAAGTGCCGCGATCAGAACCTCCATTGACTCTGCGAAAATCACAGCATCGTCAGCAAAGTCAAGATCAGTGAATCTTTCTTCACCAACAGATCCCTCACAGCCGCTGAACCCCACAACTCTTGCCCAACACCCAGTCCATGCAAGCATTGAACAGAGTAGGAGCAGAATACACCGCTGATGAAACCCAGAATCGATTGAGAGGTTCTGCCTCCACTGCCTCCAGCCTACAGGCCAGTCATGATATCCAGCAACTCTGAGGGGATCCCACTAAGTCTCAGGATGTCCCACAGGGCAGCTCAACTCAATTGAACATTTTACAAAAATCGACAAAGACTGTGGGCGGCACGGTGGCGCAGTGGGTAGCGCTGCTGCCTCGCAGTAAGGAGACCTGGGTTCGCTTTCTGGGTCCTCCCTACGTGGAGTTTGCATGTTCTCCCCATGTCTGCGCGGGTTTCCTCCGGGTGATCCGGTTTCCTCTTACAGTCCAAAGACATGCAGGTTAGGTGCATTGGCACTTCTAAATTGTCCCTAGTGTGTGTGTGTGTGTGTGTGCCCTGAGGTGGGCTGGCACCCTTCCCGGGGTTTGTGTGTAAGTAATGTGGTAGATGGAGCCTATCCTAACATATTTTATTGAAAGGTTTCCTCCCACAGTCCAAAGACAGGCCAGTAAGGTGAACTGGCATTCCTGATTTGTCCCTGGTGTGTTTATGTGTTCACCCTGCGATGGCCAGGGATTGTTGCATCCTTGCACCTTATGCTTGCTCCAGCGTTGCCCACAGCCCATGCTCAGGATAAGTGGGTTTAGATGATGGATATTTTTAGCCAAAGATAAAACTATATTTTATTTTTTTTTTTTTTTTTTTTTAATAAAATATCCAAAATTGGCATTAGTTTATAAATGGGAAGCAATTTCTGGAGATAATTAACATTGGCAGCGGTGGGCTGGCACCCTGCCAGGGGTTTGTTTCCTGCCTTGCGCCCCATGTTGGCTGGGATTGGCTCCAAGAGACCCCCGTGACTATGTAGTTAGGATATAGCGGGTTGGATAATGGATGGATGGATGGACAAAGGCTGCAAAGAAACTCTGCTGATATTCACGTTTGCGTGCCATGAGAACCCTCAGTGCCAGGATGCAGAACCCCTGCAGATTTTTTTTTTTTTTCTCCCGCCGTCTGGAGTTTTTTTTTATTTTTTATGTCCTCCCTGGCCATCTGACCTTACTTTTATTCTATTTTAATTGGTGTTCCCTAATTTTAATTCTTATTTATTTTGCCTTTTTTCTCTTTCTTTATCATGTAAACCATTTTGAGCTACATTATTTGTATGAAAATGTGCTATATAAATAAATGTTGTTGTTGTTGATGGTAGAGTTCTTAGGTGTAAAACCAGACTGCTGCGGTCACTGGTAGGTGAGCAAGTCATCACAGATCCTGTTGAGGATGACCCTAGTGAGGATCTTACCTGGAAATGAGAGTAGTGTTATCCCCCTGTAGTTGTCACAATCCAGGCGATCACCCTTCTTTTTCCAGATGGGGATGACAAGTCCCATTTCCAGTGGGTTGGGTTGATGAAGCAAAGATTGCTTGCAATGCCAGGAGGACAGCCTTACCACCAGCCTGGACAAGTTCACCCCAGGATACCACAGATACCTGCAGCCTTCCCAACCCTCAGCTGGTTCACCACCTGTGCAATCTCATTGAGACTCGGGGGTTCACAGCAAATTGGAGTGTCAGCCTCAAGAACCATTGGCCCAGATGGCTTGCCCCTTAGTCAGTGGTTTGTTTCAATTTACTGTTGGTTGTATTATATTTTATACTATTTTTATTTTATGCTCATTATATTCTGTGTAAAGCACTTTGGCTAGAGCATTGCTGATGTTGTTTTAAATGTATTCTATAAATAAATTGACATTTTAAAAAATCCTAGAA
Source organism: Erpetoichthys calabaricus (assembly GCF_900747795.2). Classification (NCBI taxonomy): domain Eukaryota; kingdom Metazoa; phylum Chordata; class Cladistia; order Polypteriformes; family Polypteridae; genus Erpetoichthys; species Erpetoichthys calabaricus. Next base: position 9,610,527 of record NC_041402.2, on the reverse strand, counting down.
GCTCGCCTCATAGAGTTGGCACGAACACTCGCTTCAACTTTTTTTTAGCGAAAATGAGACCGTTCTGCGTTTCGCTGAGATTTAAAGCACCGAGAAGCCTGACTTCAACTGAAGAAAATGTCTGGGCCAACCAGGCCCGGTCTTAGGTATTATGGGGCCCTAGGCGAAAGAAGCTCTGTGAAATGCGTGAAAATTAGACCAAGGAGTCAATCCGGGGCCCTAGGCGGTCGCCTACTTCGCCTATGCCTAAGGCCGGGCCTGACTGGGACAAATAATGCTGTAGTATATTTAAGTATATACGACAATTGCTCACTCTGACAATTTGTTTTGGGGGCCCCCAAGAAGGCGGGGGCCCTAAGCTATAGTTTGTGTAGCTTATACGTAAATCCTGCACTGGGGCCTACTGCTTACCATTGCGATGGCCCGTCTGTAAATGACATCGATTGAGTCTTATGCCGAAGTCTGTTATGATCGGTAGTTTTAGTCTGAACTGCTAAATGTGCCGAAATCGTAGCAGTGGCGTAGCTAGGGGCGGGCGGAGGGTGCAGTCCGCCCTAGGCGGCATATTTTTGGTGGCGGCATTACTGGCCAAAAGGCTCGGTACAATTCGCGTGTAAGCAGCAGGGTTCGGGAAAATATTACTCATGGATGAAAAAAGTAAAATTCTTTGATTTTTATCCACAAACTCTTCAAAAATTATTTTCAAACTGCCCTTCTGTGACGGCGTCAGACAGCAGTTGAAATTTATAAGGCAATAAAAAAAAATAAACATAAACATTACACCGATAACAATTTCTAGGAAGATAAATAACTAATTTACAATTTATAATCTCGTTTCGTTATCAATCCGAATGCGTTCTTGAAAACATCCCCACCTATCACTTGTACACTACACTGGTTCTGGTTTTCGCAGCGTAATTATATTAAACCAATAATTAGAACACGGCTTATCAGTGCGTCTACAACAACAACATTTATTTATATAGCACATTTTCATACAAATAATGTAGCTCAAAGTGCTTTACATGATGAAGAAAACAGAAAAAAAAGACAAAGTAAGAATTAAAATAAGACAACACTAATTAACATAGGGGAGGCACGGTGGCGCAGTGGGTAGCTCCCGGGTCCGCCCTGCGTGGAATTTGCACGTTCTCCCCGTGTCTGCGTGTGTTTCCTCCCACAGTCCAAAGACATGCAGGTCAGGTGCGCTGGCGATCCTAAATTGTCCCTAGTGTGTGCTTGGTGTGTGGGTGTGTGTGTGCCCTGCAGTGGGCTGGCGCCCTGCCCGGGGTTTGTTTCCTGCCTTGCGCCCTATGTTGGCTGGGATTGGCTCCAGCAGACCCCCGTGACCCTGTAGTTAGGATATAGCGGGTTGGATAATGGCTGGATGGATAATTAACAAAGAATAGGAGTAAGGTCCGATGGCCAGGGAGAACAGAAAAAACAAAAAAAACTCCAGACGGCTGGAGAAAAAAAAAAAATCTGCACGGGTTCCAGACCATGAGACCACCCAGCCCCCTGGTCTATATTATATTCTTGTCCAGTTGATTATTATAAATAATTATATGTGAAAATTATTGCTGTTTCTCTATATATGAATAAATCTATGCAAAACTGATCTTAATTTTTCTCTATACATCATTTTAATTTTCTATTTAAATAGGTTCACATATTCAGATATGTTGGACGGCTCAAAATTGAAGTTCCGCCCCGCACGTACTCTTGCTACGCCACTGAGTCGTAGTTTAATCGCGTTTGCAGTTTTGTACAAGTCAAATAAAACTTTATAAACTGCTTTACGAGTTCTTTTTTTTTTTTTTTTTGCTCTTAACGCCGTTCAGCTTACCCGAGTGCGGCGGCTTCGCGAACTCTCTGTCACTCACTCTGTCACTCAACTCCGCGAGTCCAGGAAATCAGAGAAATCGCCGCTTGCCTGGTCTCCATGGCAACGCCCAGTGTTTGGCGGTAATCGAGAGGCTTTCATGCGGCGCTCCAGAGCGGCCGTCCTAGTCGTCGTCCCTGCAGCCGCCGCCCCCGCGATGAAGGCAGATTACCACAAAACGGCCGTGAAGCACTTCACAAGGCACAAGGGCGAGGTAAGTGACCCGTCCGGACGGGAATGCGGGGCTTGGGATTGACCTCCTAACCTTGCGTTGGAGTTGTGTGTGTGTGTGTGTGTGTGTGTGTGTGTGTGTGTGCAGGTTTGATCAATCTGTAAGAGGCCGGATCTCATTTCAAACAAACTTTTGACTGAGTTTGACATGTGGTGCGTTGGGCAGCTGTCCCCTCCAGGTGAATATAAATATGCTCACGCCATGTGTATTATTCCGTCATACGGACACCTGAAGAGACGCTTACTTGAAATAGCCTGCACGTGGTATTTTTTGTTAATATTTTTATTATAAAATAAAAAAGGTTTTTCATCAAGAAGAATAAGTGGTGCAAGAGGTTTGTGGTATAAGTGATTTACTTGGAGTTTCACCTTAGCTGGGTCACTAAAAATACATATATAATGTTTAAATATTTTAGTAACACTAATGCCGACAGTCCTAACATTTTATATACAAATGCTGGTCTGTGCAAACTTTGCAGCTTCTCCTTGTTGCTTTGTGTATTTTTTCTTCACACTCCAGAAATAAACATCCCAAATCTCCTGGGATCATGTGACCCATTAGGAAGTTTTTTTTTTCACACAGTGAGCCTCAAAAAACATGGAATATATTTACCAAGTAGTGTGGTTGACGGTAGGACTTTAGGCAACTTTCAAAACTTGATTTGATATTATTTTGGAAGAATTAAGTGGATAGGACTGGTAAGCTTTGTTGGGCTGAAAAGCCTGCGCCATTCTAGATTTTTCCAATGTTAATCCATCCATCCATTTTCCAACCCGCTGAATTCAAACACAGGGTCACGGGGGTCTGCTGGAGCCAATCCCAGCCAACACAGGGCACAAGGCAGGAACCAATCCCGGGCAGGGTGCCAACCCACCACAGGACACACACAAACACACCAAGCACACACTAGGGCCAATTTAGAATCGCCAATCCACCTAACCTGCATGTCTTTGGACTGTGGGAGGAAACTGGAGCACCCGGAGGAAACCCACGCAGACACGGGGAGAACATGCAAACTCCACACAGGGAGGACCCGGGAAGCGAACCCAGGTCTCCTAACTGCGAGGCAGCAGTGCTACCACTGTGCCACCGTGCCGCCCTATCCATTAGCCAACCCACTATATCCTAACTACAGGGTCACGGGGGTCTGCTGGAGCCAATCCCAGCCAACACAGGGCGCAAGGCAGGAAACAAACCCCGGGCAGGGCGCCAGCCCACTGCAGCCAATGTTAATTATCTCCAGAAATTGCTTCCCATTTATAAACTAATGCCAATTTTGGATATTTTATTAAAAAAAAAAAGAATAAAATATAGTTTTATCTTTGGCTAAAAATATCCTTCATCTAAACCCGCTTATTCTGAGCATGGGCGGTGGGCAACGCTGGAGCAAGTGTGCAAGGTGCAAGGATGCAACAATCCCTGGCCATCGCAGGGTGAACACATAAACACACCAGGGACAAATCAGGAATGCCAATTCACCTTACCAGCCTGTCTTTGGACTGTGGGAGGAAACCTTTCAATAAAATATGTTAGGATAGGCTCCATCTACCACATTTTAGATTAGATTAGATGAGATTATTTATTTATAAAAGCACATTTAAAACAACAGAAGTTGCACTAAAGTGCTGTACAAAGAAGCATTAAAATAAACACAAGGTAAATTGTACAGAAGCAGATTAATAAAACAACCAATTATAACAACCATCACAATCCCATTATATACAGTGAAAGGCAGAGGAAAACAAGTAGGTCTTAGGCCGACTTTTAAAAACCTCGATAGAGGATGAAGACCTGATGTGAAAAGGCAGGTCATTCCAAAGCCGAGGAGCAACAACTGAGAAAGCTTGGTCTCCCCTCGACTTCAGACAAGATCTTGGAGCTACAAGGAGTAGTCATCCAGATGACCTCAATGCTCTTAGTGCCACATAGGGGTGAAGGAGGCCGCAGATGTACAGTACTGTACAAAAGTTTTAGGCAGGTGTGAAAAAAATGCTGTAAACCAAGAATGCTTTCAGAAATATAAATAGTGATTGTTTATTGTTATCAATTTACAAAATGCAAAGTGAGCGAACAAAAGAAAAATCTAAATCAAATCAATATTTGGTGTTCCTACCTTTGGCCTTCAAACCATCATCAATTCTTATAGGTCCACTTGCACAAAGTCAGGGATTTTGTACGATTTTAGTCAGGTGTCTGATCAACCAATTCTACCACACAGGTGCTAATGATCATCAATGTCACACGTAGGTTGAAACACAGTCATGAACTGAAACAGAAACAGCTGTGTAGGAGGCTTAAAACTGGGTGAGGAACAGCCAGACTCTGCTACTAACGTGAGGTTGTGGAAGACAGTTTCATGTCATGGCAAGATTGAGCACAGCAACAAGACACAAGGTAGTTCTACTGCATCAGCAAGGTCTCTCCCAGACAAAGATTTCAAAGCAGACTGGGGTTTCAAGATGTGCTGTTCAAGCTCTTTTGAAGAAGCACAAAGAAACGGGCAACGTTGAGGAACGTAGATGCAGTGGACGGCCAAGGAAACTTAGTGCAGCAGATGAAAGAAACATCAAGCTTACTACCATTCGAAATCGGAAGATGTCCAGCAGTGCCATCAGCTCAGAACTGGCAGAAACCAGTGGGACCCAGGTACACCCAGGTACACCCATCTACTGTCCGGAGAAGTCTGGCCAAAAGTGGTCTTCATGGAAGAGTTGCAGCCAAAAAGTCATACCTCCGACATGGAAACAAGGCCAAGTAACTCAAGTATGCACGAAAACATAGGAAATGGGGTGCAGAAAAATGGCAGTAGGTGCTCTGGACTGATGAGTCAAAATTTTAAATACTGTATTTGGCTGTAGCAGAAGGCAGTCTGTCCGTTGAAGGGCTGGAGAGCGGTACAATAATGAGTGTCTGCAGGCAACAGTGAAGCATGGTGGAGGTTCCTTGAATGTTTGGGGCTGCATTTCTGCAAATGGAGTTGGAGATTTGGTCAGGATTAATGGTGTTCTCAATGCTGAGAAATACAGGCAGATACTTATCCATCATGCAATACCATCAGGGAGGTGTATGATTGGCCCCAAATTTATTCTGCAGCAGGACAACGGCCCCAAACATACAGCCAAAGTCATTAAGAACTATCTTCAGCGTAAAGAAGAACAAGAAGTCCTGGAAGTGATGGTATGGCCTCCACAGAGCCCTGATCTCAACATCATCGAGTGTGTCTGGGATTACATGAAGAGACAGAAGGATGTGAGGAAGCCTACATCCACAGAAGATTTGTGCTTAGTTCTCCAAGATGTTTGGAACAACCTACCAGGCGAGTTCCTTCAAAAACTGTGTGCAAGTGTACCTAGAAGAATTGATGCTGTTTTGAAGGCAAAGGGTGGTCACACCAAATATTGATTTGATTTTGATTTCTCTTTTGTTCATTCACTGCATTGTGTTGATTGATGAAAATAAATGATTAACACTTCCATTTTTGAAAGCATTCTTTGTTTACAGCATTGTTTCACACCTGCCTAAAACTTTTGCACAGTACTGTATTTTGGAGTGAGATCATGTAAGGCTTTAAAAGCAAACAACACAATTTTAAAACCAATGCGACACCTCACCGGTACCAAGTGGAGATAGAGGCTAAAATGGGGGAGATATGATCCTTTTTTCTCGTCCCTATTAAGAATCTAGCTGCAGCGTTTTGAACCTGCTGAAGGCACGACAGTGCAGAATTTGGCAGACCCACATATAAGGAACTAGCTGAATATCTGTGCTTCGCTATGGGATAGAAACAGGAAAAATGTGTTTTAAAATATACAGAGTGACAGTATACGTCTTGTAAAGGTCATAAGGCAAGATTTAGCACATAAACGAAACAAAATAGGTTACTAATTATTTCTTGAAATGGTTTACTCAGATATAAGCTGTTTTAAGTATAGAAGATTTAAGCAGTCATAGGTTGCGGGTCTGTACATTTCGGAGAGGTACTGAGGCCTGGTGCGGTAGGGGTTGCCAGTCTGCGTCATGGTGTATGGCTTGAACCTCCGCCAGTTATTAGAGACGTGGCTAGCAATGTCAACCTGCATCTGAGCGGCCAGACAAGTGGTGCCATGCACAAGGTAGGCCAGCGAGGAGAACAGGCACGCGCCGTCACCGCTCATCCGCACCACGCAGTAAGGGACCATTACTTCGTCAATATAAATCCTTTCTTCCTCGGTCATAGTTTTTACGGGTTTATTTAAAGAGGTATAAACTTAATAGAAGAATTTGTGAAGAAAGTATGAAAAAGAATAAAATAAAAAAAAGTATGAAAATCAAAATCCTCAAAAAAAAATTGCTTTAACATACCTTGGAATAACCTAACTAAATTATTTAAAAAAGATAAATAAATGGCTAACTTTGTGGAAACTGGAAAATATCAAAACAAAACTTGTACTCTTCAGAAAAATGAAAGTATTTTTAATTTACTTTATAGAAATTTATTTTAGAAAGAAATGGAGTGAATGGCTCTAAAAAACTATAAGAAATTTCACGCTTGGACCACGAAATTTTTAAAACCGTTTCTTAGCGAGCACCTATGGGCGCAAGGGTAACCTACATTCCAAATTTCAAGTCCCAAGTCCTCGTGGTTCGGGAGATTTCATGTTGAGTAAGTCAGTGGTATTTGGCTTTTATATATAGAGATTACAATAATCTAGCCGAGATGTAATAAAGGCATGAATGACTGTTTCCAAATATTTAAGTAGCACTGATGCCCGACAGGCCTATCATCCATCCGTCCATTATCCAACCCACTATATCCTAACTACAGGGTCATGGGGGTCTGCTGGAGCCAATCCCAGCCAACACAGGGCGCCAGGCAGGAAACAAACCCCGGGCAGGGCACACCCACACACCAAGCACACACTAGGGACAATTTAGGATCGCCAATGCACCTAACCCTGCATGTCTTTGAACTGTGGGAGGAAACCCACGCAGACACATGGAGAACATGCAAACTCCACACAGGGAGGACTCAGGAAGTGAACCCGGGTCTCCTAACTGCGAGGCAGCAGCGCTACCCACTGCGCCACCATGCCGCCCCAGTCCTATCATTTTATATACAAATGCAGGCCTGTGCACTTGTTTCCAAGTCCTTCTGTGAAAGAAATGATTTTACTTTAGAAATTTGCCTCAGTTGGTAAAAATTGGACTTTACTACCGTGGAGATTTGTTTTTCAAAACTTAGTGACGACTTAAAGATGATACCTTAGTGTCTGACGTCATTATGAATCAATGCTCCCAAGAAGCCTAACTGAGTGCCGATTTCAACCGCAGAAGTGGCAGGACCAAAAATAATAACCTCTGTTTTATTTTCGTTTAATTGTAAGAAATTTTGCGCCATCCGATATTTATTTGTGAAGACGTTTGATGGTCGTGTCTTATAGTTTTTCTTTTTTCTCTATGCCTCTCTCCCTCCCACAGATCAACTGTTGTGTCTTCTCATCGGACTGTCAGATTCTGCTCACCTGCTCCGATGACTGTCGTTTGTTTGTGTGGAGTGTCATCTCTGGTGAACTCTTGACCAAAGCATCTGGACACACAGGTTTGAGATCCATCTTCTTTTAGCCTTTTCCCCTGGAAATAGTCCATCACTCTATTTTCAAAATCCTCTTATAACTTTGTGGGTTTGCTAGGAATTGGAGCCTCTCTCTGTCAGCAGTAGGTGCAAGGACCAACCATAGATGAGACACCGGTCTATTTTAAGCCATATGCATACACACATCCAGATATACTCATTCCTGGCCTGTTTAGGTATGCCACTTACCCAAAGTACAGAGTGACAGTAGGCAGTACATTAAATAAGTATAACTTATAATAGATCCTTACTTCATTGGACAATTTTGGAATGATGAAGGGCAATCATTGTTACTTTAGCTTTTTGGGTTGTTGCCTTCAGGGGGGTGCATCAGGTGACACAGACAAACACGAGGCACAAGTCCAGCACAACACTGGCTTTTATTTATGTGGGAAACACTTACCAAATCGTTTCTCACAACACCAATGCACATAGCACAGTACAATAAAAGTACCCAGTAGTTTCTTTTCTTCTTCTATCTGTCTCCAGTCTCTCCTTTCGCCTCCACTCCTCCTCCAGCAAGCACCTTCTGACTCTGGCTCCTGGAGCACTGGCAGCTGGGTTCTTCTATGTTGCACCTGGGAGTACTCCCTATGGTTAGCATGGTCTGAAAGCACTTCCGAGTGAGGTGGAAGCCCAACGAGTTAGGGCTCTGCATCACCCAACAGGGCTGTACGGAACTCCAGCTCCCATGAAATCCCATTGGAGTCTGTGGTACCGCAGCAACCTAGAGGACTGCCATCTAGTGTTCAGGAGAGGTAATGCCCTGTGCACAGTCTCTTCCTCTGTCCTTACTTTATAAAGGCGTTCTGGCCGGGTAAGGGTCCAAAAGATGTATTGAATTTCCTATTTATGTACTAATCTGTGAAGAACAACTTTTGCTTATTTAGGGTACCTCTTCAACATTTTGGAGGAATCGTGGGTATGGAACTTTATATGGCATACCTTTAGAGCACCACAGCACTACATTGTATGCAGGGATGACAAACTAAAATCTTTTAAAGGGTAAATAATACAGGGAGATTCACTCGAAAGAGACCCCAAATATTCTGTAATAACCTTTTACTAAGATGAAGCAATCTGAACGAAACAACGTGCAATGTGCTCCTTAGTATATGGAGCTTCGAACAAGCTGGGAAGCCCCTGCGTCGGAGCGATGAGGTAATGTTTGCAACTTCTGGTTGCATACCACCCGTACCACTTCACTCAGTCACTCGACTTCTCATTAGGATGGTGGTGTACAGCGTCTTCACGGTGCAAACCTATTCTGTCACCAATTCGTTTAAGCGATGTCAGAATCAACTGGATGATCGTGAGTTAACGGAAGGTTGCTTCCAGCAAGATGGATCAATGTGTCACACATCGACAAGAAGCATGGTAGAAACTGATTCTTTATTTGGCAACAGGGTAATTTCAAAGGGGCTTTGGCCACCACAGTCGCCAGATCTGACACCAGCAGACTTCTTCCTTCGGGGTCTGCTCAAAGGAAAAGTCTATCGGAACAAGCCTCGCATTGCGGAAGATTTGAAGGAAAACATCCAATATGAAATTGCTGCTATTCCCCCGATACGTTCAGGAACATGGAGCGTTGCATCTAAATGTGTCTGGCAGAAAACGGAAACCACTTCCAGCATTGCATGTCATGCAATCGATTACACCTACATCAAGGTATAGAGTGGATTTTCTTGGTTCAGATTGCTTCTTCCTAATAGGAGTTACAACAGAATATATGGGGCCTCTTTCGAGTGAATCTCCCTGTAATATTTAATTCATTTCTTTTCAAAGGTTTAAGGAGAAATGCTGAGCTTTCACAAGGTGTGGGGGGCATGACTCCAATGACAGATAATACCTTATTTGTCCCAAGTGGGAAATTCAGCAGTCTGCAACAGAAAGGTGAGGGTCATAATGTTATGTGAGTGATGTGACCCCAAGTTGAGCAGGGTACTTGATAGTAAACTACAGAATTGTTAGTTCAGTCCTTATCTCTAAATTGACCGTTTCTTTTGCACTATAAACTGTAATGGGCTTATTAAGATGCAGCTGAACTTGATCCGTCACAAAAGGTGATGTAACGGTGTAGTCTATCAAGCTCTTGAATGCCCTATAAACTCTCAACTGTTCTGTTTTTCCTCCTTTTGAAATACAATATATATATTATACTTCTCAAAAAAATGAAAGGACCCCTTTTGAATCCGAGTATAGCATCAAGTCAGTGAAACTTCTGGGCTATTGATTTGGTCAGTTAAGTAGCAGAGGGGCTTGTTAATCAGTTTCAGCACTAGAGGGGCAACAATGAGAGGACCCCCAAAACAGGAATGAATGGTTTAACAGGTGGAGGGAGGCCACTGACATTTTTCCCTCCTCATCTGTTTTGTCACTTGTTTTGCATTTGGCTACGGTCAGTGTCACTACTGGTAGCATGAGGCCATACCTGGACCCTACAGAGGTGACACAGGTGGTGCAACTTCTCCAGGATGGCACATCAATACGTGCCACTGCTAGAAGGTTTGCTGTGTCTCCCAGCACAGTCTCAAGAGCATTGGAGGAGATTCCAGGAGACAGACAGTTACTCCAGGAGAGCTGGACAGGGTCCCTCGTAGAAGGTCCTTAACCCATCAGCAGGACCCATCGGTATCTGCTCCTTTGGGCAAGGAGGAACAGGATGAGCACTGGCAGAGCCTACAAAATGACCTCCAGCAGGCAGGCCGGCCACTGGTGTGAATGTCTCTGACCAAACAATCGGAAACAGACTTCATGAGAGTGACCTGTGGACCCAACGTCCTCTAGTGGGCCCTGTGCTCACTGCCCAGCCAACACCATGGAACTTGATTGGCATAGAATACCAGAATCGGCAGGTCTACCACTGGCACCCTGTGCTTTTCATAGATGAGAGGAGGTTCACCCTGAGCACGTGTGACAGACGTGTTAGGGTCTGGAGAAGCTGTGGAGAACGTTATGCTGCCTGTAACATCGTTCAGTATGACTGGTTTGTTGGTGGGTCAGTGATGGTCTGGGGAGGCATATCCATGGAGGGATGCACAGACCTCTACAGGCTAGACAACAACACCTTGACTGCCATTAAGTATCGGGATGAAATCCTTGGACCCATTGTCAGACCCTATGCTGGTGCAGTGGCTCCTGGGCTCCTCCTGGTGCACCACAATGCCCGGCCTCATGTGGCGAGAGAATGAAGGAATTGATACCATTGACTGCCCACCACGCTCACTCACCTGACCTCAATCCAATAGAGCACCTCTGGATGGGACATTATGTTTTGGTCCATCTGACGCCTCAGCCTGTCCAGGAGCTCAATGATGCCCTGGTCCAGATCTGGGAGGAGAACCCCGAGGACATCATCCGTTGTCTCATTAGGACGTTGTCAGCCCTGCAAACAAGCACATGGGGTGGGGGGCATACAAACTACTGAGTACGATTTGGAGTTGCTGCAATGAAATTTCATCAAAATGGACTTGCCTGCCTGCCTGTCGCATCATTTTTTCCCTTTGATTTTCGAGGTGTCTTTGAATTCAGCCCTCTGTTGGTTGATCATTTTCATTTCCATCCTTTCATTCCTAACACATCACCATATCAGTCAATAGCAGTAGAGAGAGCCAGCATTGAGATCTGATGTGTTTTCAAAGTGGTCCTTTCATTTTTTTTGAGCAGTTTATATTGCATATAGACATGGGAGCCTATAAAAAGGGCACGCCTGTCTCAGTCACACGGTCACCATTCCAGTATGGCTAAAGCGATCACTCCTTAGAAAGAAATGCAAACTACCTAAAAGAGAAATGAAATGAGATAAAATTCATTGGGTCAGCGCCAGCAAGAAGGTGTGAGTTTATTTTTGTATAGCGCTCTTCATTGAATGAAAACACAGAGCGTCTTGGCAAGTTCTCAGGTGAAATGCAAATAAAACCTTTACAAATTACTGATTACATAATGAGTACACATAAGATTTGTTTAAAATAGACAGGAAAGCAAAGTATTGTGGATTGATTAGCATAAATATCTGTCTATTTAAATAAATGTTGAACTGTTATTGTAATGCTTGTCGTCAGTGTGGAGTTTGAATGTTCTCTCTGTCTGTGCATTCTCTCAAATCCCCAAAGACGTGCATATTAGGTTTACAGGTTATACCACATGCTTCATTTGTGTCTTGATTTAGATTCCTGAATAGACAATAAACCAAAAAATAAAATCCCTTCAGTTAAATTGGATGTGTTGTTATGTGCTACACAACCAGGCAGTGGACAGGTCTTGTGCCCAGATTCCATTGCTTTCAGCAGACAGCCAGAGATGAGCTATCCATCAGTTTCCCAAACCCGTTTAAACCAGTTCAGAAGAGCTGTAGGTATTCCCAATCATGTCAGGCATAAGGTAGGAACCAAACATGGATCAGGTCCCACTCTGCCACATGCACACTTAAATATACATGTGTTTGATGTCCATTAGGGGTTGCCACTTGCCACAGCAGATAATCTTGTTCCATATCTTCCTGTCCTCTCCATCTTGCTCTGTTACACTCATCACCTGCATGTCCTCTCTCACCACATCCATAAACCTTCTCTTAGGCCTTCCTCTTTTCCTCTTCCCGGGCAGCTCTATCCTTAGTACCCTTCTCTCATTATACCCCTCATCTCTCCTCTGCACATGTCCAAACCAACGCAATCTCACCTCTCTGACTTTGTCTTTCAACCGTCCAATTTGAGCTGACCCCCTAATGTCCTCATTTCTAATCCTGTCCATCCTCGTCACACCCAATGCAAATCTTAGCATCTTTAACTCTGCCACCTCCAGCTCTGTCTCCTGCTTTCTGGTCAGGTGGCGCAGTGGTAGTGCTGCTGCTTTGCAGTAAGGAGACTGTGGAAGATTGTGGGTTTGCTTCCTGGTTCCTCCCTGTGTGGATAGCGCTTTGAGTACTGAGAAAAGTGCTATATAAATGTAATGAATTATTATTATTATCTCCAGCCCATATAACACAGCTGGTCTCACTACCGTCCTGTAGACCAGGGGCTCTCAACGTCGGTCCTGGGGACCCCCTGCGGCTGCAGGTTTTTGTTTCAACCAGCTTCTGTTTTTAATTGGAGTCCTGTTTATTTCTCAGATTCTGTTTTGGGAACAATATAGAAATTAGAAAACTAAGTTTGTTAGTAAAATATATATATATATATATATTAAAATGTTCTAAGCAGTTACAGTCATATGAAAAAGTTTGGGAACCTCTCTCAGCCTGCATAATAATTTATCTCTACTTTCAACAAAAAAGATAACCGTGGTATGTCTTTCATTTCCTAGGAACATCGGAGTACTGCGGTGTTTTCCGAACAAAGATTATTAGTGAAGCAGTATTTAGTTGTATGAAATTAAATCAAATGTGAAAAACTGGCTGTGCAAAAATGTGGGTCCCCTTGTAATTTTTCTGATTTGAATGCCTGTCACTGCTCAATGCTGATTACTTGGTGTGATGAGCTCATTAAGCCTTGAACTTCATAGACCGGTGTGTCCAATCATGAGATATAAAGGTATTTAAGGTGGTCAATTACAAGTTGTGTTTCCTTCCCTTTGACTCTCCTGTGAAGAGTGACAGCATGGGATCCTCAAAGCAACTCTCCAAAGATCTGAAAACAAAGATTGTTGAGTCTCCTGGTTTAGGGGAAGGCTACAAAAAGCTATCTCAGAGGTTTAAACTGTCAGTTTCAACTGTAAGGAATGGAATCAGGAAATGGAAGGCCACAGGCACAGTTGCTGTTAAATCCAGCAGGTCTGGCAGGCCAAGAAAAATACAGGAGCGGCATATGTGCAGGATTGTGAGAATGGTGACAGACAACCCACAGATCACCTCCAAAGACCTGCAAGAACATCTTTCTGCAGATGGTGTATCTGTGGGTTGTCTGTAACCATTCTCATAATTCTCACACCACAAACAGAGTCACTTGTTGTATGCCAATGCTCATTTAGACAAGCCAGATTCATTTTGGAACAAAGTGCTTTGGACTGATGAGACAAAAATGGAGTTATTTGGTCAGAACAAAAAGAGCTTTGCATGGCAGAAGAAGAACACCGCATTCCAAGAAAAACCCCTGCTACCTACTGTCAAATTTGGTGGAGGTTCCATCATGCTGTGGGGCTGTGTGGCTAGTTCAGGGACTGGGGCCCTTGTTAAAGTCGAAGGTCGGATAAATTCAACCCAATATCAACAAATTCTTCAGGATAATGTTCAAGCATCAGTCACAAAGTTGAAGTGATGCAGGGGTTGGATATTCCAACAAGACGATGACCCAAAACACAGTTCGAAATCTACAAAGGCATTCATGCAGAGGGAGAAGTACAATGTTCTGGAATGGCCGTCACAGTCCCCTGACTTGAATATCATCGAAAATCTATGGGATGATTTGAAGCAGGCTGTCCATCAAATTGAACTGAACTGGAGAGATTTGGTATGAAGAATGGTCAACAATACCTCCATCCAGAATCAGACACTCATCAAAGGCTATAGGAGGACAGCGTCTAGAGGCTGTTAGATTTGAAAAGGAGGCTCAACTAAGTATTGATGTCATATCTCTGTTGGGGCGCCCACATTTATGCACCTGTCTAATTTTGTTATGATGCATTTTGCATATTTTCTGTTAACCCAATAAATTTAATGTCACTGCTGAAATCCTACTGTGTCCATAAGGCATGTCGTATATTAAAAGGAAGTTGCTACTTTGAAAGCTCAGCCAATGAGAAACAAAAATCCAAAGAATTAAGAGGGGTTCCCAAACTTTTTCATATGACTGTATATGGGAATAATGTTTTTTTTTTCTCTTTTTAACAATATTTTTATCTTGAAGTTCATTCTGTTTTTCTGGGTGTTCTAATTGTTTAATTAATCCATTTTTTACTAATTAGTTGTTTACTAATTAAAGTAATGCAGCCTTTGAATATTCAGTGTTGTTTGCCTGTGTGTCTGCTTTGCTCATTTTTAATTGTCATTATTAAGATACAACAAAGGAGGAAAACTGCACAGAGAAAGGGCAAAATAGAAGGAAATCAATAAAAGAGAGTTAGGCATTTAAATCTATAGCAAAAGCAGAAACTTTTCTAAATGTCTTATAAATATAAAAATCATGCCTCTATGCTTTCTTAATGTGTATATATATATATAAAAGCCAAATACCACTGACTCACTCATCACAAAATCTCCCGAACCACAAGGATTTGGGACTTGAAATTTGGAATGTAGGTTATTCTTGGCCCATAGGTGCTCGCTAAGAAACGGTTTTAAAAATTTCATGGTCCAAGCGCATTCTGTCTGTATGTCTGTCCGCTTTTCACGAGAGAATTACTTAACGGATTTAGATCAGGTTGTTTTCTAAAATTTGCTTGAACTTTCCGGTTAATTTTGCAACTTCTCTCAGTGTATTTATGCAAATCCAACAGAGTGGCTGCGGGCTGAGGGCAGGGGTCTTCCTCATTCCCTCACCAGCCTCTGTTCAAGTTGGTCTACGTCTTAGCTAGCGATACCTGTTTGTTCAACAGACATTATCATCTACAGATTGTTAAGGAGTAACGTTTGAAGTTTTTGAGAGAGAGATCAGAGCTCCATGTGCTTTAGAGGGTAGCTGCTGATTGCCAGAGATATCACAGCCAAGTGCTTTTCTCCCCACGTGGGGGACGCTCTCCCTTCAGAGCTGAACACGATCAGATACAGTGCCAACGTCTATTGATTTTTAAAGTTTGTCCTATTTCATTACTACGTGGACTAGGCCACAGGGTACAGCTAGTGTAGAATAAGAGAAGAGAAAAAAAAATACCAGCTAATTAATTGAGATCAATGTTATCAGTTGTCACTGATTATGAATCTGGTTGAAGCAAAAACCTGAAGCCACAGTGGGCCCCCAGGTACCGATTTTGAGAACCCCTGCTGTAGACTACCCAAGGAAAAAAAAACAGCCAATCAGACGCAGCTCAAGAAAGTGACCGGGCCATGATTTAAACTAAGAGTTGTGAAGCAGCAGCATTAACCAGTGTGTCAATTTGTTGTAATTAGTGGGTGACTTGAAGTCACCAAGTCTGCTTTAGAACTTAATTTCAGGTCTGAGTTAAACTGAATATATACTTCAGCCAGTAAGCAAACATTTATTTTGGCTTGTGGCTTATGAAATGTACAGATGGCCGAGTCAAATTTAATACTTTTTTCATTCTGGTCAGTGCACTTTTTGGCAGCTCTGTTGAAAAGCCAAGTATTAGAATAAATGTTCAACAGTGATTTTTCGAGGCCTTCAGACTTGTTAAAAACAGATGCACGTAAATTTACTGTGTAAATTCGGCTTTTTATTTCAGTAGCATTTTATTCTGATCCGACAACTGAGTTGCTGTAGCAATTTCAGAGTTCTCACCATGGAAAAAATGGCTGTGATTGAAGCTAAAACCCCCTTTTGAATCTTCAGACAAGTCTTCAACTCCCATCTGTGCCAAGGTCAGAGAACACATTGTGCTCAGAAGTAGCAGCTTCAAGATGACATTAGGCCACATTACAAGCTGGGAGACCCTTCATACAGAACACCCTCTCTGGTCATGGAGGAGTCATCGAGAAGTACTTTGTGTCATGCTGCAATAATCCTTCTGGAGCCTCTTGAACCCGACACTGTCGATAACCTAACCAAATGAGCTGCCAGATGAGGACAAATCACACATGGAGCAAGGGGAAAGAGCAAAGTGTAAGTGCTTATATTAAAAACAAAAACCAAACAGTGTCCAAAAAGAAAGCGCAGTGCTTCCAAACATCCGTAAATAAGTAATCCTTATAACGAGGTGAAAAGTGGAAGTTAAAAATCCAATAAATACTTCCATTTAAAACAAGGTTAAAATCAGCAGGCTGGAAGCTGTCCCTTTTAAAAAACTGGGTGCCTTCTGCTTTTAACTGGCGGCTCCACTGCTTCTCCCATATGGGCCTCACAACAGGGGAGTCACCCCATTTCCTTTGGTCAGGATGCCTTCCGTCCTCTCCCTCACCGGATTAAGACTCTGGTCCCCGGCAACAAGGGTGCTCACACTGGGGCTCTCCCTCCCAACCCTCCTCGACTCCTGCTGCCCTCTCGGCCTTACACAGCAAGTCGTCCACACCTCTGGTCACTCCAGCTCCTCTGAACCGCTCAGCTAGAGCGGTCGCTTCTTACTACCCCTGATTGTCGGCCGAACACTGTTTTCCGGGGCTGTCCTTCCAACTGCCTGCATTCTCTAGCAAAGCTGCTGTCTCTTTTGTTCGCTCGCTCCCACACCAGCTCTTAGCACCTCCAGCCTTCTTCTCTCTTTATCTTCTGTCTGTCTCTCTCTCTCTCTTTCTTTTTATCCTCCCCTTTTCCGCACTCACGTTTCTCCTTTTTGTATGGGGACGTGGCACAGGTGTGGCGATTTAGCAGCTCCCGGCATCAATTACGACCACAGGCAACTCCGCACCTGTACACTTAACTGCGGAAACACCCGCATCGCATCCAGGAACCGCTCCTGCCACGCTACCATGCTCCCTCCTTAAAGCTGTAAGTGTGGCAATTATTTTTTTAAAAATACAATCAGCCACGGGCCTCACTTTACCACACACTTGAATTTGAAACAAACGTGGAGGAGAAGGCAAATTTATGAAAGCTACTTCCAAATTTAATCCTATGTCCTCGCTGACCCGAGATCTGTGGCTCGAGGACTGACTTACTCAGCCATCTAAGGACATACACATAGCCTTGACGGTCATGATTAGGACCACCAACAGAGTATAAAGAGAGTAACTTAAGCTGGCAGTTCTACAACTAGAGTAATAAAAATGCAATTAGACACAAAGTAGTTGAAATACATGTTGTAGGATAAAGTTGTGACTTGTAGTCAATGTAAATATATCAGTTAAGTAAACTTAATGTATATATGATGTGAGGGTGTTGGACATGCACTTCACTTTCACTTCAAACAGAAAGCAGACCTTTCAAACATGTGTCGCTTCCACCACCAGCCGCAGGCCCCTCTTAATGATGTCATAGGGCCCTGTAGAGGGGTCTGCTGCTGGAGGTGTGCAGCCTGACACTTTTGGCCAAGTTAGATTCTTAGCAAAATGTTGAGATCAGGTGCTAGGCTCTGTATAGATGAACCTAAGAATCAGGCGAGAGCTGTTTGATAAATTGCAGAACTGAAATGCATATTTTCAACTGAAGGTTGCATCATTGGAGACAGTTCTTGGCTAAAGGTTAAGACCATATTTTAAAAGACAGGGCCAGAGTGCTCTTTATAAATGAACTAGCTGTGTAAGCCCGTGCTGTAAAAAGCCGGGGCTCCTAGAAACTATTGAAATTGTCAGAAAAAAAATTGTGTGGTGGATTGCCGGCTTCTTACTCCGACCATCACCCCCAGGCCGCCAGGAGGAGCTCTCCGGACAGCGTGAATGTGCCCCGAGTTCCAGCAGGGACTCATGGACTATGTAGTTTTTATACGCAGCCCTGCTGGATACCTTGGGGGCCACCAGGAGTCGCTGTAGGAGGACTCGGAGGCTCTTATGTGCCCTATAACCCGGGAGTACGTCATGGTCACGTGACAGGAAGATACGATGTGCTCCCGGGTTGAAGAAAAGGACTGTTTGCCCTGACCCGGAAGGAATAAGGAACTGTGGACTGATTGGGCAGAAACACTTCCGGGTCAGGGAATATAAAAGGACGATGGGAACTCCCAGACGGGGAGCTGAGCTGGGTGGAAGGGTGGCAATGCATCTGGGAGTGGAGGATTGTGGTTATTGTTTATTGGAATTATTGATTATTATTGAGTATTGTGGAGTGGAGAGTACTTTGTGCACTAATTTGTCCAAATAAATTCATATTGGACTTTTATCTGGTGTCTGACGTCTAGTCTGAGGGTTCAAGGGGTCACGGAGACCCTTAATCTGTCACAATTGGAATGCAGAGATGTCAGGTAATTGAAAGGAACTACTCTTGGCATCTCTCCCCTAGGAGGATTCATTTTGCCAACATGCTCTTCTCCCTTTTCTATCAGCAGCTAAGCAAGTTTCTCTTTCCTCAGTGATTTCGTTTTGCCGATGTGCTCGCCTCACTTGTGTATTAGCAGCTAGGCAAGGTTCTCTTTCCTCAGTGATTTCGTTTTGCCGATGTGCTTGCCTCTGTTGTCTATCAGCAGCTAAGCGAGTTTCTCTCTCCTCGGAGGTTTCGTTTTGCCGACGTGCTCTCCTCCTTTTTCTATCAGCAGCTAAGAGAGTTGCTCTTTCCTTTGTGTTTTTGTTTTGCCGACGTGCTCTCCTCCCTTTTCTATCATAAGCTAAGCGAGTTGTAGCAGGGCTACATAGTTAGTGTTGTCAAATGTCAGTACTGAATGCGTCTTGTTTCTATTGTCCCGTTTGCTGTTTATCAGTGAATGCCGGGGACGGATGATGGAAGAAGACTACAGCCTCAAACCTGGAAAACACCTGTTCACTATTAATCAATTACAGCCGTCACAGGACTATTTAAGTAATCAGAGAGAGGAGAAAGGAAGGAGAAGGACAGAGGAGACCATTTTTTCAACCATGGATTCAACTTACCTGCTGTATTCCACATTGCGCATTTTCATCCAGTTTGTTTTTCAACCCGCCGGACTTATTTTAATACCCTCATCAAGAGAGACCCCGGGGTCGAACTTCATCATCCACCACGCATCGAGAATTCACGGTGAGGCTGCTCCATTTTGTTCTGGGAAAATCAAACGACTCATTTATTGCTAGTTCAGTCAACCGTATTCAGGACAGTTTTTATAACCGGACTCAAGTTCACGATCATTCAGTATATCATTCATTTTTTGTTTTTCATGTTGTGTGTTATATGTTACAGTGGCAAGGAAAGGTTTTATTGTATTTATATATGGTGGTGTCTCGTTGTTGATGTGGTGGAGGGTTATTTATATTTATATATGTTTATCTGTCTATTTTTGCATTTGTCTTGTTGTTTGATTTAATACATTTAATCAGTATAATTTTACATACCTGCTTTTGTGTGTTTATATTTACACCGTCGGTTGTGGGGAAAAGTGTAATTTGTTAGAGGTACGGCTTGATAGTTAGATTCATACTCAGTAAATTATCCATGCCACAGGTCTTGGAGGTGTAGCTGCCGGCTGGGTAAGGCGTCAGCCGTTACAGAGTTCCTGTCTCCTCAGATGTTTCGTTTTGCCGACATGTTCTCCTCCCTTTTCTATGAGCAGCTAAGCGAGCTTCTCTTTCCTCTGTGGTTTTGTTTTGCCGATGTGCTCGCCTCGCTTGTGTATTAGCGGCTAAGCAAGGTTCTCTTTCCTCAGTGATTTTGTTTTGCCGACGTGCTCGCCTTCATCGTCTGTCAGTGGCTAAGCGAGTTTCTCTCTCCTCGGTGGTTTCATTTTGCCGATGTCCTCACCTCTCTTGTGTATTAGCGGCTAAGCAAGTTTGTCTTTCCTTGGTGGCTTCACTTTGGTGACGGTCACTTCTTTCTTCTTTCTTCTTCCGACTTGTTAACTTGGGGCCGCTTTGACAAAAAAAAAATTAAAAGACACAAAAGGGGAAAATAAAAAGCATATACATCAGAGTAAAATGAATACACATAAAACAAAAGAAAACTGAAAAGGACTATATGGAGAAAAACATATAAAATTTTAGAGCGCAGAGTGTTTTGTTGACACAATGCATGCGATGTGGAATGAATGAGAGGTAACGTGAATATGAGATTATCACAACCACCAACCACCCCTTTCCTAGCAACAGGCAGGTCTGTCCGTGATGACGACACCCCCACCACCTGGGGGGCCCTTACCCCGACTCCACCACCACCCGGGCCGGACGGACAGACAGACACACACACTTCCACACATAGACTTTTATATATAAGACAAGACATTAAGCCTGTTACAATAACGGGCGCTAGAACAGTAGTGCATAAACATTAGTAGGAACAGTCTATATTAAATGGCCAGGGACCTTGACCTCATTCTGTTTCTTGTCTTAATTTTTTTTTGACAAAAATATTTTTGCAAGAAGCCTAAAGTAAAATAATAATAAAAATAAAATAGAAACGTACAGTGGTGTGAAAAACTATTTGCCCCCTTCCTGATTTCTTATTCTTTTGCATGCTTGTCACACAAAATGTTTCTGATCATCAAACACATTTAACCATTAGTCAAATATAACACAAGTAAACACAAAATGCAGTTTATAAATGGTGGTTTTTATTATTTAGGGAGAAAAAAAAATCCAAACCTACATGGCCCTGTGTGAAAAAATAATTGCCCCCTGAACCTAATAACTTGTTGGGCCACCCTTAGCAGCAATAACTGCAATCAAGCGTTTGCGATAACTTGCAATGAGTCTTTTACAGCGCTCTGGAGGAATTTTGGCCCACTCATCTTTGCAAAATTGTTGTAATTCAGCTTTATTTGAGGGTTTTCTAGCATGAACCGCCTTTTTAAGGTCATGCCATAGCATCTCAATTGGATTCAGGTCAGGATTTTGACTAGGCCACTCCAAAGTCTTCATTTTGTTTTTCTTCAGCCATTCAGAGGTGGATTTGCTGGTGTGTTTTGGGTCATTGTCCTGTTGCAGCACCCAAGATCGCTTCAGCTTGAGTTGACGAACAGATGGCCGGACATTCTCCTTCAGGATTTTTTGGTAGACAGTAGAATTCATGGTTCCATCTATCACAGCAAGCCTTCCAGGTCCTGAAGCAGCAAAACAACCCCAGACCATCACACTACCACCACCATATTTTACTGTTGGTATGATGTTCTTTTTCTGAAATGCTGTGTTCCTTTTACGCCAGATGTAACGGGACATTTGCCTTCCAAAAAGTTCAACTTTTGACTCATCAGTCCACAAGGTATTTTCCCAAAAGTCTTGGCAATCATTGAGATGTTTCTTAGCAAAATTGAGACGAGCCCTAATGTTCTTTTTGCTTAACAGTGGTTTGCGTCTTGGACATCTGCCATGCAGGCCGTTTTTGCCCAGTCTCTTTCTTATGGTGGAGTCGTGAACACTGACCTTAATTGAGGCAAGTGAGGCCTGCAGTTCTTTAGACGTTGTCCTGGGGTCTTTTGTGACCTCTCGGATGAGTCATCTCTGCGCTCTTGGGGTAATTTTGGTCGGCCGGCCACTCCTGGGAAGGTTCACCACTGTTCCATGTTTTTGCCATTTGTGGATAATGGCTCTCACTGTGGTTCGCTGGAGTCCCAAAGCTTTAGAAATGGCTTTATAACCTTTACCAGACTGATAGATCTCAATTACTTCTGTTCTCATTTGTTCCTGAATTTCTTTGGATCTTGGCATGATGTCTAGCTTTTGAGGTGCTTTTGGTCTACTTCTCTGTGTCAGGCAGCTCCTATTTAAGTGATTTCTTGATTGAAACAGGTGTGGCAGTAATCAGGCCTGGGGGTGGCTACGGAAATTCAACTCAGGTGTGATACACCACAGTTAGGTTATTTTTTAACAAGGGGGCAATTACTTTTTCACACAGGGCCATGTAGGTTTGGATTTTTTTTCTCCCTAAATAATAAAAACCATCATTTAAAAACTGCATTTTGTGTTTACTTGTGTTATATTTGACTAATGGTTAAATGTGTTTGATGATCAGAAACATTTTGTGTGACAAACATGCAAAAGAATAAGAAATCAGGAAGGGGGCAAATAGTTTTTCACACCACTGTATATGACAATACAGTAAGTATAATTAATATTATTAATATTACATTTATCCTCTCCTCTCTCCCCAGCAACTGATGTAATGAGTGGCGTGCAGCTGATAATCGTGCCTGTGGCGTCTCTGCAGCAAGTACTGTGCAGTTCCCCAGCAAGTATTTTAATCTGTGCTGGCGTGCAGCTGATTATTGTATGTGTTGCGTCTCCCCAGCAACGGATTTTATGTGCGCGAAAATAAATCTACTTTTAAAAGTCATCCTATTGAAATATAATTGAAAATTCGTATATTTAGGAAATCCCCTTCAATGACTGACACTTTACATTTTACCGGGCTCAAGCTTCTTAATCGCAAATCTGACATCCTCAGAGTGAACACTTGTACAACAACAAACACTAATCCCACCTCTTTGGGGAAGCTGGTCTCCGAGTCTCAGTACCCGATTGGATTTTTTGTGTGTTATGTTTTAGGTCTTACCTCATTTACCGAAATCCGATTGGATCGGCCGCGCAATATTTTATAGGTCCCGCCCTCTCTGTCTTGTGTGAAGCGTCAGGTGGCCTTTGAAGCATCTGCTAGAGGCCAGTGACTCTGCCACTCATTCCGCCCTTCCCTATACTTCCGCCTTGTCCATAATATGCATTTAATTTTCTGTCACAACAGTGGGCAATCAGCAGAGTCTCCCCAGCAACTGATGTAATGAGTGGCGTGCAGCTGATAATCGTGCCTGTGGCGTCTCTCCAGCAAGTACTGTGCAGTTCCCCAGCAAGTATTTTAATCTGTGCTGGCGTGCAGCTGATTATTGTATGTGTGGCGTCTCCAAAGCAACGGATTTAATGTGCGCGGCCACGACTACCCAATCAGCACTCTCCCCAGCAATGATGTCCTTTATTAAAGAGTGCCCCGCGCATGCGCCCTTTACCAGAAGACACACACACACATGGACGCACACAGGGGTTTTATTAAAGAGGATATGTATTATGGAACTACTGCCAGGGGTTTGTTTCCTGCCTTGCGCCCTGTGTTAGCTGGGATTGGCTCCAGCAGACCCCCGTAACCCTGTAGTTAGGATATAGCAGGTTGGATAATGGATGGATGGATGGATTATGGAACTATAGAAGACAGACCCCAACAGAGCTTTCCAGCAATAAGGTTAACTGATAGATTCACTTTGAAAAAAACAACAGACATTAAATTGACTTCACTTTTTAAACAGATATAATTTTTTATCTATTCTCATTTCAAATTTTCTAAGTAAATTCATAGCAGAAGGAAACAGTGGTGCCATTCTTCAGAAACTTAGGAGGCCGCAACCTGGACTGTTGTTAAAAGAGAATAATTTCATTTTATGTTTTGAGAATTTATTGGATAAACAGTAAATAATAATAATAATAATTCATTACATTTATATAGCGCTTTTCTCAGTACTCAAAGCGCTATCCACACAGGGAGGAACTGGGAAGCGAACCCACAATCTTCCACAGTCTCCTTACTGCAAAGCAGCAGCACTACCACTGTGCCACCTGTGAGGACAGACTGTGATGTTATTTTTAGTGCACTTTTTGTAAAAAGACATTTCAGATGTCAGACTGTGCTCAGACAGTGATTGTTAATTTATTTCATAGGTCCAGTGAAAACCTGTTGTTTTTCTCCTGACGATGCCATCTTTGCCAGTGGCTCTCATGACTGCACAGTGAGAGTGTGGCGAACAGCAACAGCAGAGTGTCTCCATTTGCTCCAAGGTGAGTCTTGTAAAACTACGCACTAATTAGACTCCATGGGTACTCGAGAGAACACCAGTGTAAATTAAGGGGACATGCACTTGTGACTGAAACTGAGAAGCTCTTGTTAACACAAAGAGTCGTGAAAATCTGGAACAGAATGCCGAAATCATGTAGTGGAAACCTTGACATTTTTTAAAATATATTTGGATAAGATATTGGGACCACTGACCTATTAGCTAAACCAACAAGCTTGATGGACTGAAAGGTCTCCTCTCATTTGTCCTGTTTCTTGTATTATTTTTGACATGATGCTCTCCTAAGCTATTGTTACTTCTGTGGACAAAACTGGGGCAATAAAATCTTAATTTAATGCATGTGCACATAATGTTCTTTTTTCAAGCCTGCTTATTCCAGTTGTGAAATATAAAACTCGCTGAGGCATTGCAATTTTTGGGGTGTCAACATGGTCACAACCCCATTTAATAATAAGCTGTCCAATAAAGTAATGTATCACAACTAAATTTAAACAGGTCTTCTGACACTCAGTTGGCCAGAAATTCCTGCCGACTACGCCGGTTGTGATAAACCCAGGGCATCAGTGAGCCCCAAACCCTAACATGAACACACTTGTACAGTCCTGGGTTCAAATAATGAAAGGTTTTCATTTTAACTATTTCAAATGAGACATAAGCACAAGCAAATATGGGTCTCTCTCACAATAGCTCTCTTTTTCTCCCTATCACTCTGCTCTACTCCACTCAACCGTTGCTTCACTACCTCCCAGCTCCGACTCGTTTGAATAAGGGAGTGCGGTCTCTTTTATTACAGACCCAGGAGTACTTCCGGTGCCAGGGTGACTGTCCAATGAAAGTACTTCCGGGTCGCATAGAAGTCCATAATAGGGAGCTTGTCTCCCTACAGCACCCTCTCGTGGCACCCAGTGACCCCAGCAGGGCTGCTCTGCCGGACTACATATCCCTGCATGTCCTGCTGGCTTCCTACTGTGCACCAACCTCCAGGGCTGCTGCCATCTAGTGTGTTGGGGGAATAAAAAACCTCCAGCAACTTTTTGTCTTTTTAATGGGCTGTCTGTCCACCCTTTCCGGTCCTTCCTTCCAGATCTGCTCCCTCTCCTGGCCGAGATGCCTGTCCAGCCCGTGTGGCATCTACAATCTACAACCATTAACATTGCTCAGTTTTCAACTGGCCGAATTACTGTTGAAAGAAGGATGTATCATAATGTTATTGCATAATATGTGTCAGAGTGATGGGCTGTGCAACAAAGCAAGATTAGTTGTATTCAAAATTGGTCAAACAATTCTAACATGTAAAATTTTAACAGGCGACAAGAAAGGTAATGTAGTACTTCTTCCGCAGATAACATTAGACACCAAAGGAGATCTTGATATGCCATTCGTATTAAAACTTTTACAGTTTCCCGTCAGAATAGCTTTTGCTATGACAAAACATTCCAAAAAGTCGGTTTATTTATTAGAGAGAAAGAAACGATATTCACTCATGGGCAGTTACACGTTGCGTTGTCACGATGTAAGTCCAAACATGTAAGTCCAAATTCAAAAAATTGTTTTTACTGAAGTTGTACAGTAAAAGTGTAAGTTTAAGAAGTATTTGCGTGTTAATTTCAAAATTAAACAGAACAAAAACGTATAACTCAACGAATACCTCTAACACGACATGAAACATAATTTTTTTTCAATTTATTACATTTTACTATTTTCTACTATGGTTAATTGCTTGCTGTAATGTAAAATAGTTAAGTCTATTATGCATATGTAACAATTTCCATGAAAATAACAATCTGTTTAAATTGTACATCCACCTCCAAAAACGTGAAATGGCTAGCACGTAGTGCCCGTCCGGGGTTGGCGAGCGAAGCGAATAGGGGGTAGAGCCCCCTAGTTTATCAAAATATACACATGTAAGTTTCAGCTTACCTGATCCTAAGCTTTTGAAAATCAAAATCAAACTTCCTTATTTTGCTGTCAGTTTCAATGCAAATGCTTTTGGGCTATTTGTTCATTTTCTTTTGCTCTTCCTCCTAGGTCATCAGAGAGGTGTGGAGACTGTCTGTTTCAGCCCAGATTCCAAACACATTCTCTCTGGAGGCTGGGATAAACGTGCTATCCTATGGGACACACAAGTAAGGGCTCAGTTACATTTATCACTACAGAAATATATCAGCTATCTTTGTACACGGTGGGGCATAAAGATCTCCCACATTTTGATTAAAAATGAACTAAGCTTTCTAAAAACAAATTGTATATATTTCTGAAAAGTACATAAAAAGAACAGTTTTCATAATGGATATGAAAAATCATATCAGACAAATGGTGCCCGTCGGCAATACATTACTGAAGACGTTCCCGGAAGTTCTCCATCACTCTCCAGGTCATCTCAGGCAGAATGGCGTTGACATCCTTTCCTTCACACCCTCAAGAGGTCGAGGACAATGTTTGAAAAACTTTTCCTTTAGGTATCCCCAAAAGAAAAAGTCCCATGGGCTTAAATCTGGTGACCGTGCCATCCACCCCCACGTCTCACCTTAAAGAGATCAAATGCCCAGGGAACACTTCCCTTGGAAAGCCATGGGCCCCAGAAGGGTTAATCTTTTAAGCTCCAAACCTGTTGCCCCGATGTATTCCAGGGGGGTTATTGCCCTGGATATGTCCTCTTCCCCGTTCCTTCCATCATAGGGGCATCCCGACTCACACATTATGTTCTGAACACACACCAGAATGGATAAAAGGGAAGAAAATTGTAAAAGAAAGAAAAGATAAATAATGACTTAAGAGGAAAACAATTTTAAACAGAAAGAAAATATCTGACTTGGCAGTCACAGTCATTTTTAGGTGTAATGTTGTTCATATAAAGGAGCCCCTGTAGTGTTTCTTGATGGACTTCTGCTGAAGAATTCATTGGTAGAAAGTCCTCAATGTGTGTGTCAGAGAGATGATGTGCAGAATTGTTCATAATGGTACTCAGTTTTGTTTTAATTCTTTCTTTGCTACGACCTCCAGGGGGTCCGGAGTGCATCCCATAACTGAGCCTGCCCTTTTAATTAGCTTGTTAGTGCATCTATTG
Source organism: Erpetoichthys calabaricus (assembly GCF_900747795.2). Classification (NCBI taxonomy): domain Eukaryota; kingdom Metazoa; phylum Chordata; class Cladistia; order Polypteriformes; family Polypteridae; genus Erpetoichthys; species Erpetoichthys calabaricus. The sequence continues at coordinate 9,583,313 of NC_041402.2, read as the reverse complement.
AAGTGATGTTACCAGTCCAACACACCATGGTGTAGAAGCCTGCTCTGTCCTTTCTTCTATAGCTCCTCTGTGTTCTGAGACCAGTCTAACCTGTCATTGATGTGGACCCCCAAGTACTTGTAGGAGTCCACCAACCTTCACATCCACTCTCTGAATAATGACCAGACATAGAGGCAGCAAAACTTAATAAGCAGTTCCTTGGTTGTGTTGATGTTAAGTTACAGATAATTCTTTTTGCACTGAGAAGCAAAGTTCTCCGCCTGACTCCTCTCCTTTGTCTCATCCCCCTAATCAGTACACCCCATAGCTGCAGAATCATCTAACAATTTCTACAAGAGAAATTACCTTTTTTATATTTATAACTAGCTGTCCCCCATGGTTTCTTCCACATAGTAGTGAAACAAGACAGCGAGGAGGGCCCTGCCCGGCTCCCCACTCCTGACGTTACACTTCCCCCCCACTCCCCTCTGCCCACAGCCTCTGTCACGGATTAGCGTGAATATATCTCTCCTGCAAGCGAACCTTGATTCTTAGCACGATGAGAGAAGTCGCAAAATCAACCGGAATGTTCAAGCAAATTCTAGAAAAAAGCCTGATCTAAATCCATTAAGTCAGGGGCGGGCCGCAGTTTTTGAAGGTTTTTGTTCCAACCCAATTGCTTAATAAGAAGTTCTTATTGCATAAGTGACACTTCTGCTTCATTTTTATCATGTCACCCGTTAGGATTTTGAACCTTTATTGCTTATTTGAGATCGTTCCTCCCCCACACTATGCGACTCTTCAATTCTACCCGGGGGGGTAAACGTTAACATTATTCAAAGTTATTGACTGTCTGTATACCTGCATTATTATCACTCTTTAATTTAATATTTTCTTTATCAGTATGCTGCTGCTAGAGTATGTCAATTTCCCCTTGGGATTAATAAAGTATCTATCTATCTATCTATCTATCTATCTATCTATCTATCTATCTATCTATCTATCTATCTATCTATCTATCTATCTATCTATCTATCTATCTATCTATCTATCTATCTATCTATCTATTTTAGGCTTAAACAGCTTTATTTGGATTTTTCCATTCAGCCATCCATCCATTATCCAACCCGCTATATCCTAACTACAGGGTCACGGGGGTCTGCTGGAGCCAATCCCAGCCAACACAGGGCGCAAGGCAGCAAACAAACCCCGGGCAAGGCACCAGCCCACCACAGTATTTGGATTTTTAATTGCTCCTTTTTAGCAATAAGATTCAAATGACAAAAGAAACCTGCCCCCACCTCCCCTCAGCCCGCTGCATCTCTCTCAGACTCACGCAAATATATCGGTACCGCAAGCGAACTATGATACTTAGCGCAATGAGAGAGGTCGCAAAATCAGCTGGAATGTTCAAGCAACTTATAGAAAAAAACCAATCTAAATCCGTGAAGTAGTATTCTCGTGAAAAGTTGACAGACATACACATAGACATTGGATTTTATATATGTAGAGACTAGGTGGCTTCACTCACAAACTCCACTGCCTGCGCTACATGCCAGCCACTTCGTGTCTCTGCCGCTCACCTATGTGGATTTCACTTTCACCAAACAACAAATCTTTTAATTCTCACAGAGACACCTCTTCATTGGAAAGAAACACTACTTTTCCCTGATGGCAACACGAATTAGATGATCTACAAGTCTCTGACTTAGTTTAAAGCCAAACAATATCTACATACTTCTGTCATATCACCAATGTCCATATATTCAATCTCTTTTCGCATTTACCTTTTCGTCAATATCGCATTGAATTTTGGTTCCCTGTTTGGAATTACATCGTGATTCTCTACATATAACTGCCTGTGAGTGAATGTCATTTCATTTTGTCTACACGAACTGTGACTGGCAATAGCATTCACACAAATGAGAAATGATTGAACCGTGTGCGTGGTTATAAATGTTTTACATGTGGGCAGGACTTTTCCAAATCTCTTTGCATAAAGTCTTGTCTTGCGGGGCTTGAAATTTTCTCTCGCGGGATTTCACTTTCACCAAACAACAAATCTTTTAATTCTCACGGAGATGCCTCTTCATTGGGAAGAAACACTACTTTTCCCTGATGGCAACACGAATTAGACGATCTACAAGTATCTGACTTAAAGTTTAAATCCGAATAATATATTCAATTTCTTTTCAATGTTCCGTTATTTCACCTAGTAATAATTTCCGTTTGTTTGCACTAATGCGATCTTTACTATCATTTTTTTGAGACTTTCGAATTTTAATACTTTCATTAGCTCTAACCTGTTCTGCATGTGTATCGCTCCAACGTTTTTGAATTCTTTATGACATTCTACTTTGTTATCTACTCTTTGTGTTTTATTTCCAGCCCAGGCGTGGTTAAATCTCTTGGCACAAAGTCTCGTCTCGTCTCTCTCCAAGATGTTTTTATTGTAATAGAGAGATGTGAGTTGTATGGAGTGAAGAGTAAAGCAGACAGGCCTGTTCCTTGCGCTGCTCCAGTGGTGCCCTCATAGTCCTTGAGCCTCACAAACTGCGGTCTGCCCAACAGATAGTCCATCATCCAGGACACCCCAGGCTCATCCACCTGCATATTTCTGAGCAGACCCCTTAACAAGGAATGCTGGATGGTACTGAAGGCACCGGAGGAATCAAAAAAACAGAATCCTCACAAACTACTCATAAGATGCACACACAAAAAAACAAAGGAACTTTCCTTCTTTTAAATAGAAAATGTGATGCCATCTAATGTTCTTCATTTGTAAAGAGCATTTCATAGATAGGAATTAACTACTCAACCCAGTTTGTGTATACTGTATATGTGATACCTAGGGTTGCTTCTGGAATGGGATCTGGCTCTCATAATACAAATGAGAATTCACGAGTTGAACAAATTCGGTTTAGTTGGAATGCTGGCAAGTAAGAGCATGATATGCAATATAGCACATGTAGAGTGAGACTTCTATGCAAAAGACCCCCTCAATTAAAATTCCGATTTGTCTCGTGTGCTGGCAGGAGTTCTGTTTACTTTTGTCTTGACTTTGTCGTCATCTAATTCTTCCAAGTGAAGCCTGGAAACCATGAGAACTGATTGAGATCATTTATGTTAGGTAGAATGCCTAGTGTGGGCTGGTTGGTCTCTTGGCCTTGGAACCCCTGCAGATTTTGGTTTTTTTTTTTTTCTCCAGCCCTCTGGAGTTTGTTTTGTTTTTTCTGTCCTCCCTGGCCATCAGAGCTTACTTTGTTCTTTGTTAATTAATATTCCCTAATTTTATTTTTATATTTTTCTTGTTTCTTTCTTCATCTCATAAAGCACTTTGAGCAACATAATTTGTATGAAACTGTGCTATAGAAGTAACTGTTGTTGTTGACTGGCTCATATGGATGCTTTCTTTGTACAGCGAGCAAGTTTGTGTGCACAGTGGGAGTGACTCCCAGTGGCAGCATCATCCATACTGTTATATTTTGGACAGGGTTCCTCCAGTGTCTTGAGTTTAAATCATCTCTGTTAATGTTTGATTCTTTTGTATAGTTAATAGTGTGAATTATATTCGAAATTCAATATTACTTATGCATTTTATTAGTTTGGGGTATTGTTTGATTTCATGAGTTGCATGAGTTGTCTTTGTTATGTGTCTTGTGTTTTTTGGGCGTTCCCTCCAAGAGGCGGGGCAACCTGTCAATCACCACCAGGAGCTTCACTCCGCCCTCCATATCTGGAGGGTCACCCATACTTCTTGTCGGTTCATTTTGAATGTGCTAAGGAGCTGGTGAGTTATTGTGCTCTTTCTGTGCTTCTGCTTTAGTGTTTACTGGATTTATGAACCTCTGCTATTTTTTGACTTTGTTTTTGAGTAAGTGTATTGGGATTTTGTTCACCTTGGATTGCCTGCTTCTTTATGTCTTTTGTGCTCTTCGGAGCTTTATAGTGAGGCAGAGCATTTTTTATGATTTCAATTTTTATTTTACTAAGATCCTGTATTTGCTGTCATTACTAGCTTGGGGCTTTATGGCAAATTCTCCCCCACCGCCAGTGGGCATTTTTGGAATTTTTTTGGACTCTTGTGCTTTGGAACTCCTAGTTTACAACACATATAATACGAGAGATATCCATCCATCCATCCATTGTCTCCCGCTTATCCGAGGTCGGGTCGCGGGGGCAGCAGCTTGAGCAGAGATGCCCAGACTTCCCTCTCCCCGGCCACTTCTTCTAGCTCTTCCGGGAGAATCCCAAGGCGTTCCCAGGCCAGTCGAGAGACATAGTCCCTCCAACGTGTCCTGGGTCTTCCCCGGGGCCTCCTCCCGGTTAGACGTGCCCGGAACACCTCACCAGGGAGGCGTCCAGGAGGCATCCTGATCAGATGCCCGAGCCACCTCATCTGACTCCTCTCGATGCGGAGGAGCAGCGGCTCTACTTTGAGCCCCTCCCGGATGACTGAGCTTCTCACCCTGTCTTTAAGGGAAAGCCCAGACACCCTGCGGAGGAAACTCATTTCAGCCGCTTGTATTCGCGATCTCGTTCTTTCGGTCACTACCCATAGCTCATGACCATAGGTGAGGGTAGGAACATAGATCGACTGGTAAATTGATTGGTAAATTTTTCACCACGACAGACCGATGCAGCGCCCGCATTACTGCGGATGCCGCACCGATCCGCCTGTCGATCTCACGCTCCATTCTTCCCTCACTCGTGAACAAGACCCCGAGATACTTGAACTCCTCCACTTGGGGCAGGATCTCGCTACCAACCCTGAGAGGGCACTCCACCCTTTTCCGGCTGAGGACCATGGTCTCGGATTTGGAGGTGCTGATTCTCATCCCAGCCGCTTCACACTCGGCTGCGAACCGATCCAGAGAGAGCTGAAGATCACGGCCTGATGAAGCAAACAGGACAACATCATCTGCAAAAAGCAGTGACCCAATCCTGAGCCCACCAAACCGGACCCCCTCAACGCCCCGGCTGCGCCTAGAAATTCTGTCCATAAAAGTTATGAACAGAATCGGTGACAAAGGGCAGCCCTGGCGGAGTCCAACTCTCACTGGAAATGGGTTCGACTTACTGCCGGCAATGCGGACCAGGCTCTGGCAATGATCGTACAGGGACCGAACAGCTCTTATCAAGGGGGCCAGTACCCCATACTCTCGGAGTACCCCCCACAGGATTCCCCGAGGGACGAGAGATAGTTACAGAATAAACTCTAACTGAATCATAACACAGCTAGTGCCCATAACTTTTTTGAAGGTATTAAAGATACTCTCATAGATGTGTAATTCAGAGATATGCCTCATTTATTTTCCTTACAGAATGGGACAGTTATTCGAATATTTTCTGGACATCAAGGTGCAATTCAGAGCAGCTCATTTTCAGTAAACTCACAGTATCTGGTAGGTACTGAACTGCATGATTGTTTTTATTTTATTACAACTGAAGTTGCTTTTATGCATTTCTGTCAATTTTTGAAAAATACAGCTCACAATAGCACTTCTCAAAAAAGAAACACATATAAACAGTTAAATATCGTCAAAAAAATCACATCTCTTTATAGTTATGAATATCACTTTCTTGAAAGGGTACACCTAAACTGTAAACTCTAAACGGGATTTGACAGTCAGCCCGTTATATTTATTTATAGTAACGTTAACATTTCTTGTAGGTTCAGTTATACCTTACTATTACAAACTGTATCATTTCTTTTCTGAGTGGCATGGAAACAAGGTTTTGTAATTAAGACCCCCTTTTTTTTTTTGTTCAGCAAGATTTCTGGTTCAGGTTTTATCTACTGATAAAACGGAGTGGTGGCTCTGAGTCTAGGGATCTGCACTGGCAATCGGAAGGTTGCCCGTTCGAATCCCGTAAATGCCAAAAAAGGGACTCTGTTCTGTTGGGCCCTTCAGCAAGGCCCTTAACCTGCAATTGCTGAGCGCTTTGAGTAGTGAGAAAAGCGCTATATAAATGCAAATAATTATTATTATTATTACTGAGTAAAAAAGAACCATTCTGTCCTGCTCCAGCCATTCATTTTTTGAAACAGCTCTTCCATTGTTATTAATTGTGATTATTAAAAGATAAACACTGTCTTTAACTCATATTTCTGTATAAATTTGAATTTCAATGAATTACAGGCAACCGGATCCTGGGACTATACAATTAAAGTGTGGAATTATGAAGCGGAAGAGAAAGAAAAAACATTAAGTGGGCACACAGGCAACGTCAGCTGTGTTTGCTTCTCAACAACAGGCTTGCTGGTAAGTGAGTGGAGGAAGTGAGCAATGCCTAAGCAGGTTCATAATTTAATATACTTCTAGCATGAATAAGTTAAATCTGTGACAAGATAATTTAGTTCTCATGAAAATGGGGTTTTGCCTTTTATACATGAAGTTTGGAAATATGTCTTTTCTTCTGAAGTATTTTTGCTTTGTGCCCTCCCACACCATAACCTGCCGTCTATGGGGGAGCAGAGAAAGCTTCAGCTTCGTCAGAAATTTCAATCTCCTGTTTCCGACAGATTTTTACATAACCAGCAATCCTGTCATTTAGGCTACTTATCAAGGCTAAATAGTAGAAATGTATCTGCAACCCTCATTTTATTTTTACTTTAATATCACACATTTTGTTTTATTTAATAAATATGACTTTATATCAGATCAAAATTTCCAAAGCTCAACTCTAGCATACAAAAAAGTCAATAATTAATATAATAAACATCTATATTGGGCGGCACGGTGGCGCAGTGGGTAGCGCTGCCTCGCAGTTGGGAGATCTGGGGACCTGGGTTCACTTCCCGGGTCCTCCCTGCGTGGAGTTTGCATGTTCTCCCCGTGTCTGCGTGGGTTTCCTCCGGGCGCTCCGGTTTCCTCCCACAGTCCAAAGACATGCAGGTTAGGTGCATTGGTGATTCTACATTGGCCCTAGTGTGTGCTTGGTGTGTGGGTGTGTTTGTGTGTGTCCTGCGGTGGGTTGGCACCCTTCCCAGGATTGGTTCCTGCCTTGTGCCCTGTGTTGGCTGGGATTGGCTCCAGCAGACCCCCGTGACCCTGTAGTTAGGAATATAGCAGGTTGGAAAATGGATGAATGGATGAACATCTATATTGTTTATTTTATAAGCAGGCTAAAATGAACATTTATTTTTTATATTTTTTGAGTTACCGTGTCACAAAAAAATTGGAGCTTGTTTTAGTGGGACTAAAGTGAAACTGTCCTGTTAACACTTGCAGTAAGAAGCCCAATTAATCACTTGAAACAACCGAGTTCTCCTTCGATTTGAGTGGTTAAGATGGCTGCCTTTTGTCCTCTGTATGGATGGACAGGATGGGGACGGGGTGCCAAGTTGGAAGTAAAGTTAGGGACAAAACTGAAAGGCCAACGCAGCCCAAGGAAAGATAACCTGTTACAGTAGTTCATAATCGACACACACAAAGCAGGATCCATCCCTTTAAAGTATTTAAGTAGTTCACTGGGGTACACTCAAGCAAACACATCCACTGACTCATACCTGGACAATCAGCAGAGAAAGACAGTTATCAGTGACCAGTCAGGGTGGTCCTCCTCCTCCTCCTTCTCCTAAAGCTGCATCACAAATATCAATTAATGTCACAAATATGGAATATTTGAAGGTTATTTTAATGTGCAGGAGTAGCAAAGTACAGGGCTATTCAAAATGAAAGAGCAGATTTCAAAAATTTATTTGAAACAAACTGTATAAGACAGAAACCCATTCCGCACATCACTGGATAGAAGAAAGTTCAAAGTTTGGTCCTATGGTTCTTGAGGTTGCATGCCATGCACTCAACATGAGCACCATGTATAGCGCGACAGACATCAAAATGGGAGACCATTTCTTGCCACACACGAGTCAACTGGTCCCTAGTTACTGAATTCACAGCATCCTCAATTCAGTGTCACAAATCTTGAACATTAGAGGGCATAGGTGGAACAAACTCTTTCTTTAATATACCCCTATAGATAAAAATCGCAGGGGGTAAGGTCTGGAGACCTGGGAGGCCATAGACGATGTGCAAACGATCTTGTTGTCCACCTCTTCCAATCCATCATCCTGGAATGGTGCTGTTCAGGTAACGCCGGACCTCCAAGTGAAATGCTACTATACTATAAACGAGAAACAGCACTCGGTGGCATTCACTGGTACTTTTAGGCGGGCTTTTAAACTTTGAACTTTCCTCTATCCAGTGATGTGCAAAATTTGTTTCTGTCTTATACCGTTTGTTTGAAATCTATTTTTGAAATCTGCTCTTTCATTTTGAATAGCACTGTATTACAGTGAAACGAGATCATAGGTATAACAGAGCTCCCATATCAGTTTTCACTTCAAAACACTCTAAAGTACAATCATGTCCAGGAGTGTAGTGTGACATAGTAACTGCTGAAAGAGTCACTCCTCAAGTATGACATTTGCATCTGAGATCACCAAAGAGATTGCATAGTTTAAAAAGAGATGCAGAATCACAACTGAAAGTAAACTGCTGCGTGAAATCCAGTGGGGTGGCTCGACTTTTTGGACACCTTGCCAAAACGCTTCCTGACATTTTTTCTCTGTCTTATTATTGGCAGCGTGTTTGCCCTAGGAATGCTTCCTATTCTAATCTTGGTCTCCATGCTATTGGCTTGTATCCGTAATGAAATCTAAAGAATGTTGTGTAAGCTAGAAAAAAAAAAAACCAAGAACGTCTGCATGTGGGATGTGATATTTATACTGCCAGCTCCTCTGTACTACCACAAGCATTACTGTATGATTTATGCCACTCCTTTCTCATTATGATACAATGGTCAGTTATTTTCTAACCTGCTTAGTCCTGAACAGGACACAGGGAGTGCTCAAGTCTATCCCAGTTAGCACTTTGTGCAAGGCAGGTATAAATTCCTTTATAAGGTTTACAGGGTGAACATACATACAGTTTGCAGTCAGGGCCAATTTAGGATCGATAGTTTACCCAACCTGCATGTCTTTGGATCATGGGAGGAAACCAGAGCACCTGGAGAACATGCTAACTCCACACAGACAAGGGAAGAACATGCTAACTCCACACAGGGAGGACCCGAGATGTAAACCCTAGTCTCCTTACTGTGAGGTAGCAGCGCTACCTCTGTGCCACCATACCCATGATACGTGCTGATGAGTATTTTGTACATTTTTTAAATTTTAACTGCAACCTACTGTAAATAACATCTTACATTTGTATGCCTATTTTGGGGCACCATTTAGGTGTATATTAAGAAAGGGAACAATCCTACCCTGAAATAAAAGGAATAAAAATGTCAGATATGGTGAAAATAGTTGTTTATTTATCAAAAAGTAAGAGACGGTTGAGCTAAGGGAGCTTATAAAAATATCAGGATGAAATGAAGGGAAATCTAATAGACAGCTGGCCTTATGTGCCATGATATGCAGTTTCTCGCCTTCTCTGGTGGTGAAGCTGACACGTTTGCCCACCTCATCCAAACAGCTCTTGATAGCACTCTCTCTCTCTCTATCTCTGTCTCTCCCACTTTCTCTCCCTCTCTCTCGCTTTCTCTCCCCTTCTCTCTTCTCTCTCCCCCTATCTCTCTCTTCCTCTTGCTCTCCCCCTCTCTCTCCTCTCTCTCTTTCTCTCTCTCTCTCTCTTTCTCCCACTTTCTCTCCCCCTCTCTCTCTCCCCTCTTCTCTCTCCCTCCCTCCCTCTCTCCCCCTCTCTCTCTCTTTCTCTTGCTCTCCCCCTCTCTCTCTCTCTCTCTCTCCCTCTCCCCTCTCTCTCTATCTCTGTCACTCCGCCTCCTCTATCTATTTATACATACGACAGTCGGCCCTGATATTAAAAGCACTGCCAGGCTAAGTGAATACCACTGATTATTACTTTACAATGGCACCTGTCAAGGGATGGCGTATATTAGGCAGCAAGTGAACAGTCAGTTCTTGAAGGTGTTGTGTTGGAAGCAGGAAAAATGAGCAGGCGTAAGGATCTGAGCTACCTTGACCAGAGCCAAATTGTGATGTTTTAGATGACTGGTCCAGAGCATCTCCAAAATGGCAGTTCTTGCAGAGGCTAGCAGATGCCCGGGGCAAACTCCTTGATTGTATGCCCCCTAAGGCGAGGTTCTGTCAAAGTGAATGGTAAAGAAGGCATATGAATATGATAGAGAAAGGCATATTAAATATGAAATTAACACTTTATTTAAATTAAATATTCATTTAAGTTTGTTTCCCCAAATTAGATCTCATTTTTTACATTCTTTTTCAATACTGATTAAAGCCAGGTTGGTCAGATGATCTTATGACATGGAAGATCTCAGATGAGTTTTTATTCATTTCAATTATTGAAAATGATATTTCACAACTTGCGATTGAAAAATGCGATGGTAAGCAGTAATGTGTACGCAATGCAAATTGTGGGAAAGACATCCCTTCCAAACTGTACTAACTACTGGAGAGCATCCTTAGGATCAGGGAGAACTGTATTCCCAAACCAGCTCGAAGGAACATCACAAAGTCAATGTTTTCGTCATTTGATTGAATTGCTGTCACATCATTATTATAGTAATCTGCAAAGGCTGAACATTCCTTTTTTTAATCTCTCTCTTTCTTTTTCGTCTTCAATTGTGACTGAATGCAAATCCAGAAGAAATGAAAATGGGTTTCGAAGGTCTTGAAGACGAACACTGCGGTCTTCAATTTCCGTTTTCAGTCGGTTCAGTGTGTTTATAATACTTGCATGTCAAAGGTCAAGAACCCCGACCAAACTCCTCTACATGCAAGAATTATAATATAACCCAGATTGACTCCAGACTACATATTTCTCCAACTTACCTAACTGGATTAGCCAGAAAAAGAACATGAGAGATGGTAAACTTAAAATCTATTTTTTTTGTACACCGCTCCGTACTTTCATTTGTATTGAATGAATATGAATTGTGGAATTACAGCATCAAATTTAGAGCACATGGAGGGTGAGGAGCAAATGCACTCTCTCTCTCTCTCTCACCACTGTCAATGTAACATTTTTTCTTAGCCAAATATGCCCTTTACCTGTCTATGTGTGTGTAAAGAATGCTGATGAGATATGAAACATAACCAGTTGTCCATGTGCCAGTTGAATAGTGAATAAGCTACTCTTTTGAGTTCATATATTTGTAAATCTGACTCTGAATGAGTCGGTGCCTCAACAGCCATGAACCTCACCGCACGTCACTGACTTTAATTTAATCGAGACCTTCCGGGTGACCCACTCACCCACATTGCTTCACAGAATCTGTATTTCACAGGCCCACGCTTACTGTTTCAAAGTGTTCAGGACTGTTTTATCTTGGTAGAGTAATATATTGCTCTACTTTCTCCTATTGTATTATTAATATGTAGCCTTTGTCAGAACCCCTCAAATCCCACAGACTTACCACTGTTTATAAGGTATTACAGTATATAACTTATCCCCGCCTTCCCTTCTACATCAATAACCTCAGGCAATTAGGTGTAGTAAAAGACAAGCAGAAGTTAAGTTACAACTTAAACAATGTATTATTGATAATATTCAGAAATAATAACAATATGCAAAGTACATTTGAATATTGGCAACCATACAACCTGATTAAATGGTGATGTGTAGTTTCAGGCAGCACACAGACTTGTTATTTAAAATGTCTCTAGTTAAGGCATCATTGGTGCTCAGCTTTCTTCAGAACAGGCTGTATGCCTGTTCCAATATGGCTGCTAAGCTGTGGTCTCCATTGTGTTGTCCTTTCAGTTCATCAGTTTGGTCTTCGTCAGATGTTAGTAAGAGAAATACTTCTTCATCATCAGAGGTTGGTAAGAGTGATGCTTCTTCATCATATGTTGGTTAGTAAGAGAGAGAAAATGTGGTTGAGCAAGCAGATTTATAGATTCTCTGTCCAACCCCTAGAGCCAATAGGACGTCATGGTACTTAAAATCTTCTGATCCAAGCCAATTCCAAACAGCCATACTTCAGACCAATGGGAGGACACAACATCTTAAAACCTGCCACCCCCAAGACCATATGTCTTTATGGCTTTCTTGCGGGGGTTGAAAGACTTTAGTAGAGAAACACTCGCCAAACTGGTTTAAGGCATATCCTCCCCCAACTCTGTCGTAAAATTCAAAGATACCCATTCCTGGGTTAAACATGAATGCTTCTCACTAATGTAACATTGCTTTGCCTAAATTACAAATAAAGACATACAAAATATTTATCAACTTATACAGTATGCCACAACAAGGACTTACCATCTATCAAGAGAGAAGCAGTGCATAGAGCAGTGCAATGTTGAGGGAGGCTGGAGTGCAAGGGGAGAATAACCATTTTGGTCCCAGTACTGAGTTCTGAAATATCAAAGTCAACATTTTAGTACCAATACAACACTATTTTGGGCGTAGCATTGTACTTCTTGTCTTGTACAGTTAAACTCCAAATGACGGTAAAACTCCAAAGCTTGCTGTTATTTACAATATGTTTTACTTCAAGTGCCTTATGGAGAGTTGAGTTTCGCTATCTGAGAAATGTACTTTTTTAAACTCAGTCTCAGAAAAACACTTTACTGCACCACCAAGGTTGGACAAATGACCCTTAATTCGGTCACTGCGCATATGGGACTGAGGGAGGGAGAGGAAGTGGAGCATCGCTCCCATGCTGAAGCCCTTTTCAAGGTTATTTGACTCGAGGGTTCAATTTCCTGTCCCATGTGAAATAAACATAGTTTTCTTAATGTTTTCAAGGGAGAAGGCTTCTGTTTGCTTTGTGGGGTCCAGTCAGGCCCAGTGCGAGTATTTCTAACGCTTAGAAGTCATGGTGCTTCACTGAGAATAGATAGATAGATAGATAGATAGATAGATAGATAGATAGATAGATAGATAGATAGATAGATAGATAGATAGATAGATAGATAGATAGATAGATAGATAGATAGATAGATAGATAGATAGATACTTTATTAATCCCAAGGGGAAATTCACATACTCCAGCAGCAGCATACTGTTAAAGAAAATATTAAATTAAAGAGTGATAACAATGCAGGTACAACAGACAGTCAATAACTATGAATAATGTTAACGTTTACCCCCCCAGGTGGAACTGAAGAGTCGCATAGTGTGGGGGAGGAACGATCTCCTCAGTCTGTCAGTGGAGCAGGACAGTGACAGCTATTAACTTCTTATGAATTCATTTTAATTGAATTGCTTTTTTAAGATTTGTTCCCCTGAATTTCTTTATCGTTCCATTTCTTCCCTTAAATGGCACCCAAACAGAAATGAAATGTGAAGTGAGTGAATGAGCTATAATATTTGAAATCTGTTCATATTAAATTAAAATTATTTTTGAAACAGAGAGCAACACTCTTTGGATTGGATGCCCTCTCCCAGATATGGATGCCCGGGGCCGTCACCTCTTCTGCACGCCACTGAGTTCTTGTGGGGCGTTCCCGGTATGCAGTAGTTTAGTGGTCCACGGAAAGACATCTTGTGAACCGGTGACAGGGTCATGGGTGCCTTAAGACTCCTTGGTGCTCATGGGAAGTGAAGGCTGCCATCTGGCCCAATCCCACAGATAGCTGAAAAGCTTAATTCTGGCCATGAGAGAAAGGTGTCAGAACACACAGTGCATCACAGCTTTCTGAGTAGCCGCAAACTCAGAGTGCCACGTGATTACCCCTGTCCCCTCACCGAAAGCACCTACAAAAGGTGCATGAGGATCAGAACTGCACCAAAAAGCCATGGAAGAAGATGGCCTGGTCTAATGAACCACATTGTCTTTTTTAGATCATGTGAACAGCCGGGTGCATGTGTGTCATTTACCAGGGAAAAAGATACGGTAGCAGGGTGCACTATGGGAAGAAGTCAAGACAGCGGAGGCAGTGTGATGCTCTGGGCAGTGTTCTGCTGAGAAACCTTGGGTCCTTGTATCTACGTATGTGGATGTTATATTACTTTGATGAGTACCACCTAACTAAACATCGTTGCATGCCATGTGCACCCCTTTTTGGTAACAGTGGCCTCATTCAACAGGTTAATGCACCCCATTACACGGCAAAAAAAAATTGTCCAGAAATGTTCTGAGGAGCATGATGAAGAGTTGAATTGGCCTCCAAATTCCACATATTGAGCATCTGTGGGATGTGTTGGAAAAACAAGTATGATCCATAGGGACCCCACCTCACAATTTACAGGACTTGAAGGCTCTGCAGTGCCAGACATCATGGGACACCTTCAGAGGTGTTGTACAGTCCGTGCCTCAATAGCTCAGAGTCATTTTGGTGGCACTAAGGAGACTTACACAATATCAGGCAGTTGCTTTTAATGTTGTGGCTAATTGGTGTATAACAGTTATACATATCTCAGGGTTTCATATACTCTAAATCAGGGGTCCACCATGGCTGCAGGTTTTCATTTTAACCCTTTTTGTGCTGCTAATTAACTTGTGAATTCATTTTAATTGAATTGCTTTTTTAAGATTTGTTCCCCTGAATTTCTTCATCGTTCCTCTGAAATGCTTCATTTCTTCCCTTAAATGGCACCCAAACAGAAATGAAACGGGAAGTGAGGGAGCCAACAGAAGACCAGCTAAGTCAGGGCCTACAACTCCAACCAATTTCACTCCAACCAGCTGCTTAATGAGGCACCGATTCCTGCCGTTAATTAAACCCATTCTTTAATTTCGCGGCTTGTTGCTGCTCTCGTGGTGCAATAGCAGACATTTCTGAAATTGTGGATTTTCTCTTTCCTAAGAGCACTGGTGAAATGTTTTGTGGACCTGAGCAGATCGACATTCCTGAGATCTTCATCTTTCTTTATTTTCAGATATTGTATGATGGACACCAGTTGTTTTGGCTCATTTTATATTTCATTATTGTTTGGGTGCTAATTAAGGAAAAAAGAAACAATTAAGGGGTCTGAGTCTTCAAGAGCAAATCAATTAAATCTTTGAGGGCTGAATATTTTTTCCAAAAAACTCTGTTTTCTGAAAAGCACACAATTCACTGGTTTCACACATAAATCAACATAAAACGTCTGTTGATATGTGCTGTGGCTGCTGTTGGCACCTGTTCGGCATCTCTGGCAGCAATGACTGCGCAGGGGCGGCTCGACGGCCAGCAGGAATGCACTGCAGGCCGGCTACCTCCCTGTCTTTGCACAGCAGGTGGGCGACGGTGGCAGTCACAGCGTGACGCAATATGGTTTGTACTTTTTGTCATCATAATTTGTGGTCCTCCTAGGCAAACGCTGCTATAAGCATATCAGCTACATGAGCATGTTCAGCACCACGATCAGCTGGGGACCAATAGGCTGATGCTAGTTTCCAACTGTTACAGTTTCACAATTGTACATAACAGAACATAAATAGTTCACAATGAAATCACATCTGACACATTCTGTGAATATTCACTGTTTTATGAGTACAGGTATAAAAAGTTAGAAAGCAGTTTACTGAAATGTCTGACTGTATCAACCAGATCCACGTCTGACTTCAAATGTAACTTTTCCCTTCTGATCAACAGTCACTTGCAAATAATACTTAAAACAGGAGAAGGCAGTCAGAAATGCAGTCTAGAAGCCAAATCAGGATTATGTTTTCATGGCCTGCAACTGAACATATCCAGCTGTCCATGCTGAAATAAGTTGTTTTTGGATTGCAGCATGGTCATTTTGTTGGAATTTCCAAAAGATGAGGCTTTGGACGTTCTTTATTATTTTTCTTCATTTTTCTTCCTTGCTTTTCTGGTTTGGCTTCTCTGTAGTATTTCTTTTCCTTTTCTTTAACAGAAATTTAGGGGTTGTCTGAATGGTCTCTCTTCTTGGATGCTGGTACCTCGCTTTCGTTTTCGATATCCATCTTCAGATCACTTGCATCAAACTCAGAGTCCGATTCAGCAATAATACGCAAAACGTCCATGGAGTGTTTTGCTCTGCACATTTGCTTTAGTCTCGCCAGATGTTGATGCCATTTCAGAGGCTGTTTGCTCTTCACTACTCATGCACGCGCAGGGAACCGAGGTCAAATCAGCAAAGCTTCGTAACTTTCCTTTAAGCAAAGAGAGTCGAACTAAAAAGTAAGGGTGAGTTTTGTCACAGTTTATAGCTGATTACCATCCTCTACCCCTGAATTTCGACAAAAGTCAACATCGGCCCTGAAAGAGTTAAAATTAGTTCAAAATAAGTTAATTAGCAGCAAACACAGGTTACTCATTAAGAAAAGGGTCAGAATGAAAACCTGCTGCCTCTGTGGTCCTCCAGGATCGGAGTTGGTGACCCCTGCTCTAAATACCTGGAAGTGCAGCTGGATGATAAACTGGACTGGACTGAAAATACCGATGCTCTGTGTAAGAAAGGACAGAGCTGACTATACTTCCTTAGAAGGCTGGCGTCCTTTAAACATCTGCAATAAGATGCTACAGATGTTCTATCAGACGTTTGTGGCGAGTGCCCTCTTCTACCTGGTGGTGTGCTGGGGAGGAAGCATAAAGAAGAAAGATGCCTCACGCCTGGACAGTTTGACATCTGTGGCAGAGCGACGGGCGCTGAGCAGGCTCCTGTCAATTATGGAGAATCTACTGCATCCACTGAACAGGATCATCTCCAGACAGAGGAGCAGCTTCAGCGACAGACTGCTGTCACCATCCTGCTCCACTGACAGACTGAGGAGATCGTTCCTCCCCCACACTATGCGACTCTTCAATACCACCCGGGGGGATAAACTTTAACATTATTCAAAGTTATTGTCTGTCTGTTATACCTGCATTGTTATCACTCTTTAATTTAATATTTTCTTTATCAGTATGCTGCTGCTGGAGTATGTGAATTTCCCCTTGGGATTAATAATCTATCTATCTATCTATCTATCTATCTATCTATCTATCTATCTATCTATCTATCTATCTATCTATCTATCTATCTATCTATCTATCTATCTATCTATCTATCTATCTATCTATCTAAATTACATCCATGTTCCAAACTCAGCCCATAGCAGACAGCTGTTATTAGTCTCCATGGGAGAATAATTCACACCATTCTCAGAAGTACATTTGTAATTCAGAGATATTCTCTACCCTCTGGCAGGCCCCCAATAAGTATGAGATGAAGCCAACTGTGTCATTTTCAGCACAGGTGCCCTTAAGCATTTTTGTGCCAGTTGCCCTATCTAATGGGCAACAGAGTCCCACCTGATCACAAGTTATTGCTTGCTAGTCCTACGTGGCCTTTTTTTGTCTTCTTCTGGTGCCCCCTGATAACTCACCTACAGGTACAGTGTTTCATTACCCCATAGCAGCATCCATTTGTGCACACATAACAATATTTTTTAGCTCATGTTAAGGACCTTCCAATGTTCATTTTTTTGCCAGCTGTATTTTTATTTGACTTTTCAAAATTTTTGGTGGATGTTATTCTGCGTATTTTTACATTTTCTATTGTCAAATATTGAGTTAAGCAGTTAAGGTCCAATTATCATGTAACCAACTAGAATGAAAATGATAATACATATTTTCATTTAAAGGCATCTGGGTCCTGGGACCGAACAGTTAGAGTCTGGAATCCCCACAAAGGAGCCATCATATTCTTATTAGAGTGTCACACCGGGTGGGTGAGGAGCCTGGCTTTCTCAAGAGATGGAATGTTGCTGGCTTCAGCTGGAGATTATGACCCGGTACGTCATTACTGTGAAGATGTCCAATACTTTGTCCAGTCATTTTAAGTGTGAACCAAAGAATGAAAATAATCAGGTTAAAGTGTTTTGAAAAAACAGCATCCATATCTAATGTGTGTTAATGTTGTGCCATTTAACATCTATTCCTACTCCCAAATCAAAACCAAAAATTGGTCCTTTTTCACTCTGTATGGCATTACCATCACTTGAAACATAAAGACTGTAAAAACAAAAAAGAAAAAATATCTTCCACGTGAATAAAAATGTTTTGTTAATCATCAGCAAAAAACGTACATCTTCTCATTGAGAGATTTAAATTTAGAGAGAGGTTAGGAGCATGCACTGTAGGCTGCATTATAAATTACATTGAAAATAATTACAATACAATCCAACTTAACTTTTGTATCGTGCTCTTCACTGAGTGCGGGCGCAGAGCACGGTGAACAACTCTCAGTCAAAATGCAAGTATGCATTATACTAATTACTAAATACAGAACTGGTACACATATACGTTGTCACAGGAGGCTGGGGGTGGTACCCAGCCGGGATGCCCAGCCGGGGACATATATACAGTATGTGTGTGTATGTATGTGTGTATGTATGTGTATCCCTGGAACCCAACAGGATTGAGTAGACCAATACCAAGTCCCACATAACCCTGAGGGGCCGTTACACCCCAGGGGGGCTGCCAAATAGAAGTTTCATGGAGATATCAACCTTCAAAAGCCATCTCCCCCGGTCCTTCCCTTAAGAGACATATATGTGTATGTGTACATATTTATATATGTATGTGTGTGTACATAGATATACAGTTAGGTCTATAAATATTTGGACAGAGACAACTTTTTTCTAATTTTGGTTCTGTACATTACCACAATGACTTTTAAATGAAACAACTCAGATGCAGTTGAAGTGCAGACTTTCAGCTTTAATTCAGTGGGGTGAACAAAACGATTGCATAAAAATGTGAGGCAACTAAAGCATTTTATTAACACAATTCCTTAATTTCAGGGGCTCAAAAGTAATTGGACAAATTAAATAACTGGAAATCAAATGTTCATTTCTAATACTTGGTTGAAAACCCTTTGCTGGCAATGACAGCCTGAAGTCTTGAACTCCTGGACATCACCAGATGTTGGGTTTCCTCCTTTTTAATGCTCTGCCAGGCCTTTACTGCAGCGGTTTTCAGTTGCTGTTTGTTTGTGGGCCTTTCTGTCTGAAGTTTAGTCTTCAACAAGTGAAATGCCTGCTCAGTTGGGTTAAGATCAGGTGACTGACTTGGCCATTCAAGAATTTTCCACTTCTTTGCTTTAATAAACTCCTGGGTTGCTTTGGCTGTATGTTTTGGGTCATTGTCCATCTGTATCATGAATCAATTTGACTGCTGTATTTAGCTGGATTTGAGCAGACAGTATGTCTCTGAACACCTCAGAATTCATTCGGCTGCTTCTGTCCTGTGTCACATCATCAATAAACACGAGTGTCCCAGTGCCACTGGCAGCCATGCACGCCCAAACTATCACACTGCCTCCACTGTGTTTTACAGATGATGTGGTATGCTTTGGATAATGAGCTATTCCACGCCTTCTCCGTACTTTTTTCTTGCCATCATTCTGGTAGAGGTTGATCTTGGTTTCATCTGTCCAAAGAATGTTTTTCCAGAACTGTGTTGGCTTTTTTAGATGTTCTTTAGCAAAGTCCAATCTAGCCTTTCTATTCTTGAGGCTTATGAGTGTTTTGCACCTTGCAGTGCACCCTCTGTATTTACTTTCATGCAGTCTTCTCTTTATGGTAGACTTGGATATCGATACGCCTACCCCCCGGAGAGTGTTGTTCACTTGGTTGGCTGTTGTGAAGGGGTTTCTCTTCACCATGGAAATGATTCTGTGATCATCCACCACTCTTGTCTTCCCTGGACGTCCAGGTCTTTTTGCGTTGCTGAGTTCACCAGTGCTTGCTTTCTCTCTCAGGATGTACCAAACTGTAGATTTTGCCACTCGTAATATTGGAGCAATTTCTCAGATGGGTTTTTTCTGTTCTCGCAGTTTAAGGATGGCTTCTTTCACCTGCATGGAGAGCTCCTTTGACAGCATGTTGTCTGTTCACAGCAAAATCTTCCACATGCAAGCACCACACCTCAAATCAACTCCAGGCCTTTTATCTGCTTAATTGATAATAACATAACGACGGACTTGACCACACCTGCCCATGAAATAGCCTTTGAGTCAATTGTCCAATTACTTTTGAGCCCCTGAAATGAAAGGATTGTGTTCAAAAAATGCTTTAGTTGCCTCACATTTTTATGTAATCGTTTTGTTCACCCCACTGAATTAAAGCTGAAAGTCTGCACTTCAACTGCATCTCAGTTGTTTCATTTCAAATTCATTGTTGTAATGTACAGAACCAAAATTAGAAAAAAGTTGTCTCTGTCCAAATATTTCTGGACCTAACTGTATACTGTATATATATATATATATATATATATATATATATATATATATATATATATATATATATCTACAGATATTTATTTACAATCTATGTACATCTATACAAATGTTGAAATGGTACGGTACCGGTATTTTGGGACTTTCAAGTTCAGAAGCAAATGTCAGCTTTCTTCTGCATCCTCCATTCTCCTGACACTCACTATTACAGTTATGGAAAAACATCCACTTTGTTGACTTTATGGAATGAAACTACAGGCTTTGACACAATCAGATCTTCACAGGGGACACCTCCTCTTATTACTTTGACCTGATCTCGACCTTCCAGGTGACCCCCTCACCCCCATTGCTTCACAGAATCTGTATTTCATAGGGCCATCCCATTTCAACACCATCTGGACTTCACGTGGCCCACTCTTATTCTTTTGAAGCATTCAGGGCTTCCCAGCTATCAATAGGGAGTCAGTGTGTAGAGCGGTGCAATGTCAAGGGAGGCTGGAGTAAGAGGGGAGACTCTGGAGTTCTCTGTCATTTGCTTATGAACCATTTTGGTCCCAGTACTGAGTTCTATAATGTCAAAGTCAGCATTTTAGCATCAATACAACACTACTTTGGGTGCAGCATTATACTTCATGCCTTGTACAGTTAAATTCCAAATGATTGTAAAACTCCAAGCTTTCTGTTGTTTACAATATGTTTTACTTCAAGTGCCTTATGGAGAGTTGAGTTTTGCCATCGGAGAGATGTAGTTTTTTTTTGTTTGCCCATAATGCTGATAGAAGGTTTGTTGCTGCATTATCCCATCTCTGTCAATGTTCATCTACTTTGTTTACTCTAGTAGTTAATATGTACTCTCCAGATATAAATATAGAACATTACTTAACAGGTTACATTTTGCTGTGATTTCAGGTATTTTTATGGGACATGGAAAATGGGAATTGTCTGAAGACTTTACAGGTACTTTTAGAGACTGCATTTTCTGTTGCTCTTCTGTATGTATCTGTGCATAGCTACTTTTCAGATGAATGCAAAACATTTCAAAGTTTCAGAAAGTATTTTGCATCAATTTTTGAAAAAAAGAAATGAGTTACACACTCTCCATTCTTTCCCTATTGCTGGCTTGTTAAATGAGCCCTTAGATTAGTGTAAATGGAGTTCATAGCAGCAGGGTTAGCCCATGCAGTGTTAAAGAAATCAGTACACATTCAATATTCTGCTAGGCAGCCTCATCTGTCAGATCAACAGCTTCCAAAATATGGTGTTGAGAGTTAATACTTAGCAGCATTTGCTGGTGGCATAATAACAGCACCAGCTAGGATGGACAGTTTAGGTTAGTTTTTAAAAACTGAACTGACAAGAAGGACTTTGTGTTTTCTTTTCATAATGCCATTGCTTGAAACACACAAAGAAAAGAGACAATAACAAATTTAATGGATGACTTTGTGCTTCTTCAATGGATCTAAAACACAAAAATGACTTCTACACCCAACAATTTTAAAAAGAGTGCCAGTTTTTGAATGGGCCTCTCCTATATAAGCTTCATAACCAACACATGTTAATTGTAAGTGTAATTACAATGTTATCTACGTTGAAAATGTGACAAAATAGTCAGTTTGTATTTTACTTTTACATTTAAGTTAAAAAATAACTAAAATCTTGAAAACTCATAATTTAAATTAGAAGAGAGGACCCACTACACCAGCTTTAACAAATAATAATTTTATGGGACATAGATATGAAAGGCACTATATACTAGATAGATAGATAGATAGATAGATAGATAGATAGATAGATAGATAGATAGATAGATAGATAGATAGATAGATAGATAGATAGATAGATAGATAGATAGATAGATAGATAGATAGATAGATAGATAGATACTTTATTAATCTCAAGGGGAAATTCATATACTCCAGCAGCAGCATACTGATAAAGAAAACATTATATTAAAGAGTGATAACAATGCAGGTATACAGACAGACAATAACTTTGAATAATGTTAAAAAGTAGTAAAAAGTGTCCAGGGAACAAGTCCACATAAAAGAAAGTAGTAGGAGTTAACAGTAAAATACAGTTAAAGGTAGAAAAATAAAGATAGAAAGGCGCTATGTACTGGATAGATAGAAAGGTGCTATATATTCAATAAATAGATAGATGTGAATGGCACTATATACAGTATATTAGCTAGATAGAAACCCACTATATGCTGGATGGATAAATAGATTGATAGAGAGATAGAAAGATGCTATATACTAGATAGATAGATAGATAGATAGATAGATAGATAGATAGATAGATAGATAGATAGATAGATAGATAGATAGATAGATAGATAGATAGATAGATAGATAGATAGATAGAAAGGCACTATATATTCAACAAATAGATAGATATGAATGGCACTATATACAATGTATTAGCTAGATACAAAAGGCTCTATATACTAGATAGATAGAGAGAGAGTCAGAGAGATAGAAAGGTGCTATATACTGGATGGATAGATAGATGGATAGACAGATAGAAAGGCACTATATACTGGATGGATAGATATATGGATAGACAGATAGAAAGGTGCTATATATTCAACAAATAGATAGATATGAATGGCACTATATACAGTGTATTAGATAGATAGAAAGGTGCTACTGTATATACTGGATAGATAGATAGATAGATAGATAGATAGATAGATAGATAGATAGATAGATAGATAGATAGATAGATAGATAGATAGATAGATAGATAGATAGATAGATATGAAGGCACTATATATTAGACAGGTAGATACAAAAGACGCTGTATATTGGATAGTTAGATATAACTTTATTTGTCCCCAGGGGGAAAGTTGACTTTTTATAAGAACTTGTTCAATAAATAAACACATAATTGAGTAGATCGGCAAGTAAATGCATATATACACACACTTTGGCCTGAACACACACTGGAATGACTATAAAGCAAGAAAATTTTTAAAAAGTCTCTTTTAAGACTTAAAAGAGTACTCCGCCCAATGACAAATTATATTTTCTAAAGATGTTACTTACCCCATGTACTTTGTAGTGGTGGTGAAGAAAATTTTTTATTGTCATGTTTTCATGGGCAAAGAAAGATTAAGATAAGATAAGAAAGATTATTCTCATACATAGGATCAATAGGTGACCAGTCTTAGACAGTGACAAAACCTTATGAAAAACATCCAAGGAAAAAAGAAAAAAAAATGTATGTAACTCATGTCACTTCATCCACATGTCCGATATCCATTCATACTATCAAACGTGCAATATGAGTGCATTTTTTGGTAAAATGTTATTAGCAGGTACTTACTGAAAACTCTGCATTGAATGTAAACAGGTAAGATGTCATTCCCACAATGCTGTGTGTTTGAATTGAAGACAAGATTCTTGACCAATGAATGAGGAGGAGGGGCAGATCTTCAAGTCAAATGCGGAGCATTCCAGCTTCAGGCACATCACCTTCAGGAGGTGCCCGTTCACTTGCAGCCTAACACATCCTAGCCCTTGACAGGTGTCACTGGAATGGGATAATCGATGTTATTCCCTTCACCTTGAAATGGTTTTAATGTGTATTTGTGGTATAATTATTTTGCTTTAGTGTGCTTGATTGACGTAAATGTGGACCTTAGAGCCAATGAGAGTGAAGACAGTATAGAAAAAGTGACGTGACCCCAGTAGACCCGATATTTCCTTAAGCGATATTCCGTAACAAACACTGAATGTTGAAATGTTTTCCTTTGTTTCAGCAGAAGATGGATATGGCACAAGGATGCATATTTTCTCCTCAAGGAGCTCTACTCACCACAGGCATGGTGGACGAAATCAGTAAAGCGGACGATGCTGAGCAGTAGTAGGCCGTCGACCACTCAGACCTGTCCTCACTGAGTCAAGAGAACATTCGCAGTTGGTGCCTTTTTGTCCCCTGATAATTCTGCTCTAATAGCTTGCAACTTATCAAGTTAATATTCCACTTCTTATTTTCTGCTATATTTTGAATTGCGTTTTATATGATACTAATTACAGAACTTAAAGAATATGCCCCACATATGCTAAAATGATACTTCTCCAAATCTAAAATTCATATTCTTCAACATGAATCTGATCACAGAGAACGTAAATGTCACCAGTCAACCTGACACACACATCTGTGATACGTGGGAGATTAGGGGTCAAATCTTGGCATGGTCACTGTTTAGGTAGAGTTATAATATTAATAATAATTCTCTGCGGTGGGCTGGCTGCCTGCCTGGGGTTTGTTTCCTGCCTTGCGCCCCGTGTTAGCTGGGATTTTCTCCAGCAGACCCCCGTGACCCTGTAGTTAGGATATAGCGGGATGGATAATGGATGGATGGATAATAATTCTTTACATTTATATAGTGCCTTTCTCACTATTCAAAGAGCTTCAGTGAGTGGGGAGCCACTTCAACCACCACTAATGGGCAGCACCCACCCAGATGATGCAATGGCAGCCATTTTTGCGCCAATACCCCCAACCACACATTAGCTGTTAGGTGGTGAGAGCGTCACACAGCAAGAAAACATGGGATGCCACCTGGTTTGCCCCGTTTAATATCCAAGGACACAAAAGAAATAAAGAGAAAGCAACGCTCTTTGGCATGAAACTCCCATAGTGCGGGATACAAAGCACAAAAAACAAATAACGTTGGGCTGCTTAGCCAAGGTCAGAAGTTTTAGCGGAGTTTCATCCTGCGGTTCGCTCAAGTCAGAAATGACACCTCCATCTTTAGGGTGGGCCTGGAGTTTTAGATAGATAGATAGATAGATAGATAGATAGATAGATAGATAGATAGATAGATAGATAGATAGATAGATAGATAGATAGATAGATAGATACTTTATTAATCCCAAGGGGAAATTCACATTAATTTTTCATATTTTATAGCGGCCGCACCATAAGGGGCAGAGTCAGCTGACCTCGCCGGGTGGTTTCTCAGCACTGTGAAGAAAGAAGGAGATGACAGTGTTAGTGATAGTGCCCCCTCTCGTCCCGGTGGGATATTACATACAGTACAGTCGTGGCCAAAAGTTTGGAGAATGACCCAGGTGTTGGTTTTCACACTCCAATAATCTGCGCATTATGACAGACTGCCCAAATGACACTGGATTTCATGACAGTCTGTGTCCATGAGGAAAGGACGTGCCCTGTGATGAAGCTGCTTCTCAACTTGAGCTTCTTGTAGCCAGATGGAGCTTTTGAGATGCAGGAATTTCAATTAGGATAAAGCGTCTTTAGACATCTTCTTGCGTTATCGGGGTCTCCCAATACAGACCATGAGGTGTTAACATTTGAGAGACCACATCAACACATGGAGTGTTGTGTGCAGTTCTGGTCACCCCGGTACAGTCGTGGCCAAAACTTTTGAGAATGACCCAAGTGTTGGTTTTCACAAAGTTTGCTGCTTCGGTGTTTTTCAGTCTTTTTGTCAGATGTTTCTATGGTGTACTGAAGTAGAATTTCAAGCATTTCATAAGTTTCAAAAGGCTTTTATTGACAATGACATGAAGTTTAAGCAAAGACTCCATATTTGCAGGTCTTTTTCAAGACCTCTGTAATTCGCCCTGGCAGGCTGGCAATCAACTTCTGGGCCAAATCCTGTCTGATGGCAGCAGCCCATTCTTGCAGAATCAATGCTTGGAGTTTGTCAGAATTGGTGGGTTTATGTTTGTCCACCCGCCTCTTGAGGATTGACCACAAGTTCTCAATGGGGAGTTTCCTGGCCATGGACCCCGAATGTTGATGTTTTGTTCCCCGATCTACCTAGTTCTCACTTTTGGCTTATGGCCCGGTGCTCCATCATGCTGGATTGTTCATTGTTGGTCACCAAACTGTTCTTGGATGGTTGGGAGAAGTTGCTCTCGGAGGATGTTTTGGTCCCATTCTTTATTCATGGCTGTGTGTGTGAGTGAGTGAACCCACTGCCTTGGCTGACATGAGTGGTCTCAGGGTGCTCTACTGTTGGCCTGACACAGGACTGATGGTAGCGCCGCTCACCTTTTCTTTTTTCCGGATGCCCCAAACAATCGGAAAGGGGATTCATCAGAGAAAATGACTTGACCCCAGCAGTCCTCAGCAGTATCAGCCTGTCCCTGATGGCTTCTTTGCTGCCCTTCTTGACACCCACCAGGCCCTCCTCCAAAAGTCTTCACCTCACTCACACCTGCCTGCTGACATTCCAGAGCCAGCTCTGCACTGGTGGTGCCCACAGCTCAATCAACTTTAGGAGATGCTCCTGGTGCTTGCAGGACCTTCTTGGGCGCCATGAAGCCTTCACAACAGCAGTGGAAATGGGTTTTTTTGGGATTAAGTTCATTTTAATGGCAAAGTGGGACTTTGAAATTAAGTGCAATTCATGTGATCCCTCTTCAGAACATTCCGGAGCAGATGCAAATTGCCATCATAAAAACGGAGGCAGCAAACTCTGTGAAAATTCATATGTGTGTCATTCTCAAAAGTTTTGTCCACGGCTGTACCTTGACTAGAGAATGTAAGGAGGTCCTCTAACACGCATGTGTGAGATTAGTTATTCCAATAAAGAACTGTCAGAAAGAAAGAGGTGACGTCATCAACGTAAGGTGCAAGTCAGGGACCAACCTGCGCAGGGCACACTGGCACATACAGAACAAGTTTAGAATCATCCAGTAATGCAACCTTTGCAGGGCCAGCTCTACCATTCTAGGGGAACTAGGAACCAAGGGTGGCAAAATTTGGGATGGTGGGGGGCAGGCAGCATTTTTTAAAGAATTCCGACTCTGACTTACAAACACTTGGACTCGAGGCAACTGTCCAGTTCCCATTAACCTGATTATATTCTTTTCTATTATTTTTTACATTCTAGAGAAGTTTGGTCTTAACATCTGCCGGCCTACCAAACTTGACTTACCTTCCAAATCTGGATGCACCATCCTCAGGTTCTCAGAGGTTCTCTTAACAAGAAACAGCCTTGTTTCTTTATTTTCTTTAGGAGCAGGTTTGTATTTGTAGTTCTGTCGAAAAACATGGTTTGGCAAAAACCATAGGCCACCACATCGCTAATAATAATAAGTAAAATAAAATGAAATGATCGAAACGGCAACAGTGCCGCAGCTCTTGACTGCATTGCTGAAGACTGATTTAATCCAAACTATAATCATCTCCATAATGAGCTTACATTAAAAAATGTGTTACAACCTGGCAAATATCGTGTTCCGTTGTTCAACACCATCTATGACATTCGCTCTTGCCAGGCTTAAAAAGTTCTCCATAGCCCAACTCTCACTGGAAAATCTCTCAGAGATCATGAATTGATTGGTTAGATATATTGCATTATTTGCATATGTTAGCAAGGATATGGTAAATGGGAGTACTGAGCAAATGTTTAAAGGTAATCATTATACTTCAGTTTCATTGATTGTTTGATTATATTAAGCTTGTCAATGCATTTCAATAACCTCAATGAAAAAGATATGTTGTAAAAAGACAAGGGTTCAACAGAGAAAATGTTGAGGAGTCGGCCGTCAAACCCCGTTTAATAGAGTTGGTTATTTTTAGTAAGCAAATAAACAGACACATGCAGGTGCAAACATTTTGCTTGTGATGTGCCATTTGTTGGAATGACAAATACAATGCATTTTCTTACTACAAATATTTGGGATGCACCATCTGTTGGAAAGATATATGCAATGCATACAACTGTTTTATGCCATTTGGTACTGGATTTATGTAGCAGTGTTAATGTTTGTGATGCGCCATCTGTAGGAAAGAGAAATGCATTGTATTTTATTGCTACAAATGTTTGGGATGTGCCATCTATTGGAAAGACAAATGCAATGCATATGTCTGTGTTATATGCCTATTGGTATGAGACTTGTAAAAGCAGTGTTAATGTTTGGGATGCGCCATCTGTTGGAAAGAGAAATGCAATACATATGTCTATGTCATACGCCTATTGGTATGAGACTTGCAAAAGGAGTGTTAATGTTTGGGATGCGCCATCTGTTGGAAAGGGGAATGCATTGTATTTTATTGCTACAAATGTTTGGGATGCGCCATCTGTTGGAAAGACAAATGCAATGCATATGCCTATGTCATACGCCTATTGGTATGAGACTTGTAAAAGGAGTGTTAATGTTTGGGATGCGCCATCTGTTGGAAAGAGAAATGCATTGTATTTTATTACTACAAATGTTTGGGATGCGCCATCTGTTGGAAAGAGAAATGCATTGTATTTTATTACTACAAATATTTGGGATGCACCATCTGTTGGAAAGAGAAATGCATTGTATTTTATTCCTACAAATGTTTGGGATGTGCCATCTATTGGAAAGACAAATGCAATGCATATGTCTGTGTTATATGCCTATTGGTATGAGACTTGTAAAAGCAGTGTTAATGTTTGGGATGTGCCATCTGTTGGAAAGAGAAATGCAATGCATATGTCTGTTATATGCCAGTTGGTATGGGATTTGTGTAGCAGTATTAATGTTTGTGATGCATCATCTGTCGGAAAGAGAAATCCATTGTATTTTATTACTACAAATGTTTGTGCTGCACCATCTGTTGGAAAGAGAAATAAATGCATTGTATTTTATTATTACAAATGTTTGGGATGCGCCATCTGTTGAAAAGACAATTGCCATGCATATGTCTATGTTATATACCATTTGGTATAGGATTTGCATAAGCAGTGTTAATGATTGTGATGCCCCATCTGTTGGAGTGAAAAATTTAATGAATTGTATTACTACAAATGTTTGTGATGTGCCATTTGTTGGAATAACAAATGCAATGCATATGTGTCTGTTATAGGGCATTTAGTGTGGAATTTGTAAAAAGCAGCATTACTGTTTGTGAGGCGTCATCTGTTGGAGTGACAAATGCAATGAATTTCATTAATACAAATGTCTGTGATGCACCTTCTGTTGGAATGACAGACATAGCAACTGGATGGAAACACAGACAGTTATCCTTTTATTAAGGTAAATTTACAAATCTGCTGAACTGATGGATTATAAGAGTACATGGAGGAAAAAGAGCCAGATTATGAAACGGCATAAAAAGTTCACCTAGGAGAAACCCAGTTTTGATAAAGACAAGAATACCTGTTGGATAATTCTTGCAAATTGGGTCAGAAATGGTGGTGTGTAATACCGGAGCACCTCGGAGCACCTCCTGTCCTGTCCTCCTTCCTGTTGACCCCTCTACACAAGAGACTTCCAGCACAATACCAGCGTTTGACACCTACAGACATTTTCATTTTTTGGGCTGCATTGATAATGGAGACAACTTGGGAGTACAGGAAAGTCATGGAGGACTTTGTCTTGTGCTGCAGGAACAACAACCTGCAGCTCAACATCAGCAACACAAAAGAACTGCTGGTGGATTTCAGGCGTGCCAAAGAGCCCCTGAGACCAGACACCATTTAGGGGGAGGACAGAGAAATGGTGCAGAGATACACATGAAGAACAAACTGGACTGGTCTGACAGCACAAGAAGGGTCAAAGCAGAATGGACTTGTTAAGAAGACTCGAGTCTTTTGATGTCTGCAGCAAGCTGCTTAGAAATGTTCTACCAGTACATAGTAGCCAGTGTGGTGGGGAATCAATCTGAGCTCAAAAGAAGCACAACACCTGAGTAAACTCATCAAGAAAGCCTGCGCCATCTCGGGGTGAACCCTGGACACACTGAAAGCTGTTGGGTAAAAGAGGATGGCGAGAAAATTGGATGCAGTCATGAAAACTCCCCACCAGGTGGCGCTGTCTCTGAGCTGTTTTAGCCACAGGCTCATTCCACCACAGTGTGCGAAGAAGCCTTTCTGAGGGTCTTTCTCTGTCGGGTGCTTTCCCGAATGAGCTCATTTTGTACTTGTATCTGTACAATATTCATTTATTGATCGATTGTTTCTATTATTTGTTCTGTGCGTCTGTATTCTTGTATTATTTTTATGTTCCTGCTGCTGTATACGTTTGAATTTCCTCCTGGGCTTAATCATTTTAGTCTAATCTAAAACGTATCACCTCTTATTTTGTTTGCGGAAACAGAAACCCCTCTGCTTTGTTTTAGCACCTCGGCAGCAGACTCCTTATATATTTTTGTCATTTGGATTTCCTAACGCGTTTCCGCCACATTCCGTGGGTGTTATGTGACCCGCCTCATCCCGCAGTAACACACGATAAGACGGCGACACCCGTCGGCACGGACGCGCATCTGCCAGGCTCAAACGGATTGTCAGCCTCAGGCACAATGACAATGACAAGTCTTGAGTGAGAACGAAAAGAAAATGACAACTGCAGCGCTTCTCCAAATGAGTGATGGTGGTGGGCCTGGCGCTCCCGCCCACCCATTCTTCTGTCCCGGTGCAGGTTTTTGTTCCCCAGCAGTTTCACAAGTGGTGAGCCATTTAACCTCTGAACTGATCTCCTCTAAATAGCTGCTGTTTTTCTTCTTCTTACTGTTCAGTCGGAAAAGCACAGCAGTGCAACGTTTACATTTGTAAGAATTTGGAAATATTTTTGCTATAGCTTTAAAGTCTTGGAACATTTGTTGTTTTTCATTTGCTCCCTTCATTTTGTCTTAATAATGGCAGCACAGACACCTGCACAAACACCACGAACGCTGAGAGGCATCACACCCACTGACGTGCGCTTCAGTAAATAACGGATTAAATAACCGCAACACCTGGGAACGCCCAATGAAAACCAAGGCGATGATAAAAAGGTCAAAAATCAACAAAGACGTCTCCGTGTGCCATACTTTATATAAACACTTGGTACATTTTAATATAAATTTGCCAAACTTAATTTTATAATTTCTACATTGACGCCAAAAACATAGAACCCGATAAACGGCAGCTTGCTTAAAGGAACACTCCACCCAAAGCTGAACATTTTTATTGTGGTGTTCAGAAGACGCTCAGATTCACACGATCTTAGAACAGCGATATGTTTATTTTTATTTCGGGGACCCCAGGAACACAACCAGCCTTGACCCCACTCGCAGATTATCACACAGTGACACGTAAAGTTGCGACACAAATGAACAGGTTTGTGTGTCCAGAGCAATCTGATTGGTCAGACTGGCTTTGGTGACGCAATCAAAAGAGGAAGGGCGAGGAGTAAAAGCAGCCGAGGCCCGCGGAGATCGTCGCCTTTAAAGACAGCAAAGTATAAAACGGGACGGGAGGAGAAAAGGGCGCCAGTCTGAGTAGCAGGCTTCCTGGGGAGACGGTCTAGTGATTCGTCTGTCGAACTGCTCATATTTGCAGTTGACATCACACTGATAGGCCTCATTTCAAACAATGATGAGTCCATACACTGACAAGAGATGTAACATCTAATACTGTGGTGCTGCCATAACGTTCAAAAAACTCGAGAGGAGATGGTCATAGATTTCAGGAGTCACCTGCTCACCTATCACTTGCTGTAAATGGATCAGCCGTTGGGATGACAGAATCATTTGTTTCTGTGTACTGTGCCGTCACAAAACCTTAAGTGGGGAAAATAACATCACATACATTACTAAGAAAGCCCAGCGGACATTGTTCTTTTTGCATCAGCTGAGGACATTCAATCTCCCGCATGTAATATTGGTTCAGTTCTACTGGGCCATCAAGTTCATTCTGACCTCATCTACAACTGTCTGGTTTGGTGCTGCCTCTGTTCAGGATCAGGCCGATCCGCAGCTCATCATCAAAGCCTGCGAGAGGATCGTAGGCTGTAACTTACCACGCACTGAAGTCCTCTGTGAGTCCGGGGTAAGGAAATCATTGCTGATCTGACAGAACAGGAGACGCCCCGATTAAGAAGCAAACATCTTTGTGCAGTGAAAGTTAAAACAACATGTCAACCTAAACAGTTTCTTTCCAAGTCCAGTTATTTTAGCTAATTAGGTCTGAACTTCTACTCAGCATCTATGTACACCTGCCCACTAGCCTGCCTGGACTATCGCTTTATTTTTTGTATTGCCCTTGTATGCTGCATCATATTTGATGATCTTCTATTTCTTTTGTATTACATGTTGTTCTTTGTATGTTTGGACCCATAATACGGGACATCAGACTCTAATCACTGGTGCTTTATCCATCACCAGACACTTTCTGTGGTTACTGGTCACCCTATGTATCACATTTACTTCACATAATACTGTGAACACTGCACTGTGTTTACTACTCTGGATTGGTAATATACCTCTATTTATGGTATTTTATGGTTTTAAGTTTTCATTTGATATATGTGTTTTAGTTATTTAATCTAAATGTACTTGTTTTAATTTTGCTGTGAGCTGCTGTAACACCTAAATTTCCCTTTGGTGATTTACTGTCGAGACAAATTCCTAGTACACATTAGTGTAACTGGCCAATACAGTGAACCGATTCTGAAGTATATAAAAAAAGAAACCCCACACATGCAAATCCCACTTGGTTTTCCCCAAACACAATAACTAAAATCTGATAAAATACCAATTAAAAAAAAATCAACGACAAACAAGACAATACAAAGTCCGGCAGTTTCAGATGCTGAATGAAGAAGGTGCTAAATGAACCAAAGTCCCAAGTGAGCAAAACGGCTTTCTGTGTCTTATGTAAAAGTTTTATCCTACTGTACTGTGATGGGGTGGAGGTGAAGAACTGCAGGTGTTGGAAGCACGTTTACTGTACCAACTAACAGTGAAACTTCAGTTTTTTAAAATGCAAGATACTCCTTTCACACCAGCACTGAATACGTTTGTGAAACTCTTTAAATTGCCATAAAGCTCATTTCAACTTATAAAAAGTTCCTAAACATGAACACCACAAATGGAAGTTTTTTTTTTCCCCTTTAAATTTATTCGGTACACATAACAAAATTAAGCCTTGACAGCAAACTTGCGAATCGAGTACAGTCGCTGTTTTCTCTGCTGCTTCCTGGTCCTTAAGCCGGCTTCGTACTTGGTAAGCCTGCGACGCATGGCACGGGTCTTCTTAGGCCTGAGGTCCAAAGGCTTGTATTTCTTCCCCTAAAATAAAGGAATAGAAAAAATTAAAGCCCACTGAAATACTAAATCTATCATTTTCAGATCTTTTAACTATTTCTATTTTTTTTTTTTAAACGTGGAACTACAGCACAAAGTGGCATTACTCTTAATTAAAGAGCGACAACATGTACCATCTGACCAGTAGGTTTAATAAAAGGCCATCAGCCTGCAAACTGCTCAGGAGGAGTTGCTTTAGCAAGAATCCATTCACACTGAATCTACTGAAATGTCATCAGTGCTGAGTGACTCGTCTTGCAAGAGGCATTAGCAAAAGTAAACATCAGTGATCAGAACAATTAAAGACTACACAACGCAAAAAGAACAAAAAATCCATGTACAAGTTTTAATTTCATAGACTCATTTTAGTCAAGTGCATACTTTCTACTTGTGTTTGCCCTAAGAATACCAAGCAGGAGACTCAAATTTATGCCAAGTTTATTGTTAACCCCCAGAAGAGATCAACCGGCATCTCAGGAGAGAACAGTGAGAGGCTGAATGGACCCACTTAAAGAACTCTGAGGAGGAGGAGGCTTTGAGGAACTGCAGCTAAATGACTGCTGGTGCCAATCACTCGTGACCAGTTGGTGTTCACTGACAGCGCGTTAACTGGAGAATCCCGCAATGCCACAGAGTGCAACAAGGCAGCAAACACGTGGGCAAAGCAAAGGCCTGTGGGTTAAGGTGTACAGTGATGCCAGCTATCCATTAAGACACTCTTAGGGGTAGGTGAGGAGTCCCCCAGGCTGTTCTCAGCAATGGTGTTAGTGACCTCTAGTAGGGAATACGGCCAAATAATTAAACACTTTGAAGGTCATCAAACCAAAGTGAGAACAGCCAGAAACATCAAGTTACTGCACATTCTCAATGCACCCATTTGTGATTTTCATCAGATGGGCTATAAAAGGTGCAGCCGACTATCTCCAGTCACATGTCAATTTACAGAATGCATCTTCTAGGCTCAGTCTAGACAGAATACATGTGTATAAATGAGAGGGAGGTCAGTGAAATGGTGAGAATGCAAGAAGTAGAGTTGGCGAAGGTAAACGAGTTTAAATACTTGGGATCAACAGTAATGAGGGAAGAATGGAGCGGGAGGTTGACAGACAGATCGGTGCGGCATCTGCAGTAATGCAGGCTCTGCAATGGTCCGTCATGGTGAACAGAGAGCCAAGCCAAAAGGCAAGGCTGTCGATTTACCAGTCGATCTATGTTTCTACCCTCACCTATGGCCACAGGCTTTGGGTAGTGACCAGAAGAGCAAGACCGCAGATACAAGCACCCAAAATGAGTTTTCTCCACAGGGTGGCTGGACTTTCCCTTAGATATAGGGTGAGGAGGTCAGTTATCCGGGAAAGACTCGGAGTAGAGTCGCTGCTCCTCCGCATTGAGAGGAGTCAGTTGAGGTGGTTCGGGCATCTGGTCAGGATGCCCCCTGGACGCCTCCCTAGGGGGGGTGTTCCAGGCATGCCCCATGGGGCAGACCCAGGACACGCTGGAGGGATTATATCTCCCGGCTGGCCTTGGAACGCCTCGGGGTCCTCCGAGAGGAGCTGGCCCGGGGAGAAGGAGGTCTGGGCTTCCCTGCTTAGGCTGCTGCCTCTGCAACCCAACCTCAGATAAGCGGTAGATAATGGATGGATGGGATCAACAGTACAGAGTAATGGGGATTGTGGAAGAGAAGTGAAAATGAGTGCAGGCAGGGTGGAATGGGTGGAGAAGAGTGTCAGGAGTGATTTGTGACATATGGTATCAGCAAGAATGAAAGGGAAGGTCTACAGGATGGTAGTGAGACCACCTATGTTATATGGGTTGGAGACAGTGGCACTGACCAGAAAGCAGGAGACCGAGGTAGAGGTAGCAGAGTTAAAAGATGCTAAGATTTGCATTGGGTGTGACGAGGATGAACAGGATTAGAAATGAGGACATTAGAGGGTCAGCTCAAGTTGGACGGTTTGGAAACAAAGTCAGAGAGGCGAGATTGTGTTGGTTTGGACATGCAGAGGAGAGATGAGGGGTATAATGAGAGAAGGGTACTAAGGATAGAGCTGCCAGGGAAGAGGAAAAGAGGAAGGCCTAAGAGAAGGTTTATGGATGTGGTGAGAGAGGACATGCAGGTGATGAGTGTGACAGAACAAGATGACAAGGACAGAGAGATATGGAAGATGATCTGCTGTGGAAACCCTTGACAGGAGCAGCTGAAAGGAGAAGAAGTTCTTCTAGGCTCAGTCGGACTCATCTCCAGGTTTAATGGAGTTTCCTTCCAGTCACGACAAGATGCTGCAGCATCTCCATAACAAGCCCATCATTCTCTCCTCATCTGCAGGCAAGAGGGAAGGATCTGTGCAGTAAAGCAGTTTACGTCTCTTGAGATCTTGTTGCAGACTTAGTGCAGTGAAACTAAGTGCAGACTGAGATGAACTGTGGATGCCAATTATTGATAATGGCAATTTGGCCAATTTAAATCTGCATGTTAAGCAGGACTGAGCATTTAAATATGAAATTCAGTTTGGAGAGGTCAAATTCAGGGTAGTGAGCAATGAAACAATTATGGAATTTTAGGGCAGTGTATTATCATCTAAAAAGAAATCTCAGTATGGCAGAGTGTCTCATACAGCTACGTTTACATGCTTCCTTAGTTCTTGTCCCTCTAACAAATTTAGTGAGAAGCAGGATAACAAAGGTCAATGGACAACATGTAAAAACAATTCAGGATGTGCCTTAAGACAGCGGCATATTACGGGATTTCTACTCGGAGGGCACGTCATACGACTGCAGCTGCTAGACATCTCTGTGCCTTGTGGAGGTCGTTACACAACTCGATATCTCACAGGGGATGACTTTTCAACTCAGTTTCAATTTTGCAAAGACACCTTAGCTTGCTATGTTTTGACAGCCAATGAACAAGCTGCCTTGACAGTGGGGCTGCCTACACAAATGCTTTCCAGGTGTGGCAAGATCTGCTGTAGTCTTACCACACCAAACCCATAGGACGTTTCCAATCTGTTTTAATACGATCAAACACAAGTCAGTCTTGCCTATCCTTTGTTTGTGTGGTGTAAAATGCACGCTGTTCCTTGCAGCTGCTCTATATGCGAGTACTTCTAGGATGTCGGCTCTCAAACACAAAAGGCTGTCCCTACAATTTAAGACAGCAATCATACCGATTTGATTTTGTTTGGGGTGAGTCAAATGCCAGTCTGATGGAGACACAGGAGATGTCACACCACATGATTGGAAGTAAACAGGAGTGCAGCACGACTGCCCAAGGCAAGCTAAAATGATGTAACTGACGTCTATTAATGGGGGCTTAAATTGTACATTTAGAGCTTTTCAAATAACATACTGTGGTGTAAGATACCACCTACTGACAGCTGAATGAGCAATATTAAGGGGTCTGCTATGGCACCTCCTCTAGCAATTGGCCCAGCTTCACTATGTTTCCCAGCCTTTGGCCCAAACTCTAGCACATTTGCAGACTTCGGTTACATACACTTTTCTAAACAGCTAAAGGTTAATCGCCACAGAGCAGTGCACAATAACAGTGCTGCATTTTTAACACCAGGATTCGCATTGCTTGTCCCCATTAAACAAACCAGTATGTTCCATGGTTTCCTGTACATTATGCAGGCAAGGCCTCTTTGTTAGGCTATTGAGGTCAAAAGTTACTGTTTATTTCAGGTAAACAGTTTACGAATACCTAAGACGATCGTTGCAATGTTCACATTTTAGGCCAGCTATTACCTAAAACCTGTGTCACATTAGAAATTTTCAGTCCCCATGCGTTCCCAGTCACCTAATGCGACATACACACCAACTCACGACGATAAAATCAAACAGATTTGATGTTGTCTTTATTCTTACTGATGGGCTGTGTGTGCTGGAGAGTCAACCACCAATTAATGCTTATCTGGGGATAAAATGCATAGAAGGCAGGGACAAGGAATAAAAAACACGGGCGTTCACAACCTTGAAAAGAAGAGACTTATCTTTAATGTTACCTATTTTGTTTTAAAACAAAACTGTGGTGGGGAAGGGGTGGGCTGAGACTGCAATTGAACTTGGCACTGCTACTGTGCTAGCCCCATTAGGCAGCATGGGGGGGGCTTTGGACATCACAAACGAAACACAAGCTTGTCCGTATGATGCCTCATGTTTTAGACACCTTGACAGAAAGGAAAAAACACAATAAAAGGGCTGAGAATGCTGCTGAACTCGCCTGACCTGTTGACCTTTTATAGAGCGCCGGCTCTGTCAAGCAACACGCTATTGGCTGTCCAAAAAATAGGCGGCATGACAGTAGGCACATGATCACTAAATGTAACATGGGCAGCAATTTTCCGTCATTTAAACTGACATGGTCCGGCAGTGCAATCGGCCACTGCAGTTGGGATATTTTGACATACCCCACAACTACAAGTCACATAATGTGACATCGGCTTCAGCAGACCAAATAAACCGCTCTATAACATGAAACCTGCCATTTTTAGTTAAACATTCACTACACTACTCCCACACAAAGGACAGTTTCATTATAAAACAAAAAAAAGACTTGACATACGGTAGGGCACAATCATGGGCCGAGACAAAGTCATTTGAATGTGACCATCTGATAAATTCTAAGACCTCTAATTTAAAAAAAAGGCCAACTAAATGTCAAAAGTCTGTTAGAAATTAAATGATCAAAGGTACAAGCTGGGAAACAGGGCTACTACCTCTACAACAGGACTACAAGACTTTTTTAATGAGCCAAAACTGCACTTTTTAAATACATATTCCATTTCTTTTTCTATTTTATTATGATGGAACAAAGGTATCTGTGGATATCTGGCCAGATGTTAGGGTGTTGTTATTTGAACTTTTTTTCACACCCTGCTCAGATCCAAGATGGAGCATGCTGCATCTTTTTGTCTTTGCTACTGTTGTAACTAGTAGCCAATTACTGGTGCTAATGGAGTTTCTTATGCCTTCATTTTACTTGACTTTGATTTTTAAGATTTACAACCCTTCCTTAACTGGCAGTCAAACAATAGTGAGAGGTAAAGCTCAGTGTCTTAAACAGAGTTGCTGGAGGGCCACTACCTTCTCTCCAATTTCTTGCTTTACAATACTTACTGTTAATGAAACACCTTTATGTAATTCTATGGCTTATTACAGTGATCCCTCGCTATATCGCGCTTCGCCTTTCGCGGCTTCACTCTATCGCGGATTTTATATGTAAGCATATTTAAATATGTATCGCGGATTTCTGAGGACAATGGGTCTTTTAATTTCTGGTACATGCTTCCTCAGTTGGTTTGCCCAGTTGATTTCATACAAGGGACGCTATTGGCAGATGGCTGAGAAGCTACCCAACTTACTTTTCTCTTTCTCTCTCTTGCGCTTTCTCTGATCCTGACGTAGGGGGTGTGAGCAGGGGGGCTGTTCGCACACCTAGACGATACGGACGCTCGTCTAAAAATGCTGAAAGATTATCTTCACGTTGCTACCTTCTGTGCAGCTGCTTAGTGAAGCGACATGCTGCATGGTGCTTTGCATACTTAAAAGCTCGAACGGCACATATTGATTTTTGCATGTTTGTTTTTCTCTGTCTCTCTCTCTCTCTCTCCCTGCTCCTGACTGAGGGGGTGTGAGCTGCCACCTTCAACAGCTTTGTGCCTCGGTGCTTCGCATACTTAAAAGCCCTATTGATTTGTTTGCTTTCTATGTCTTTATGACAGTCTCTGCTCCTGACGCACACTCCTTTGAAGAGGAAGATATGTTTGCATTCTTTTAATTGTGAGACAGAACTGTCATCTCTGTCTTGTCATGGAGCACAGTTTAAACTTTTGAAAAAGAGACAAATGTTTGTTTGCAATGTTTGAATAACGTTCCTGTCTCTCTACAACCTCCTGTTTTTCTGCGCAAATCTGTGACCAAAGCATGACAATATAAAAATAACCATATAAACACATGGTTTCTACTTCGCGGATTTTATTTCGCGGGTGGCTCTGGAACGCAACCCCTGCGATGGAGGAGGGATTACTCTATTGCCCCCATTCTATCATACCTGACATTTCTAAAAGTGCTGATTTTTTTTTCTGTTCCCATAAAGATTATACCAGCACTTTACAGAAAGATGTTCATCTATTACATACAATAATTGATTTCATACAAAGCATTCTTAAGTGCTGAGCTACCATCTGTCCCACACCACT
The DNA here is from genome assembly GCF_900747795.2 of Erpetoichthys calabaricus. Lineage (NCBI taxonomy): Eukaryota > Metazoa > Chordata > Cladistia > Polypteriformes > Polypteridae > Erpetoichthys > Erpetoichthys calabaricus. The sequence goes on along the minus strand of NC_041402.2, from coordinate 9,544,009 downwards.
GTTACGCTTTTCTTAAATAAGACAAGCCTCTTGCCTGATAAAATTTCTGCTTGATAGGTATTTCTTTACAAGTACTTAACAAAAAAGTTGAACATGTACTGCCTCTATCTTAAAAGAACTAGATTTTTCAAACATCTGCAAAGCTTTGGTATTGTTGCCACTGAAGACTAATGAACATTAGCAGGGGCACACCTTGATTTCTCACTAATTAGGGTGTACTGCCACATGGTTACTTGTGTCTTTAAAGTTCTCTTTATTAAATGCACCTTGAAGCATTCTAAAGTGTCAGTAACAGTTTTATACAAAGGTTAATATTTGTCTTCTGATAGATAATTACAGCTCTCCAAAACCAGAACTGTGCACAACTGGCATCTTAGCACATCATATTTGTAACAAATATAAAACTACCATCTGGTATACACTTCCAGACACATGGGTCGAAATCCTATGCTTGAAATGTGTTCAAGGACTCTTATTTGGACTTTCCCTTTATATACAATAGCTCTATATCTCATATAAAATGGAGTGAAAATGTGTAGTTTTTAATAGAATTACACCTCTTGGGCATTGCTGAACTTTCAACATGAATGATTTTGCTCAATCAATGTGCTTCAAGTATATCAAGATTTGTCCAATCTTCACAAGTTTATAAAATAAATGATCTTGACTGCTGATGCCCCTGACATGTTCTAAGATTAAATATGCTTATCTTCAGAATGTACTTTTATTAGCTCTGTCAAGTCCCTTTGTGTCAGTTTCAACAAAAATAATCACCACATGATTTCAGAAGTACCAGATTTTATAAGTAATTCAGGGCAAATACAACTACATGTTTGTAGAACAATGCAGTGTCATTTTCTAGCCCAATTAATCCAGACCAGGGTCGCCCTGGGGAGCTGGAGCGTATCCCAGCTAGCATTATGCACAAGGCAGGAACAAACCCTGGACAGGACACCAGATTGACCAATAATCCTTTATCTATTCAAGTTACTCACATAACAGCAATCTGAGATAAAAGCAATCATTGTTTTTTTTTTTACTAATCATCTCTTACTATTTACATAAAATTCAAATATGAATGCAACAGCCCTAGCTCACGCTGTACCAGACATTGTTCATACAGAACGATGCCTGCAAAGTTATGGTTTCACATCACACACTTCGCTTTACTCAATAAGAAAAGCAAAATTAATCCAAATACCTCACTTAGGCAGAATTATGAATTGAAATTTCAGCAATCATGCTCCACCAATCCAAATAAACTGTTCAGAGGCTATTTATCATGTTATGAGTGTTCAGTGCTCTATTTACAGTACCTTAATGCTTTTATTTTTTTATTCTTTTGCATTTATATAGCACTTTTCTCACTACTCAAAGCGCTCAGCAATTGCAGGTTAAGGGCCTTGCTCAGGGGCCCAACAGAGCAGAGTCCCTATTGGCATTAATGGGATTCGAACCGGCAACCTTCTGACTGCCAGTGCATATCCCTAGCCTCAGAGCCACCACTCTGCCACTCTTAGCAGCAAGGCATTTTGTGATGGAACCATCATAACAGATGCACAAAAAAAATCTTACAATTCAAAATGGCCCTGCTGTTTACTTACTAATTTAACACACTCAAGTGGACAGTAAACTAATTGAAAATTGTCAGGTTAACGAGTATAAACAGGGTCCATGCTGTAGGAAACACAGATATCCAATTTCTACTTACTTTGTAGAACTTCCTCAGGTTCTCTTTCTGTGTCTGGTTAATGACAGTCAGAACACGAGCAATTGACTTACGAACAACACGGCTGAAGAAAAAAAAAAGTAAATTTTAAATAATGCAAGAGGTAAAGAAACACTTCGTTTTAGAAAAAAATGATAAAACAAATTTTCTCAAGTCAAAAATCAAATTAGTTTTTTGTATTAAAAGAGGCTGGACACTTCCAGCTCAAACTTTTTTTTTTTTTTTTTTTTTTTTTTTTTTTAAATAAAAGTTTTAGAAATGCCATAACAGGTGAGAAAGCTATCTGAACAACAAATTTTATGAAATTACTCAAAGTTATTCATATTTTCTAAACATTTTTTAACAGTGCGTTGGTCTGATTCAGATCTTGTACATTGTGGCTTAAAATGCCTTATGTGACAAGCTGTGTAGGACCTTCAGCATTCTATACTTACTAAATTTTAAATGAGGAAAGCAGCAAAGAAGACTTTGCAGAACTGTACTAGATGAGATGACAATGGGCAAGTGAACACATTAGTTAACCAATAGCCAAGAAACTTGTGGAGATTGTGAGCTAAAGTGTTCTTCTAAATTAATTCATTATTAATTCAGACATAATCAATTGAGTTTTCAATTAAATGTAAACAGTCATTAAGTTATGTATGACCAATTATCCTTTTCTTCTGAAATGACATAGGGATAAAATTATGAATCAGTCAAAATAAAACGACTGTACACTAGAAACAATCAAATAAAGTACTGAACGGTTCAGTAAGTTGTACAAATGCTTTCACTTGACTGTTCTAGATATGCAGCTCTCTAAGAATCATAAACCTAGATATGCAGCTCTCTAAGAATCATAAACCAAGCAACTTGAACTGTTCATCTCATTATATACTGTATATGCAGCCATGTTTTATTCAGTCTTTTCATTGCACACCATGAAACATTTATCACTTTTTTTTATTATTTTTTTTTTGTTTTTGGCTGCATAGCATGAATGTAACAATGGAGGGAATGATACTGCTAGGAGTACTCAAATTAAGATTTTTAAATGATATAATAAATCAGCAAGACAATGATTTGGACCAAATCATTTAAATCACTTTGGTGAACTAGAACAGCCATCTCAACAAGAGAAAGCACTCGAGCAGACTTGGAGAGAAAATGCAAACTGAATACAGACAGCAACTGATTTTGCTGGGGAATGAAATTAAGTAAAACGAGGTACAATGGAACATCCAACATTAAAATCAATAACACTGCATCCATAATCTAGGGATAATCTAAAACATTTGTATTTACAATAATCCAACAGTCATTCATTTTCATTTGTACTTACATTTTAGAAAGCTTGGATGCAGCTCCACCAGTCACCTTGGCGACACGGAGTTGAGACAACTCTATCTTCAAGTCATCAAGCTGCTTCAGCAATTCCTCCTTCTTCTTACCACGCAAATCTCGTGCCTTAATCTTTGCCTGAACCAGAAATGACAAAAGGGACAGTTCTTTAAATTTGAAAAGAGAAAGGTTCACATTTGTTTTTGTTGCTGAACGCCACAGATGAAAGCAGCATTTTATAAAGGGGTACTGGCACTGCAGTGCAAGCAAACTACAACACCACAAGGGTGAGTACATGGAGTAAAATCAAGTTCTATCTAAAATGCCTTTTGGGAGTCTTTCAAAAAACTAACTTTTGGCATAGTTGAAATTGCAAACACGAGACTAAATCACACCACACACATTTTCATCCAATATAAAACACAAAATCAAACAAGCAAATAATGGAGCAAGAACACGGCACCTTAAACTAAATTGGATTATGCAAGATAGGTCATCAGAGTTTTGAACATTCAAAACATGCTCACTACCCAAATTAAAGAAGCATGGTCTTCTGGGGGGGGGGGGGGGGGGGGGGGGGGGGGGGGGGGGGGGGGGGGGGGGAGTCTGCCCCTACCCTTTCTTATATAGTTCCTCTGTTGTAAGAGTCCAGTCCATCTTGTCACTGACTTGGACACTCAAGTACTTGTGGAATTTACAACTGCTTATTTGGCAGACATTTTTATCCAAGGCGCCAAGAGGCAAAATTCACCAATAGACTCCTATACTCTGTTCATACGAATCCAACTTAAAAAAACGATGTGTCAGAGAAGGCTGCTACAAGTGAGTACAAGTTTCTATGACTGGAAAAACAGCCAAATGAATCAACTATGAATGTGATGTAACCAAAATAATTCCAAAAGACTTAAATAATGTAGTTGTTTATAATTTTGGTTATATCCACGTAGGGTGGATTTTATGCTGGGGAAAAGCTTTAAAAGACAACATTTAGAGAAGTCAGAAGTTTTCCTCTTTTTAGTAATTATGGTATATATTTGAGGGTGTCAGTTCTTATTGCTGTTAATATTCCATAAACTTCTGTAAAGCAAAATTACCCCCACCCCCTTGGGAAAAATAAAATACTATCTAAACGAGGACAACCAGCACCAAGGAGGATCAACTCAATACCAACAGTACATGAAAGAATATAAAGCACTCCGTCAGAAGACTTTCCACAGTGTGCTACAGGCAAAAGTCAAATCAATGGCACTCCAATTGCTCAATAATCTCCAATGCAACTCTGGCCCTGTCCACATTTTACAGGTTTACAAAATATAAATTAAGAGATTAACTGCAAAACAATCAAATTTCAAGTTGAGTAAACAGATTTGAAATAAGACTTCCCAATAACCATATGTATCTACCACCTGTATTTCTGTCACCTCAAAAAAAACTAACTGGGTTTTTCTCTCTATCCAGTTTAAGTTATTATAACATTCAATATCACCTCTGAATATTACTAATATTAAAGCTATAGTATGAAGCTTTTTCTAGTCACTTGGACATAATTCTCTTGGATGTCACATCTTCACAATATTGCTGAAACAATCCCATTAAAATACTTTTTTTATCTGAAGCATAATCAGCTTCAAGTACTGCTACCTTTACTGACCTTATTTTATTTTTAATTGTTCAGGAAGGCTTTTAGCACTACCTGACTTTATTACCCTTCTCTCAGTTTACCTCTATGTCATGATGCTCATGTAACCTGTATGTGTGTGTGCTATGCCATCAATTATGCTGTCTGTTAGGTGTTTTTCTCTGAATTTACTGTCTTAATCTTCTTTATTTATCTGGTTTAGTACAATGCTATATACTGTATACCCTGCCGTTCTTAAACTCTGAATGCCTTGACCATGGGAAAGGTGCTATATAAATAAAATGTATTATTAAAATCATACTTGAAATTGGCACTTAATCACTCAAAACACGGGGACCCCATTTTCACTTTACATAGCTGAATTAAGCAGATTTAATTTAAAATAAATCTGTTTTATGCAGTTGACTTTCCTACATTCCCGCATTCTTAACTGTTTGTGTTGGCATGGTGGAAATGGTTTAGTATTGGTGAATACTAATTACACTCAATATACCTACATAGATTACTGTTTTTTATTACATAAACAGACAAACTTGACATTGAAAATTAAGCAAAAACAAAAAACATTTTTGAAGAGTAATGGCAAGATTAATGTGTTAAACCTATATCTTTATTTTAATTTAGGGTAAATCAAAAATATTTTTATTACTCTTTAATTTAATATTGTTTTTGTATCAGTATGCTGCTGCTGGAGTATGCGAATTTCCCCTTGGGATTAAGATAGAGAAGATACTTTATATCAATATAAACGGAAAGAGGATTACATTTTATTATTTCTTCAATGTTATTTTTAACATATTCCAAGATAAACCAACATACTTAAGTATACAAGTTGCTGAATATACTCCATTGACATTGCCTAAAGTATATGTTGCCATCATTTTTGAGCACGTCCAGCAAATCATTTTTTACAGTGTAAAGCTTACTGAAATGTTTTTTTCTTGCCCACTTTAACACACTCGGTTTTGACCAGGTTTCTTCCTGCGATCATTTTCTACACAGGCACTACCCGTTTGCCTTAAAATCTCAAAATTGTCGCCTATCAGTTTAACTTGGACAAACGGACTAGCGTTTTGGTGAACGGAGCCAAGACCCGGAAGATCTTAAAATAATCCTAAATCCAGTATGAATAAGATAAATTAAATTCATCAAGTCAGGTTATAGAGTTAAAATGAATGCAAAGCTATTTTTAAATGTATCATGTGGTGGAATACATTGTTCAGTTAGTTCAGTGTCGGATATTTTAAACAGTAAATTGCAACGTGTTTGTTACCGAACAAAACTAAACTAAACAGACTAAAGAACTTCAGAATCTCAACTTCCTTCGTTTAACTCATTTTCAGTTTAATGTTAATGCAAAAGGTGAGCAGGATAATGAACGAAAAATAACAAGTGCATTTTTCTAACTGTGCTCACAATTTCGCAAACCAGAGATACTCGGCAGCCACTATTACACCCCTCCTCCCCCGAAAATAGAAAATCACGTAAAAAATATTAAATTCAGGTTCGGAACACAGTTATAACATTCAATTTCCACTTATTGTAGAAGGGGGAAAGAGTATGACTGCTCAGATATCACAAACAAACCGTAAATAAAAAGGATTGCAACGGATTACAGCCGAAACGCGTAAAAGCTCACCATTGTCGCACTCGGCTGCCACAGGAAAGGAAATGCGAAGGGTCAGAGGGAAGCTCTACCGGGTCGTGGAGCGATCCAACATAAGCCCGTTTGAGAGGGGGGGAAATAGAATGATCCATTCGTCAAGGGCGGGTTTTAATTTTCCGTTCTTCTGTCTGTGGGTGAAGTGCGCCCGGCTGGACTTTCCAGTGAGCGAACGGGGAAAGGTGGAAAAACGGAATTGTAGGGTTATTTAGGGATGGGCGATATCACTATTTTTAAAATCGATACCGACACAAGTATTTTATGCATCGTAATTCCTGATACTGAGCATTTTTTAATGAGAATACGATTTTTTATGATAATTATAGTATTTTGGGGCGGCACGGTGGCGCAGTGGGTAGCGCTGCTGCCTTGCAGTTGGGAGACCTGGGGACCTGGGTTCGCTTCCCGGGTCCTCCCTGCGTGGAGTTTGCATATTCTCTCCGTGTCACCGTGGGTTTCCTCCGGGCGCTCCGGTTTCCTCCCACAGTCCAAAGACATGCAGGTTAGGTGGATTGGCGATTCTAAATTGGCCCTAGTGTGTGCTTGGTGTGTGTTTGTGTGTGTCCTGCGGTGGGTTGGCACCCTGCCCGGGATTGGTTCCTGCCTTGTGCCCTGTGTTGGCTGGGATTGGCTCCAGCAGACCCCCGTGACCCTGTGTTCAGATTCAGCAGGTTGGATGATGGATGGCTGGATAGTATTTTGAAATAGCTCTGTACAGGTCAGCCTAAATTAAGCAAACCACGATACACTAACTGGGCACCTTAGCAGAATTATTACAAAATAAATCCATCCATCCATCCATTATCCAACCCGCTATATCCTAACTACAGGGTCACGGGGGTCTGCCGGAGCCAATCCCAGCCACCACAGGCCGCAAAGCAGGAACCAAACCCCGGGCAGGTCGCCAGCCCACTGCAGGGCACGCACACACACCCACACAGCAAGCACACAGTAGGGCCAATTTAGAATAGCCAATCCACCTAACCTGCATGTCTTTGGACTGTGGGAGGAAACAGGAGTACCTGGAGGAAACCCACACACACACGGGGAGAACATGCAAACTCCATGCAGGGAGGACCCGGGAAGCAAACCCAGGTCTCCTTACTGCAAGGCAGCAGCACTACCCACTGCGCCACCATGCCACCCTACAAAATAAATAATTGAAATTAAAATAAAAAAGAATGAAACATTTAGAAAGAATATTATAAAGATAACATTTTCATAAAGATTTGTTCATTTGCTTGATACAAGTAGAAAAGGCTACCATTTTACAAATACACGTACACTGATCACTTTAAGACTGTAGTGTTTACAAAAAAAACAATAAAGGTAGACAATGTGTGTTCCCCGACTGATATGTAAGTTGGAGCATTTCACATTTTTATTTAATTCATCCAAGAGTCAATTAATTACATTTTAGTTTGCTCAATAGTTTTGTAACAATGAGTTGCATTCAAAAGTAATAACGATAATAGAATGCAGTTCCGTGTGTTAGTAGCCGACATTAAATGTGCGCTTTTTACAATGGAGTTAAAAACAGAGGCCAAAGAGGCTTGTGGTGGCTCAATGGCTTTATTCACAGCAGACTGCAATTCGAGTGACGCAACAGTGGCATGTGTGTTAGTGCTGGAGGATCTATGACTAATTGTTCAATTTGAATTAAACATAACATTTTTGAAAGTATACCCAATAGGGCAGTATCCAGTGATTAGTAGTTGAACAATATCTAACTAGATAGATAGATAGATAGATAGATAGATAGATAGATAGATAGATAGATAGATAGATAGATAGATAGATAGATAGATAGATAGATAGATAGATAGATAGATAGATAGATACTTTATTAATCCCAAGGGAAAATTCACATAAATGACCAATACTAGCATAAAATCAGTATCAATATTAACCTATGAAAGGAGAAAGGAACTGAAATAAGGCTCTCATCTAGTTATTAATATTGGGTAAAATGCAATAATTCATTAAAATGATACAAATAAGTAAGAATGTGGAAAGGAGCTGATTTATTGTATAACAGGAATACAAATAGTACATGATGGGCAGGAGGATCGGGGCTTGCTGCAATTGTTCATGTCGATCTGGGACTGAACGATCAAGAGCTGGGCACCAGAGATGTTGGGCCTAAGGCACATGAAGCCCCCTACCTCCCAAAACCACATTCTAGTTTTAAACCCATCCTATGTTTAAGTTAGTTAGGGCAGCTGTGCCTTTCCTATGTTATTCATTAGTTCAAACATTTTGTAGCTGCAGGTTGATAACGTCTGTTCTTTACAATAATAATCTGCAAATAATATTGCTCAATTCATTTAATCTTATATATCTCTCTATTATAAAAAAAAATCTTGGAAGGCTTGGAAGGAGACGAGACGTGATTTTCTTGGAGACACTTTAACATCCCGGTAGACAAGGCAGTGAAACAAAAGGATAGCTGCTGTATAGGCTTTTAAATGTTCGAAGCGCTGCACGACATGCAGATCACGCAGCACGGCAGCAGCAGCAGCAAGCCAACAGCTGATCGAGCAAAGAGGAGCAAATAAAAAACATGTATTTGTTTCCCAATGTATCACTGTTTAAGAGGGGGTTTTGGAGGAGTGACCGCATCTCCTTAGCGCACGTTCTGCCCCCCTCTTCACAACACAATTGGCAGAGACGCGAAGTGGCTGGCGCATAGCGTGCAAATCAGTGACATTTCACGATCAGAGCTTGCACAGAAAAATCAATACTGTTGGGCATCCGAGGGGATGTCAGACAAACAAAAGAGGAAAATATACAAAATATTCAAGTTCAGACAACCACTCTCAAGTTAAAATTGAAACAACAAACTAATTCCTAGTTGAAGTTACACAAAACATTTCTCCTTTTCAGGATGGACCATATTTTTCAATTTGAAATTTTAAAACGTGTACAGCACGATCTGTTCAAGATATCTGAAAAGAAATTAAACTGTCTCGACAAATTTCATACTTCTCAACCAAATTGACCCACGGGCGTGGGGGTTGAGTTGTTTCATGCGGACAGACAGGCAGATCTGTGCTTTCACAATGGACGCTACATACATTATATGTAAACACACCTACAGTGGGTACAGAAAGTATTCAGACCCCCTTCAATTTTTCACTCTTTGTCATATTGCAGCCATTTGCTAAAATCATTTAAATTAATTTTTCCCCTCATTAATGTACACACAGCACCCCATATTGACAGACAAAAAAAAAGAATTTTTGAAATTGTTGCAGATTTATTAAAAAAAAAAACTGAAATATCACATGGTCCTAAGTATTCAGACCCTTTGCTCAGTATTTAGTAGAAGCACCCTTTTGAGCTACTCTGTTCAATGCTTGTATGGACTGGGTGTTGGGCAAGGTCGTGGGGTCCAGTGGCTGTGGGGCATCTGTTGGTGAAGAAAGATTCACTGATCTTGACTTTGTTGACGATGCTGTGATCTTCGCGGTGTCAATGGAGGCTCTGATCGGAGCGCTCGAGAGACTGAGCGAGGAGTCTGAGTGTCTGGACTTGTGAGTGTCCTGGATAAAAACCAACATCCAGGCCTTTAATGACCTCTTGGGCACGGTCATCAGCAGTGTGTCTGTTTACAGAGAGAGTGTCGACCTTGTTGAGAGGTTTACTTACCTTGGCAGTGACATTCATGTCTCTGGTGACTCTTCCTATGAAGTCAGTAGACGGATTGGGAGAGCATGGGGGGTCATGAGATTGCTGGAAAGGGGTGTGTGGCGCTCCCGATATCTCTGCAAAAAGATGAAGGTCCAAGTCTTTAGAGTCCTGGTGTTTCCTATGGTTGCGAGACATGGACGCTATCCAGTGACCTGAGACGAAGACTGGACTCCTTTGGTACTGTGTCTCTCCAGAAAATCCTTGGGTACCATTGGTTTGACTTTGTGTCGAATGAGAGGTTGCTCATGGAGTCCCAAATGAGGCACATTACCTGCATTGTGAGGGAGTGTCAGTTACGGCACTATGGCCATGTGGCGCGTTTCCCAGAGGGTGATCCAGCTCGTAAGATCCTCATTGTTAGGGACCCGAGTGACTGGACCAGACCAAGGGGTTGCCCATGTAACACCTAGCTACGGCAGATAGAGGGTCATTTCCGGAGGGTGGGACTGGACTGTGTGTCTGCCTGGGGGGTTGCAAACCAGAATCCCGAGTTGTTTCGTTGTGTAGTGGGTGCGGCAACGCACTGTACCAGTTCATGCTCCCAAACTTGACTTGACTATATTTCAAAATATGTGGCACTTTTACTTTGTAAATGGAATTGTGCTGTGTTTTAATTAGTTTAATTTAAATATCTTTATTTCTCACACATCAATCCATCATGAATATTAACTCACTTAAATTAACAACAAGGAATCCTGGAAATAGTTGTGGTGGATGGCCGGGGCCTGTGCCCGGCTGGGATGTCCCTTTGACACTGGATCCGGGGGAGCAGCCATGGGATGTACATTATGTCCCCCGGAACACTTGGTGGCAGCCCCCCTGGGTTGCATCGGGGTCACAATTGTGGAACACCAAAGCTCATCCTTGTTGGGCTGTTTGGCCACCACCAGGGGGAGCTGCACAGCTTCCTGAGCCTGTGTGGGCTGTGATGCAGCCACACCCGGAAGTGTAGCCTGAAGTAGGTCAATGAGCACCTGGAGCACTTTCTATAAGAGGAGCCTGCAGCCACTACTCTAGGCGCCAGAGTCGGGCGGAGGAAGACGAAGCTGCCTGGGAGGAGTGGAGGAAGAAACTTTAGTTGTGCTTTCTGTTTTGCTTTTGCGTGCATGTGGGACTGTGTTGTGCCTGTGGGAAACAGGGAAGGCATTTCCCATGTGGTGAAGAAGAAAAATAAAATCTTTTCTTTGATTTGTACACATCTGATCAGGATGCCTCCTGGACGCCTCCCTGGTGAGGTGTTCCGGGCACGTCTAACCGGGAGGAGGCCCCGGGGAAGACCCAGGACACGTTGGAGGGACTATGTCTCTCGACTGGCCTGGGAACGCCTTGGGATTCTCCCGGAAGAGCTAGAAGAAGTGGCCGGATAGAGATAGAGATAGGCCGGGGAGAGGGAAGTCTGGGCATCTCTGCTCAAGCTGCTGCCCCCGCGACCCGACCTCGGATAAGCGGGAGACAATTGATGGATGGATGGATGGATGGATGGATGGATGATTTGTACACGTGCCTCCGTTATTAGATCTGTGTCGGGTCAGGCGCCTATATAGCGCCTTATAGATAGATACTTTATTAATCCCAAGGGGAAATTCACATACTCCAGCAGCAGCATACTGATACAAAAAACAATATTCAATTAAAGAGTAATAAAAATGCAGGTAAAAACAGACAATAACTTTGTATAATGTTAACGTTTACCCCCACGGGTGGAACTGAAGAGTCGCATAGTGTGGTGGAGGAACGATCTCCTCAGACTGTCAGTGGAGCAGGACGGTGACAGCAGTCTGTCGCTGAAGCTGCTCTTCTGTCTGGAGATGATCCTGTTCAATGGATGCAGTGGATTCTCCATTATTGACAGGAGTCTGCTCAGCGCCCGTCGCTCTGCCACGGATGTCAAACTGTCCAGCTCAGTGCCTACAATAGAGCCTGCCTTCCTCACCAGTTTGTCCAGGCGTGAGGCATCCTTCTTCTTAATGTTGCCTCCCCAGCACACCACCGTGTAGAAGAGGGCACTCGCCACAACCGTCTGATAGAACATCTGCAGCATCTTATTGCAGATGTTGAAAGACGCCAGCCTTCTAAGGAAGTATAGCTGGCTCTGTCCTCTCTTGCACAATACAATACAATACAGTTTATTTTTGTATAGCCCAAAATCACACAGGAAGTGCTGCAATGGGCTTTAACAGGCCCTGCCTCTTGACAGCCCCCCAGCCTTGACACTCTAAGAAGACAAGGAAAAACTCCCAAAAAAAAAAACCTTGTAGGGAAAAAATGCAACACAGAGAATCATAATTGGCAATCCAGTCCAATTTATCATCCAGCTGCATTCCCAGGTATTTATAGGTCTGCACCCTCTGCACACAGTCACCTCTGACGATTACGGGGTCCATGAGGGGTCTGGGCCTCCTAAAATCCACCACCAGCTCCTTGGTTTTGCTGGTGTTCAGGTGTAGGTGGTTTGAGTCGCACCAGTAATGGCATAATCATCTCTATATATAATCTTCATTTGGATCTTGATCTTTGTTTGTCCGCGAATGAATTAGAAGAAGAAGCACTAGGTGGCAGTAGAGAGACAGGTAAAACACAGGCATTGCATTAAGAATCTCCTCCAGGCTTATACTACTGAAGACTGTAGTACTCCAGTCACACCTCAAAACACAGACATTCAAAATTAACAAATTGTTGTGCTTTAAATTAACTAATCTTTATATATAATCTTCATTTGGATCTTGATCTTTGTTTGTCCGCGAATTCCACGCATGCGTAGACCACCTTCCAGTTTAGTACGTTGTTGTTACTCACGGATGTCAACAATGTGCCGGAATAACGAAAGGGGTGGTGGACAGTGTTACGCTGGTTAGCTCCTGAGGCCTGGTTAGAGAATGAGATCACCGAATATAAAAGGTACGTGCCTACATAACATATGAGTGAAAGAAAGACAGTGGGTAAAATGAATGACAACGTAACAGCACGTTCCGGAAATTATTATTGTTACGTTGTAGCCGGCGAGTGCTGCGCGTCTCACAGTTGTACCGTGGCTTGCTCACATGTCAGTGAAGTGATCCCTATTTATGCTTTAAAAAGCCTGGATACCTATGTGTCCCCCTTTTATAACCATTGCTCCGTGTATATTGCCTTACTCTTTGGATTGCCACACAGCAACCTGCGAGATTGGAGAAAGATTGAGAAGAGATCGTGAGAGGAAACAACATCGTCGTGAAAGCAAGACGGACTGTGAACGGAGAGAAGCAGAAATGCTCCTACACCACCACATAATTACTATTCGGACAGTGATTCCGAGTAGGCCGTTTCTATCGAATGAATGTCCAAGGGTTTTGTTTTGTAATTTTGTTTCCCTTATAAAAAATCATAATGCTGTGCGACGAAGGGCCCAGTTCACGACTGGCAGCTGCGTTTAAACAGGGAGCCCTTCACAGACAACTTTAACACATGCAACGTAGTTGGGCGCACATGGCTAGTTTTTCTATACTTTTGCTTAGTACTAAGTTTCCTGTTTTTGGATCATAAAAAATTAGATCTTTGTCCTTTTCATTAAAAACAGAATAACCTGCAAGGAAACTCACATGTCTCCTAAAATAAGAAAAAAAATAATACATTTAAAAAGTCACACCCTAAGCTAAGAGGACTATCAATCAACCTAGTGGATGGGGTTAAATTGTGGCCATTTAAGGTATCAATGTTTGTCATGTCCCATTAGCAACTAGGTGTAACCAATCATGTTAAACGTTTTCTGATTATGTAATGAATTTTTGAGCAGTGGCCTAATCAATGAATTATATAAATATAGCGCAGAGGACACTTTTTTCTTTGTAACATGTTGCTAATAAGATATGCACTTGTTGCCTCTTGCAAGATTTAGATAAAGAATAATGATTGACGCTTTCTCCTGCTTGTGTTTTATTGCTTAAATCAGGGCATTCCAGTGGGGGGTGTTTGTTTAAAATTTTTTTCCACAACACACACTAGGGGCATTTTGGTAACACCAATCCACCTAAGTTTAATCAAGTTGAAACTCAATACATTTAGCACAGATATTTTAAGGTAGGTAGAGGGGTAGTGCAGAGCTGCCATTCCTGCCTCACAGCACCAGAGTCTGCATAGAGTTTGCACGTTCATCCTGTGTATTTATGAATTAATTTCTATCAGTGAGTTTACTCATTCAAAAATATTGTCTCCACTTCCTTTATTACCATATCCTCAGCAAGAGTTGCTTGTCGTACAAAAAAATTTCAATAACCAGCTTGTGGGCCTTCGGTCTGCTCTATTACACACTGCTGTTTTCATTTTCAGAGTATTTATTTTTTTTATTGTGTGTGCACACGACACACCATGGAAACTGTGATGTGTAGTTGGCCTGGCACTTATGAAAACCTAAGTCTTTTATTAAAAATACAATTCAGTTCATTTCAGATTTATTGTTAAGTGTATAAAGTACAATGAAGCTCTTATGTACGCTCTTCATCATGACATGGATCTCTCTCAATAGGCTTTCTTATATATAAATATCTACGCATGGAAGTGTGTGTGTCTGTCTGTTTGTCAGGCCCAGAAGGTGGCCCGGAAGTGTGAGGCTACAACATGAAGGTCAAAGAAATCGATTATGTTGCCAAAGTGAAACCGAAGAGAAAAGAGAAACTCACTTAGCCTCTAATACACAAGCGATGCGAGCACATCGGCAAAACGAAACCTCAGAGGAGAGAGAAACTTGCTTAGCCGCTGATAGACAATGGAGGCGAGCACTTTGGCAAAACGAAACCACCAAGGAAAGAGAACCTTGCTTAGCCGCTAATGCATAACTAATGCAATTGATTGATTGAACTGCCAGAATCCATGGTTTCTAGAAGCCCGGGCTTTTTACAGCACAGGCTTACACAGCTAGTGTAAAATAACAGCACAGAAAAGTAGACGCCATTTGGGAAAAAAATAAAAAATAATCAGATGAATATTAGTGCCAGTGCCAAAGAAAGGGCATTTCAGTGACTCAAAGGACTACAGACCAGTTGCTCTTATTTCACACATCATGAAGAACTTTGAGTGGCTGGTCCGGAAACATCTCAAACCTCTGCTTTCAGAACATCTTGATCCTCTGCAGTTTGCCTATCAGACATATATTGGTGTGGCTCTGATCTTCATGCTCCACAGAGCCTACTCCCACTTGGACAAGGCCGACACCACAGTCAGGATCATGTTCTTTGATTTTTCCAATGTGTTTAACATCATTGTGCTTTATCAACTAGGGAAAAAGCTCAGGGCTATACATTGTGAGAACCGGTCTGAACACCATTAGACAGACACCAGCACTTTACAAAACACACGTTTATTACTAGATAGATAGATAGATAGATAGATAGATAGATAGATAGGATACTTTATTAATCCCAAGGGGAAATTCACATACTCCAGCAGCAGCATACTGATAAAAAAACAATATTAAATTAAAGAGTGATAAAAAACGCAGGTAAAACAGACAATAACTTTGTATAATGTTAACGTTTACCCCCCCGGGTGGAATTGAAGAGTCGCATAGTGTGGGGAGGAACGATCTCTTCAGTCTGTCAGTGGAGCAGGACAGTGACAGCAGCCTGTCGCTAATTATTATTATTACTAAATAAAGTCTCACACAGCACACAAATAAATTCTGTACAAATCATACAATAAGATTTCCTGAATTTTTTTTTTACATTCTGTCTCTCACAGTGGGAATGCACCTACAATGTGAATTTCAGACCCCTCCATGATTTCTAAGTGGGAGAACTTGCAAAATCGCAGGGTGTTCAAATACTTACAGTGGTGTGAAAAACTATTTGCCCCCTTCCTGATTTCTTATTCTTTTGCATGTTTGTCACACAAAATGTTTCTGATCATCAAACACATTTAACCATTAGTCAAATATAACACAAGTAAACACAAAATGCAGTTTTTAAATGATGGTTTTTATTATTTAGGGAGAAAAAAAATCCAAACCTACATGGCCCTGTGTGAAAAAGTAATTGCCCCCTTGTTAAAAAATAACCTAACTGTGGTGTATCACACCTGAGTTCAATTTCCGTAGCCACCCCCAGGCCTGATTACTGCCACACCTGTTTCAATCAAGAAATCACTTAAATAGGAGCTGCCTGACACAGAGAAGTAGACCAAAAGCACCTCAAAAGCTAGACATCATGCCAAGATCCAAAGAAATTCAGGAACAAATGAGAACAGAAGTAATTGAGATCTATCAGTCTGGTAAAGGTTATAAAGCCATTTCTAAAGCTTTGGGACTCCAGCGAACCACAGTGAGAGCCATTATCCACAAATGGCAAAAACATGGAACAGTGGTGAACCTTCCCAGGAGTCGCCGGCCAACCAAAATTACCCCAAGAGCGCAGAGACCACTCATCCGAGAGGTCACAAAAGACCCCAGGACAACGTCTAAAGAACTGCAGGCCTCACTTGCCTCAATTAAGGTCAGTGTTCACGACTCCACCATAAGAAAGAGACTGGGCAAAAACGGCCTGCATGGCAGATTTCCAAGACGCAAACCACTGTTAAGCAAAAAGAACATTAGGGCTCGTCTCAATTTTGCTAAGAAACATCTCAATGATTGCCAAGACTTTTGGGAAAATACCTTGTGGACTGATGAGTCAAAAGTTGAACTTTTTGGAAGGCAAATGTCCCGTTACATCTGGCGTAAAAGGAACACAGCATTTCAGAAAAAGAACATCATACCAACAGTAAAATATGGTGGTGGTAGTGTGATGGTCTGGGGTTGTTTTGCTGCTTCAGGACCTGGAAGGCTTGCTGTGATAGATGGAACCATGAATTCTACTGTCTACCAAAAAATCCTGAAGAAGAATGTCCGGCCATCTGTTCGTCAACTCAAGCTGAAGCGATCTTGGGTGCTGCAACAGGACAATGACCCAAAACACACCAGCAAATCCACCTCTGAATGGCTGAAGAAAAACAAAATGAAGACTTTGGAGTGGCCTAGTCAAAGTCCTGACCTGAATCCAATTGAGATGCTATGGCATGACCTTAAAAAGGCGGTTCATGCTAGAAAACCCTCAAATAAAGCTGAATTACAACAATTTTGCAAAGATGAGTGGGCCAAAATTCCTCCAGAGCGCTGTAAAAGACTCATTGCAAGTTATCGCAAACGCTTGATTGCAGTTATTGCTGCTAAGGGTGGCCCAACCAGTTATTAGGTTCAGGGGGCAATTACTTTTTCACACAGGGCCATGTAGGTTTGGATTTTTTTTTCTCCCTAAATAATAAAAACCACCATTTACAAACTGCATTTTGTGTTTACTTGTGTTATATTTGACTAATGGTTAAATGGGTTTGATGATCAGAAACATTTTGTGTGACAAACATGCAAAAGAATAAGAAATCAGGAAGGGGGCAAATAGTTTTTCACACCACTGTATGTTCCTCGCTGTATCTCTTGATTGAGATAAATCACTGAGTTCAGGTGTTCCGATCACTTCCATGGCCACAGGTGTAATTCCATCAAGCACCTAGGCATGCAGACGGCTTCTACGAACATTTGTGAAAGAATGGGTCGCTCTCAGGAGCTCAGTGAACTTAAACGTGGTACCGTGATAGGATGCCACCTGTGCAATAAGTCCATTTGTGAAATTTCCTCGCTACTAAATATTCCACGGTCAGCTGTTAGTGGTATTACTGTATAACAAAGTAGAAGCAATTGGGAACAACAGCAACTCAGCCATGAAGTGGTAGGCCACATAAAATCACTGATCGGGGACAGTGCATGCTGAGGTGTACAGAGTGCAGAAGTCGCCAACCTTCTACAGAGTCAATAGCTACAGACCTCCAAAAGCTCAAGAACAGTGCAGCTTAGAGAGAGAGCTTCATGGAATGGGACTCCTTTGCCGAGCAGCTGCAGCCAAGCCTTACATCACCAAGTGCAATGCAAACCATCAGATGCAGTGGTGTAAAGCGCACTGCCACTGGACTCGAGAGCAGAGCAGATGTGTCCTCTGGAGCTTCTCTGTCTGGCAATCCAATGGATGAGCCTGGGTTTGGCAGTTGCCAGGAGAACAGGAACTTGCCTGACTGCATTGTGCCAAGTGTCAAGTTTGGTGGAGGAGAGATTATGGTGTGAGGTTGGGCTTGGCACCTTACTTTCAGTGAAAGGAACTCTTAATGCTTCAGAATATGAAGTCATTTTGGACAAGTTCATGCTCCCAACTTTGTGGGAACAGTTTGCGGATGGCCCCTTCCTGTTCCAACATGACTACGCACCAGTGCACAAAGCAAGGTCTATAAAGAAACGGACAAGCGAGTCTGGTGTGAAGGGACTTGACTAGCTTGTACAGAGCCCTGACCTCAACCCGATACAACACCTTTGGGATGAATTAGAGTGGAGACTGCAAGTGAGCCAGGCCTTCTTGTCCAATATCAGTGCCTGACCTCACAAATGCTCCCCTGGAAGAATGGTCCAAAATTCCCATAAACACACTCCTGAACCTTGTGGAAAGCTTTCCCAGAAGAGTTGAAGCTGTTAGAGATGCAAATGGTGGACCAGCTCCATATTAAAGCCTAAGTATTAAGAATAGGATGTCATTAAAGTTCATGTGTGGGTAAAGGCAGGCGTCTCAATTCTTTTGGAAATATAGTGTAGAGGGGGGACTGTCGAAACTCCACCCATGATGCATGTCCTTACCGTGAGAAAATAGGACAGAGAATCTGTGATTAAAACTTGCTATTTTTGGTTACTTTTTATCACAAGCATTAAAATAACAAATCGGTTGGCACCCTGCCCAGGATTGGTTCCTGCCTTGTGCCCTGTGTTGGCTGGGATTGGCTCCAGCAGACCCCCGTGACCCTGTGTTAGGATATAGTGGGTTGGATAATGGATGGATGGATGGAAAATAACAAATCTCATGGCTCAGTGGCCTGGGTCAATCCATGATTTATTTATCTTGAGGCGTCATTCCTATTGTGGTCTGCCATTAGGCACATCTCTATTTACTTTACCTTTATTTAAGGTGATTGTGACTTATAAAGGGTAAATTGTGTAGAAATGTGCCTGCACCAGGTTTTATGAATCTGATTTTTTTCTTGCTTTCTTTTGGCCTGCACAAATTTTCACACTCAAATCCACACCAAGTTTTATAAATGAGGCCCCAGGTGAGAGATAGTGAATCACCAAGTTGGCTTATAGTATTTTCATCTGTTCCTAATGCTGCCAACAGATGGTGTAGTGCTTAAATGAAACATCCATCCATCCATCCATTTTCCAACCTGCTGAATCCAAACACAGGGGTCCGCTGGAGCCAATCCCAGCCAACACAGGGCACAAGACAGGAACCAATCCCGGGCAGGGTGCCAACCCACCGCAGGACACACACAAACACACCCACACACCAAGGACAATTTAGAATCGCCAATCCACCTAACCTGCATGTCTTTGGACTGTGGGAGGAAACCGGAGCACTCTGAGGAAACCCACACAGACACAGGGA
This sequence comes from Erpetoichthys calabaricus, assembly GCF_900747795.2. Lineage (NCBI taxonomy): Eukaryota > Metazoa > Chordata > Cladistia > Polypteriformes > Polypteridae > Erpetoichthys > Erpetoichthys calabaricus. The sequence goes on along the minus strand of NC_041402.2, from coordinate 9,524,483 downwards.
GAACATGCAAACTCCACGCAGGGAAGCAAACCCGGGTCTCCTAACTGTGAGGCAGCAGCGCTACCCACTGCGCCACCATAAATGAAACATCAAGTAATAAACCTTTTCTCAAGCCACATTGCCAGAATGGTTTGGAGCCACTACTAGAACATCACTAATATTTGGTAAGTTCTAAAGCAGGGGTCCCCAGCTCTGGTCCTGGAGGGCCGCAGTGGCTGCAGGTTTTCATTCTAACCCTTTTCTTAATTAGTGACCTAATTTTGCTCCTAATTAACGTCTTTTGAATTAATATTATTTGATTTGCTCTTGAAGACTCTCAATTGTTTCATTTTCCTTAATTAGCAGCCAAACAATAATGAGACACAAAATGAGCCAAAACATGACCAGCAAAACATGCCCGACATTGTCGATCATACTAAAAAATAAAGAAAGGTGAAGGTCTCAGGAATACTAATCTGCTCAGGTCCCCTAAACATTTTACCAGTGCTCTTAGAAAAGAGAAAATCAACAATTTCAGAAATGTCTGCTATTGCACAATGAGAGCAGCAACAAGCTATGGATTTAAAGAACAGATTTATTTAACAACACGAATCAGCAACTAATTAAGCAACTGGTTGGAGTGAAATTGGTTTGAGTTTGAGGCCCTGACTTAGTTGGTATTCTGTTGGCTCCCTCACTTCACATTTCATTTCTGTTTGGGTGTCATTTAAGGAAAGAAATGAAGCAATTCAGAGGAACGACGAAGAAATTCAGGGGAACAAGTCTTAAAAAACAAGTCAATTAAAATGAATGGAAAAGAAGTTAATTAGCAGCAAAAACAGGTCACTAATTAAGATAAAGGTGAAAATGAAAACCTGCAGCCACTGGGGCCCTCCTGAACTGGACCTAAGGATAAGTTTGGTATTTTTCAAGTCAACGTTATTTCTTCACAAACACACTATACATGTATTTGCTAAGCTAAATTGTGTTCTAAAATTAAAAAAAAGCTCTGGTGCTTTACAATGGAGTGTATGTGGCATGGAGAAAAAGTTTAAAAACTTACCAAATATTTCCATTTTTCAAGCCAAAGTCAGTTGTTACATATTAATCCACTCCTTTTGTGTTTCTGACGGATGTTTGTGACAACAAAAAGGATCTGGAAATAATCATTTGTACTGCATATTCCTGGTACTATTTTTCACATACTGAGGATACATTTTATATTCGCGTGTGTGAATTTTCAATAAATACGGAAGTAAATCAAAACAAAACCAACCAAGTGGCACAAAACGTTTACTGTGATTTGATCTGTCAATAGAAAACCGCCCACCAGGGGTGCGCTTGGGAAAGCAGATCATAACCTGGTTCTGCTTCAGCCTCACTACAAACCAAGAGTGAGGGAGCTACCTACAACCACATGATCATTCAGGAAGTGGTCCCCTGAAGCAGAGCAAGCTCTGATAGACTACTTTGGAACTACGGACTGGGATATCCTGCAGGGAACTTATAGTGAGAACATTGAGGAGGTTGTTGACTGCACTAGTGACTACATCAACTTCTGTATAGACATTGTTGTTCCAGTAAGAACAGTACGCTGCTATGCTAACAACAAGCCATGGATTACAAGTGACATCAAGGGCCTTTTGAACCAGAAGAAAAGGGCTTTTAAAGGCGGTGATCAGCATGAGCTCAAGCACGTGCAGAAGGAACTCCGAGTCCAGCTCAGGGCAGCAAAGGAGCAGTACAGGAGAAAGCTGGAGCAGAAGTTGCAGAATAACAGCATGAAAGAAGTGTGGGATGGGATGAAGATCATCACTGGCTGCAGCTCGAAGCGGGGTGCCACCATCGAGAGAGACGTGGAGAGAGCAAACCAAATAAACAACTTCTTTAACAGGTTTGACCACCCTAACCCACTCTCACCTCGGAGTACTGCACCCTCCACCCATCCTTCTGCTGATACCAGCATAGGAGAGACATCCCCACCCACAATTACAGTAGCGCAGGTGAGCAGAGAGCTGAGGAGACTTCGTGCCAGCAAAGCAGCGGGTCCAGATGGAGTATCGCCACGACTGCTGAAGGCCTGTGCATCGGAGCTGGGGAGTCCTCTACAGCGCATCTTCAACCTGAGCCTGGAACAGGGGAGAGTCCCGAGGCTTTGGAAAACATCTTGCATCACCCCAGTCCCAAAGGTATCATGTCCTAGTGAGCTGAACGACTTCCGGCCTGTCGCTCTGACGTCACATGTGATGAAAACCATGGAGCGGCTGCTGCTTCTCCACCTGAGGCCACAGGTACACCACGCCCTTGACCCTCTGCAGTTCGCATACCAGGAGAAGGTGGGAGCGGAGGATGCCATCATCTACTGTATATGCTACACCGATCCCTCTCCGACTTGGACAGAGGCAGTGGTGCTGTGAATTATGTTTCTGGACTTCTCTAGCGCCTTCAACCCCATCCAACCTCTGCTCCTTAGGGACAAGCTGACAGAGATGGGAGTAGATTCATACCTGGTGGCATGGATTGTGGACTATCTTACAAACAGACCTCAGTATGTGCGTCTCGGGAACTGCAGGTCTGACATTGTGGTCAGCAACACAGGAGCGCCGCAGGGGACTGTACTTTCTCCGGTCCTGTTCAGCCTATATACATCGGACTTCCTGCCACGTACAAAAGTTCGCTGACGACACTGCTATCGTGGGCTGCATCAGGAGTGGGCAGGAGGAGGAGTATAGGAACCTCATCAAGGATTTTGTTAAATGGTGCGACTCAAACCACCTACACTTGAACACCAGCAAAACCAAGGAGCTGGTGGTGGATTTTAGGGGGCCTAGACCTCTCCTGGACCCCGTGATCATCAGAGGTGACTGTGTGCAAACGGTACAGACCTATAAATACCTGGGAGTGCAGTTGGATGATAAATTGGACTGGACTGCCAATACTGACTCTCTGTGCAAGAGAGGACAGAGCCGACTATACTTCCTTAGAAGGCTTGCGTCCTTCAACATCTGCAATAAGATGCTGCGAGTGCCCTCTTCTATGCCGTGGTGTGCTGGGGAGGCAACATTAAGAAGAAGGACGCCTCACGCCTGGACAAAGTGGTGAGGAAGGCAGGCTCTATTGTAGGCATGGAGCTGGGCAGTTTGACATCTGTGGCAGAGCGACGGGCGCTGAGCAGGCTCCTGTCAATCATGGAGAATCCACTGCATCCACTGAACAGGATCATCTCCAGACAGAGGAGCAGCTTCAGTGACAGACTGCTGTCACCATCCTGCTCCACTGACAGACTGAGAAGATCGTTCCTCCCCCAAACTATGCGGCTCTTCAGTTCCACCCAGGGGGGTAAATGTTAACATTATTCAAAGTTATTGTCTGTTATTACCTGCATTTTTATTACTCTTTAATTTAATATTGTTTTTTAATCAGTATGCTGATGCTGGAGTATGTGAATTTCCCCTTGAGATTAATAAAGTATCTATCTATCTGAAAGGTTATTGCGCAGGAAGACTAAGTGCTGAGCTGTAGCGCACAGCTAGTCTTCTTTTGAAATGGCTGAATATCATAATATGACATCCATCCATTTTCCAACCCGCTGAATCCGAACACAGGGTCACGGGGGTCTGCTGGAGCCAATCCCAGCCAACACAGGGCACAAGGCAGGAACCAATCCCGGGCAGGGTGCCAACCCACCGCAGGACACACACAAACACACCCACACACCAAGCACACACTAGGGCCAATTTAGAATCACCAATCCACCTAACCTGCATGTCTTTGGACTGTGGGAGGAAACCGGAGCTCCCGGAGGAAACCCACGCAGACATGGGGAGAACATGCAAACTCCACGCAGGGAGGACCTGGGAAGCGAACCCAGGTCCCCAGGTCTCCCAACTGCGAGGCAGCAGCGCTACCCACTGCGCCACCGTGTATTTACATTGTGTGTACGATCACAAGACAATACTTGGTCAATACTTGGCATTTGTCTCTGTCTGAAAAAATGGACGTATTTGCCCAGTAGACTAATACAGTATGTAAATTGCCAGTACGTTAAAGATTTTTTTTTTAATTTATGGAAAGCAATTAACTTTAGAACAGACTTTCGCATAGAAAATGCATATATACAATGTTTGTGAAGAAATAACTTTGACTTGAAAAATACAGAACTTACCCTTTAAGGGTTTTCTTCACAATGGGACTCTGCGGTACCCTTCACCTACATTATAAAACGAGCTAGTTATTATTTAGCGGTTGGAAAATGACTGACTGACTTTAAAGCGCAGTTTTATGTGGGAAATTCTTATATCCAATGTGTTAGATAATAGATTTAACTTAAAAATTAACAAACTTACCCTTTAAGGGATTTTGTTACTATTCATATTAACAATAATTAGACGAATTCTTCTTTTGTTTTACTTTCTTCTGGCTTTTACTTTTTCCTGTTCTTGTTTATGTTGTTTATTTGGTGTTTAATTATTAAGGTCGTATATGAATTGTAATGCCTTATTTGTTGTGCGTTTGAATTTGCCTCTTTATCTCGCAGCCCATCAGAATAACAGAATAAAAAGAGAGAATTACGTCACCGGAAGTTCAAAATATTCCCATGGTACATTGCTACTGCAAGGGACGGAAGCAAAGGCGGGGCTGATCGTCTCGAGCCTGCTGTCTGAAACATTCTCTAGCCATATTCTCCGAGGAGGCGAGCAGGAGGGAGGGTCAGAGTGACGGAGAGCCGGCAAGCTGCGGGGCTGCTGCTGCTGTTGCTGTCAGAGTCGAGCGATTAAAAGCCGGAGGTGCCGTGTATAGCTGAAGAGTGTGGGCGTGCTAGAGCCGAACGACACGAAGGAGCCGAAAGCACTCCGAGTGCCCTGATGGCAAAGAACACGCTGTCGTCGCGCTTCCGGAAGGTGGACATCGACGAGTACGACGAGAACAAATTTGTCGATGAACAGGAGGAGGCGGCCGAACAGCAAGGGCCGGACGAGGCCGAGGTGGACAACCTCATCAGGCAATATCCTTAAAGTGAACCGCTGTGCTGCGCTCGCGCCCGGCACAGAGCGAAGTTTCAGGACGTCGTGGTCCGGTTTCTCGTGGCGGTTGCGCGGCATTAAAACGGCATATAGTGCGACCCCTGGCCTTTTTTTTTTCGTTCGTTCTTTTTTTTCTTCTAGAGATAGTGCAAGGTAGTGATTTGCAGAAAATGCAGCAAGGTTTTAAAGGAGTGTTCACTGCGACCTTGTTAACTGTCATCTTCAATGCTGCTGGCTTATAAAAACCCTTCCATATGGTTCAGCAGCCCGAATTATTTGACTTGTCTAGTTACACCATTTCGAATGAGTTTCAGATTTCGGACTTTTTGCACGATTTAAGTGATCATATTACGATATTATTAAAAATAATTTTACTTTGATTTCTCATTATTTTGTTAATGATACCTTTATGCTAACAAGGAGTTGCCTTAGATGTCACTTTTTTTCCCATTTAACAGATAGAAATTAGCCTAAACTATATAGCCAGGTGTTTTAATTTTAGCCCGTGTAATGAACAGACCGAAAACCGATTTAGTCCAACAGATCTTATGCAAACCGACGTTTCCCTAGTAGCGTACAGCTCAGATGATTTTTCCAGTGTGCTACTTCACCTCCATTCCTCATTAACATGGTAGATGCATTTTTCTGTGTGCAAAAATAATTTTTTTGTGAGATTTTACTTTTGTCAGTTTTGGGCAACTTCTGTCAAAGCCCACTTACCCACTTTGGCGTAGGAAGTGCGCTATGTGGCCAATAATAAATGGCGTGTGGAAACTATTTTGGATGATAAATACTATGGTTAAATGCTTTAAATGTTTTGTGCACCCTACAAAAAACAATTTGTAAGTACTACGCAACAGCATGAAAACGTGCTAGTCTTGCATTTTACAGATATACTTTATTTGGTCCTAAAGGGAAATTTGAAGCTTTACCTTAGCCCAACAAAAATTTGAGTAAGAGTAATTGCAGATTGGATGCACTTGTCAAGTGTTGAATTTTATATTAAGTAAATAAATACAAGTATAATTGCAGAAAGTGCTCAGATATTCATATACTTGCATTCTTACGCTGAAGTGTTTTTATCCAAGCATTTCTTCTAAATAGCTTGTTGTAAAAACTTGGCTTTAAAGTGACATTATGCCTGGTTGTTGTCTGTATGGTGTTTGTAGGTTTTCCACCAAAATCCCTGTGTGTGAGGTTAATAGGCAGTTTCACCTGGTATGGATGTGTGACTGAGTAGTAATCCAATCAGGAAAGGTTCCTGTCTTTCACATTATGCTGTCAGGACACACCCTGTTCTTCTTCACCCATAAACTGGATTAAGAGGATTTGGCCATTTCATGTTTACTATTTCAGAGTTACCAGTTGGCATATGAAAAAGTAGACAAGTAATCCTGGAGTACATGTTGACATGTCTGCATTGACTTAATTGGACTTCTTTTTATGCAATCTGCAGGGTTGGCAACAGTCTCTGTTGCATGTAAGTGTGGTGATGTAGTCAGAAATTCACAATCTAGTTAAGTTCTGATTCTACGATGTTCCAAACTTTTGAGAAATGTTGATTTTTTTTTTTGATTTTTTTTAGCGTGGTGTCAATATTTGCATGCATGCATGTGTCTATGGAAAATCAAAATTGATTTACACCTCTTAAAATTACAATTTTGGTCTGGAAATAATGCTGTCTTTTGCATTGTGTGGAACTCCTGCATGCCTACATCCCAGCAAAAAGAGGACATTTTAGAACAAGCAATTTCTTAGATCTCTACCATGAACACTAAGACCCATCTACAACAATACTTTCTGAAAAATTGACCTATCTTCTTCAAACAAATTGCTTAATTTTTCCCTTGTTACTGGTTCAAGGCCTATTGTTTTTGATTTAGTACTTTTTATAATCTAATTATAATTGCATCAAATTGTTTAAATTGAGTTTTCACATTCTGCTCCATTTAGTCATGGGACCAGGCACATTGATTTGCAAAATTTATGCACAAGTAATCTTTGGGATATGTAATTTTTATAAATTCATGTGCGCATATACACGTACATGCAAAGAAATTTATAAGTGAGGCTGTCTGACTGCTTGCTTGGCCTTCCAAGCTTATGCTGGATGGTGAAGAGAAAGAAAAGAACCAACACACACCCACACCTCTAGTAGATCTGTAGAAGGTGGATGAGTCATTAAGCCATCCCCGTACCAATCTGTCCATGTAAGCAGCTTGTTTACATCCTTTGAACCAAATTTGTTTAGTTTCAAATGATATATTAATGTTCATTTGATTCAATTTCATGTTCATTTTACTTTGTGTACATAAGTTAATGCAGTTTTGTATATTATTGTACAGTTCTACCAGTTGTATTATAGTATAGTATTGCTTTAGTGTAATTTATATGGAAGTACTCTATTGATCATTCCATGTTGTTTTTTTTTTTGTATTGGTGCATTGCTCATGGAAACAGTATTATCCAATTTTTTAACCATGTGTTGTATTGTGAGTTTTTCATGAGGTTTCCCTGTTATATTGTTCCACAAATCCCACATGGGTCAACCTGAAGGACAAAGTTTGAGCATACAGCTCCATAACCGTAATGTGCTTTACCAAAGAATGTGGGTCATTTTCTATCCAGCAGGATCGGAGATACAGTTGCAGAACTAACAATGTGCACAGTGACCTGACTGTGAATGCTGCTTAATCAAAAAAAAAAAAAAACACACACAGGGTGAGGCTCCTTTCCTTGCACGCAGCCACTTTTTCATGCATCACACTGTAGCAAAGACTACAGTAGTTAGCTGTTTATGTACAGTACTAGGTAATAGAATACATTTTAAAGTATTGGATATCTGGTTGCTGTACTTGTGCCCTTAGTGCCTTTCTTCAGCATCTTCGTGCGTCTCTTGACCAGTACTCCCCCTCTCAAATGGGTTCCTGTAAAACCTGCTTCTCAGGCTGTAATTTTGATATGCCTTGCTTGGCTCCTGTCCACGCTCAGCCTGGCCATTAGTCCTCCTCATGTGCCTCATACACACACTTTCTCTTTTTGAGTGCATCACCAAATCCAGACTGACCATTCAAATTACACTGAGGACTGCAGATGCACACACTGACCATACATACATACACAATAACGGGGCACTGCACAAAGGTGGTAGGGATAAGAACAGCACCCCATACGAATGCACCGCATGGCCTCCCTGCTGGCTGCTGCCAAGAGTTGATTCTACTATAAAATAAAAACAAAAAGAGGAATAACCTTGAAGGTCAATTATTACCCTGAAAGCGGATAGTAGATATCATGTGGTATATGTGTATCAAATTTCAGGTCAATAGGTCAAACGGTTTGCAAGCTACAGGTGATTTAAAATCCTGGACCGACAAACTGACAGCCACAGTAGTGTATTAAATAGTTAGATATATAGCATTAAAAGTAAACCTAAACTGTGTTTTAAGAAATATTAGCTTCTTTATAATTTCTTATTTGTCAGTATCCCTCTGTTTTTTTTTTTGTAGTGCCCCCCCCCCCCCCCATTTACAAGAAGGGGTCATCACCCCAGAATATGAACTAGTTTGCCTGCTAATTACCCAGTAAGTTGTAGCACTTAACTGTCACTTCTGTTGCTGGCTCGTTGCTTCCCAAGAGCATGTGCATTGTATTAGCCCTTCGTTTGTTGTATGGTGTATTGGCTATGACACGGTTAGCACAGATTTAAATGAAGTAGAAATGTTGAACTCATTCTGGCTCTATACTCATGTAATTCTAAAGAATCTCACATTTCAGCTTCACCAACTTTAGGATGTGAAATGCAATTCTAGTACAACGGGTGGGAATGGGTGTTTGATCATTAAACTGGACCAAAATAATTTTGAGTCTTTAAACACTGTTGCTACGTAAATCTGAATCGATTTTGATCTACATACAGCATGCTGCTTTAGGCCATGTGCCAATGAGGACATGCTCACGTCATGCTGGAAGCTCTACTTAGATTTGTGAGGATTGAGTAGTGGTGTAAGCTATTCAAAAGAGAATTGCCAATGTTTAGAAATTTATAGTGTGCAATAAACTGCAACCTCTGTTGTGCACTGCTTGTCAAAAAAAAAAAAAAAATCCTAAAAACTAACATTCAGAACAAAGCACAAAATTGACCTTCAAACTGACATGCTTTTTGCATCATCAGGATGTTTGACAGTTTGGTGGTTAGTGGTTTCAGGTAAATGTGCGGTAGTATTTGTACAACTTTTGATATGTTGATGCACATTATGGCAGGAATCTTGTGGATCTCGTGAGCGCTGACTTTTTGGTGCAGCTGTTCATTCTGAAGTTGAAATGTATTATTGAATTTAATTGTTTGCCAAAGTGGGTTGGGGCCTATTCTGGAAGCAGTAAGCAAAAGGCAGGAATCAAATCGGAATGAGTTGTTTGCCTATTCTAAGGAACACTTATTTTTATTTTATCAGTTTGTCAGAACAGGGCTTGTTGCTTTTTGACAGAGTATAATTGGAATATTTTAATTTATATGCTGTATGACTATTTTTGTCAAAGTACTTTTTTGGGGGGTGACCTAAGAACAGTTGTGATGGGAACAGTCAATTAAACCAGGCAAGCTCGCCAGCCCTAGATTCTCCTAAATAATACCAAATGTATTACGTATTGCATCAGTGGGTCTCAACGTGCAGAAGAATCTGCCCTCTAGATGTTTTTAACAGTATCCTTATGCTGAATATTTTGCTAAAGCACATTTTTATAGATCCAGGGATTTGTTAAACAAGTTCTCTTAACCTGTTGAACAAGTTAATTGTCTTTTGTGATCCATCGTCCATTTTCTAACCAGCTTATCCAGTTCAGGGTCACGGGGGGTTAGTGTAGCATTTACATTTACAAGCACTTTGAGCTATTTTTTTGTATGAAAATGTGCTATATAAATAAATGCTGTTGTTGGCACAAGGCGGAAACCAAGCTGAATGGGCCAGTAGTCTGCCACAAGGCACGTTTGTGCAGTTTTGCACACATTCTCCACAGTCACTCGTGTCAAGCCAATTTATACTCATCAGTTAACCTAACAGATGTTTTTAGGACATTGGAGAAAATCCATTTGGATTTCTTCAATCTCCTCCTTTTTGGTCCTTTTTATTTACGTTAATCCTTTTAAATTGGTCATGGTTGGATTATTTTCCCCCAGAAATTTCAAAATTCCAGTTCTTATTGTTTTTCCCTCTTAAATTGAAAAACTGATCAAACATGCTGTGATAGAAGGAACATGTTTCTAAGGGATCTTAGAAGAACACATCTGTTAAATCTGCTTTTGTATGCACGTTACTAATTTTACTTAAGTTATCCTCAATGTCTTTACTTGTGCCACTTTTGGTGGGTATGAACATCTGCATACAGGGAACACCCCACAAAACCTGCTCTCATGAAGATGCTTTGAACTCACTGTCTAGCCCTCACACAAGGTCAGAGTCGCTCAGATCCTTGTGCTTGCCCTTTTTTCCACTGCTTCTAACACATCACCTTCAAGAATTGACTGTTCTCTTGCTGCCTATAAGCCACCCCTTGATAACTGCCGTTGGAACGAGATAACCAATGTTGTTCACCTCCTCTGTCAGTGTTGTTAATTTTGTAGCTGATAGGTGTATAAATATAAATGATTACAATACCACTGGAGGGGGGATAGAATTAAATGGCAGAGACTTTTGCAGAACTCGCTGCAAATGTTAACCCTTTGTATGGCTATAAGAGAAAAGGAGCAACATTGACATTTGGGCAGTAAATGTGACATGAGCGGTGATTTAGTCATGCAGTTTGTAAGAGTGCAGCAATGACATCAGTGACTGTGATTCACAAATCTGGCAAAGTTTACTACAGACATTTATTTCTGTAGTACATAAGAGCCACTGATTAACCTAATGTTTTGGAATATTGGAGACAAACCCACAAAGTGTCTGGGATTTTAACCCAGAAATCTGGAGCTCAGAGGCAGCAGTGCTAACCATGTATCAACTAATGGAAAACTGTTTAAGTAGGTTCAGAATGAGCCAAGTCATTACCTGTATTAGCAATTTTTTGTGCTAAACGTTGTGCCATTGCATCGAGTTGTAACCTCTAAACTGGCTTGTCTCTTTTAAACAGTACAGTACATGTTGTATTACGCATGTCTAACAAAGTCAATTACAGACTGAGGTCTATTATTAAAAAAAAAAAAAAATGAATGCCAGTATGTATTCTTAACACTTTATATATTAAATTGTATTCCAAGGAACTTTACAAGTTTTGAACTGTAGAAGAATTAATTATCTAATAATTGAAGTACATGGTGATAAATACTTGCTTATGTGATTTTTTTTTTTTTTTTTTTGTTTTCCAACAGTCCGTTACCTATAAAATGTGAAAATAGAAATGGGGAATCTTGTTCAGCCTTAAAGGTTGAATGTGGCTTCCACTTTAGAATGTCATCTATTATAAAAAATAAATAAATAAATAAAAGTCTTGGCAGGGAGACGAGACATGATCTTCTCGGAAGACAATTTGACGTCTCGTGAGAGACAAGGCAGTGAGACAGGACGACAGCTGCTGTACAGGCTTTTAAATGATTGACGCACAGCGCGACAAGCAGAACACTCACCTCAGCAGAAGCAGCACAAAGCCAGTAGCTTTTCCGTCCACTTCTCCCAATGCGAGCGGGAGAGATGCGAAGTGTTAGGAGTGTAGCGCGCCTCCCAGGGGGTTGAGCAAAGCAATCGAGACCTGATCATCTCGGAGAGACACTTTGACGACACACGAGACTACACATTACAACCTTAGGAAGCACGTAACGCCCTACTTACAAACAATTTAAAGCAAGTTCACAGACATCTAACTTAACAGGCACACTTCAGGTGCTCCGAGCTCTTAAAACTACGAGAAGCAGAACACGCAACAAGCCAGCAGATGATCTGAGCGCATCTCCTTAGCATGCGTTTAGCCCTCTTAAACCAAATCCCCCCCCCCCTTCACAACGCAAGCAGCCGACACGCAAAGTGCCAAAAAGACAGCTGCTGTACAGGCTTTTAAATGATTGACACAAAGCACGACAAGCAGAACACGCAGCAAGACAGCAGCTCAACCGACCGCATCTCTTTAGCATGTGTTCAGGACCCCCCTTCACAACGCGAGCAGCGTTATACGTCCCGCAAGAAAGAGATTTAACCACGCCCGGGGCAGGAAATTAAGGACAAATATTGTTTTTACAAAAGTTATAAAGTTTAAAGTGAAAATAATGCATATGTAACAATTCCCGTGAAAATAGCAATCACTTTAAATTGTTTATCCGCGAAACCAAACCCGGGGGTGGGTGAGCAAAGCGAGCAGGGGGCAGAGCCCCCTAGTTTAAAACAAAAAAGCAGCTGAAGAGGTGGTTAAGTTTAGATTCCCTGAGTTTAGATGTTGTAGATGTTTAAGCATGCTAATTTAATTGGTTTTCAGATTTTTTTTTTGCTTTTGAAGTGCATCTGAGCCTTTCCCAATAGAATCCAGAACAAGACAATTACAATTTTAGAGGAAAGTCCAGGTAGACCCTGGAAATAAAGACAGAAACAAGAAGTAGCTGGGGTGTGATTCAAACCCTATCCCATGGATTTGTGTGATTACAATGCTGACCACTGCACTGCCTTCATTTTCGTACATCTACATTGAATGGTTACTTCAGGCCCTGTCACATTACACAGCTACTAAAGGGTTTTTCAGGCAGAGCATTCATTTTGTACTGACAGTTTTAAAATGATTATTTTTTATGTTTTAGTTTAGTTACTGGTATGTTGTTGTAGTAGTAAAATAACTACTTGCAATTGCTTTGGATAGCCATCTACAAGCTTAGCACATGTGGATGGAGGCAGTTTCCCCATTCCTTGCAGAACTGCTCCAACTGGGCAAAGATTGAAGGCATTCGTTTGTGAACTGCAATTTTGAGATGACGCCACAAATTTTCAATCCGATTCAGATCCGGACTCTGGCTAGGTCACTGCAAAACCTGAATCTTCATTTTGTCAAACCATGCTTTGGTTACTTTTGCACAGTGTTTTGGGTCATTGTCCTGCTGAAAGTGGCAGTCCGAGTCCCAGTTTCATGGCTGAGGTTTGAAGGCTTTCTTCCAAAATTTGGATTTACTTTTTACTATCCATTCTTCCTTCAGTACGGATAAGGGTGCCTGCTCTAGAGAAGCAACCCCAAAGCATGATGCTTCCCCCACCATGCTTGGTGGTAGGTATGGTGTTTGCCAGATCATTAGCAGTCCATACCATCCCCCAGACAAATGCCCTTGTGTTGAGGCCAAAAAGTTCAATGTCAAGTACATGACTCCAGAATGCAGGACTCTTGTCAAGATGTCTATTAGCGAATTCTAATCGAGCTTTCAGAGGACATCTTTTTTAGTAGTGTCTTTTTTTCTGACAACTCTGCCACACAGCCCCTCTCTGTGCAAAACCTTTGATATTGTAGTCTTAAATTTTATTGATTTTATTGTAATCATTCCATACAAATAGATCAATTTTTACAAAAAATAGGATTGAAAACAAATCAACCCCCACCCCCGAGAAAGAGAGCATGGCCAACAGAGTAAAACTTAAAGCTAGTAAAAATAAGTACATTGATAAGTTTAATAAGCGGATAAAGATAAATGGAGAAGAAAAAGAAATGGGAAGGGAATCTGCTTCCTCGGTGCTTTAAGAGCTTAAATCTAAAATGTTATTGATTAGATCCTGCCAGGTTTTGAAAAAGTTCTGCACAGATCCTCTAAGTGCGAATTTGATTTTTTCCCATTTCAAATAGCATAAAACATCAGTTACCCACTGACTTAAAAGAGAAGAGTTAGGATTCTTCCAGTTTAGCAAGACAAGTCTACATGCCAATAGTATAGTAAAGGCGATCAGTTTGTCCTTCTCATGGAAGTACTTAATGGGTTAGGAGGGATTGGGACACCAAGGCTGTCTGAAAGGCACTTAAACATTTTTGTTCAGAATGATATTAATTTGGTGCAGGCCCAAAACGTGACCCAGTGAGGCTGGAACTTGATTGCAGCATTCGCAGGTTGGATTTTGCCCTGGAAACATTTTGGACAATTTTAAACAGATATTGTAGTCTTGTGCACATCCACTCCAGCAGCAGATACCGAGAGTCGCCTTAGGATTTGCTCTTTCTTCTCTGACTAGTGTTCTTGACGTTTTCTTTGTTATTTTAGCAGGGCGGCCTGACCTAGGCTGGTCCACTATGCTTCCAGTTGTCTTCCACTTCGCTATGATGGCCTTTACAGTGGACCCACTGAGGCTAAGGAGCTTGGCAATCTTCTTGGCACCATTGCCATTTTTAAACTTCTTAATCACAGCGATTCTCGGGTTATTCGAAAGTTCCCTTGTTTTCATTTTTGTCATTTTTTTTTGAGGTTTCACCAAATGAGCCACTTGTACTGATTTCTCAGTTGTATGTTCCTAAGACCTTGCCGAAATAATCACTTATAGACCAGTCAGCAAGCTAGAGGGTTAATTGCTTGATTGTTTACGCCTGTTTTCATTACCCTTATTGCCTCGTTAACAATCATACAGTCTCCAAGCTATTAGGGGTTGAATACTTATGCAACAGCAGATCTCACTGATGTTCTTTATCGTTGCAGCATAATTTGATTTTCAGGATTTTTTTTAGTGAAAATTTATTGTGCAAGAGGACCTCATTTATATGTAACAGTATGAAACTGAAGATGCATTTTCAAAGATAAATATTACAGGAAATGTAAACTTTGTCTAGGGGGTTGAATACTTTTTCAACCCACTGTATATGCTAGCTGGGATATGCTCCAGCTGCATCCCCCAGCGCAAACCTGGTCTGGATTAAACGGGTTAGAAAATAACATTATTCATTTTCAGTTATGACCCTCTGTGTAAAGTGTGTGGGTTGTGTTTTTGTTTTTTTGTAATCTGCAGAAGTATTAACTCATTCTTGTTCTAGTGCTTCATCATGATAAGGCTTCTCCTTTTATATTTGTTTAGTCACTGAACCCCATTTGGCTTCAGGGTTTTGTTCCAGCAAGATCAGTTGGAAGCTAAATGGCTCACAGATTGTGGAACTGGTTGGAACATAAGCCTTAAGCTGTGTGGGGTCTCCAGGACTGGTTTTGAGAACCACTGGTGTGCATCATTCTTAAAAGTGCATTGGTGTTTATCCTAATGGTGGAAGAATCTGTTTAATTTTTCTTTGTTTTATACATTTTATATATTTTGATAGGTCAATTTCCAGGTTTTATGATGGCACAGGGAGCTTGCTTTTGTGCAGCATGTAACATCCCCATAATTGTTTGTACTTGAGAAGATCTGGCTGCTGTATGTGTATGGAGCAGCTGTAGGATCCTTGGTTCAAATCATAGTCTGGGCATTGCAGGTGTCATGCTTTTTTATGTTTACTCATGTTGGTGTGGATTTTTCTCCCACATGTTAGACCAGTTGTTGAATTTTAAATTGGCTTCATGTGATGGAGTGGTGACTAATCCAGGATATGTTCTCACTTGGTGCCCAGTTCTACCAGAGTAGGTGCTTACTTAATGCAGCCTTGAGCAGGTAAAAAAAAAATAGGTGTAATTGTAGGTCGCCTCCTGAATAATTTGTTTCCTTCTACATAGAGGACATTTTCCTCTTGCATTTCTTTGCAAAGACAGATTTGTTCAGCTTGCAAGATTAAACCAAATGTTACAGCCGCAGAGTCTTAATGGCCAGCAGTATGCTGGAATTCTTGGATGTCTGCAGAGTACACGCATCTTGGCCTGTGACTCATTTTCCACTGCTTTATGCAAAACTAATTTAAAACTGGAAAAAATACCGTCAATAGGCAACTTATGCAAGCTGTTTAAATCATTCTGCCTGTCGTGGCAGTTAACAGTATTTCTTTTTGATTAGCTCTATTGCTGCTAAGTGTGACTGCTTGCAATCCTGTATAATGCAGGACAATTACATCTGTGACATAGTGACTCGTTTAATTAAATTAAGTACTGCTTTATCAAGACTCCTGATGCTGTCACTGTTTTCACTCTAAAACATGCAGTCTATTTGCCAATTATCAGTAGAATATTCCAAGCAAAATAAGTAGGTCACAGTGTTTCTTTACTTAGGAATTGCGTTTTTATTTTTTTCTCCCTTGTGAAAGTAGTGTATAAACTCTACCTATCTGTATTGCAGTTGTCCTTCATTTTGTTGGGGTTTTGGCATTCAGTTTGAGATAAGTGAAACTGTCGTCGTTGTGTTTTGAATGCCTGATGATGATAAATTCTTGTAATAGTATCAGTGTGTTGAAGTGTAAAGTGTCTTCATTTTGCACCAGAGTATGTTCAATACGTGGCATTTAACTTGCATAATGTGAAAGTAATGTGGTTTAAAATGATCACTACTTAATTACATCTTTATTATTTACTTGTATTCTTGCCATTTCATGTATTGGCACCAAAATATTGTAACACACAGTTAATACAGGAGTGAATTTTCAGCAGTAATCAAGTTATTAGAATAAAATACAGCATTTGCATTTGATCAAAGCCCCTCTTCCCACTGTATTTAGCTTCAGAAAAAATGCGATGCAAAGACATAGGAGTATTTGTAGAGTGCAAATAAAAGTAAATCTTATTTGTAGTGACACAACCATATGATTTAAAGTGTTTAAAACTATGAAGGGAATCGGTCCAGTGGATTGTAATACATATACAGTGATCCCTCGCTATATCGCGCTTCGCCTTTCGCGGCTTCACTCCATCGCGGATTTTATATGTAAGCATATTTAAATATATATCGCGGATTTTTCGCTGCTTCGCGGGTTTCTGCGGACAATGGGTCTTTTAATTTCTGGTACATGCTTCCTCAGTTGGTTTGCCCAGTTGATTTCATACAAGGGACGCTATTGGCAGATGGCTGAGAAGCTACCCAACTTACTTTTCTCTCTCTCTCTCTTGCGCTGACTTTCTCTGATCCTGATGTAGAGGGTGTGAGCAGGGGTGTTGTTCGCACAGCTAGACGATACGGACGCTCGTCTAAAAATAAAAATGCTGAAAGATTATCTTCACGTTGCTATCTTCTGTGCAGCTGCTTCCTGAAGCGACATGCTGCATGGTGCTTCGCATACTTAAAAGCTCGAAGGGCACGTATTGATTTTTGGCGGTTTGTTTTTCTCTCTCTCTCTCTCTCTCTCTCTCTCTCTCTCTCTCTCGTACCGGCGGTGCTTCGCATACTTAAAAGCCAAACAGCCCTATTGATTTGTTTGCTTTCCTCTGTCTTTCTGACAGACTGTGCTCCTGACGCGCACTCCTTTGAAGAGGAAGATATGTTTGCATTCTTTTAATTGTGAGACGGAACTGTCATTTCTGTCTTGTCATGGAGCACAGTTTAAACTTTTGAAAAAGAGACAAATGTTTGTTTGCAGTGTTTGAATAACGTTCCTGTCTCTCTACAACCTCCTGTGTTTCTGCGCAAATCTGTGACCCAAGCATGACAATATAAAACTAACCATATAAACATATGGTTTCTACTTCGCGAATTTTCTTATTTCGCGTGTGGCTCTGGAATGCAACCCCCGCGATGGAGGAGGGATTACTGTAATACACAGCACAAATCACAGTAGAACATATAATACAGTACATGTAACCCAATAGTACACTGCTGGTCAAAAGTTTTAGAACCCCTCAGTTTTTATGGAAGTGCATGCAGTTTAATGTCTTAATGTTTCATGAAATAAAGGCATAGAACAAATAAACAATGGTGAAAAAAAAAAAGTCAAACAATCATTAAGTGTACAGAATTTGCAGTAACTGCAATCAATTACTGCCATAAACTCTTGAAGTTGACCTTCTGATAGACTCACTACTTTTTCTTTATGCCTAGTCTGACACGCTGATCATTTCAGTACTCTGCTGGTGCCATATTTACATTAGTCCTTTAACAGTGGTTGGTATTCATGGTGTTCTGTGATACAGAATAATTTCAGAAGCATCACATATGCCCTTTAACCTTTTTAACAACACAATCCTATAGGTTTCTTGTCGGCTCCTCATGGGCCATCTCTGTACAAAACAAAGAAGAGAAACTCGTGGAGGAGTTTGACAGGACACGGTGATTTTACTTATGGCCAATCAAAGTATCTTCATTTGCTTTCAAATGACAGTAAATCACTTTGAGACGGGATTTAGAATGTGGTTGGCTAAATCTGAACTTGGTTACAACCCCACATAGAAAGGCTCTGAATACACAGCCAAAGAAGGGTGTGTTTTGTGTTTTTCCCTTTTCTCTGAACCAATCTGTTCTACACTTAAGGTACACATTTTCATTGACAGTGGAAAAATTGAAATGATTTCCCAGATTTCAACAGTTACAATTTGGGCATTCGGGTGTGGACACTTGGAATATCCTTAGTGTATGTTTGTAATATTCATTTTTGCTTATTTTAATTCTTAATGATTCTGCATCCATGATTGGAGGTGGGTCAGGGTTGTAAATATTCTATGAAATTTATAATTACATGACCAACTGCACATGTCTGTATACTTCTAAAGCAAATAGTTGCCCTTTCACACTACACTTTTGATTCTGTATTTACTGCATAGTTTGACTGTGTGCATTTGCTTTTCGGAGCTGCTTGCAGCACATCGTTGACAGTAAGTGCTGCTAAATCTGTTTTCATCCAGATGTTTTAAATATACTGCTGACCTTTTAGTGTAAATATGTTTAGTCAAGACATTTTTAATTATCTGGATTTAATTATACCTGTATGGTTTAGTCATGTTCTTGACATTATTTAAGTTAGGGTGTACGGAGCTGTTGGATGGTTTGTTCTCTTTTGGCATTAACTCTCTCTAGCCACATTAGTTTTATTCCCAGAGTGAGCAGCATCAGTCCTTGAGTGCCACAGTGGCTTCAGGTTTTAGTTCCAATCTCAGTTACTTAATTAGAAACCAATCCTTACCAATAGCAGATTTTATTTAATTTAATGGCTTCTTAGTGTTTTCATTCTGCCATGTCAAGACATTCTTGTATCATTTCCAAGGATCTAATCCAAAAAGATTGAAGCCTAAAACAGGCGAGTAATTCTCTGCCCGTCACTTTTTTTTCTCTTCAGTTTCCTTCTAAATATTGTGTTAAACCCGATAGTTGATGATGTATACACACACACACACACACACACCTGTAAATGGAGAGAAAATATATGGGGAAATGCTGGTTCCTTTGTCATTTGCATCTTATTGCTAATAAGGGACCATTTAAAAAGGGAATACAGCTGTTTAAGACTAAAATTAAGCAATTAAGGATGGGTAACCTTAACAAGTGAGAGCACTAAAATGAGGTCTAAAAGTTTTGCAGCAATTATTGACTTATTAAGAAATTGAGTTGGAGCAAAAACCTGCAACCACTACAGCCCTCCAGGAGCAATATTAAATGACCATTGCCCTTTGCCCTTCTTAATACCTTTTTATTCTTGCATCTTTCTTTCTTGTTTCCTGCAGTTATTTAAGTAGATAGTACTTTTTTGTTCAAAAAAGGAAACTTTGCTTTTTACAGAAGCACAATAAATATAATAAAACAGCCCAATTTAAAAATGTACCAGAATGGCTAAAAAGATCATCTTTTTTGACTTGGCTAAAGATAAAATGAGCAGTCACAGTGAGGCATAATAAAGGTGTATTTCTGTAGGTGTAAAGGAGCACCAATACTTGAATAATTCGTTGGCTGAAACTCGTTAATGCTAGTGTCAGGGAGAGGATGTGCAGCATTTTTCATAATTGTCATCAGTTTTCTCTTCATTCTGTCCTCCATTACTACCACCTCCAGTGGTTGTAGAGTGCATCCCATACCAGATCACGGCCTCTTAATCAGATTTGTTGGGCCTCTCTTGAAGACCTGTCACCAGCCTAGCACCCCACACTAGGTATCACGCAGTTATATAACATGTAAAGGATCTCAACAACCCATAGTAAAGGAGTACATTCGCCTAAGAAAAGACTAAGAAGCACCAGATAAAGCCCAAAAAAGAGACTAGGCTGATTTCATGGCCACAGGGAGTGAATTATGAGGAAGCATTAAAACAGCTGATCATTTACAGTTTAAGCAAAAGAAGATTAAGAAGGGACATGATTGAAGGGTTTAAAATTATGAAGGGAATCAGTCCAGTGGATTGAAACTGACTTTAAAATGAGTTTATCAAGAACATGGGGACACAATTGGAAACTTGTTAAAGGTAAATTTTGCCCCAGCAAGAAGTTTTTGTTTACACTGAAAACCATAGACACATGGAATATGTAACCAAGTAGTGTAGTAGACAGTTCAGTACTCGACTTGATGTTATTTTAGAGGAACTAAGTGGATAGGAATAGCGAGCTTTGGTGGGCTGAAAGGTCTTTCTCGTGTAAATCTTTCTAATCTTCTAAAGAAAAAAGTCTACTCTGCCCTTTCTACTATAGTTCCTCTGTGTTATGACACCATTCTAGCCTGTCATTAATGTGGACCCCAAGTACTTGTAGCAGTACACCTCCTCCACATCCATTCCCTTTAATGGTGACTGGGTGTAGAGGCTGTAAGGTACAGGGCAAGTCAACAACGGGTTCCTCAATTTTGCTGATTTTCCAAGTTCTCCACTTTACTCCTCTCCCCCTCTACCTCATCTGTCATCACCTCATTAGTGCATAATCATTGAAGAATTTCTGTAAGTGACCTATATTAGTGATAAAATAAATGCACACAAACCGCTCATAAGTATTTCTGTGAGGTTGGGCTTATTATCCAAAAAGGTTGCTGCTGTTTTGACTTGTGATCTCACCTGTCACCTCTAGTCTATATAATTTTAAATCAACCTTTTTTTAAATTTAAATATTTTCATTAATCAGAAACCACAAAGAGCCTTTTATTATGACCAGGATGTCTTGTACTCCCCCACCCCGTTCTGTTAGGTAATGTTAACTTGCTTAAGTTGCTCTGCACAGATGGTATCTATGATGCTCAACGACATTCTGTTTAAATGAAAACAATTTCAGGGTGAATCCTTAACCGGAACCATACAGGAGACATGCTGTCTGCATTCCATGTTGCACTGCGGAATCCTCCAATCAACACCAAGAACCAAGCAATCAAGGTAGGCAAGATTCCTTCTGACTGTTGTGTATCCTGAAGCTAGAAAGGAGTGAAATTCAGCAATGGATATAAAAATTGAAAAATGAACAGGATCAGGAGCTTAGCAAAATGAGAGGGCATCAGAGTAGAAACTCTGCCCTTGCAGTTCAAGAGGAACCAGTTAAGGTGGTTTGAGCTTGCAGCTGGAATGCCCTTGCATGCCTAACATTGGGCAGACATAGGATCTGCTACAGGAATTGTATCTTTCAGCTGATCTGGGAATTTCCACAGGTGTAGCTGGAGGCAGTTGTTGAATAGGGTGGCAAGGTAAATCGACTAGGTTTTCTTGTCACCATGACCCTTGCCAAAAATCACAAAATGATAATGAATATTGAATTTGACATGTTGTTACCCATCCTGCACCAGGCCCTCTTTCAGCATATTGTTGAGAGCAGAGGGATTGCTAAGGACTTGCCCTTTCTGCTTGTTTTCTCTTGATGTGAGCTCCAAAGAAATGAGAATTAAGATAATTGATCAACAGTTCTGAAAGTCTGTTTTTTTTTGTTTTTTTTACTGAATTAAAAAAAAAAATTCCCACATTGCACCTCTGCTTATAATGGAGTGTGCTTGCATAGTGCAGTAAGGCAGAAAGTCTGTTGTTTCTTTAATTAAGACCAATCAAACACATTACTGTTTGGTTTTATCTTTTGGTGTCTGGGTATAACTTTTTACTGGTTATGTATACAGTCGCCCCTTTGTATGTACGGGTTCCATATCAGCAGATTTACCCAATTGTGGATCAAAAATGTTCAGGGATGAATTGAAATTCCCAATAAGCAAAACTTGAATTTGCCATTCGCTGAGCATTACGGTGAATCCATGTGAATTACCTGAGGGATAACAACATGCCAGAAACCACTGCAAGATTTGTTTGATGATGTAAAAAAGAAGAAAGAGCTTCCTATAACAGTGTTTCTAATTAAAGCATCTGCAATTGTAAAGGCTCGACCTTTGAAGATCCTCAGCCCTTATCCTCCAAAGACCCTAACATTAGCATTGTAAAGACCTCAGGGTCCTGACCTGTGATGGACATGTTCCATAGATGGATGCAGGAATACCAAGAGAAGCCAGCTTTGAAGCAGCCCTGGGAGAGCACTTTGATCATGTCTCCTGGAAGCTTCTGCCCATCAGGCCAGACACTTGGCCACCAGTGAGTCTCGAATTTGGACCCTGGGCTTGTGTCTGCTCATATAGAGCCAAGGAAGCAGTATGACATCCTGGTTGCCTCTGACTTGTGTAGAGAGGTGGTAGCTGGTTGGTGTTCATAACATTACAAAGAAACTAAGAACCTGTAGACTGTCTTATTTTTGAGGCTCTCTTCACAGCTCTAATCCTATAATGTGGTCTTCCTATGAAAGCCTGCTTGTTGCACATTGCTATGCCTCCTGTAGTTTATTTTTCAAAATATTCCATGCAGTTGATTTTGGAATGCCCAGTAGTGGTTCTGATTGGCATTTGCTTTAATCTCATTTTCAGAATTGCCTGCTTTTCTATTACAGTCAATTCTTTGTCATCTTGTTTTGTACCTTTGTCAACACCATACTCCAAAAGCAAACTTCAAGGACTGTGACTGCGACCAACCCTGCACACTTTGAGCTCATTTATTTGTTGATAAAAAGGGAAACGTCTTAGCAATTCACATGTTAGTCTCCTTCTTCTTTTGGCTGCTCCCGTTAGGGGTCGCCACAGCAGATCATCATCTTCCATATCTTTCTGTCCTCTTCATCTTTTTCTGTTACACTCATCACCTGCATGTTCTCTTTCACCACTTCCATAAACCTTCTCTTAGGCCTTCCTCTTCTTCTCTTGCCTGTCAGCTCAATCCTTACTACCCTTCTCTCATTATACCCAGCATCTCTCCTCTGCACATGTCCAAACCAATGCAATCTCACCTCTAACTTTGTCTCCCAACCGTCCAACTTGAGCTGACCCTCTAATGTCCTCATTTCTAATCCTATCCATCCTCGTCACACCCAGTGCCAATCTTAGCATCTTTAACTCTGCTACCTCCAGCTCTGTCTCCTGCTTTCTGGTCAGTGCCACCGTCTCCAACCCATATAACATAGCTGGTCTCACTACCGTCCTGTAGACCTTCCCTTTCACTTTTGCTGGTATCAGTCTGTCACAAATCACTCCTGACACTCTTCTCCACCCATTCCACTCTGCCTGAACTCTTTTTCACTTCTCTTCCACAATGCCATTACTCTGTACTGTTGATCCCAAGTATTTAAACTCCTTCACCAGCTCTACTCCCTGCATCCTCACCATTCCACTGACCCCTCTCATTCACACAAATGTATAAAACATAGATAGATAAAACATCGCATCTGTGGTGCTCTTCTTGGCATGAAACCATACTGTTGCTCACTAATCATCACCTCACTTCTTAACCGAGCTTCCACTACTCTTTCCCATAACTTCATCCTGTGGCTCATCAGTTTTATCTCCCTATAGTTACTGCAGTCCTGAACATCCCCCTTATTCTTAAATATCGGCACCAGTACACTTCTTCTCCACTCCTCAGGCATCCTCTCACTTTCCAAGATTCCATTAAACAATCTGGTTAAAACCTCCACTGTCATCTCCCCTAAACACCTCCATGCTTCCACAGGTATGTCATCTGGACCAACGGCTTTTCCATTCTTCATCCTCTTCATAGCTGTCCTTCCTCCTTGCTAATTCGTTGCACTTCCTGATTCTTCTCCTTCTTCAGCCAACAGTAGCCCAATTTCCGCCATCCTATTGGCTAACAGTACTGGTGGCAGTTGTTGTTAACCTGGGGCTCGACCGATCCGGTATGGAAATTTGTATTGTTGTCCGCATATTGATTTGGCAAAATTTTACACCAGATGCCCTTCCTGACGTAACCCTCCCCATTTATCCGGGCTTGGGACCAGCACGAAGAAACACACTGGTTTGTGCATCCCTAGTCGTTTGTCCCAATTCTGGGGGACTAAATGTGACGAAGCCGGTCCCTTACAGACTCTCTTCCCATATGGGAGTCTGCTGAACCAACACCGTCGATAGTTATGACTGAGATGAGCTGACATATGAGGACAATTCACTGATGATGCCAGAGGATGGTGGAAAAAGTGCTCAAGTGCTTTTAGTTAAAGCAAAGTCAAAACAAAAGTAAAACCAACAGAAGTGTCAATGGTGCAATGTTCAAAAACAAAGTACATTTATAAATCCAATAAAAAGTTGGGGGGGGGGGGGGATCCATTAAAATCCAAGGTTAAAATGCAGTCTAACTTGTTCCGATCTCTGTCCACCTCCTTCTCATGCTCCCCGGCTCACCCATTGCTCGAGTAGCCGGCGGAGACTCAGCAGCCACGAGCTCCTTTTGGCCGACCTCCATCTTGGTTGCCTCCAGGCATCACGGCCAGACCATCCAAGGTCAGCTGTCCTCCCTTCTTCCTTTGCGCTCACATACTCGCACCTCAGAAGCCAAGGAAGTGGTCCTGCTTTGCTCGCCACACTCCACCTGGATGCAAGCTAGCCCCTAGAGTACAACAGCTAACGCTTCTTCACGGGGCCCCAGCTCGTGCCGTCTCCTCCTTCCAGGTGGCCAGATCCTCCTAAGACTGCCTTTTTCACAACTTTTAACCTCTTTCCTTCTTTTCTTTGATTTTTCTCCCCATCTTTTAATTCCCCTTTCCTTGTCCCAACCCATATATATACACCCACGTCTCCGTGGGCGCAGCACTTAATCACATGCCACAGGAAGCCAATGAAGCAACTGAGAACGATCGCACCCACACGTGCAGGTGCAACTCGCTCCAACTACTTTATTTACTCCCCGCGGTTGTGCAATCACACCCACGGAGAGCAACACGGCTCTATGGATTTAAAACTGGCCTTTTTTTTTTTTTTGAAGCTGCGGACCCGCTGTACCACACTAAACCCAAATGCCTATTTTTTTATTTTAATATATAAACAGTGTTGTTTGAGATATGTAACACATTTTTGTACTTTAGTCTCATTTTATCTTTTCACCTAGAACACGTTTTAGGCCTTTTTATGTAAACTAGCTGTGGTTCCCATATAAGACGGGTTGAAATCTTACATAGATAGATACTTTATTAATCCCAAGGGGAAATTCACAAAGAATTCACATAGACCTCAGCATTAATGTTAGCAGTGCACCATCTATTGGAATGTATTTTGTAATGCATGGAGGACGGAAATGCATTACTTCAAATGTTTGTGGCGTGCCAGCTGGGAGTACAGGAGGGGTGCCCTAAAATGGGGAAGAACATGTTGAAAAAGTATTGTTTCTACGTGGTGTGACCAAAATGTATGTAATTTCCCCTAGATGAAAGTCTGCCATGTGCACTTTAATCACAAGTCTGAATTGTTTGATTTGTAATTTTAAACTGTTCAGCAGAAGAGGGGAATCAAGGAAAAATGTACTTTCTAAATATAACAAATCGCTCCTATTACCTAATTGTCCCAGTATTTTGCTTTTCACTGTATATGCAGGTTTCCTCTGGGTGCTCCGGTTTCCTGTCACAGTCCAAAGATATGCAGGTTTGGTGCACTGGCGATCCTAAATTGTCCCTAGTATGTGTGCCCCCTGCGGTGGGCTGGTGCCCTGCCCGGGGATTTGTTCCTGCCTTGCGCCCTGTGTTGGCTGGGATTGGCTCCAGCAGACCCCCATGACCCTGTGTTAGGATATAGCGGGTTGGATAATGACTAACTGTATATCATATTCTCCTACCCAACCAGAAAATGGTTGCTTTACTCCTTTTTCTCCTTTTTATTATCTCCATCCAGGAACGTGCACAGGCAATTGTTCTTAAAGTTCTCACATCTTTTAAAAGTAGTGAGATTGAACAAGCTGTGAAATCATTAGATAAGAATGGAGTTGACTTATTGATGAAGTACATTTATAAAGGATTTGAAAAACCGACAGAAAACAGTAGCTCCATTTTACTGCAGTGGCATGAAAAGGTAAGCTCCAAGAGATAAAAGATAACATTTAGTTTAAATTTTGTCATTTTCTTGTCTGTAGGAACAAAGGAAACTGAGCTTTCCAGTTTGTTACATTTGTTCTATCCAATACTAGCTGAAATACCCAGCATTGCCCAGGAGGAAAATTGAAGACTCACTAATGTGCTTGTCTTGCAGTCTTGTATGTATGTTATCATCCAGTTGACGCTCTGAACCAGCCAACTCTATTTAATTTCAAAAGCAACAGGGGCGCGGTGGTGCTCAAATGTAAAGAATGCTGGTAGTCACCTCCAGTTCACCCTCTGGTGGTCATTCCGAGTGTCAACTGGATGATAACATGCATACAAGACCGCAAGATCACCCCCCACCCTACCCAGAAGGGGATGGGTTAGGGTTGCTTTCACCCTACAGTATTTTTAGTTGACCAATGAGAAGCATGTGTACCAAGTTTCATGAAAATTGCTCCAGCTTTCCGAAAATGATGCTGGAACATACATATATACACACACATTCACTCACATACATACATCGACTTTTATTGATATATAGATTCTTTGGGCTATCTGAGGCTATTATCAAGAGACTCTGTGATTCCATGTTACCACTATACATAGGTTACTGAAATCTTCATTCAGCACCTTCAAATCTACAACATTCAGCCACAGACTTCAGATTTCTACGGGAGACTTTTTTCCTAAACCCAAAATAGTGCAGGGGTTTTTTTTTCCCCCCTCTTTGCCCCCAAGTCCCCTCCCTCATCAAACACACACCTGTTTTCAGCTGGTCTCTGAGAATTTGCCGGTGGTGTCCTCTCACTGCAAAAGGCTGATAGTCAGTTGTGTTCCTAGGCAACTGCTCATTGCATTGCATCTGAAGTGTCAAGTGAGGGCTTGGGGTTTATTTTGATTTGATCACTCTGCTCAATTTAAGGTTGCATTATTAAAGTTCTGAATGTTGGCCAGTCCCTTGTTTTCCCCCCATTTAGTCATAGCTTGACAGTAGGTTAAACTGAAAATGGATCAGTTTAAAATGGAGAAATAAAAATTTGTGTATACATCCCTCGACCACTATTGTAAGTGCTGAAGCTTTATCCACAAACTTACCGGGGAGTGCTTTTAAAAGTGAAATGGGTGTTTACATACAGGTAAACTTGTACAGACACCAGGGGGGTATTTTTCGTACGTGGATTACTCGCTTAGCCGGATGTAATTGTTGACGATTTGCCCTGATCCTGGATCTGTCGGCTTTTTGAAACTCTTGCTGGAAGTGTTGTCATAGCAACACATCCAAATCCGCAAACCTGCTCGGAGCGGGTTTGTTCTGCGTAAACAAGGATTAGTTTACACACGTGATCAGTGACGGTGCGTGGAAGTCATCCAGTCATGGCTTCGCCGTTCATGAATGAGCGACCAATTGATATTGGTGCGCAAATTATAAGAAGAGATTTTCATATAGAGAGGGGTTTGCGCGATCGGCAAGATCCTTTATTGCTCCCGGAGGAAATTCTGTACGAAAGATACCGCTTTAGCCAAGGGGGAATATTGTACCTCAAAGATTTATTAGCTCCGTATATTCGAAGTCAAACTCGGTGAAGTCGGGCTCTCACAACCACACAGACGGTATGCATTGCTTTGAGGTTTCTTGCAAGCGGCACTTTTTTATATACTGTAGGCGATGCGGAACAGCTATCGAAAAGTGCAGTTTGCCAGGCAATTCGTGAAGTCTGTTTGGCTCTGAAACATTTCTTTCAGGTTTTCATTGTGTTTCCTGGACACCTGCGTGTGCAGACAATAAAAGAGGCATTTCATGCCATTGCAGGTAGGTAATACACAGGCAAAAACACCCACAGTTCCATAAAGAATCCCACAATCAGCCTAACATTCTCATTACCCAGGATTTCCAAATGTGATTGGGGCACATGGGACTGATCAGAGTGGAGTTTGATCAAACATTATTTGGAAAATGTACCGCTCCTCCTGATGAATAATCAGACACAGTGTCTTCATCAAATATTTGACCTTCGTCAATATCTCGTTGGTCAGACACTGGTTGAAGGGATATGACATTCCCTGCAACTGACCCAACAAAAAAGAGGGCTATATGGAACATACCTATGACACACATTGAGGACAAATGTATGCAATGACCATCCTTTACCTGAAATGAAGTGACCACTGCATCCTGCCCCTGGTTCTGAGGAGGAGCTTCCCCCTGGAATGCCCTCAAAAACAGGGTGATGGGCATTTTGCTGCAGAGCCAACTCTTCTCAGGGGTTAGGTCTGGACCGCGTGGACCTCCACCTGTTTTTTGCTTGTCTGCCTCCTTATTAGCTTTAAAATTAATGTTTTTTTATATTATATATGATTCTTTATGTCAACAATTCTTTAAATAGTTATATGCCAATATTTACCAGTTTGAAGTATATTCTTGTACTTCACTTTAACCTGTTCCCATGTTCTCCTTGTGCTCACGTTTGATCTGGAATTATGACATATTAAATAATAATTAATCTGACACATAGGAAATGAAACGCTGCATTCAGTAAGTACAATGCACACTACTTAGCGTTTAATTTGACGGCCACTTTTTGCCAGCCGTCTTTTCTGGTTTGGGCTGCTTTTGCAGTGTTACCGCTTGTGCATATTAAATCTTGAAATTCTTCATGTCCTTCGAATAAAAGGTCTTGCGCCACGTGTGTGAAAAAAAAAAATGCGCCCGTTCTTTCGTCATTTTGTTACAGCCTATCAAAGACTTGCTGATCATATTTTCTAGACTCAATATATATGGGCTTTTCTCTCAGCGCGGGCGCGCGCCTTCATCTCGTATGATTAGATCCAGCTACACTAATCTAATACACAGCTGCGTTTCAAAAACCGACTTATCTGGATGAGTGTCACCGGCATTAACTCATCCAAGATGAGGCACCTGATCTCGGATGGTTTAAGCGACGTACGAAAAATACCCCCCAGAAATCAGGATTATGCAATGATGTGTGGCTGAGTGTGATTTACCCTGAATTCAACCAGTGCCTTGTCCAAGTATTGGTCCTGCCTTGCGTCTGGTTCTTACTGGGATATGTTTCAGCTTCCCCATGACCATGCTCTGCGAAAGTGGGTTTAAAAAATGGATGGATGTTTGGAACGTGTAAGCAAAAGCATGGGGGAAATGTAATGCACTGTGACCCTGAAGTGGATAAGCCAAAATGGATGGATGGATGAATGTTGCTGCCCATTAGTGTGCCATACAGTTAACTAGCATCCTATCCTTGGATGGGAATTGGCAATTTTCCTTTAAAGTGTGGATTATGTGAATGTCTTCATAAGACACACATAGACTGTATGCAGAAAAAGTTGTATGAGGCATACAGATTGTATTAGTTGTTCCTTAAAGGTGATCTTGAATTATAAATTAATAAAAACATTGATAGAGACACAACAATGTCCTTTTCCCAAATGTTACAAAGCAGGAGTTAATTCAGTTCAAGTGCACTCCTGCTGACCCCTGTGTACTACAGTGATTATAAGTACATGGAATGATCAGAATGGTTTGAGCCTGACCTTTTCAAGCACATGCCAGTACATCCAATGAGGTTTTACTTTTCAGCATATCCCCGAGAACATCCTTACACTTGTTATAATGTTCAGAAAACTTTGCTACACCATACAAATTAAATAGTTTACTTGTGAAGCCACCCTTCTTTCTGTAGCTGGCTTTACTACTCCTTCATTGGCATAGCATGTCTCAGTCCGGAGAGCAGTGTGAGTGATCCCATTTCTCTGGTGCAACCTGCGTATGGTGATTTGGGGCATTGACACGCAGAAGGTTTAACGGCTTTCCTTGACAGATTTCACAGATTAACACAAGACCCAAAGCATGTCCACTTAATAAATTCATCCGCAGTTTTTAAATGTTTAAATTTCTCCAGGCTTAAAATTAATTCTCCTTGGAGCATTGGATGTAGTGATGCTTTGCTTCAGGTGTGCACAGGCCTTGCTCCTATTTAATGTTTATGAAAAATTCGTATGATGTCTCTGCTGTCTCGCACACTATCATTTGTCACTTCATTTCATGGTGGCAACATCTCAAAGCCTGCCCAGACTGTTGGATGTTTTTAAAGAGACATCCTTCCACATCAGAGTTTTAAAGCCCATCTCTTGACTGTGACGTATAAATGGAACTGATCCTGGTACATTTAGACTAGATGGTTAGAATTTGATTGATAGTGCAGTACTTGATCTTTTGTTTAGATGTAGTATCCGTGTTGACTTGGTTTATGCTGTTTTTTGTTGAAGAGCTGCAGATGTCGGCAACTTGTAGTTAACAATTTAATACACAAACTATGGCCATTTACAACTAGGGATGCACTGATACTACTCGTTGTTAACTTGAATGGGTTCAGTAACACCCCCTAGATGCATGTACTCTGTATCAGCCCTGTCTTTTAGCTAATACCGAATGAATACTGGACTCTAAAGTCAGGTGGCAGAATATTTAAAGAGAAACTGGGATATATAATACAGAAAATTGCAAAACTCTAAGGTGGTTGGATGTAAATCACTAAGTAACTAGAAACTTCTCATACAAAAAAAACGGGAAGGAGTATGTATTAGTGGAAGAAGGTAAGACGACAGTTTTTCACCAGAGAAACGAGGACACCCACTGTGCATCAAAACAACACCACAGAATTTGTGTGATGGAGTAATTTCAAGGAGGGCTATATACCTGTATATTTTTCATCAGTAAAATTTCTTTGCTAGGTCGACAACATGCCCCACTTTTCTGCACTGGAATGGCCACTTGTTTTGAATGTAATGAGACTCGTCAGCACGGCTGTCCCATAATCTCAGCACTTGGTATATCTGAGCGGCAGCTTCAAAATTTTAGTTTTAGTTTTAATTCCCCATTGATGTTCCAGCACAAAATTACAAAAATGGGTGATTGCAATAAAATGTTATGTAATAGGATTTTCTTAAGGTGGTTATTGAAGTCTGCAGGCCTAAATCTTATTAAATATTGCCCAAAAGTGATTCAGAAGCAAAGTCTCTATTATCCAGTGTTAATGAATATTGTAATATTTGAATGACTGACCCTAATTTTGTGTATTTCTTTCTCTCTCTCTCTCAGGCATTTGCAGTAGGTGGATTAGGCTCCATAGTAAGAGTTCTAACAGCACGAAAGACTGTTTAAAGGAAGCAAAAAAAATTAAAGACTGACTTTTGAAGATTGGGTAAACAAATATATTTACACAGTAACCGTGAAGATGAGTTGGAAGAAGACCACCTTGATCCTCTGAATGTCAAGACATTCTTCCAGAAGTGTAAAAAAAATAATAATTATTTAAATATTTTGGACAAAGGAAAACAGTGTGTTGGAATGCATCTAAGTCCAAGATTGTGTAAGGAAGGTTGTTGTAATGCTGTACATTTTTCTTTATCATATGCAACTTCTTGCACATCCTCACATTCTTTTGCCATTTTAATTTTTTTTTTTGTTTGTTTGATTTTAAAGAAAATCCATATCCTGTATTTTAAACATGTTGAAACTGACAGGTAGCTTGTTATCTATTGGGTGCAAGCAACTTGCCTGTACACCCTGGCGCAGGTGTACAATAAAACGTACTGTATAGTGAAGGTGGTGTGTTTTGGGGAAGGGGGGTGGGTAGGGGGGTATTCAGATTTGCGCTTTTGTTATCATATTTCATTTTTGTACAGAGAAGTGTACATTTAATATAAAACAATGGAGATCATTTAAATATTGATTTCATTGTAAAGTGCCTGCTGCAATAAAGCTTTTTGGATCATCCATACTGGAGGTTTGTACTTGGTGTTGAGTGTGCTCTTCAGCTTAACTTGGCTATGATCGTGGGATTTCCAAATTTGTATGGTTGGGGAAGGGATGATTGAATATAAAGAGGAAGTGTATGTCATTAAAATTGTAAATGTCTGAATAACAAACTACCCGGATAAATGGTGGCAATCGTCTACTTTTCATTTTGGTGTGGGATATACAGTATATATTAGAGAAGGTTAATGTTCTCTTGACTTGGTCAGCCCAGATGGGTAAATTAAAATATTCGTTCCTTTTACCTAACATGTTCTGCTTTAGTTTAAAGGATATCTAATGTTCTCAATACAGAGATGGGAATGAAGGCTGGTGTTAATAACAATTAGCAAAATTTCATGTGTCTGGATTGAAACCATAGCTGTCTCTGGACTGCTCAGACTTCACAAGGTAAGAATGACGTTTTTTGTTGGGTTTTTTTCTTTCCCCCTCCTCCCCAGACATTGGGTTGAAAAAGTATTTGTTTAAATTTCCTGTAGCATTTTACTTTGGAAAATTTCATCTTTGGTTTCATACTGTTACTTATAAATGAGGTCCTCTTGGACAATACATTTTCACAAAAAAAAATCCTGAAAATCAAATTATAATGCAATGATAAAGAACATCAGTGAAATTGCTGTTGAAGAAGTATTCGAGCCCTAATAGCTTGGAGACTGTATGATTGTTAACAATGCAATAAGGGTACAGTGATCCCTCGCTATATTGCGCTTCGCCTTTCGCAGCTTCACTCTATCGCGGATTTTATATGTAAGCATATTTAAATATATATCGCGGATTTTTTTGCGGATTTCTGCGGACAATGGGTCTTTTAATTTCTGGTACATGCTTCCTCAGTTGGTTTGCCCAGTTGATTTCATACAAGGGACGCTATTGGCAGATGGCTGAGAAGCTACCCAACTTACTTTTCTCTCTCTCTTGCGCTGACTTTCTCTGATCCTGACGGAGGGGGTGTGAGCAGGGGGGCTGTTCGCACACCTAGACGATACGGACGCTCGTCTAAAAATGCTGAAAGATTATCTTCACGTTGCTATCTTCTGTGCAGCTGCTTCCTGAAGCGACATGCTGCACGGTGCTTCGCATACTTAAAAGCTCGAAGGGCACGTATTGATTTTTGACTGTTTGTTTGTTTTTCTCTCTCTCTCTCTCTCCCTGCTCCTGACAGAGGGGGTGTGAGCTGCCACCTTCAACAGCTTTGTGCCGCGGTGCTTCGCATACTTAAAAGCCAAACAGCCCTATTGATTTGTTTGCTTTCCTCCGTCTTTCTGACAGTGTGCTCCTGACGCGCACTCCTTTGAAGAGGAAGATATGTTTGCATTCTTTTAATTGTGAGACAGAACTGTCATCTCTGTCTTGTCATGGAGCACAGTTTAAACTTTTGAAAAAGAGACAAATGTTTGTTTGCAGTGTTTGAATAACGTTCCTGTCTCTCTACAACCTCCTGTGTTTCTGCGCAAATCTGTGACCCAAGCATGACAATATAAAAATAACCATATAAACATATGGTTTCTACTTTGCGGATTTTCTTATTTCGCGGGTGGCTCTGGAACGCAACCCCCACGATGGAGGAGGGATTACTGTAATGAAAACAGGCGTAAATAGTCAAGCAATTAATCCTTTAACTTTGTGGACTGGTCGGTAAGTGATTATTTAGGCAATGTCTTAGGATCATACACCTGAGAAATCAATACAAGTGGCTTATTTGGTGAAACCTCACAAACTGACAAAAATGAAGACAAGTGAAATTTCTAATAACTCGAGCACGGTGATTAAGAAGTTTAAAGATGGCAATGGTGCCAAGAAGATTGCCAAGCTCCTTAGCCTCAGTGTGTCCACTGTAAAGGACATCATAGCGAAATGGAAGACAACTAGTAGCACAGTGAACCAGCCTAGGTCAGGCCGCCCTGTTAAAATAACTAAAGATGTCAAGAAGACTAGTCGGAGAAGTAAGAGCAATCCCTAAATTGACTCTCAGTATCTGCAGCTGGACTAATTTTAGACTACAATATCGAATGTTTTGCACAGAGAGGGGCTGTATGGCAGAGTTGCCAGAAAAAAAGCCACTACTAAAAAAAAATGTCATCTGAAAGTGCAATTAGAATTCGCTAACCGACATCTTGACAAGAGTCCTGCATTCTGGAGTCATGTACTTTGGTCTGATGATAACTTTTTGGCCTCAACACAAAGGTGTTTGTCTGGCAGATGGAAGGGACTGCCTATGATCCAGCAAAAGCCATACCTACCATGAAGCATGAGGGGGCATCATGCTTGAGGTTGCTTCTCTAGGGCCGGCACTGAGTCCCTTGTCCGTATAGAAGTAAGAAGTATATCCAGATTTTGGAAGAAAACCTTGAAATTGGGACTCAGACGATGATCCCACTTTTAGCAGGACAATGACCAGAAACACTGTGCAAAAGTAGCCAAAGCATGGTTTGACAAAAAGATCAAGGTTTTTGCAGTGGCCTAGTCAGTCTGGATCTGAATTCGATTGGAAAATTTGTGGCGTGATCTCAAAATTGCAGTTCACAAAACGAAAGCCTTCAAACTTTGCCCAGTTGGAGCAGTTCTGCAAGGAAGAATGGAGATAAATGGCCTCCATCCAGATGTGGTAAGCTTGTAGATGGCTATCCAAAGCGATTACAAGCAGTTATTGCTGCTGCTACTACCAGGTATTGATTGTGTGTCATGTGAAGGGGTCCATTACTTTTTCAACAGCATTTTTCCCAACTTTCTAAGGCATCCAATTTCTGTTTCTGTTGATTGTACACTTGTCAAACTGGCTCCTGTTGTCAGAAATCTTGTTTTGTTGGATTCATCACTTTGAGCTACACATCAGGTCTCTTTCCAAAATTTCATTCTATCATCACTGTAACATTGCCTGCCTCTGTCAATTTCTGTCCTTTAATGATACTCAAACTCTGGTTCATTGTTTCATAATGTCTCGTATTGATTACTGTAGTTCCCTCTTCCTATACAGAAGCTACTTTATATTCAGAACTCTGCCGCCAGAGTCCTCACCCATACAAAGTGTTTTCCTCACCTCTCCCTTGTTCTCTCCCAGCTTCACTGGTTACTGGTTCCATCAAGGATTAAATTCCAGATTCTGCTTCTCACCTTCAAAGCCCTCCATAACCTTTGCCCCACTCTACCTCACTCAGCTCCTTACACTCCTTGTCGCTCTCTCAGGTCCTTGAGCAGTCATCTCCTTACTGTCCCACACACCAGACTCTCCACCCTGGGAGGCAGGTCCTTCAGTGCTATAGCCCCTCAACTCTGGAACTTTCTTCCTCAGTCTCTCTGAGTTTGCTCCTCTTTCTGCTCTTTTAAATCTCAACTGAAAACTTTCCTCTTCTACGAACATTTGTCATCTGTGTAATTTTTTACTCTGTATGTAAAGCGACCTTAGGTTTGTGAAAGGCGCTCAATAAATGTAACTTACAGTGCATCCGGAAGGTATTCCCAGCGCATCACTTTTTCCACATTTTGTTATGTTACAGCCTTATTCCAAAATGGATTAAATTCATTTTTTTCCTCAGAATTCTACACACAACACCCCATAATGACAACGTGAAAAAAGTTTAGTTGAGGTTTATGCAAATTTATTAAAAATAAAAAAATTGAGAAAGCACATGTACGTAAGTATTCACAGCCTTTGCCGTGAAGCTCTAAATTGAGCTCAGGTGCATCCTGTTTCCCCTGATCATCCTTGAGATGTTTCTGCAGCTTCATTGGAGTCCACCTGTGGTAAATTCAGTTGACTGGACATGATTTGGAAAGGCACACACCTGTCTATAGAAGGTCTCACAGTTGACAGTTCATGTCAGAGCACAAACCAAGCATGAAGTCAAAGGAATTGTCTTTAGACCTCCGAGACAGGATTGTCTCATGGCACAAATCTGGGGAAGGTTACAGAAAAATTTCTGCTGCTTTGAAGGTCCCAATGAGCACAGTGGCCTCCATCATCCGTTAGTGGAAGAAGTTCGAAACCACCAGGACTCTTCCTAGAGCTGGCCGGCCATCTAAACTGAGCGATCGGGGGAGAAGGGCCTTAGTCAGGGAAGTGACCAAGAACCCGATGGTCACTCTGTCAGAGGTCCTCTGTGGAGAGAGGAGAAGCTTCCAGAAGGACAACCATCTCTGCAGCAATCCACTAATCAGGCCTGTGTGGTAGAGTGGCCAGACGGAAGCCACTCCTTAGTAAAAGGCACATGGCAGCCCGCCTGGAGTTTGCCAAAAGGCACCTGAAGGACTCTCAGACCATGAGAAAGAAAATTCTCTGGTCTGATGAGACAAAGATTGAACTCTTTGTTGTGAATGCCAGGCATCACGTTTGGAGGAAACCTGGCACCATCCCTACAGTGAAGCATGGTGGTGGCAGCCTCATGCTGTGGGGAACTGGGAGACTAGTCAGGATAAAGGGAAAGATGACTGCAGCAATGTACAGAGACATCCTGGATGAAAACCTGCTCCAGAGCGCTCTTGACCTCAGACTGGGGCGACGGTTTATCTTTCAGCAGGACAACGACCCTAAGCACACAGCCAAGATATCAAAGGAGTGGCTTCAGGACAACTCTGTGAATGGTCCTTGAGTGGCCCAGCCAGAGCCCAGACTTGAATCCGATTGAACATCTCTGGAGAGATCTTAAAATGGCTGTGCACCGACGCTTCCCATCCAACCTGATGGAGCTTGAGAGGTGCTGCAAAGAGGAATGGGCGAAACTGGCCAAGGATAGGTGTGCCAAGCTTGTGGCATCATATTCAAAAAGACTTGAGGCTGTAATTGCTGCCAAAGGTGCATCGACAAAGTATTGAGCAAAGGCTGTAAATACTTATGTACATGGGATTTCTCAGTTTTTTTATTTTTAATAAATTTGCAAAAACCTCAAACTTTTTTCACGTTGTCATTATGGGGTGTTGTGTGTAGAATTCTGAGGAAAAAAAATGAATTTAATCCATTTTGGAATAAGGCTGTAACATAACAAAATGTGGAAAAAGTGATGCGCTGTGAATACTTTCTGGATGCACTGTATTATCATATTAGAACATGACTACCAACTTGCATTTGTTTAGCTCGCCAAGCTCTAAGTGTTTCAAAATATGTACACAGAGAAATAAAAGTTCACTGTGATACTCTCCATTTGTCATTTTTATAGGTTGTAATGATGTAAGATAGAAATACGGTGGCTTTCCAGAGGGGGTTGAATACTTTTTCAACGTGCACTATATCTTCCATTTTCTTATTGTTGTCTTAGTTCTGCAGGCTTCACTTCCTTTGTGCAAAGAAATCTCACTATGGCATGTTGTTCAACAATGCAGAACATCCATTTTCGTTTGACTTTGGTTTCAACTGAAGGCAGAGCGCTGTGCATTGTGTGTTTGAACTATTTCGATGTACAGTGTATATATTAGAGAAGGTTAGTCTTGGCCTGCCCAAATGTCTGGATCCTCCAATGGGTAAATAACACTTGTTTCCCCTCCCCGCTTCTGTATCTTCATTTTCTTATTCTTTTCTGAAATTGGCAGGTTTCGCTTCCTCTACCCTATGGCGTGTTAAATGATGGTGCAGTCCAGCAGCAGAGCACCCATGTTCATTTCACCTTGGCTACAACTAGGTTAATGGCAGAGCGCTATCCGTGTTTGAACAACCCATAAGCCATTTTGAATGTGTTGTACTGCGTCAGTTTCTGTGTAATTTTAACATTGTCTTTACTTTTTGATTTAACCTTGTATTAAGACTTTTTTTTTTTCTTCTTCTATTTATTATTTGAAGGTTTACGTGGATTCATGACAGTTATCTGGCAATGAACTGCTTGTATCAGTAGTATTATGATGCATGGGGCAAAACCCTCACAGGGCTATCATTGTCATTGAAAGCTGAAACTGAGCAAAAAATAAACTTACTAATTAAAGAAATTAAATTTTTGTTTTGTGTATGGACTAAACTAGTCCATTACAATAAACAAAATCCTGGGACGAGACTTTTTCAGAGAGATTCTTTCACATCCCGTGAGACGAGACTTTGTGCCAAGAGATTTAACCACGCCCGGGTCAGAAATAAAAGACAAAGAGTAGATGACAAAGTAGAACATCGTAAAGAATTCAAAACCGTTGGTGAGATACACATGCAGAGCTGGTTAGAGATAATGAAAGAACTAACATTCGAAAGTCTCAAAAAAATGATAGTAAAGATTGCATTTTCGCTAACCAATGGAAATTATTACTCGGTGAAGTAATGGAACAGCGAAAAGAGATCGAAATATATGGACATAATATGACGAAAGTATGTAGTTATTTTTCGGCTTTAAACTTTAAGTCGAAGACTGGTAGATCATCTAATTCGTGTTGCCATCAGGGAAAAGTAGTGTTTTCCTAATGAAGGGGCCTATCTGTGAGAATTAGAAGATTTGTTGTTTGGTGAAAGTGAAATCCACATACGCAAGCAGCAGAGACGCAAAGTGGCTGGCGCATAGCACAAGCCGTGGGGGGGGGGGGAGGGGTTGGTGAGTGAAGCAAGCAGGGGGCAAAACCCCCTAGTCTTTTTTTAAAAGATACTAAATACGAGAGATGTTCAGAAAGTTTCCGCACTTTTTTTTAACTATTAAGAATTTCAAAAACAAATGACATCACTTTTCTACATGGTCACCTTAACTTTGTGATGCAGTTTTCCCAGCGTCATACCAACTTTTTAATGCCATCAGCAAAAAAAAGTTTTTTGCCTTCCCCATTTTCAACAAAAATATAAAAGTGTGTAAACTTTTTGAACATCTCACATACGTTCAAAACCAATTAGGTTTTTTAACTTTTTGTGCTGGGCAGCTATTGCTGTTTAACCCATTTTTGGAACATTTGGCAATGGATACTGCAAAATGTTGAATCAAATCTATTTGAGTAGGCTTTTTAATTGGTGGTTATGAGACATGTACTTTGTGTTTATCCTACAGCTGGTTCTTTTCCTGATTGATGGTGTTCGCTGGAGTAACTCTTGGTAGCCAGTGTTTACATGAATTATTCTTTGCACTTGAGTGTTTCTCATATATATATATATATATATATATATATATATATATATATATATATATATATATATATTTTCACGGCATTCGTAGTCTGTGTCACAAACTGATTGTATGGGTGGTTACCTACCAGGTAACGCTTGTGGTTGGCCAGCAATCAGCTAACATCCGCCACGGTGCCCTCAGTTTGTGAGGAGCAGATCATAGAATGGTTGAAAGGGCGAAACACGTGTCGTGTACTCTTTGCATTTATTTGACAGTAAACTATTTCAACCGTGGCACAACGTTAGGGGCATCACCTCTGACGCTGACGTCCGAGGTTCGATTCCCGAGAGGGAGTGCAGTGGAGTGTGTACACCTGATGAGCCCAGAATGAGGGCGAAACACGTGTCGTGTACTCTTTGCATTTATTTGACAGTAAACTATTTCAACCATATATATATATATATATATTATACAGTGCTCAGCATAAATGAGTACACCCCACTACATTTGTCAGAAAACCTTTAGTTTCCTTTCAGTATCAACATTGTCTATGAGATACTGTACTACAAAATACTCCCACAAATGTGGGCCATTGATTGCAAACAAGATTTGTTAATTTGCGCACACAAAAAAGTGATTATCCTAACAAATTCATTCAAGCCCATGTAGCAAAAATGAGTACACCCCAATTAGTCTTAGGAGAAAAGCCACACTTAAGACTACAAAAGTCCAATTAACAGGCATTCAACCACAGGTGAGTCTAATGATTCATTTTAAGAGGTGTCCAGCAGACAGGTGACTATAAAAGGACATTACTTAACAAAGAAAAGCCCTTCCCATTTCATGCTGTCAGCAATGGCTCCACAAAACAGGGGTAGGCAATGTCGGTCCTGGTGAGCCGCAGTGGCTACAGGTTTTCATTCCAACCCAATTGCTTAATTAGAAACCAATCATTGCCAATCTCAGACCTTATTTAATTTTATGGCTTGTTAGTCTGTGCAATGTAAGGCTCTTGTATCGTAGATTGTTTTCCTTTCCAAGGATATCATCCAAATGATTTGAAGCCTAAAACAGATCATTTTCAGTCTGTCACATTTTACTATTAAGTGTTTTATTAAATCAAACCGTGCATGATGAACACACACAGATGTAATTGGGAAAAAAGCTACCTGGAGAACTGCTGGCTGCTTTGTCTTTTACATCTTATTGCTAATAAGGAGCAATTAAAACACTGAATGCAGCAGTTTAAGATTGAAATAAGCAATTAAGGTTGGAGAACCTTAACAAGCGAGACCACTAAAATGAAGCATTAAAATGTCACTTAAGCAATATGTGCTTCATCAGCAATAATTGAGTTCTCGTTAAGGAACTGGGTTGGAACAAAAACCTGCACATACTGCGGCTCTCCAGGACCGACGTTGCCTACCCCTGGCTTAATGTACTAATTAATGAGTACTGGGGTGCATAATTATCACAAAATTCACAATTGTCCTTAACACATCGATTTTTATTACCAGTTAGGATGCTGCAGTATAGGTCTATGCCTATATGGTCTACCATCGACCACATCCTGGCACAGACGGTTCTCATTGAGCACCAATGCTAATATCAGTAGAGTTTCTTTGCAGCCTTTGTCAATTTTTTTTGTAAAGTGTTTGACTCCGTTGATTGAGCTGCAAATCCTGAGACTCGTGGGGTCACCCCCTCCACAGTTGCTGGATATCATGGCCGACCTGTACTGTGAGTGCTGTGCAGGGTGGAGGCAGAACATCTGCGTTTTTCCCCAGTTGATTCTGGGGTCTGTTCTGCTCCTACTCTGACGGAGTGTTAGGCAGAGTCGTGGGGCGTAATCATTAGGCTTTTGATCTAATACAGTACACAAAGTCCCACAAATAGAACCCCCTCTGTGGGTGTTTTCCATTTCTTAAAGTGCCTCCTGCCTCATCACCCTTCTCAGTCCACCCTCTGGCCCAGTGGCGTAGCTTAGAGGCGGTTCGCCCGGGGGCAGCATTATTGGCCAAAATGCTCGGTACAATTCGTGTGTAAGCAGCAGGGTTTGGAAAACTATCACTCATGAATGAAAAAAGTCAAATTCTCAACTTTTTTTTAATCCACAAATGCTTCAAAAATAATTTTCAGACTGTCCTTCTGTGACGGCATCAGACACAGCAGTTGAAATTTATGAGGCAATAACAAAAATAAACATCGCACCGATAATTTCTCAGAAGATAACTCATTTACAATTTATAATCTCGTTTTGTGATCAATCTGAATGCGTTCTTGAAAACATCCCCACCTGTCACTTGTACTCTACACTGGTTCTGGTTTTCGCAGCGTAATTATATTAAACTAATAATTAGAACATGGCTTATCGGTGCGCCTGTACTATATTCTTGTCTAGTTGATGCTTATAAATACTTACATCTGAAAAATTATTGCTGTTTCTCCATTTCTGAATAAATCTATGCAAAATTGATCTTAATTTTTCTCTTTGCGTCATTTTAATTTTCTATTTAAATAGGTTAACATATTCAGATAAGTTGGAGGGTGGCAAATTGAAGCACCGCCCCGCCCCAAGCGGCACGAACTCGAGCTGCGCCACTTCTCTGGCCTCTCTCCTCCTCGGAGGTAATGACGGTCACAAGCCAACATTTTGAACTAAAGCTCCAGACCCCCTTATCACATCCCCCCCCCCCCCCACTCCCCAAGATGCCCGTTCTCTGTACCATATAGTGCCTGTTAGGCTGTCGCAATTCCTCCATCCATTTCTGTTACCTTCTTATGGTGTCCCAGTTCAGGGTCACCGGGAGCTTGTGTCTCTTCCAGCTGTGTGCCGTGGTCACTTACAGCCCCCTACCTACACCTTGTTGTGTTTGTGTTGTGAGATGATCTGCACGTGTGCGGGGAGAACATGAGAACTTCACGCTGACGGGAGCCTGCCAGTGCAGAAAGGCGGAGCGCCGGTGCCTTGTGCAGACATAGATAGATAGATAGATCCTTTATTAATCCCAAGGGGAAATTCACATACTCCAGCAGCATCCATCCATCCATTTTCCAACCCGCTGAATCCGAACACAGGGTCACGGGGGGTCTGCCGGAGCCAATCCCAGCCAACACAGGGCACAAGGCAGGAACCAATCCCGGGCAGGGTGCCAACCCACCACAGAACACACACAAACACACCCACACACCAAGCACACACTAAGGCCAATTTAGAATCGCCAATCCACCTAACCAGCATGTCTTCGGACTGTGGGAGGAAACCGGAGCGCCCGGAGGAAACCCACGCAGACACGGGGAGAACATGCAAACTCCACGCAGGGAGGACCCGGGAAGTGAACCCAGGTCCCCAGGTCTCTAAACTGCGAGGCAGCAGCGCTACCCGCTGCACCACCGTGCCGCCTACTCCAGCAGCAGCATACTGATAAAGAAAATAAAGAGTGATGATAATGCAGATGTATATATAATGGGGACTGTTGGACCGCCTGTCACACTTCGCTAATTCAGAAAGTAGCACAAGTGAGCTTTGAGCCTCATGGCGTCTA
Source organism: Erpetoichthys calabaricus (assembly GCF_900747795.2). Lineage (NCBI taxonomy): Eukaryota > Metazoa > Chordata > Cladistia > Polypteriformes > Polypteridae > Erpetoichthys > Erpetoichthys calabaricus. The sequence goes on along the minus strand of NC_041402.2, from coordinate 9,481,992 downwards.
TTTAAAGAATCATTTGTCCTCTTTTTGAATACTCTGCACACAGACAGATGTTACATTTGTGATATTTTGATGGCCCCAGGTGGCTGTTCTCCTTATCACAAGGCCTCAAGCTACAAAGCAGAAGTTCATCAAGAAGAAACAAAGGGAGCATTGCGCACTCTGAGCTGGGGACCCCCGGGACTGTCGGCCATTTACAAGTTGAGTGTTACCCACAATCTGATGGGGGGGGGGGGGGGAGGTTGGCTCTGGTCTGTCATTGTCTTGGTCACATGACCATTTATTTTTACTTTGGACAGTTACTTTACAATTTTTAAATCAATTGTTCAATGGCTATGATGTTTAGCACTATGCAAAACAGTAATAATCTGCTTATTTTAAAGAAAAAAAAAATAAAGTGAATTAAATTTGTAACCATGTGGACCCACAGTCTGAAACTAAAATGCAAATAAAAACCAACTTGAAGAGAAGGATCTGTTGCTGCTTATGTTTTCTGACAAGGTGTTGACAACAGATGGATCGTAGGCCATTGTCCACCTCGAGGAGGTCCCGACTGAGCAGGTGCAGAACTTCAGATACCTCGGTTTGCTGGTTCAGGAGTAGAAGGTGGGGGTCCACAGCAGATTCGGACAGGCGGCTCTGCGGCGTTTGCCTTCCTGAAATGGTGTCTGTAGAAGAGGACCAATATCTCCAGCAACTGGAAGAGGCAAAGTTTGGTCTTCATGATGTTGCCTGTCCTCCTTTATGGATCAGAAACATGGACCTGGCTAAAAACTGGATCTGAAGAAACTCGAGGGATTTCAGATGTGAGGTCTGCGACAGGTCCTGGGAGTCTCACTTCGCGATGGCATCGGCAACAAAACCATTTGGTGAAGATGTCAACAGCAACCCACCATCCACCAATAAATCCAGCCGTGAAGGCTGAGGTGGTTCAGCGATGTGTGCAGAATGGGCACAAACAGATCACCACACAGACTCCTGGAGGCAGCGCCCTACCCAGTAGAAGATACCATGTGGAGGAAGATCTGACAACTCAACCTGAACCAGGCCAGGACCATCGACATGGAACAACATCATGCAGCGAATCTGAAATCCTGCGGCATCCACAACAAAAGAGAGTGAGACGGAGACGTTTTCTAAATATTTACTACTTTCAGTTCCTCTAGGAAGTCATCGTGGGTTTTGTTACTTCTGGTGGCTCATTCAGGGCCAGCTGAATTTTTCTCTTTTGGTAACACATTCATTGAATTAATAGAAATTTAAGTAGGTACACCGATTGGCTTAACATATGAATCATTGGGTAATGTGATATGTGGAATAGTTGAGGAGTTTGGAGTTTGAATGTTCTCAACCAAGCTGATGTAAACTTTAAGCCCTTCACGGTTACAAAATGAAGCTACATCTGTGATTTGAACGATGTCCAGCTGTAACGTCAATGTATGGATTGTCGTGGTTGGAAGTTTTGGATATTTGCCGATCTTCTCAATTGTCGATGTGAATTTCTCATTCTTGTATTCTGTGTCCTGAACTTGTGTCCCCGTGAGCCGTCGTGTTTGTCTGCTGCTCAGTTGCTCGAAATTCAGGATTACTTTTTGCTTGTCAATGTGGTTCAGTGGCTCATCATTGTCTTTCTTGTTCCTCCTCACTTAATCACTTGTGATTTGTTAGATGCTCAGCAGATGTTGCTGCTCTTCTTTTGTTCTGCCATTGGAGTAGTTATCACTAAACCCCCGCCGTTACATGCCATTTTGCTTTTGTTACGTTTACTGAATTTAATACTTGCCACTCGATAATGAAAGAATTACGAAAATGTATGCTTGACGTTTTAGAGGTGTAATAAGGGAGCCAAAAGCATTAAAAGGTTTGGGGAATCACACAGTATATTCACACACAAATATTGCAAGACTGAATAGCAACCGAGTCCAAAACCGGAATAATGGGAAAGGTGAAGTGGTTGGTCTTTTATAGGCGTTGGGCAGGAAGGGGTGGGGCCGTGAGGGAACTGGCGGAAGTGATGTCAGTAGGAGGGCGTGGTCTAGAAGGGGATGTGGAGGTTGATAGGGGTCTAACTGGGTTCCCTTCCGATGATCTGTAGAAGAGGGAGAAAAAACATTAGTGCACTTCAAACCCCTGACTCCGTGTCTTACCCTCAGTTATGCCCTTTGACTGCCTCCCAAGCACTTGTGCGTGACGGGATTATCAGTAGACGTGCTTCTGGGGCCCGTGTTTTTTATTAAAAATAATAATAAATAATAATTTATTAAAATAAAAACCACCTACAAATTTTTGAATTTCCAGAGCATGTCTGGAAATTTTCAGGATTACTTCTTGCTAGTCTGTGGTTCAGTGGCTTGCTTTCTTATTCTTTCTCGTTCTTCATCACCACCTGTGATGTGCTTGAGATATAACATCAATACTTAGTTGAGCCTCCTTTTGCCTTTGATGAGTGTCTGGATTCTGGATGGAGGTATTGTTGACCATTCTTCATACAAAATCTCTCCATTTCAGTTCAATTTGATGGACAGCCTGCTTCAAATCATCCCATAGATTTTCGATGATATTCAATTCAGGAGACTGTGACAGCCATTCCAGAACATTGTACTTCTCCCTCTGCATGAACGTCTTTGTAGATTTCCAACTGTGTTTTGGCTCATTGTCTTGTTGGAATATCCAACCCTTGCATAACTTCAACTTTGTGACTGATGCTTGAACATTATCCTGAAGAATTTGATGATATTGGGTTGAATTCATCCGACCCTCGACTTTAACAAGGGCCCCAGTCCCTGAACTAGCCACACAGCCCCACAGCATGATGGAACCTCCACCAAATGTGACAGTAGGTAGCAGGTGTTTTTCTTGGAATGCGGTGTTCTTCTCCCACCATGCAAAGCGCTTTTTGTTATGACCAGATAACTCTATTTTTGTCTCATCAGGCCAAAGCACTTTGTTCCAAAATGACTCTGGCTTGTCTAAATGAGCATTGGCATACAACAAGCGACTCTGTTTGTGGCGTGAGTGCAGAAAGGGCTTCTTTCTCATCACCCTGCCATTCAGATGTTCTTTGTGCAAATTGCGCTGAATTGTAGAACGATGTACAGATACACCATCTGCAGTCAGATGTTCTTGCAGGTCTTTGGAGGTGATCTGTGGGTTGTCTGTCACCATTCTCACAATCCTGCTCATATGTCGCTCCTATATTTCTCTTGGCCTGCCAGACCTGCTGGGTTTAACAGCAACTGTGCCTGTGGCCTTCCATTTCCTGATTCCATTCCTTACAGTTACAGAAACTGACAGCTTAAACCTCTGAGATAGCTTTTTGTAGCCTTCCCCTAAACCAGGAGACTCAACAATCTTTGTTTTCAGATCTTTGGAGAGTTGCTTTGAGGATCCCATGCTGTCACTCGTCAGAGGAGAGTCAAAGGGAAGGAAGCACAACTTGTAATTGACCTCCTTAAATCCCTTTATATCTCCTGATTGGACACACCTGTCTATGAAGTTCAAGACGTAACGAGCTCATCACACCAAGTAATCAGCATTGAGCAGTGACAGGCATTCAAATCAGCACAATGACAAGGGGACCCACATTTGTGCCCAGCCAGTTTTTCACATTTGATTTAATTTCATACAACTAAATACTGCGTCACTAAAAATCTTTGTTCAGTAAACACTGCAGTACTCAGATGTTCCTAGGAAATGAAAGACGTACCACTGATATCTTTATTGTTGAAAGGAGAGTCAATTATTATGCAGGCTGAGAGGGGTTCACAAATTTTTTCATATGACTGTATCTGTGGCTGTGGTCCTCACTCTGGGCCACAAGATGGGTCAGACATTGGCATGTTGTTGTGTTCATGATGATGTGTGGCAGGGGAAAAAAAAAAAAAAAAACATCAGAGGCTTGACACGCGAGACTGGACAGTAGCGGCTCTGTGGTGGCTGCAGCTGTGAGGGAGCCGTTGAACCTCCCTGATGGTGGAGACCCCGGGCCTTGTGATTGTTCCTCACAAACGAGGAATCCCCAGTAAAGCTTGCACTAATGAAGTCCCTGCCCTTTGTCCACACTACCAATACGAGGGTTTCGGTCCGAGATCCTCCATCCACCTTCTCCCTGCTCCTCGTAGTCTGGGGTTGGTAGCACTGGAGTCGTGTTCACTTTTTCCACCGAGATTGTGTATCGCTGCTCGAGCGGAGGGTCAAGCGGTGTGTCGTCACACTACAGCTGGAGGAGGCGGGGGATTTTCTGCCCCCCCACCCCCCCCCCAATGCATCTTTTTTTTTTTTTTACTGATCTTGGTTGTGGGTGCAGCAGTCTTGAGCAAAAATGTCCAAACACCCCAACTCCTCCGTGGGGTGGGGGGGGGGGATACATACCGTGGTGCTTCCAGGATACCAGACAGGCAGAGAGAGGGAGGGGGAGGGAGAGAGAATGAGAATCTCGCCCACGTGGCTGGGGTCCACCCTGAGGTCTTCTCCTGGTCGCCCCCACCTTCCCTTCTATTGCACTATTATATTGTATTGAGGATGACTTGTATTCTGTTCTGAGTATTGGATTGTATTGAACCCCCCCCCCCCCTTTATTTTTTTTTTTTTTATGGACACCCATTGCATGCCTAACCTAACTGGAAAGGGGTCTCTCTTTGAACTGCCTTTCCTGGGGTTTCTTCCATTTTTTATTTTTTTTTTCTTTTCTTGTGTTTTTCCTCATCGTCTTAGAGAGTAAAGGCTGGGGGGTCTGCTGTCACAAGGCAGGGCCTGTTAGGCCGGGTTTTATACTTCACGTGACGGACACTCCTGCTACGCAAGTGTTGTACTGTTTATACTCACACGAGTACTTTACGTAAATCTGGAGGAATCCACCAGGTGGCAGTGCGAGATATCATCACGGTGAGAACAGGTTTGGCTTTGCTGTGTTGTGACTTGCCTCAGACAGCCATTAAATTCTCATGACACCTTACCGTAAAATCTCTGAAAAGGATGTTTAATGCTTAATTCCATCAATGCAGGGATGTGCCCGTTCCAGCGAGCATTGGGCACGAGGCAGAAACAATCCCATCGCAAAGTGCATATTATGGAAAATAAGAAATTAAGTACAGTATACTAATGTATCTGCGGTGGGTTGGCACCCTGCCCGGGATTGGTTCCCTGCCTTGTGCCCTGTGTTGGCTGGGATTGGCTCCAGCAGACCCCCGTGACCCTGTGTTCGGATTCAGCGGGTTGGAAAATGGATGGATACTAATGTATGGGCGGCACGGTGCCGCAGTGGGTAGCGCTGCTGCCCCCCAGTTGGGAGACCTGGGTTCGCCTCCCGGGTCCGCCCTGCATGGAGGTTTGCATGTTCTCCCCGTGTCTGCGTGGGTTTCCTCCCACAGTCCAAAGACATGCAGGTTAGGTGGATTAGCGATTCTAAATTGGCCCTGGTGTGTGCTGGGTGCGTTTGTGTGTGTGTCCTGCGGTGGGTTGGCACCCTGCCCGGGATTGGTTCCTGCCTTGTGCCCTGTGTTGGCTGGGATTGGCTCCAGCAGACCCCCGTGACCCTGTGTTCGGATTCAGCGGGTTGGAAAATGGATGGATACTAATGTATGGGCGGCACGGTGCCGCAGTGGGTAGCGCTGCTGCCCCCCAGTTGAGAGACCTGGGTTCGCTTCCTGGGTCCTCCCTGTGTGGAGTTTGCATGTTCTCCCCGTGTCTGCGTGGGTTTCCTCCCACAGTCCAAAGGCATGCAGGTTAGGTGGATTAGCGATTCTAAATTGGCCCTGGTGTGTGCTGGGTGCGTTTGTGTGTGTGTCCTGCGGTGGGTTGGCACCCTGCCCGGGATTGGTTCCTGCCTTGTGCCCTGTGTTGCACAACACTTTGGGAAAATGTCTGCTGTAGCAGAATGAGAGCAGCAGCAAGCTATGGATTAAGTAACCGCAAGAATTGGCTTCTCATTAAGAAACTGGTTGGAGTTTGACGTCACAGTTTAGCTGGTCATCTGTCGGCTCGTCTCACGTCTCATTTCTGTTTGGCTGCCATTTAATGAGGAAACGAATCAATTCAGAGGACGGTATCCTTAAAAACAGGGCGATTAAAAGGAAGGGAAAAGGAGTTGATTAGGAGTGAAAACTAGTCACTGATTAGGAAAAGGGTTAGAATGAAAACCTGCGGCCCACCAGGCTTGGAGTTCGACACCCGTGTCTTAGAGGGTCAAGGCTTGGGGGGCTGGCAAGAGGCAGGGCCTGTTAAAGCCCATTGTGGCACTTCTTGTGTGATTTTGGGCTCTACAAAAATAAATTGTATATCCGGTAAACCAAACACGGGGGTTGGTGAGCGACGCGGAGCCCCCTAGTACCCTAAATAGATACACTAAAGGTTAATGCTTATAAGTTTTTGTAAGTATTAATACAAAGCAGGCATACCAAGCCAATGCTTAAATAAAGGCACATGTAATATTTCTTTTTTAAATTAAAGTTTAGCTGTAGCCACCAATGTCTTCTCAACTTGAGGGACAGAGAAAGGGGGAGAATGATAGATGGAGACAGCCCAAGAGTGGAAGAGGGGGGAACACCTGCAAGCACAAGCCCAACTAAAAAATAAGCAAAGGGTGAAGGCGAATAATAAAATATGAGAGACAGTGGTGGTTCCCATGAAAACTTGGGAAGCCAGCTGCAGAAGGAGCAGCGAATGAGCGGCCTTGTCTTGAGCGAGGTCCGCATGATAAGAAATGATTATAGAAACTGTGATTTTTTTGTTGTTTTTGGCCTGTTTGGGGCTCAACTCGATTTGGCCTAATTGGGTTGAGTCTGCATTATTGTTTTATTGCAATGAAGCTAATTACTCTCTTTGCCTATCCTCTCTGAATCCTATAAAGCCAGCTTTCCAGGTGAGAATCTCTGGTGCATCTTCTTCCTCGACAATACAAGCAACTCACACACAGTACACTGGCGTCATTTTAGTGTCACCGAATCTGCATATCTTTGGCAGGAAACCGGAGCCCACTGTGGAAACCCAGCAGGGAACTCCAGGTAGGGAATACCAGCGACGACGTCACTCCCTGCGTGTCACCCTCATGTGTGTAATTATTAACCCTTTGCGGTCATTAGGCCAGAAAACTGGCCTTAGTAAAAAGTGCGCTATAGGTCGTCAGGCCACCGCTGGTGGCCCTGCAAGTTTCTGACCGATTTGCACAGTAGCCTGGTCGAGAAAAGTGGCCTGTGTTATTCCTACGTGCTTGAAAAAAATAACTGCTGTAATTATTGGCTAGTTCTTGTTCTCTATTCAAGATGGCGACGTCCAGACGTTTACAAAATGCAGCACAAGTTCTGGATGAAATTATGGCAATGGATGTGGATGAAATTGATAATGACGATGATTATAATGATAATGGTAATAGCACTGATGATACTGAACTTGATGATATGTCAGCTGATGAAAGTGAAGCAACCTTGCGTTATTTCTGATTATACAGAACATATGGGAGCGGTCGATAGATTTGATCTTTATGCAGTATCATACAACTTCTCTAGAAAAACAGTCAAGTGGTGGCGCAAAACGTTTTACTGGTTGCTTGAGGTGGCAATTGTAAATAGCTACATTCTCTGGTGTCAGTGTTACCCCCCAAGATAAACTGCGTCATCTTGCATATCGCAGAAAACTCATAAATGAATTAGTAAAAGATCATCGTGCAACGAAAGAGGTTGTTCGTCGAGGACGTCCTTCTGAAGAAGTCGCTACAGCAGAACGCCTGAACGGTCGCTCACATTTCATCTATCCACTGGATGAACAGAAGCTCAAAGATTGTGTTGTATGTACTGAGAGAAAGAGGGGACGTCGCAAACGTTCTCGTTTCGCCTGCAGTACATGTACGATGCAACCTGGATTGTGTCCGGGATTGTGTTTTGAACGGTATCATACTATGGAAAAATACAAAAACTAAGTTTTTATTTCTCAATTGACATTATAAAGATTATCTGAACACGTGTATAACTGAAAAAGTACATGTGTATTGTGTTGTTGCATAATAAGTGTAATAAAGTGTTGTTTTTAAATAACGGCGTTTTTCAATAATTAATTACGACTAATGTAGCGTGACGTTGAAAATTAAATACGACTGCAAAGGGTTAAGTGTTCATTATTTAAACGAAATTATCTGTAAAATGTAACATAGATACTTTAATGCATTTCACCATGAAAGTGATATCAAGTATAAACCTAAGGATTCTAAATGTGCAGAGAGTTGGAATATCAAAAATGTGATGTGTTCTGTGTGGCGATCTATTGCTGCTGTCGGTTCAGGACGAAGCCCCAGAAAGCACATAATGATTAAAAACTGGGCTGACGTTTACCACGGTCTGCTTTAACGATAAACTATGAGGTTGAAGTGGACATTTCGAGATTAAAGCCAAGATATCCACTTTAATCACAAAATACACGTCGTCACCATGTCCTTTATTTTTTTTTTTCTCTCTCTATGGCTCAAATACAGCGCCGTACATTAGGTTTCAGTTGTGAAGATGCAAACAAAAAGATGGTATGTGAGACTTTTAAAATGTATCGTGGCATTACGATGGGGAATATGCGACGCTTGAATATAAAAGGACCGCAAATGCATCTGTATGTCGGCATTTTGCTTCACCACATCGAACCATTTATCAAATATCGAAGCGCGCACACCGATCCTGTAGGATCCTCCGCCACGCGTTCTGAGCAGGACCTCCGAAATTAACGCGACGCGTGCGCGAGTTGCAGTACCAGCAAAAAGTCGGGGGGCGCAGTGTGCTAAAAGTTGGAATGTGACGTCAGAGTCTCTGTTTACTATCCACATGTGACAGAAAGCCGCTTTGCGGATCCTAAGAGATCGGTGTGCGCGCTTCGATATTTGATAAATGGTTCGATGTGGTGAAGCAAAATGCCGACATACAGATGCATTTGCGGTGCTTTTATATTCAAGCGTCGCATATTCCCCATCGTAATGACACAATACGTTTTAAAAGTCTCGCATAGCATCTTCTGTGCTGTCATTTTTTCTAGGGCTTCCTCTGCTCCTGACAGCTGCGGATCGCCAGCAATAGATCGCCACACTGAGCACATTAAATGTATGATATTCCAACTCTCTGCACATTTAGAATCCTTATATTTATACTTGATATTAATTTCATGATGAAAAGCATTAAAGTATGTACTGTATGTTACATTTTACAGATAAATCGGTAATTTCGTTTAAATAATGAATACTGTTAATAATTACTCACATGGGGGTGACACAGTGGCGGAGCGTTAGCGCTGCTGTCTTGCAGGGAGTCACGTCGCTGATATTCCCTGCCTGGAGTTTACGTTTTCCTGCTGGGTTTCCTCAGTGTGCCTTCCAAAGATATGCAGATTTGGGGATTTGGTGCCGCTAAAATGACGCTAGTGTATGTGTGCGCATGTATTCACCTTGCGATGAGCCGAGGCCTAGTCCAGGGATTGTTTCTCACTCGTGCCCAATGCTTGCTGGAATGGACACAACCCTGAATTCAATCAATAAACATCCTTTTCAGAGATAATTCACAACATAGCGAAGCCGAACTTGTTCTCACCGTGATAATATCTCGCACTGCCACCTAGCGGATTCCTCCAGATTTACGTAAAGTACGCGCGCAAGTATACACTTCAACGCTTGCGTAGCAGGAGCGTCCGCTGCAGCATGCGTCGCGTTGCGTGAAGTATAAACCCGGCCTAAGACAGACCAGACAGCGGACCCGCTTTGAGCACTCAACTTCGTTTTCATTGTTAGGTGTTGCTGTAGTTGAGTACCTCTAATCCAAACTTCTGCGAAAGCTGAAAGCTTTTTGAGGGCCACTAGGACCCCAAGCCACAACTCCCAAACGATTTGTTTTTGGGTGTGAACAGCACTGCGTGTGGATTTCGAAAGGCTCTATTCATTCTGCACAATTTAAATGTCAGCTTGTTCACCCAATGGACACTCCCCAACCCACACAATGAAACGTCATACAGCTAGGGCTCACAATTGACAATGGGTTTTGGGGGGGGGGTCCCCCATGACGGGGTGAAGCACCATCACTTGCTTGACGACTGGGGGTCGGGTTTCCCGTGAATCGCCTTGACCGTCAACTCACAAGGGTAATAAATCCTCCACTCTTGATGAGCCTCCAAATTCAGAGCCTCAGGGGGGCTCCTCGCATTCAGTGGCGTAGCTAACTTGCTGAAGGCCCCTGTGCAGCGCTCTGACGCCATAATCGTTAGTAATTTATTCGTAACTCGATCCGAGGGGCCCGGCTGGCCAGTGGTGTTAACTTACGCTGGTGACAAACAAACCGGCTCTCTAAATGAAATTTGTAATTCATCCATTGTGCAAGCTGCTAAATCGTAATTACAGGATCACGGGGGTCTGCTGGAGCCAATCCCAGCCAACACAGGGGGCAAGGCAGGAAACAAACCCCGGGCAGGGTGCCAGCAGTGGCGTAGCTAGGAGGCGGCACATTTTTGGGGGCGGCATTATTGGCCAAAAGGCTCAGAACACTTCACGTGTAAGCAGCAGGGTTCGGAAAAATATCACTTATGAATGAAAAAAGTCAAATTCTCTGATTTTCATCCACAAATGCTTCAAAAATCATTTTCAGACGGTCCTTCTGTGACGGCATCAGACACGGCAGTTGATATTTATGAGGCAATAATAAAAATAAACAGAAACATTACACCGATAATAATTTCTAGGAAGATAAACAACTAATTCACAATTTATAATTTTGTTTCGTTATCAATCCGAATGTGTTGTTGCTCATCCCCACCTAGCACTTGTACACCACACCGGTTCTGGTTTTCGCAGCGTAATTATATTAAACTAATAATCAGAACACAGCTTATCAGTGCGTCTGTACTATATTCTTGTCTAGTTGATACTTATAAATAATTATGTGAAAAAATATTGCTGTTTCTCTCTATATAAATACATCTATGCAAAATGTATCTTAATTTTTCTCAATACGTTATTTTCATTTTCTATTTAAATAAGTTAACATATTCAGATACGTTGGAGGGCGGCAAATTGAAGCCACGCCCCGCCCCGAGTGGCGCGAACTCCAGCTACGCCACTGGGTGCCAGCCCACCGCAGGGCACACACACACACGACAATTTAGAATCGCCAGTGCACCTAACCTACATGTCTTTGGACTGTGGGAGGAAACCGGAGTACATGCAAATTCCACGCAGCTTCGAACCCGGGTCTCCTAACTGCGAGGCAGCAGCACTATCCACTGCGCCACCGTGAAATTTATAATAACTTTTTTTAAATTATAAAATTAAATTGCAACTTCCATCCCTCCATTATCCACCACTTATCCGAGGTCGGGTCGCGGGGGCAGCAGCCTAAGCAGGGAAGCCCAGACCTCCCTGTCCCCAGCCACCTCCTCCAGCTCCTCTGGGAGGACCCCGAGGCGCTCCAGGGCCAGCCGGGAGATATAATTCCTCCAGCGTGTCCTGGGTCTGTCTGGGAAGTGGGGCATGCCCTGATCACCCCCTCAGGGAGGGGTCCAGGGCGAACCACCTCAACCGACTCCTCTCAATGCGGAGGAGCAGCGACTCTACTCCGAGTATTTCCCGGATAACTGAACTCCTCACCCTATGTCTAAGGGAAAGTCCAGCCACCCTGCGGAGAAAACTAATTTCGGCCGCTTGTATCCGCGATCTTGTTCTTTCGGTTACTACCCAAAGCTCGTGGCCATAGGTGAGGGTAGGAACGAAGATCGACTGGTAAATCAACAGCCTCGCCTTTTGGCTCGGCTCCCTCTTCACCACAATGGACCGTTGCAGATGCCGCAACGATCCGTCTGTCAACCTCCCGCTCCATTCGTCCCTCACTCCTGAACAAGACCCCGAGATCCTTGAACTCCTCCACTTGGGACAGTAATGTGTTCCCAACCCGGAGAGAGCACTCCACCCTATTCCGACTGAAAACCATGGCCTCGGATTTAGAGGTGGTGACTCTCGTCCCCGCCGCTTCACACTCGGCTGCAAACCGTTCGAGTGAAAGCTGGAGGTCACTGTCTGTTGAAGCAAATAGCAGAGACGAGATTCTGAGGTCACCGAACCAGACCCCCTCAGCTCCTTGGTTGCGCCTAGAAATTCTGTCCATAAAACTTATGAACAAAATCGGTGACAAAGGGCAGCCCTGGCGGAGTCCAACCTCAACAGAAAACGAGTCCGACTTATTACCGGCAAAGCGGACCAAACTCCTGCTCCTCCTGTACAGGGACCGGATGGCTCGTAACTACAAGCCTTGTACCCCGTACTCTTGGAGCACACTCCACAGGATGCTTCGGGGGACACAGTCGAATGCCTTCTCCAAATCCACAAAACACACATGTGGACTGGTTGGGCAAACTTCCATGCCCCCTCCAGGATCCTGGCCAGGGTGTAGAGCTGGTCCAGTGTTCCACAGCCGGGACGGAATCCGCATTGTTCCTCTTGAATCCGAGATTGGACTATTGACTGAACTCTCTTCTCCAGCACCCCTGAATAGACCTGACCGGGGAGGCTGAGGAGTGTGATCCCCCTATAGTGGGAGCACATCCTCCAGTCATCCTTCTTCTTCTTTTAAATTACAACTTAGCAAAAATTAAAATTGTGAGAATGGGATGGGGGAGGTGTGGGTAGTAATATTAGTACCAGGCCCGGTCTTACGTATTATGGGGCCCTAGGCGAAAGAAGCTCTGTGAAATGCGTGAAAATTAGACCAAGGAGTCGATCCGGGGCCCTAGGCGGTCGCCTATGCCTAAGGCCGGGCCTGATTGGGACAAATAATGCTGTAGTATATTTAAGTATATATGACAATTGCTCACTCGGACAATTTGTTTTGGGGGCCCCCAAGAAGGCGGGGGCCCTAAGCTATAGCTTGTGTAGCTTATACGTAAATCCTGCACTGATTAGTACATAAGTACATGTAAAGTGTGGACCCGCTTACTTTTCCAAGACAACTTTTTGAAAGAAGATGATTAAAATGTAACGTAAGATAAGAAAGTAGAAACTGTTCCGTGCTATAAAATGAAACAATTTCAATTTGTAACAAATTAAAGCAACAACACCAGCGGACAGGATACTACTACAACAATCGACCCGTTTTACACAAGTTCTGACAAAATGGACATCATAAAGTGGTGACACTAAGGTACACAATTAAACCGATTACAGATGTGTTAAACTGTTAAAGTTTACAAAAATGGAACTGACTGACAAATCACAAATCATATTACTTAATTAATTACATATTACTTACTTAATATCAATTCTTCTTCTTTCGGCTGCTCCCGTTATTTGTCACAGCGCATGCGCGCCTTCTGTTGCGCGAAAGTCTCAACGATGTTTGACACGTCACGTTGTCCGGCTCGCTCGTTTTCGATTGAGAGTACAGCCGAGCCACTAAGTCTGTCTTGGTACGCGGGTGCTTCTGAGGTCACCTTTGATGAGTTTTAACTTGGAGGACGACCGTTCACACGCAGCGACAGTCACTGGTAGAGTCAGCAGTATGACGTAAGCAAACGTCACAGGAAGGAGACGACAGTGCCCGGTGCTCTATCAGCATCAGCATCAGTTACTGACAGGATCGATTGAAAAGAACAATTGAGCGGAAAACGCCGGTGAAATGTCGGTGCTATAGCGTTCAACGAGAAGATCGGCAGCAGCATACAAATCGTCGTCCGCCATCGAGGTCAGAGTTAGTGGTATCAAGACATGGAACGTTGAAGCCGCTGCATCGAGACTGTGAAACTTCAAAAAGCGGACGCCAAAAGCCCCTACAACAGACCCTGAATTTTAAGGTTCGTGAGGGTAAGACCAGGTACACCAGCGTCCCTGATCTTAAAATTTAAATTAATCTTAAAATAGTGTAAGGGCGCCTAATCTTAAAGTTGAACCCTGATGTATACTGATGGCGTCCGCTTTTTGAACAAGATCCTAAAACCGCTGTTTTAGTAAAGTAATTCAAGTAAAAAAATCTATACGGCCCCTAGTACCCCCAATAGCTCGCCAGTGCTCTCATCCCCTTCCCCTCGATGTGTGATAGGACTGACTGATGCCGTTTAGGTAAATTAACACTTTCAACTGCCGAAGGATGAAGAATTGAAGGCTAACCTGCCAGGAAAATAAAAAAATCACCCGGAATGTATTCTATAGTTATGTCCACTAGATGGCAGCAAAGACCACGAGCTAATAATGAGTCGCCGTTCCTTTTCATTACTGCAGGGCGTCAAATCCCGAGAGCGGCACTCGACAAAGAATTCAGAGATGTCTCGTGTATTGGCGATGACTCGGATTCTGCACTGTCGGATTTTGAGCTGTCAGAGTAAAGTGACAATGACAGTGCTGCTGAACAAATATTTTGTTAGTTTTATGTTTTTCACAATCAGGGTAATAATAATAATAATATACAGTACAGTGTATCCGGAAAGTATTCACAGCGCTTCATCACTTTTTCCACATTTTGTTATGTTACAGCCTTATTCCATAATGGATTAAATTCATTTTTTTCCTCAGAATTCTACACACAACACCCCATAATGACAACGTGAAAAAAGTTTACTTGAGGTTTTTGCAAATTTATTAAAAATAAAAAAAACTGAGAAATCCCATGTCCATAAGTATTCACAGGCTTTGCTCAATACTTTGTCGATGCACCTTTGGCAGCAATTCCAGCCTCAAGTCTTGTTGAATATGATGCCACAAGCTTGGCACACCTATCCTTGGCCAGTTTCGCCCATTCCTCTTTGCAGCACCTCTCAGACTCCATCAGGTTGGATGGGAAGCGTCGGTGCACAGCCATTTTAAGATCTCTCCAGAGATGTTCAATCGGATTCAAGTCTGGGCTCTGGCTGGGCCACTCAAGGACATTCACAGAGTTGTCCTGAAGCCACTCCTTTGATATCTTGGCTTGTGCTTAGGGTCGTTGTCCTGCTGAAAGATGAACCGTCGCCCCAGTCTGAGGTCAAGAGCGCTCTAGAGCAGGTTTTCATCCAGGATGTCTCTGTACATTGCTGCAGTCATCTTTCCCTTTATCCTGACTAGTCTCCCAGTCCCCACAGCATGATGCTGCCACCACCATGCCTCACTGTAGGGATGGTATTGGCCTGGTGATGAGCGGTGCCTGGTTTCCTCCAAACGTGACGCCTGGCATTCACACCAAAGAGTTCAATCTTTGTCTCATCAGACCAGAGAATTTTCTTTCTCATGGTCTGAGAGTCCTTCAGGTGCCTTTTGGCAAACTCCAGGCGGGCTGCCATGTGCCTTTTACTAAGGAGTGGCTTCCGTCTGGCCACTCTACCATACAGGCCTGATTGGTGGATTGCTGCAGAGATGGTTGTCCTTCTGGAAGGTTCTCCTCTCTCCACAGAGGACCTCTGGAGCTCTGACAGAGTGACCATCGGGTTCTTGGTCACCTCCCTGACTAAGGCCCTTCTCTCCCGATCACTCAGTTTAGATGGCCGGCCAGCTCTAGGAAGAGTCCTGGTGGTTTCAAACTTCTTCCCCTTACGGATGATGGAGGCCACTGTGCTCATTGGGACCTTCAAAGCAGCAGAAATTTTTCTGTAACCTTCCCCAGATTTGTGCCTCGAGACAATCCTGTCTTGGAGGTCTACAGACAATTCCTTTGACTTCATGCTTGGTTTGTGCTCTGACATGAACTGTCAACTGTGGGACCTTATATAGACAGGTGTGTGCCTTTCCAAATCATGTCCAGTCAACTGAATTTACCACAGGTGGACTCCAATGAAGCTGCAGAAACATCTCAAGGATGATCAGGGGAAACAGGATGCACCTGAGCTCAATTTCGAGCTTCATGGCAAAGGCTGTGAATACTTATGGACATGTGCTTTCTCAGTTTTTTTATTTTTAATAAATTTGTAAAAATCTCAAGTAATCTTTTTTCACGTTGTCATTATGGGGTGTTGTGTGTAGAATTGTGAGGAAAAAAATGAATTTAATCCATTTTGGAATAAGGCTGTAACATAACAAAATGTGGAAAAAGTGATGAAGCGCTGTGAATACTTTCTGGATGCACTGTATGTGTGTGTATATATATATATATATATATGTGTGTGTGTATATATACATATATATAAGTTTTGCACCAGTAAGCTCACCACACATTAGCTGTTCGTGGTGACAGACAGAGCGCCATTTGGAGACAGGAGATGATTAATGAGGCCATGATAATAATATGTTACATTTATAAAGCGCCTTTCACAAACCCAAGGTCGCTTTACATAGAGTAAATTAAAAAAAAATAAATAATTACACTTGTAGTGGCCGACCCCTTAGCCAGAGCGGCCACTACACGGCTAAGACTTAGTTCTTGGATCACCTGAGGTTTCTTGCTCTAATAACAAGCTGTACTCCTTACAAGTTGTCTTATTTTTCCCGACACGATGAAATAATCAGAAAACAGTAAACAGATATGTAAAATCAAACACAGATATACTGTAAATGAAAAAGACGACAAATATTCAATAACATAGATACAGTTTCTCACAAAAGTGAGTACACCCCTA
This sequence comes from Erpetoichthys calabaricus, assembly GCF_900747795.2. Taxonomy (NCBI): domain Eukaryota; kingdom Metazoa; phylum Chordata; class Cladistia; order Polypteriformes; family Polypteridae; genus Erpetoichthys; species Erpetoichthys calabaricus. The sequence continues at coordinate 9,465,477 of NC_041402.2, read as the reverse complement.
AGTGAAAAATGTCCAAATTGTGCCCAATTAGCCCTTTTCCCTCCCCGGTGTCATGTGACTCGTTCGTGTTACAAGGTCTCAGGTGTGTTAAATTTGGCGTTATCGCTCTCACACTCTCTCATACCTGTCACTGGAAGTTCAACATGGCACCTCATGGCAAAGAACTCTCTGAGGATCTGAAAACAAGAATTGTTGCTCTACATAAAGATGGCCTCGGCTATAAGAAGATTGGCAACACCCTGAAACTGAGCTGCAGCATGGTGGCCAAGACCATACAGCGGTTTAACAGGACAGGTTCCACTCAGAACAGGCCTCTCCATGGTCGACCAGAGAAGATGAGTGCACATGCTCAGCGTCATATCCAGAGGTTGTCTTTTGAAAATAGACGTATGAGTGCTGCCAGAATTGCTGCAGAGGTCAGCCTGTCAGTGCTCAGACCATACGCCCGCCGCACACTGCATCAAATTGGTCTGCATGGCTGTCATCGCAGAAGGAAGCCTCTTCTAAAGATGATGCTCAAGAAAGCCAGCAAAAAGTTTGCTGAAGACAAGCAGACTAAGGACATGGATTACTGGAACCTTGTCCTGTGGTCTGATGAGACCAAGATAAACTTATTTGGTTCAGATGGTGTCAAGCGTGTGTGGCGGCAACCAGGTGAGGAGTACAAAGACAAGTGTGTCTTGTCTACAGTCAAGCATGGTGGTGGGAGTGTCATGGTTTGGGGTTGAATGAGTGCTGCTGGCACTGGGGAGCTACAGTTCATTGAGGGCACCATGAATGCCAACATGTACTGTGAAGCAGAGCGTGATCCCCTCCCTTCGGAAACTGAACATGATAACGACCCCAAACACACCTCCAAGACGACCACTGAGGGTAAAGGTGCTGGACTGGCCAAGCATGTCTCCAGACCTAAACCCTATGGAGCATCTGTGGGGCATCCTCAAACAGAAGGTGGAAGAGCACAAGGTCTCTAACATCCACCAGCTCCGTGATGTCGTCATGGAGGAGTGTCAACCTGTGAAGCTCTAGTGAACTCCATGCCCAAGAGAGTTAAGGCAGTGCTGGAAAATAATGGTGACCACACAAAATATTGACACTTTGGGCACAATTTGGACATTTTTCACTTAGGGGTGTACTCACTTTTGTTGCCAGCGGTTTAGACATTAATGGCTGTGTGTTGAGTTATTTTGAGGGGACAGCAAATTTACACTGTGATACAAGCTGGACACGGACTACTGTACATTGGAGCAAAGTGTCAGATCTTCAGTGTTGTCCCATGAAAAGATAAAATAAAACATTTACAAAAATGTTACTATTTACTATTGTGAGATACTGCATGTGCTATCCCAAAGACACCAGTGACTAATTACTATATCTAGTCAAGTGAAGTCAAGTGGGGGGGCCTGCACCAGTACAGCTCGTTGCCACACCAACCACACGACGAAAAAGCTCAGGATCCTGAATGGCAACCCCCCAGGCAGACACACAGTCCAGTCCCACCTTCTGGAAATGACCCCCTATCTGCCGCAGCCAGGTGTTATGCAGGTGTCCCTTTGTCCTGGTCCAGCCACTCGGGTCCTCAACAATGAAGATCTTACGAGCCGGATCACCCTCGGGTAATCACACCACATGGCCGTAGTGCCGTAACTGACGCTCCCTCACAATGCAGGTCATGTGCCTCATTCGGGACTCCATGAGCAACACAAAGTCAAACCAGTGGTACCCAAGGACTTTCCGGAGAGACACCAAAGGGGTCCACTGGATAGTATTCATGTCTCGCAAACAGGGGGCACCGGGACTCTAAAAACTTGGACCTTCATTCTTTTTCAGATATCAGGAGCACCACACACCCCTTTCCAGCGTCCTCATGACCCCCCAATGCTCTCCCAGTCCGTCTACCGACTACATAGGAAAAGTCACCAGAGTCACACGAATGTCACTGCCAATATAAGTACTGTAAACCTCTCGATGAGGTCGACACTCTCTCCGCAGACAGACACACTGCTCATGGCTGAGCCCAAAAAAGTCATTCAAATATTTTTTGAATTACTATACAAGAACACGAATATACAATTCTTTACATTGACCCTCCCTTGCCCATAAACAATAAATAAAAACACGGATTAGTTAAACACAGCAACTGAAATGTGGTGATAAATGAGTCCAGCGTTAATAAAGTCCGGCGGTATTGATACCGACTGTAATGTTATTGCGCTCCTTCCCGACAACAAAACGACCTCACCGTGAAAAGTCCTGGCAATGGCTGGGATGAATGCGAACCCTGGGGTTACTCGGCTCTGGCTGTCGTGATGTAGAATTGGATGTTGAAAAAAGCAAGCAGTGGACTAAAGCAATGGTCGGCAGTGATGAGCTGATAAATGAACAGGTAAATTGTCTTCTTTTCGCTCCTCGATTTCTCTCTCTCTCCCGCTCCTCTTTTTTTAAAATACACAAAGTCCCGGATGTACCTGGTGAGCCTGACAGGTGCTTTCCATCTCGGGGCTGCGCTCTCACTCCATCATCCTTACCCTTTTTTACGGGGACAACATTCACTGACGCACAGATAACGGACAGTAAACGGGACAATGAAACGAAACGCACTCAGCACAAACATAGAACGTACTGTTATTATGTAGCCTCGCTACACACTGAAGACAAAAGTTCGTAGAAGAGGAAAGTTTTAGTAATTGTAATTACTAATAGTAATAGTGTTGTTCAATGTTTGTACTGAGTGCCTTTTGTTTCCATCATCCCGTTTACTGTCCGTTATGTGTGCGTCAGTGAATGTCGTCCCCGTAAATTAAAGGGGGGACGGATGATGGAAACAGACCGCAGCCTCAAATTGGAAAACACTTGTTAACAATCAATCAGTTACATCCGGCAGTACTATATAAACAATCGGGAGAGAACAGGGAAGGAGAGGAGAGGTGGAGAGTTCCATTTTCACCACGACGCAGCAACTTACCTGCTGTTCACCACATCGCGCCTTTGTATCCAGTTTGTTTTCATTCCGCCGGACTGACTTCAATCCCCTCATCATCAGAGACCCCGGGGTCGGATTACATCATCCACCACGCGCCGAAGATTCACGGTGAGGTCGATCCATTTATTCCGGGAAATAAAAACGCATCTCTTATATCAGTTGACCAGTCATCCGCATTCAGGACAGTTGTATACTCGGACTCAAGTTCACGATCATTCATTCCGTATTTCATTCAGGTTCTATCCAATAAGGGCGCGCACAAAAAGGCGATCTTCAAAAGGGCGACCTCAATTGGGCGCGGCGAATTAAAGCGCACATAAATAAAAGCGATCTTCAAAAAGGCAACCTCAATTGAGCGCCGAATAAAGGCGCGCGCAAATAAAGGCGAGATTCAAAAGGGTGACGTCAATTGAGCGCCGAATAACTGCGCGCATAAATAAAGGAGCGCTTCAAAAGGGTGACGTCAATTGGGCGCAGCGAATAAAGGCAAACGCAACAAAATTACAGAAAATTTATTAGATAAAGGCAATGATTGAACGTATAAAAAGGTGAAAGCAAGAATATTAAAACATCCAGTTAATTAATGCATGAACTTCTAACGAACTACTTCTAACTATTTCTAAAGCTCTCTATATTTCGTTGTTTTCAAAATTACAGAAAATTCGATTAAGGCAATGACAATGTATAAAAAGGTGAAAGCAAGCTACACTTGAAGCTGTAGATTATGTGCAATGCCACGTAGATATTCGAGATGCGGTCTATTAGCATAATCAAGGACAATTAACTTAATTCGCTCCGAAGGTCATCCTTTTGAAGCTCGCCTTTATTTACGCGCGCCTTTATTCGGCGCTCAATTGAGGTCGCCTTTTTGAAGATCGCTTTTATTTATGTGCGCTTTAATTCGCCGCGCCCAATTGAGGTCGCCCTTTTGAAGGTCGCGTTTATGTGCGCGCCCTTATTGACGGATACCTTTCATTCATTGTTGTTGTCTGTTATATGTTAACAGGGGTAAGGGAGGGTTTGATGTTGTGTGTTGTCAGGTATTGCTCTGGTGGAGGGATATACATTTATATTCTACATGGGGTATGTGCAATAATGTTTTGTTTTCTGTTTTAATATATTCACTTATTTTTACATATCTACTTTTCTTTTGTGCTTATGTTTACACCGTCGATTGTGGGGAAAAGTTTAATTTGTTAGAGGTACGGCTTGATATTTAGATTCATCTCCGTAATTCATCCAGGCCACAGGTCATGGAGGTGTAGCTGCCGGCTGGGTAAGGGGTCGGCCGTTAAAGGTGCAGAAAGAGTAGCAAACGTCGAGAGAGTGAGGAAGAAGGGCCATAACACGGAAGGAGCCGAGAGTCTGGTGTGTGTGTGTGGGACAGTAAAGGAGATGACTGCGCGAGGACCTCAGAGAGTGACAAGGAGTGCAAGGAGCTGAGTGAGGTAGAGGGGGGCAACGTAATGGAGGGCTTTGAAGGTGAGAAGCAGAATCTTGAATTTAATCCTTGATGGAACCGGTAACCTGTGAAGCTGGGAGAGAACAGGGGAGATGTGAGCAGGATGCTTTGTGTGGCGGGTGGTGGAGTTCTGAATGTCCTGTAGCCTCTGTATAGATTTTGCAGGGAGGCTAATGAAGAGGGGATTACAGTAAACATTAAGACAAACAATGGACCAGAGTTTGAGCGTCATTAAAAAACAGAAATGAACAGAGGCGGACAATGTCACGGAGATGATAGAACGAAATTTTGGACAGGGACCTGATGTGTAGCTTAGAGTTAAGTGATGAATCGAACCAAACACCAAGATTTCTGCCAACAGGGGCAGGTTTGACAAGTGTACCATCAATAGAAACTGAGAAGTTGGATGCCTTAGTAAATTGGGATTTTGGACCTACCTGTAACACTTTTTGGCATTAAGTTTGAGAAAGTGATTTTCCAACCATAGTTTAAGAGTCAGTGAGTGTGCTGGGAGATTAATCTAGGGGTGGGGACAGGGGCATATAAGATTAAAAAAAAACAAGGGTTCAAATTTTAACATCGGGGCCCTGATATGAGATTCCAGCTTAATCTCAGGGCCCCGTTTTGTGAATTTTAAGATAAGGCAAAACCTATAAAATCTAAAAACGAGGTTCTTGTTTCTTGTTCTAGGTTCAAATCCTATTTTAACATTAGGACCCTGAGATGAGATTTTAGCTTAACCACAGGGCCCTGGTATATGAACTTTAGGATAAGGGTTGAGGGTGGGGACAGGGAATATAAAGTAAGGGTTCAAATTTTAACATCAGGGCCCTGAGATGAGATTCCAGCTTAACCTCAGGACCCCGTTTTGTGGATTTTAAGATAAGGGTTGGGTTAGGGGAAGGGTTAGGGTTAATCCATCCTGTACTAAGATATAACTCTGCATCGTCCGCATAACAGTGGAAGTTAAGGCCGTGTCTACAAATACTCTGACCCAAAGGAAAGATATAAAGTAGAAAGAGTAACGTCCCAAGGACTGAACCCTGAGGACACCATGCAACACCAGGTGAGGTGAAGGGTTTACATCAGCCGAGTATGACAAACTGTTGCCTATTAGAGAGATATGATGTGAGCCATTGTAGGGCAAAGCCAGAGATGTCTACAGCAGAGAGATGTGACAGGAGCATTTCATGACTAATGGCGTCAAATGCTGCACTTACGATGGGCAATTTAACCAGGACATTGAGATACCCAGGGATCTTTAATGACCACAGAGAGTCACGACTTCCCCTTTATGTTTCATCCAAAGGACAGCGTGATTTTTACAACACAGTGTTCCTGTCACTGCACTGGGGGCACCAGGATCCACACACATACCACAGGGTAAGCGCCCCCTGCTGGCCTCACCAACCTTTTCCTGCAGCAACCCCAGCTTTTTCCTGGTCAGTTCCAGGGCTTTAATGGTCTCTTGGGCACGGCCAGCAGCCGTGTGTCCGCCTGCAGAGAGAGTGTCGACCTCGTCGAGAGATTTACTTACCTTGGCAGTGACATTCGTGTCTCTCGTGGCTCTTCCTATGAAGTCAGTAGATGGATTGGGAGAGCATGGGGGGGTCATGAGGTCGCTGGAAAGGGGTGTGTGGCGCTCCTGATATCTATGCAAAACGCCGAAGGTCCAAGTCTTTAGAGTCCTGGTGCCTCCTGCCTTGTGAGTCATGGACGCTATCCAGTGACTGGAGATGAAGACTGGACTCCTTTGGTGTCTCTTCGGAAAATCCTTGGGCACCGCTGGTTTGACTTTGTGTTGTTCTCGGATTCCTGAATGAGGCACATGACCTGCAGCGTGAGGGAGTGTCAGTTACGGCACTACGGCCATGTGGCGCGATTACCCGAGGGTGATCCTCATTGTTGAGGACCCGAGGGGCTGGAGCAGGCCAAGGGGATGCCCACCTAGCTGTGGCAGATAGAGGGTCATTTCTGGGGTGGTTGGACTGGACTGTGTGTTTGCATGGGGGGCGGAGGGGGATTTGCCAACTGGGGTCCTAAGTCGTTTCATCGTGTGGTGGTTGTGGCAATATGCTGTACCAGTACCTGACTCTCCCAGCCAAGTACTATTAGCTTCAGGTTGATGACCTCCCCTTTCTCTTAAGGGGGTACAATTTTAACATAACCATGAACTACAACAATAAACCCTCACGACAAGGTCCTTCTATCGTCCAATGCAGCAAAAGCAGATGAAATGGTTTGGTGTGAAGATGACAATCCAGAGAACAGCTTCTGTAATGAATGAATGAAGCAGTCCTACACCACTAGTCCTGGGCAGCGAGGGGTGAGATTTCCAGGAGCGCTCACTCCTTTTGAAGATACATGACGACTAATCCACCACACTACCCACAACAGGCAGGCACGAGACGGTCCATTCATCCTAACGGGCACAATCGTCTTCTCACTAGACACGTCGGACAGGTTACACAAAAACACTGATCTCCCGTTGCTCTGCCGGGCCTCCTTTTTAACTTACCCGCTGGCCTTTCTCGTCCCCAGCAGCTCCTGCTCCCGCTTCAGTCATCCAATGATGGTAATACCACCTCAGGGGCTGCTGGGAAATGGATTTCTTCCTGCGGTAGCACTGCTCCAACTTTTACTTCAATTTTCCTTCATTATATACAAAAACCCAAAATCACAACTCAACCCACACTCCAGTGGGGTTTACGTTCATCTATTCAGTGGATTCAGAAAGTAGTTGGACGCCTTCACATTTTGATATGTGGCAGCCTTCTGCTAAATTCACTTCATTTCTTCCACATCAAGTAACAATCAACATCTCTGGCTGACAAAGCAAAAACACTTTAAGGAATTTTTGCAAACTGATTTAAAACTAAACTGAAATATCCCATTGGCTCAAGGATTCAGACCCTTTGCTATGACAAACTTTGGCGTCCGGTGCATCCCATTGTATTGATGATCGGTGAGATGTTTCTACACCTGGTTTGGGGTCCACCTGTGATCAATTCAATTCATTAGAGCTGATTAGGTGCAGCACACAGCTGGCTGTAAAGGTCCCACAGTTGACCAGAACCAAGCCAGAAGCTCACAAGAGCTTAGAGACAGGATTGTGTTGAGCCACAGTTCTGGGGAAGGCTACAAAAAGAAATTCCTACAGCACTGAAATGTCCCAAGAACACGGTCGTCTCTGTAATGCTTAAATGAAAGAAGTTTGGAACAACCCCAACTCTTTCTACAGGTGGCCAAACTGAGCAACTGGGGTAGAAGGGACTTTCTAAGAGAGGTGACCAAGAATGCAATGGTCACACTGGCTGAGCTCCTCAGAACCTTGGGTGGGGATGGGGGAAATTTCTAGAAGGATGACCTGTAGCAGCACTACTAAAATGGACTACAAATCCCAGCATCTTCCAGAGTAGTGTGTCAATTGCCAGTTTTGGCAGTAGTTGTGTTAGGGTTGGGGGTTTGGGCAGCTGAAAAACAAGATAAGGCACAGAACTCAAAAACCTCTAAGAACACCGTGGCCTCCATAATTTAAACGGAAGAAGGTTGGAACAACCACGACTCTTTCTGGAGCGGCCACCTGGCTAAACTGAGCAATCGGAGGAGAAGGGTCTCGCTAACAAAGGTGATGAAGAACCAGATGGTCACACTGGCTCAACCTCCAGAGAACCCATGTGAAGATGGAAGAAACTTCCAGAAGGATAAGCTGTAGCAGTACGACTTAGACCCCTCCACTGGAATTCTGGACTCGCCTTCTTATGCCATCTGCTCCAGCCCTCTCAGCTGCCGTTTTCAGATCTCTCCACAGCTGTTCTATGGGATCTATCCGGACTCGCTGCTGCTCACTTTCCAATGCTTTGTCTTAAACCATTTCTGGGTTCCTTTAGATGCTGGAAGACCCATAAACCTTTGACGGGAGACCCAGCTTTCTGACAGTGGGCCCTACCCAGTGCTCCAAAATTCCAATCAAGGCATCCAGTGCCAAAAGCAGCAAAGCAACCTCAAAATATCTGTGAACCTCCACCATGTTTGACCACTGGGACTGTGTTCGTTATTTTGAAGGCGCCATTTTGTTTTCTACAAAAAGTACAATGACGTGCTTCACCAAAAACCTCTATTTTGTTCTCATCTGTCCACAGAATGTTCCCCCCAGAAGGATGCTGGCTTCTTCAAGGACTGCCTTTTTTTTTTTTTTGGTTAAATGTCTTTGCGTCAGCAGTGGGACCCTCCAGGGTCTCTTACCACAGTGTCCCATTTCAGAGAGATGGCGATGGTCAGTGCATGTTGACACCGGTGTACCCCGTGTCTGGAGCTCCGCTTGAATTTGGAAGTTGACGGAGGTTCTTTATCCTCTTTTGTTGCAATCTTCAATCAGTTTTTCTCTTCAACGTAGGTCAGCTACAAAGCCATGGGCTGTAAAAAACTTAAAGATGTTGGTGCACATCATCATCATCATCATCAAAAGAAATCATTAAGATCTTTGGAGATGGACGTGTAGCCTTGAGATTGTCCATGCTTTTATATAATTTGAGTTCTCAGATCCTCTGACACTTCTTGGCTCTTCTTTCTTGTCTCCATGCTCAGTGTGATACACAAAGACCGAGTACACTTTTCTCCATTTTCTATATTTCCAGTACCTCATACTTACCACAGGTGAAATTAAAGGAGCATCACATGATTGAAATTCGATTATTTCTAACAATTTTGAAAAGGTGACAATTTTGTCCAGTTCATTTCTGGAGTTCTGTGCGGAATGACATCAAATTTGGCATTTTTGTCTCTGCTTTTGTGTTGTTTCAATGCAAACGTGAAGACCAACACATTTAGAACTGAAACAATTGGCTGGGAGAAGTGGCACACTTTCTAAAAAAAAGTGCAGGGGGTGTCCGAATTTTTGGTCTTGACTGTGTAGAACGTTTCTTGTCTCTGGGAGTGGGCTGGGTGTGTTCTTGACAATCCCAAATAAAATATCACTCTTTTTATAGCAAGAATCTGAAAGTCCTGTGCCTGAAAAATTATAGGGACGCCCACAACACTCTAGAGTTTCTGCATGGGACAGCAGTGTTCAGCTCCCTAGATCTGAAGTCCAGGTATTTGCAGGTGAAGACAGGGCGGGACATTATTGAAGAGATGGAGTCATCACCCTGGAAGGACTTTTCCAGGTTTAAGAGATGCCCTTTGGACTTAAAAACATTGGTCGGGGCATCATTTCAAAGGCTAATGGAACACGTCCTCTAGGGTCTCATTGAGAAGATGTGCTTTGTCGCTAATCGACAATATTATCATTTTGATTTCCTGGCTCACCAAAATCTGTCATAGCCATGAATTAGAACACTTATTTCTTCCAAAAAAACATCAAATCAAGTTTTGAAAGTCCCTAAAGTCTTAATGTCCACCACACTACTTGGTTGCTTATTCCAAGTGTTTATCGTTCTTTGTTTAAAGAAAAACTTCCTAATGTTAGTGCAAAATTTACCCTTAACAAGTTTCCAACTGTGTCCCCGTGTTCTTGATGAACTCATTTTAAAGTCACCATCTCGATCCAATGGACTAAATCTCTTCATAATTTTAAAACCTTCAATCAGGTCCCCTCTTCATCTCCATTAAAGGCTCAGCTCTTTTAATCTTTCCACATAACTCATCCCCTGTAATCAGCCTAGTCACTCTTCTCTGGACTGTCTCTTCTGCTGTTTGTAGCCTGGAGACCTAAACTGCAGACAGGATTCCAGATGATGCCTCACCAGTGTGTTATAAAGACTTGAGCAGAACCTCCTGTGACTTGTACTCCACACATCAAGGCGCTATATACCCTGACATTGTTAGCCTTCTTAGCTTAGAGTTCACTACAACTACTAAATCCTTCTCATATGGTGGACTCTGATTTTCCAAACCTAATATTTTTACTTCCAATGTGTAATACTTTACATTAAATTTCATCTTCCACAAATCTGCCCAAGCCTGTCTGCTATCCAAGTCCTTCTGTAAAGATATAACAGATTCCAAATTATCTGCTAATCCACCTATCTTGGTATCATCTGCAAACTTAACCATCTTATTACTTATATTCCCATCTAAATCATTTATACAGTCATGGCCGAAATTATCGGCACCCCTGGAATTTTCCCAGAAAATTATTGTAATTACAAATGTTTTTGTACACACGTGTTTATTTCCTTTATGTGCATTGGAACAACACAGAGAAAAAAAGCCAAATCTGACATCATGTCACACAGAACTCCAAAAATGGGCCAGACAAAATTATTGGCACCCTTTCAAAATTGTGGGTAAATCGTTTTATTTCAAGCATACGATGCTCGTTTGAACTCACCTGTGGCAAGAAACAGGTGCTGGCAATATAGCAATCACACCTGAAGTCAGTTAAAATGGAGAAACGTTGACTCAACCTTTCTGGTGTGTGTCCGAGTGTGCCACACTAAGCATGGAGAACCGAAAGAAGAGCAGAGAATTGTCTGAGGACTTGAGAACAAAAATTTTGGAAAAATATCCACAATCTCAAGGCTACAAGTCCATCTCCAGAGATCTTCATATTCCTTTGTCCACTGTGCGCAACATAAGAAGTTCACAACACATGGCACTGTAGCTAATCTCCCTGGACGTGGACGGAAGAGAAAAATTGATAAAAGACTGCAACGAAGGATAGTCCGAATGGTGGATAAACAACCTCAATCAACTTCAAAACATATTCAAGCTGTTCTGCAGACTCAGGGTGAAACAGTGTCAGCTCGAAATATCCGTCAACATCTGAACGAAATGAAATGCTATGGCAGGAGAGCCAGGAGGACCCCACTGCTGACACAAACATAAAAAAACCAGACTGGAGTTTGCCAAAATGTACTTGAGGAAGCCAAAATCCTTCTGGGCGAACGTCTTGTGGACAGATGAGACCAAGGTAGAGCTTTTTGGTAAAACTCATCATTCTACTGTTTACAGAAAACGGAATGAGGCCTACGAAGAAAAGAACACAGTACCTACAGTCAAACATGGTGGAGGTTCTAAGATGTTTTGGGGATGTTTTGCTGCCTCTGGCACTGGATAGATAGATAGATAGATATGAAAGTCACTATAGATAGATACAGTGCATCCAGAAAGTATTCACAGCGCATCACTTTTTCCACATTTTGTTATGTTACAGCCTTATTCCAAAATGGATTAAATTCATTTTTTTCCTCAGAATTCTACACACAACACCCCGTAATGACCATCCATCCATCCATTTTCCAACCCGCTGAATCCGAACACAGGGTCACGGGGGTCTGCTGGAGCCAATCCCAGCCAACACAGGGCACAAGGCAGGAAACAATCCTGGGCAGGGTGCCAACCCACCGCAGGACACACACAAACACACCCACACACCAAGCACACACTAGGGCCAATTTAGAATCGCCAATCCACCTAACCTGAACGTCTTTGGAATATGGGAGGAAACCCACGCAGACACGGGGAGAACATGCAAACTCCACGCAGGGAGGACCCGGGAATCGAACCCAGGTCCCCAGATCTCCCAACTGCGAGGCAGCAGCGCTACCCACTGCGCCACCGTGCCGCCCCCCCCGTAATGACAACGTGAAAAAAGTTTACTTGAAGTTTTTGCAAATTTATTAAAAATAAAAAAACTGAGAAATCCCATGTCCATAAGTATTCACAGCCTTTGCTCAATACTTTGTCGATGCTCCTTTGGCAGCAATTCCAGCCTCAAGTCTTGTTGAATATGATGCCACAAGCTTGGCACACCTATCCTTGGCCAGTTTCGCCCATTCCTCTTTGCAGCACCTCTCAAGCTCCATCAGGTTGGATGGGAAGCGTCGGTGCACAGCCATTTTAAGATCTCTCCAGAGATGTTCAATGGGATTCAAGTCTGGGCTCTGGCTGGGCCACTCAAGGACATTCACAGAGTTGTCCTGAAGCCACTCCTTTGATATCTTGGCTGTGTGCTCAGGGTCGTTGTCCTGCTGAAAGATGAACCGTCGCCCCAGTCTGAGGTCAAGAGTGCTCTGGAGCAGGTTTTCATCCAGGATGTCTCTGTACATTGCTGCAGTCATCTTTCCCTTTATCCTGACAAGTCTCCCAGTTCCTGCCGCTTAAAAACATCCCCACAGCATGATGCTGCCACCACCATGCTTCACTGTAGGGATGGTATTGGCCTGGTGATGAGCAGTGCCTGGTTTCCTCCAAACGTGACGCCTGGCATTCACACCAAAGAGTTCAATCTTTGTCTCATCAGACCAGAGAATTTTCTCTCTCATGGTCTGAGAGTCCTTCAGGTGCCTTTTGGCAAACTCCAGGCGGGCTGCCATGTGCCTTTTACTAAGGAGTGGCTTCCGTCTGGCCACTCTACCATACAGGCCCGATTGGTGGATTGCTGCAGAGATGGTTGTCCTTCTGGAAGGTTCTCCTCTCTCCACAGAGGACCTCTGGAGCTCTGACAGAGTGACCATCGGGTTCTTGGTCACCTCCCTGACTAAGGCCCTTCTCCTCCGATCGCTCGGTTTAGATGGCCGGCCAGCTCTAGGAAGAGTCCTGGTGGTTTCAAACTTCTTCCACTTACGGATGATGGAGGCCACTGTGCTCATTGGGACCTTCAAAGCAGCAGAAATTTTTCTGTAACCTTCCCCAGATTTGTGCCTCGAGACAATCCTGTCTCAGAGGTCTATAGACAATTCCTTTGACTTCATGCTTGGTTTGTGCTCTGACATGAACGGTCAACTGTGGGACCTTCTATAGACAAGTGTGTGCCTTTCCAAATTATGTCCAAGCAACTGAATTTACCACAGGTGGACTCCAATGAAGCTGCAGAAACATCTCAAGGATGATCAGGGGAAACAGGATGCACCTGAGCTCAATTTTGAGCTTCATGGCAAAGGCTGTGAATACTTATGTACATGGGATTTCTCAATTTTTTTAATAAATTTGCAAAAACCTCAAGTAAACTTTTTTCACGTTGTCATTATGGGGTGTTGTGTGTAGAATTCTGAGGAAAAAAATGAATTTAATCTATTTTGGAATAAGGCTGTAAGATAACAAAATGTGGAAAAAGCGATGTGCTGTGAATACTTTCCAGATGCACTGTAGATAGATAGATACTTTATTAATCCCAAGGGGAAATTCACATACTCCAGCAGCAGCATACTGATACAAAAAACAATATTACATTAAAGAGTAATAAAAATGCAGGTAAAAACAGACAATAACTTTGTATAATGTTAACATTAACCCTCCAGGGTGGAATTGACGAGTCGCATAGTGTGGCGGAGGAACGATCTCCTCAGTCTGTCAGTGGAGCAGGAGGGTGACAGCAGTCTGTCACTGAAGCTGCTCCTCTGTCTGGAGATGATCCTGTTCAGTGGATGCAGTGGATTCTCCATGATTGACAGGAGTCTGCTCAGCGCCTGTCACTCTGCCACGGATGTCAAACTGTCCAGCTTCGTGCCTACCATAGAGCCTGCCTTCCTCACCAGTTTGTCCAGGCGTGAGGCATCCTTCTTCTTAATGCTGCCTCCCCAGCACACCATCGCGTAGAAGAGGGCGCTCTCCACAACTGTCTGATAGAACATCTGCAGCATCTTACTGCAGATGTTGAAGGATGCCAGTCTTCTAAGGAAGTATAACCGGCTCTGTCCTGTCTTGCACAGAGCATCAGTATTGGCAGTCCAGTCCAGTTTATCATCCAACTGCACTCCCAGGTAGTTTTGCTGGTGTTCAGGTGTAGGTGGTTTGAGTCGCACCATTTAACAAAGTCCTTGATGAGGTTCCTATATTCCTCCTCCTGCCCACGATAGCAGTGTCGTCAGCGAACTTTTGCATGTGGCAGGACTCCGAGTTGTATTGGAAGTCCGATGTATATAGGCTGAACAGGACCGGAGAAAGTACAGTCCCCTGCAGCGCTCCTGTGTTGCTGACCACAATGTCAGACCTGCAGTTCCAAAGACGCACATACTGAAGTCTGTTTGTAAGATACTCCCCGATCCATGCCACCAGGTATGAATCTACTCCCATCTCTGTCAGCTTGTTCCTAAGGACCAGAGGTTGGGATGGCGTTGAAGGTGCTAGAGAAGTCCAGAAACATAATTCTTACAGCACCACTGCCTCTGTCTAAGTGGGAGAGTGATCGGTGTAGCATATAGATGATGGCATCCTCCGCTCCCACCTTCTCCTGGTATGCAAACTGCAGAGGGTTGAGGGCGTGGTGGACCTGTGGCCTCAGGTGGTGAAGCAGCAGCCGCTCCATGGTCTTCATCACATGTGATGTCAAAGTGACAGCCCGGAAGTCGTTCAGCTCACTAGGACATGATACCTTTGGGACTGGGGCGATGCAAGATGTTTTCCAAAGCCTCGGGACTCTGCCCTGTTCCAGGCTCAGGTTGAAGATGCCTGTAGAGGACTCCCCAGTTCCAACGCACAGACTTTCAGCAGTCGTGGCGATATTCTATATATTCTATTCTAAATCCGATTTAACACTTCTGGAGAGATCTCAAAATTGCTGTTGAGAGAAGGCGCCCTTCAAATCTGAGAGACCTTGAGCAGTTTGCAAAAGAAGAAGAGTGGTCGGAAATTCCAGTTGAGAGGTGTAACAAGCTTGTTGAAGGTTATAGGAAGCGCTTGATTTCAGTTATTTTTTCCAAAGGGCGTGCAACCAAATATTAAGTAGAGGGTGCCAATAATTTTGTCCAGCCCGGTTTTTGAGTTTTGTGTGACATGATGTCCGCTTTGACTTTTTTTCTGTTTTTTTGTGTTGTTCCAATGCACATAAAGGAAATAAATGTGTATACCAAAACATTTGTAATTGCAACAATTTTCTGGGAGAAATGGTGCATTTTCAAGGAAAATTCCAGGGGTGCCGATAATTTCGGCCATGACTGTATTTATTAAAAATAGCAGCAGTCCTAGCACTGCCCCCTGCTGGTCACCGGCTCTACCTAATGAGGAGGCTTTGGTTGTTTAATTTTATGCAGGAAAATGATGACAATGTTTTATCACTCTGTAGTGGAGAGTGTGGTGTTTTTTGCAGCTGTGAGCTGGGGCAGTGTGGTGAAGACAGCTGATCACAACAGGCTTAACAAGCTGATTAAAAAGGCTGGTTCTGTCCTAGGCATCATATTAGAGGATCTGACAGAGGTGTCCGAGAGGAGAATGCTGAAAAAGCTTCTCAGTATCATGGACAACCCCTCTCACACCATGCACGCCTCCTTGAGGAACCATCAGAGCACACACAGCAAAAGACTCCTTGCCCCCAAATGCAGAACCGAACACCACAGATCTTTTCTACCTGTGGCAATAAGGCCTTATAACTCCTCTTCGTTCTGTAGGTGATCTTTTTCAGCCTTTACGGCGGTATGTTAGTCCCATCCTGTCATCACAAGCAGCTAGCTCATTTTACTCAGGCACAAGTACTAAGTCACTTTTCATAACCTACACTAATAATCTGTATTTAATAATAATCTGTTATATTTTTGTATATTTGCACAATTGTCATATGCTGTCGTATTTTTGTACATTTGCACAACTGTCATATTTTTGTATATTTGCACAATTACTATTTTTCTCTTTTTAAATCTTCATTGTACTATCTTTATTTCTCTTGTTGCACTGAACATGCCAAATGACATAAGAATTTCCCTGGGGATGAATAAAGTTCTTATCTTAACAACTGCCAATTCTGATGAGGTTCTCCACGCCATCACCCTTGGCTTCCTGTGTCTGGGCCAATTCAGCACCCATCTAAAAACATCACCCTGAACTGCCACTTCTTTTCATTTGATGCCCAACCTCTCATGTGGCACCTTGATATATAATATCATAAGATCTACTCTGGTCATATTCTTTTGTTGCCTCCTCATAGAATTCCAGCTTGTAAGTAAAATACGACCTCCCTCTTCTGCCCAATGCTGACTCCTCAGTCAAACTCCTGTTCTTGTCATGTGCTGCTCAATTTTATCCTTAATAATTCCTCCCATTAATTTTCCTGTGATGCCTGTTAAGCTTACTGGCCTATAGTTTCTTGGGTCTACCCGGTCACCCTTTTTTATATAACAGGATATTTGCCATGTTCCAGTCCTTTGGAATCTCTCCAGTGCGCAGTGACTTCCTAAAATATGTGTCGAGGGTTTATATCTGTACTTGTTAGCCTCCTTAAAAACTCGAGGGTAAATATTATCTGGTCCTGGTGATTTGTTTGATTTCAGCCTATTTAATCTGAGCAGTACTCCTCCTTCTACAATTTCCAAATCCCTCAGTACCTCCTTAGTAGTCCCTGTTACCTCTGGGAGGTTATCCACTTGCTCACTTGCAAACACCTCAGAAAAATGTAAGTTTAGGGCATCCGCTATTTCACTGTCTGTATCTTTTCAATTCCCACTTCGCAGTCATTAGTATTATATGCCTTATAAAGCAGTTTATTCCTTTGCAGCTATTTTTAATTCTTTATTAATCCACTGTGGGTTTTTCTTTTTAATTTCCTATTAATTCCAAATTTAGGTATGTATCTGTCCTGCATTATGTAGACAACATTTTTAAACCTGTTCCACTGCTCCTCGACTGTCTCCACACTTCACAGCTTATCCCAGTCTATCCTCCTTAGACTTTGTCGCATCTGTTCAAAATTTGCCCTACCAAAGTGCAACTTAAGAACTTCATTGCTCAGAGTCACATGATAAAATATCGATTCATTTCATCTGGGCCTGTGCACCGGTCACAGTGCATACACCTACACACCAGAAACAAGAAGCACTTATACAGGCATGAAAAAACAAACAAAAAAAAGTGCAATAACCCACCCAAATAAACCCTGATGCCGTAGATACAATTCACAAGTAATTCACACACATAAACACAGTCCAGTTACCAGATGCAGATGCTGGCAATGACAAATGCCCAAATGAACAGCTTTCTGGAAATGCTGCAAATTTTGTCCTACCGCAACACAAATGTCCGGAGATGATCTGTCATGGATAGAGTTCGCTCCGAGACTATGATTCCTAACCAAACAGAAGCCTCACAAACACACCAGTACACAAATCCAGAGCGGAGCTGTAACCCTTGAGAAAGATGACCATTGTAATCCAGAAAGACAAATGGGGCAGAAGGCTTTATGATAAACAGACACAAAAGACAATCAGAATCCTCCTTGGACTCCATTTTAATCCCAATGCCAATCTTGTTCTTCTCCCAATGGCACTTGCAAGGCAAGCAAAGACAGTCTGGTGGTGCTGTGATCCCAGGGGCTGCTGGGATTTTGATTGCTTTATGTAGGCAGTCCCTTTGTCACACATAACAGGACCATTTCGAGTTGCCAATTAACTTAACATATATATATGCTTAGAAGTTCTAATGGTCTCAACATGTCCTTAGACCCTGTACTATTCATGCCTTAGAAGTTACTGTGGCAGATTACACCCAGAAAGAAAAATAAGGAAAACAGGTACCCAAAGAATGAGGTCACTGCACATCTGCAATGTGTTTCAGCTTTGATTAAACACCCGAGGCAAAAGAAACGCGAAAAGTTAAGAGTCAAGTCATATACATCCAAGTGTATTAGAAATTTTGCATATGTACAGTATTTATATATAAATAGTCTCAAATGGAATGTACAACAAAGCAAGGCAAGGCGGCAGGCTGCAGGTACTGCTTGGACAGCCTGGCGGCTTTTAGATCAGACATCCCATCATGGACAGCAGCAACAGGACATGCAGGATTTGTACGTTACATCCCCGCTTTTGGTGTTGAAAAACCCAAACTGTACCTTCTTTATTTGGATTTTAGCAAATTCCCCCTTTTTTGTTTTAAAAAAAAAAAAATGTGATGAAGGGAAAAGGAAATAGAACTATACCCCCCCGCCACTCCACGGACACACAAAAAAAGGTTACATTCTGAGAGATGCTGGCCACCATGACAAGAAGTGATCGGTAAACCGAAATAAAACAATACTGAGTCACACATTAGTCCACATTCTCGTGTTCAGATAGTCGGTTGGGTCTTTTAAACAACAGGCCCGTTAAACCCCTTTACTTCTCTTCTAAACTGTTTTTCTTGGTGAAAGTTATGGCAGATGAAACCTAAATACTTCGGGCATGCTCATTACAGTCAATTTTTAACATCAAAATATTTGATGTGAGTAGTTTTTTGAGGCAGAAAACCTCCAATTTTTGCCGGTGAAGTGTTTTCATTTCCAATTGTCATACTTAAAGACTACAATACACCAAATTTTTGCCAGCTGAAGCTCCGTGCGTCTGTGTATCCCATTAAAAAAAAAAAAAATGTCCAGTCTGATGCCCACAGATCAAATTTCACTTACGGGACGGAGTGCTGGGAGAATTTCTACAATGAAACGTGAATAACTGAAGTGCAAGGGTTGACCCAGGTGCATCGTTTTAGTGTGTGAAAAGCCATTTTCACAGCCATTGATTCACCCCCTCCGCTCCAAGTGGGAGAAATCCCGGTAACGTTGACTTTCCTTTGTGATTCCAGTGTTACTGACAGAGATGCTATAACACCGTTTTACCAGCGTCTGGGTTTCTGATGGGGCGAGGTGGAACAGGATTCACAAGTGTACCCACAGTTTCCTCATCATGGAGTAAAGAGGATCTGAACCCTTGACAGCATATTTTCAATAAAAAAAAGTTAATACTCCTGATTTCTCCCCCAATCATTATATAACATACATTTTATATAAATTAATCATTGTTAATGGGTAATTTCTTTCGTTACTAAACAGAAAGATTATGGTGTCCCTCTAAGCCAGAATGATTTCCAATTTTAGCCCAAATTTGTCCTAAAACCCAAAAAAATGCAAGTATCCCCATGTCAATGAGAGTGAAGGATCTCTATTTACATTATAGGATACATCAATACAAACCTTTTGATGTAAACAGTTGCCTTAAAAAAAGTGAAGTCTTAGAATAAAAACACTGCAACAACAGTGATGTCAGAAACTCAGAGCTGACGCCCTGCTGTTCACTGGCGCTCCACGCAAAGAAAATCCACGGCATGACAGAAGTTGAGTGAATCGATTTGCATCAGTTCCAGTGCGAAGGGGCTCCCGAAATTGAGGGGCGTATAATACCTCTTGGTGAAGGTTTTGACCCAAACCACGACATCTTAGAAAGATAGAAACAGAGAGTGAGAGATGAGTTTCAAAGATGGCAACCATGACAAGACTAATATACTCCTTTTTATCCTCCTCCTTTAGATATGAAATTATATCATAATCCAACTCTACTCAGGAATTCACTCAGGGTGTTGCTCCCCACCACAGTGGCTATCCTGTTTGAGATGATATCACTGGGTTACAGACATGAGTGGTGGAACTTGCAGTGACTTACACTCATCTCGGTAAGGTTTGTGCCTCTGTCCGGAAAGTAGCTCTGTGGTTTCACAGCAGATCACTTCCTACCAGTCATGAACTGGAGACCATCAGGTTACTAAGAAGTTCTCCCATCTCATTGGGTAATAAGGGACTTCTGGCTGCTGGAGGACGGATATCTCTAAGTTGTATGGTAGAACTTTCTGTTGGACTGTCCAGCAACCCATGTTTGATCCCCACTGTCAATATTTCTGGGAAAGGGCCATGGAGGGCTACACTATGAGTAAATTCCTATCACAGAGTTATACAAGTTCTTGTACAGTAGAACACGTAAAAGGATGTCACTACTCTCATATGGCTAAATGTCAATGAATATGTCCACATAGGACCTGGATATTATAGAAATTTAAACTATGAGTATTGGAAGCCTTAATTAAATTGAACCGTATATTGGAATAGGTAGCTTCAGCATGTAAAGAGTGTAACTGATTATTAAAAGCTAAAGCCCATACCATTTCTCTAAAATCTGGAAGGCCACCACTAGTTACAAAAGCGAGGTTTTGAAATGTGCCAAGTAAATAAGAGATGGACACCCCTGTGGCCAGAAAGCAGCAATACGTGAATTTCTAAGATCGAAAGATAATGGTGGAAAGGTAACTATGTCCTTTAGGAGATTTTTTGTGCCCATTAAGCACAAGAAGTCATTGGCAAACTTTTCAAGTCAGAGTGAAGGAATGTGACAGGTAAACAGAAGATGGTGTTGCTCCTTAGGCCAACCGGCCAATATGTCCTTTGGGTCAAGGTAATGGTGGCCGATGGCGATTACATCCGTTTAGAACCTTATCAATGTTTAGAAAACACTGGTGACTAGGCAAAAACACAGGAATGTTAGAGTCAGATAATGATGAAGAAAAATATACAGAGTGAGGCAATCTTATGGTAAGAAATTGTATTAAAACAAGGTATTGCCAGGCTTATGAGGCTCACTTCATTGAACTGGGTCAGCTTTGCCTAAATTCTGATTGCCCATTTAGAAACTCTATGTACTTTATTCCAAGAGAGAACAAATCTTTCTCTACAACATTATCTGCCCACTTTCATAAGACCACACTTAAATTGGAGCAAGAGTCTAGGCCACTGGACACATGTATCTGTCCTCACCTTATAGTCTAAAGTCTCCTTGAGCATGTCCTCTTCCTCCCGGGTAAAGTTCAGCAACACAGACACAGCTTTTATTAACTGGTAGGCCTGCGGACAAATCAAGACAATGGAAAGCTCAAATATCTAATGAATGAAGAATAAGCATCTCTCTATTAATGGTAATTCAACATCCTACAAATTGGAGCAGACCATTCCGTCCACTGTGAGCTTATTTCATTAACTAATGATGAAACTGTCTCCAATTCAGCAACTCAATATTTTGTGAAGAAGCGCTGCCTGACCTTCAGTCTGTTTATTTCCACCAGTTTCCTAGAGTGGAGTTGGATCCACTTTATCTATTCTACCTGAGCATTTCAAAGCCCTGGATTAGGTCTCCACACAATCTCTTCTGCAAGGAACCACATAGGTTTAATTCCAGATATTACACTACTGGGGTGGGGATGACCAAAACCCCCCAACAAACAAGGTGGAAAACTGGAACATACTTACATACCAAAAGAGTGAAGGCTGTTATTGCAGTAAAAGGGGTCTTCTTCTTCAGTTAAATATCAAATGGAAATGTATTGTTACATCCTAAGAATTCATATTCAAAGTACCGAATGGATACATATGTGTACAAATCTTTTGTCATGCAGAAAATTAGGAAGACTTTCAAGGGGAGTGAATACTTTTGCATGTCACTGTTTATATAGGTTTGGGCCCCTTGGTGAATCGAGCCATATTTAATACACTGGAACCTTGGGTCACGACCGTAATTCGTTCCTAAACTCTGGTCGCAACCCGATTTGGTCGTGACCCGAAGTAATTTCCCCCATAGGATTGTATGTAAATACAATTAATCCGTTCCAGACCGTATGAACTGTATGTAAATATATATATTTTTTAAGTTTTTAAGCACAAATGCAGTTAATTATACCACAAAATTCACAGTATAATAGTAAACTAAATGTAAAAACATTGAATAACACTGAGAAAAACTTGAACAGAGAAAACTAACATTGCAAGAATTCACGCTACAGCCTTACGAACCGCTCACTGTAAACACTTTTTTTTTAATGAGTTTTAAGCACAGGGAAAAAATAACATTTAAAAAATCCTTAATTTATACAAAAACTAACCATAAACAACCAAGAAAACTAACCTTGCATGAGTCAAGTTCTGGCATGAAGAAGTGAGCAGGAAGCTGGGTGGAGAGGAGATTACAGTTTTGATGTAAAGTCCCTCTGCGCGATGCATGTCTGACTGAGAACAATGTACTGTATACGGTTAGACTGAACACGTGCGTAAATCACCGGCACGTACAAACCGGAAGGGAAACTGGCTTGTTCGTCACCTGAGTGTGTGGTCGTGAACAGGTGCAAAAGTTCGGCGAAATTTTTGGTCATAACCCGATCTGTACGTGATCCGGGACGCTTGTGACCCGAGGTTCCACTGTATGTATATTTAAAATCAAATAATGGATGGTCCACCTTGGATTTCTTATTGTGCTTAGAAACAACGGACAGTGTGCTGCTTGAAGACTGCCATTAAATTTTGGTGCCAAAATAAACAAAAAACTGGGACCACACTATTATAAAAATCGTGTTTTTTTGTACTTTTTCAGTACCAGCATACTCCATAATCCAACTACTGAATAAAATGGATTAATGTCACAGCTCATGTTGAGTTCAGGTACTGTGCCATTTGGTGTATTGTGGAAAACTGGTGTAAACGTCTTTTTCTAGATGATAGTTTAATGCTGGTTGGGTTTAATCCAATGGGATCGGACGGAGTGGAAAAAAGGAAGTAGGGGACTAGACATTTATGTGAATAAGCAACAGTGTAAAAGCAAGCACACAGCAATTAAAATTGAAATGTGTAATCTAGATATTGAAATTCTGGCTGGTGGAATTCATCCACGTTCCCTGCCTAGGGAGATAAGTTCCATTATTTTTTTTACTAAATGCTTATATTCCTCCCTCTGGAAACAGCAACTCAAAAGAAACACTTTACTCCACCACCAACACCCTAATGATGAACCAATCTGACCCTGTGGTGACTACGGAAGGAGCAATAACAAACATCCATCAGTATTTGTCATAGGAACAAACATCCACCCATCCATCCCTTTCCAAAACCAGTTATCCAGGACAGTGTTCTGGCAGGCAGGCAGAGATAATACTCAGGTAGGCCACATTACAAGAACAACATCAGAAAAAAAAAATCTGACAAATGAGAGGAGACCATGCAGTCCATCATGCTTGTCTGTTTAGCTATTAGCTAAGCTGTCCCAGTATCTCATTAAAATACATCTTAAAAGTTTGTCAAGGATTGTGGCAAAAACTTGCAGGAACTGTGCGCCGTTGTCAAGTCTGCATGGACCAAAATCCCAAAGAAATGTCTCCAGTGTCTTATTGCATCCATGCATCAAACAATTCTAGGCTGTTTCTGGGGCAAAATGGGGCGTTAACTGCTTCTACATAGGAGGACCTAATGAGGTGGCCATTATGTGTAGTTGATTGTCTTATTGAAGGCCTGCAGTCATCATCCTTAAGTCTGAAATAATGCTACTCACCTCTGCCTCTCGTGAAGACATGAATTTCAAGACCACATGCTTCAGATATTCAAAGTTGATTTCCCTCGAGTCATTTAGGTCAGAATTGTTGGTAACAGTGGTCGAGGTGCTGACGAGCATGGGGGGCTCAGAACAGAGTCTCTCCTTCACTTCGGAACAATCCACTTCATGCTTTATTTTCTAAACCACAAATTTTGAAAGAAGAGAATGAGTTAGAACACAGGTGGCCATGATGAAAAACAGGCGCAGCTGGAATGGGGCCTGAGTCATGGTGAAGACGTGAATCATTTGGAACTAAACACCCACTGATTTAAGAAGTGTGCCAAGAAGCCACAAGATTACTTTAAAGTAAGGCTTATACAGAGGTGTGTTCTCACTGCCATTTTCCTTTGAGAGGAGATCTCCCTCTGCATCTCTCTTTGTCTCTCGGCTGCTCCATTCGTGGAGAAGGCCATGCCGGACCAGAGACCAATCAACATACTAAGACACAGAGTCACCTAGTAGCCTATTATCCAGGTTGTATTAGTATTTTGTCTCTCCACGGTTTTCTCCATAGAGGAGGCCAGGCTATCTCTCTCTTTCCCCATTCAAAGGCCAAGTGGTAGCAAATACCAAGCCAGACAAGAGACCAATCAACATACAAAGACAAAGGGCCACCTGGTAGTAAGCATATGGAGGTAAGATGAACTGCTACTTAAGTTCTATTGTATTATTTTTCCAACACTCATTTTACTCTACCTATTTGCATTTTGGACATATAGTAATCCCTCGCTATATCGCGCTTCGACTTTCGCGGCTTCACTCTATCGCGGATTTTATATGTAAGCATATTTAAATATATATTGCGGATTTTTTGCTGGTTCGTGGGTTTCAGTGGACAATGGGTCTTTTAATTTCTGGTACATGCTTCCACAGTTGTTTTGCCCAGTTGATTTCATACAAGGGATGCTATTGGCAGATGGCTGAAAAGCTACCCAATACCCACATATTACGTATTAAATAAAACTCCTCAAATATATTGTGAGCACGGGGGCTGTTCGCACCCCTAGAGGATACGGACTCTCCTCAAAAAACACTGAAAGACTACCTTCACATTGCTCTGTTCTTTGCTGGGCTTACATGTGGCTGCTTTATCAAGCGATATGCTTCCCGCACGGTGCTTCGCATACTAAGGTGCTGTTCGAACTTTTATCGGTTTTTGATAGTTTGCTTTTCTCTCTCTCTCTTCCTCTCTCTGACATTCTCTGCTCCTGACGCGCACTCCTTTGAAGAGGAAGATATGGTTGCATTCTTTTAATTGAGAGACGGAACTGTCATCTCTGTCTTGTCATGGAGCACAGTTTAAACTTTTGAAAAAGAGACAAATGTTTGTTTGCAGTGTTTGAATAACGTTCCTGTCTCTCTACAACCTCCTGTGTTTCTGTGCAAATCTGTGACCCAAGCGTGACAATATAAAAATAACCATATAAACATATGGTTTTTACTTTGCGGATTTTCACCTTTCGCGGGGGGCTCTGGAACGCAACCCCCGCGATGGAGAAGGGATCACTGTAATTAGAAACCTTAAGTTAATTTATACATAAATGCAAGTGTAATGTTCTCTCTCTTCTGTCTGTTTTAGTGGTGCATCTTGTTTCCTGAGGTCACAAATATAATAGGCAATGTAACATATGAGGGCTACAGCAGGAATGTGGGACATTTTGTTCAGATCTATGTAATAAAGAGTATTAAAGGGGAGAACAGGGTCACCCTAGGGCCCTATCACTACAAACACTGAAGGCTCCACTCTAGAGCGCAGCTTTTTAATTTTCTGTTGTTCTTACAGTTCTAAATGGTCTGAAAAATACACCCTTCACGCTTCAAGTAGATTGAAATGTATCAAACTACTTTAAAATAAAGTTACTAAAAAGATATCTGTCTCACTTAGGTACATTACAAAATTAGATTCAATGTATGTCATAAATGCAACTGGCCCCCAACACTGCACTTAGCATGAAATACTGCCAAGGCACTATATCAATTCTAACGCTATTGACTTACCTCCCACAACACACTGAAAATGATCTCATCCTCCTGCTACACCCGTCATTTTCTTTTCCCTTGACATTATATGCATGTCAGTCATCTCAGTTTGATTGTGTCAGAGGTTGTGACTGGGGTGGAAATGTCATGGGGACTATTTATTATATTTTTGTACCACAGAAACGAAGGTGCACTCTGGGATGTGTCAATGGTGTTATTTATAGGCTCTATCTCAGACTGTATACTACTGAAATAAATAGTATGCTAAATAGAGGGCAGTATATCACTTGCCACAGGATTCGTGTTTGGATGTACAGTGGAACCTCGGGTCACAACCGTAATTCGTTCCAAAACTCTGGTCACAACCTGATTTTGGTCGCGACCCGAAGTAATTTCCCCTCATAGGATTGTATGTAAATACAATTAATCCGTTCCAGACCGTACAAGCTGTATATATATATATATATATATATATATATATATATATATATATTTTTTTTTTTTTTTTTTAAAGATTTTTAAGCACAAAAACAGTTAATTATACCATAGAATTCACAATGTAATAGTAAACTAAATGTTTACTTACTTCTTCTGTAATGTTTACTTCTTCTGCTTGGGCTCTCTCTCGCGCTCTGCACAGGGAATGCACAGGGAGAGACTGAACATGTGGGGAAATCATCGGTGCGTACTAACCGGAAGAGAAACTGGTTTGTTCGTCACCCAAGTGTGTGGTCGTGAAAAGATGCAAACTGTTTGGCGAACTTTTTGGTCGTAACCCTATTTTGTATGTGGTCCGAGATGTTCGTGACCCGAGGTTCCACTGTACTTGGCTAATTTTACTACACATTTATGTGGTCACCCATCAGAAACGTGTCCATGACCCATACATTAAGAAATGCTGCTCTAGACCGGTCTATCAGATATATATCTGCTATACTGATTCCTCAACTAGTAGAATTAGCTCACATTTTCCACTGTCACACACGTGTGTCTTGGAGGCAGCTCAGGGGTCTAACTAAGATTAAATAGCTAGGACAGGAGCTAAATGAGTTGACTAACACATCTTCTCCCCCATTTTTCAGATACTCTGAAGAGAATAGCCAGACCTAATCTTCTTCTTCCGGTTCCTCACCACTCCCATTATGACCTCATTTCCATTAAGTACCTCATTATCCCGCCTCTTCCTTCTTTTGGAGCTATTTAACCTCCTGTATATCCTTTGTTTTCAGTCTTTCTTTTGTTCGAGACTCCTAGTGATTACTCTGCGGAATTGCCATTAAAGTTTTGTTGATATCTGTACAATATATGGGGTGGATCTCCTCCAAAATTTTTCTGCCTTTGTCTCTTTTACACCACATAATAAAAAAAATAAGCTAATAAATCAGCTGTTCTGACAAGCAAGGTGTTCAGTGACCAAGAGAAACACCCAAGCATTAAAATGTTAAAAAAAAAAAAAAATGGGACGGCAGTTACACAGCTTGAAAGTTTAAAGCAGGAGAAATCTGAAATGTCTCAACACACAAGGTTATCTGCTACCTACCAGCTCCTTCTGAAAAGTCTTCTTCAGCTCCACTAACCTCTGCTGCAGCTGCTTAATTGTCTGAAAGAAAATAAAAAGTGTAAAACAAACCCATAACAATAAAAGAACTATATTCTCATTTACTTAATGGTGAAACTGATTTCGCTTTCAGCTTCTTAGAGAAAACTAGCACTACAGGAAATCAGAGCTCTAAGTCGGTGTGTAGCATCATGGGGGCCAAATCTGTCACCACAGACCTTAAAGAAATATTTGTCTATTGCAGGGATGCGTGTCACTCTAAATTGTCTGCATGTGTCTACAGTACCATGATGGACTGACACCCCCACCTTAAACAGATGGAGGGATTTATGGACTGTGATCATAAGTATGACATGTGAATTTCTTTTTAAAGACCTACCATAAATGTGGAACCTTCAATTAACACTTCACTTTCAGGTGCTCTCTGACTTTTCCTAGATAGGATGGGCAGTTCAGAATAATCATGGGAGTCCTGAAAGAGCCTGACTGTGGATTTGTAATTGAGGAAGAAAAAAACATTATTAACTGTAATGATTATAAGTATTTAACTCACAAATACCAAGGACTGTATTTTGTATTAATCATGCTGCAGAGAGCTATATGATGTATTACTTCTATATGATTTGTTCTTCATTTAGGTAGAAAAAGAATTAAGCTTGTGCACAGAATTATTAGATTAACTTGCATTCTTTTATGAGAAAATGCTGACCTCTTGATACTAACAGAACACCCTGTGATATTATAAACCAGTTGTGATCAGTTTCTGAATTCTTGCTTAAAACTATAAGAAACATGTCCCTTATGGATTAATAAAGAAGGATTTATTAATCTAACCAGACAAAATCTAATGAAGATATTAAAGCTATAAGAATGTAATTTCTTTATAACTAATGTACTGAACTATAAGAAACTGCTTTAAACTGGTCTTGTGTGTGTGTGTGCTGATAAAGGCATATTTTTAGAAATGTGAGTACCCTGATGACTTTAACTCACCAAGAATGAAGAAATTGCTTTTTATTTTAAATTGGTGTTTTTGTCTCCCGCTGTTTTTCTGACTTCGGCGTACACATGCTCTGTTTATTTAATACAGGCTAAGTTAACAATTATTATCTGTTTCAAGATGGGTTTTGTTCTTGTTGTGGGTATTTTATCATCCTTTGTACTCCAAGTGGAGCCTGGTCCACTGGTTAAGCTAGCACCCCATGGTGGATACAGTCTAGTGCAGTGTTTCCCAACCTGTGGCCATAGCAGCATTGAAGGAAAGCCACAGCCGACCCCCTCAATTCACCATGAAGGAATAGCATTGATGTTGCACTTGATTCTTCTAATTCACTTTGATGCTCGTGAACACACTGCCATGTGAAAAAGTGGGTTATGGCAGCACAAAGGTTAGAAAACACTGGGCTAGTGCATAAAAGTATTCAGATGACAGCTGAGCAAACAGGTTTGCAATTTCATTTAGTGAGAAGAAGATTCCACCACGACTAAACACACCTTGTTTTTCTCCAAATTCTGCTGTTCCAGCTCCTTGATGCATTTCTGAAGCTGAGCAATGGCATCGCCAGAGGCAGGTCCGTTGTGTTCAGCCCCGGGTGGGTGCAGCTGGCCGTTGAGCATTTGAACTTCTGCTTCTAAATCAACCACCTGCAAAAATAAGAAATAAAGTCGATCATGTGTTGTTAAAGTTTAAACTGATAAAAGCCACTGTACTGTGACAATAAATAAAATACACATAAATGAACACATTTAAGAAAAGAAAAAAATGCTCATTACTTACAAGAGTTTAAATTTCTAAAATATAATTGGTCAGTTTGGCAAAATGTGGATTAGATATGACAAAAGAGATTGCGAGCAAGAAGCTGCCCCACTTCAAGGCTTCTTGGGGTCCTCACCCCACTACCCACTAAGTGCTACAAAACTAGCATGCTAAAATTATTTTTTTAATAAGAACATTAGGAATTTATTTTGCTGAAACATTCTGTACACTGCTGTAACAAGAATGTGCCCCCTCCTCATTTCGTCTACTATTTCAAATTTTTAACAGGATATCACAAGGGTCTTGTCTCTAATTTTGCTTTTGTTCCTTTCTTTCTCTACCTTGTTCTTTTCTTGTAGTCTAGCCGACTGTTCCATATTTCTATTACTTTTTATTCTTGTTACCCAGTTTACATTTTTCCCCCAGAGAGGAGTGGTGGTGTTTCCGTTTTTATAGAAGTAAAGGCACAGGCAATAGTAGTGGGTTTTATACAACGTCTTCCATAATGTTTGAGACAAAGCCATAATTTTCCATGATTTGTCCTTTGTGCACCACAGTTTTTTATTTGAAATTAAACAATTCATGTGTAGTTAAAGTGCACATTCTCACATTTTATTAAAGGGTATTTCTATATATTTTGATTTCAGGGTCAGGTCAGGTTGGGGAACATGCACTGGTACGGGGCGTTACTGCACCCACCAGATAACGAAACAGCTCATGATCCTGGATGGCAACCCCCCCAAGCAGACGCACGGTCTAGTCCCACGCTCCGGAAATGACTATCTGCCGCAGCCAGGTGTTACGTGGACGTCCCTTGACCTGGTCCAGCCGTTCAAGTCCTCAGCAATGAGGGTCCTGTGAACCGGATCACCCTCTGGAAATCGTGCCTCATGGCCGCAGTGCCGTAACTGACGCATGCTCACAATGCAGGTAATGTGCCTCATTGGGGACTCCATGAGCAACACAAAGTCAAACCAGTGGTACCCAAGGATTCTCTGACACAATACCAATACACATGACCATATACAATTCAGACTTGTGGTTAAAGTGCACATTGCAGACTTTCATTTAAGGGATTTGCATACATTTTGATCATGACACTTTTTCAAAAAGGTCCCCCCATTTCAGGGCACCATAACTTTTGGACACAGCAATGGCAGGTCTATTAATGGCATCATATTTAGGACTTTGTCGCATATCCCTTGCATGCAATGACTGCTTGAAGTCTGTGATTCATATACATCACCAGATGCTGATGATCTTCTCTGGTGATGCTCTGTCAAGCCGCTAATGCAGGCAACTTCAGCTCCTACTTGTTTCAGGGGGCTTGTCCCGTTAAGTTTCATGGAGAATCAAAGAAAAATGAGTCTTTGTCCCAAACATTATGGAGGGTACCGTACAAGAAAAATGGGTCTCTATGTGCACACCATATAAATTTTTACCAGATGGTAATGAGTTTCTTTTCCATGCCATGCCTTCCAGCTCTGCTCCTGTTTTTATTTTCTCTCTTTAACTTGCAACACTTCTTCTATCTCAGTCTCTCTCCCATCCAAATGAACTCTGACTTCAGCCTGGAGAGCCCATGTCCGGGAGAGGCAGTACTTTCACTCCATGCCCAGGGCACATCAGTGCTAACAGGCTGCCTGCTGTTGATCAGTCTTCATAACTAAAGGGTTATTTTGGACCACTGGCTGAAATTTGGAAACTTTAAAATTGTAAATCCAGTCACTTTAGATTTGAATTTTAGTAATGTTCACACAGAATACGTTTAGTAAAACAAACTTTGTAAATGTAAAGTGGAATTATGCTAACGGGTGACTGTCAGAATCAAGTGGTCTGTTGTTTTTAGATTTGACTTTAGCAAAGTGGTCCTCAGATCAAAACACTTCAAGTACAACTGCTATTAAGGACTATTATAATGAATTGTAACAATTAACCATTAATTTTTTAAGTATTTGCATCCCTTGATCAGGAGGTAAAAGTCTTGCTAGAACATGTGGAGGACACAGTCAAACAAACATTACTGTCATGAAGATGTGGCCTTAGGAAACTCACCCTTCTCTCGCAGACTTCTCTCTGCTTGCTCTGAGACTGCACTTCTTCCTTCAGCTTTGAAAGATGATTTTCTGATTCTTTTTGCTTTTCTGTCATTGCACTTTTAAGTTTCTCTGTCTCAGTTTGCAGATGGGTTAGCTGAACTTGGGTCGTGTTAAGGTCTAAAGAAAGAAAGAGTGGAAAGTTACTGATTTTTAAGCACATGAGACCAGCTAGCAGGCATCATGGTGGTACACCACATCGTGCTGTCACATCATACAGCTGCTACTGTTATATGTTCTGTTGGCTCATATTGGCTCACATATGTCCCATTCTGGGGTAATTGCTAAATGCTCTCCCACATGTGCCAATACCAGCTGTTTTGGGTGAAGGGTCCCGCAAAGTGGAATACATTAAAGATAAAATGCCAAACATTATGTCCCGTATTAACTGACATGCTATCAGGGGCATATGAATTAAATAATGCCTGAAACTGATACTTGGTGCATCCTGATGAACAATTTGAATGAAAGAGAAATACTGCAACTTTTAAATATATACTGTACAATGGATTGAGAAACTGTTCAGACCCATTCACTCTCCGCACACTTTTATTTATTGATAACGCCAGATGATCGTGATGCTCTTGGCTCTCTGATCCAATGTCTTAGTAGTATTTCCAGTATTTCCGATTGGATGAGTAAACTTTTTTGAATTAAATAATAAATATTAACCAGATTACTAGGACAGCATGTTTTACTTTCTCATATAGGGAAAGTATTGTAATCATCCAAAAATTCGACCTCGAGATTTTTATTAATCTCAATGTTTTAGAC
The DNA here is from genome assembly GCF_900747795.2 of Erpetoichthys calabaricus. NCBI lineage: Eukaryota > Metazoa > Chordata > Cladistia > Polypteriformes > Polypteridae > Erpetoichthys > Erpetoichthys calabaricus. The sequence continues at coordinate 9,433,792 of NC_041402.2, read as the reverse complement.
CTCCCCAAGTCCAAAAATACCATTATTGGAATTATGTCTGTGTGTGTAAACATGATAACTTGAGTATACTTTCACAATAACTTTTATATTTTCAGTTAGGTCAAACAAATTTTGCATACAAGTATTGGGTACAAAACATAGATTTCTATCAACTTTTGAGCTATTTCCGTTAACAGGAAGTGGTATTTTTTTTATCTGTGCAGCTGCAGAGTCTGATTCATTCAACTTTACTTATATAATAATTGTTCAATATATTATTAATTTGATTTGATTTGTTGTTGATGGTTCTTTAATGTACATAATATAAAAATCTAGTCAATGTCTTGTGGTCTACTCCTCAAATATCCCTCCCCACATCTGAGTATATAAGAAAGTCTAGGGGAGACCACTCCCAATTTTTCACTTAAGGAATATAGCAAAAGTTAGATCTCTTATAATTTTACAAGACGCTGAAAAAGCAGTTCACGCTTTTGTTTTTTATTCAACTAGATTGCTGCAATGCACTTCTGACTGGATTTCCTAAGACAGACATTAATCGGTTGCAATTAGTGCAGAATGCAGCAGCCAGAACCTTAACTAGAAAAAGAAAATGTGAGCACATCACACCAGTCTTAGCATCATTACATGGGTTACCTGTGTCATTTAGAATTGACTTTAAAATACTACTACTAGAGTATAAAGCCTTAAATAATCTTGCTCCCTCCTATATTTTGGAATGTCGTCCCTGTACACTCCAAGTCATAACCTTAGATCTTCTAATGGTGGTCTGCTTATAATTCTAAGAGTCAAGTTTAAAAGAAGTGGTGAGGCAACCTTTTGCTGTTACGCACCTAAAATATGGAATAAATTCAGCAGGCTAATACTAGAGGTGGGCGGTATGACCAAAATTCTATATCACGGTATTTTTCTAAATTCTGCCGGTTTCACGGTATTAGACGGTATTTTTTTCCCCAGGTATGAGTGGATGTTAACCACATTTTCCACTGCAATTACTGCAGTAGACTGGCTAAGAATAACCTATTCGACTGTTATGAGAATTGTACATCGTACAAAAAGACATTTTAATGTGCACACAAGTATTAATCCAGGTTTGCATGGCCCCATAAAGTGATAGATTTCAAGGAGGTGGCACTAAAGAGAAGGAAGCACATTGCATGACAGATGCAGTCAAAATATAGAACCTTTAATTGAACAAATTTTGCAAAAGCTTAAACTATGATTTTGACAACATATTTTCAACCATCCAAAGAGGCATTTAGACTTAGTAAAATATCCAGAGGTGTTTGTCAAAAGTTGGATTGCACTGAACACGTCTTAGAAAAGGAATAAATAGTAAATATTTTTTGTAAACCAACTACACTTTCTGTTAATGTTAACAATCTCTGTCCACTGACACGTTAAAGTGACTTTTTAAACAATTTTACCATCATTAAACTGCATAATATTTAAACTAATAAATAATAACAATAAAATACATAATAGTATTACTGATAGTTGCACCATTACTTCAAGACTTCAAGCCCAGGTGCATTACACAGTATTCACCAAATTAAAATAAAATAAAACAAGTGCAACTTGGTGATGACATCTTACCAACTGTACCATCATTTAGGCAAACTGCATTAATATGGACCTTGCTTCAAGCTAAGCTGTATACATAAATAATAAAAACTGCAACTTGCATTTATAATGCTGTTTGTGGTATAGCCCTATGGAAGCGCATTAGGGCCACTGTGAAGCAAAAAAAATATGGACACGGAAGAAAAAACCAAACTATATGTCAAGAATAAATTCGACATGTTGACTATGTCAAGATTAAAGTCGACATTTCCACTTTATTCTCATAGTTTATTTTATAATTAAAGTAGAATGTTGTAAACTAAACTTCATCCTAAAATCAATGTTTAATTTACTATTTTCTCAAACCCCGTCACAAGTTAATGCAGCACATCAAATACTTTGTGTTAAGTGTTCCCTGACCCAGTCGTTAATCACTACGCTTCTTAAACTGACTTCCTCCGCACTAAGAGCAGGCGCCTGCAGCAATCACCGCACAGAATCCATTCACTTCATGATATTCCTGCTCTCTACCAAAACCCCAGTTCCTATCTTTCCTTTTTCTTTCTCCACATTACCAATCACCACACGATAAATGTCTTTGTGAAATTAAAACTAGTTATTAACTTAGCCCAGTGCTCCGCAACCGGTGTGCCACGGCACACTGGTGTGCCTTGAGCCGATACAGGTGTGACGCGGTCAAATAAGACAATTTTCTAACTAAATAATATTTCAACGGTCCTCCTTAGAAACACAATAACGAGAATACGTGCAATGAAATATTCGCGTAAATAGCCTTTTAAAGGTTTCATAATTTTATGTGTCATTTCTCTGAAATAATAAATCCCATCGCCTGGCGCCTGGCGCCTAAGACGTAGGCCCTACGTAGTCGCAAGACAACTCCGTAGTACGCTTTGATAGGCAGAGCGCTCCGTACCCTCACATAGATTCAATTCAAGCCGACGTATTAGTCGTGCTACGTCGCATTCACTTGTCTTGCGTCAGTAGTTATCATTCATTACTATTAGTTGTGTTGCTGAATTGTGTACGGTTAATGTTCTTCGTGTGATTCATATTTAGTTTTATACCCCTTTAAATATGGATACATTTTTACATGGAAAAGATTCGTCTTCACGTACAGATGATGAAGAACCCAGCACAAGTGTTGCAAAAAAAAAAAAACAAAATTGTGAAAAGGAAGTACAACGAAGACTACATTCGATATGGATTCTCGTGGTGTGGTGACGAAACGGCTGCAAAGCCACAATGCATCATTTGCGGCGATCAGCTATCAAACGAGGCAATGGCACCCAGTAAACTAAATCGCCATCTAAATTCAAACCATCCCAGTTACGCCAAAAAAGACAAACAACTCTTGTGTTAATTAAAAATGATAAGCGGTCATGCTTAAAAGATCTTGACCAAGAACTTCGGGTTGCGCTGTCAAATATTGAGCCGAATATAAAACTTTTGTGTTCATTGAAACAAGCTAAGGTATCACATTAATCAGTCATTATGTTATAATTATTAAGATTGCATAAAAGTAAATATAGTATAGTTTTTTATGTATGTATACTTATAATAAATGTATACATATAATAAAAAATGAAAAATTATTGTAAAATTCGTGTATTAAATTAATATCTATATATCAGTGGCGTAGCTGGAGTTCATGTTGTCCAGGGGGGTGAAAAATTTGACACCCCAACACTGAAAGAAATTTTTTTTTGCGCCTCCTCGAGGAACAAAAAAAAAAGGAAAGTACCGTAGTTTGGACGCCCCTAAATAGCTGGAGCTCGGAGCGGACCAAGCCCCCCCCCCCCCCTTAGCTACGGCACTGCTATATATTTTGGCTTTTGATGTGCCGCGGAATTCTAGGAAGAACTTTGGTGTGTCGTAGGTGAGAAAAGGTTGCGGAGCACTGACTTAGCCGACGGAGTGTTCAGAACTTTAAAAATATCTTCGTTATACATGTTTAATTATGCCATCCATTCAGAGTTGCGCCCATCTCTGAACGAGTCGCCAGCACAGGATGAATACAAGTAAAACATACACTAGCAAGTACAAAAACAAGTACAACTTGGCTTGCAGTATTATCTAGTATAATAGAAACAGTATTTACACATCTGACCTTTTAAAACTAAAGTATCTCCAGGCGACGGACGTGACTCCTTTTTTTTCGGCAAAAGTTCGTCTGTTCATCATGTTCAACTTTTAGTTCAGTTTCGGAATGCTCTCTGTCCATTTTCACCGCGCGGCATACCTATGCTACCACCCACTATTTGGTGGTGTAGCAGTGAAAAAAGAGCCCTAGTGCAACAACTCTGTGTTTAGTGGTGTAGCAGTGAAAAAGGTCCCCACTTGAACAGTTTCCCGCTGTGCCATGTTCTGAACGTCGTTTAGGCAATTTAAACCGGTGTTGCAGTATAAGAAAAATCCATATCATAAAAAAAAATAAAAAACGGTTTTCGGTATGAACCGGTATACCGCCCAGCACTAGCTAATACTGTGGAATATTTTTAAAAAATGCTAAAAACCCATTATATTAATTTGCTTTTTCCACAGCTACATTTTAGGAGTACTCCTAAAAGACTATATGGGCACATAATGATATTTTTCAGGGATGTGCAACCTTTACTAATCTCTGCTGTCTTTTCCAGTTCTTCTCATCAAGGTGCCATGCAGCTACCTGTGATGATGGAATGAAGGTGGGTGCCCCAGCTATCCACGAGACCCACTTCATCAAATTCTCTCATATGAAGCCTAGAAACAAACTTGAATGAATCAAGACCATTTATGTTAAGCAGAATGCCCAGTGGGGACTGGGAAGTCTTTTGGCCACAGAAACCCCTGCAGATTCTGTTTTTTTTTTTCTCCAGCCTGGACTGTTTTTTTTTTTTTTCTGTCATCCCAGCCATCTGACCTTATCACCAGACTCTAGAAACTCACATTATGACACTGTATATAAAGGATGATATTCTTCTACTTGATATTTACTTGGCTTTTTTAAGATCATTCAGATTTATTTGTTTTTTTTTGGTCTTTCTTACTTAAGTCTTTAGTAGTAGGGTTTTGTACTGTTTTATCTATTATGGATGCACTGAGAGGTCAAGCAAAATGTCACCTTTTATTGGCTAACTGAACCGATTAAAATATGCAAGCTTTCAAGGCAACTCAGGCCCCTTCTTCAAGCAGGGTGTAATGCAGGGGTGTCGAACTCCAGGCCAGGAGGGCCGCAGTGGCTGCAGGTTTTCATTCTAACCCTTTTCCTAATCACTGACCAGTTTTCACTGCTAATTAGCTTCTTGTCCCTTCATTTTCATAGCCCTGTTTTTAAGGATTCAGTCGTCTGAATTAATTCTTTTCTTTATTATGACAGCCAAATAGAAATGAGATGTGAAACGAGCAGACAGATGATCAGCTAAATTGGGGCTTCAAACTCCAACCAGTTTCACTCCAATCAGTTTCTTAATGAGAAGCCGATTCCTGCTGTTAATTAAACTCGTTATTTAATTCCATGGCTTGTTGCTGCTCTCTTTCTGCCACGTCAGACATTTCCAAAACTGTTGATTTTTGTTTTTTTCTAAGAACACCATCAAGATGTTTTGGTGACCTGAGCAGACCAACCTTACTGAGACCTTCACCTTTCTTTGTGTTCAGATATTGTGTGTTGGGCACAGGTCATTATTGTTTGGTTGCTAATTAAGGAAAAAGAAACAACTAAGGGGTCTGAGTCAAGTTAATTAAAACTAAGGCAAAAGAAGTTAATTAGCAGAAAAAACTGTTCGCTAATGAAGAAGATGGTTAGAATGAAAACCTGCAGCCACTGCGGCCCACCAGGACCGGAGTTCGACACCCATGGTGTAATGGATTATGAAATGTCTGATTAACATTTACTACATACATCAAAGTTAGTTAGTGAGTGGGCCACCTTACCCACAGCACTCCTGAAAAGTGATTGAACTGAGAAGATGCCACAACTGTAGACATCACAATTTTCTGGTCTAAGATTAGGGGGTCTGATTGTATATTTCAGGGGGCACTGCTGTTTGTTTCTCATCATCTGTGTATGTATTCTAATCAACCTGGTTACAAGTGTTAGCTCTACGTAAACATGAATTAGCAGCTAATCTTGCTCTGATTGACTGGTAGTCGTATGAGTTGGTTTTATGCCAATTGCGTTACATCTGCACCTTGTCCTGGAGTGGAAAATTTTCAATTTTTGAAAGTGCAGAATGCTTATATGAAATTTTTTTTTTTTTTTTGCTTAAATGAACCAGGATGAAATAAATTTATAGGACTCTAAAAAGCAATAAAATTTCAGAGGCAATTCACATTGTAAGTATTTCTCTTTCATACTTTCGTCCTGTATTTCACCAGTACTTTATAACCTTATGGCAGTTGTTTCAATTATCTTATTGCCAGGAAAGGAAAATAAGTATGAATCGGATCTTGTTTCAATTAGTTTATAACCTGGGAAAGGAATGAAATATGAGGTGTGTAAAAAGATCAAGGGCTTTAAGCAGGATAGTTTATTACAAAGACTGACAGCCAATCAAATGTGTGCAGCATCACATGTCCTGGAACTCCATGTGTGCATCTTAACATAAATATGGCTTATCCAACAGACCAAGAAACGACAAGGTAACAAAAGCGGAACGTCATAAGAAGTGACGTCAAAGAGAAACACAGAAGACCATATGCAAACATAATTTTAACCTTTCACTATTTTTAATGCTCCATGTTAACTCTCAACACATTAAACTGTGAATGAGATTCCTCAGCTACCAACAGCAGACCCTTTAGCGCTGACTATCACAGCACGCAAAATTTTACCCATAACTCACGGTATTCCCTATAGTTAGATTGGACTCACGTCATATCACATTCATATCTCAAAACGCTCCAGGGTTTGCCTGGTACCACATCGAGACCACCTTTTAAAAAGGGTCTCAGTATAGTTGTGTTGATCTGCACCATAGTGCAACTGGCACTGTTCACATTTACATAAATAAACCAGTCTTCATGGGAAATCGCACGAGAGAAAAAACTGGACCAAACCAACTAGGTGCGAAAGCACCTTAATAAATAACGGACCGGTAGCACTGTTGTAAGTCGCTCTGGATAAGAGCGTCTGCTAAATGATGTAAATGTAAATGTAAATGGTAGACTTTAAATGAATTTCAATACTGTTTATGCTACTCTCTATGCCAATAATTGTCTTTTTACACATCCGCCCAAAAGAATTAAAAAATAAATCATCAGGAAGAAACCTTACAGCCTCCACAGCTACAGTAGTTAAAGGAAAGAATCACCCACCTCAAAATATTGTTTTGCAGCCTGAAATGAAGACACATACAAAAAAATATTTCTCCAGCTGTATTTCCTCAATGCAACTTATAACAGCCAAATGAAAGACATAATAGCAACAGTTCAGAAAAAAAATAAAAAATAGAAAAACAGAATCATTGAGATGTTTAAAGGACCACCCTCCTCTCCTAAAAATCCTTGTAAATTTGATCAGGTCTAATTATTCCCCTTTTCCTTTGCACACCAAGCTACCGAATATTCTCATGTATAAATAAGTAGGGTCTTGAAACCTGAAAAATCGATCATAAAATCAGACCCCGACTTATACACTGGTTCAAAAAATGTGACAGTTTATTTTTTTACATCTTCTTGCCTCCTCCAATCTCGCATCAGTCTCTCAGACACATCGAATTTTGTTGCAGCAGCGCAGCTACCAATTTCTTTCGCTATTTCAATGATGTTTAATTTAAAACTAGCTTCATATTTTCTTCTGATCTAACGCTCCATCATAGTTAAGGAATGCTCTTACAATAAAGGTGTATGAGGGTGTGAGATACAAAAAACACAAATCAGTGCTAACATTGCTTTGGAATAGTTTGGGTACATGGTGGGGGGAGGGGGGGGGTTGGGGGGATGGGGTTGTGTGTTTAGGAGCACACGCTGATACAGCTCACTGCCATACCCACATAGCAAAAAAAAAAGGCTGTGTGCTCCGTGGTTACTCTCTCAGATAGGCGTTAGCATTTCATAATCCCTTGTACCAACAGCGTGAGTTTTCCGCATTTGACTTATACGACCGACATTATAAAGTACCAGAAATTATACTATAAAAGCAAGTCATGACTAATCCGCAAGAGAGGACAGAGCCGACTATACTTCCTTAGAAGGCTGGCGTCTTTCAACATCTGCAATAAGATGCTGCAGATGTTCTATCAGACGGTTGTGGCGAGCGCCCTCTTCTGCGTGTTGGGTGTGCTGGGGAGGCAGCATAAAAAAGAGGGACAGGCAGGCTCTATTGTAGGCACAGAGCTGGACAGTTTGACATCCGTGGCAGAGCGACGGGCGCTGAGCAGGCTCCTGTCAATCATGGAGAATCCACTGCATCCACTGAACAGTATCATCTCCAGACAGAGGAGCAGCTTCAGCAACAGACTGGTCACCGTCCTGCTCCACTGACAGACTGAGGAGATCGTTCCTCCCCCACACTATGCGACTCTTCAATTCCACCCATGGTAAATGTTAACATTATACAAAGTTAATGTCTGTTATACCTGCATTTTTATCACTCTTTAATTTAATATTGTTTATTGTATCAGTATGCTGCTGCTGGAGTATGTAAATTTCCCCTTGGGATTAATAAAGCATCTATCTATCTATCTCTATATACGGTAATTGGCTTCCACCTGTGATCAGCTGTAATCATTCTGATTCGTTCAGCGATTCCCTGAGCATTTCAGTGCTTGGAAGTGCAACTGAAAGCAAATAAACAACTGTGGGTGGAAAGCACTGTCAAAAGATCTCAGGGATAAAGTCCTGGACAGGCACAAGTCAGGAGATGGATGTAAAAAAAAAAAAAAAAAAAAACTCAAAGGCTTTATCAGTTCCTAGGAGCTCAGTAAAGTCCATAATAAAGAAGTGGGAAGTGCTTGGTACTACTCGGACCCTTCCTAGAAAGGCCGTTCATCCAAACTAGATGGAAGAGCAAGTAGGAAACTAGTCAGAGAGGCTACCAAGAGGCCTATGGCACATTTGAAGCAGCAATTCTTGGCAAAGAGTGGTCACTGTGTGCATGTGACAACAATATCACAAATGCTCCACAAATGTGGCTTGTATGGCAGGGTTGCAAGAAAAAAGTCACATCACATTTCAAAGGCCAAAAGTGCCGAAACGCACCTTGAAGATTCTGAGGCCAAATGGGAAAAGGTGTTATGGTCAGCTGAGACTAAAATCAAAGTGTTTGTTCTCAACGACAACGGTATATCTGGCAGAAAGTCAATACAGCTTACCATCCAAAGAACACTCCAGACCTACAGTAAAGCATGGAGGTGGTAGCATCCTGTTGTTGGGGTGTTTCTCTGCAGCTGGGACTGCGGCACTTGTCAAAATAGAAGGAAAAATGGATGGGGCAAAATGCCGTCAAGTTTGTGAGGAAAACCTGCTGACCTCTGCCAGAAAGTTGTCAATGGGAAGAAAGTTCACCTTCCAACATGATAATGACCCAAAGCACACGGCATAGTTGACCACACAGAGCCTGAAGAAAAGGGTGAATGTTTCTGTGTAGCCTGGTCAACAGCCCAGACTTAAACCCAACTGAAAATCTGTGGCATGACTTGAAGATTGCAGTCCACCAACGGTCACCATCCAATGTGACTGAGCTCGAACAGTTCTGTAAAGATGAGTGGGCAAATATGATACAGTCTAGAGGTACAGAGTTGGTACAAAAGAATCCCAACAGACTCAGGGCTGAAATGAAAGCAAAAGGGGGTTCCACAAAATACTGACAGAGAGGAGGGACCCTTTAACCATCTCAGCGATTCTGTTTTTTTTATGTTTTATTTTTATTTTCTGAACTGTTGCTGTTATATCTTTCACTTGGCTGTTATAAGGTACTTTGAGTAAATATAACTGGAGAAATGTTTTTGGTGTGTGTTTTCAGGCTTCAAAGCAACAAATTGTGAATATTTTGAAGAGGCTGATTGTTTTCTATACTCACTGTAGAGTCCAAAAGCAGAGACATAAAGGAAAAATGCTGGTCTAAGGGGCAGCAAGTTAAGAACGTCTTCTGAAAATTCACTCACCTTCTTTAAGGTTGTTTATTTCTTCTTCTCTGCTGTTCAGCTGTGCTGTTTTACTGGAAAGCAACTTCTCTTCTTGGGTTAAAGCCGTAGTCAAGTCCACAACCTTACGTAAAACATTAGATACAGAGATTGAACAGGATGTCATGTAAAAACCTTCAAGAATAAGTGTCTCCTAGCGTTTCTGTTAAATTTAACTTGAAAAAGTCAATCCCATGAGGCTGTAGTTTCTGTTTTGTGATGTGTGCCGATTATTCCAGAAGTATATCTATAGCATTATTTTAGCAAGGAGCATATGGTTTATCTGCTTTAAACAAATGAATGAATACCTGATATGTGAATTATGCAATACAAGTAATGTTTCGATTTTTTCGCCACATTGTTTGTTGTTGCACAGCACTTGTTACCACAGAGTTATATTATATCATAAACTTTTTTTTGTATCCAATCTACATGAAAACATGAGATTAAAAATATTAGTCAACCACTAGTACAAATTACTTAGGGTAACATATAAAAAAAAAAATATTTTTGGGGGAAGTATTCCTTTAAACGATTTATCAACACACACAACGTTTTTGTGACAACACTGAATAGTTCAGAAAACAGCTTGCTCCTCACATCAGCAGAAATACGGGTGCTGTGCTGAAGATCTATGGGTGCCTACCTGCAGTTGAAGGTCTTCCCTTTGCTTTCTCATTTCCTCCAGTGCTTTTGCAATCTCAGTGCTAACAGTTTCCTTACTGCTTAATTCCACCTAAGAGGGAAGAAAAAATGTGTAAGTCATCCTTTTAGAGTTTGTAGACTGTGGGGACAATAAACACACATACAATGTGCAGCTTCTGAGAAAACCCTGGCAGGGGTTGGTTACCCTTTACTATTCATCTTAAATTAAAATTATGCAAAAATAAAATGAAGATAATTATTTAACCCAAACACTAACAATCTGGAGCTTAAACAGAAAAGCTTATATATTTATTTTTAAACAAAGGTACAGAGGAAAAAAAATTGTACTTAAAAAATGTAGTGCGATTATGTTGAATTTGGTAGAAGTGAGGGGTATCCTGGGTACTTGACACAAATTGCTGTCTGGTACAGCTTCAACAAATGTCTTTTTTGCTACTTATGTTACTATGTGAATAGCATGGTGGCCTCACAATATAATGTGATATTATACTGTGGGCATTATATTGCTGGGATCAAACTCCATGCGGCCCTTGCATGCTCTCCCTGTGTTCTTTATAAGTTTCTCTTCAAGTATGTGGAGACTGCAATTACTTTTAACTGCTCCCATAACGTATGAGTAAGTGAGTGCTATAATGATCTGGATAAGATGAAACTGCAGCCTCCCACAACCCTAGATTAAGTAGGATCAAGAAACGGATGGATGGAAAATTAAGGAAAAGATTCAAGTGATGACCTTTTTTTGGGTTGAAGAATTCTGAAGTCACTATAACAATACTAGCTAGTAGTCCATGTCAGGGAACCAGAACACCCCGGCCCACTAGCGGAACCTCACCCTAAGAATCGTATCTGGCCAGAGAGAAAGAGAGAATCAGAATGGCAAGTACGTATGTGTTGAAATATGCTTGAAAAATTCAACTTTGAACTCTGAGGTTTGCTGTAGTCACCATAATAAGATCCAAACTAAGCAATTTTTAATTTTTCCATTCTAATTACTTGAAAACTTGAACTGAGTGGTTTTTCTGTTTCCTGGGTGAAATTGGAGAAAAAAAAAAACTAAATTGCTTTATTACTCAAGTATTATGCTTTGAAATAATTTAATAGATTGTTATTCATAGTAGTGCTGTTTAGATACCAATAAGTTTGAAGCCTAGGATACATGCAAACAGAAATTAGTACATTTAAACTATGCAAAAAATGTATATTTTAATTATATGTTTTATGGGTTGTTAGACATAGTGCCCTCCATAATGTTTGGGGCAAAGACACATTTCTCATTGATTTCCCCCTCTGTTCCAAAGTTTAAAATTACAAATCAAACAATTCATACTTGTGATTAAAGTACACATTGCAGAGTTTCATTTAAGGGGGTTTGCATACATTTTGGTCACACCATGTAGAAATGACAACACTTTGTCTACATGGTCCCCCCCCATTTCAGGGCACCATAATGTTTAGGTCAATTGGCATTACAGGTATTTGTAATTCCTCAGTTGTGTTTCATGGCTTCATAAGATACCTTGATTGGCTTCTACCCTTTGGAGTCTGCAGTTGCCATTGTTCAACATGAGGACAATAGCTGTGCCAATGAAAGTAAAATAAGCCATTATGAAGCTGAAACACAATAATAAAACAATTAGAGCTATCAGTAAACCTTTGGGGGACCTAAATCAACTGTCTGAAATATCATGATGAAGAAAGAATGCACTGGTGAGCTCAGTAATCACAATGGGACTGGTAGGCCAAGGAAGACCTCCACTGCTGATGACAGAAGAATACTCACTGTGGTTTATATATATATATATATATATATATATATATATATATATATATATATAAAAAAAACAGAAACAGTCTTCAGGAGGCCAATGTGTGTCTTTCAGAGATGAATATCAGTAGAAGACTTCACGAACAGACATACACAGGCCACACTGCAAGATGATAACCACAAAAATAGGATGGCCAGATTAGTTTGTGAAAAAGGACTTCAAAGATCCTGCAGAATTTCTGGAAAAAGATCTTGTGGACAGACGAGATAAAGATGAACCTTATCAGAGTGATGATAAGAACAAAGTGTGGAGATGAGAAGAAACTGCCCAAGGTCCAAAGCAGACCACCTCATCTGTTACACATGCTGTTATGTCTTGGGCATGTATCGCTGCCACAGGTCCTGGCACACTTCTCTTCATTGATGATGGAACTGCTGACGGCAGTGGCACAATTAATTCTGAGGTGTGTAGAATCATCTGAACTGCTCATGTTCCAGTAAATGCCTTCAAACTCGGTGGACGGCGCTTCACCCTACAACAAGGTAATCATCCAAATATACTGCTGAGGCAACACAGCATCTTTTACTAGCTGAAAATGGAAAATTCTTCAATGGCCAAGCCACTCACTCAATTTAAATGCAATTAAGTACGCCTTCCATATGCTGAAGAGAAAATTTAAGAGGACAAGCCCCTGAAACAAACAGGAGGTGAAGATGGCTGCATGAGAGGCTTGGCAGAGCATCACAAGAGAAAATCCTCAGGACCCGGTGATGTCCATGAATAGCAGACAGGATATACAACAAATGGTTAAATATGTCTATTTTAATGGACATGCCAGTGCTGTGTCCCAAACATTATGGTACCCTGAAATGCGGTGGACGATGTAGAAAAATTGTTGTCATTTCTATATGGTATGACCAAAAGGTATGCAAATCTTTTTAAATGAAAGTTGTCAATGTGCACTTTAATCACGTCTCAATTGTTTGATTTGTAATTTTAAACTGTGGAGCAGAGGAGTAAATCAAGGAAAACTGTGTCTTTGTTCCAAATATTATGGAAGGCACTGTATATATAATACAGTTTTCTCTGTTGCAGATGACATTGAGATTTGGAGTGTATTTAAGGAACAAGTCAACTGAGGTCCTTAAAAGTTGAGTTGTCTTTTTACTCAAGGATTCATCTACATGTTTTTCACTTCCTGGCTGAGCGCTTACACATTTTCCTTCAGTACTTTGTATTTTACACACTCTAAAGCCGCACGTCTATCCTAACAAGTGAGCAAGTCCTAGATGGAGAAAAACACTTGCCACCATCACACTTCATCAATGGAATGGGGTCCAAAAAGTTCAATTTTGAGTGCTTCTGACCACAGACATTTGGAGCACCCAAAGTCTCCTTGCTCAGTCATCCAATTTGGGAGAAAGGCCTGATCTAGACAAGATAAGGGTGGTGCCAACATGAATGATGGTTGAGTGTGCTCCATGGGGTACTTAAAGCTTTAGAAATCTTTATATATTCTTCTCCTGATTTGTACTTTTCGGCAACTTTATTTCAAAATCATTTTGATGGCACATTTCCACCCACAGTGGATTCTCTGACTGGTACTTTTAACCAGTGGAATCATTTTGAAACAGCTGCTTGTATTCTGAACTTATTAACATTGTCTCAAGTTTATTACAGGAGGGAGTCAAACAGTTTGCAGTGTGATTTCTCAGGTGATTAGTTATACTTGAGCAAGCATACAACTCATGTTTTTAGATTATCCAAATAAAGCACTTTACGGGTCTCATATTTACTAATTTTTGGAATTCTGTAGAATCTTATTTTCACTTGGCTAATGTGGTTCACTTTGTGTAAACAATACAGCTAATGTGTCATACTGGTAAAGGTTCAAAAAAAGGAGGGTGGGTAACAAAATGTAAACACTGACAAGCACCTCACCTTTATGCTTTTCAGGTCCGACACCAGTCTGTTCAGGCTATGTTCTGATTCAGCAATTCGTTCTTGTAAATCTTCCTTTTCCTGCTGAAGTTGACTCTGAAAAGAAAAGAAAATGAAATAAATGGCATGTACATTAAAACTTTTATTTACAAATCCCTACTGACATTTTAGCAGTTTTAAAGCCTGAGCATGAACAGAATTTGACACCCATGTTCCATCCATCACTACAAACCACATGGGGTAAGTGCGTACCCCCTAAAGGGACATGATCCGAAAAAAAAAAAAAAAAAACACTTCTCGTGCACATGCAAAACTTGCTTGCGCGCACAAGACCTTTTCTGCATGTTTGTTTCCAATGTTGGTGTAACCCTTTAAACAAAATAAGCCTCTAGAGCTCAGAATTCATTTCAAATGATGTTCTGAAACTAAGTACCGATGTCTGGTTTCAACCATACAAACCATGACTTTATGGGAAAAGGTCCAGCTTATAATATACAACCCCAAATCAGAAAAAGTTGGGACAGTGTAGAAAATGTGAATAAAAAAAAGAAAAAAGCAAGTTATAAATTCTCCTCAAATTTTATTTCATTGCAGACAGTATGAACACAAAATAATTCATGTTTTTTTTTGTCAACATCATTTGATTTGTAAATAAATATCCATTCTTGCCATTCAGGCTTGCAACACATTTCAAAAAAAGTTGGGACAGTACAGCATTTACCACTTTGTACTGTTCCCCTGTCTTTTAACAACACTTAAAAGACGTTTAGGCATTGAAGAAATCAAGTGACTAAGTGTTGCAGGTGTTAGTTTGTCCCATTCTCCCTGCAAACAATGTTTTAGGTGCGCAACAGTACGGGGTCTTCGTTGACGCATTTTTCGTTTCAAAATGCGCCAAACATTCTCTATAGGAGACAAATCAGGGCTGCAGGCAGGCCAGTCAAGCATCCGCACCCTCTTCTTACGCAGCCATGCCTTTGTTATGCGCGCAGTATGTGGTTTGGCATTGTCTTGCTGAAATAAGCATGGGTGTCCCTGGAAAAGACGTCGTCTTGAAGGCAGTATTTGTTCCTCCAAAACTGAGATATACTTCTCAGCATTGATGGTGCCATAGCAGAAGTGCAAGTTACCTTTGCCGAAGGCACTGGCACAACCCCATACCATGACAGACCCTGGCTTTTTGGACTTGTATCTGGTAACCGTCTGGATGGTCCTGTTCCTCTTTGGTCCACAGCACACAGCGTCCATTTCTTCCAAAAAAGATGTGAAAAACCGATTCGTCTGACCACAATACACGTTTCCACTGCACAATGGACCATCCCAGATGCCTCCGAGCCCAGAGAAGTCGACGGCGCTTCTGGACACTATTTATGTAGGGTTTCCTTTTGGCACAGTACAGTTTTAGCTGGCATTTCCTAATGTAACTACATACTGTAGTGCTTGAGAGTGAGTTCCTGAAGTAGTCCTGAGGCCACGCAGTTATATCATTTATTGATGAATGACGGTTTTTAATGCAATGCCGTCTGAGGGCTCGGAGATCACGGCCATTCAGTTTAGGCTTGCGCCCTTGGCCTTTGCGCACGGTAATTTCTCCAGATTCCCTGATTCTTTTCACTATGTTATGCACTGTAGAGGGAGAAATGCCCTAATCTCTTCCTATCTATCTTTGAGAAACGTTTTTCTTCATCATTTCAAAGATTTTTGCCCGCACTTGGTGGCAAACTGGCGATCCTCTGCCCATCTTTGCTCCTAAAGGAGTAGGCCTTTCCTCGATGCTGCTTTTGTACCAAATCATGATTGCAATCACCTGTTAACATCACGAGTTTCAAATCACATCATTATTTAGTTATTATACCTCATTAATACCCCTTAATTGCCCCCATCCCAACTTTTTTGGAATGTGTTGCAAGCCTGAATGGCAAGAATGGATGTTTATTTACAAATCAAATGATGTTGACCAAAAAAAACATGAATTATCTTGTGTTCATACTGTCTGCAATGAAATAAAATTTGAGAATTTATAACTTGCTTTTTTCTTTTTTTATTCACATTTTCCACACTGTCCCAACTTTTTCTGATTTGGGGTTATACATAGGTTTATGAATTCCATGTCGACTTTCTGACAGGCTACACAATAAAGCAGATAAAGCTGAAGAAGCAGAACAGGAAAGAAATGGAGCCCCTAAAGGCATACATGTATCCCAGAAACACAATCATGTGTGTACGCACAAACATTTAGTGAGCAGTTAAAAATTTACCATGAGCATGAAAAATAAGTTGTTTTTTTTTTTGCTTATATCCCTTTAGGCCAGGGGTGTCCAACTCTGGTCCTGGTGGGCCGCAGTGGCTGCAGATTTTCACTCTAACCATCTTCTTAATTAGTGAGCCGTTTTTGTTGCTGATTAACTTGTTTTGCCTTCGTTTTAATTGATGTGACTCAGACCTCTTAGTTGTTTCTTTTTCCTTAATGAGCAGCCAAACAATAAGGAGACACAAAATGAGCCGCCACATGACCAGTCAACCTGAAAATAAAAAAAGGTGAAGGTCTTGGCCATGTTGGTCTGCCCAGGTCACCAAAACATCTTGACGGCGGTCTTAGAAAAAACAGAAAATCAATAGTCTGCTGTGGCAGAATGAGAGCAGCAGCAAGTCCTGAAAATTAAACAACAGAAAGAATCGGCGTCTCATTAAGAAACTGGTTGGAGTGAAATTGGCTGGAGTGTGACATCGCAGTTTAGCTGGTCATCTGTTGGCTCGTTTCACATCTCATTTCTGTTTGGCTGCCATTTAATGAAGAAACAAATCAATTCAGAGGACTGAATCCTTAAAAACATGGCTACTACAGGTGCATCTCAATAAATTAAAATATTGAAAAGTTAATTTAATTCAGTAATTCAATTCAAAAAGTGAAACTCATATATTATATAGATACATTACACACAGAGTGATAGATTTCAAGTTTTTATTTCTTTTCATTTTTCTGATTATGGCTTATAGCTAATGAAAACCCAAAATTCAGCATTGAAGAAAATTAGAAAATTGTGAAAAAGTTCAATGTTGTAGACTCCTGGTGTCACACTCCACTCAGCTAATTAACCCACCTGCAAAGGTGTCCTGAGCCTTTAAATGGTCTCAGTATGGTTCAGTAGACCACACAATCAAGAGGAAGACTACTGACTTGACAGTTGCCCAGAAGACAGTCATTGATACCCTCCTTAATGGAAAGTTGAGTGGAAGGAAAAAATGTGACAGAAAAAGGTGCACAAGCAACAGGGATAACTGCAGCCTTCAGAGGAGTGAGAAGCATAGCCCATTCAAGAATTTGGGGGAGATTAACAAGGAGTGGACTGCGGTCGGAGTCGGTCCTTCAACGGCCACCACACACAGAAGTAATGGGAGACATTGGCTACAACTGTCGCATTCCTTGAGTCAAGCCATTCCTGAACCAGAGACAACATCAGAAGTGTCTTACCTGGGCTAAGGAGAAAATGAACTGGACTGTTGCTCAGTGGTCCAAAATCCTCTTTTCAAATGAAAATCAATTTTGCATTTCACTAGGATAATGAAGGTCCCAGAGTCTAAAAGAAGAGTGGAGAGGCACAGAATCCAAGTTGCTTGAGGTCCAGTGTGAAGTTTACACCATCAGTGATGATTTGGGGAGCCATGTCATCGGCTGGTGTTGGTCCACTGTGTTTTATCAAGTCCAAACTCAGTGCAGCCATCTGTCAGGAAATTTTAGAGCACTTCATGCTTCCCTCTGCTGACAAACTTTATGGAGATGCTGATTTCATTTTCCAGCAGGACTTGGCACCTGCCCACACTATCAAAAGTACCAATACCTGGTTTAAAGACCATGGTATCACTGTGCTTGATTGGCCAGCAAGCTCACCTGACCTAAACCCCATAAAGAATCTATCAAGAGGAAGATGAGACTCCAGACCCAACAATGCAGACGAGCTGAAGACCGCTATCAAAGCATCCTGGGCTTCCATAACACCTCAGCAGTGCCACAGGCTGATTTGCCTCTATACCACCTTGCATTGATGCAGTAATTCATGGAAAAAGAGCCCCGACCAAATACTGAGTGCGTACATGGACATACATTTCAGTAGGACAACATTTCTGTATTACAAATAATTTTTTATTGGTCTTATGTAATATTCTAATTTTCTGAGATAATGAATTTTGAGTTTTCATTACCTGTAAGCCGTAATCAGCAAAATGAAAAGAAATAAACACTTGAAATATATCACTTTTTGTGTACTGAATCTATATTCGAGTTTCACTTTTTTAATTTAATTACTGAAATAAATTAACTTTTCAATATTCTAATTTATTGCGATGCACCTGTAAAATGAAGGGAAAAGGAGTTAATTAGCAGTGAAAACTGCTTGCTGATTAGGAAAAGGGTTAGAATGAAAAGCTGCAGCCACTGCAGCCCACCAGGACCGGAGTTGGACACCCCTGCTTTAGGGGCAACATAGGTAAGTAACATATACAAAACCATTTTTGGATGTAGGATTTCTTTAAGATGCTTACTAGATGGAATGGACAGGGTGGAATGGGTTGGAAAAGATTTGAATTGGCATTACATTGGGAAGACGACAAAAAAATGATTTGACAAAGCAGTGAATGCTACTTTTTCTAGCTGCTTGGAGTCTTCAAAAAAACACTGCCATATCAATAATCAATAATGGACCCATCAAAAAGGGTCTTTGCTCCCTGTGACACTCTTAACCTCTTTATTAGCTACAATATCTCAGAAAAAAGCCTTTCTTGAGTTTCTTGGACAATGGTAGATATGTTGGGCCTCCCATGTTGGGTGGCTAGAAATGGTGGTGGTTCAAGATACTAGTTTTAAAGGAGAAACGTACTACGTCAAGACAGCACTGCACTTTTCTGAATAAAACAATCAGAATAAAACAATCAAAACTTACTATTTTGTGCTGTGCGGCCGTTTTATCAAACTCTTTGGCAGTTTCAAGGACAGTTATTTGGGCTTCCAGTCTGCTGATTTTTTCTGCACTTTGATGTCGACATGCTGCAATCTGCTGTTGAAATTTGTTATTCTTATCTTCTGCATCAGTAGTCTAGAGGCAAAGAAAAAAATGAATAAAAAGATCAAATGCAGGAGGGGGATGAGCTTTGTCGTGTTTCCTTTTTACTTCTCTAAAGATGGAGGCCTCTAAATGCTTAATAAAAGATTTTTTTTTCCTCAGAAACAAAGATGCCATTATTTTTGGCCCCATTTGTCAATTATTTAAGTGCACAGTTCTCTGACCTAAGCTTATATTCATACTGAAGCTCTGTTCTCAGTTCTTCATTCATATGTGGCACAGACTTGAACAGAATACTATACAATAATTACAAATAAAGTATGAAAAAATAGAATATTGAAACAGTGAATAATATCTCTGCGGTGGGTTGGCACCCTGCCAGGGATTGGTTCCTGCCTTGTGCCCTGTGTTGGTTGGGATTGGCTCCAGGAGACCCCCCATGGCCCTGTGTTCGGATTCAGCGGGTTGGAAAATGGATGGATGGATGGATGGATGGATGAATAATATCTGGTATTTTTCCTGGCAGGGAAGATGGATAAGCTAGTCCTTGCTTGGGCACATTTATGATTTACCAGGTCACATATGACTTCTGCTTTCAGGAGTTTTATCCCTTCAGCTGAAAATACCAAATCAGAACAAGCAGGAACTGACTGGCCAGCACTGAACTAGGGAGGGATGAAGGGTTTGCATCAATCTGATTATAACCGATTGCACAAGAGCGCTTTGCTATATCTTTACACTCCCACAGAATGCACCCCATCTCCTTCCAGGAAGACAACCTGAGGGAATACAGGTGGCTGAGATGGAAGGACAATCTGGCCATGGATGGAATGGAGGTTGAGTCTTTCTGAACAGAGTCATTGAGAGCAACATCGCACTAGTCCAAGAGGTGTGCCAAGGACAGGATAAATTGAGGCTTGCACAGCATGCTGCCATCTCTCTGCCGCTCCATTCTTGCAGAAGGCAGTGCTGACATCACATCTATAGAGGAGCCATGCTGTGTCTCTACCATTCCATTCGAAGGCCATGCTGGACCACATTGGACCAGACACCAATCAATATACTGAATACTGATACTGAATAGAGAGCCCACCTGATAGCTTAAGCAACTGATTATTATCCAGGTTGCTTTATTTTACCAACACTGACATTTACTCATCTTATATTTTGGACACAAATGGAATTCTTAAGTTAATCTATGAATGAATAAAAAGTATAACATTTTCTCCTGCTTATTCTGGTACTCTAATTGTTTAGGATTATAAGCATAAAAGAAAGGGTAAGTATTGAACTACAATAGCAGTCAACTCTGACACTGACAGGGATAATATGATAAATATACAAGGGTTGCAGAATGGATTTGGGGCTTTCTGTTAAAGTCTATGAAGTAAGGAGTTTGAATAGGGTGACCCTAGGACTCTATCTGTTGGTTGTATGCTCTGAAGTGGTAATGTTGAAACCTTAAGAGAGGAACATCTTTAATGTAATTAATGATTATTTATCATAAATAAAAATGAGCTTAATAAAAATAAATTTAACAGTAGAATCCCTGACGCCTACAAAAAAAGTGGTAATGCCGGGCCACCTTAAATTCCATTGCACCTCGTCTTCAGCGTCTTTGTTTTGCAAATGTGTCGATCAGCACAAGCAGCCTGCTACTCCGTGTGGCAGCAGCTCTTACCTTTACACCAGCCAAGCAGACAGTCGACTTTCTGTCAATTGATATTTGAGCTTCGGTTTTTAACTCTTTGACAGCAACATGTAAATTGAAAAATTTCTATTTCTTTGGTTATATTCTTGAATAAAAGCACACTTGTTTTGTTATACCTAAGTGTTTATTTAATATTTGGACTTCAGTCTTCACACATTATAAACTTCACATCAGCATTTTAGCAATTATTAGTAGAACATGAAAAAAAGTTTATTTATGTGTTCAACATTTCTTGCTTCGCATTTCTTGTCATCCTACATTTACCCAGATCGTTGTATGTACGGAATACACATGAAATGCATGTATTTCAAATAACATTATTCACTCTCTACAACTGAAGGCACCTCACACCCAGATAAACAGATTTGAGCTGGGAGAACATCAGCTGCGTCAGTGGGGGAGATGGGATAGCAGGCTGCTCGTTTTGCAAATGTGTCAGTCAGCACAAAGATGCTGATGAAGAGGTGCAAAGGAACTTAAGGTGGCCTGGCATTATGACTTTTTTCGGAGGCTTCATGGATTCTAGTGTTAATAAAACCAATTAAGGCCTTGCAGTAAGGTTTGCGTTTCGGACCTTTGCCAGGTAGAGTTTGCATGTTCTCCAAGTGTCTGCGTGGGTTTCCTACATGTGGTCCAGTTCTCATCCCAAAGTTAAAGGGTATGTAATTTAGGTGGATTGGCAATAGTAAATTGGCCCTAGTGTGTGATGTGTGTGTGCTCACCCAGTGATGGACTGGCACCCTGCCAGGGTTTGTTCCTGCCTTGTGCCCTGTACTGGCTGTTATAGGTTCCAGCACCCCCATTACTCTGTTCAGGACAAAGCAGGCTACACAATGACTGACTGATTTAGTAACCAGTTCTGTTATCAAGAAATCATTTTTTAGCTGAATGAAATCTTACCTGTTTCTTGATTTCAGACTCCTTCTCATTAACCTGATCTTGACTTGCTTTTAGTTTATCAGAAACTTCTTGCAATGCTTGTTCAAGTTCATTTATCTAAAAGAGGAAGGTTGAAAATAGAAAGGCTTGTGACTCTACTGTAAGTACGTGTGTCTAAATAGTCTGGATATACAAATAATCATCCATATTCAGAATCTCCACTTTTAGAGTGCAAGACTAATGCAAATCAAAGCCAATCTCACAAACAACCACAAATAAGACTTTGCAAAGCTTTAAACATCCAATAACTTGATCATGCAGGACTAGAGATGAACAGAAATGCAGCAAACTACTTTTGCCATGTCAAATTTGAATGTTAAGAGTAAAAGACAAAAAAACACAGCCTATACAATAGTACCCTGACATTTTGTTGCTTTAGATGGCTACAAATATTAATATTGTGGCAGGCTGGTCAGCTGATAAGGGCATGATGACAGAACAAGATGGAATTTTACAAGAAGGGCCCCGGGGACTAACTGAAGAGTCTCTGGAAATGCTATTGTGGGTAATTGACTACCAGCACACAAAAGAGAAGACATAAGGAATGGAGAGAAATAACTGGCTGGCAGCTGAGGGCTCCCACATGGTATGGAGGAGCAGGAAGTGCTACTGCCACCAAAGGTATCTAGCCCTTTAACAGTAACCTGGGGCTCGGGAATGTAGGGTAACATGGAGTTGCCAGTGGGGGCTCTTGGGAAGACAGTCCAGGACTTTTAAAATAGAATTTCTAGCCCCAGAAGCACCTGAGGTTTAAAAGCTTCTTTCTTTTAGCAGCCTTTCAGATCCTGATACTTGTCTATGGTCACGTGACGATGCAGGTTCACTCCACACTCCCATCATCCTTCCAGGAGCCCTGAACCCGATACCGTCGGTAATGTCACCGATGAGCTAGGCAGTGAGGCACAACAATGAAGCAAGGGGATGGTGCTAAAAGTGCCAAAGTGCTTTTATTTAAAACAACAAAACAAAACAGTATTCAAATAAATAAGTGCAGTGTATCAAAATATGTCATTGAATAAATAATCTATGCAAACAGAGGTGAAAAGAGGAGGTTAAAATCCAACAGAAAAAATCTTTAAAAAACAACGAGGTTAAAACAATGGCTGGAAGCAATCTCTTAAAATCCAAAGCACGGTGCCTTCTTCTGTCTACCTGGTGGCTCCTCTGCTTCTTCCATCGGGCTTCGCAACACGGGAGTCGCCCTACCTGCAGGTGCAGCTGCATTCCACACTGGTCCCATAGCCCTCCGATCCCTGGCTATGTCGGGCTCCATCCGGACCAAGACTTGGGTTCTTTCCCTTGTGGCCAGGGCGCTCATGCTGGGGCTAAACCAGCCCAAAGCCTCCACGACTGCCACTGCCTTTCAATGGCCAGTCGTCTTCAATACCAGTCACTCCAGCTCTGTGATCACTCAGCTGGAGTGACCGCGTTCTTCAGTCCCACCGAGTGTTGGCCAAACACTCCTCTGCAGGCGCTCACCACCCAGCTGCCTACCTTTGCTCCATCGAGCCTGCTCGCTCTCGCACCAGCTATCCTCTTCCTGCTTCCTGCCGCCTTCTCCCCTGCAACCTCCGTCTCTTTCGTTACTTTTTTTCCCCCTACTAGCTGCCTTGCGCTTCTATATATCACAGGAACGTGGATCAGCTGTGGCAATCAGCAGCTCCCGGGAACAATTATGGATGCGGATGACTCCTCACCTGTGCCCACATCACGAATTCCCCGGGAACCAATCCGCCACACACACCACACCCCCTCGCTAAGCCGCAAGTGCAGCGATTATTTATTTAAAAAGTGGCCCAGCTAACTTGAGCTGTGGACCCGCTACACCACATCACTAACTAGTGATACCAGCCAGCTCCATAATGGCCTATTTTCTGAGGAGGAACTTCCTTCCACAATTAATCCACAGTCTAAATGAGGACAGTGGCTAGGGGTAAATGTTGCCTTATTGTCAACTGTCATGTGTATGTTTGCTTATCTACAGTATTTTTTAAAAATATTTTTACAATATGAAAACAACACTACTGCTGCCATTGTAAACATTGATATTTACGGAGTCATGAATGTATTGATCATTGTATTTTTATATTCTTCTTTCTAAGGCACAGTCACTAAGCATTTCACTACATATTGTACTGTGCATACCTGAATGTGACAAATAAAATTTGTGAGCAGCAGCAAACAGAACAAGACTGATTACCTGTTTTAGAAATGATGTTTGCCTGCAGGGTTACCAAGCCTACTCTTAGTTATATAGCAAAATGCTTGCCAATCCAAGATAAAAAGAAGTCAGTAGAAGTTGTTAGCACACCCTGCAGGAGTATCACTAGGGCAGATCCAGGATGCATCAAGAGGATTTACGTCAGACATGACTTGAGAACCAATGAACTCCCCACAGGAAGGGTGGAACATGTTGGTACAAAAAAATAAAATCTGATCCACCCTTCTCTGTTCATTGCTACTTTGATACAAGCAGCTCAAAACATGGACCGGTGAGCACTATAGAAATTCAAACTCATTGTAGAAATTCAAATAAAAAAAAAATTAAGATTATAATTACCTGACTTTGACTTTTATCTTTGAAGGACTGTGCGGATTCATCTTTGTATTTCAGAAGTGTCTGCAACTCTGCAACTTTGCTGTTTAGTTTTGATAACTTATTAAAAAAAAGACAACAAAGATTAAAAAAATTACAAATAAATCCAAAGATTTAATGAACCTCCTATTTCAATAACACTTTAGATTAAGTACTGCCTATAAAGCATCTGACAAAGTGGTTTTTGGATCAGATCATTTTGAGAACCGCCAGTCTAAAAGATCAAAAAAGGTCCACAAAGCACAGATGATAAAATGAGTAGCATTTAAGGGAATCTTTTCATTAGAATCTAAATGTTTTTTGAAATCAATTGCTACTGAGTATATCATGAAGCTGAATTCATACAACTATTTTTACGTAAAAACATGTTCTTAGTTCCACCTGGTTGTTAATGCATGTAATCTGTACATCCAAACAGCCCATCACAAAGCTGTAACTCAATCTATACAGCATGCAGACATTGTCAAGAGGTTTTAATTGTTGTTTGATAAAACATTAGAATGGGCAAAAAGCCACTTTGACTGTGGGAAGACTGTAGTTGACAGATGTGGCTCCAGCTGCCCTCTTGGGATTTTCACGCAAAACAAAAGTAGTGTATAGAGAAACTTTTCAGAGGATATCTAGAGTTTTAAGAGAATGAGGTGGTAAACAAAAAACATCCAGCGAGTGACAGTTCTGCTAATAAAAGTGGAGAATGACCTCAAGGATCTGCAAAGTGAGGCACGTTCAGCAGTTCACTGGGGAGATTATTGGTCCGGCACATTGCATGGCGTGACGCACAAAGGAGGTGGCTAGGAAGAGTGATGCGGTGAGAAGTGCACCACGATTGGGAATTCACGGGTGAGGTTACCGCTTCAATGTGGTGCATAGTGTGGCGAACCAGGGAGGCAGCAGTGAAGAAGGATGTGGTGTGAAGAAACTGATAACTCTCCAAAGTTCAAACTACTAACAGATTTGTAAGATGGCACCAGTGTTTGCGGTCAATCAATCACCATAATTCATTGCCCCGAGTCCCACTGGTTAAATAAAAAGTACATGTCCTGGAGGAGGAGCTGATTAAAAAAATAAAAAGTACCAGGAACTATAAATGGCCTGAGTTCCTCTGGTTGCAATGCAACAAAAAGTTTCTGGGTTTCGAAAACATCCCTGTTTCCTGAAAGAAGTCCCTGCTTTGGGAAAGTTCCTATAGATCACGCACACCAGAATCCCAGATTAAGGGGGGCTAAAATGGAGAATATTAAATTGTCTTTAGGTATAGAAGGTAGCTAATAATTCTTGATGCATGCTAAGCTACCTCTGTCTGCAAAAGTGGCTCCTTTTTGGCAATCATTGTTTTCTCTCAAATTACTGTTTGGAAGTATATGGAAATATCCTGAATGCTGTAACAATAATAACAATTGTACATGGTTGTGGATGATTTAAAAAAATAGAATTTATGTGAGATGTTTTGGAAATGTAAACTGTAATAAGGTTTCACATCAAGGAGTTTATATTTAAAGATGCATCCTTTCAGGAAACCTTCAATTAATGGATGGTACACCTTGGTTAGACTGTCCAAAAAAGGTCCTGTTTTTCTGCAGTAGAGGGCATGTGTAAAGTACAAATTGTTTTAATAACTATGCCTGACAGCTCACGAGTCATTAGAAAGCCTGATAATTGATTATCATTTGTGAATAAATAACTTTAATATTCACTGTTCTGATGCCATAAAAGTCAATGTTGTGTGAGGCTATCACCACTGTTGTGGTCATGCTCTCCATGAGTATCAATCAAGTTCTATCTGACCCAAACAGCTAAACAAAGAGTGAAGCTCATTTCAACCACAACTAAAAGAGAACAAACAATCCAAAATGGCTCCTGTTTACTTAGAGCTTTCCTCATATTTACCACTCTAGTGCAGCTCCTTCATCAAATGCATATTTTGTTTTAGAAATAAGGAATTATTCTGTTTAAAATAATGAGTGGATTTTTTTTAATGCGAGGTTGGAGGTAGAGGGTTTGAGTTCACATGATGCTTTGTAGTAAATGGTTGAAAGACTGTTTCGACACAGCAAACTTTTCTCTTCCCATCTCTTTGTGTGACTGCTTTAAAGAAACATTAATTGGAAGATGACTCAAAACTGTATAGTAAGAATTATGAACAGTATATTAGTAGCAAAAAGATAAGATTAACTAAGACTGGTAGAGAGTACGTCTTTAAGGATCTTAAGATCGCAACTTCAGTAGGATGGATGACTTTGTTGGGCTGAAAGGCCTGTTTTTATCACAACTGCTCTAACGTGCTAAAGATTCTATCTCAGTTAGACATGTAGTTTAACCTAAAGTTACATGAGGCAACCAAAGAACACCAAGTGATAAAGCTCAAAGTCTGGGAGAGAAAGAAAATGACCACTAGTCTCCTTGCCCAGGGTAGGTTCCTATCTTGCCCCCAGTGCCACTTGAATAGGCTCTGCTCCCTGCAGCCAAGGGATGGATAAAGAAGCTGGGTGGTAGATGGATGGAATAAAAACAACACAAATACTACTACTACTACTTACTTGTGCTTCTAATATACTGTTAATTTCACTGTGGCTGGTCTTTGTCTCCAGTAGCTCCTGTCTGGTTTCTTCTAACTTCTGCTCCAGGAAGGACTTCTAAATGTAGTTAAAATATATATATAAAAGAAAATAAGGTAAATTAACCTTGAATCATATTGTACTGTTACTATAAATACTCATCCAACAGCTGATGCTGATGGCAATATGGATCCCCAACACAAATTAAATCAAATGCAGGGAGAGGTACATGAACAAGCTGGTAGTGCAATTGCTCACGTCTCCTGCTGCTTAAGGAAAATTAACTGTAAAAGAAAAAGAAAAAAAAAGGCAAAAAGTCACTGATCTAGAACATAAGAATCTGAAAAAAAAAATCGTAGACCAATCAGTTCATCAAGCTCATTTGTTTAGCTAATAGCTAAGCTGTGCAAGTATCTCATTCAGATTCTTCTTAAAGGTTGTAATGGTTTCTGCTTCAACTACATATCTTTGGTTCCAGGCTCCCACAACTCTTTGCATAAAGTGCTTCCTGGCTTCACTCTTAAATACACTTCCCCTTAAATATGTGA
Organism: Erpetoichthys calabaricus; assembly: GCF_900747795.2. Taxonomy (NCBI): domain Eukaryota; kingdom Metazoa; phylum Chordata; class Cladistia; order Polypteriformes; family Polypteridae; genus Erpetoichthys; species Erpetoichthys calabaricus. The sequence continues at coordinate 9,406,330 of NC_041402.2, read as the reverse complement.
TTCACCCTTAAGCTGAAAGAATTCTGTGGGATCTACTTTATCAATAAACCTGGATTAGGTGCCCACACAGTCCCCTCTGCTCAAATCTAAACAAGTTTAACAAGTTGCTGTCCTCTGCACAGCTTTGAGTGCTGCTATGTCCTTCTTGTATGGTGGTAACCAGAACTGCACACAATACTCCAGATGCAGTCTTACTAGAGTATAATATAGTCTGAACATAATGTCCCTTGTCTTATACTCAACAGTTTATGATATAACCTAACAGTTTAGTTGCCTTTTTAATTGGTTCTGTATATTTCATAGTTGATGAAAATGTCATGTCGAAGATTGTGGGTTCGCTTCCCGGTTCCTCCCTGTGTGGACAGCGCTTTGAGTACTGAGAAAAGCGCTATATAAATGTAATGAATTATTATTATAATCCCCTAAATCCTTTTCAGAGGTCGCTTCCTATAGATCAGTGTCTCCCATCTTGTATTTATAACTGATGTTCTTTTTCCCCACGTGTAGCACTTTGCACTTTTTAACAATGAACTGCATATTCCAAGTGTTTCTTCTTGTGCAAAATACAAGAGGATACGAGTTATGTAAGCGGTGCTCTGTAAGCACAAAATTAACAAATATAACCTCAGTATATATATACTGAAACACAATCTTATGGCTGCATTATCTGCACATTATAATGATTTCATATTCCTCTGACACTTTCATTTATCCGCCAAGTTCCATAACTGTTCCATGTCATAGTCCGAAGCAGCCAACAATCTTACATTGAGACTTAAACAGATATGTTAGTGTTCCATTGGGTACCTCTTTCAAAAATGCTACTTTTAATAAATCTGCATTGTAATTAGTCACAGACCCTTCACAATTAACACACATCAATCAATGCCATTTTCACATCACTTGAATTGGACTATGTCGTCTAAGAAAACTACTGAGCCCTGACAAGCCTATTTGGGTTCTATGACTACGTGATATTGTACAGTGCCGTTAAAAAAAACCCAAAAAATGTGGATTTAATGTAGTCTACTAATACATGTATGTATAATATGACTAATTTTTACAAAAATATTTGTTGAACAAAAATGAACACTCTTTGATTAACTAACTAAAAATGTAAAAAGTCCCAGAATGCACCGAAATGTTGCATCATGTATACATTTTGTAACTTTTAAAAAGAAAGTAAGAGTGTAATTGCAAGTAAGGTGTGACAATTCTTGAAAACACTTGTATATGTTTATGCAATACTTTTATTTTATATAGTTTTAGAATGGAGTACCCAAACTTTCTGGCCTGGTAGGCTGCAATGTAATTGACAAGGAAGACTGTGGCTCACAGTTGAGTCTGTTGCCTATTATGATGGTTTTTATTTATTCATGTATCCTATACACTCCTTTGGAGATCATCTAAAAACACGTTTTTCAAGTTTTGTCACACTGCAAGTACCTAAGTGAATTGACATATATCTTGTTTGTCAGTAGTAAACCTATTTTAGACAGTAAAATACAAAAAAGCTATATAATTAACTGTAGTGATGACACTGCACAGAAAAGGTTGGGGTCAAGAGAAAGAGAATAATCTCAGCTGACGTCAACCAGAAGAGCTCTGCTCACAGTGTTCAGAGGCAAAGAAGCACTCGCTGCATAGCGGAGACTACAAGTTCTCCAATAAGCTCACATTGTAAGGAGACCGCTTCTGTGCCAGACATTTTTTTTTGTTCTTTATTTCGCCTTATACAAATTCTTGTATTATGAATTTGTTATTTTTTGCATACCCCTTGGGGTCAGCCATTGTACAGCACCCCTAGAGCAGTTACAGGTTAAGGGTCTTGCTCAATGGCCCAGAAGAGTAGGATCTCTTTTGACAGTGACGGGGATTTGAACCAGCAACCTTCTGGATACCAGCACAGATCCTTAGCCTCAGACCCACCACTCTGCCCCGCAAGTTCACAATAGTTCAAATCTTTCAAGTGTGATATTTTGTGGTTTGACTCCACAGTAAGACACTTAACAACAAGAATGGGATTTACGCTGTAGATCGGTGGAGTGTAGTGGTGATTTTACGCAGAAACGATAGGGGGGTGAGAGTGAAAGAAAAAATGAGCTCAGCTGATGTCAACAAGAAGCGGTCCGCTCACAGTGTTCAGAAGCAGTCTCTTCATGGCGGAGGCTAGGAGTTCTCCTATTGGTTCATACTGTAAGGAGACCACTTCTGAGCCAGATATTGTGGATTTGAGTCAGACCAACAACAGTTCATCACATTACAAATAGTCAAATTGAAATTCATAGTGTGAGTCCACAGCAATACAGTGACCAATTAGTTCAAGTGAAAATATGACACACATTGACTGCTCTCTCCTTCAGTCTCCAAATGACAAAGGATTCGATTTTTGATGCTGTGAAGAGTGATGGTGAGTTACAGTCTTCCGCGATTTTTAATTGAATACGCTAGCTTGACCAGAGAAGTACCCTCACTGAAAATACGCCAGACGCAATCTTACAAGGTAGCCTGTCACACAGCAGCCCTTTCAATTTCCTGAAATTCAGCAAAAAGTAAGAAAAAGTTTATCACCTCCTTAAGAAGTTCTTGTAAATGCTCATCTTCTGAAAGATTTCCTTCAACTCTTTTTTCCAGTGATGACACTTTGACTTGTAGCAGTCCAACTATTTTATCTTTCTCCTCCACTGTTACGGCTGTCTGTTTAAAGAAAAACAATTAGCTTTTTGACAATTTGAACATCAGTTCATAAGAAGTTCTAACAAGAGAAGGAAATTCAGCCCAACATAAGTGCTCAGGTGTTATCCCTGCCCTGGATTGGCAGGTTAGGGAAATGGATGGATGACTCGAGCTTTCCAAAAAATGTCAAATCAGAAGGACTGCAAATTACTACCATGTACTACATCACATGTATCTATTGTTTAGTGTAATACCAGCATTTAAACAATGCATCTGTTTATAACAAGAAACCTCTGGCACAAAGCAACCTTAATCAGAAAATTGCTCCAGGAGCGCTATACAATGGCTGACCCTATGCTCTGACCTGGAAAAGGTCATGCAAAAATGCAATTGCCTCTCGGGGATTGATAAAGTATATCAAATCAAACAAAGAAAAAAAAAAATCAAAACACTGTTCTATGTGCAAGAGTTACTGTATTTATTGAATAGGCCAAATGTAATATCCAGCTATTTCTACATATAATCAGATTTGTAAAATCCTCTCATGTCAAGTACACAGATATTAAATCTGCATGTCTTTAAGTAACTGGATCAATGAAATCCTGTTTAAATATAATGATTACAAATTATAAACTTTCAATATTGCTAATACTCCATCAGTGGTTTAATCCGTCATTTACACTTGCACATCTAGGAACCAGAATTTAAAAAAAAAAAAAATTATAAAAATTTAAAAAAAAAAATCCAGTTTCATCCAGCTCAGATCAGCAAGAAATTTAAAATTCTTTATACTGCATGACAGGTAAATTACATGGGAAGGTTTGAGTGCGGTCCTTTGAGTGTGACTGTGGGGGCATGCATGGGTGCCCCTTGTGATGGCCTTGTGCCCACTCCAGTAGTTGTTTCCTGCACTGTACCCACTGTTAACTTTTTGCATCATTTGGATCAAATGAATCTTTACACTGCGGTGGCCTGGCACCCTGCCCAGGGTTTGTTTCCTGCCTTGCGCCCTTTGTTGGCTGGGTTTGGCTCCAGCAGACCCCCGTGACCCTGTAGTTAGGATATAGCAGGTTGGATGATGGATGGATGGATGTATCTTTACAATCCTGAGTGTGTAGCTGGGCTGCATAAAATGTTAATTGTGTTTGTTCGATGTTTATTAAATGTTGCGTTTGTCTGACCTTTTTCTTGTACAGTATATTAAAAAAAAAAAAAAAAAAACAACACATGAAGCAGAGTTTCCCTCTTCAAACCACAAGGACGTCACCAATTACAATGCTTGACCGAGGGGTGTTTACTGTCAACAGATTCCAGGTTGCATTAATAAAGGATTGGACATTTCAAAGAGGGAGAGAAAAGGAGGCATCAGAAAAGACCATGATTCGACTTAAACTGCCATCATGCAACAGATCCTTAAGTTTCATCCAGTTACAAACAGCAGTGGGGGTTTTGGACTTTTCATCATTCACTATCCACGGCTAACTGGATTTCTATCTGGACTCACTGGTGAGATTGTTTTGGTTCACATTTTGGAATATCTTCGTTTGAACCATGTTTCTGCTGGCATTTCATCATTTGCATTTTGCCGGCTTCAAACCATTTTTCAGTCTCAGCTGTTACTATATTCATATTGGACTTTGTAAGTACAGTGCCCTCCATAATCATATCTGAATTGTTTGATTTGTACGTTTAACCTGTAGGGCATAGGGGAAAGTCAAGGAAAAATGTGTCTTTGTCCCAAACATCATGGAGGGTGCTGCTTGTGGATGCTTGTGCTTCATTTTCTAATTATGTTTCATAGTTAAGACAATGGAGGTCAGTGTCTGTTTTGCGCTTTATTTCTATCACTGTAAATATTTCCATTTATATCAGGCTCAGGGAAATCAGACATTTCATATTTTCTAATATATTCATTTTACATTTACTTAACCTTTATGTTTGACTTATTTGTCTGCTTTTGTCCATTGGCCCACAGGGATGCACAAACCAGTGTGTTTCTTCGTGCCGGTCCCAAGCCCGGATAAATTGGGAGGGTTAAGTCAGGAAGGGAATCCAGTGTAAAAATTTTGCCAAATCAATATGCTGACAACAATACAAATTTCCATACCGGACTGGTTTGAGCCCCGGGTTAACAACGACCGCCACCAGTACTGTTAGCCAACAGGGTGCTGGCGGAAATTGGGCTACTGTTGGCCGAAGAAGGAGAAGAAGAGGGGGGAGATGTGTCCAGAGGCAGGAGGAAGGCAAAGAGAGTGGAACTGAGGGTAGGAACTTTGAATGTTGGCAGTATGACTGGTAAGGGGAGAGAGTTAGCAGATATGATGGAGAGATTGATATATTGTGCGTGCAAGAGACTAAATGGAAGGGGAGTAAGGCCAGGTGAATAGGAGGTGGATTCAAATTGTTCTATCATGGTGTGGATAGGAGAAGAAATGGGGTAGAAGTTATTCTGAAGGAACAGTATGTCAAGAGTGTTCTGGAGGTGAAAAGAGTGTCAGACAGAGTAATGATTATGAAGCTGGAAATTGGAGGTGTGATGATAAATGTTGTTAGTGCATATGCCCCGCAAGTTGAGTGTGCAATGGATGAGAAAGAAGATTTTTGGAGTGAGTTGGATGAAGTGATGAACAGTGTACCCAAGGGACAGAAAGTGGTGATTGGAGCGGATTTCAATGGACATGTTGGTAAAGGGAATAGAGGAGACGAGGAGGTGATGGGTAGGTATGGTGTCAAGGAGAGGAATGAAGAAGGTCAGAGGATTGTGGATTTTGCTAAAAAGATGGACATGGCTGTGATGAAAACGTATTTTAAGAAGAGGGAGGAACACAGGGTTACGTACAAAAGTGAGAGGATGCCTGAGGAGTGGAGAAAAAGTGTACTGGTGCCGATATTTAAGAATAAGGGGGATGTGCAGTACTATAATAACTACAGGGGGATAAAATTGATGAGCCACAGCATGAAGTTATGGGAAAGAGTAGTGGAACCTCAGTTAAGAAGTGAGGTGATGATTAGTGACCAGCAGTATGGTTTCATGCCAGGAAAGAACACCACAGATGTGATGTTTGCTCTGAGGATGTTGATGGAGAAGTACAGAGAAGGCAGAAGGAGTGACATTGTGTCTTTGTGGACCTGGAGAAAGTATATGACAGGGTACCTCGAGAGGAGTTGTGGTATTGTATGAGGAAATCGGGAGTGGCAGAGAAGTATGTAAGAGTTATAAAGGATATGTACGAGGGAAGTGTGACAGTGGTGAGGTCTCCGGTAGGAGTGACAGATGCATTCAAGGTAGAGGTGGGATTACATCAGGGATCGGCTCTGAGCCCTTTCTTATTTGCAATGATGATGGACAGGTTGACAAACGAGATTAGACAGGAGTCCCCGTGGACTGTGATGTTTGCTGATGACACTGTGATCTGTAGTGATAGTAGAGAGCAGGTTGAGGAGACCCTGGAGAGGTGGAGATATGCTCTAGGGAGGAGAGGAATGAAGGTCAATAGGAACAAGACAGAATACATGTGTGTAAATGAGCAGGAGGTCAGTGGAATGGTGAGGATGCAAGAAGTAGAGTTGGCAAAGGTGGACGAGTTTAAATACTTGGGATCAACAGTACAGAGTAATGGGGATTGTGGAGGAGAGGTGCAAAAGAGAGTGCAGGCAGGGTGGAGTGGGTGGAGAAGAGTGACAGGAGTGATTTATGACAGACGGGTATCAGCAAGAGTGAAAGGGAAGGTCTACAGGATGGTAGTGAGACCAGCTATGTTATATGGGTTGGAGACGGTGGCACTGACCAGAAAGCAGGAGACAGAGCTGGAGGTAGCAGAGTTAAAGATGTTAAGATTTGCACTGGGTGTGACGAGGATGGATAGGATTACAAATGAGAACATTAGAGGGTCAGCTCAAGTTGAACGGATGGGAGACAAAGTCAGAGAGGTGAGATTGTATTGGTTTGGACATGTGCAGAGGAGAGATGCTGAGTATATTGGGAGAAGGATGCTAAGGATAGAGCTTCCAGGCAAGAGAAAAAGAGGAAGGCCGAAGAGAAGGTTTATGGATATGGTGAGAGAGGATATGCAAGTGATGGGTGTAACAAAACAAGATGCAGAGGATAGAAAGATATGGAAGAAGATGATCCACTGTGGCAACCCCTAACGGGAGCAGACGAAAGAAGAAGAAGAAGTCCATTGGCCGGGTAGCTTGAGCGGAGGGTAGGTGAGAAATTGAAGGGTAAGTACGGTTTGGTGCCACTGAGTTTGGATTTCATAGGTGAACGTAGATGTTACAAGTGGAGGGCAGAGTGCTCTCAGTAAAATATTGCTTTACAATTGAAATCCTTAAACTAAAACACACCTGTATGCACATTCTGAATCCCTGCATGCATGGCACATTTACGAAAAACAGTGCATATAAAAAGTCTTTTTACATTTTACTGATATACAACATTGAACCACAATGGATTTAATCTGCTGCTTTTGACACTGATCAACAGAAAAGACTCTACAACGTCAAAATGAAAACAAATCTCTGCTGAGTAGTCTAAATTAATGACAAATTTAAAACACAAAATACATTTTTCAATAAGTATCCATCACCTTGGGTCTAAGTCATCACCAGTGCATCCAATTGGTTTTAGAAGTCACATTTTTAGTTTAAAGGAGACCACCTGTATAGGGTTTCAATTGATTGTACGTAGATGGTCCACCTTGTGGTGAAGTCAGTATAGTGGGCTAACCTACACAATGATGACAAATGAATATGCTGAGCAACTCCGTAAAAAGATGATTAAAAAGCACAAGCCATAGGGTGAAGATAAGAAAATATCCAAGTCACTGAAAATTCCTTGGAGTCCAGTTAGATCAATAATTAAGATTTGAGCTGTAGATCTGCCTAGAGCAGGGGTAGGCAACGTCAGTCCTGGAGAGCCGCAGTGGTTGCAAGTTTTTGTTCCAACCCAGTTTCTTAATGAGCAATCAATTATTGCTGATGAAACACTTATTGCTTAAGTGATAGTTTGATGCTTCATTTTAGTGGTCTCGCTTGTTAAGTCTCCCCGCCCTTAATTGCTTATTTCAATCTTAAACAGCTGCATTCAGTGTGTTAATGGCTCCTTATTTAGTAATAAGATGTAAAAGACAAAGCAGCCAGAAGTTCTCCGGTAAGGGACTAGTAAGGGAGGCCACCAAGAGACTTATGAGAACTCTGAAGAAATTACAAGATAGAGTTGCTAAGATTGGAGAGATGCCTGGGTTCTTCACCAGCTGTAGCTTTATGGAAGAGCTGCAAAGAGCAAGTTGCTGTTAAATAAAATGCACATGACATCTTGTCTGGAGTTTCCCAGAAGGCAAATGGGAAAAGGTTCAGTAGTTTGAAATGGGCAAAATTGAGCCTTTTAGCCAAAAGGCTAAACACTGTGTTACACTGCATATTATCAAAAACACACCATCTCCACCATGAAGCATGGTGGAGGAGGTAGCATCAGGCTGTGGAAGGCTTGTGAGGGTAAAATGAATGCAGTAAAATACGGAGAAGGCCTCAAGGAGAACCTGATGGGGTCTGCAAGAAACCTGCAACTTTGCTTTCCAGCAAGACAACGAGCCAAAGCTACTGTACACAGGAATGGCTTACAAACAACAATGTGAATGTCCTGAAGTGGCAGAGTTCAGATCACAGTACTATTGAGAATTTGTTGCTAGACTTGACAAAGACTGTTCACTTATGCCCTCCATGACACCTGACAGAGCTTGAGCAGTTTAGCAAAGAAGAATCAGGGAAAATGGCAGAGTCCAGATGGGCAAAGCTGATAGACAGAGAGCTGTAAACACAGACTCAAGGGTATTGTGGCTGCCATCTACTAAATACTGATACAAAGTAGGGAACGATACTTATAACACCAATTATTTTATGTTTTCTATTTGTAATTGATTAGACCATTCGGCAGGAAACTGTTTTCACTTGGACATTATTTAAGTCTGTTTTTGTTGAAACCTTTTATAGGCACTGTTTAAAATTACACAAAGTGGGATATTGGGTGCCAATTAAAATTACATTAATGCATGGAGCAGTGAAACCTTATGTCTATCACGTGGTGCTCATACTTCTAAAATAGTCTGCTGGAAAATCCCTGTTGCTTATAATGTAAAATTTGGGTTAAAAGTAAATATGACTGGAAATAAATCAATTATTCTGCAAAATATCATGATTATGCAGAACTGAAGAGATAAAAACTATTTTTAAAATAATGTCATTAGAACCAAAAATGAACAACCATGATATAACTAGGGGGCTTCGCTCGCTAACCCCTAGGGCCTGCTTTGCTTCCGTCGTTTCAGATGCGCGTTGTAGGCGCCTAAGTTCATTGTATTTGTCCATGCTGGCACGTTTTTGTAGCTCTGTTAGTCGAGCTGTTTGGTTCTGGAGCTGAGACAGTTTTGCTTCCGCGGTTTCAGACGCGCATAGTAGGCGTCCACATTTATTTTCTTTATCCATGCGGGCTCGTGTTTGTAGCTCCGTTAGTCGAGCTGGTTTGTACAATCCCAAGCAGCACATTATTCCTAACTTCACTCCGCAGTAGTGCCACTCACAATATGGCGGTGACGCCTGCGCCTTCACTCCGCAGTAGTGCCACTCACAATATGGCGGTGACGCCTGCGCCGTCCGTACTATCTTTGTGGACCTGTGGGGCATCCGTAGCCTCTTCCGTTTGAATCTGGGCTGCAGCGCAGAATCCTCTTTTTTGTGTGGCCGTGTCGGTAGTTGTTAGCTATGGGCGCATTGTTGCTTCATTTCTCATTCACGTCAAGAGCTCTTTCGTTTTTGAGCGGTGACTCCTTCGTGCACGGTGGATCACACTTCGCTGGCGGTTTATGAGACGCGTGCTGTCGGCGCCTGCGCACTATGTCTCCTGCGTCCATCGCCTGGGTCCGTGCCTTCCGGTTTACCATTCTCGGTTAGTAATATGGATCCAGGTTTACAGACCTTAGGGTAATAATAAGCTGCTCAACTAAATTAACATAAAACTGTGAATTAAAAAATGATCAATGTCCTATTAATACATTAAAAAAACGAATTAGCCCATTCTCTAAAACAAAAATCTAGAAGGCCATTCTGTGTTTCAAGATATCCACAGTACCATTTATTGTTCGTGTCATGCCTACAGGAGTACCAGATAATATATGACATCAAATACATCCGACAAAAAAGTTTACCTTCTGCTTATGCTGCTCATGTTCTAATTTTAAGGCCTCATGTTCAGCTTGAAGTGCAGTTAATGTTTTCTCCAAAATACTGGAAGCATTCTGAGCCTAAAGGAAAAAAGTAAAACCTATGTCAATTAACGGTATTGAAAACTCAGATTTAATTCCGCAAAGTGGGCAAGTTTTCAGAGAAGCTAAAAAGTCAGATTTCACCCCAGTACAATAGAATACATTACAAATTATTTTTGTATAGCCCAAAATCACACAAGAAGTACCACAATGGGCTTTAAAAGACCCTGACTCTTGACAGCCCCCAGCCTTGACTCTCTAAGAAGACAAGGAAACCCCCCCCCCCCCCCCCCCCCAAAAAAAAAAAAAACATTGTAGGGGAAAACGGAAAAAACCTCGGGAAAGGCAGTTCAAAGAGAGACCCCTTTCCAGGTAGATTGGGCATGCAGTGGGTGTCAAAAAGAAGGGGGTCAATACAATACAATACACAGAACAAATACAGTATAAAATTAAAAATATTACAAGTACGGAGCAGAATTTAACAATAGATGATATCACATAATATAATTTTGTACAAGTGTCTTGCCTGCACCTTTTTCTAATACTGGTATGTCTGCTTTTGGTAGTTTCAGCAGCTTTATATTCCTAGAATTAGTCATTTCCAGGAAACCTGATTTATTACTGTTTGGCAATATGTATTATTCCTAAAATGCCTCAGCAGAATAGGCTTCACATCAGAGACAGAATCTACTATAAAACTTTAATTATTAATGCATTTCTGTGGTCTTTCAAAATGAGAATGACACCCTTTAAGGTTATCTGTGTGTTCTTATGACTAAATGACATGTACTTCTGGGTGCAACCTTTTACAGAAGCTCTCACTCACTCTTTTTTTTTTTTTTTTTTTAAACAATTATTAATTTTAAGATTAGATGTGATCTGCCTAATAGAATTTTTAAACAGATTTATAAATAGAAGATACAGTTCCCTCCATAATGTTTGGGACAATGATACATTTTTTCCTTCTGCTTCACAGCTTAAAGCTATCAAACAATTCAGCCGTGAATAAAGTGCATGTTGCAGACTTTTATTTAAGGGGATTTGCAGACATCAGATGGCAGACTGTCATGTGTGTGTGTTCGGAGGTGGCAGTTTGTTATAATATTTATATTTTTCTTGAGCTTCTGTACAGTTTTAATTTATCCTTGTGGACAAATAAAGCATTATCTGTCTATCTATACTGCTTATTGTTCTGATCCTGAAGCCACAAATATTGAAACAGTGACGGTAGCAGGTTCTTTTTTTGAAGCACCTTCTACAAATTTGGGGTCACCTCTCTCTTCTTCAGTTGTCAATGATTGTCTGCCTCATTAGCAAGGAGGGATTTCTAAATGTGTCGCGATTTAGGGGTTAATGCACGGCTAGGGTCTTCAGACTAGTGGGACACCTTTAGTTGTCCTTGGATCACTTATTCTAGCAGTCCCAGATTCTCTGACCTTGGCTGAACTGGCAATAGAGGACTTGTCTAGGAAGGCAGAGTTACACATTCCAATGGAGCGACCCTTCTGGTGGATGTCAATTCGCTCCACTGACTCACCATGTCACGCTAATCTTGTCACTTAAAATACTTGTTAGTTCTTTAAAGTGTGACAAATTAATATACCAAGAACCATTTTAGTATAGCTCTACAATGAGATGCTACTCACTACAGAAAAAATTAACACATAAAATAATGATGGGCACAACAGTGATCAGTTCAGCTGCTACACAGATCCAAAGTAATGGATTCAAGTTCTGCATTTTACTAATGTCCATATTGAATCTGCATATTTTTCCCTATTTCTGCTTGGATTTTCCTTCTGATACTCAGAGTTTCTCTCCAACATCCTAAAGACAAGTCTTTTAGGCTAATTGTGACTTCTAAATTGGCCCTGTGTGAGTGAGAGTACACTGGTGCTCCCATCCAGGGCCATCTTCTTTCATTTGCAGCAATCTGTCAGGTTAGACTTTGGTCCCCAAGGACCTTAATATGTGATTAGTTAGAACTTTACAGCAGTTTATAAAGGAGAAATTGTATTTCTTTGTAGTCGCACTGCTTAAAACTCACACTTGCCTCAGCTGTCTCCATAATCTGTAATTCATTTGTCAAGACATGACCTGGTAATCTGCATGTTAAAGATATAAAAATAGAAACTCTTTTTGCTTTCAACCAATTAACTGTCAGCTTTTCACAAAAACGCAATTCAGACAGGATTCAAAAATGAAAATATGAAAAATGAAAATATGGCATGCCAGAAACGATATTGGATTGGGGAGTCTCCATATTGATACTGCACTTATTTTTATCTCATGTTGTGGCAAATTACTCTACCTTTTGGGAATCCTGAGACACTTGCTGAATGACATTTTGCAGGTCTAAACCTCTCTGCTCCAGTTCTGTTATCTTCTTTTCAGCTTCTACTTTCACAGATAGTAATTGTTCCCTTTGAGATCAAAAAACAAATACATACTGTATTATACAGTCCATACACTATATAATATATATACTGCATATGCACACACACACATTTACATATACATACATTATATAAATACACATGTATACAGTATACATATCTGTCAAAAAATCAGCCACAAAAAAACATTTACAATATCTCATGAATGTTATCAAGGTTATGATTTGTAGTACTAGGGTGTTGTACTGTGTTAGCCATTATGAATGTAGAGAAAAGCCAAGCAAAATGACACTTTTTATTGGCTAACTAAAAAGATTACAATATACAAGCTTTCGAGGCAACTCAGGCCCCTCAGGACTATTTCATTTATGTTAGGTAGAATGCCCAAAGGGGACTGGGCGGTCTCGTGGCCTGGAACCCCTACAGATTTTATTTTTTTCTCCAGCCTTCTGGAGTTTTTTTTTGTTTTTTCTGTCCACCCTGGCCATCGGACCTTACTCCTTTTTATGTTAACTAAGGTTGTCTTATTTTAATTTCTTATTTGTCTTTTATTCTTCTTTTCTTCATTATGTAAAGCACTTTGAGCTACTTTTTGTATGAAAATGTGCTATATAAATAAATGTTGTTGTTGTTGTTGTTCAGGCGAGATCACCTGAAGAAGGGGCCTGAGTAGCCTCGAAAGCTTGCATATTGTAATCTTTTAGTTAGCCAATAAAAGGTTACGATTTAAAAAAGTAATCAACGTAGGCCTCAGTGTTAACACTTGGAGTACACCATCTACTACAATGTATTTTGCAATGCATGTAGTAATAAAATGCATTGCATTTGCCATTTCAACAGACAGCACATTACAAACATTTCATTCATTTTCCACTGCATATCTGAAACCGTGTCATGGGATCAACAGTCTTACAGCAATAAGGCACACACATCCCTTTCCCCAGCCACACTTCCCGAACTTATCCTGTGGGATCCCAAGGTGTTCCCAGGCCATCTGGCAGAAAGAATCATCCCAGTGAGCCCAGGGTCTTCCCCAGGGTATCCTCACAGCTGGTCATGCCCATAAAACCTTCAGAGGGAGGCGTCCATATCACATGCCAGAACCACCTCAATTGGCTCCTCTTGATTTGGAGGGTGAGAGACTCCACTCCAAGCCTCTCCAGGATGTCTGTGCTTCTCACTGCCTCTCTAAAGGAAGAGCCCAGGAACAATAAGGAGAAAGCTCATTTCAGCCACTTGCACCTGTGATTTCATTCTTTTGGTCATTACCCAAAGCTCATGACTGTAGGCGAGGGTAGGGGCACAGCTCAACTGGTAAATCGAGGGCTTCACTTTGTGACTCCGCTCCTTCACCACTACAGATCAATACAGCAATCACATAACTGCACTTGGAGTCACAAACCACCTTTCTCACCATCCTCTTTCCTCTCACTTATGAACACGATACCTAAGGTACTTAAAATCCTCTACTTGACACAGTAACTCAACTACCAGCTGAGCAAGACAGCAAAGCTTTTTCCTACTGAGGACCATGAACTCAAATTTGGAGGTGCTGATCCTCATTCTTCCCACTTCACACTCTGTCGCAAGCCGACCCAAATCGTGCTGAAGTTCACAGCCTAATGAAGGCCACCAAATGCGGATCACAAATATCTGTAGCCCTCTGTCACAATGACAAATGCAATACATACATCTCTGTTATACACCATTTGGTCTGGGATTCGTAAAAACAGTGTTAATGTTTGTGATGCAGCATCTGTTGGAATGACATGTGCAATGCATTTTATTACTATAAATGTTTGTGTTGCACCATCTGTTGGAATGACAGAGACATAGCAATTGGATGAACACACAAACACTTATCCTTTTATTAAGGTGGACTATTTACTTATTTAGCCTAAGTCTTTACACAGACCAATCTGCAAAAATCAAGATAATATAATCCTTTATATGTTCAACAACTTTGTGATGGCCAGTGTGGTGTGTTGCGCTGGTTAACATCATGTCACAAGCAACCCATTGAATCAACAAGCTGATTAAGAAGGCAGGCTCAGTTGCTCAGTTATGGGATGCCCACTGGAGGTAGTAGTGGATGAGAGAATAAAGACAAAACTGAATGCCATTATGAACAATGCTGCACATTCTCTATCTGACAACTATTAACCTGAACTAGATAAGTAGGTGAGAAAACAAAAGAATGAACACTAAGTTATTACTAAAGCAGTTTAGGGCAGGCATGTCAAACACACGGACCGCAACAGAAATCTGTGTGGCCCGCATGACAATTCCTAGTTAGCACTAAACTTGTACAAAATGATTACTATCATTTGTGACTGAATCATTCTGCATCTTCGGCATTACTTATTGACTTTCCTTAATTCCGCCTTCTGACAAAAGCGTTTTCCCATGGCATTACGGTACTGGAAATGTCATCTGCTAGTATAGTTGCAGCTGCGGTGTCAACTCCTTGATACCCTAGGCATGACACTGCCCACCCCCAAGCACCCCCCACACAATCAACCACTCCTTGACCAAAGTTAATGAGCCGCGACATCGCAACTGAAGTGCTAGGCAGCAGCAGCCTGGCAGGCTACACTACTGGCTGGGCTGCTGAGACAAGCCACTGGGCAGAACTGACCATCACGAGTAGCAATAGTTTGCATATTTTCATGTTTTTTTGCTCTAGTTTTATGTAATTTTGTGCTAGTATTGTAATGAACAGTTAGTGCAGACCACAGCTGAAGATCTGAAGTGGACACGAGAAGTTGGCGAGTTGTTCATTAACAAATTTTTGTGATTTTGAGATTGTAAAATTAGTGTTGGTCAGGGGGCTTTTTGCATATCGGCTTATTTTACAATATAAACTTTGAAGTAAACTAAATTTTTTTGCTGCAAGAGCTGCACAATGCCAAACATCCGTAAATTAATAGGCCTATGTCTTTGTCAATTAATTTAAAACTAAATATTTGCATTGCAGTATGAAGGGTACAATGACCTCGACCAAGGTGAAAAGAAAGTTACAAGATGAGCATTGTATCTTTTAAGAGAAATGGGAACTGCTATATTTTTGTATGACAAGAAATGACAAAATTCATTGTCTGATTTGCAATAATGTCATTGATGTACCAAAGAATACAATATTAAATGGCAATACGAAACCCACTGTGAAACTCATGACAAATACATGGGAAAATTGCGAGAAGATAAACTGCGAGAAATGAAAAGTAATCTAATGAAACAGCAGACACTTTTCTTCAAGGTGCACAAAGAAGGTGTGGCTTTTGTAAAAGCTAGTTATGCACTGTCTGAACTTATTGCGAGCACTGCTAAACCATATACTGAGGGAGATTTCATTAAGCAGTGCATTGTGAGAGCAGCAGAGATCTTATGTCCTGAAAAAGCAAAGGCTTTCAAAGATACATCACTAACACGGAATACAGTTGCTAATAGAATTGATGACATGGCCGGCAACTTGAGGTAATTGAATTAGAGTGCTTTGAGTGCCATTTATGAGTCGACGGATGTAATGGACATGGCACAGCTTGCTATATTTATAAGAGCTTGTGACACACACTTAGAAATTACAGAGGAGTTGTTGAAACTTGTTCCCTTGCATGACACGACTACCAGCGAGGTCATTTTCAACAAGGCTGAAGAAGTTCTTTCTCAGTACACTCTGCCTATGGAAAAGCTTGTTTGTTTGGCAACAGATGGGGCTGTTATAATGGTGGGACACACTAACGGTGTTGGTGCGAGGCGGATGTCAAAAATACGTGAGAAAGAACCTGATTGCAAGTTTGCTCACTACCACTGCATAATCCACCAACAATCGTGGTGTTTGAAGGTTTTGAAACTAGACAAAGTCCTTAAACCAGTTACACAACCAGTCAACTTCATTTGTGCACGTGGACTAAATCATCGACAGTTTACTTCATTACTGAAGGATGTAGGAAGTGAATTTGACACCGTTCCTTATTATACGGAGGTATGTTCGTTACCTTGTCACAAAGTACTGAAGAGATTCTTCCTGCTGCGAGAAGAAATAACATGGTTTCTAGAGATGAAAGGGAAAATATGTGAGTTTTCTGAATGACGACATGTGGGTGCAGGACATGGCATTTGCTGAGGATTTGACTGCACATTTGTATGACTTGAATCTGAAGTTACAAGGAAAACACAGACTTGTAACTATAATGTACAATGATGTGAAAAGCTTTGAAGGCAAGATTCGTCTGTGGACACATCAATTAAGAAATGAGAATCTTGTCCATTTTCCTACGTCAGGGTCTTAAGCATTCAAATGACAATTTGATTTTTGGAGGATTTGTTTTCCAACTTGAATTACTGAGCAATGAATTCCGTGAGCGTTTTCGTGATTTCAGTTCACACGAACAGGACTTTAAAGTCAAAAGTCAAAGTCAAAGTGAACTTTATTGTCATCTCAGCCATATACAAGTATACAGATAGACGAAATTTCGAAGCTCAGGGTCCAGTGTAACAACATGACGTGCAATTAATAAATTAAAAAAAAGAATTAAAATTAAAATTTAAAATTAAAACACAAACAAGACAAGACCTTGTGCAAAGACAAGACAAAGATGTAGCAGCAATATTGATGTGTAAGATATGTAATATAATAAATAAACGATAAATAATAGATATAGATAATACAGAAATTATCAGTGTATGATAATAGTTGTTTAAGACGTGTGTAAACAATGACAGGTCAGAATGTTTCACAGCAGAAGGATAACAAGAGTGTCAAAATCCTTAAAGGTCAGTGTGAGATTTTCAGTTCTTTTCTACCTGCACACTCGTCTTTGCAGGACAGTGGCTCGCATGTATAAAAGTTCTGTTTTTAGAGGTGGTTGAGGCCGTGTGGAAGGTCCCAGGGGGCAGCCTGGTGTTAAGGAGTCTAACAGCTTAGGGGTAAAAACTCTCCTGCAGCCTGGCAGATCTGGCTTTGATGCTGCAGTATCTTCTCTTGGATGGCAGAAGTGTGAAAAGTCCATGTGAGGGGTGTAAGGGGTCCTGCACAATGCTGCTGGCCTTGCGGACACTGTGTTTGTAAAATGTGTCCTGTAGTGAAGGGAGAGGCACCCCAATAATGTTCTCTGCTGTCTTCACTATCCTTTGCAGGCGCTTGTGGTCGGATATGTTGCAGTTGCCATACCAGGCCGCGATGCAGCTGGTCAGAACACTCTCAATGGTGCCTTTGTAGAACATGGTGAGGATGGAAGGGGGAAGACTTGCTCGCTTCAGTCAGGAAGTGTAGTCTCTGCTGGGCTTTCTTGATTAGTGATGAGGTGTTGTGTGTCCACGTAAGGTCCTCAGTTTTGGGCACACCAAGGAACTTGATACTCCTAACAGTCTCCACATCTAAATCGTTGATGCTGAGTGGGATGTGGGAAGGACGTGATTTTCTGAAGTCCACGATTATCTCTTTTGTCTTGTCGACATTGAGACATAGATTGTTGTCTTCACACCATGCAGACTTTGCACTATTTACATCACCATACTCTTACAACATTGAGAATGCGCCTGAGAATATCCAAATGGAATTGAGTGAACTGCAGTCAGATTCTATTCTGAAGGCAAAATACAACGAAGTTGGTGTGCCAGGCTTGTATGCTTACCTGCCACCCTCGTATGTGCAGATCCGTAAGTTGGCATCGAGATTACTGTCTATGTTTGGAAGCACTTACCTTTGTGAGCAATTGTTTTCGTTAATGAAAGCTACCAAAACCCCACATCACCCAAGACTTACTGTTGAGCACCTTTCATCCCTCATAAAAGTTGCAGGTGCACAAGATTTCAAGCCTGATATTGACTAACTGGTTACTAACAAGAGATGCCAAGTGTCGGGACAAAAGAAATAGATCTCAGACTGTAAGACTCCTATATGAGGACCTAGCTAAGAGGCTAAGGCTCTAATTGTACGCTGTTGTACGGAGATGGTATGGAAATAAATTGCTTTTCTTTAAACTTTAAGTGTTACATTTTTTAAAGTTTTCAGTATTGGAAAGAAAGCTACAGTAACTTTGTATAATAGTATTTGTTACAGTGTGGCCCGCTGACACAAGTATGGCAGTCGAAACGGCCCACCAATGGTAGTGAGTTTAACATGCCTGGTTTACGGCACACATAGTAGGAAGTAATACTGTTCAAAGAGAAGATTTTGCTTTTATAGCATTAAGCTTCTGGAACAATGAAAAAAAGAATTGGAGGCAAGACCTTATCTCTTTCATCTTCTCACATTACTTTTCCTGGTAAGGACTGTAATAGATAGATTCCAGTTTTTCTTGGGGGAATTCCCAGGTGTTCCTAAGCCAGTTCGAGAGATATAATACCTCCAATATGTCCTGGGCCTGCAGCAGTGTCTATCTGTCCAGTAGGACATGTCAGGAGCAACTGTCGAGGGGCATCACTATGACCAAACTATCTCAAATGGCTCTTCTCAATCCAGGGTAGCAGCCACTCTATTCTGAGTTACTCCCAAATTCCTGAGCTTCTCACCCCATTATGTAGTGCCAGCCCAGCAGCTGCATTACTAATATTTTTGATAAACTTTAGAGTCTAAATTTGACAAAAAGGCTTTTCATTTTTTTAAGGCAGCTTTAGAAAATGCTGTACAGAGAATTGAAGTAATTCAAGACATACATTCTACTCAAGTTACATACTGTACACCACATGTACAAAGGAAAAGGATCATATGTCAACCACTATTAAAATTCCAGGCAGACTGAATGAAGGTTTAGAACACACAAGTAAAATAAAGAAGAAGGAAAAATGCATTCAAAGGGAAGCCCAGAATCAGTTTGTTTACTTCCCAGGATTCAATTTAATAATTTCAGAAATGCCCACAAGGCTCACTAGGTCCTATAAACTACACAACTACTGTAGCATAATCACTTATGGAATCAACAATAAGTGAAGACAAAACATAAAAAGCTATATACATAAAATTATGTTTGTAAATTACAAGATAATTTAAACTTTGATTTTGTAATGTCAATGTTACAAAAGAACAGACTGCCTTTGTTGTTTTTTCCCCATATTCAGAATAATGGCAACAAGCCCAAACAAATCATGAATAGTGAGCTTATTGGAAATAGTACACAAAAAGAGGCTGAGGCTGCCTACTTAGATTTAAATTACTGTCTATCATGTGGTTGGTAATCCATGTGCCCACCTACTAAGTACTGCTATGAACTGCAATTGTCACCTCCTCTCTCTCTCTCTCTAACAAGCCTGGGCTCTCTTCCTCCTGGTAGTGAGTCTTTGGCCCCAACTTGCCTCTCAACACCCTTTCTACAATCACTTTATGCTAAGCCCTAGAATCTTTTCCAGGGACAGGGATAGCCCATCATATTCTTCTATATGAACACCAGACATGAAGTCTCTTTAGAGTCTCCTGCTTCCCTTGCACCCCTGAGCCTAGAGTAACCCCTGAAGGTTTAGGTCTTAAAGGAAGATTCTCAGGTGCCCCATTTCCTTAAAAGACCAACACAGATCCTCCTTTCCAAGGAACTGGGTGCTGCTGTCTAAGAACTAGGCAGGATACAACTGGCTTCCTGTCGATCTCCCCTTTACTTGCCCTTAAATGGGCAACTTGACCACAACTAGACATGCTATGCTTCACCCTGTCAGCCAGAGTGTTTGAGGCATCTCATGAAAAACAGACAGGGCTTCTGGCACCCACACTTTATCATCTATTACAAAGACTACATGCCTTCATACAGATTATTTAACAACTGGTACCCATGCCCATTGCTTTCCTTTGGCACCATGGCTGACAGAGCCTAGCGCCTCTTAGTAGAACCTTTCTGTATTGCTGTGGACTTGCATTACGAGCCATCCCAGTTTCCACATTTGCACTGTGGTAACCACGGGCAGTCAGCAGTCAGGCTTAGAAATAGTTTCTCTATAGCGTGAGTAATAGAAGAACTTCCAAGTCTTCAGGATGGCAGAAACTGCCTGTAAGTACTTCCTGATGGTGTCAACTGAGCCTTTTCTCACTCAGCCCCCACCTTACTGTGTTGCACTGCATTAAAAATCCAACACTGCACAGTGCAAATCCTGCTGACTATGCCAAATGTGTATCTGTGGACTTACCACCACAGACTCAGAAGGAAGTTTCTCTATAGCAGGAGCAATAGAAGAAATTCTATTGATAGCTGTGCAGAGACCGCTGTAAGCACTACCAGTGAAGTGCCACATAGTGATGTCTGCGGAGCTCTCTTTCGTTCGCTAGGTCAAAAAACCATCCCAATACATATTGAAATTCGTAGCCGGATGAAGCCAGCAGGACGTCATTTGTAATCCACTGAAAGCTATAAATGTTTATGATGCTCAATCTGTTGAAATGACAAATGCAATGCATTTTATTACTACAAATGTTTGTGATTGACCATCCACTGGAATGGCAAAGACATAGCAATCGAATGAGCAGACAGATCTATGAACATACAAACAATTATCCATTTATTAAGGTGGATTATCTTATTTATTTAGTTTAAGTCTTCACTCAGACTGATACAAGCCCCCAGCCATTCCGAGAAGTACTGACTTACACTTTCCCCAATGTTCAGGACCTTTCTTGTACTAGTGAGTGACACACACTTACTCACTCAATCTCCCTTCTGGTGATGCCATTGGGCCTGGAAACTCCTTGAACGTCTGACACTAATTCATAATATACAGTGTATCCGGAAAGTATTCACAGCGCATCACATTTTCCACATTTTGTTATGTTACAGCCTTATTCCAAATTGGATTAAATTCATTTTTTTACTCAGAATTCTACACACAACACCCCATAATGACAACATGAAAAAAGTTACTGGTTACTTCGTTTTTTTGTTTTTAATTTTTAGAGTTTTCTATCACCCATACCTTTCCTGCTGTAGTTGCAAATGAAGAGCTTTTAGCTCCTGATGCTTCTCTTCTACATGTGATAGTTTCTCACTTGTTGTCTTCAGCTCCACTCTAGCCTCATTCAGATCTTTTATATGTTTCGATAATTCATTCTCCTTCTGTGTCAAAACTTCTTCTTTTCTGAGTAACTGTAAACAATAACGACACAGCTCTTGGCAAAGGCCCGGGAATGCACTGACAAACAGGTTTTTGTTATTTTTAATAGCAGTCAAATTAGTTTAGCAAATAAGGACTTTAGGTGTCTTTCCAAATAAAAAAAAACATATCTTCAGTTTATAATGGTGCACTTACAGGTATCAACCAATCCATTATTACTCTAACAATAAACTTGCCTGGGCAATTAGCAACATTTTCTACAGTAAACATAGTTAATTAACCACGAAGCACAAATAATGAATACACTTGTGAAAAGGATGCATCATGGAACATACCAAAATAGTTCTCTCTGTATGCTCAAATTTGTTTGTGGGTGTTTTGGTTACTACAATAGCTTAAATGTCTGTGTGGACAATTAATACTGTCTTTTGAAAAATATGTATATCCAAAAAAATGCTTTTTAGGTGAACATACCAAAATTTAATCTTCATTGTAACATTATCTATACATAAAGGTGATATAACAAACATCATGCCACATTTACATTTTGTAGTCCATCATATAATTTAATTAGACAAAAATACAAATTTTGAGTGTGGAAAAAGTAAGATTACCTCTACATTTATCACTACCTCAAACATCTAAAATTAGAATCAGTTGTAAATGATAAGAATATCATTTCAGGTGATCTTGTCTGAACATTCTTATTTAAAACTAGGTCAACTGTATCTGGTTTGTCCTTTGTTGTTCAATTGTGTGTTTATCACCATGACTAGATAAAAAGAGATTCTAGGTTAGAGATGCCTATGAGTCCATTCAGGGATTTAAAAAGATCTTCAGACAATTTGAAATCAAACATTCTACTGCTCAGAAGATCATCTATATGTGGAGAAGTTTTGTATATAATAATAAATTAAAAAAAAAAAAAAACAAAAAAAAAAAAAGCTAACTTGTCCTGGCCAGGCACCCCACTAGGTACAGCCCGAAAGCAGAAGAAAAGATGCTGAGGTCTCCAAGAATCCCAGAATTTAATCATGGAACCTCCAAGCAGCTCTTGTCATTGTTAATGCCAAAGTGCACAAGATTACCATTAAAATGAAGCTGCACAAATTAGATCTACTGTGTGTGTGTGTATATATATATATATATATATATATATATATATATATCACATACAGTATATTATAAAAAGAAATCCTGGGACGAGACGTGACTTTTTCCAGAGAGATACTTTCACGTCCCGCAAGACGAGGCTTTGTGCTGAGAGATTTAACCATGTCCGGGTCCGGAAATAAAACACAAAGAGTAGATGACAAAGTAGAATGTCATAAAGAATTCAAAAATGTTGGCGCGATACACATGCAGAGCTGGTTAGAGCTAATGAAAGTACTAACACTTGAAAGTTTCAAAAAAATGATATTAAAGATCGCATTAGTGCTAAAAAACAGAAATTATTACTCAGTGAAATAACGGAACAGCAAAAAAAGATCAAATACATTGTTTGGATTTAAACTTTAAGTCGGAGACTTGTAGATTGTCTAATTCATGTTGCCATCAGGGAAAAGTAGTGTTTCTTTCCAATGAAAAGGCGTATCAGTGAGAATTAAAAGATTTGTTGTTTGGTGAAAATGAAATCCACATATGTGAGTGGCAGAGACGTGAAGTGGCATGGGCATACAGCAGGTCGGGGGGGGGGGGGTGAGCGAAGAGAATATATATACATGCAGTATCTTCTTATATAATATGCTACCGTGGCTATCAGTTTGTCTGTCCAGAATTTAAAATCATCTGTAGCTCACAAACTATTTGAACTATTGACCTGAAATTTGGTACACATGTACTACGTGAAGTCTACTAACCGCTTTCGGAGTGATGATTGGAGGTTATTCCTCTTTTTATTTTATGTTATTGTAGAATCAACTCTCGGCAGCATGCTTACGGGTGCCATTCTCACCTTCGCTGTCACTTCCCCTACCTCTTCATATCTTAAATCATTCTTGAGGCAGATTGAACACTTAAGTGCCAGCTTAAGTGAAAAATTGAGGAAAATGTACTAAGTAATTGCAACACTAACACTGAATTAATCAGTGTTAACATGAAAATATGCTGATGAAAGAAGAGAAGAAGCGGGCCACTACAGTGGAGAAAAGAAGAGCTGCTCAGGAAGCAGCAACCGCATCAACCTCTGAGCAAACGAATGCTAAACGTACAGAGAAAGAGAATGAAAACTAGGAATGCTCAAGTCAAGTGTATTTACGCACACCGTGTGTATATAAATATATATTCATGGCATTCGCAGTCTGAATCACAATCTGATTGTATGGGTGGTTACCTACCAGGTAACACTTGTGGTTGGTCAACACATGTTGTGTACTCTTTGCATTATTTGACAGTAAACTATTTCAACCATTCTATGATCTGCTTCTCGCAATTGAAAGAGGGCACCGTGGCGAATGTTAGCCGACTTGCTGACCAACAACAAGCGTTACCTGGTAAGTAACCACACATACAATCAGATTGTGATTCAGACTACGAATGCCATGAATGCAATTACCCCAATGTACATGCTGCCAAATGAACGAACCACACGCCGTGGCGCAAAGTTAGAGGCTTTGCCTCTAGCGCTGACGTCCGAGGTTCGATTCCCTGAGAGGGGGATGCAGTGAGTGTGTATTCCTGATGAGCCTAGAATTAGGGTGAAATACG
The DNA here is from genome assembly GCF_900747795.2 of Erpetoichthys calabaricus. NCBI lineage: Eukaryota > Metazoa > Chordata > Cladistia > Polypteriformes > Polypteridae > Erpetoichthys > Erpetoichthys calabaricus. Next base: position 9,382,260 of record NC_041402.2, on the reverse strand, counting down.
TGTCGCATACTCTTTGCATTATTTGACAGTAAACTATTTCAATCATATATTATATATATATATATATATATATATATATATATATATATATATATATACACACACACACACACTTTGTTAATCCCTAAGAGGAAATCGTCTTTTTGCATGACCATATAATAATAGTAATAATAATAATTGTAATAGCAACAGTATAATACCTCAGAAGTAGCCCCTTTTGAATTTCACAAAAGTTGTGTTTTTAGACAGACAAACTAGATTTAAAATTTGTTGAATTGGACTTTACATTTCAATTTTATGAATATATTCTTAAGATATTTATTGTAAATATTTAAAATTCTATTATGTATGAATATTTGTTTGATGATTTTGGAAAGGTTGTGAAGTGCTAAAACTCTTTGGTGAGGAAAGAAAAAATTTTGTGGGCATAGCTTCCAATGAGTGGGTTTTATCAAGCTATTATAATAAATGCTTCTACCTGGTGTCCATGGGCTCTACTTGCCACAATTTCTTCCATCGTATGAGACATCAACTTATAGTTTCCAAAATTTTTTGAGTCTATTTGGACTAGTATTAAAAAATGCAAAAATAAAAACTTTGAACAAATTAAAACACGGAATTACCATATGTTTAAGCTTGGCCAGCTCCTGCTGTTGAAACCCTTCAAGTTCATCAATGTCATCTCTTTTTTGGAAAAAACTTAGACTTTGTTCCTTCATGTTATTTAGTCTGGCAGACAACATTTCATTCTCCTATAAAAAAGGAATAAAATAAATTAATCCATACAAATCCATGAAAAAATAACTGAAGAGAAAGACAACAAATACTTAAAACTACAGTCAGCTCTCTGTATCCACAGGTTCTGCATCTGCAGTTTCAACTGTGGAACAAAAATACACACCAAAAAAAAAAAACAACCACAAAGTTCCAAAAGCAAAATTTGAATTTGCCAGACACTAACCACTATGCTGAATCCACATGAATGAAGTAGGTATACCCTGCTGTAGCCTCGAGTCATAGTTAAAAAATAAATGGCTCAGCTCATAGGAGTACATTTCCAGCTCTTAATGATAGCCAATTCTTGATCCACCACATTGCTCTTCAGTTGGTTAGCTCAGCTCACACAAAGCACCCTTGCTCTAGACTGCACATCAATTCACCCCACTCCCAGACAATTGCTGCCTTTATAAAAGGACAGCTGTTTCTTGCTCACCTACCCTACCTTGGCTTTAGAGTGCTACCAATTGTCAAGGTAAAATGGTTTCCATCTTTATATTACCTACAGTACTGCAGCTCTTACAACAAAACACAAAAGACATACACATATTCCGGAAAATAAAGACACTCAAATAAAGAAGATCAAACTGCTGTCCCTCACCCAAGCCAATCAAAGTGAGTCAGTCCTTCAGCTCGCAGACAATTGGCCAGGGTACCAGCTTTAAACTTAGGTAAGGTTGGGGTCATTCATGAATTGAATTAAGAATGCATGGAAAATTCAATTCACTTCCTGGAATTGGAATTGAATTGGTATGTCAGGAAACAGAATTGAATTCAAACAAATTCAATAAAATTCCACTTTCTAAGATAATTTGACTTGATTTGCTAAAACATGTACAGTACATTAAACATTATGAATCACCTAAATCACAAACATATAAAGGAAATATAAGAGTAATGTATGTTTCATACATTATGCATGTTAACTACACAAATCACTTATAAATAAAAAGTAAAAATTGTCTCATTTACGTGTCACTCTGCACATTTAAGTCCCTAAGAATGTTTTCTTAAATTAGATTAAAACATTGTTTCCCAGAATTGCATGTACGATAAAGGTTCATAACCTATGAGTATAAATGAAAGCCAATGAGTGCCCATGTTGACGGTGTGAGATTAGAGATTTTCTGAGAGTCTGAGTGGAAAGATTTTGATTGATTTTGGATTTTTTTTTGTTTATAATCTTGGACAGTTTTGGGGATCTGATCAGTGCATTAACTCTGGATTGCAATATTAACACATAAATTTGGAATCCCTGTTAAACTGGAAATGGCTAAGAAATCTAAAATTTCAGGTGAGTACTTGTTCTGGTTGTGGACCAAGCACTTTAAAATATTTACATATGAATGACACTTCTACACAGGAATCATATACATGGGATTTTTCCATTGCTAATAAATTTAGAGGTTTTGTTATTTACTAATGTAAAACAAAAAATGCTCTGCTTGTGTTGTTGCATGTATAAAGTTGTGCATGGGACAAGAAGACTCAATACAATCAATATGTGATATCAATGAACATGTCTGGCACTTGTATTCCAATTCCTCATCTTTGTCATAGAACAATCCTCAGTCCCAGAAATGTGCCTTTCCAGTTACCATTATTTAATTGAATTAAATGAGTAGTCTAGGGAAATGACCCCTTATATTGGCTAACTGAACAGATTACAAGGTGTAATCAAGGGACCTAAGCTGCCTTGAAAGCTTCCATATTGTACTCTGTTCAGTTAGCTAATAAAAGGTGTAATTTTTCTTGACTTCTCATTACATCCATTATGGCTAACACAGCACAACACCCTAATAATTGAATTAAATAATTGATTGTATTCACAATATTACTCATGTGCTAAACACATTTTTTGGAGCCACATGAACATGCAAGTTAATCACAGTTTACCTAAATGTACAACCCCAAATCAGAAAAATTGGGACAGTGTGGAAAATGTGAATAAAAAAAGAAAGCAGTAATTTACAAATTTCCGTTAACTTTTATTTCATTGCAGACAGTATGAACACAAGATAATTCATGTTTTTTTTGGTCAACATCATTTGATTTGTAAATAAACATCCATTCTTGCCATTCAGGCTTGCAACACATTACAAAAAAAGTTGGGATGGGGGCAATTAAGGGGTAGTAATGAGGTATAATAACTAAATAATGATGTGATTTGAAACTGGTGATGTTAACAGGTGATTGCAATCATGATTCGGTACAAAAGCAGCATCGAGGAAAGCCCTACTCCTTTAGGAGCAAAGATGGGCAGAGGATCGCCAGTTTGCCACCAAGTGCGGGCAAAAATCTTTGAAATGATGAAGAAAAACGTTTCTCAAAGACAGATAGGAAGAGATTAGGGCATTTCTCTCTCTACAGTGCATAACATAGTGAAAAGAATCAGGGAATCTGGAGAAATTACCGTGTGCAAAGGCCAAAGGCGCAAGCCTAAACTGAATGGGCGTGATCTCCGAGCCCTCAGACGGCACTGCACTAAAAACCGTCATTCATCAATAAATGATATAACTGCATGGGCTCAGGACTACTTCAGGAAGTCACTCTCAAGCCCTACAGTATGTAGTTACATTAGGAAATGCCAGCTAAAACGGTACTGTGCCAAAAGGAAACCCTACATAAATAGTGTCCAGAAGCGCCGTCGACTTCTCTGGGCTCGGAGGCATCTGGGATGGTCCATTGTGCAGTGGAAATGTGTATTGTGGTCAGACGAATCGGTTTTTCACATCTTTTTTGGAAGAAATGGACGCCGTGTGCTGCGGACCAAAGAGGAAAAGGACCATCCAGACTGTTACCAGATACAAGTCCAAAAGCCAGGGTCTGTCATGGTATGGGGTTGTGCCAGTGCCTTTGGCAAAGGTAACTTGCACTTCTGCGATGGCACCATCAATGCTGAGAAGTATATCTCAGTTTTGGAGGAACAAATGCTGCCTTCAAGACGACGTCTTTTCCAGGGACGCCCATGCTTATTTCAGCAAGACAATGCCAAACCACATACTGCGCGCATAACAAAGGCATGGCTGCGTAAGAAGAGGGTGCGGATGCTTGACTGGCCTGCCTGCAGCCCTGATTTGTCTCCTATAGAGAATGTTTGGCGCATTTTGAAACGAAAAATGCGTCAACGAAGACCCTGTACTGTTGCGCACCTAAAACGTTGTTTGCAGGAAGAATGGGACAAACTAACACCTGCAACACTTAGTCACTTGATTTCTTCAATGCCTAAACGTCTTTTAAGTGTTGTTAAAAGACAGGGGAACAGTACAAAGTGGTAAATGCTGTACTGTCCCAACTTTTTTGGAATGTGTTGCAAAGCCTGAATGGCAAGAATGGATATTTATTTACAAATCAAATGATGTTGACAAAAAAAAACATGAATTATTTTGTGTTCATACTGTCTGCAATGAAATAAAATTTGAGGAGAATTTATAACTTGTTTTTTTCTTTTTTTATTCACATTTTCCACACTGTCCCAACTTTTTCTGATTTGGGGTTGTATGTCCCTACATGTAATCCCACATAAATGCTCAGAAACAGCAATAAATGTAATTCGGCACAATTTCACTGAATTTAATTCCACTTCCTGAAACTCCAGTTCAATTCCAATTCAGTTTTCTTTAGCTGTTGTTGAATTCCAATTACATTTTCTTGTTTACATTCAAATTATTGTGAATTTCCCCTTGGGATTAATAAAGTATCTATCTATCGAGTTCATTCCTGAATTGACCCCAACCCTGGAAATCAGCACAATGTAAATTAAATACTCGAGTTTCAACCAGCGAAACCATTAATATTGACAGGGACACAGGAACAGTGGCAAGTGCTGCTCTACGCTTCTGTAAACAAATGCCGTTCCATCAGAAATCCTGACTGTAAGGCACTATGAGGATCTTGGTGTCATATTGTGTGCACCCTTTGTTTCTGTGAAAAAAAGGTTCCTAAAAAGCAATTAAGTGGTCAGAGCAATTCCTCAAAGGCCAAGAGGGAGCATAAAGTGCTTAGATCTTTTGAAAAGTAGCATGCTACTTGTCAAAGTCATTATTCCTAAACAATAGAGTATAAGAACTATTTACATAGCATTTAGGGCGTGTGTAGTTCATATACCAATACTATGTAATTTTATATATGGGACTTGAGCATCCATAGATTTTGGTATTTGCATGGGGTACTGGAACTTATGCCACACAGATAGAGACGGTCAACTCTACATCAAAGCTCATTGACTGAACTACGCAATTCCTTGTTCTTGTGACTATTTTCTGGCTTTCTTTAGACCAGCAAAAAAAGCAAATTGCTAAAATGATTTTCTCAGGTGGGAGAACGCTCAATGTAACCTCACACTGGTGCATTTCAATATCACCAACCTGCCAATGCTATACATTCTCATGAGTTTTTAGAGTTACAATTAGTGATGCTGCACAGTGCCAACATGTCCTGCTCATAAGCATGCCTGGCTAGAGGACAAGGACCCAAAAACAATTTCTTCCTATTTATTGTTTTTGTTTTATTTCGACGTATTAGTTTAAGAACCTCTTCAACGAAGCAGAGGAGTGAGAACTGGCAGGAGCATCATGATACAGTAGGTTACTAGCGCAATTATGACAATTTTATTAAATCTTTTGCAATACAAATCAACTATATATTGCAATTTATTAATACCTCATTTGTTTGACTAAAGCTAAAATTTAAATCATACCCCTATATAGACAAACGTGTTATCAATGTGTTATGCTTAATAATAAAAACTCTTTACTCAATTTATGTCACTTAAATGTTGAAATTGAATTCAAGTATCTCAACGGTAAGAGCTGTTTATAATGTGTACGTCAGTGAATGTCGTCCCCGTAAATACAGGGGGACGGACGATGGAGAGAGACCATAGCCCCAAGATGGAAAGCACCTGTTTACAATCAATCAATTACATCCGGCTCATTACTATATAAACAATCAGGAGGGAACAGACCAAGAGAGAGGAGAAAGACGGAGATTACATTTTCACGACAACGAACCAACTTTACCTGCTGTTTTCCACATCGCGCTTTTGTAACCAGTTTATTTTTCATTCCGCCGGACTTACTTCAATTCAATCATCGCCAGAGACCCCGGGGTTGGACTACATTATCCATCACACACCGAGGATTCACGGTGAGGTTGCTCCATTTTTTCCGGGAAATTCAAACACATCACGTATCTGTTGACCAGTCATCCGTATTCAGGACAGTTATATACTCAGACTCAAGTTCACTATCATTAGCATTTTCCATATTCATTCATTGTTATTTGTGTTTGTTATATGTTACTGGGACAAGGGAGGGTTTGTTATTGTATATATGGTGTTGTCACACTGGTAGTTTGGTGGATGGATATACATATCCATCTATCTATCTATCTATCTATCTTTATATTAGATAGATAGATAGATAGATATATATATATAATCTATCTTTATATTAGATAGATAGATAGATAGATAGATAGATAGATTATATATATATATCTATCTATCTATCTATCTATCTATCTATCTATATATATATATATATATATATATATATATATATATATATATATATATATATATATATATATATATATATATATATATATATATATATATATATATATACTTATTTTCTGTGTGTGAAATTTGCATTTTTTGTTATTGTATCATTTAATATATTTATCCACCTATTTTTACATATCTGCTTTTGTGTGCTTATGTTTAAACCGTTGATTGTGGGGAAAATTCTATTTGTTAGAGGTACGGCTTGGTATTTATAGATTAGCCTCAGTAATTTATCCAGGCCACAGATCTTGGAAGTGTAGCTGCCGGCTGGGTAAGGGGTCGGCCATTATAAAGTGTAGCAGAATCCCGACTCCAAGGGTCTTGTTTATCAGTAACTAGCAAGGACATGAGAAATTAAACTAATCATGTCAGAGTATTTAAGAAGTGTCACCAGCATCTGTAAGTCTACTGAGTGACTCTATGTACGTGTCAATAAAGGTATTCTTCTTATCCTGGACTGGCTTCATGATTTAGTTTAGACACTATACAACAGAGTCTACATTTGAAAATAATTGAAATTGACACGTCTAAAAAAATAAATAAATAAATAAAAATAAAAATCAAGCCTGCTGAAGAATACAAGAGGCATTTTGAAACTAATTCTATTCAGTTAATGTGTACAAACACCAGTGAGTAAAACAGGCCACAAAGAGCTGGGCTCAGAATTGCTATAGAAAGTCATTCATAATTAAAAAAAAAAAAAAAAAATGCTGAAAAAATATTTGTGGATAATTCCTTACCTGCTGGAGATCAGCAAACTTCTGTCTCCATTCCTAAAAGCATGAGACAAAAAAAAAATGAAAAAGATTTTAAAAGGCAGTAAGAATAAAAGCTAGTCAGAAACACGTAAATAAGTAAATCAAGAGTAAACTTCCAATTTTGAGAACGAACACTAAACATTAGATCACATTTTCTTTTTGATTTCATAATGGTGATAACATATAAAAGCAAAAACATTTGCACTTTAAAATGACATAAAACCCTAGCATTTTACATGAAGATAATCATAACACAAAACCTATGGTCTTATTTAGTGTTTCCAGCTACTTCTATGAAATTTTTGTGGCACCTGTTTATAGCTTTTCCAGCTTTTACAACAGACACATGCTTTAACCTTGGTCTCATCAGGAACTACCCGTGTTAATTACATACTGTAGCAGTTACATGAAAGTAAGGGCCCAGTAAACAAAAAGGTAGAGATCAGAAGGTGGGATTACTCTAGCACTGTGTACATCTTAGCCTCCAACAGTGCTGTGTGACTAGTGTTTTTGGGTCATTCTTGTAACTTTCACTCTCATGGCTATTTTCTGTTTATGATTTTTGTCTAGTGTTTTGGATACTTTTTCCTTTGCTGTTCAGACATGTACGCTTTTGATATCCTCTCTACAATCATTTTATTTTTAAAGTATATGTTACTTCAAGACTGAAACTAGAAAATACATATTATAAAACAATCTGTAAAACTGAAGAGTCTGACAAAGTATGGTGAGCGAAGGGAGTGCTGTGCTCCACTGTGGTGGGACAACTGGAAATTAAATTTGGATTAAGTAAAATGGATCAATATTTGTAAGAAATTAGAAGAGTTACATATTATTGAAAGACCAGACACGCCGCACAGCACAATAATGTGCAGTGAATATACTTGACTTGAGCATTCCTAGTTTTCATCTAAGTTTAGCATTTGTTTGCTCAGAGGTTGATGCTCTTGCTGCTTCCTGAGCAGGTCTTCTCTCCACCCTAGCGGCCCGCTTCTTCTTTTCTTTTGTCGGCATCTTTTTGTGTTAAAACTGATTAAGTCAGTGTTTGTGTTGCAATTACTTAGTATGTTTTCTTTAATTTTTAACTTAAGCTGGCACTTAAGTCTTCAATCTGCCTCAAGAATGATTTAAGATATGAAGAGGTAGGGGAAGTGACCGCAAAGGTGGTAGGGAATGAGAACGGCACCTGTACGCATAAGTCACACGGCTGTCCTGCTGGCCTCTGCCGAGAGTTGATTCTACAATAAAATAAAATAAAAATAAAAAGAGGAATAACCTTGGTGGTCAGTCATCACTCCAAAAGCGGATAGTAAACGTCACGTAGTATATGCATACCAAAATAGGTCAAACGGTTTGCGAGCTACAGGTGATTTAAAATCCTGGACAGACAAACGAACAGCCAAGGTAGCATATTATATGTAAAGATTCTTTTTTATTTATATCATCTTATTTATTATAGAGTATGCAATGTGTAGAGTGGAGGAAGGACTGTTTAAAGAGATGCAAAGGTGGAGGGGATTTATAGTGTTGGGGAAGGAATTTTAAACATTTATTTGAATTTTGTCCCCTTCATAACACGATTATTGAATGCAAAATTGTTCTGATTTTGTTATAACTTTGTATTATTTGATAAAATAAAAAATACACACATAACTATACTTATACTTTAATATAATAAATATTCAAAATATACCATTATTCCTTGATGATGAAAAATTAAAAGAACACCCCACCTAAGAACATTTTTTGTATGCTACTTACTCTAATCTTAAGACTAAAATTTATGATATAGTAAATGTCAACAGTGACTAATGCTGTACAACAGCAAAAGATGTAAGAAAAAAAAGTATGGAAAAAAGAAAAAATCTCACGTAACTTGTGTTGCAGAATCCAAATGTCAGTCATCCAGTTGTATATACAAAACGTGCAAAACGCTTGATTTTTATTGCTAAAATATTGTTGCACATGTGTGCAGGGCTTGTCAGTTGGTAATTATACTCCGAGTCAGGGGTTGGCACTGTCGCCTAATGCCACTTCTCTTTTTAACTCTGTAGAACAGATAATTAATGGACATGATACCAATGATGTCACTTCCAGCCTCCAGCCACCTGAACCTGCCTCTTCCACGTTTCCATCCTGAAAACCAGTTCCACTGCCATCTTGGCTCCAGTCTGTTTCTGACTCATGTCTCTGAAGACATTCTCACATTTAATTTTGTTTCTGACAAAGTTACAGTTATATGGGGATCACCTAGGAGCTCAAACCTTTCATAATTGTTTGTGGTCTGTTTGTTTTATAGTAGTTACTTCCACAATAATAAGCCCACATCATAAACCGAAAACTTAAGCCTCATGGGAATGACGTTTAGAATTGAAGACCCGCCACTTCTCCTCATTCACTGGTCAAGAGTCCTGTCTTCAATTCAAAAAGTGACTCCCATGAGGCTTTAGTCAGTTAATGATGTGCACTGATTATTCCAGAAGTCACTATTTAACAATATTGCATTTTGAACGTTTTATAAATACGACTGGATACGAAGTAACACAAGATTTTTTTTTTCTTTGGACGTTTTTCACATTATTTGTCACTGAATAGCACTGGTCACTTTTGGCTTGTATTATATAATAAAGTTTTTTCTCTCCATTTTGCATGAAAACAGATTATATTTTTTCTTAGCCACCACTTAATAGTACATGGGGTAAGTAACAAATAAAAAAAATCATTTTTGGGTGGACTATATATTTAATATGAGTTGAGATATTTAACTAATTATTATTATTATTTTTTTTTTTTTTTAAAGAATGGACTTACCAGATCCTTCTTCTCCAAGGCCAAAGCCTTTGCCTCTGCCATTTTGGCATAATTACCCTGGTAGGCTTCATTCTGTTCCTGAAGCTTCCGCACTGTAGCTGAGTAAAGAAATGAAAACAAAAATTGCTAACAGGACCTAATTACTTTTCTCTTCCAATTAGAACAAGTAATGTATTTATTAAAAAATATATATCAGGAAATGAACATAAATGCTGTCTACATCAATAAAAAAAAATCTGACTTCATAAATTAATGATTTATGAACAAATTAAACCAATCTTCTTCTTCTTCCAGCTGCTCCTGCTGTGAGGGGTTGCCACAGCGGAGCACCTTTTTCCATATCTTCCTGTCCTCTGTATCTTGCTCTGTTACCCCCATCACCCGCATGTCCTCTTTCACCACGCTACTCAAATTAACAGATATGTTACACTGAATCAGTAGAAAATGACCTACTTAACACAGAACTCCAAGTAGGTTTAATGGCCTGGAGCACAATGCAGGCACAGGTGCTCAAGGTTGGTGCTGCAGAGCCACAGTGGCTAATAGGTTTTGTTCTAATCCAATTCAGATGCACCCAGAACATCCACATGTGGCCTCATTAACACATTATGAAATCTGACCAGAACATCATATTTTTTTACAGTATAACCTGCTGGCTTTTTATTTTGTTTGCATTTTTGCAGATTTCTGAGTAATGCCTAGACAATATTTGCCTATGCTTAGTCTTCATGTTTCCAGAGTTATCCAGGGTCTAATTGCAAAATTAATATAAAAAACATTTCACATTTAAACTTAAGGAATCAACATAAGTAGAGGTAATGTAACAATTGTGACACAGCGAAACTGGAAATTCAAGACGGTTAGCATTCTTCGAAGAAGAAAAAAATATTTTTCATATATCAGATACAACTTTATTACTGAATAAGACACCATTTTAAACAAATCAGTAAGTTGAGGATGAAAGTTTCCATTCCTCTGGGCTACAGACTTTCAAACTCTGTTTCACCACTATGTTTAGTCAATTAGGGTGCCTACTTTATTTAAATTAGTGGTAATGATAAAATAATAGATAAGAAACAAAGTTATTTCAGCCTTCACTTGCTATATCAGATTTTCAGTGGGTTTATGTACATTTTGTTAATATTTGGTGCCACTGCCTTTAAAATCCTTAACCTGAATCAAATGCTTAGGGTTGCCTTCCACAGGCTTCTCACAATACATGCCAGGAATATTTTCCCATTCTTCCTGACTGAATTGGTGTACGTCAGTTAGAGTTTTGGGCCTCCTTTCTCGGACACACTTTCCAGTCCACAGATTGACTTTAAGCCATTTTTGTTACAACTCTTTGTGACCAAGTTTGAACTTTCTGGGTGATGACTTGAAGTGTTTCCTCAGAATTTTATGATAATCCTCCTTCCTCATGATGCCATTTAATTTCTGAAATGCCCCAAACCTTTTACCCCCACAATATGATGCTACCACACCTATGTTTCACAGCTGGGATAGCATTCTTTGGATTAAAAGCCTCACCCTTCTTGCTCCATACATTGAATTGATCATTAGATAGATACATAGAACTTTATTAGTCCCTAGGGAGAAATCTGGATTTTCACAGAAGCTTAAATAAATAAATAAATACACATACATACATACATACATACATACGCTTGAACACATACCAGGATGACTAAAAAGAAAGAAAATGTCCGACTTGGTTGTCACGGTCACACTGAAGCATTACATAGGGTATTGCTGTTGGTATAAAGAATCCCGTTGTACCATTTCTTGACACACTTCTGCTGAAGAATTAATTGGTGAAAAGTCATCAGTGCTAGTGTGTCACAGAGATGATGAGCAGTATTGTTCCTAATGGTAATCAGTTTTATTTTCATTCCCTCCTTCGCTATGACCTCCAGGAGGTCCAAAGTGTGCCCCATGCCTGAGCCTGCTCTTTCAATCAGCTTGTTGATTTGGTGGGCATCTCTCGAAGTGATGTTAGCAGCCCAGCCCACTACAATGAAGACTGCACTGTCCATCACAGATTTGTAGAAGAGGAGAAGGATGTCACCACCCACATTAAAGGAACACAGTCTTCTGAGAAAAAAGAGCTTGCTCTGTCCTTTCTTATACAGTTCATCTGCATTTACAAGACCATTCCTACCAGTTATTGATGTGGACCTCCAAGTACTTGTAGGAGTGGACCACTTCGACATCCACCCCCTGAATAGTTACCTGATATAGAGGCTTCTTTGGTGTGGTGAAACTCAAGAAGTAGTTCCTTGGTTTTACCGATGTTAAGAATATAGCCAAAGAGTTCAATTTTTGTTTCATATGCCCACATATGAAACACCTCCAAAAGGCAAAGTCTTTGTCCTGGTGATCACGTGCAAATTTCAGGTTGGAATTTTTAATGTCGGTCTTGGAATATGGGCTTCTTTCTTGTGTGGCAGCTAATCATGCCATGGTATTGAAGGACTCCCTTACTAGTAGATGTTGATATTTAGATGCCTAATGCCGCCAGTTCCATTGCTTTTGTCTTGGGGATTCAGTAAAACCCGTCAGAATAAAGTTCATTCATCCTTGGGAGTTAATTTGTGTCTCCTTCCTTGATGATGCAGAATCTGTGTTATTCTTAGATATATTTGCAGAATCTGTGATATGTTTAGATATTTGTATTTGTGTACAATTGTTTGTACTGATGCTTGTGGTACCTCCTGTTGTTTGGAAATTGATCCTTAAAAGGAATCAAACTTGTGGAGGTCCACTTTTTTTTTTCCTTCCTGAGTTGGTTGGGGGGATCTTCCAACTGGCTCTAAAGGTACACCCTTAAATCCTTAAATACAGCCACAGAGGCACAGCCAATTAAATCAATTACAATAAATTTGCCAATCAGAGGCTTACAAAAGTCATTAAAATAATTTCTGTAATCTGTTTAAACAGACATTCACGATGCTATAAGTACACACTTGACCCACTGAACATCTGATAGTGTAAATAAAGGCTGAAACAGATCTGTCCCTTAGGTATTATTTTGACATTACGACTTTATGGAAATAAAAGTAGACACTGTAATGGACATAACACAAGGAATGTCTAGTAACATGACACGTGGAGTTTGAAAAGTCTTAAGCCTTGGTGTTTTTGCCTAAACTGTATGAATAACACAGTATAAAGCATATAAAAAATGTATTGGACATAATGTAAAACTCTGAAAAGTACATATTAAAAGGAAACAAAAGGGAAAGTAACAAATGGAAAACAAATACGTACAATCCTGATGTTTTTCTAATGCAATTTCAAGCTTCTCTTTTATCCTCAGCGTGTTTCTCAGCTGTTCAGCACAATCTTGTAGAAGTGAGAGAGAATGTGGACCAGAGACAGAGTGGGAACAAAAAAGGACAACAGAGGGTAAAACATGAGTGAAAGATGGAAAACAGTTTTCATAAAGTGATAACCAGGTAAGAGGGCAAGGCCAGAAATATTGATTCTGCTTCACTCTAGAGTAGGATAAAACACAGGGTTTACTAAATGGAAGTCATGGAAAAGATGAAGTAAAGGTAAAGTCAATTAGGGGAAATAAACACAAGAATAAGCTGTAAAACTCTTAATCTGCTGATTCAAAAGCTGTTTTCTGAATTCACCCAACGTGACCAGTTGTCCCCAAATTTTAGGGGTACTGGAGTGTGGCCAGATTGCCCTTCCTCTCACAACTCCCTTTAGCTCCCTTTTGTAGAAATTAGGGGTAACATGATCTTATTGTAACACCAGGTCACAGGGTTTTTAAAAAGAAATAAAAGCTTAAAAAATATCTGTAATAAAAAGAATTGAATCCTTTACAAGTTGTCAGACACACTTTCCAGTCCACAGGTTGTTGATGGGATTCAGTGATGGCCACCCCAATACTTCCTACTCACATTGTGCACACACACTATGTGAGTAGGTACAATTCCAGTTTCATGCAAAAGTTTTAACATTTTGGCCAAATTACATATATTTGATGACATCTGAAGTAAAAAATTGTCAATGAAATGTTGACAGCAAATAAACTGAATGGCATTTTACTGTACAGTTATGATTTAATAAACAAACTAAACAAATGGGAAAAAAATCAACTATATAGTAAAAAAACTAAGATCTATGTGTGTCTGGTCCCTCTGAGCAATCTGATTGAATCAAAAGAGGAAGTGCGAGTGCAAGACATGCGAAGAGGAGTAAAAGGTGTAATCACCTTCAAAACTGGAAAGCATAAAAGTGGAGAGGAGGTGAGCAAGGCGTCTCAAATTTACAGAGTCTGAGAAACAAGCTTTACTAGAATGCCATCGGGAGAGTAAACGCCACTCAAAAGAGGCTGAGACACACGAGGATACCGAGGAAAGGCACTTACGGCACACGTAGGGCAACAGATATCAAATATCTTTTAATTTACACAATTACATATCTTCAATAAGTCACATGGCAGAAAAAAAAAAAAAAAAAAACATTAATGAGTAATGTGGCCTTTGCAAAAGATTGGGTACCCTATTAAGTCAATATTTAGCAAAGCCCATTTTGGCTAAACTCGCAGCTCACAAACTCTGAACACTTGTTTTAGAATTGTTACCTCCATTATTCCTTGCAAATGGCTTCCAGCTGTGTGATAGTCTTGGGCTGTCTTGTGTGTACATCGTGTTTAAGATCTACCTACGGATTTTCACTGTCTGGGGACTGTGAGGGCCATTCCAAAACCACCTCCTTGTGTTTCTTGTGTTACTTCAGTGTGTTTTGAATCGCTGTCTTGTTGTAGAAGCCATGCTATTTTCAGCTCTAGTTTCATCACTGAGTGTCTGATATTAATATTTAGTGGAATCCATTCTTCCCTGTGCCTTAGTGGAATCCATTCTTCCCTGTGCCACTAGCTGCCACACATGCCTGAAGCCTAATAGATCCATCCCATACTTAACAGCTGACAAGGTGAGCTTTTCTTCACATGCTGCTCCTGTTTTCCCTCCTTTTGCGTTTGTGGCCAAAGAGTTTGATTTTAACTTTAGTCTACTGCTCTTGGTCCCAAAATGCCTTTGTGTTATGCAGACGTTGCTTTGCATACTTCAAACATTGTTTTTTTCTATAATGAGATTGCAGATGTAATTTTCTTTTAATGGCTCTTCCATGAAGACCATGCTCATCTCTTACAGTAATACGGAGCTTTTGCTTTCTGACAGTTTTCTAGGTCTTCCAGATCTTGTCTTGACTTCCATGGTTCCTGATTAACAAATTCTTAATGACACTTCACACTGTCGAAACTGTCAGCTGGAAGCACTTTGATATCTTTTTATAGCCTCTATCTCCCCCCCCCCCCCCCCCCCCCCCCCCCTTTGTAGGCATCAGTTAGTTTCATTCAGATCCTCAGTCAGTTGCTTAGAAGATCCTATGGGTGTTGAGTGTTGCACAATGTTGAAAGAGCCAAAGAATTTAGCAGCTGGCAATTCCTGGCCAACCTAAGACCAGACACATGACCTAAAGAGTCCTGTGGACATACAAATGAAAGAGTACCCAAACCTTTGTCCCATTTACTCATTTTTTTGTTTTAATATTTTATTAGATCATCAAATAATGTGTAACTGTACATTAACATTTTCATATGCACACTATGATGGAGTGAGAACTCAGTTTTAACACAGTGTAGGGGGAACAGACAAGATGTCAGTTCTTTGATCTGGTTATAGACGTGTTGACTCGTGGGTTAAAAAAAAAAAATAGTGTTGTGTAGCATCAGAAAAGAGAGCGGAGAAGAAGTTGGAAGAATGGAGAAGGGCTTCGGAAGATAAAAGGTTGAAGATAAATAGAAAGAAGACAGAATATACCAGGTTTAATGATGAGCAGGACATAGAAGTTAGCCTGCAGGGACAGCTACTGAAAATTGTGGATACATTTAAATATCTAGGATCAGTGGTAGCCAATGATAGAAAATAAAATGCAGAGAGTTCAGTGTGGATGGAGTAATTTGAAGAAGGTATCAGGAGTATTGTGTGATCCTAGAATTAAGGCAAAGTTTTTTTTTAACTTTTATTGAGTTTATTTAAAGCATGTAACATTCCATACAATCAATTCAAACTTAACAAAACTAAATTCAATTCAGCTGTCACTCATGAGAAAGACAGAAAGGCCAACAACCAGAATAAATAATAATAATTCATTACATTTATATAGCGCTTTTCTCAGTACTCAAAGCGCTATCCACACAGGGAGGAACCGGGATGTGAACCCACAATCTTCCACAGTCTCCTTACTGCAAAGCAGCAGCACCTTTGACAGTGTTATAGAGGGAAAGGAGTGTTTCCCAAACCCCAATATAAGTGCTTATACTAAAATACTATTGATTAGATCCTGCTAGGTCTTGAAAATGTTTTGAACAGATACTCTGAGAGAATTAGATTTTTTCCAATTTCATATAGTATGTAACATCAGATAAAGGCTAAGTTTAAAGGTAAGGTTTACGACACCAGCAATGACTGTGGAGCGGAGTCATGAGCAGTAAAGGGAGTGCAGGAGAAGAAGATGTGGCACAGATGAGAACGTTGAGAAGGACGTATGGAGTTACAAGAAAGGACAATAAGAAATTAAATAATCAGAGGTGCAACAAAAGTGGGCGAGATATTTAAGAAAGTACAGGAAAGTAGGCTGAAGTGGTATGGACATGTGATGAGGAGAGACAATGAATGTGTGGGCAAAAGAATGATGGGAATGAAAATACAGGGCAAGAGAAAGCGAGGGAGGCCAAAGTTGAGATGTGTGGATAAAGTAAATGAAGATTTTAGCTGTGTGGAGAAGGCTGATCAGGCACATTGAACTGACATAGAAGAGGAAAAAGATGAAGACGACAACATTATCATTTTCATTAAAATGGCACTATTTAAGTTTGTTTTGCTGTCAAAGTCAGATTTACTTTTTTACTTTACAAATGTAATTTAACCAGAGGTGTACAAACCTTTGTGTGGAACTGTAAATCAGATTGGCTGTTATAGTATAAGTTAACACAATAAATTTCAAAGCAAGTAAAGATGACAAAAGCTATAAACATTAAGTAAATGGCCCTAGGTCTCTGCTGGAATAATCTCTTACAGTGGTGTGAAAAACTTTTTGCCCCCTTCCTGATTTCTTATTCTTTTGCATGTTTGTCAAACAAAATGTTTCTGATCATCAAACACATTTAACCATTAGTCAAATATAACACAAGTAAACACAAAATGCAGTTTCTAAATGGTGGTTTTTATTATTTAGGGAGAAAAAAAAATCCAAACCTACATGGCCCTGTGTGAAAAAGTAATTGCCCCCAGAACCTAATAACTGGTTGGGCCACCCTTAGCAGCAATAACTGCAATCAAGCGTTTGCAATAACTTGCAATGAGTCTTTTACAGCGCTCTGGAGGAATTTTGGCCCACTCATCTTTGCAAAATTGTTGTAATTCAGCTTTATTTGAGGGTTTTCTAGCATGAACCGCCTTTTTAAGGTCATGCCATAGCATCTCAATTGGATTCAGGTCAGGACTTTGACTAGGCCACTCCAAAGTCTTCATTTTGTTTTTCTTCAGCCATTCAGAGGTGGATTTGTTTTGGGTCATTGTCCTGTTGCAGCACCCAAGATCGCTTCAGCTTGAGTTGACGAACAAATGGCTGGACATTCTCCTTCAGGATTTTTTGGTAGACAGTAGAATTCATGGTTCCATCTATCACAGCAAGCCTTCCAGGTCCTGAAGCAGCAAAACAACCCCAGACCATCACACTACCACCACCATATTTTACTGTTGGTATGATGTTCTTTTTCTGAAATGCTGTGTTCCTTTTACGCCAGATGTAATGGGACATTTGCCTTCCAAAAAGTTCAACTTTTGACTCATCAGTCCACAAGGTATTTTCCCAAAAGTCTTGGCAATCATTGAGATGTTTCTTAGCAAAATTGAGATGAGCCCTAATGTTCTTTTTGCTTAACAGTGGTTTGCGTCTTGGAAATCTGCCATGCAGGCTGTTTTTGCCCAGTCTCTTTCTTATGGTGGAGTCGTGAACACTGACCTTAATTGAGGCAAGTGAGGCCTGCAGTTCTTTAGACGTTGTCCTGGGGTCTTTTGTGACCTCTCGGATGAGTCGTCTCTGCGCTCTTGGGGTAATTTTGGTCGGCCGGCCACTCCTGGGAAGGTTCACCACTGTTCCATGTTTTTGCCATTTGTGGATAATGGCTCTCACTGTGGTTCGCTGGAGTCCCAAAGCTTTAGAAATGGCTTTATAACCTTTACCAGACTGATAGATCTCAATTACTTCTGTTCTCATTTGTTCCTGAATTTCTTTGGATCTTGGCATGATGTCTAGCTTTTGAGGTGCTTTTGGTCTACTTCTCTGTGTCAGGCAGCTCCTATTTAAGTGATTTCTTGATTGAAACAGGTGTGGCAGTAATCAGGCCTGGGGGTGGCTACGGAAATTGAACTCAGGTGTGATACACCACAGTTAGGTTATTTTTTAACAAGGGGGCAATTACTTTTTCACACAGGGCCATGTAGGTTTGGATTTTTTTTCTCCCTAAATAATAAATACCATCATTTAAAAACTGCATTTTGTGTTTACTTGTGTTATATTTGACTAATGGTTAAATGTGTTTGATGATCAGAAACATTTTGTGTGACAAACATGCAAAAGAATAAGAAATCAGGAAGGGGGCAAATAGTTTTTCACACCACTGTATATATATTTCTCTTCTGGTTCGTCATGCTTCCTGTTCAAAAACGTTCCCACCCACACGCAGCCGACACGGCATTTCTCGATTCCTATTCCTGCTCTTCCAAACCCTTCTCCATGCTGCCTGAGGCCTCCCATACACCCCCACGGTGCTTTTCTCGATTCCTATTCCTCCTTCGGACGACCGCGTTCCCCGCTCCTCTCTCATGACCCCATTGGTGTCACGTCACCGCCCTATATCTAGCCTGACCCGTGACCTTTCACTTCAGCCATGTGTGCGCCTGGGATTCTTTTCCGTAGCCTGTTACAGAAAGATACTCTGTCGACCATAGCCATTGGTTTCGCTCCTTCGTATTTTTGTTATACTGCGACGGTTGTTTCCTAAGCCTTTGTTATAAAATGAACGACAGTATCTTCTCTGTCGACGGGTTTTTGTACAACATCATGTCAATTTTGGGATTCGGCAACTACCTGTTCCTATCAGCGGGTTATTTCTTGACACAAACGGTTGACGAAGGCAATGCACTCTCACTACGACATAGGGCAGTAGATTTCATTGCATCACATTGGGACAGATTTGGAGACGTTCTTCCTGTTGTTCTTTCCAACGCAAGTCGAGTTATCACAACAAGTCAAGAGTACTATCAATACATGGCAACATCTGGAGTTTATGGTGGTGAAGCTGAAATTCAAGCTCTTTTCAAGATTCTCCATGCTACCATTGTCATTTACTTCAAACAGCCACGGTCAGTTGTACGTGGCTTTTTCTAGGGTTAGATCTTTCGACTCATTATCTGTCATCTTCACCAAAACACCTATTCACAACTGCGTCTTTCAAGAAGTATTTATTTCTTCTGGAGTTCTGAATTCCTTTCTCACCATTTTCCATTCATATTCTTACACCGCCGTATGCTATGGCGAGCGTCAGCTAGTTACTATTAAAAGGACAACCATTCCTTTACTCCTCTGGGGGAAAAAAAAAGGAAGTTACATGATCACTAAAATAAACAAACAGACACACCCATACACATTCTAAGCCATGCTATGCTAACTGGTATTCTTGGTGTTCATTCACTGAGCATTCTGCCTTTCCTTTGTTCAGAGAAGTAAGCTTCACTAACAGAATAAGCAAGAATGTGCTTTGTTTTGCATTTAGATCTTTGCAAATTAAATTACAGGAAAATCCAAATTATTCCAATGTAATGCGGGCTAAGGCTGTGCAACATGTAAAACAAATAAGAAGTAATTATATTGCACTTCAATACGCACTGCATGGCTGTTTTGCTGGTTTCAGATGCCTACGTTTGTTTAAATTTAAATAAACGTCTCATTATAATGGCCTCTAACCAGGTGTAGCATATAGTGCAAATGCAAGAGCTAGAAATAAAACAAAAACAGCTCTCATTTTTACTTCCCCTTACGCAGTGGATTCAGAAAGTTATTTAGACCCCATTCACCTTCAGCACACTTTATTGTGCTGTAAATTTAATTTTAAATGGACTGATTTGCATTTTTGCCTTTCAATCTACACTGAGTAACACATAGTGACAAAGTTAAAACACATTTTCACAAAGGTTTGCAAAGTCTCATTTCTAAGTTGGTGGACCTTGTGCTGTGGCAATCTAAATTGTGGTCAGGTGTATCCTGTGTGCTTTGATTATCCTTGAGATGTGTCTAGAACTTGAACTTGTTTCAAAGTGAACTGACTGGACATCATTGAGAAAGGCACATACAGAGTGTCCAACATTGCATACTGCATGTAAGGACAAAAAAACAAGCCATCAACCTGCATGATCAAATAATAGTGAGGCATGGATCAAGGCAAGGGGATCAAACCATTTTGAGTGCTCAAGGAACACAGTGGCCTCCATACTTGTGAAATGGAAGAAGTTGGGAACCACCAGGACTCCTAAGAGTTGGCCATTTGGCCAAAGTGAATAACCAGGCAAGAAGGGGCTTGATCAGGGAAGTGACAAACACCCCAATGGTCACTCGAAAAGATATGGGAGAGACCGCTGAATGAATGACCATCTTGGCAGCACTCCATCAATCAGGTGTTTATGGAACGGTGGCTACATTTACATTTACATTATTTAGCAGACGCTCTTATCCAGAGCGACTTACAACAGTGCTTAGTAGTCTACGACTGTTCTTCAGTCTTTAAGGCTAGGATTAAATCTACTGTCATTAAACAAGTTACCGCTGACCAAGTTGTACACAAAACCATGCTAGAAGAAAAGTTGTTAGTACAAAAATTTTTTTTTTTTTTTTTTTTGAGAAAAAGGGTAGAAAAAAAGTATGGGGACTTTAGTCCAAGTGCTGTTGAAAGAAGTGTGTCTTCAGACGACGTTTGAAGACAGTGAGGGTCTCCGCTGTTCGTACAGCAAGAGGAAGTTTGTTCCACCACTGAGGAGCCAACACTGCAAAGAGTCTTGATGCATGTCGTCTTCTTCTTTTAAGTAAGGGTGGTTCGAGACGAGCAGTGCTTGATGTTCTGAGAGAGCGAGAAGTGACACGCTGCTTAACCAGTGCTGATATGTAAGGTGGTGCAGTTCCAGTTTTGGCCTTAAAGGCCAGGGTTAGGGTTTTGAACCTGATGCGGGCAGCCACAGGGAGCCAGTGCAGGTTCCGCAGCAGAGGTGTAGTGTGTGAGAATTTGGGAATATTAAAAATGAGTCTTGCAGCTGCATTCTGGATCAATTGAAGTGGTCGTGTTGCCTTTAGTGAAAGTCCAGACATCAGAGAGTTGCAGTAGTCCAGCTTAGAGATGACCAAGGTCTGGACGAGAAGCTGAGTAGCCTCTGTAGTGAGAAAGGGGCGGATTCTCCTGATGTTGTAAAGAAGATATCTGCAGGACCTGGAGAGGTTGCTGATGTGTGGAGAAAAAGACAATGGCTAGATGGAAATCGCTTGAGTAAAGGGCTCTGACAGCTACAGGAAAAAAGATTCTCTGGTCTGATGAGACAAAAATTGAACTCCTTGGGCAGGCTACAAGAACTAAGTTTGCTGAAGACTGGCACTGCTCATCAGCTGCCAAATGTTGGTGGGAGCATCACACTAGGGGGGTGCAGGGAAAGGGAGACTGGTCAGAATTGAGGGGAGGATCAATGCACCCAAATACAGAGAGATCCTTGAAGAAAACCTGATCTGGAGTGCATGCAACCTCAGACTGTAGTGATTGTTCATTTCTCAGCATGACAATTACCCATGAAAGTTAGTGGATTGGCAATACTAAGTTGTAGTGTGTTGCTGGTGTGTGTCTGTCTGTCTGTTTACCCCTCTAATGGTAACTGGGACCCTGTCCAGCATTTGTTCATGCCTTGCAGTCTTTGCTGGCTGGAATAGGCTCCAGCAGTCCTGCGACCCTGTTCAGGGCAAAGTGGGTTAGAAAATGACTGACTAACTCACAATTACCCAAAACATACAGTCATGACAATGCTATAGTGCCTTCTGGATAAGTCTCTTAACCATTCTTGACCTGAAGATGGCAGTTCATGGATGTTTCCCATCCAATCTAACAAAGGTTGACAGGATCTGCCAGGAAGAATGGCACAAACTGCCCAAATCCAGGTAGAGACTAACCCAAGAAGACCTTAAGCTGGAAATACCGCTAAACAGGCTTCTACAAAGGACTCAATTACGGGTCAGTATACTTAAAAGATTTCACTTTTTAATTTTTAATAATTTTGTAGACTTTTTTTGAAAACTTCTTTTTATTTGTCATTATGACTTAGTGAGTGTAGACTCGGGATGCACAGTACACCAGAACTTAAAAAGTACTGAAAAAAAATACAAATTTTTAAAACAGTGCGATACCAGCATTTTATTTTTCGTACTGGAAGTAAACATTAGTTTTCCACCTGTTTATGTCCCACTCCCCCACTCTTTGACATACAGCAGACTGCAGTGAGGAAAGCTTCAATGTGGTGAAGATTCTAGAGAGGGAACTGGAAGTGCTTCAACATGCTGGACACTTCAATGAGGGGTTGGGAGGTCAACGCTGAAGTGCTTCAAGAGGGAACCGTTCCACGTTGACACCTATTAGTGCAGCACACCAGGGAGACAGGACCGAGGACTGGGGGTTGGGTTTGGTTTGTGGAGAGTTATGTCCTTTATATGCTTTTGGACCTCATTGCCAGTAACAAGTAGGTATCAATACCAAAGTGAACATTTTGGTAACTTGAGTAGACTGATGGGAAAAAATTGCAAGTTTATCCATTAAAAATTATATTTACAACACAATAAAGTGTGCTGAAGGTGAATGTGTCTGAACACTTTCTCCATCCACTATATATACTTAAAAGTTGCGTATTTCTAGTTAATTCAAATGGATCATCAGGATGCACCAAGTATCAGTTTCAGGCATTATTTAATTCATATGCCTTTGACTCTGTTGTTTCACTAATACAATGTCTTACTTGTGTTTTTGAGTGGATGAGTAGTAATTTTTGTCAAGCTAAATAAAGAGAAAACAGAAATTTTATTTTGTGGCAATAATGGATATAATGAGGTTATTAGAAATAAACTTGATGCATTAGGATTAAAAGTCAAAACAGAGGTAAAGAATTTAGGGGTAACTGTTGACTGTGACCTTAATTTTAAATCGCATATTAATCAGATCACTAGGACAGCATTTTTTCACTTAAGAAATATAACAAAAGTTAGACCTCTTATATCATTGAAAGATGCTGAGAAATTAGTTCACGCTTTTGTTTTCAGTCGACTAGATTACTGTAACGCACTCCTCTCAGGACTACCCAAAAAAGACATAAATCGACAGAAACTAGTGAAGAATGCAGCTGCTAGAATCCTAACTAGGAAAAGAAAATCCAAGCACATTTCTCCAGTTTTGATATCACTACACTGGTTACCTGTCTCATTCAGAATTGACTTTAAAATACTGCTTATGGTTTGCAAAGCCTTAAATAATCTGCTCCATCTTATATATCGGAATGTCTGACACCTTATATTCCAAATCGTAACCTTAGATCTTCAAATGAGTGTCTGCTTAGAATTCCAAGAGCTAAACTTAAAAGAAGTGGTGAGGTGGCCTTCTGCTGTTGTGCACCTAAAGTCTGGAATAGCCTGCCAATAGGAATTCGCCAGGCTGATACGGTGGAGCACTTTAAAAAACTGCTGAAAACACATTACTTTAACATGGCTTTCTCATAACTTCATTTTAATTTAATCCTGATGCTCTGCATATTCAATTAATTATCATTACTATTCATGGTGGCTCCAAAATCCATACTAACCCCTGCTCTCTCTTCTGTTCTTTTTCTGGTTTTCTGTGGTGGCAACCTGCACCACCACCACCTAATCAAAGCACCGTGATATCCCCACATTGATGGATTAAAGGCCAGAAGTCCACGTGACCATCATCATCAAGTCCTTCCATGAGAACCCTGAATACAATGAGGACTGATTGAGGTCATTGATGTTAGGTAGAATGCCTAGAGGGGGCTGGGTGGTCTCGTGGCTTCAGAACCCCCTGCAGATTTTATTTTTTCTCCAGTCGTCTGGAGTTTTTTTTTGTTTTTTCTGTCCTCCCTGGCCATCGGACCTTACTTTTATTCTATGTTAATTAGTGTTCTCCGATTTTAATTCTCGCTTTGTCTTTTTTCTTTCTTCATCATGTAAAGCACATTGAGCTACATTATTTGTATGAAAATGTGCTATATAAATAAATGTTGTCGTTGTTTGACAGCATGTCAGTTAACATGGGACATAATGTTTGGCATTTTATCTTTAATGTATTCTACTTTTTGGGACCAACAGCCTAACAAAGCTGATATTGCCACATGTGGGAAAACATTCAGCAAACACCTCAGAATGGGATGAGCCAACAGAAAAAAGATCAGTAGTAGCCGTATGATGTGGCAGCCAGCCGTATGATGTGTGTACCACCATGATGCCTGCTAGGTAGTCCCATGCTCCTACATATCAATAACTTTCCACTCTTTCTTTCTTTAGACCTTAATGCAGCCAATGTTCAGCTAAAACATTGCCAACTGAAACAGAGAATCTGAACTGTGCAATGACAAAAAAGCAAAAAGAATAAAAAAAAAAAAAAATCACCATCCATTGTATATTGAGGAATAGATAGATAGATAGATAGATAGATAGATAGATAGATAGATAGATAGATAGATAGATAGATAGATACTTTATTAATCCCAATGGGAAATTCACATTCAAATAAATAAAGAATAAAGAAACAGCAAACTGGCAGAGAGTTGAACCACCCACCCAGCTAGAGTTAGCGCTTCCCGAAACGTGGTTTACAGCAACCACTCTACTGGAGCGCAAATGTATTTGAAGTTAACTGCTACTAATTATTGCTTTAGGTCTTATTTTTGTTTCAGAAACAAGAAGATCTTCTGATGACGTAGCTTGGAACAACATAAGCAAGTCACATATCGTGATCATACACATTTTGTTCACAGCTCTCTCAATACAGTCCTTCACTCTAAGGTATGAAAATCTTAGCTTCAGGCAGCCCCTGTAGTTTACCATAATTCTTATTAAATTAACATCACAGCATCTTGGTTCTATTGTTTCAGCTCCATCCTTACGTTTACTTTCTCACATAAATAACCTTCTACAAGATAGGACTTGGTGATGCCATCTGTCTGTCTTACTGAGAACTGGCTATTTATTACAAAAAAAAACACAGGACTGGGAGGTATAATGAATATTGAGGTTATGTATTTCATACATTTTTACAATTTTTGGAAGAGGTATAGCGTTACTGATTTTTTTATTGCTCGAGTATTTGCATATTATCACCCTGACACGGCTGCTAATGTATAATTGGCCTGACTATTAAAACCACCTACCAAGCATGTGTATGCATTGTCATTTGAATGGCTGAAGCTCAAGTAATTTTCTTTTAACCTATAGCAGATCTGTTTTTAAGTCTTTGCTCATAACATAGAATTCACAATTTACCTTTTACACATCTGAGCTCATGTCTCTGGTGCTCCCTACATAGATTTGGCCCGTTCTTCTCATGTTTGCATGGGACTCCTCTCATAGTCCAAAGAAATGCTGGTCAGGTGAACAGGTGATCCTAAATTGGCCCTAGTGTGTGGTTGGTGTGAATTTGTGTTCTCCCTGCGATAGACTGGTGCCCTGTCCAGGGTTTGTCCCTGTCTTGCACCCTGTGCTAGCTGGGATAATCTCCAGCAGACCTCTGCAATCCTGTTCAGGACTAAGCGGGTTAGACAATGACTGACTGACTGACATATGAGCTCATTTTGAGGAAATGGAGTGTAGTGATAAGAAGTAAGACAGACTACAAAGATGGCAAACTTAGTCTACAGAAGGAGGGCACAAGTGATGATATTACCTGTAAAAAGAGCACTCATGGATCTATTGTACAGAGATGGTTCGACGAGCAACAAAACATGGTCAAACAAATGCTATGCCTAACAAAGATCGCTACCAAAGCTAACAGTACTACATACAGTGCATCCGGAAAGTGTTCACAGGGCATCACTTTTTCCACATTTTGTTATGTTACAGCCTTATTCCAAAATGGATTAAATTCATTTTTTCCTCAGAATTCTACACACAACACCCCATAATGACAACGTGAAAAAAGTTTACTTGAGGTTTTTGCAAATTTATTAAAAATAAAAAAATTGAGAAAACACATGTACATAAGTATTCACAGCCTTTGCCATGAAGCTCCAAATTGAGCTCAGGTGCATCCTGTTTCCCCTGATCATCCTTGAGATGTTTCTGCAGCTTAATTGGAGTCCACCTGTGGTAAATTCAGTTGACTGGACGTGATTTGGAAAGGCACACACCTGTATAAGGTCCCACAGTTAACAGTTCATGTCAGAGCACAAACCAAGCATGAAGTCAAAGGAATTGTCTGTAGACTTCCGAGACAGGACTGTCTCGAGGCACAAATCTGGGGAAGGTTACAGAAAAATTTCTGCTGCTTTGAAGGTCCCAATGAGCACAGTGGCATCCATCATCCGTAAGTGGAAGAAGTTCGAAACCACCAGGACCCTTCCTAGAGCTGGCCGGCCATCTAAACTGAGCGATCAGGGGAGAAGGGCCTTAGTCAGGGAGGTGACCAAGAACCCAATGGTCACTCTGTCAGAGCTCCAGAGGTCCTCTGTGGAGAGAGGAGAACCTTCCAGAAGGACAACCATCTCTGCAGCAATCCACCAATCGGGCCTGTATGGTAGAGTAGCCAGACGGAAGCCACTCCTTAGTAAAAGGCTCATGGCAGCCTGCCTGGAGTTTGCCAAAAGGCACTTGAAGGACTCTCAGACCATGAGAAAGAAAATTCTCTGGTCTGATGAGACAAAGATTGAACTCTTTGGTGTGAATGCCAGGCGTCACGTTTGGAGGAAACCTGGCACCGCTCATCACCAGGCCAATACCATCCCTACAGTGAAGCATGGTGGTGGCAGCATCATGCTGTGGGGATGTTTTTCAGCGGCAGGGACTGGGAGACTAGTCAGGATAAAGGGAAAGATGACTGCAGCAATGTACAGAGACATCCTGGATGAAAACCTGCTCCAGAGCGCTCTTGACCTCAGACTGGGGCGACGGTTCATCTTTCAGCAGGACAACGACCCTAAACACACAGCCAAGATATCAAAGGAGTGGCTTCAGGGCAACTCTGTGTATGTCCTTGAGTGGCCCAGCCAGAGCCCAGACTTGAATCTGATTGAACATCTCTGGAGAGATCTTAAAATGGCTGTGCACCGACGCTTCCCATCCAACCTGATGGAGCTTGAGAGGTGCTGCAAAGAGGAATGGGCGAAACTGCCAAGGATAGGTGTGCCAAGCTTGTGGCATCATATTCAAAAAGACTTGATGCTGGAATTGCTGCCAAAGGTGCATCGACAAAGTATTGAGCAAAGGCTGTGAATACTTATGGACATGGGATTTCTCAGTTTTTTTATTTT
Organism: Erpetoichthys calabaricus; assembly: GCF_900747795.2. Classification (NCBI taxonomy): domain Eukaryota; kingdom Metazoa; phylum Chordata; class Cladistia; order Polypteriformes; family Polypteridae; genus Erpetoichthys; species Erpetoichthys calabaricus. The sequence goes on along the minus strand of NC_041402.2, from coordinate 9,354,709 downwards.
TAATAAATTTGCAAAAACCTCAAGTAAACTTTTTTCACGTTGTCATTATGGGGTGTTGTGTGTAGAATTCTGAGGAAAAAAATGAATTTAATCCATTTTGGAATAAGGCTGTAACATAACAAAATGTGGAAAAAGTGATGCGCTGTGAATACTTTCCGGATGCACTATATCTCTTCCACCATCTCAAATGACAACATGCAATTCGGTATGAAGAGTGCATAAAACTGTGTACTGAACAGTCACCCTAGTGAGCTGCCAAACACCAATTTTTCTTAAAACCAACTACCCTGGAAACTTCCTTCTTTTAATTGCGTGCCTAACAAAAAGGCTAATTTCTGTCCACTTTGGATGTCCTATCATATAGGGAAGGATATGGTTCCATTCAGGATTTACTTAAAACTTTCAGCTGCTCCCATTTAGGGGTTGTCACAGCGGATCTTCCATCTCTATCTATCCCTGCCTTTTACATCACTTTCTGCCACACAACTTGCCATCTTTGGCCTTCCTCTTTTCCTCTGCCCTTACAGTTCCATCATCAACATTTTTTCCCGCTGTACTCCTCATCTATCCTCTGCATGTGCCAAACCATCTCAATGTGGCCTCTGTCACTTGGTCATCTAACTGTCATAACAGTGTGTCCCCTCTAATATACTCATTGTTAATCCTATCTGCCTTCGTTACTCCAAGCAAAAATTGTAGCATCTTCTGCTCCTCCACTTCCAGCTATGTCTCCTGTCTTTTCATCAGTGCCACCATCTCCAAACCATAGCTGGCCTCACTACAGTTTCATGGACCTTCCCTTTCACTCTTGCAGGTACTCTTCTACCACAAATCACTCCTGCCACTCTTCTCCATCCAGTCCACCCTGCCTTCACTCTCTTTATCACCTGTCTGCTGCACTCTCCATTGCTTTGGACTCAAGTATTTAAATTTGTCTACCTTCACCACCTCTTCTTGTTGCAGTCACACCTTCCCACCACCTTCCCTCTCATTTATGCACATTACTCTGTCTTACTCCTACTGACTCTCATTCCCCTTCTCTACCTCAGCTCATCTCAACCTGCTGTCTACTCTTACTACAGATCACAATGTCATCTGTGAACATCATAGTCCATGGAGACCCCTCTCTGACCTCATCTGTCAATCTGTTCATCACCACTGAAAACAGGAAAGGGCTCAGAGTCGACCCTTGATGTAATCCCACTCTCTCCTAAAACCAGTCTATCATTCCTACTGCACACCTCACTGCCGTCACACAGTCCTCATGCATATCTTGTGCCACCCTCACATACTTTTCTGCTACTCCCAATTTCCTCATACAGTACCATAACTTTTCTCATGCACTTTCTCAAAGTCCACAAACACGCAATACAATTAAAGCAAACACTGTATCTGTAGTACTCTTTCATGGTATGAGACTATATTGCTGCTCAAAGATCCTCACCACCTAAATATCAGTTGCCCTGCTGTCAGTTTTTCCCCCAGAAGCATTACCAAAGTTATACACCAAGGGAAGACAGAATGTTACTGAAAGACTTTTCAATGTTGCATACTTGGTGACCACCACAGATTTCTAAGAACATGTGAGCGCCTACCTGAGCGTCACTGTACTGTAGAGTTTATAGAAAAATGGAAGTTAGAAAAGTGCAAGTCTACTAACAAGCTACTTTCTGAAAGACCACACCAGCCTGCAGAAGGCTCTTAAAATGCACTTAGGGCTTGGAAAACTGACAAGTTTGCATTACCACAGATAATGGCAGTGATGTAATCAAAGCAGCAAGATTGAATACATGGATGAGGCTGCAGTGTTTTGGACACGACTGCGATAAAAAATCAAATTCTATGTCAATATACAGATACCCACAGGATACTTTTATCACAAAAAGTTTAAAACTTCCCATCATATTACTAAAAAATCAAATGTTTATGTGAGCTACAACATTTGTACTGATTTAAGACTACTAATTTGTACCTGCGAGTTTCGCCTCCAGCTTTCGAATCTTCTCATCTTTTCTGAGGAGTTGAGAAGAAAGATCCTCTCTGGAGCTGCTTCCATCAGAGGCCTTGAAACCCAACAAAGAAAATATTATTAAATTTAACTGGCAAACACCTGTTGTCATTTACAAGGGACATTCAAAAAGTTTCCTCACTTTTTTTTTTTTTTTTTTTTTTTTTAACTCTACTTATTAAGAATTTTCAAAAACAAATGACATCACTTTTCTACATAGTCACCTTCTTTTGCGATGCAATTTTCCCAGCGTCATACAAACTTTTTAATGCCCAATTAATGCACTGGTGACGCCTCATCTGGAGTACTGGGTGCAATTTTGGTCTCCAGACTACAAAAAGGACATAGCGGCACAAGAAAAAGGTCCAGAGAAGAGCGATGGCGCTGATTCAGGGCTACAGGGGATGAGTTATGAGGAAAGATGAAAAGAGCTGAGCCTTTAAAGGAGATGAAGAGGACACCTGACTGAAGTATTTAAAATTATAAAATGAATTTTGTACAGTTGATCAAGACTGTTATTTTAAAATGAGTTCATTAAGAACACAGGGACACAGTTTGAAACTTGTTAAGGGGAAATTTCACACAATCATTAGGAAGTTTTTCTTTACAGAAAGAACAATAGACACTTGGAATAAGCGACCAAGTAGTGTGGTAAACAGTAAGACTTTAGGGACTTTTGAAACTCAAATTGAATTTATTTTGGAAGAAATAAGTGGACAGAGCTGGTGAGCTTTGTTGGGCTGAATGGCCTGTTCTCGTCTAGAGTGTTCCAATTACTACTTTTCCCACCTTTACCATTTCCAACGAAAATATAAAAGTGTGGAAACTTTTTGAACATTCCTTGTACAAAAAAATGCATTTTTCACTATATAAAACAAAATGTACTTGTTTTTATTTTTAAAACCATTTTGTCAGTAAAATAGGATTCATCTTATATGTTGCCAAACTTAAACCTTTTCACTGAAAAGGTCATGCCTAGTTTGTCAAGACCCGGGGTTTTGTATTTTTCAGAAATCAATTAATATTATTTGAAAGTTTAGCTCATAAGGAAATCACTCAAAGCTTCATCCAAGCCAGTAGTAAAGAAAATGCTCATTGTTTTACAAGAGCTCAGTCAGAATATACTGGAATATACAAACAATCATTCTTCTTGACATAGTAAAACATATTTTGGCATGTGGATTATGCAACACGGGTAACAAAATATTTTTCATAGACATTTTTATATTGGAACATTGGTCTCTGTAGATGCCTGTTCAATCAGAAGTTTTGTTATCTCTGCTCTCTGGGAAAACATGAGAATAAAACATTTCCACCATCATTACAAACCAATATAGGGTTAAGTAAGACAAAAAAATATTTTTAGGTTCAGTGTTCATTTAAATATTTTTGTAACTACTTCTTCATCTTTTCCTACATCTTTGTAGGTTCCATGTGCTTGATCAACCTTCTCCAAACAGCTCGGTCCTGAACCTCATTCTCAGTCAGACTCTTCCCCATCAGATCTTCTTTTAATTTATCCACCCACCTCTGCTTTGGACTCCCTCGCCTTCTCTTCCCCTGTACTTCCATTCCCATCACTCTTTTGCCCAAATATTTCATTGTCTCTCCTCTTCACATCTCCAAACCACTTCAACCTCCTTTCCTAAGCTGTCTTAAATATCTCTACAACTTTTGTTGTACCTCTGACTGTCTCAATTTTTATTCTGTCCTTTTCTGTAACTCCAGACATCCATCTCCACATTCTCATTTCTGTCACATCCAACTTCTTCTCCTGTGTTCCCTTTACTGGCGATGTCTTGGCTCTAAGCAAAAACCTCACCTTTAGCCTTCAATCACACAACACTCCTGATGTCTTCTTCTAATTGTTCCATCCATATTACACTCTGTAGGTTATCTCTGCATCTAGCTTTCCATCTCGGGCTACCACTAATCCTAGACATTTAAACTTATTTACTTATGCTTACGGCTTTTGCCTCCTTTACTTGCTTTGGAATTCATCATGTTCTCTTGAACTGCAACAGCCAATCTGAAAAGTTTGGACACCTCTGGCTAAATGACATATTTTGTCATTTCATCTGTAAAGTAAAAAATGGAAATCTGACTTTGACAGCAAAACAAACTAAAATAATATCATTTTAATGGAAATGTTAATGTCTTCTTCTTCATCATCTTTTCCTCTTCTATGTCGGGTCGATGTGCTCAATAAACCTTCTTCAAACAGCTCGGTCCTGTACCTCCTCCCCAGTCAGAATCTTTTCCTTCAGATCTTCTTTTACTTTATCCATTCACATCTCTGCTTTGGCCTTCCTCGCTTTCTCTTCCCCTTGCACTTACATTCCCATCACTCTTTTGCCCACATATTCATTGTCTCTCTTCATCACACATCCACACCACTTCAGCCTACTTTCCTGTATTTTCTTAAATATCTCTCCCACTTTTGTTGCACCTCTGATTGTCTCATTTCTTATTGCCCTTTTTTGTAACTCCATACTTGCATCTCCACATTCTCATTTGTGCCACATCTTCTTTTCCTGCACATGCCTCAGCACCATACAACATTCCTGGTCTTGTAAACTTTACCTTTAAACTTAATTGTTTGATCGTACAATACTCCTGATACCTTCTTCAAATTGTTCCATTCACACTTCACTCTCTGCATCTAATTATCCATCTTGAGCTACCACTGATCCTAAATATTTAAACGTCTCCACTCTTTTCAGTAGCTCTCTCTGCAGTTTAACATCTGAATCCTGATCATCATTAAACCTCATATATTCTGTCTTCTTCCTATTTATCTATTTTTTTTATTCATCCAAGTTACTCTCCACATCCACTTTGCTGGTGCTACACAACAAAACATCAGCAAAAAGCAGCACCAGGGTGATTGGTCTTTAATCCCATGACTCAACACACCCATAAAAAGATCAAAGATTTTTTGTAATATTAATAGCGGTGAAAGTAGAATATAATTAATTGTATTAGTACAGCACGTTTTAAATTAACATTTTACAATAGAATGTTATTAAAAGAACAAGCCGAAAAAATGGGCTTGTGGTGGCTCTGTAGCTTTTATAGATAGCCCAGACCAACTCAAGTAATGTCAAAATCGCATCGATTGACATTCTACTGTAAGTTGGTTGTGAAGAGTTTATGGTCGATTGTTGTTTATATCTTAAACATAACCTTTTTTCTTTTAAAGACAGACCCAATGGTCAGATAAAAATTGATGTTCAAGTCCACCTTTACGAGTGAAAGCAGCTGACGTGACATTAGGTTTGAGGAAACAAAAGTGATTCTGCTGGTGATTCAATAACTTGTATTGGGTACTTTTTTGCCATTAAGAGCAGTTACTGGTTACAGAAGAAAAAGTTGAAATAACCTACACAAATTAATCAGTGTCACACACGTGCTCTTGGGAGGCTGCTCAAAGGACCAAGTGAAGGTAATTCAACGCCAGGCCAGGGGGTGGTCAGGGTGCACTAATTTTCTCTTTGTTAACCCTGCTGATGAAACGCAGGAAATTCTGCCAGATTCCAGTTCCGGCCACGTCACTTCTGGTTCCGGTCATGAAGACGCCACTTCCAGTTCCGGTCATGAAGATGTCATTTCCTGTCAGATACCTTAAAACCCAGACCACTTCCTGCTTTCAGTTAGTCAATGCTGGACTCAATAAAGTGCACAACTTTTTGCAACTTATTTTGCCTTTTGCAGCCAGGGCTCAAGTATATGGGTAAATGCCTCCAACCTTTTTCTGTATGTCGAGGCTATTTATTTCACATCGGTAATTAAAGCCATATATAACAATTTTCTATTTTAAGACAGACGGTTCTGAAAATTTGCCAATATTTGGTAAAAGAGTTTCTGACATCAAAAAAAAAAAACCAAACTGTGTGCGTGTGTGCTCTATTCGAGATATCTCAACGAAAACTGAACCTTCCAAACAAAGTTCCTCAAGGAATAAGTCCACTGCACATCTGAGGAACTAGTCCATCCGTCTGTCTGAATATAACATAACATTTACGGTTCAGGTTGGAAAAAGTCTGTGAACCTCTATCGGATGTCTCCGAGCACCACAAGGAACAGTCCTGTCTCCTGTTCTCTTCACTCTGTACACCTCCAACTATAAATAGAACAGCAGGTCATGTCTCCTACAGAAATTCTCAGAGGATTCTGCACTTATGGGGTGTATCGATAGCGGGGATGAGGCAGGGGACAGGAGACTGCTCTTGTAATTATATAAGAAAGGGCAGAGCATACTCTTTTTCCTTAGGGTAAACTGTGTTCCTTTATTGTGGGTGATGACATCCTTGACATCGTGTACAACTTTGTGATGGCCAGCACGGTGGGTTGGACTGGTAACATCACATTAAGAGAGGCCCACCGGATCAACAAACTAATTAAAAGGGCAGGCTCACTTAACCCTGTACTTCCTGTTTCCCATCCAATTTTGCACCGATTTACACAACACACCCTGAACTCCCACTTCTTTCAGTTTGATGGCCAACATGTCACGTGCCACCTTCTCAAAATGTTTTTTAAAAAGCCAAGATAAATAATATTGTATGCTCCGGTCTATTTGCATGCTTTTGTTGCCTCCTCATTGAATTCCAGCATATTCGTAAAACATGACCTCCCTCTTCTGAAACCATGCTGACTGTTCAGTAAAACTTTTGCTCTTGCCATGTGTTGCTCAATACTTCAATTAATCATGGACAGAATGTTTTGCATTGGATTTTCTGTAGACATGAAACTGCTACCCTTGTCTTTTTATTCTCATAAACAAGAGAAGGTGTCTACTGTAGTGTGGCATATACAGGACTTACAGTTAGGTCCATAAATATTTGGACAGAGACAACTTTTTTCTAATTTTGGTTCTGTACATTACCACAATGAATTTGAAATGAAACAACTCAGATGCAGTTGAAGTGCAGACTTTCAGCTTTAATTCAGTAGGGTGAACAAAACGATTGCATAAAAATGTGAGACAACTAAAGCATTTTTTGAACACAATCCCTTCATTTCAGGGGCTCAAAAGTAATTGGACAATTGACTCAAAGGCTATTTCATGGGCAGGTGTGGGCAAGTCCGTCGTTATGTCATTATCAATTAAGCAGATAAAAGGCCTGGAGTTGATTTGAGGTGTGGTGCTTACATGTGGAAGATTTTGCTGTGAACAGACAACATGCGGCCAAAGGAGCTCTTCATGCAGGTGAAAGAAGCCATCCTTAAGCTGCGAAAACAGAAAAAACCCATCCGAGAAATTGCTACAATATTACGAGTGGCAAAATCTACAGTTTGGTACATCCTGAGAAAGAAAGCAAGCACTGGTGAACTCAACAACACAAAAAGACCTGGACGTCCACAGAAGACAACAGTGGTGGATGATCGCAGAATCATTTCCCTGGTGAAGAGAAACCCCTTCACAACAGCCAACCAAGTGAACAACACTCTCCAGGGGGTAGGCGTATCGATATCCAAGTCTACCATAAAGAGAACACTGCATGAAAGTAAATACAGAGGGTGCACTGCAAGGTGCAAGCCACTCATAAGCCTCAAGAGTAGAAAGGCTAGATTGGACTTTGCTAAAGAACATCTAAAAAAGCCAGCACAGTTCTGGAAAAATATTCTTTGGACAGATGAAACCAAGATCAACCTCTACCAGAATGATGGCAAGAAAAAAGTATGGAGAAGGCGTGGAACAGCTCATTATCCAAAGCATACCACATCATCTGTAAAACTCAGTGGAGGCAGTGTGATGGCTTGGGCATGCATGGCTGCCAGTGGCACTGGGACACTCGTGTTTATTGATGATGTGACACAGGACAGAAGCAGCCGAATGAATTCTGAGGTGTTCAGAGACATACTGTCTGCTCAAATCCAGCTAAATGCAGTCCAATTGATTCATGATACAGATGGACAATGACCCAAAACATACAGCCAAAGCAACCCAGGAGTTTATTAAAGCAAAGAAGTGGAAAATTCTTGAATGACTAAGGCAGTCACCTGATCTTAACCCAACTGAGCAGGCATTTCACTTGTTGAAGACTAAACTTCAGACAGAAAGGCCCACAAACAAACAGCAACTGAAAGCCGCTGCAGTAAAGGCCTGGCAGAGCATTAAAAAGGAGGAAACCAGCAACTGGTGATGTCCAGGAGTTCAAGACTTCAGGCTGTCATTGCCAGCAAAGGGTTTTCAACCAAGTATTAGAAATGAACATTTTATTTCCAGTTATTTAATTTCTCCAATTACTTTTGAGCCCCTGAAATGAAGGGATTGTGTTAATAAATACTTTAGTTGCCTCACATTTTTATGCAATCGTTTTGTTCACCCCTCTGAATTAAAGCTGAAAGTCTGCACTTCAACTGCATCTGAGTTGTTTCATTTAAAATTCATTGTGGTAATGTACAGAACCAAAATTAGAAAAATGTTGTGTCTGTCCAAATATTTATGGACCTAACTGTAAATGAAATACAAATGTATTTTGATCTACAAGTACCAAAATGAATAATAAAAAAGAATAACATTAAAAAATAAACTTGTTATTGGTATGCCAACAAAATATATCACACTTCTATAGTGCATTAATACCCCATACCTTTAGAAAACCAGTACATTAGAATTCCTATTTACATGCATTGTATCCATCATAAAAAAATAATTCATTCTTTTAAGATGACAAAAAGATAACAATATTATTACATAATCTTTAGTGAGGACCCAATATATTATTAAAAACCTACAGGAGACTGACACCTGATCGATGACAACTCCCACTGCTCAACCACCAAACATCTGGATGTTGCAGATCACATGAAATTTTAAAATGACTGAGAGTACAATAAATGATTTACACCTCATCTGTCTTTCGGCACTGGTTATATTGCACTTAGAGCCGGCAATCAGGTTTCATTCATTATTAAAAACGCATTCATCACACGGATACTTTGATGGTTAGCACAGCATTCTCTCTTGGAAAAATGCTGAAGGCTGGAGTTATTAAAGACAAAAACAAAAACAAGGCAGGCGAGAGTGAGCTTATTACTCAAAAAAAACGAACATTGCATAATCATGATTTAACTTGGGTCCGGGTGATTTAAAAGAAATCAAAAAGATCAGAAAGTGATACCCAAGTCCTTACACTATAAATATTTTAGAGACCTCACAACCAGAATAATCTGTTAAATAACATATCAGCAGTACTAAACTCACTTACAGTTGTGCAGGTACAATATTTTTAAAACATCAGCTATGTTTTGACCAGTAAACAACAAGGTGACAAGCTCATTTACCACAGCGGGCTCATTGTGTAACCTCGGGAGTGGCAGATGGAAACAATATAGTATGCATTGTGTGTAAAATTATACAGTGCCCGCTATAATGTTTAGGGCAAAGACACATTTTTCCTTTGATTTCCCTCTCTGCTTCACAGTTTAAAATTACAAATTAAACAATTCAGATTTGTGATCAAAGTGCACATTACAGATTTTCATTTAAGGGGATCTGCTTACATTGTGGTTACGCAACACTTTCTACATGGTCCCAACATTTCAGAGCACTATAATATTTGAGACACAGCAATGGCAGGTCTATTAAAGCCGTCATGTTTAGGACTTTAGGCAACCCCCCCAAGGAAGACACGTGGCCCAGTCCCATCCTCTGGTATTGACCCTCTATCTGCCGCAGCCAGGTGTTACGTGGACGTCCCTTGATCTGGTCCAGCCGCTCGAGTCCTCAGCAATGAGGGTCCTGTAAGCTGGATCACCCTTGGGGAATTGCGTCATAGGTCATGTGCCTCATTTGGGACTCCATGAGCAACACAAAGTCAAACCAGTGGTACCCAAGGATTCTCCGACACAGTACCAATACACATGACCATATACAATTCAGACTTGTGATTAAAGTGCACATTGCAGACTTTCATTTAAGGGATTTGCATACATTTTGATCACAAAATTTTTTCTAAAACGTCCCCCCATTTCAGGGCATCATAACTCTTGGACACAGCAATGGCAAGTCTATTAATGCCATCATATTTAGGACTTTGTCTCATGTCCCTCACATACAATGACTGCTTGAAATTTGTGATTCACAGACATCACCAGGTGCAGAGGATCTTCTCTGGTGATGCTCTGCCAAATATCTCTAAAGCAGCCATCTTCAGCTCCTGCTTGTCCCCTCAAGTTTTCTGTTCAGAATATGGAAGGGCTTCTCAATTAGATATAAATCAGGTGGCTGGCTTGGCCATTCAAGAGTTTTCCATTGTTTTAGCTTTGTGTTGTTTGTATTATTATTGTGTTGTAGGATGAAACTCCATCCAATGAGTTTGGAGGTATCTACTGGAACTTGAGCAGATCAGATGTTTCTATACACCTCAGAATTCACTGTGCCACTGCTGTTAGCAGTTCTACTAGGGGGCTCCGCCCCCTGCTCGCTTCGCTCGCCAACCCCTGGCGTTGGGGCATGACAAAGAGTGAGATGTATGAATTAGATATAGAATAGTGTGCAGGTTTGGATGATGCCTATATAAATACAAAATAGAGTGTTTGGCATATATTAATGTTTTATTGGAATATTTCTCTGTATACAAAATTAGTAGTAAAGATGGTGTCTTGTCTTTGAATGAGTCTTCCTTGGCATGGATCATTTTTAAGTTTAACTTTAATGTGAGATGAACGTCGAACACATGAGAAGGCAACATAAAGTTGTCCATGTCCAAAAACGGGTTCAGAGAGGTAGATGCCAACTTTGTCCATGGTTTGTCCTTGTGATTTGTTGATGGTCATGGCAAATGCAGCTTTAATGGGGAACTGTCGGTGTTTCAATGTAAAAGGTAATTCTAGGTCAGAACTTGTAAGGTCAATTCCAAGAATGAGAACAGTATTGTTAGCATGTGAATCTGAAAGAACTGTTGCTTGAATAACATTGTGTGTCATGGTGTTGACGACTAAACGTGTGCCATTGCATAAACCCTGTTTAGTGTTAAGGTTTCTTAATAGCATGATTATTGTTCCGTTTTTAAGGGTAAGGTTGTGTTGTGGTTATCCGGCCGGGTTAATAGTGTTTAAATATTCTAAGGGGAAATTCAGATGTTCATTGTCGTCATCAGAGTCAACTTTGTCAGAGCTTAGAAAGAGCCGTGTCTCTCCAGGAAGTAATGAAATGACCTGGTTATTAATGTGATTAACATTAATATTTTTTGGACATAATATAGTGCGTTGTGTTAACCACATATGCGAAAGCAGTATGGGCCATTGCCTTTTGGTGGCCTGATATTTACTCCGGTAGATGCAAAAGCAAATGAACTATTGTAGGATCTAATGCAGTTCCTAAAGTTTTTACTTTCAGGCACATCGTTAGTTAGAAGCTTCTGTAGATATTCAGGATATGAATGTAAAGGAGTCAGTCTAATCTGCCCCTTTTGAGAACAACGTGTAAATTCATTATTTGTATTGCCAGTTGTTTCTTCTGGGAAGTTAAGTGAATGACAATGATTGCAAATGACATTCATTAATCCCAATGAATTTTCCTCAATAGTGGACTCATTATTGAAGGCGTTGTCAGCCAACTGGCGTAAGCGTTTAGCAGGTGTCTGGCGTTGATGTCCGCGACGGGCATGTTTTGCTTGTGGCGTTTGAGTGCCACGTTGTTGCATGTCCATTATTTGTGACGCGCTATTTTTGATTTTTAATTGATTCGCCTCCGCTTTGCGCAAAGTCCGTTTCACTCTACGTCGTGCATTGTTTGTATTGAGCCTTGTCCGTTTTTGTATGTCGGTCAGTTGAGCTTTCTGCTTTTTGAGTCCTGCTTGCTTGTTTTCTGGCCGGTCATATGCGCGTTGCTTTGCTCCCTTTTTTGTATGTCTGAGACGCAAGCTCTTTCTTTTGAAATCGTGCTTGTTTCGATGCAGCACTTTGAGACACGCGCTGTATGCATCTACGTTCAATGTGTCTGTTCATTTGGGCACGTCTCTGTAACGGGGTTACTTGAGCTTTGCGTTTTTTGATCCGAGACATTTTTTCTCCCGGAGTTTCCGAAGCACGTTGTATGCGCCGCTGTGTATTTTGTTGTTTCATTCGTGTTCGTGTGTTTGGTCCCGTTATCCGATCCGAATTGTTTTGTACCCGTGACCGTGTATGCATGACTTGTTTGTTCCTCAGCGTGCGAAATATGGATAAGTAATAAGGAGGATCGCACTCACTGTTAATATGGAGCCTTTTCTCCAGTTGAACGGTTAATAGTGCTTTATTTTAATGAGATCCACCTATGCTGCCTAGTGTGAAGGTTTTGAGATGACGTATGTTTAATATGGACGTTTCCTTTAGATATGTGGCTTTGGGTGTCACTTCTTATTGATTTGGGGGGGGGGGGGGGGGGTGGGTGAGGATTGTTGTTGCGTGAGCGTCTTCTTTCGTTTTGTGTTCCAGGGGCTTGTTGAATCCCCCTCTTTGTGTGTGTCCCGTCCGTTGCTTGTAGGGTGTGTGGGGTGGTTTTGTGTTCTTTTTTTTTGTGTTCCAGGGACTTGTTAAATCCCCGTCTTGGTGTGTATCCCGTCCGGTGCCTGTAGGGGGGGAGCCTTGCTGTTGTGCGCGAGCGTCTTTTTTTTGTGTGCTAGTTTCGTGTGCAATGGGTTTCGTGCGGTGCCTGCCTTTGACTACTTTTTTCTTTGCCTTTTCCTTTTGGCGTCTCATTTCTTTGTCCTCTTTTTTCTTTGCTCACTGGTTTTTTCTGTGGTCTTGTCCGCCTCTCGCGGCTCTTTCTTGCGCCTGCGCAGTACCTCTTTTTGCAGCTACAGCCCATGGCCGGATGTGCCTGCGTCCATCATCCGGTTTAGCATTCTCGGTTAGTAATATGGATCATCCATGAAGAGAAGTGTGCCAGTAAAGACCTGCGGCAGCCATACATGCCCAAGCCATAACACCCCCAGCACCACCATGTTTAACAGATGAGGTGGTCTGCTTTGCAGTTCTTTTTCGCCTCCACACTTTGCTCTTGCCATCACTCTGATGAGGTTCATCTTTGTCTCGTTTGTCCACAAGACCTTTTCCCAGAATTCTGCAGGCTCTTTGAAGTCCTTTTTCATATACTGTAATCTGGCCATCCTGTTTTTGTGGTCTGCATCTTGCAGTGTGACCTCTATATTTCTGTTTGTGAAGTCTTCAGCTGATCGTCGTTTCTGACACACACACACATTGCCCCACAGCATTGTTGGTCTGGCCGAGATTGCTTGTGTTCATGTGAGAAGTGACAAGCAAACAGCGGCAGAAAAAACGACATCTGGCAAGAAAGAGAAACAAATGCGCAAAGCAAAATACTCTGTGAATGTTGTTTTGTGTATTATTACGGAATTGGACCCTGACTTGTCAAGATCAAAAAAGAAAGTGAGGTACCGGCATCAGCTGATTGCTCCCCAGCTGATCATGATGCTGAATACGTTCGTGTAGCTGATGCGCCTACAACAATGTTCGCCTGGGAGGACTGCCACTTACAATGACAAGAGGTAGAAACCAGCGTTCGCCTTCAATGACTGCCGCCACTGTGTGAAGACAGTCTGGCAGGCAGCCCTCCACTGCCACCCTGTGCAGCAGTTGCCACCAGAAACAACAAACAGGTGGCACATTTGGGCAGCCACAGCACCAGCAACAGACATTTTATGTTGATTTATGTGTGAAACCATTGCTTTGCGTGCTTTTTAATAAACTGAGGTTTTTGGAAAAATATTAATCCTTGAGAGAAATGGAAAAAAAATAATCGGCCATAAAAGAGTTAATCCCCGAGGGGAAAGTGTCTTCTTACATGACCTTTTGGGGGGGGGGGGGGGTTGGGGGGTCAGAGTGCAGGGTCAGCCATTGTACAAAATGGCCCTGGAGCAATTTTCAGGTTAAGGGCTTCACTCAAGGGCCCGACGGAGTAGGATCCTTTTGGCAGTAGCAAGACTTGAATCGGCAAACCTTCCAGATACCAACACAGATCCTTAACCACAGAGCCAGAACTCCAACTAAACTTATTGTGCAACCCAAAAATGAACATGGCGAGTTACACTCACACCCATGGTAATACAACATACAAGTCACATTGCCCCACTGGAGAATGAAGATAAACCTCACATACGCTCACAAAGTGGAAAGAACATGATATAAAACGCAATTAAAGGAAAAATCCTGCAAAATAAAATCACGTAAATCTCACTGATCACATCACCATAATCAAAAATCAATTTGAGTAATATGAAGAACGAACAAGTAATACATACAAAGTCATCTCCAGAGTCGGCTCCTGCTGAAGTGATGGACTCTCTGCTAACAGATCGGGGAATACGCCCCGCCGGACCTCCAAGGCGAGGAGCGGTGGCTGCTTCCTCTGCAATTTTCTTCTTTAACTTGGTGAACATCTTCGGCAGCTGTTCCTTCTGTCAGCCGGGTCACCTTGGATTTAGAGTTAAGCCTTCTCCGCGTTGCAGCAGTTTCCGGTTTCATGAAATCATTCAAAAAAGGGAGGTGGTCACTCACGAGGCACACAATCATGGTGTCTTGCTCTGTAACCAAGAGAGTCGTTTTAGTTGAGCACACATATTAGACATGAGTGGTCAATGCTTACCTTTGGCAGACCCCCTCAGAACTCTGTGGCGCATACAATGCCTTCAGACCCCTTCGCTATTTACACATTTTGCTATGTTGCAGCCTTATGCTAAAACCATTTACATGAATCTAACATTTAATGACCTGGAATAACAAAACGAAAACAGGATTGTAGAAATTTCTAGAAATGTATCAAAAATAAAAAATACTAAAATTTCACATTGTATTCAGACCCTTCTCCTTAGGCCTCTGGACACATTTGGCAGAAATTCCAGCCTGGAGTCTTCTTGAAACTGAATCTACAAGGTTTGCACACCTGGATTTTGGAATTTTTCTGCCACTTTTCTCAGCAAATCCTCTCAAACTCTGTCAGGTTGCGTGGAGACCATCAGTAGACAACTGCTGTCAGGGGTCTCAAGAGATGTTTGAATAGGTTCAAGTCTGAGATCTGGCTTTGCCACTTAAGAGCATTCCCAGAGATGTCCCTAAGCCTAACATTACTGTGTTGTCTTTGCTTTGTCCTGTTGGGTGATGAACCTGCAGCCAGATTGCTCTGAAGGAGTTTTTCATTCAAGATACAGTGGAACCTCGGTTTGCGAGTAACTTGGTTTACGAGTGTTTTGCAAGACGAGCTAAAATTTGTAATAAATTTTGACTTGATAAACGAGCGAGGTCTTGCAATACGAGTAGTATGTATACGCTTTGTCTGCGGAGTGTCACGTGATCACAACTGAGCTGATGGTTCTTCTCTCTCTCTCTCTCGCTGCGGGATTGTGGGCAATCGTCTCCTATTTTCTGTCTGAGTCGGTGTGCCTCAGTCATATAGTCAACATCCGTACGAGTGTATACTGTTTACTACAGCATTGTGTGCGTGTGTGTGCTGTGACGTGTGAGTCCCCGTCTTGCACCCCAAAACATGAAACTGAGTCTCAGTACTTTAGCAACACCATCTTTATTCAGCTTGAAACAGCAACAACGCAGTTATTTATTGAAGCGGGATCTGCCACTCTCCTATACACAGACACTGCGCATTTATAATGTTCCTTGTATCACCCATCGACGGCAGGCGCTTATAGCATGTCCGCGATCTTTTCAGATTCACTTTTACAGCGAACTGCTACAGCGCTGGGAGACTGAGATTGCTTTGGGACGCTCTTCCGCGTGTCATCCCGTTGGGTGGAATCCCACAAGAGTTTAGAAACTCACTCACACCAGCCATGATTCTTTTCGAAGGTAAAGTGCAGGTTAATTTGTTTTATGTATTTTTACTTTATATTTTGTATTAATCATTTTTATATGAATAGTTTTGGGTTGTGGGACGAATCATCTGAGATTCCATTATTTCTTATGAGGAAATTCACTTTGATATACCAGTGCTTTGGACTGCAAGCATGTTTCTGGAATGAATTATGCTCGCAAACCGAGGTTCCACTGTACTTCTGTACTTTGCTCTGTTCAACTTTCCATCAACACTGACTAGTCTCCCAGTCACCCAGACTGGAACCTCAATGTTTCACCATTGAAATGATATAGCACAGCTGATGAGCAACTGTACCCAGGTTTCTCTAGAGGTGAGGATAAGAACTGAGGCCAAACAGTTCAATCTTGGTTTCATCATATTAGAAAATCTTGTTTTTCATTTTGTAGATTGACCAAAAACACGTATAACGTAGCCATTCACCTACAGATGCAGAAATGGGAGGTGTCCCCCACACTAGACATTTACTTGCAGCTTACATTTACACACAGAGAACAGCACTGGCAAACACGAAAAACTGGACTGACAAGGAGAAGGAATTGTTATTGAGAATAATGCATGAGTATAAGGTGAGCGAAGAGGCTGAGAAAATGTAATGAGCAGGAACCAATCAGGGATGGACTACATAATAGG
Organism: Erpetoichthys calabaricus; assembly: GCF_900747795.2. Taxonomy (NCBI): domain Eukaryota; kingdom Metazoa; phylum Chordata; class Cladistia; order Polypteriformes; family Polypteridae; genus Erpetoichthys; species Erpetoichthys calabaricus. Next base: position 9,338,231 of record NC_041402.2, on the reverse strand, counting down.
CACGAACCAATCAGAGTGCAACTGGAGTCTGCATTATCAAACCATTCTGTTTCTACCTATCCATGGAAAATATACCACTCTGGTGCGTGTTTTCAAAAGTTTCTGTTTTCAGGGGTTAAAAAAGCAGGGTTGAGTGGACAAAAGGCAAAAAACAGAGAGTAATAGGTACATTTTAAAATAAAAACACAGTAGTGTCTCAAGTGACCCTGAGTAAGTAACCAAACTCCACACTTGTGACTGTTAAGCTGCCTTGGATAAAACTGTAAACGAAAGAAATGTAAACTGTTAAGTGAAGGAAAAACAAATAATTCAAAAGAGTAATTGGGACATACTCACACCCTGCAAATACCTGTTAAAACAAGAAAATCACAATTACCATATATCCTCGCGTTTAAGTTCTCCCACGGATAAGTCGGGGCTTGATTTTACCGTATCATTTCTGGTATTTTATAATGTCGGTCGTATAAGTCAAATGCGGAAAACTCACGCTATTGGTCCAAGAGACTATGATATGCTAATGTCCACCTGAGAGAGTCACCATGGAGCACACAGCCTTTTTTTCTATGTCTTACATGACCACACGGTGATACTCAAACTATGCCAAAGAGACGTTTGCACCGATTTGTGTTTTTTTGTATCTCACACCCTCATACACCTTTATCGTAACAGCATCCCTTATCAACGATGGAGCGTTCAATCAGAAGAAAATATGAAGCTGGTTTTAAATTGAAAGTCGTTGAAGTGGCGAAAGAAATTGGTAACTGCGCTGCTGCAACAAAATTCGTCTGAGAAACTGATGTGAGATTGAAGGAGGCAAGAAGATTTACAAAAAAAAAAAAAAGTAAGGGTCACATTTTTGAACGGGCATATATAAGTCGGGGTCTGATTTTATGATCGATTTTTAACTTATACGCAAGTATATATGGTAAATAAACCTAGCAATTTAAGAACTACCTTCTACTCAAGCCTGTCCTGGCTATGACGTTAAACTGTAAGCGGTCCTCCAACCTAAAAGGAAATCATTGGGTTTGGTGGCAGGACTGGCACTCTAGCCACTGTAAGAAAACTTCTGGCAGCTCTGAGACGACAGACAGGACCCCTTTCTGCTCTCCGCGGGAGCAGCTCTGCGGCAGCTGCCCATAGGAATAAATATATATATATATATCTATTTATATATATTAGATGTACTCAGGGCAAGATTCAAACTGTAAGCAATGCCACCAAGCATCCATATTACTGGTCACATGTATTTGGGAATGTTGTATACTCGGATCATTTTGGGCAAAACAGTTCATGAATTTCTTGGATAGCCTTGGATTAAAAATGGCTCCGGATTCTGCTGACCTGGAGGAATCCCAATGTACCTTGTATAACACAGTGGAAAGTGATGCTCTATTCATCCATACACTTTATTAACCTGCTTCACCAGAGCAGGATCATGGGGTGGCTGGAGCCTATCCCAGCAATCATCAGGCACAAGGCAGGAACAATCAGTGGACAGATGCCAGTGTGAATGAAAGAACACACACAAACACACACACACACACACACAGAGCTGCACATATCTTTGATTGTGTTATCATTTCTTATTCTGTTTTATTATTAACTCAAATTGGAAAATTATAATTTTCTTTATGAGGATCTGTTCAGAAGTTTTTCCAAATTTCACAAGAAGTCATTATTGTAATTGTACAATACAATACAATTTATTTTTGTATAGCCCAAAATCACACAAGGAGTATCGCAATGGGGTTTTAAAGGCCCTGTTTTTTGACAGCCCCCAGCCATAAAACTCTAATAAGACAAGGAAAAACTCCTTGTGAGACCCCTTTCCAGGTAGGTCGGGCATACAGTGAGTGTCAATAAAAAAAAAAAAAAGGGCGTCAATACAAAACAAACAGAACACAAGTCATCCTCAATACAATATAAAAGTGCAATAGAAATATTACAAGTACAGAACTCAACAGTAGCTGATATCCCATAATAGGATCTGGAGACCTCGGCCATCAAGCTGCCTCCCGCTATTGGCCATTCCACAGCTGAGTGAGCTGAAAGGACCCAGTTACATGACGATTCCTGCGATCCTCTATCAGAATATTAAATTGTAAAGCTAGCACACCAGGTCTGTGCAGAACTTATCATTTTATCCGCTGTTATTTTTCTTTAAATGGAGCTCACTTATTGCCCAACTGTCCAAGTTTGGTATTGGTTGAGTGCTGAATTTCTGTTTAGTGGATTGTGTTTGGATTTGTTTTGACTGGACCCGTTGTGTTATTGTGCTTGGTTCTTTAAATAAAATCAAAAACTTAGATAAAGGGGCATCTGCTATAAGATATGTTCCAGTATGAAACTCTTTATCCTCCTCTCAAAAATATGTGGTTTATCACAAAACACAAGTACATAAATTATGTGAGTGTCTCAAAGACCATCAGAAACCATGGGTGACATTTGAGGTATGCGCACTGTTAAAAGCCCACAATGCTGCTGCCTTTAGATTGGGTGACAAGGTAGCCCGGAGGACATTGAAGGCAAACCTATCATGGGGCATCAAATCGGCTAAGCGCGAGTACGACAAGAAAATCCACAGCCACTTTCAGGACACCAGAGACACACACAGTGCATGTGGCAGGGAATCCAAGACATCACAGACTATAAGACCACACTACCTGTGCAGAGCAGGTGCCTCCCCCTCCTGGGGCCTCATGTATAACGCCGTGCGTAGAACTCACACTATAACATGGCGTAAGCACAAAAGCGGGATTGTGCGTACGCACAGAAAAATCTAGATGTAGGAATCTGTGCGCACGCATACTTTCACGTTCTTCTACTACATAAATCCCGATTTTGCGTGAAAAGTAACGCACGTGCACGTGCCTTCTGTCCCGCCCCAACTCCTCCCAGAATTACGCCTCTTTGAATATGCAAATCAATATAAATAGCCTTCTGTGAAAAGACAATGGGAAAAGCACGGGAGAAAATATAAGAATTTCAGCGAATACCAAGTGGAGGCAAAGGAAAAACGTACTATTTGTTGGTTTAAACAGTGGTATAATCAACAAAAGGAAGCTGATCGAGTGACAGAGTGTCGGAGAAACTCGAAGGCTCAACTTCACAAAGTCGCACAGTACCCGAAATAAAAAAGAAATCACATATCAAAGTCGCCGTGAAAAAGCGACTCGTAGCCCACCATCTGAGTGTCATATGAAAGCTTATTAGGGTACAGACAAAACAAATAGGCACACAGTGGGGAAAAAAGCACGAAATGTCAACTTTAATCTCGAAATTTCCACTTTAACCACGTAGTTTATTTTACCATTAAAGTAGAACATCATAAACTTCATCTTAAAATCGTTTAATTTACTAGTTTCTCAAATCCCATTGTAACTAAAGTGGCATGTTAAATGCTTTGTTCTGTATTTGATATTCAATGTGCTCTGTGTGTGTGAATCACTACCTGCTTTTTAAACGAGCTTTCTCTTTCTCCGACAGGACACATAATCCATTACATTCGTGATATTACAGCTCTCTGAATAATTAAAATACTGAGATGTATACGTGATATCTTTTTCATGATGATAGGAATGAAAGCATGTTATTAAACATGGGAACACGGTGGCGCAGTGCTTGTTCATGTCTCACGCAAGAGGCTTGCTGCGCCATGTGCGACCTTCAATGAAATAATTTATCACAGAAGTACTGTCTCTTTCAAACGTACTAACCTCCAATTCCTGTCCTTACTTTTCTTTCTCCAAAAACTCAATCGCCACACAATAAGCTATGTAATAGACGTGAAGCCATCTGTAAGCTTAGAACTTCGATTCTTCAAAACTTTTAAGGAACATTGAAATATCTTAGTAGTACATGTTTAATTATTATATCCGTCTATCTTTCCAGTGTCGCGTCAGCACCAGCAAGAATACAGCGCAAGGCAGGAACAATTACTGAACTAGCTAGCGCTGCGGCACCGTGTCCTCACATGTTTAATTATTAACAATACAGATTATTTAAATGAAGTTAAAGTTTTATCTGTATAATATAATCAACATGTTTTGCTGCATTTCGTTTTAGAAATGAATACCGTCATCACATGTAAATACGCGCTTTATAAAGTGGTGCAGGTTGTGCAATATTATAACTGTAGTGTAAGTTTACAGTGGGGTAATTGTACATATAAGTACAAACAGTTCTACAAGGAGCACTTGATGGACTGATTTAGTGTGTTTGGAGTTCTTGGGATTAAACTGTTTCTAAACCGCGAAGTCCGTACAGGGACTAAAGCGTTTGCTGTGGCTCAGGCAGCATTTGCTTCATGCTGTGTACCGATAATTCTCTTTCCAATCAGCTGCTGCTGTGATTTCCCACTCAGATACAGTGATATAAATACTCCGAGTGGTGCAGTGAGAGTAATGTGGAAAAAGATGATCTGCTGTAGCAACCCTTAACGGGATCAGCTAAAAGAACATGCAGTGAGAGTTACAACGCTAAAGCAGTTATGGTATTTGGAATACTATGGCTATTCCCTGGACCATTATATTGCTACAGGTTAATTACAATCAGATGCATTACACTAATAAACAATATGCAGTTAATTTCAGTGTATTTATAAAGCCGCGCCAGGAATGTGGATTTAAGAAAGAAAGGGCGATCACACAGGAACAGTAGCACTGCTTTGACGCTGGGTGCCGCCAGTCTGCAAAACCGGGCGGATAAATTGCGTACGCCAAGGAATGAGTTACCGTGGAAATGTGCGTGGCTTTACGCCAAGTTTAGGTTTTATGCATCGCGATTTGAGCGTGGAAAGGTTCGTACGCAACATTTCTGTGCGTACGCACCGTTTATACATGAGGCCCCTGGTGTTTTAGATAACTTCTCTAAGTGGTTTGAAGCCCTGAACGACATACCGGAGAGGAAGTCCATCTCTCTTAGGAAAAGGTACCAAGTTTGTTTTCTGCTGACGTAACAAGAACTTTGTTGAATGTAAAATCCACATAAAACCTGCTGGATCACACAAAAATAGGGAACGTGTAAACCAGCTGATGAAGGTCTTTACCACATTTCCCTGATGCAGGCACTTCAAAACCACCACAACCATCATCATACCTGTGACAATGAAGTCCTCTATCTCTTGCCTCAATGACTATCGCCCTATAGCACTCACACCTAACATCATGAAGTGCTTCGAAAGACTAGTCCTGGGCCACTGGAAAGCCAGACTTCCCAAATCACCTGAAGTGCTCCACTAAAAGATGCCATATTGACTACTCTTCATCTGGCCCTGTCCCATCTAGACAAAAGAGACACTTAGGCTCTTTCAACTGCATAATGCTTCAGACGCTCAAAGGGAAGTTGGGTCTGCTACGCTACAACACTACTCTATGCAACCCAATCCTTGACGTCCGATAAGAGAGACCCCCCAACCCCAGACAGTCCACATCAGAAACTCCGTCTCCAGTATCATTATGCTAAGTGCTGAGCATTGGTAAACCATTCTCCCCCGACCAAAGTCAGTGAACTCAGCCCACTTCTGTTTGTTTGGACAACTGCACGGCTCCGTACGGCTCTAACACCATCACTAAGTTTGCAGATGACACAACGGTGATGGGTCTCATAAGCACTGGAGAAGAGGCAGAGGTACAATGATTGGCAGACTGGTGAACGTGCAACAAGCGGTCTCTTAATTTGGATAAAACGAAAAGAGACAATTGTTGACTTCAGGAAGGACCCCAATGTGCCAACCCCACTGCACATCGAGGGCTCTGTAGACAAATTGGTCAGGAGCACCAAACTCCTTGGTGTGCACCTGGCAACTGGGCTTCCTCGGTCAAATAACACCACCACCATAGCCAAGAAGGTCCAGCAGTGTCTCCACTTCCTGTGGTGGCCAAAGAAGGCAAGACTACCTAAACCTCCAACCCAATTCTCACCACATTCGACCTTTAACACACCAAACATTATTAATCTGGGTGGACACTGAGCGAGACACAGCTAGAATGAGAATGAGAACCTCCAAATCAGACATCATGACCCTTACCTTGGGGGTCTTGCTCACAAGTAAAGGTAGCGAGGGATTGTGTCAGCAAAACTATAGCCTCACTGCAGCCAGAGGTATCATACACATGTCTGGAGACAACCAAGAATGAATTTTGCTCAGAACCGGGTGGGAACAAGTGGACGGCTCACAGAGTGTCACATTTCTACACCAATCCAATGCCTTGTGAAAATGGTGCTCAAAGCAGAGGAGAACAATTTAGAACTGCAAAGATCAGAGGTGCTGTCATTCACCCGGTCCGACAGACAGCAAGCATCACTTTATGATGAACCATCTGCAGTCAAAACATCACCTAAAAAACTTTATTAGACATAAAAAATGCAGATGACCCGACCGCATCTCCTTAGCGTGTGTTCAGCCCCCTGTCCCCCCCCACCCCCCACCCCACAACGCAAGTAGTGTTATACGTCTTGTGAGAAAGAGACTTAACCACGCCCGGGGCTGGAACTAAAGGACAAAGAGTAGATGACAAAGTAGAACATTGTAAAGAATTCAAAAATGTTGGCATGGTACACATGCACAGCAGGTTTGAGATAATAGAAGTTTGAAAATTCAAAAGTCTCAAAAAAAGAAAAGATCACATTAGTGCAAACAGACGGAGGGAGGGAGGGAGGCACGAGTGTTTCTGTTATAGCCCGGAAGTACTACCTCGTCACGGGAACAGAAGAAATGAAGTACAGTACTTCCAGGCTGAAGAAAAAGAAGAGTTTTCATCTGACCCGGAAGTGCTATGGAATCACATGGACTGAAGGACAAAAAAACACTTCCGGGTCAGCGACTATAAAAAGGACTGTGGGAAACCCAGCAGACTGAGCCGGATTTGGGTGGGAGTGTGACAGAGCTGCTGGGTTTTAGTGGAAGAAGTGTTTATTATTGATTTACTTTTGAGTATTGTGGAGGTGGAGGTGCTTTGTGCACATTATTGTTATAATAAATTCATTATTGGGACTTTTACCTGGTGTTTGGACGTGTTGTCTGCGGGTTTGGAGGTGTGACAGGGCCCCCTATCGTCACAATAAAAACACGAGTGATATGTTGCTGCAGGTTCTGTGTGTGCTCTCTGTTGTTCAGCATTACGATGATGGTGTAGGAGCCGTTGTGAGCCTGAATGAAATGTCATGCAAAGAAGAATTGCAAAAAAGTCATGCAAATAAGAACTGCAAAACGTGCACTTGAAGTAAACGGCGGATCACACTCCATCAAAAGGACTACCATTAAGAGAGCGGATAACAAGGAGCCACAGGAGATGCGTATTTCAGGACTCAAAATGCCCAAATCAACAAAATCTGCCTGATAAAACCAGCACATGCACAGATGAAGATGCACAACATCCACCTTCTGACTGGACGTCTAAACAAATAACTAAAGAAATGTAACATTACTGTCCGATTGAAAATGCAAACATGCAGTGACATTAAATAGCCACATAGGTTTAATACGTTGTATATCCATACAGCACAATGCTTATCTATTTGCTGTTATGCCATACAGCGGGGAAAATAAGTATTGAACGCGTCAACGCTTTTTTCCATAAATATATTTCTAATGGGGCTATTGACATGAAATTTTCACCAGATGTTGGTAACAACCCAAGTAATCTATACCTACAAAGAAATAAATAAGTCCACAAATTAAGTTATGTGTAATAAAGTGGAATGACACAGGGAATAAGTATTGAACACGCTTACTAAAATCTAATTCATACTTAGTAGAAAAGCCTTTGTTGGTAATGACAGCTTCGAGACACATCCTGTATGGAGAAACGAGTCGCCTGCGTTGCTCAGGTGTGATTTTTGGCCCATTCTTCCACACCGACTGTCTTCAAATCTGGAAGGTTTCCAGGGGTCTTTAGTTCTTTCCTTATATTTTCAATTGGATTCAAGTTGGCTGATTGACTCGGCCGTTCTAGCAGCTTGATTTTCTTTATTCTCTGAAACCAATTGACAGTTTCATTGGCTGTGTGCGTTTTGCTGAAATGTCCCCCCTCATTTCATCTTCAGCATCCTGGTACAGTAGATGGCAGCAGATTCTGATCAAGAATGTCCCGCGACATTTCTCCTTTCATCCTTCCTTCAAATATATGAAGTCTGGTGTGGTGTTTTTGTTGTGATGTGCAGTGCCATTTCTCCTCTAAACACGGTGTGTGCAATGACCTACAAAGAGTTCCATTTGGTAAGGAGATTGTGGGTTCGCTTCCCGGTTCCTCCCTGTGTGGATAGCGCTTTGAGTACTGCGAAAAGCGCTATATAAATGTAATAAATTATTATTATTATTATTAATGAATTATTAGTGTCTTTTCTGTCACTGCACTCATTACAATGTGCAAATTAATTATTAAGCTTCAGCTACCTTGTGCTACTGAGCTCCTGAATGGATAACATCAAATTCAGCTTTGTATTTTGTCTCAGCTTTTGGTGTTTCCATGCAGATGGTCAGCAAATCCAGGTTCGGTTTGCATAGAGAAGTGTTGTAGCCTAATGGACTCAACTTCCTTATGACCTTCTGGAGGATGATGGTGTTGAAATCAATGGGACACTAATAGCTCCATGTCTGATGACCAGAGTAATACCTCAAGGCTGCTCTTCTCTCTGGCCAGCTGAGACTGCATCTTTATGGCCTCACTATCCCCTAATGCACTAATCTGCACCCCAAGATGGTCTCTTAGGCAGATGATCTGACTGTTTTTATTTCCCATCCATCATATGTTCAGTCATTAAATCAACGCCTGGATAATTCTGAGATTTCATCTGCAAAAGTTATCTGGTCAAAAAAGCAATGCATTTGTTGTTGGTAACTGTAAGATCACCAAACCCACCTGATCTGCCAGGATGCCTTACAAGGAACAGGAAGGTCTTCAATGCACACATTGAAACTTTTAACCCACTGAGAATGTGACATGGCTGTTAAAAGCTGAAGTAACCTTGTCTCTTAATCACTATTTTGGAGAAAAACCCTTAAAGTAAATACACTGATTGACTTACAACGTGAATCGTTTGGTAACAAGGTATGTGTGAGGTTGGGAGAATTTTGAGTTTGAAAGTTTTTAGCCCAGGTGTGTGTAAACGTACTGTATGGCCACAACTGTGACTGTGTGTTTGCACATTTTTTAGCCAGTTATAAAAACCCAATGCTGTCACAATAGCCAGAGTACAAAGCTCCAAAGACCCTGGGCTCAAAGTCACTGTGTGTGCTGACAAATGGAAGAGGGTTAAAGGCTTTGCCTCAGGTGAGGAGAAGCAAATTGACTGTGGCTAATGGAGTGAAAAAACAAGTCTGTTCCAATACAAGCAAACGATCAGACCTTCTGAACTTGCCATTGATCTGGTTTTCAATATTTATTCACAATATTCTTTTTACAAAAAAAAAAAAAAACAGTAAACGTGCGCATAGGTGTACCTGAAACTGGATGAACAGTCCTCCCCTGAAAGTGGTCTTGGTGATCACGACCAGAGAATCTTATACGCTTTAAGCTTCACTGGTCACTTTGCTGGGAGACAAAACTAATCTCGTATGCGATTTCATTAAAAGGCTGCACTCCAGCGATCACGTCGAATTCTCAAAGCCTCGATGAGACTATCCTCTTTTTCCTTTCAACTGCCGGGTAATCAGATGACTATGCGGAACCGTACTTTTCTCGTATTGTGCTGTTGTTATTCTGCGTGCAAGCACACCCTTCACATTCACCCCAATAAGCACGCGAAGCTAGGTTACGAGGCAGGCCCGCCCCCGAGCTTCTTGACAGACAACCCCGCTACCCAATAAAAAACCGGCAATCTAACACCACCTCGAACCATTCCTCACATGGGCGGGGCTTTAATCCTTTTAACAACTCGACTTCAAAGGCCTCCATTGGTACCTCTTAACACACGGACAAAACGGTCTCAGCACCGCATCTGGTTCTGTTGAGTTACATTTTCTTCTGAAACACGTGCGTCACACGTTGCCCAAAGAAGTTTCTTTCAGGAGAGTCGTGCTGCTCAACCTGCAGCTGCGCGTCTACGGAAACCGCAATCAGACAAAAAGCTGCACACCGTTAAATATTCCACGGAGAAGCTCGATAACTCCCTTTTTTCAAAGAATTAGCTTTGTAATTTGCATTACGTTTCTTCTTCTTTTACCAAGTATCTCATCGGTGTTTTAATTTCCCACACATTAAAAAAAATATATTTCCACCTGCCATCCAAAATTGCTGCATAAGAAGACTCCGGGATGTAAAAAAATAAAAGCACTTATCGATGTTCTTTCCTCTAAAGCAAATAGTTCAAATACTAAACAGTTGCAGAGTTTAATATTCTACTGAATCAGAATCGATCAAAAGCTTTGAAATCTTTGTGGTTCGAAATGAGATGACTAAATGTCCCCTGCTCAAGAAAACATGAAAATAGCAGAGTCTGGGTGACAGCGAGTTAACAACAAACAAAACCGTTTGTCACTTACTTTGTCGGATACCAACTGCAGCAGCCAATTAACACCCATTTCTGTAAATCACGACACCGGTGACTTCCTTTCTGTTGTAAATGTATTGTCCACTGCTATAATATTTTTTCCTCACGTCTCCTCTCCCAACTTCTTCGCTTGTCTCTCCGGGTCGGTGTATGTGGCCGATGACGTGGCTTGATGCGCCTGTGCTGATTGGTGAACGTAACCTACGTCACAATTTGCAGGCGGGCGTATCTCCTGGTGAAAGAAGGCGGGCTGGGAGTAGTTAACTGTTGCATGGCGGAGTAGGTGGCTTCTCGTTTCTCTCCCGCATCATTACCAGACCTGCTTGATCAAATTTGGAGTTGTAAGGAGTTTGGGGCTGGCGGAGCCTATCTGGGCGCAAGGTAGGGAACCTCATTGGAGAGGACGCCAGTCCTTCACAGGAGTTTTCTATTTTTATTATTTTTAGGATATAAATATTACAATTACAGTAGTTGAGAACAAGCAATAAATGAATAAATCGCCAGGGCTACATTAGATGTTATTACATGTAAAACTTTACAAATATTAAAATGTCTAAATTAATGTAAGACGCCCTAATTCGGGGTGATCATGAGATATATAATGATTTACTTCATGAGGTAAAAGTTCATAATAAATAAAATAGTTGAGTTATATATTTCAAATATTAAAACGACATTCCATACAGTAGTTTTAGGTAATCCTAATTTTTTTCTGATATATCTTCTTCTGATATAATGGTTTTATTCTTGTTTTTCAGCCTCAGCTTCTTTGATTTTCATGGGTACAGCTATTGTCCTCATGTTGAACGATGGCAACTGCAGACTCCAAGGGGTAGAAGCAAGCTAAGGTATCTTATGAAGTCATGAAACCCACCTGAAGAATGACAAACACCTCTGACGCCAATTGTCACAAACATTTGTCACAAGTGTCTGGTCACACTTATAGGTAATCTAACTTAAACACCATTAAAATATCCGACTACACCACCCAGTTTTATTAAGAGACTGGGAACTCCTGAAATTTACCAATAATAGCACACAGGTTTCTTTAAATTGGGCGGTGAGTAAACACACAATGAAAGACACAACAGTAATTTTAGAAAAAAACAACAGTAAGTTCTATTACACAAGACAATATAAAGTACATTAAAAAGATAAACGAACATAACAAAAACTAAACATATCAGGAATCAATTTCCTTTTTTTAAAAAAGGAAAATACACAGTCCACCCTCTAAAAGTCCGTTTAAAAACAAGAATTGGAGGAAATAACCTTTAGTGGTGCAGAGTCCAGTTTGTGCACTGTGTTACCCCAACACTTAATTGTTCAACTGTCCATGGATGCACTCTGTTCCCCGGACACTCGTTCCCCTACAGAAGTTGTGTCAAATTGTTGAATCCCTGTCAGCGTCTCTTCGTTGTTCCTTTTTCTTTCACTCTGGGCTCCTTGTGTTTCTGGGAACTAGGTATGCCTCATTTCTCGTCTGTCAGCTTCACTTGGTCCTTTCATGCGGATTCCCTCTCTCGCTGAACCCACATCCGGCGTCTCTTTGTGGAACTGTCTCTTCCTCCCTGGAAGTGTTGCCGTCCTTGTGTCTTACGTCGTGCCAGCCTGGTACCTTTGTCTGCCTACAAGCCCCTGTGCTCTGTCCGAGTGCCTTGGCAGCGTTTTCTGTGGACTCTCCTCTCTGCCTCCTGCTGCCCAGGAGTTTTAAATCTTTTCCAGTCCCTGACATTATCAGTTCTGGACGATCAGATTAAACAATGGTACATCTGCATTTCCTGGGTTTAACAATTAATGAAAACACAAGTTAAAAAAAGGAATTGTTACCAATCATGAATAAGTACAGATATGTTGATTAGAAACCAATATTTCCAAGTCAGGTAAATACAGACATCCTCCAAGGCCAGACTTCAAAGTGGTGACTCCTTTGCAGTACAGCAAATAAATACATCCTGCAGACAGCCTTTTAACTTCTCACCCTCCCAGTCCCAACAATGGGTGCCTAATGGAACCACCCAGTGCACAAAAAAAAATGTCCCCCTCTGACACATTATGGTGCCCTGAAAGGGGGGGGGGGGGGGGGTTAGGCATATAGAAAATGTGTTGTAATTTCTACATGGTGTAACCAAAATGTATTTCCAATCCCTTTAACAACAACAAAAACGTTTATTTCTATAGCACTTTTTCATACAAATGGTGCAGCTTAAACTGCTTTACAGGATGAAGAAGGAGAAAAAGGACAAAATATAAAAATAAAATTAGGAAATACTAATTATCATAGAATAAAAGTAATGTCCGATGGCCAGGGAGGACACAAAAACCAAAAAAAGGAAAAAAAATAAAATCTGCATTAGATAGATAGATAGATAGATAGATAGATAGATAGATAGATAGATAGATAGATAGATAGATAGATAGATACTTTATTAATCCCAAGGGGAAATTCACGTTCTAAGGTCACGAGACCACCCAGCCTCCTCTAGGCATTCTACCTAACGTCAATGATCTCAATCAGTCCTCATGGTTTTCAAGCTTCACATGAAAAAATTTGATGATGATGGTCATGTGGACCTCTGGCCTTCAATCTTTCAATGTAGGGACTGCATGGTGCCCTGAGCAGGTGGTGGTGGTGCAGATTGCCACCACAGAAACCGGAAAAAGAAAGTAGGGATTTCAGAGCCACGAAAAAATAATTAAATGCACATACAGAATATAAGAGTTAAACTGAAATGAAGCTATGAGAAAGCCATGTTATAAAAATGAGTTTTTAGCAGTTTAAGTGCTCCACCGTATTAGCCTGGAAAATTTCTATCGGTCAGCTACTGCAGATGTTAGGTGCTTAACAGCAGAAGGCTGCCTCGCCACTTCTTTTAAGTTTAGCTCTTGGAATTATAAGCAGACCCTCATTTGAAGATCTAAGGTTATGATTTGGGGTGTAAGGTGAGAGGCATTCTAAAATATAGGATGGGGCAGATTATTTAAGGCTTTGTAAATCATAAGGAATATTTTAAAGTGAATTCTAAATGGATAGATAGATAGATAGATAGATAGATAGATAGATAGATAGATAGATAGATAGATAGATAGATAGATAGATAGATAGATACTTTATTAATCCCAAGGGGAAATTCACTTACTCCAGCAGCACCTTACTGATACAAAAAACAATATTAAATTAAAGATTGATAGTAATGCAGGTAAAAACAGACAATAACTTTGTATAATGTTAAATGTTAACGTTTACACCCCCGGGTGGAATTGAAGAGTCGCATAGTGTGGTGGAGGAACGATCTCCTCAGTCTGTCAGTGGAGCAGGACGATGACAGCAGTCTGTCGCTGAAGCTGCTCTTCTGTCTGGAGATGATCCTGTTCAGTGGATGCAGTGGATTCTCCATAACTGACAGGAGCCTGCTGAGTGCCCGTCGCTCTGCCACAGATGTCAAACTGTCCAGCTCCACGCCAACAATAGAGCCTGCCTTCCTCACCAGTTTGTCCAGGCGTGAGGCGTCTTTCTTCTTAATGCTGCCTCCCCAGCACACCACCGCGTAGAAGAGGGCGCTCACCACAACCATCTGATAGAACATCTGCAGCATCTTATTGCAGATGTTGAAGGACGCCAGCCTTCTAAGGAAGTATAGTCGGCTCTGTCCTTTCTTACACAGAGCATCAGTATTGGCAGTCCAGTCTAATTTATCATCCAGCTGCACTTCCAGGTATTTATAGGTCTGCACCCTCTGCACACAGTCACCTCTGATGATCACGGGGTCCATGAGGGGTCTGGGCCTCTTAAAATCCGCCACCAGCTCCTTGATTTTGCTGGTGTTCAGGTGTACGTGGTTTGAGTCGCACCATTTAACAAAGTCATTGATTAGGTCCCTATACTCCTCCTCCTGCCCACTCCTGATGCAGCCCATGATAGCAGTGTCATCAGCAAACTTTTGCATATGGCAGGACTCCGAGTTGTATTGGAAGTCCGATGTATATAGGCTGAACAGGATCGGAGAAAGTACAGTCCCTTGTGGCGCTCCTGTGTTGCTGACCACAATGTCAGACGTGCAGTTCCCAAGACGCACATACTGAGGTCTGTCTTTATGATAGTCCACGATCCATGCCACCAGGTATGAATCTACTCCCATCTCTGTCAGCTTGTCCCTAAGGAGCAGAGGTTGGATTGTGTTGAAGGCGCTAGAGAAGTCTAGAAACATAATTCTTACAGCACCACTGCCTCTGTCCAAGTGGGAGAGGGATCGATGTAGCATATACTGTAGATGATGGCATCCTCCGCTCCCACCTTCTCCTGATATGCAAACTGCAGAGGGTGGTGACATCAGAACTGGTGTGATGTGCTCAGACTTTCTTTTCCTAGTTAAGATTCTTGCAGCCACGTTCTGTACTCGTTGTAAATGATTGATGTCTTTTTATTGTGGGCCTGAGAGGAGTGCGTTACAGTAATCTAGCCGACTGAAAACAAAAGTTTAAATGGAAAAAAAAAACTTTAAATCAAAGTCTGCAATGTGCACTTTAATCCTGTCTGAATTGTTTGATTTTTAATTTTAATCTGTGGAGCAAAGGGGTAAATCAAGGAAAAATGTGTCTGTCCTAAATATTATGGAGTTCTTCTGCAATTACTGAGCTTACCAGTGAGTTCTTTTCTTCTTCATGATATTCCAAACAGTTGATTTTGTTCACTGTAAAGTTTCACTGATGTCTCCAATGGTTTTATTCTTGACTTCCATTGGCACAGCTCTTGTCCTCATGTTGGACACCTACAGTCTCCAAAGAGTAGAAGCAAGCTGAGGTATCTTATGAAACACAAATATCTGGAACGGCAATTTTCCTAAACATTATGGTATCCTCAAAAAATATTGTTGGGGTTTGTAGAAAAAGTGTGGTGCCAGAAATGTCTGCAAATCCCCTTAAATGAAAGTCTGCAATTTGCACTTTAATCACAACTCTGAATTCGTAATTTCAAGCTGTACAGCTGTTTGGGATAAATCAAATAAAAATGCGCCTTTGTGCCAAACATTATGGAGAGCAATGTCAGTGTTACAAATTGTATTATAGGACCCGAGTTCCCGGAGCACATAAACGTTAGCAGCATCGGTGCATCATAATAAGTGATGTCCGTCTCTCTTCCTTTCTCTCAGGTTTCCATTCTTGTAGATTAAGCAGTGACATCTTGCTTGCAGCTGCCTGTTTTCGTCCCTCTTGGGGGTCTGTGTCACACCCACTCTCTGGCCCCCATGCAGCTCTCTCTTCCCTCTGTCTTTTGCCGGTCAGCTCCCAGCTTAAACTGGCACGTGGTTTGTGTAAGACCACCACTCCTGCTGCTGGTCAGAAGCGGCCAACAAGCACGTTAACTTCCTTGCAAGGTGAAGGTCCCAACTTGTGATCTTTTGGTGATGAGCTTCTAGACCAGTGGTCTCCAAACTCATTCCTGGGGACCCTCTGTGGCTGCAGGATTTTGTTCCAATCAGATTCACAATTGGTGATAATAACTGATCTCATTTAATTAGGTGGTCTTTTTTTCTCTTCTTTTATTCTTCATTCAGAAAAGTACAGCTGTATGACTTTTACATTTATAAGGCACTAGCCTTATAAATACGCCCGCGTATTAGTGAAACAGGACAGTGAGGAGGGCCCTGCCCAGCTCCCTACTCCCTACTCCTGACGTCACTCTTCCCCCTCCACGTAAGTATATCGCTCCTGCAAGTGAACTCTGATTCTTAGCGCAATGAGAGTAGTCGCAAAATCAACCAGAATGTTCAAGCAAATTATATTAAAAAAATTATCTAAATCTGTTAAGTAGTTCTCTCGTTCGCTAACTAAGCGGAGTGTGATATTTTACAAACGCAGTGTCCGCAAGGCCTGCAGCATTGTGCAGGACCCCTTACACCCCTCAAATGGACTTTTCACACTTCTGCCATCCAAGAGAAGATACTGCAGCATCAAAGCCAGATCTGCCAGGCTGCAGGAGAGTTTTTACCCCCAAGCTGTCCGACTCCTTAACACCAGGCTGCCCCCTGGGACCTTCCACACGGCCTCAACCACATCTAAAAACAGAACTTTTATACATGAAAACCACTGACCTGCAAAGACAAGTGTGCATGTAGAAAAGAACTGAAAATCACATACTGACCTTTAAGGATTTTGACACTCTTGTTATCCTTCTCTTGTGAAACATTCTGACCTGTCATTGTTTACACGTCTCAAACAACTATTATCATACACTGATAATTTCTGGATTATCTATATCTCCATCCATTGTCTCCCGCTTATCCGAGGTCGGGTCGCGGGGGCAGCAGCTTGAGCAGAGATGCCCAGACTTCCCTCTCCCCGGCCACTTCTTCTAGCTCTTCCGGGAGAATCCCAAGGCGTTCCCAGGCCAGTCGAGAGACATAGGCCTTCCAGCATGTCCTGGGTCTTCCCCGGGGCCTCCTCCCGGTTAGACGTGCCCGGAACACCTCACCAGGGAGGCGTCCAGGAGGCATCCTGATCAGATGCCCGAGCCACCTCATCTGACTCCTCTCGATGTGGAGGAGCAGCGGCTCTACTCTGAGCCACTCCCGGATGACTGAGCTTCTCACCCTATCTTTAAGGGAAAGCCCAGACACCCTGCGGAGGAAACTCATTTCAGCCGCTTGTATTCGCGATCTCGTTCTTTCGGTCACTACCCATAGTTTATGACCATAGGTGAGGGTAGGAACATAGATCGACTGGTAAATTGAGAGCTGAGCCTTATGGCTCAGCTCCTTTTTCACCACGACAGACCGATGCAGAGCCCGCATCACTGCGGATGCCACACCGATCCGCCTGTCGATCTCACGCTCCATTCTTCCCTCACTCGTGAACAAGACCCCGAGATACTTGAACTCCTCCACTTGGGGCAGGATCTCGCTACCAACCCTGAGAGGGCACTCCACCCTTTTCCGGCTGAGGACCATGGTCTCGGATTTGGAGGTGCTGATTCTCATCCCAGCCGCTTCACACTCGGCTGCGAACCGATCCAGAGAGAGCTGAAGATCACGGCCTGATGAAGCAAACAGGACAACATCATCTGCAAAAAGCAGTGACCCAATCCTGAGCCCACCAAACCGGACCCCCTCAACACCCTGGCTGCGCCTAGAAATTCTGTCCATAAAAGTTATGAACAGAATCGGTGACAAAGGGCAGTAATATCTATTATATTATCCATATTACTAACCGAGAATAAACCGGATATGGATGCAGAGACACGGCGATGGGACCATGAGACGTACTGCGCAGGCGCGCGTCTCATAAACCGCAAGCAAAGACGTATCCACCGTGAACGAAGGAGTCACGGCCCAAGAACGAAAGAGCTCAACTAACGTGAATGAGAAATGAAGCAACAACGCGCCCATAGCTACCACTAACGACACAACCACACAAAAAAGAGGATTCTGCGCTGCACCCCAGAGTCAAACGTGAGAGGCTACGGAGGCCCCACAGGTCCACAAAGATGGTACGAAAGGCGCAGGCATCACCGACATATTGTGAGTGGCACTACTGCGGAGTGAAGTTAGGAATAATGTGCTGCTTGGGATTGTACAAACCGCTGAACGCTTTACACCAAATTCAAACACAATACAGCTCAACGATACAAACACGAGCCCACCTGGATAAGATCAATGAACGCAGGCGCCTACAACGCGCGTCTGAAACTGCGGAAGCAAAGCAGGCACGGGTTCAAAACGAAAGACCACAACTGACGGAGATAAATAATCTCTTTCAAATCTATTTCGGGTTACCCAAGACCAGGGGTTGGCGAGCAAAGCGAGCAGGGGGCAGAGCCCCCTAGTTTATTATATTACATATCTTACACATCAATATTGCTGCTACTTCTTTGTCCTATCTTTGCACAATGTCTTGTCGTGTTTGTGTTCTTAATTTTTAAATTTTAAATTTTATTTCTATTTTTAATTTATTATTTGCATGTCATGTTGTTACACTGTGAACCCTGAGCTTCGCAATTTCGTCTATCTGTATACTTGTATATGGCTGAGATGACAATAAAGTTCACTTTGACTTTGACTTGACTTTGTGATAGACGGCCGGCAGCTCAATCCGGCCGGGACGTCCCTGAAAGAGAAGAATGGAGGAAAGCAGCCTTTTCAGGGCACTGCCTCCCCCGGGATGATAGGTGGCAACTCCCCTGGACGGCAACGGTTCCCTGGATTCCCTCAGGGCATCCTGGGACATGGAGTCCATTTCCTCAGCCCTGGTGGGTGCCGCCAGGGGGAGCTCACAAAGAACCTGGGGACTCCTACTGTTACTACAACCCGGAAGTAATTCGGAATCACCAGGACGGAAGCCCACAGTACTTCCGGGCTACTTGAGGACTGAGGATGTGGCATCTGACCTGGGAAAAGAGAAGGAGTACTTCCGGGTCATGGACTATTTAAAGAACTGGTGAAGAGCCAGCAAGGAGAGCCGGAGTTGGGTGGTAGAGTGACGGAGCTGCTGGGAGGAGTGGAGGATTGTTGTATGGTTATTGATTATTTGTATTGGTTATTGTTGGTGGCGAGTGTGGTGTTTTGTGCACTGTATTTGAAGAAAAATATTAAAATTCTTCTTGGTGCTTTTTACAAGTGTGTCTTGAACGTCTGTCTGGTGGGTTTCATGGGGCAACAGCGACCCCTAGCGTCCACAAAAGTTAAGGTTATGCCCCGAGGTAGACACATTTGTGAGGGGGGCTCCGTCCCCCTCCCCGCAGACCGATGAGTCTCTCTCAGATTCACGCTAATAAATCGGTACCGCAAGTGAACTGTGATACTTAGCTCGATGAGAAAGTCGCAAAATCAACGAAATGTTCAAGCAAATTATAGAAAAAAACCCGATCTAAATCCGTTAAGTAGTTCTCTTGTGAAAAGCGGACAGACATACATACGGGTCTTATAAACTACAGGTAGTCCCCAGGTTACGGACATCCGACCTATGACATACGAACGGGGCCGCAGCTGCGATGCATGTGCCTCAGTAACTGCCGCTCCGCCATCTTCTGCCCAGGGACGCTGCAAGCGGTGGCTGGACAGAGGCTGGAGGGGGGCGATTTCGCTGCTCGCACAGTGTAGTGTCCGTCAGGCGGCTCCTGGCTTCAACAGGTTTCACTGCCCACCCACCACACACGGCTGTCCCGTTCGTTCTAGTTGGGAGGCTTTTAATGCTGCAAGTGGTGACCCTGTTGTGGCTGAACGGAGGCCATTGAGGGTGAACGGGGAAGCGTAGTGTGCCTCGGATGGCTGCGTGTTGAATGGGAGCAGCGGTGCGGCAGGACACTGCAGGCAGCACACTGTAGTGGAGGTGACTGTGAGGTGGGCTGGTGATGAACTGCCCCTCGCTGTCCCCATTCATTCTCAATAGCAAGCCTGCTTGTTCTGTTACACACATAGCAGGGAGTTGTCTCTTGTCAGTACAGGGTGGTCCAGATCTAATTATGCAGATCCAGATCTTCTGGATGACTTTGATTTATGCGGGGATGATTCCAGTTCGGCGCAAAGACGATTCTTCGTGTTGTCAGTTCGCACACTTCTGAATGGTCCAGGATTTTTTGGGTGATTTTCTATGTAATAAACTGAATAAGTTATAGCGTAATGAAAATTGCATAATTAGATCTGGACCACCCTATACATCAGACGTGTTGACGACTGGCGCCTAATCTGCTGTGATAGCGTGTACAGTGCTGTGCAGAAGAGCTCATCTTAACCTTTTGTCTTCACCCTTCAACAATGTCTCTGAAACACAAATCTGATGCAAGTGCTGGTGATACAGTAAAGAAGAGAAAAACCATCACGATTGAAAATAAAGTAGAAATAATAAAAAGGTCAGAGAGAGGTGAAACTCCATCATTCATTGGCAGAGCACTTGGTTACAGTCTGCAATAACATTTATTAAAGTAATGTACCTGTTCCGACTTATACAAATTCAACTTAAGTACAAACCTACAGTCCCTATCTCGTACGTAACCCGGGGACTGCCTGTATAAGAAATTTCATGCTTGGACCACGAAATTTTTAAAACCGTTTCTTAGTGAGCACCTATGGGCCAAGGGTAACCTACATTCCAAATTTCAAGTCCTCACGGTTCGGGAGATTTCGTGATGAGTGAGTCAGTGGTATTTGGCTTATATATAGATAGATTTGGAAATATCTGTTTTTGCTATAGCTTTAAATACTTAATTTTCGTTTGTTGTTTTCATATTATTTTGCCCTTTTTTCTGTGTAGTTTTCTCCCATCGTTGCATCCTAATGACAACAATTAAAAACGAGTAGCGCAGACATTCAGGCAGACGACACTGAATGGTGAAAGGCTGCCACTACTTCAGTGTCAGGCCCACTAAGTAGTAAATAATGGATAAAATAAGCAGAACTTCTGGAAAAGCAGAATGAAAATATTCTTAAAAACTAAAACTACATTATCCCCAAATTCCTGCTTAGTACATCTTAATAAAAGTTTACTAAATGTAGGTTTGTAATTTGTACATTGACCCCTATGGAACATCATTCGTGCTAAAATTAAATGCAATCCAGCATGTTAACAACAATGAGACTGAATGCATATCAATGGGGTGCATTTCGTTTTGCTACAGTTTTATCGTATTATATTTTAAAAACAAAACAAAAATCAAACAAATGGCAGATTGCTTGTCATTATGACATGCAGTTTTTGTGTCAGTTTAAAGTGCCATTCAAGAGCGTATTGCACTTTCATTCATTTGCATGGATCAAATGTATTGCATTTCCACTTTTGTATTATTAATATGTAGCCTTTGTCAATATGCCTCAGATCTCCCAGACTTACCACCGTTCCTAAGGTACTGTACCATATAACTTCTCCTCACCTTCCCTTCTACATCTATAACCTCAGGCAATTAGGTGTAGTAAAAGACAAGCAGGAGTTAAATAATGTATTATTGATAATATTCATACATAATAACAATATGCAAAGTACATTTGAATATTGGCAACTATACAACCTGATAAATGGTGATGTGTAGTTTCAGGGTTTCAGGCGGCACACAGACTTGTTAGTTACTTAAAATGTCTCTAGTTAGATAGATAGATAGATAGATAGATAGATAGATAGATAGATAGATAGATAGATAGATAGATAGATAGATAGATAGATAGATAGATAGGCACTATATGATAGATAGATAGATAGATAGATAGATAGATAGATAGATAGATAGATAGATAGATAGATAGATAGATAGATAGATAGGCACTATATGATAGATAGATAGATAGATAGATAGATAGATAGATAGATAGATAGATAGATAGATAGATAGATAGATAGATAGATAGGCACTATATGATAGATAGATAGATAGATAGATAGATAGATAGATAGATAGATAGATAGATAGATAGATAGATAGATAGATAGATAGATAGGCACTATATGATAGATAGATAGATAGATAGATAGATAGATAGATAGATAGATAGATAGATAGATAGATAGATAGATAGATAGATAGATAGATAGATAGGCACTATATGATAGATAGATAGATAGATAGATAGATAGATAGATAGATAGATAGATAGATAGATAGATAGATAGATAGATAGATAGATAGGCACTATATGATAGATAGATAGATAGATAGATAGATAGATAGATAGATAGATAGATAGATAGATAGATAGATAGATAGGCACTATATGATAGATAGATAGATAGATAGATAGATAGATAGATAGATAGATAGATAGATAGATAGATAGATAGATAGATAGATAGATAGGCACTATATGATAGATAGATAGATAGATAGATAGATAGATAGATAGATAGATAGATAGATAGATAGATAGATAGATAGATAGAAAGGCACTATATGATAGATAGATAGATAGATAGATAGATAGATAGATAGATAGATAGATAGATAGATAGATAGGCACTATATGATAGATAGATAGATAGATAGATAGATAGATAGATAGATAGATAGATAGATAGATAGATAGATAGAAAGGCACTATATGATAGATAGATAGATAGATAGATAGATAGATAGATAGATAGATAGATAGATAGATAGATAAGCACTATATGATAGATAGATAGATAGATAGATAGATAGATAGATAGATAGATAGATAGATAGATAGATAGATAGATAGATACTTTATTAATCCCAAGGGGAAATTCACAGTTAAGGCATCATTTGTGGTCAGCTTCCTTCAGAACAGGCCACATGCCTGTCTCAATATGGCTGCCGAGCTGTGCTCGTCATTGTGTTGTCCTTTTCAGTTCATGGTGTGTGATGGTCAGTTTGGTATGAGAGAGAGCGCTGGGTAAAGCAAGCAAATTTATAGATTCTCTGTCCAACTCCTACAGCCAATAGGGCGTCGTGGTACTTAAAAGCTTTTGATACAAGCCAATTCCAAACAGCCATACTTCAGACCAATGGGGCAGAGAACATCTTCACACCTGCCACCCCCCAAAACCATTTCTTGAGCTAAAGTTTGCCAGCTGGGCAGGCTGGCTTTCCTGTGGGAGTTGACTGAAAAACAGCAGAGAAACGTTAGCCAAACTCGTTTAAGGCACTTCACCCCAACCCTGTCGTAAAATTCAAAGGAACCCATTCCTAAAAGGGGGGTAAACATGAATGCTTCTCACTAATGTAACACTAATATGACATTGATTTGTCTAAGTTACAAATAAAGACATCCATCCATTTTCCAACCCGCTGAATCCAAACACAGGGTCACGGGGGGTCTGCTGGAGCCAATCCCAGCCAACACAGGGCACAAGGCAGGAACAAATCCTGGGCAGGGTGCCAACCCACCACAGGACACACACAAACACACACACACCAAGCACACACCAGGGACAATTTAGAATCGCCAATCCACCTAACCTGCATGTCTTTGGACTGTGGGAGGAAACCCACGCAGACACGGGGAGAACATGCAAACTCCACGCAGGGAGGACCCGGGAAATGAACCTCGGGTCTCCTAACTGCGAGACAGCAGCGCTACCCACTGCGCAACACAGTGCCGCCCAAATAAAAACATACAAAATATTTATCAACTTGTATGCTCTGATGGGAGAGCGTCCCCAGCGTGGGGAGAAAAGCACATGGCCGTGAAATCTCTGCCAGTGAGCAGCTACCCTCTAAAACACACGGAGCTCTGATCTCTATCTCAAAAACGTCAAACGTTAGTCTTTAACAATCTGTAGATGATAATGTCTGTTGAACAAACGGGTACGCTAGCTAAGCAAAGGCGAGGTGCACTCCAACACGTGACGACAGGTAGAGCAACTCAAACGAAGGCTGGCGCGTGAATGAGGAAGGCCACGCCCCCTTATCCCTCCCCTCGGCCCACAGACTGTCTCTCGGATTACCGTGAATATATCCGTCCTGCAACTGAACTCTGATTCTTAGTGCAATGAGAGAAGTCGCAAAATTAACCTGAATGTTCAAGCAAATTGTAGAAAAAAAACCCGATCTAAATCCATTAAGTAGTTCTCTCGTGAAAAGCGGACAGACAGACAAAGACAGATTTTATATATATATATATATATATATATAGAGAGAGAGAGAGAGAGAGAGAGAAAATGTTCAGTAACATTTTTTAAAGTATAAATCTAACAGTGGTAAATCAAAAAGTAAAGTTAATTTGAAAGTTACACTGTAACCAAACTGGATGAAAGCAGACACAATACAACACGTTTGCAGTGGCTCATGGGTAGCTCGAGCACACACAGCGTAACGCTCTGCTCTTAGTCTAGTTATTGTCTGTTATACCTGCATTGTTATTACTCTTTAATTTAATATTGTTTCTTTATCAGTATGCTGCTGCTGGAGTATGGGAATTTCCCCTTCGGATTAATAAAGTATCTATCTATCTATCTATCTATCTATCTATCTATCTATCTATCTATCTATCTATCTATCATATAGTGCCTTTCATTATCTATCTATCTATCTATCTATCTATCTATCTATCTATCTATCTATCTATCTATCTATCTATCTATCTATCTATCATATAGTGCCTTTCATTATCTATCTATCTATCTATCTATCTATCTATCTATCTATCTATCTATCTATCTATCTATCATATAGTGCCTTTCATATCTAGCTATCTATCTAATCCTGCCCACTATACCAAATTCTATCTATCTATGTATCATATAGTGCCTTTCATATCTATCTATCTAATCCTGCCTACTATACCAAATTCTATCTATCTATCTATCATATAGTGCCTTTCATTATCTATCTATCTATCTATCTATCTATCTATCTATCTATCTATCTATCTATCTATCTATCTATCTATCTATCTATCATATAGTGCCTTTCATATCTATCTATCTATCTATCTATCTATCTAATCCTGCCTACTATACCAAATTCTATCTATCTATCTATCTATCTATCTATCTATCTATCTATCTATCTATCATATAGTGCCTTCCATATCTATCTATCTATCTATCTATCTATCTATCTATCTATCTATCTATCTATCTATCTATCTATCTATCTAATCCTGCCTACTATACCATATTCTATCTATCTATCTATCTATCTATCTATCTATCTATCTATCTATCTATCTATCTATCTATCTATCTATCTATCTATCATATAGTGCCTTTCATATCTATCTATCTATCTATCTAATCCTGCCTACTATACCAAATTCTATCTATCTATCTATCTATCTATCTATCTATCTATCTATCTATCTATCTATCTATCTATCTATCTATCTATCTATCATATAGTGCCTTTCATATCTATCTATCTATCTATCTATCTATCTATCTATCATATAGTGCCTTTCATATCTATCTATCTATCTAGCTATCTAATCCTGCCTACTATACCAAATTCTATCTATCTATCTATCTATCTATCTATCTATCTATCTATCTATCTATCTATCTATCTATCTATCTATCTATCATATAGTGCCTTTCATATCTATCTATCTATCTAATCCTGCCCACTATACCAAATTCTATCTATCTATCTATCTATCTATCTATCTATCTATCTATCTATCTATCTATCTATCTATCTATCTATCTATCATATAGTGCCTTTCATATCTATCTATCTATCTATCTAATCCTGCCTACTATACCATATTCTATCTATTTATCTATCTATCTATCTATCTATCTATCTATCTATCTATCTATCTATCTATCTATCTATCATATAGTGCCTTTCATATCTATCTATCTATCTAGCTATCTAATCCTGCCTACTATACCAAATTCTATCTATCTATCTATCTATCTATCTATCTATCTATCTATCTATCTATCTATCTATCTATCTATCTATCTATCTATCATATAGTGCCTTTCATATCTATCTATCTATCTAATCCTGCCCACTATACCAAATTCTATCTATCTATCTATCTATCTATCTATCTATCTATCTATCTATCTATCTATCTATCTATCTATCTATCTATCTATCATATAGTGCCTTTCATATCTATCTATCTATCTATCTAATCCTGCCTACTATACCATATTCTATCTATCTATCTATCTATCTATCTATCTATCTATCTATCTATCTATCTATCTATCTATCTATCTATCATATAGTGCCTTTCATATCTATCTATCTATCTAGCTATCTAATCCTGCCTACTATACCAAATTCTATCTATCTATCTATCTATCTATCTATCTATCTATCTATCTATCTATCTATCTATCTATCTATCTATCTATCATATAGTGCCTTTCATATCTATCTATCTATCTATCTATCTATCTATCTATCTATCTATCTATCTATCTATCTATCTATCTATCTATCATATAGTGCCTTTCATATCTATCTATCTATCTATCTATCTATCTATCTATCTATCTATCTATCTATCTATCTATCTAATCCTGCCTACTATACCAAATTCTATCTATCTATCTATCTATCTATCTATCTATCTATCTATCTATCTATCTATCTATCTATCTATCTATCTATCTATCTATCTATCTAATCCTGCCTACTATACCAAATTCAATCTATCTATCTAGTTGAAGCCAAGGTCAAATGAACATGGACGCTCCAGCATGGGGCTGCTCCATTGTTGAACAATGCGGCGTAGTGAGATTTCTTTGGTTAGATGGAATGAAACCTGCTGGAATTCACCGAAGGATGTTGGGCTCAGTACGGAAGTGAAAGCGGCAGAGACTCGATGAAAAGTTTATAAATGAGTAGAAACGTTTAAAGCGGGAAGAACAAGTGTAACTGCCGAGGCTCGATCTGGTTGACCTACCATCAACGTCACACACAGACAAACCCACATCAACATGGCGAATGCCTTCAGTCAGTGAGAAGACCGATGGATTGCGTTGTCGGCTTTTGCTGCACATTTGGATATCAGCTATGGGGCCACACGTGACATCGTGTGTGATGACCTGGGGAGCCGTAAAGATGAATACTTTAGCTTGCCGATCTGCACAAGACTCTTGTGGTTACTGGGTAGTTTTCAAATTGCCTTTACTTTTTGATTTACCGTCGTATCTTACTATTGGTAAAGGAAAACTGACCGACCCTTTGGCAGCACACCCTTTAGCTTATAGGCAATGCTGTGAGACTGAAAGAAGAGAGCAGCTATAACGAGGAACGTCAGACATCACAGTGCTGAATTCAAAACTGAACAACAGTCGTAAGTTCAGAGAGCTGCGGACTTTCACTTGCATTTTGTTTTGTACTTTTGCAGTCAGTTGTTCCACTTCAGTCAGGTGCCATTCCACTGTGCCACCTCCGTTCACTTACTTTGCCTGGCACCTTTTTTATTCATGTGGCTGCACGGTCTTTTCTCTTTGGACACAAGTCTGTCACTTTCTCTTTTCATTTCTTTCCGTTGACGGGTACCCCGATTCCCCAGACACTTCTTTTAATGGGCGTCTCTACGCTCTCACTTCTCACTTCTCACCAGTGTGAATTGTTCTGCCACTTCAGCAGTCGAATTTTCTCCTGGGCACTCGATGGGAAACCCCTGAGCTTGTCACTTCGAAACAGTTCAGTTCCTCATTTTGGTAATTTAATTTACTGTAAACTGTCATCAAATCAATTGTTCTTCAGTTAAATCCTTTGAGAACTGGCCCACCTCAGCTCAGTCAATTCACACCTGGCCTGCTCGGGTGGTGCACTTTGTTTCCCATTAGTTCCCTAAATTTTTTTTTTCTTTATCCATACATTACTAGTCTGATTTTCCTTTCTCCCAGGACTGGTGGAATTGGACGATATGGTGGAGGTGGGTAGATGTTTGGTTACACTGTTCTCTTCTTAATTAGCTTGCCGTCATATTTCACTAAAACATTTTCTTTGAAATATATATATAAAAAAAATCACAAACAAGTGTTGGTTGTCATGTAATAAAAGATGATGCCAACAGGTAAAGCTTTGGGGGCAACACTGTGATGTCATACTGTATATTTTAAATTCAAAATAATAAAGTGCTTTTCAGCAAAAGAGATCTCAACAGACACAAGTCTGAAAGTCGACTGACTGCCTAAGACGCCTGAATATTGGCCAGGCGGGAAGAGGCGGGTCCAAGTGATGTCAAGGGTGGTCAGGGTGTCAATCATCTGGGACTGGTGAAGGAGGAAGAAAAGGGAGTTGGTACACAGCGCCACCCTGTGCATCGGTGAGAAATGACCACCGCCAGAGCCTTTAAGTAGTCTGCAGTGTGCATGTGTGTGACAAATACCTCCATATATCTGGTCTATATCTATCACTGTATCGCTGTCTTTCTTTTTCTCTCCCTCTGGTTTGTCCCCTGCTCGCTTCGCTTGCCAAATCCCAAAGCCCCCTCTGCCCCCCCCCAGCCTGCGCTACATGCCAGCCACTTTGTGTCTATGCCGCTCGTGTTGTGAAGAGGGGGGCTGAATGCACCTGTTTTGGGGTTCGTCTCATTGTTGCCCCTCTAGTGCACCAAAGCAGCTGAAACTGATGAACAAGCCCCTCTGCTACTCAACTGACCTGATCAATAGCCCACAGGTGTCACTGACTTGATGCTGTACTCTCATTCAAAAGTGCTCCTTGAATTTTTTGAGCAGTATATATTGTGTGTGTGTGTGTATTGTAACCAGTAGGGGGCGCCTCCATGCTCCAAACTCCAGACTCAATAATGTCCAACATTGTCACAGGTTAATTCATTTGTACAACGCAGCACAGCCAATAGCCATACAAACAATGAAAGGATTTCCTCTCCTTATGTTAAGTGTCACCTGCTGCCTCCCGACTCTGACTCCTCGATGTAAGGCAGCAGGGGCCTCTTATGCTGGACGCAGAACAACTTCTGCCATGACTTGTGACTTCTGAATTTGTTTGGGTAGTCCTCACTTGACAAACACCCCCCCCCCCCCCACTTTGTGATAGCACCCACTCACCCCAACAGGGGTACACGTCTGGACTCCACTTCCCATGAATCCCTCTGGTGTTCAAGCTGGAATACCTCCTGCAGACCACTGCCACCTACCGTATGGGAGATTGAACTGCTCCTGGCCTCCAGCTTCTGCTTGTCCATCCCCTGGCACCTTCCATTTTATCATTAGGTCACGCTGTTGTCTAGCCAGGATGCCCATCTGTCCTCTGTGGCACTCTATATATACTGTGTACTGTATACAGATAGATAGGTAGATAGATATGAAAGGCACTATATAATAGATAGATAGATAGATAGATAGATGTGAAAGGCACTATAAAATAAATAGATACTGTAGATAGATAGATACATGTGAAAGGCACTATAAAATAGATAGATAGATAGATAGATAGATAGATAGATAAAAAAGCACTATATAATAGAAAGAGAAATAGATAGATAGAAGGGAAACTGTGGTGGGTTGGCACCCTGTCCGGGATTGGTTCCCTGCCTTGTGCCCTGTGTTAGCTGGGATTGGCTCCAGCAGACCCCTGTGACCCTGTGTTCAGATTCAGCGGGTTGGAAAATGGATGGATGGATAGAAAGGAAAGGCACTATATGATAGATAGATAGATAGATAGATAGATAGAAAGGAAAGGCACTATATAATAGATAGATAGAAAGGCACTATATGATAGATAGATAGATAGATGAAAGGCACTATATTATAGATAGATAGATAGATAGATAGATGTGAAAGGCACTATATAATAGATAGATAGATATGAAAGGCACTATATAATGATAGATAGATAGATAGATAGATATGAAAGGCACTATATAATGATAGATACATAGATAGATAGATAGATAGATAGATAGATGTGAAAGGCACTATATAATAGATAGATAGATAGATATGAAAGGCACTATATAATGATAGATACATAGATAGATAGATAGATAGATGAAAGGCACTATATTATAGATAGATAGATAGATAGATAGATAGATAGATAGATAGATAGATAGATAGATAGATAGATACTTTATTAGCACCCGCCGCTCTGCCACGGATGTCAAACTGTCCAGCTCCATGCCTACAATAGAGCTTGCCTTCCTCACCAGTTTATCTGCGTGAGGCGTCCTTTCTTTATTTTAATTTTTTCCTTTTGCTATGATTTCTGTTTTTTTGGATATGGTAACATGCGCAGCAGGAGGACACTTTTTTTCTTTTCCTTCCTAGCCTCCTAAAAATGCCTCTCTTATAAAAAGCCGGCTAGACTGCCCACACTTCAGATGTGCCTCTGGCAAAGTACTTTTTTGCAAATCCGTCTCCAAGTCACCTTCTCCATGCAAATGAGCCTCTTTTATTTTTTCACACATGCCTTCGAGAGCCACCAGGCACCTTGCACAGACTTCCATATTAATGACAAACATGTACAGCAGAAAGCCAGAAAGCACATTTTGAAATTCCACCAGTTAGAAGCATCTCGTGGTAAATCCATCATCAGGTGAGATGCCGTGACTTAATGTGAAGAGAGTTTCGGGGTAACAGCAGGCCTCGAACAGAAATGCTAGGCGTTGAAACACGTTGGAATTAGTCAAAAACAATACTACAGTACTCTAAATTCAATTTCAACCTTTCAGAAATGAAGAATATGCTGCATTGGTGTGCTTTAAAGTAAGAGTCTATAGTTCATGATTAATTACAGTAACTCCATACACTGTCACACACGCACGTCAGAGGACCTCCTCGCAGGCTCAGACGAGGTACGCAGTAACCCGCCGAGATGACAGGGGGCGCTGCTGTGAATGTCGTCATCTCCTTCTTTCTCCAGAAGCCGCCTGGTTAAAGGTAGTTGGCCCCGCCCCCTCAAGTGTAGCTGCTATAAAAACCCTGGCTGTTCTGGAAGGAGGCGTCATTTATTGGCTGGGTGCAGCACCGCTAGCAGCGACTTCAACTCCACCACTCGCCATCAAAATTTGGGTAAGCGTTAGGATTTAGGGGTATTTGTTGTTCCATGGTGCCAAATATGGTAGTCCATTTTTTTGTGGATGCTATAACGTTACAATTCCTGGGACAACCAGACATGTGGGACACGCGACATTGTCATTGCAACAGTGAGAAGTCAAGCAAAATGACACCTTTTATTGGCTAACGCAAGCTTTTGTTCTTTATTTCGCCTTACAGTAATCCCTCGCTACTTCGCGGTTCACTTTTCGTGGATTCACGACTTCGCGGATTTTATATGTAAGCATATCTAAATTCATAACGCAGATTTTTCGCTGCTTCGCGGGTTTCTGTGGACAATGGGTCTTTTCACTTGCTTCCTCAGTTGGTTTGCCCAGTTGATTTCATACAAGAGATGCTATTGGTGGATGGCTTGAAGCTACCCAATCAGAGCACGCAGCTAAGTTCCTGTGTGCTGCTGATTGGCTCAGCGGCGGAGTGCTGCATTAACCAGGAAGTCTCATCACACTCATTCAGCATTAACGTGCTCTTGCTACTGCATTCAGGGGATTATCACCTTCATCGTCATCATTTTTACTGCGCAGCATATTCATCACCATCATCATGTCATATATAGCTACGTGTACTTCGCTATGCAGTAAGTGTAAACTTATCTACCGATTTCATATTGCTTAGCAGTTGTCCCTGTTATTAATAGAGTAAAGGGTAGGTGGTAAACAATACAGGGAGGGTTTAAAAACGTCCAAATACACGTTAAATAATTAAATAACTATGGTGTCCCTACTTCGCGGAAATTCAGTTATCGCGGTCTGCCTTGGAACCTATCTCCCGCGATAAGTGAGGGATTACTGTATACAATTTCTTGTATTAGGAATTTGTTAGTTTTCACATACCCCTGGAGCAATTACAGGTTAAGGGTCTTGCTCAAAGGCCCAGCAGAGTAGGATTTGGCAGTGACGGGGATTTGAACCGGCAACCTTCTGGATACCAGCACAGATCCTTAGCCACAGAGCCACCACTTTTGAAGCAACTCAGACCCCTTCTTTAGCCACGATTACATGGAGAAGGGGCCTGAGTGGCCTCAAAAACTTGCATATTGTAATCTTTTTTTAGTTAGCCAATACAAGGTGTCATTTTGCTTGACTTCTCACTACGTTCATAATGGCTAACATGGTACAAC
Source organism: Erpetoichthys calabaricus (assembly GCF_900747795.2). Taxonomy (NCBI): domain Eukaryota; kingdom Metazoa; phylum Chordata; class Cladistia; order Polypteriformes; family Polypteridae; genus Erpetoichthys; species Erpetoichthys calabaricus. Next base: position 9,306,178 of record NC_041402.2, on the reverse strand, counting down.
ACCCAAGTACTCACTGCAACAGTCTAAAGATCAGCATCCCGATTGTCCAAGATTGTGGATCTTCTTGAGCAAACTTCTACTTTAGTGAATTGTTTCCTGACCCTCAGTCTTTCACTAGAGCTTTTTTGACTATAGTTTACGTCAGTGTTTTGATGACTCGATTTAAATGATCTGCATGTACTGAAATTTGGCTGGTCTATGAACCACTTTACAACTTCTGGTCCTTTCTTAATTTGTCTAACATGTTTTTAGCTCTTGGAAGAATTCCGATTATTTTGGTCTTCACTTCAGCCTGCACCCACTCATTCATATTGATTGACCTACCTTGGCAACAGCAAAGTAAGAAATGCGAGTCTTCATTGATAGTCACAGTCGTGCACCTACACCACCAGAATTTGGGTAATTGTTATGATTTAGGGGATTTTGTTATTCCATGATGCCATATTCGGTGGTCCATTTGTTTGTTGTGGCTATAATGTTACTATGATGGGACAACTGGATGCATGTGACACATGACATCGTCATCATGATGGTATGAAGATCAGCATCCTGGTTCTCCAAGATTGTGGATTCTCTCAAGCAAATTTCTCTGCTTTAGTGATTAGTTTTCTGACTCTCAATCTTCATCCATCCATCCATCCATCCTCTTCCGCTTATCCAAGGTCAGGTCACGGGGGCAGCAGCTTGAGCAGAGCACTTCCCTCTCCCCGGCCACTTCTTATCGCTTGCTATTTCTCGACTACCATTTATGTCAGTATTTTGACGACTCGGTATAAATGATCTCCCCGTACTACACTTTGGCCTGTCTATTAACCACATTACATCTCCTGGTCCTTTTTTAACTTGTCTAACACGTTTTCAGTGTATTGATCTTCACTTTGGCCTTCATTCATTCATTCATTTAATGACCTACCTTAGCAGCAACAGCAGAGTCAAGGTGGGAATCCTGCCCTGTGTGATGTGCCAGTCCACTGATTGGCCCTCTAGCACACCTACACCGCCACAATTTGGGTATGTTTTAGGATTTTGGGGTTTTCTTGTCTATTTTTGCATTCATTTATCCACTTACAGTAAATCCCACCACCTCCCCAGCTTTATATACAGTACACAGTTCCAGTGCTAGAACTTTAAGGTTTACTTCTGTTAATCGACTCTACTGGATTTTTGGATTCTTCTTTGTGAGTTACTAAAATTCTGCTTTGCTTCTGGTCTTCGAGTTTTGGATTTGTTTGTCCTGAGCTTTGTCGTTTAGGCAGTGACTTTTTGCCTCTCTTTTGTCCTTTGTTTTATGGAGATATTCTGTAAATAAGTTTTTGGGACAGCTTAGCTATTAGCTCAACAAACAGGCTGCATGGACTGAATGGTTTGCTCTCGTTTGTCACATTTCTTACGTAAATTCTTCAAAAATTTAAAAGCTTTGTTTTGTGAATTGGGCCAGGGGTTTTACGGTTGCCCTCCTCCTTTTAGAGTTTCTGAATTTTTTTGAATAGGTCGTCTTCTTTTTTTGGCTGCTCCCGTTAGAGGTTGCCACAGTGGATCATCTTCTTCCATATCTTTCTGTCCTCTCCATCTTGTTCACCTGCATGTCCTCTCTCACCACATCCATAAACCTTCTCTTAGGCCTTCCTCTTTTCCCCTTCCCTGGCAGCTCTATCCTTAGCATCTTTCTCCCAATATACCCCTCATCTCTCCTCTGCACATGTCCAAACCAAGACAATCTTGCCTCTCTGACTTTGTCTTCAAACTGTCCAACTTGAGCTGACCCTCTAATGTCCATTCATCCATCCATCCATTTTTCAACCTGCTGAATCTGAACACAGGGTCACGGGGGTCTGCTGGAGCCAATCCCAGCCAACAAAGGGCACAAGGCAGGAACCAATCCTGGGCAGGGTGCCAACCCACCGCAGGACACACACAAACACACCCACACACCAAGCACACACTAGGGCCAATTTAGAATCGGACTGTGGGAGGAAACCGGAGCGCCTGGAGGAAATCCACGCAGACACGGGGAGAACATGCAAACTCCACGCAGGGAGGACCTGAGAAGTGAACCTGGGTCTCCTTACTGCGAGGCAGCAGCGCTACCACTGCGCCACCTTGCCGCCCCCTCTAATGTCCTCATTTCTAATCCTGTCCATACTTGTTACACCCAATGCCACCTCCAGCTCTGTCTCCTACTTTTCTGGTCAGTGCCACTGTCTCCAGCCCATATAACATAGCTGGTCTCACTACCGTCCTGTAGACCTTCCCTTTCACTCTTGCTGATACCCGTCTGTCACAGATCACTCCTGACACTCTTCTCCACCCACTCCACCCTGCCTGCACTCTCTTTTTCACTTCTCTTCCACAATCCCCATTACTCTGTACTGTTGATCCCAAGTATTTAAACTCATCCACCTTCGTCATCTCTACTCCCCTCATCCTCACCATTCCACTGACCTCCCTCTCATTCACGCACAAGTATTCTGTCTTGTTCCTACTGACCTTCATTCCTCTCCTCTCATATCTCCACCTCTCCAGGGTCTCCTCAACCTGCTCCCTACTCTCACTACAGATCACAATGTCATCAGCAAACATCATATTCTACTGGGACTCCTGTCTAATCTCGTCTGTCAACCTGTCCATCACCACTGCACATAAGAAAGGGCTCAGAGCTGATCCCAGATGTAATCCCACCTCCGTCACTCCTACTGCAGACCTCACCACGGTCACACTTCCCTTGTACATATTCTGTACAACTCTTACGTACTTCTCTGCTACTGCCGACTTCCTCATGCAATACCACAGCTCCTCTCGAGGCACCCTGTCATATGCTTTCTCCAGGTCCACCTTATTATTGTTTTATTTTATTGGACAGGTGCAGGCCAACAGCCCACTTCTTGACTTTGTGTGTGTCACAGATGACTGCGGTCATTACCTGGCCGGGATGCCTGGAGGGACCGGAAAGGGACATTAATAGCTTCCGGGGCACAAAGGGGCAGTCGCCCTAGATAAAAAGAGGACCACGGGACAAGGACAAAGAGGATTTGTACTATTGGGAACCGTGGCCACCGCCAGGGGGCGCTTTAAGCCTCAGGAGACCCGGATGTGATTACTTCCGCCACACTTGGCAAGATGGCGGAGGGATCGGCCAGGGACGCCCGGAGTGCTTCCGGTTCAAAGGGCAGCACTTCCGCCACACCAGGAAGTGCTGCCGGATGGACATCAGCAGCCACCTGGAGCACATCCGGGCAGGAATAAAAGGGGCCGCCTCCTTACAGTCAGTGAGCCAGAGTCGGGAGAGGGAGAAGGACGAAGCTCCCAGGAGGAGAGTAGAGGCGGCCAAGGACATTGCTTGATTAAGGGTGATTTGTGCTTTGTGTGGAGTGAGGAACTGTGTTTAATAAACGTGTGCTTTTTATAAAGATGTGGTCTCCGACTGGTGGTGTCCGGGAAAGTCTCACATGTGTTAGGCCCATTTTATAATGAGGCCCAGCGCTACATCCAGTTCTCAGAAGGTGTAAGTGCACATGCAGAGCACATAAAATGTTTTTGCCAATGTAACCCACTTTAAAGTTGTTTATCAAAAATGTATATATGTATCTTAATACATAATTCACCAGCCTCCTCACTCACTCACTCACGTCCGAAGCTGAATGTGCAGTCACCTTCTGCGCAGCTGCCCGAAATACCTTACGAGACCGGCATCGCGGCAGGCGGCGGATTTACGGCCACGAAAATTCAAAGAGAAAGGCGACTTCAACTACAGCTCGAGGCCTAATTACGCATTCTAATTCAATTACGCATTCATTCACTACACCTATATCAGGTTTGTGGTGCTTATACTTATTACTAATTTTTGTGAATTTCCCATTGGGATTAATAAAGTATCTATCTATCTATCTACTATTCCACTCGTGCCCGTTTCATTTTACGTTGTCGAAACAGGCTCTTTGTCTAGTATATGTATAAAACACATATATATGAATATCACTAACTATATCTAGTTAAATGATTTAGTTATTTTAGAACGATAACATAATGGGGAGAGGATGGTTGTTACGTGTGGCTTAATAGGGCGAGACTTTTAATCTGCTTATGTAAGCCAGCATTGGTAACAGGACTTTTAATTTGAATTGTCTGGAGAGTGGAAGGGTATCTTGGGAGGTGAAAGGTTAAAGATTTCTTGTATAGCAGCTGCTAGAGAAGGAAACTCCGTAAAGAAATAACAAGAGTTTGATTTATATATTGTTTTTTTTTTTGCAAGTTAAAATTTAATATAATGATTAGGAATATATTTAGAATTTCAGCTCTACAAATATTAATAGTTTCTGGTTTCTTTGATTTAAAAAAAAAAAAAACAGTCGGAGTAAATAGCATTTGGTGGTTTTGAATATTTGATACTGTATCCTCCAACTTGGAGAGAATAGTTAATAATAGTTGAGCCAATTCTGTTTTGTGGAAAAGACTGTATTATATTTGAAATTAATGTTTTTTTTTCACTTCGTTAAGACATTTTTTCATATTTTCATGACTAGTGAATATAGTAAAACTATCTTAATTGTGCATAGAAGTTTATACATAGTTTATCTGTGTATCTATTGGAAATTAGAAAGGAAATATAACGGAGATCTCATTAATGTTAGAAAAAAAACCAGCTGATTTTGTAATTGTACCGCAGATTTGAGTTGGATGGCGAGCCAGCAGCCCACTGGAATGGAGCGCTTCTTTCATTTTCGCACATCGACTTTGCAACATCGTGCTTGAATTCTAGAACATTCACAACAGCGTGTTACGCATCTCAGCTGAGAACAGATAAGAGAGAAAATTAACTGGTTAATTGTTGTTAAATGGTTTTGGACTCTTGTTTAATGGAAGTAATAGACACATATATACAGTACTGTGCAAAAGTTTTAGGCAGGTGTGAAAAAAATGCTGTAAACAAAGAATGCTTTCAGAAAGATAAATAATGATTGTTTATTGTTATCAATTTACAAAATGCAAAGTGAGCGAACAAAAGAGAAATCTAAATCAAATCAATATTTGGTGTTCCTACCTTTTGCCTTCAAACCAGCATCAGTTCTTATAGGTCCACTTGCACAAAGTCAGGGATTTTGTACGATTCTAGTCAGGTGTCTGATCAACCAATTCTACCACACAGGTGCTAATGATCATCAATGTCACACGTAGGTTGAAACACAGTCATGAACTGAAACAGAAACAGCTGTGTAGGAGGCTTCAAACTGGGTGAGGAACAACCAAACTCTGCTACCAAGGTGAGGTTGTGGAAGACAGTTTCATGTCATGGCAAGATTGAGCACAGCAACAAGACACAAGGTAGTTCTACTGCATCAGCAAGGTCTCTCCCAGACAAAGATCTCAAAGCAGACTGGGGTTTCAAGATGTGCCGTTCAAGCTCTTTTGAAGAAGCACAAAGAAACGGGCAACGCTGAGGATCATAGACGCAGTGGTCGGCCAAGGAAACTTAGTGCAGCACATGAAAGACACATCAAGCTTATTACCCTTCGAAATCAGAAGATGTCCAGCAGTGCCATCAGCTTGGAACTGGCAGAAACCAGTGGGACCCAGGTACACCCATCTACTGTCTGGAGAAGTCTGGCCAGAAGTGGTCTTCATGGAAGAGTTGCAGCCAAAAAGCCATACCTCCGACATGGAAACAAGGCCAAGTGACTCAAGTATGCACGAAAACATAGGAACTGGGGTGCAGAAAAATGGCAGTAGGTGCTCTGGACTGATGAGCCAAAATTTGAAATATTTGGCTGTAGCAGAAGGCAGTTTGTTCATCGAAGGGCTGGAGAGCGGTACAATAATGAGTGTCTACAGGCAACAGTGAAGCATGGGGGAGGTTCCTTGAATGTTTGGGGCTGCATCTCTGCAAATGGAATTGGAGATTTGGTCAGGATTAATGGTGTTCTCAATGCTGAGAAATACAGGCAGATACTTATCCATCATGCAATACCATCAGGGAGGCGTATGATTGGCCCCAAATTTATTCTGCAGCAGGACAACGACCCCAAATATACAGCCAAAGTCATTAAGAACTATCTTCAGTGTAAAGAAGAACAAGAAGTTCTGGAAGTGATGGTATGGCCCCCACAGAGCCCTGATCTCAACATCATCGAGTGTGTCTGGGATTACATGAAGAGACAGAAGGATGTGAGGAAGCCGACATCCACAGAAGATCTGGGGTTAGTTCTCCAAGATGTTTGGAACAACCTACCAGCCGAGTTCCTTCAAAAACTGTGTGCAAGTGTACCTAGAAGAACTGATGCTGTTTTGAAGGCAAAGGGTGGTCACACCAAATATTGATTTGATTTCTCTTTTGTTCATTCACAGCATTTTGTTGATTGATGAAAATAAATGATTAACACGTCCATTTTTGAAAGCATTCTTTGTTTACAGCATTGTTTCACACCTGTCTAAAACTTTTGCACAGTACTGTATATTTTTCTTTTTTTTTAAAGATTGCAATCTTTGTTTTAATTTTAAGAATTTTTATTTAATTTTTCATTTAATTGTAATTTAATTTAATGTTTAATTAAATTTTTAATTAAATTTTAATTTAATTTTTAATTTACTTTATTTTTAAAATATTTTAATTTAATTTTAATTTTAAGAATTTTAATTTTAAGAATTTTAACTTTTGTTATTGCTTTAATAAATCTGCCAATTTAATTTTTTTTTTATACACATTTGTCGCTCCATCTTTCATGCCTCCTTTAACTGAACTTAGAGTAAAATTGTAAAGTGGTGAGTTGTGGTTGTTGTGGTGGCAAGAAAGTGTCGTGTTGCCCTCCTCACCCATTAAGCACACGCTACACCAACATAAAAATCAACTTGCAGCTGTGTCCGGTTCTCCTAATGTAATCAGATAAAGTTACTGAACTCGTATTGCAGTGGGTAGCGCTGCTGCCTCGCAGTTAGGAGACTCCGGTTCTCTTCCCAGGTCCTCCCTGCGTGGAGTTTGCATGTTCTCCCAGTGTCTGCGTGGGTTTCCTCCCACAGACCAAAGACTTGCTGGTTAGGTGGATTGGCAATTCTAAATCAGCTCTAGTGTGTGCTTGGTGTGTTTGTGTGTGTCCTGTGGTGGGTTGGCACCCTGCCCGGGATTGGTTCCCTGCCTTGTGCCCTGTGTTGGCTGGGATTGGCTCCAGCAGACCCCCGTGACCCTGTGTTCGGATTCAGCAGGTTGGAAAATGGATGGATGGATGGATGGATAATTTCGCTATTTTCTATAATAGTTGTTTAAGACGTGTAAACAATGACAGGTCAGAATGTTTCACAGCAGAAGGATAACAAGAGTGTCAAAATACTTAAAGGTCAGTATGAGATTTTCCTCTCACAACCCAGAAACATGCAGATAAGGATTATTAGCAATTTTAAACTGGCAGGACGTTGAGTCTCTGTGAGGCTGCATGTTGTGAAGGATGATCTGCTGCTCGGGCGGCACGGTGGCGCAGTGGGTAGCGCTGCTGCCTCGCAGTTGGGTGATCTGGGGACCTGGGTTCGCTTCCCGGGTCCTCCCTGCGTGGAGTTTGCATGTTCTCCCTGTGTCTGCGTTGGTTTCCTCCCACAGTCCAAAGACATGCAGGTTAGGTGCATTGGTGATCCAAAATTGTCCCTGGTGTGTGTGCCCTGTGGTGGGCTGGTGCCCTGCCTGGGGTTTGTTTCCTGCCTTGTGCCCTGTGTTAGCTGGGATTGGCTCCAGCAGACCCCTGTGACCCTGTAGTTAGGGTATAGCGGGTTGGATATTGCAATAAGGGCATCTAGCAAGAATGAAGCTGCTTCTGTTAACTGTAAGCTGTCACATCATATTAACGCACAAGTTACTGTTACGTGGGACGAGCTCTTTATGAACCCCACTGGATCAGTAATTGTGTTATCGTTGTTCCCCTTCATTAAAAACAACAATGCAGGGTTAGTAACAAATAAAAAAATGACATTTTTTTCCCCCCATGGAGCTTTCCTGCTATCGTTTCCACAACACATTTCACAGAAGTGCAACTCACGAGCCAAGCAGCAAGTTGCCGGAACGCAAAATTTTGGAAGAAAAAGTCAACAGGAAGAAAATGAAATGAAGAGAAGGCAGAGGGTTTTCTAAGCAAAGGATACATTTATTCAGCAATATTGGAAAGTTAAAGGAGCAATCAAGAGACCGAAAGTAAAAAACAAATAAAACATAACATAAAAAAAAACAAAAGGAAAAGAAGGCAAAATAACAAATAAAATGTACAACACAGCAATCTGGTCATGCACCAATGCCAAAGGTTAACAGGACAGAATAGAAACCAAACGGAATTTACAGGACTTTAATCAACATTTTTGACACACATACTACGGAATCCTTAATTTTTAATTTTTTTATTTTTACACCTCTACTTAATGTAGATACGGACTTTTGTATTTATATATTCCATTGGTAGGATCGCTTACTACATCACAGTGCTTAAAATGAACCTTAAGAAAAGGCGAATGAAACTAACAAGCCTCGATTACCTACAATTCATTAGCTAAGGAACGACCTGGCGGCTGCTGAAAACACGAGGGATTCTGCAGACGCCCTACCATAAGTGCTCTCCAGGAAATAAACATTTAGAAACGTTGCACCAGAACAATAAAATGAACTTGTACAGTAACCCTTGTTCTCTTCTTTTTTTTTTCACAGCTCTACAAAGGCCTGCATTCTTAAAATTGAGCCACATTTTGAAATAAATTCGACAGAACAAACCAACACGTACCAGCTAATGTGCGTCTCGGTAATTTCTTTCTTTTTTTAAAGCTGTTCTCATGCTGCGTTCCATTTACCTTGGATGTCGGAGCTGGGAATGACGTCACGCCGAAGTTGATCGCATTCCAGGAAAACATTCTGCAAGCCAATCTGGGACGTGTTCAGGAAATCCGTTGTTGTGGTCGCTCCATCGGTTTAAATAGAAGCTGATAACAATGCACTACGCCGTGTTTCACGCTTACAAACACGACAGCAACATGTCCACAGGGAGAAGCTGGACAGTACTGTGTGTCCGGCTGATTTAATGAAACACAAATAGACCACAGTGCTAATGAACAGTATAATATTACGGCTTGTTTGTGGTGTACGTTGCCATATTGGATTGACATCATAATCTGATGTTGGACAAACTCAGACTTGAGACAGACTAGCAGGAAATCTGACTTAAGGGCTGGTGTTCCAGTTCAAAATTCCAACTAAGAACTCCGAAATTCCGACTTCCCATTTGAAACGGAACTCAGAGAAAGCTTACAGTGACAGAGCAGCACATCCAACTGAAGTTGGACAAACTTAAGACTTGACAGACCAACCCAGAGTTCCCGAGTTAGAAATCTGACTTTAGGAGGCATTTCAGTTGAACGTTCTGACCAGGAACTTTCAGAAATTCCAACTTCCCACTTCAAATTGAACGGTGTAATACTACAGCTTTCGCTAAAGTTCATGGTGTACATCGCCATTTTGGATTGACGTCACGATCTGAAGTCGAGCAGACTCAGACTTGACAGACCAACCCCAAGTTTCCAAGTAGGAAGTCCGACTTTATTTCCGTCGAAAAATTCCGACAAGGAACTCGAGAATTCCGACATAGCACTTCAAATGAAACGCAGCAAAAGCTTACACAGATATAGCAGCACTTTCAACAAACATTACATATTACGTCAAAAAGGTACATAAATTGTGCTTCTTCCTAATTTGGGAATGAGGAGCATTTAAAGCTTATTTCGGAAAAAGTCTTACCATTGCTGGGGTGGTACACAGTAGAACGACCAAAAAAGGCAGTCGAAATACGCTTTTGAGGTAATTAACCCGACAATGAAAGTGTACTGCGTGGAGTTTGCATGTTCTCCCCGTGTCTGCGTGGGTTTCCTCCCACAGTCCAAAGACATGCAGGTTAGGTGGATTGGCGATTCTAAATTGGCCCTAGTGTGTGCTTGGTGTGAGTGTGTGTCCTGTGGTGGGTTGGCGCCCTGCCCGGTGCCCTGTGTTGGCTGGGATTGGCTCCAGCAGACCCCCGTGACCCTGTGTTCGGATTCAGCAGGTTGGAAAATGGATGGATGGATGGATGAAAGTGTAATCCAACGAGACCACAGCTTACATGTTGAATTCATTGTTATGGTGATTGAGGACAGACTTCATACAATTACCAATTAGTATTTAAATGTCGAACAAAGCAAATCAACTACAAAGGCCTCTCACTTCTTAGCAAGGACGCGCCAATAAGACATTTCTGAGGGAATACCAACAACCAGTCTTTCCTGTCTCATTGCTACAGAGTTTGATATTTTTAGTTTCCTATCATTTTTTTCTGCTGTCATGCATGCATGTCAGAGGGTCACCTTCCAAGTTCTTCACAGGTAGGTGACACCACCACTGAGCCGAGGAGGGAGCACTGCCTCCACTAACTGCCTTGTCTTTTAATTTTTGCCACAGCACAGAAAGCCCCTTGTGGTCTCTTATAAATTTGAAACCATTAAGGAAAGATGTCACTTATGGCTTAAGTGACCCAGGAGTGGAGCTCCACAAGCTGACCAGAAGAGCCTTGTGTACATAAAGCTTTGATTACCCGATTTGTCGACGGGAAACCTTATTTTATGTTATTAATACTCGTGGATAAATTCTCTCGCAGGATAAGTGGGGACTTGATTTTATCGTATAATTTCTGGTACAGTTAGGTCCATAAATATTTGGACAGACAACTTTTTTCTAATTTTGGTTCTGTACATTACCACAATGAATTTTAAATGAAACAACTCAGATGCAGTTGAAGTGCAGACTTTCAGCTTTAATTCAGTGGGGTGAACAAAACAATTGCATAAAAATGTGAGGCAACTAAAGCATTTTCTGAACATAATCCCTTCATTTCAGGGGATCAAAAGTAATTGGACAATTGACTCAAAGGCTATTTCATGGGCAGGTGTGGTCAAGTCCGTCGTAATGTTATTATCAGTTAAGCAGATAAAAGGCCTGGAGTTGATTTGAGGTGTGGTGCTTGCATGTGGAAGATTTTGCTGTGAACAGACAACATGCGGTCAAAGGAGCTCTCCATGCAGGTGACAGAAGCCATCCTTAAGCTGCGAAAACAGAAAAAACCCATCAGAGAAATTGCTCCAATATTACGAGTGGCAAAATCTACAGTTTGGTACATCCTGAGAAAGAAAGCAAGCACTGGTGAACTCAGCAACGCAAAAAGACCTGGACGTCCACGGCAGACAACAGTGGTGGATGATCGCAGAATCATTTCCATGGTGAAGAGAAACCCCTTCACAACAGCCAACCAAGTAAACAACACTCTCCAGGGGGTAGGCGTATCGATATCCAAGTCTACCATAAAGAGAAGACTGCATGAAAGTAAATACAGAGGGTGCACTGCAAGGTTCAAGCCACTCATAAGCCTCAAGAATAGAAAGACTAGATTGGACTTTGCTAAAGAACATCTAAAAAAGCCAGCACAGTTCTGGAAAAACATTCTTTAGACAGATGAAACCAAGATCAACCTCTACCAGAATGATGGCAAGAAAAAAGTATGGAGAAGGCGTGGAACAGCTCATTATCCAAAGCATAGCACATCATCTGTAAAACACGGTGGAGGGAGGCAGTGTGATGGCTTGGGCATCCATGGCTGCCAGTGGCACTGGGACACTCGTATTTATTGATGATGTGACACAGGACAGAAGCAGCCGAATGAATTCTGAGGTGTTCAGAGACATACTGTCTGCTCAAATCCAGCTAAATACAGCAGTCAAATTGATTCATGATACAGATGGACAATGACCCAAAACATACAGCCAAAGCAACCCAGGAGTTTATTAAAGCAAAGAAGTGGAAAATTCTTGAATGGCCAAGTCAGTCACCTGATCTTAACCCAACTGAGCAGGCATTTCACTTGTTGAAGACTAAACTTCAGACAGAAAGGCCCACAAACAAACAGCAACTGAAAGCCGCTGCAGTAAAGGCCTGGCAGCGCATTAAAAAGGAGGAAACCCAGCATCTGGTGACGTCCAGGAGTTCAAGACTTCAGGCTGTCATTGCCAGCAAAGGGTTTTCAACCAAGTATTAGAAATGAACATTTGATTTCCAGTTATTTCATTTGTCCAATTACTTTTGAGCCCCTGAAATGAAGGGATTGTGTTCAAAAAATGCTTTAGTTGCCTCACATTTTTATGCAATCGTTTTGTTCACCCCACTGAATTAAAGCTGAAAGTCTGCACTTCAACTGCATCAGAGTTGTTTCAATTCAAATTCATTGTGGTAATGTACAGAACCAAAATGAGAAAAAAGTTGTCTCTGTCCAAATATTTAAGTACCTAACTGTATTTTACAATGTCGGTTGTATAAGTCGAATGCGGAAAACTCTACTGGTCTAAGAGATTCTGAAATGCTAACAGCCACCTGAGAGAGTCACCACGGAGCACACAGCCCTTTGTTTCTATGTGGGTGCTGCAATGCGCCGTATCAGCGTGTGCTTCTAATCTCTCTCTATATTGTGCCTATGTGATCACACGGTGATACCCGCACTATTCCGAAGTGACATTTGCACTGATTTGTTTTTCTTTTATTTCACACCCTCATACACCTTTATCGTCAGAGCACCCCTTATCTACGATGGAGCGTTAGATCAGAAGAAAATATGAAGCTGGTTTTAAATTAAAAGTCGTTGAAGTGGAGAAAGAAATTGGTAACTGCACTGCTGCAAACAAAATTCGATGCGTTTGAGAAACTGATGCGAGATTGGAGGAGGCAAGAAGATGTAAAAAAAAATTATCGTATTTTTGAATGGGCGTATAAGTCGAAGTAAACCAAAAGGTAAAGGAAATTTGAAAATTATGCAGTAAACAAAATGGATATGAGTTGACAAAATACAACACGGATGATAGGAAGATTGAACGCTCACAGCCGCAACGTTCTGCCATTAGTCTACTTGATGCCAAGGTCAAATGAACATGGATGCTCCGCTATGGGATTGCACCATTGTTGAACAATGCACCATATTGAGATTTCTATGGGCAGAGGAAGCGAAACCTGCTGAAATGGTTTTAAATTAAAAGTCACTGAAGTGGCGAAAGAAATTGGTAACTGCGCTGCTGCAACAAAATTCGATGTGTCTGAGAAACCGGTGAGAGATTGGAGGAGGCAGGAAGATGTAAAAAAAAAAAAAATAAAAAAAATTATCGTATTTTTGAACGGGCGTATAAGTCGGGGTCTGATTTTATGATCGATTTTTCGGGTTTCAAGACCCAACTTATACGTCAGTATATACGGTAAATGCCATCGTGTGTTATTTCACTTGTAGATTTTGGCAAGTAAACGGGGGACAGCTGGTTTGTCAACCTAAGGGGCTGAAATTTTACCAGCATGTTACTCCTTGGATGACCACAATGCATTGTGTTTAAATGCAATCTGAAACCAGGTTTCTCATACCTGTATGTAAACTGTTGGCTTGAGGTAAACATTTTACTATTTTCCAAACTCTCTAAAGTCATATTTTACGCTACGACGCTGACATGACGTGATTCCAATTTTTTTCACTTCTCTGACACAGATCAGAGTTTGATGTAAACACCCAAATCCCACTTGGTTCCCTTATTCTTTGAGATGACATGTAAGATGCTTTCATTTGTGCCACTGAATTTCTGGTCCCCATTCACCCACCACTGTTTGAACTCAGGAATTTTGACTTGATAACTTAATTGTTTGGCATCACGCAACATGCCAAGATCATCGCAATGGATAAAATGAGCTGTGTGCGATTCATCGAGGAAACAAAATTATTAATGCACAGATCTTGGGAGTTTTATTTGTCTCATTTCAAAGTTCCTCAGCTGTCGGAAGTCATCACAACAGCTAACGGTGCAGTCCCACCACTCTTAACACTGCTGGTGTATCCAAATTCTTCTCTGCTTGGAGGAGGAGAAAACCCTGGCAGAAAATACCAAGGTATGCAATGTCATGAATAGCTTTGACTGGCGGAATTCACTAAAGCATTTTTCACCGTAAATTTCACCAGTGATCTTGTTCACCGAATTTTGTTCTTAAGAATTTGAGATGGGTCCATCTGCAGACCTCCATGGCTCCATAATTCAGGAGCTCCACTGGACAACCAATTGGATTGCAGGTTTTTGTCACCTGGTTTACTTGACTTGAGTCAGAGGACCCTCTCCCACCCCTAATATTAACCGTAGCACGACCAGGCGTATCACTGATGATATATAATATAAAGCAACAACCTCCTTGTGGACCTCTGGAGGTCAAGAGCTAGAATCTATTGAAAAACTGGCCATGCAGACAGCTTAAACAAACTCCCCCACGTCCTAGGATGTCTTGTGAGGCCCTACAGCAGCCATGTTGGATGGAGATGTCATTACCTGATCTGTACTACAATTTGTGTTCCGCATTCATACTGTAACCGTACTCCAACTCACACTTTCCAACACAGCCTGATCTGCTTCACGTGTGCATTGTCACACACGTGTGTTTAGGAGACAACTAAAGGGCTTGAGTACATGTAATTCCACGCCGGACCAGGGGGTGGCGAGGTGCACTAATTCTCCCTCTCGAACTTTTGCAGACCATTGTAGGGAAATCCCGCCCAACTCTGGGGCAGCCAATGACATCACTTCTGGTTCCGGTCCTGATGACATCACTTCCTCTACTGGCCTTTAAAGCTGCCATCTTGTGTATAGAGAATCAGTTCTGTTTTGGACTCGATTGTGTGAACATGGCAATGTTTTTGCAACTGTTTTGCAGCCGGGAACAATTATACGGGTGGCTGCCCCAAACCTTCGCAATGTCTAAGGGTCATTCTTCTTACAACATGTATACACCCTAAATTATTCACGCAGATCACTACCCAACTGAAACTCCAGCCTGGATTTGCACCTCACGTGCGTTTAAAAAAGAAAAACTCAACAATATTTTTATTTGAGGGGTATATTAGCTGAACATATTTACAAAATTTTAATAAAATACGAAGTAAACCAAAAGGTAAAGGAAATTAAAAAATTTTGCAGTAAACAAAATGGATATGAGTTGACAAAATACAACATGGATGATAGGAAGATTGGACGCTCACAGCCGCAACGTTCTGCCATTAGTCTACTTGATGCCAAGGTCAAATGAACATGGATGCTCCGCTACAGGATTGCACCATTGTTGAACAATGCGCCATATTGAGATTTCTACAGGCAGAGGAAGCGAAACCTGCTGAAATTCACTGGAGGATATTGGCTCAGTACGGAAGTGAAAATAGCAGAACCTGATGAATTGGTAGAAAGGTTTAAAGCAGGAAGAACAAGTGTAACCCACAAAGTTCGATCTGGTTGACCGCCAGCATTGTGCACCCAGGCCCACATTGACATGGCGAATGCCTTCATCAGGGAAGACCAACACATTAGGTTGTCCACTCTTACTGCACATTTGGATATCAACTGTGGATCTATACATGCCATAGTGCATGATGGCATGGGGTACCATCAAGTTTGCACAAGTTGGGTATCCAAATAGCTTACTGGTCTGCAGAGATCAACATCCTTCAGTAAATTTCAGCAGGATTCACTTCTGCCCACAGAAATCTCACTACGGCATGTTGTTCAACAATGGTGCAATCCCGTAGCGGAGCTTCCATGTTCACTTGATCTTGGCTTCGACTAGACTAATGGCAAGAGTGCTGTGCTTTGCATGTTCAAACTACCCATAAGCCATCTCAAAGTTGTTGTATCACCTCAATTTCTATCTGTTTCGGTTACTGCGTAATTTTCAAATTACCTTAACTTTTTGCTTTTTTCTTTATACTTTATTGCTGTGCTAAGATTCACTGTACGAGGTCTCACCACTGCTGGATTAAACATGCTACGCTCCTCGCTACGTAGCACAGATCAGGTAGTGATAGACAGCCACTCCAAGCATGTAACTCTGATCCCTTGCACTACAGGCTCCCGGTTTCCCATCAAACCTGTGTTACCTTGAAAGTGTTGAGAGAGACCTTACAGTTAGTAACGAGATTTATTTGTCATGTCTCAGCTGGGGTTCTAATTCATGTTTTGTGTTTTATTTATGTTGATCATATGAATAATTGCTTATTTTTGGTTATGTCTACGTATATATAAGCTGTCTTTATTATGTTCCTTGTGTTTTGTGGGTGGTTCCCCTTAGGAGCAGGACCACCTACCAATCATTGCCCTCTGCCTCATTAATCTAGAGGGTCTTCGACAGTTCCTGACGGTTCATTGTGAATGCCCTCTGGAGTCGGGGAGTTCTTATGCTTTTGTAAATTTTTCATGCCTTGTGATTTTTTGTGCTCTGTGTTTTGACCTCACTTTTGGATTCTGTTCATCTTGAATTGATTGGAATATTTTGTAAAAACAGCAAATCTTTAATTTTATAAAGATTTGGTACCTGACTTCATTAGTAGCCTGGGTTTGACGGTGATTTCTCCCTCTAGAAGGCCTTGGACGATGTGCTTTGGAAATGTTTAGTGCTTGGGACTCCCAGTTCATGACTTTTTTGGCTAAATGTAATTTTAAAGCATATGTGTACCAATGTTATGAGGGAGAGCATTGTGCATGGACTAAAACTCTTTCATCACTCAATAAAACAGTTGCACTACTTCACAAACATTGTGTTTTAAAATTGTGTAGCCAATTTACTGAAATAACCAATCACACCAACTAATCGATTAGCCAGAGGTCTAATTTGTAAATATCGTGATTCATTTTTCTCACATATTGCAGTTTATGACTTCTAATTTTATCTTATTGAAATTAAAATTGAAATCTCGCCACCCCAGGCAAAAATGTGTGACTCTGTTACACCGAATTAGGCAAACGCTTAATTCAAGTCATTCCATGTCAATATTTATTTTAGTCATGTAAGCTAACATCAAGCATCTTGGCGGACTGCATGGAGGAATGTTCAGTTATGGCATGAGCCCTTATGTTTATGGTGGGACTCTCAGCCACTAACTGAAAATAAAACAGATCACACATGAATATACAGGAGTGTGCATTTAAAATTCACCTGGCAACACACACACACACACACGCATGCACTACCATATGTGGTGCCGTGCATGTCTTTGAAATTAGAACAATCTGGACGAGAACACGCCATTCCGCTCAACAAAGCTCTCCAGTTCTATCCACTCAATTCTTCAAAAATAACATCAAGTTGAGTTTTGAAGGCGTCTAAAGTCCTGATGTCCACCACACTACTTGGTCACTTAGTTCAAGTGTCTGTAGTTCTCTGTGTAAAGAAACACTTCCTAATGTTTGTGCAAAATTTAATCTTAAGTTTCCAACGGTGTCCCTGTGTTCTTGCTGAACTCATTTTAAGTCATCGTCTCGACCTGCTGGACTAATTCCCTTCATAATTTTAAACATGTCAGTCAGGTCTCCTCTTCATCTCCATTAAAGGCTCAGCTCTTTTAATCTTTCCTCATCACTCATCCCCTGTAGCCCTGAATCAGCCTAGTTGCTCTTCTATGGACCTTTTTCTTGTGCTGTTATGTCCTTTTTATACCCTGGAGACCAAAAATGCACCCAGGACTCCAGATGAGGCCTCACCAGTGTTATAAAGACCTGAGCAGAACCTCCTGTGACTTGTACTCCACACATCAAGGCGCTATATAACCTGACATTCTGTTTGCCTTCTTAATGGCTCCTGAACACTGCCCGGCAGTTGATCGTGTCGAGTCCACTATGACTCCTAAATCCTTCTCATAAGATGGACTCTCAGTTTTCAGACCGCCCATTGTGTATTCAAACTTCACATTTTTACGTCCGACATGTGGTAATTTACATTTACTGACATTAAATTTCTTCCCTTGTAGTCCTGAAATCAGCCCTGTCGCTCTTCTCTGGACCTTTTCTAGTGCTGCTTTGTCCTTTTTGTAGCCTGGAGACCAAAACTGCACCCAGAACTCCAGATGAGGCCTCACCAGTGTGTTATAAAGACTTGAGCAGAACCTCCTGTGACTTGTACTCCACACATCAAGGCGCTATATAACCTGACAGTCTGTTAGCCTTCTTAATGACTTCTACACACTGACAGTTGACAATGTTGAGTCCACTGCGACTCCTAAATCCTCATAAAGTGTGCTTTCGATTTTCAGACTATCCATTGTGTATTTAAAATTCACATTTTTACATCCTACGTGTAATACTATACATTTACTGTCATTTATTTTCATCCTCTGTAGCCCCATAATCAGGCTACTCGCTCTTCTCTGGACTTTCTCTTGTGCTGTTATGTCCTTTTTGTAGCCTGGAGACCAAAACTGCACACAGGACTCCAGATGAGGCCTCACCAGTGTGTTATAAAGACCTGAGCAGAACCTCCTGTGACTTGTACTCCACACATCAAGGCGCTATATAACCTGATATTCTGTTAGCCTTCTAAACACTGTGTAGATTATTATTATGCAATTTTTACAATATGGTAGACTCTCGATGTAACAAAGGAGGTTATCCATGATTTCTGTAAGTCAGTTAAATTGAAGGTTCTTTTAAAAACATACATTTATAATGAAATTAAATTGTACATGATGTATTCAAATGTTATTATAATGTATAAGCATGAATACAACAGGAATGTATTATAATGCATAGCGTATGGCCATCATTGCACACCTCTTTCCATGGGTGTTATGAAGATGTAGTGGTAAAAAGACAGTTACCGGAAATACGCCGACAACCTTAGAACATAAGCAATTTGACAAAACGAGAGGAGACCATTCAGTCCATCAAGCCCATTTGTTTAGCTAATAGCTGTCCCAATAACTCATCCAGATCCTTATCATAGATTTCTGCTCTAACTCCATGTCCATGTAGATGAGGTAGAAACCTTCACAACCTTTAATAATAATAATAATACATTTTATTGATATAGTGCCTTTCCCAAGAAGGATGAGATGGTGGGACAGCTTAGCTATTAGCTAAAGAAACAAGCTTGATGGACTGAATGATCTCCTCTCGTTTGTCAAATCTTGTACGTTCTTAAGCACCAAAGCGGAATTCTCACCTCGTTACAATATGCATTTGTCTTCTAAAATCTCCCTTTTAGACATGTGATTGTATTGAAATATCATTTTTACAATCACTTTAAAACAGCTTGGGTGTTGACTCAACCTTTTCTTGTGCTTTATTCACTGTGCAAACTTATATAGGACAGAACTTTTGATAATTAAACACCAAGTCCAGTCAAATCAGGGTCTTCTGTATATGAGGTGAGACACAAAAATAACCAGACTGGGCTTGGGGCTTTCCTGGAAAACCGTCTGGAGGTCGGCCAGATGTGAATCCTAGAACTATATCCCTGGCCGACCGGCTGGGTATATCCTGTGAATAGCCCAGTCAGTATTTGCACAACAATCGTTACATGAGTTGCCGCGTTAATGTCGGGTGAAAAATATCGAACAGTGGATCGACGTCAAAATTTCTCGCGAATTTTCTCTTTTTCCATAAAGCAGTTTTTGACTGACAAAAACATTCCTGTCCTCGATCATCCTTCCTATTCTCCCGATTTAGCTCCCTGTGAGTTTTACTCACAAAGAAAATCAAAAGAGACCTAAGAGGAACACATTTTTCTTCAATGGATGAAGTGAAGACAAAAAACGAAAAGCCTGTTGAAAGGCCTCAAAGCAAGAAGACTTCCAGCACTGTTTCAATCAATGGAAGATACGTCTGGAGCGGTGTAGAGATCGGGAGAGGGACTATACAGAAGGCGACGATGTTTAGAATGCTGTAAGTCATCAAATGATATATATACAGTGGAACCTCGGTTTGCGAGTAACTTGGTTTACGAGTGTTTTGCAAGACGAGCTAAAATTTTTAATAAATTTTGACTTGATAAACGAGCGAGTAGTATGTATACGCTTTGTCTGCTGAGCATCATGTTATGACAACTGAACTGATGGTTCTGCTCTCTCTCACTGTGGGATTGTGGGTAATCGTCTCCCATGCTCGGTCTCAGTCGGCGTGCCTCACTCATATAGTCAACATCCGTACGAGTGTATACTGTTTACTACAGCATTGTGACTGTGTGTGCTGTGACGTGTGAGTCCCCGTCTTGCACCCCAAAACACGAAGCTGAGTCTCAGTACTTTAGCAACACCAGCTTTATTCAGCTTGAAACAGCAACAGTGCGGTTATTTATCGTAGCGTGATCTGCGACTCTCCTATACACAGACACAGCAGTCAGGCAGGGCCGTGGCCAAGTAGTACTGTGCCCTGCACATTTATAATGTTCCTTGTATCACCCATCGACGACAGGCGCTTATAGCATGTCTGTGATCTTTTTGGATTCGCGTTTACGGTGAACTGCTACAGCGCTGGGAGACTGCGATTGCTTTGGGACGTTTTTCCGCGTGTCGTCCTGTTGGGTGCAATCCCACAAGAATTTAGAAACTCACTCACACCAGCCATGATTCTTATCAGAGGTAAAGTGCAGGTTATTTTGTTTTATGTATTTTTACTTTATATTCTGTATTAATCATTTTATATGAATAGTTTTGGGTTGTGGAACAAATCATCTGAGTTTGCATCATTTCTTATGGGGAAATTCGCTTTGATACACGAGTGCTTTGGACTGCGAGCATGTTTCCGGAACGAATTATGCTCGCAAACTGAGGTTCCACTGTATTTTTTTTTTTACCAATCTGGTTATTTTTGTGTCTCACCTTGTATTATCTGATATCTGCATGTAACCACCATATCCAAATGTGGCAAGCAATTTCCTCCAAACAAAATCCTCTGTCAGAGTCTTTAAGGGGGCAGACCAGCCTAGTGTGTAGTGTAACAGGGTATTGGATTTTCTGACGACAATGCTGGTCAGTTTCATGCTATTATGCGCCTTCTTCCCTGTGACACTCTGAAAACAAAAAAATAAACCCGCCCCGCCGATTGCAGCATGGACAGAGCTATTTGTGTCACGGTTTCTGCTGTATTGCTAACATTAAAGGTGTGTCATCTTACAGGAATGTTGAAGCAATGCAATTTGTTATGCGAGTGTCACTAAGGCCAGCGTCACATTACAGGTGTCAACACAACTTCTGCTTGGACGGCCTGTCACATTTAACGACAGCAGTGATTGAATATTGGCATATTTTATTAGTAGGAATCTTGGGGGTGACTGATTTCACAATTTCCTTGAGACTTTTCATTATGAGTCTCTTGAGGTGGTACAGGCAGGGTTTTATTCCCCCCACTTTGTATTTATTGTATTTTTTATTTTTCATACTTTTATGTAATTTCTGTCATGCCAATTTATTATGCAATATTTATGTAAAGTGCCTTTACATGTGACTCCACTCTCTGTACTTTCTGGGTGGAGCTCCAGGAGGTGGGACAAAGGTGACATCACTGCCGCTGGGTCCGCCCTCTGTCTTTTGATTTGGTCAGAGAGAGGAAGCCCGCAGTGTGTCATTGAGTTGGAGTTGTTTGTGAGTATTGCTTGTCTTTGATTTATTTACTGGATTCTTTTGCTCTGTTTTTTGAATTTCACTCTTAGGGCTGTGCATTGGTGCTTGTTTACTTTGAATTGCCTTTTAGGCACATCCTTTTTGGATTATATTTATTAAATATTTCATTTATAAATATTAATTGTTGCCTTTTTATTACAGAAACCCTCTGCCTTGTAGAGTAATTTCTGATATATTTGGGACTTTTGTTACATTTAGAACTAATAATACTAGTACCTCATTTTGGGCCTAGAAGGCCGAGGCCTGTAGGTGGTATTTGGAAACTGGCTGACTTGGGGGTGAGCTTCTTCTGGACAGGCTAGTGAAGGTCCTGACCTGCTTTGTGGCACTTCTCTGTGGTGTTGTGGGTCCACAGCTCTCTTAGCAAAGGCCAGCTGTTTTAAATAAATAATCACCGCGCTCGCGGCGTTGCGTGGTAGTGTGGCTGAAGCGGTTTCCGGGTGGATTCGTGCTGCAGACGTTTCTCACCTAAGTGCACAGGTGAGGGACGGTCCGCAGCGTAACTGTTGATTGCCACAGCTGCCACGTCCATTATATAAAGAAGCCCGAGACGGTTAAGGGGAGGAACAAGAAAAGAGAAGGAAACGGAGGTTGCAGAAGGAAGCAGGAAGGGAGCGAGTGAGAGAAAGCCGGTGCAGGAAAGTGAGCGAGAGCAGGCTCGCGGCAGCTGAGCAGACAGCCTGGGTGTTTGGCCGACACCCAGGGAAGTAGTAGATGTGGTCGCTACTGTAGAGATTACTTTTATGAAGCACGGGAGTGACCGGGAGACGGGTGACTCTCTGCTTAAGGCCGCGGAAGGCAGCGAGAATCGGGACTTGGGACGTGGGAGCCTTGGTCATTGGGGAATCCCAAGTCGCTGTCTGGAGGAGCCGACCGGAGCCAAGGATTGGTGAGGCAAGCCTGACAGCAGAAGTAGGCGAAAGAAGGTCAGGTGCAGAGAGAACGTCTCGCCTGCTGCAGGGCCCTAACGAGAGAAGCAGGTGAGACGCTAGTGTAAAAGAAGCACCGGGCTTGACATTGGGATTTTTTAGAAGACTGCTTCCTGTATTGTGTTTTAACCTCGCTTTTAAAGGATTGTTTGTTTTTGCATTTGTTTTATTTTAAACCTCCACCTTTCACCTTTCTTTTATGGATTATTTATTTGTTTTAAGGAAGATTTTGGACACTGCACTTTATTTGAACACTCATTCGTTTTGTTGTTGGATTTTAAATAAAAGCACTTTGCACATTTGCACCAACCTCTTGCTCTAATGTTATTGCCTCACTGTCTAGCTCCACGGTTTTCAAACTTTTTTGAACAAGTACCACTCCGCAAGGACCAGTAAACTGAAGTACCACTGTCAATGAATCGTTAATTTACGCCCGTGTTGTTTTGAAGAAAAAGTCACTATAATCACTATAATGACTATAATTATGACGTTAAAGTGATATTAAACTAATTAAGGAAATGGGTGTCCGCGCTAATAAAAGCTGGCTTGGAGTCTTCCACGCATTTACAGTAGTATACTTATAATATATATGATTATATGCAACATATTGGCATTCTAGCAACATCGATTCGTGGAAAATAAAGGACCACACGAGTACCACTTGGCATGACTTAAAGTACCACCAGTGGTACGCGCACCACAGTTTGAAAACCGTGGGTCTAGCTCATCTCGATTATAACTATCGACGGTGTTGGGTTCAAGGGCTCCCTAATAGAAGATGGGAGCATGGAGCTGAACCCGCATCGTCACATTCTCCTGTTGCCATGTTTGAAACTGCTGAATACAATAGATTCTAAATTGCATATTTGCTGGAGCCAATCAGCATGGAGCCCATTAGAATAAGCTGTAACCCTCAGCCATGTTACGGCAAACATCAAAAATTGAACAGACATCAGTGCTTGCTCCAAAGTTCAGTGGGACTCTACTCCTTTAGCATAATTCAAAACTCACAGTTTCATTATTGTTCTTTGGCATTCTGGGGCATTTTATGCATCAGACTTCAAGCTGAGCGCTCACTGGCCGTTAACCCTCACGCATACATGAGTCCACCGCTACGACTCACTATGATAAAATCAGACCAGCCTGATGTTGTCACAGGGCGTCACACTTCACAATCGATGGAAATGGACGTGCATTCTGATTGAGTATGTTATGATTCAAGCTACTTTCTTGGGTTTCCCTCATCTTGGTATCGTTTGGGGATGGGGCTGCTATTTTGTACTACCTGTTTCCTTGGGGATTTCCCATGATGCACTGGCAATAGTGACATCATTGGAGCGACGGTATAAGGCTCACCCTAAAATAATCACAAGTATCTGAGAGAGAACCAAACGCAGAATACGCCTTACTTTGAACTTTGATTACAGGTAGTTTGAGACTAAGCTCTTCCCTTTTGTCTTTGATTTGCCGTTTCTCTCTTTTTGACTTTAGGTTTTGACACTTGCTTTGTTTGGTCTTTGACTCCATTCTTTCTCCTGATCCTCACACTTTAATAATTTGGACTGACTGCCTGTTTTACATTCAGTACAGTGTATTGTGATGCCAGCCCTAAAGGCACAGCAACCACATTCCCACAGATGGCACAAAGAGCAGGACAAAAATGCAAAACGTTGACTGTCTCACGTGTCCCCAGAGTGTTAATTTGGCAAGAACAAATCTGCAAAACAATTTTACTTTTTTTTTTTTGCTCCTCTTCGTTTTAATTGTGTATGTGCTTGACTTTTTTCACATTTTCTGAGAGGTGGCATTGCCACAGTTCCAATGCTATTCCTACGACGTCACCATCAACCCTACACTCATTTTGGAAGCCAATATTCTAAACTGACTTGAAAAGAAATTATACCTAAATATGTATCATCAAATGATCCGTATTTATCAAAATTGGAACAACTACTCCTTTACGAAGTAAATGAAATAACCCTGCTTAATCAAAATATGTTTGAAAAATATATATGTATATCTTAGCATTATTATAAGACAAGTGCATAAACATCATGGCATACGGAAGTGTCTAAATCAGGATATGATACGAAGGAATTAACAAATGTTCACTTATTGTGTGGTTTCTCTTAAATTAAGATCGATAATAAATACATTTTATAAATAGCAAAATACATGTATATGTTAAGTTAACAATATTAGCTTCTTTGTTTATACTCGTACACATTAGCCATGCCAAGTTCAAGAAAACGTGCCAATGTGCTTTGCAAAATCCCAAAGGTTGCTAAATAAACTAATTTTCACAGACTTTTAGATCTCAGGCATTTGGTCACTTTCAGTATTAAGACATGCCATTCTCCTGGGATAGCCCAAGCCTGAAAAATGTATGTTAAAAGCGTCCCTAAACCAAGGGACTGAAATTTTTAGGAGATTTCTTCACATGAGCATTATGCATCTACCAAAGGACATCCGTTCCTCGTCAAAAGATAAAACGGCCAAATGTAATTAAAACAGAAACAAAAATCCTCAACCACAGTTTGACAGATGTGTCCACCTCGTGGTAAAAACATTTAGATCAGTACACTTTACAATATACAGTACACTACACACTGCATACACACGCATGCTGTCAGGTAGCATGAAAGGTGGGCCGTTCCTGTTTGGTCCTCCACGTTAAGGTCTGACCACAATGTTCTATGTATTGCTTATACATGAATGGGCATTTATTCAAAAAGGAATGGCTTTGCAATGATTGAAAGGCCTTGGCCTTTTTTTGGCAATGTGGCCGTCCTTTCGTACTCTACGGGAAATATCGATGTCCATCACCAAGATACTCCCACGGAAAAAACGACAAACATCGAGTACCGAACCTCAGAACTGCAGGCAAAAATGCTGCAAAGTTGGGCGATTCTACGCCTGTTGGTTGTCTCCGTACTGTACATGCAGGCTGAAGAAGACACTTCACATTGTGCAAACGACAAACTAATCAGAGATGGTTACTCACCTCTAATTACAAGGAAACAGACTTTCACAACCAAAGTGGAATGGTGCAAAAAGGACTACTGCAAGCGAGGAGCTGAACATCTGTATCAAACAGCAAGTAATATACACATGCAGAACTGTCTCAAGGCAGTCTACCACCGAAAGTGAAGGTTGCGCCTTCCTCTTTATCAAAAGATCAGTTTCGGTTTTCTTTTTTGTTTTAAGCCCTCAGTAGACTCATGTTTTCCTGACATCGCAAATATAGCTGCACCTCTTGGTTTCAAAAATATTCCATAGGCCTTTAAAAAGTAGAAAGAGTAACGTGAACAGATCTGACATTATGTAGGAAAACCAAACATTTTCAAAAATCGGCGATCTATAAAACAAGAGGGCTGGTGTCCGCTTAGTAATCATCAATGGTGCTGTTGAAGAAAAGATTCTGAACATCCAACATCGATGCCAGCTCAAGAATGTGCTTCTGAACCAATGGGTTCTCGATGGTATCTTCTTTAGGAAGCTGAGGGTATGTTTCCGGATAATTCCTTGTCTCCTGAAATGAGAGAAACAAAAAATAGAGACCATATGAGTGTCCTCTAAAAAAATCTCGGCTCTTTATTATTCTAACATGTTTTGTTCATGATCAAGACATTTTAAAATCACTACTTTTCAATATAATGATACTTCACTACCGGAAAATAGGTTGAAGTGGTATAGACATGTAATGAGGAGGGATAAGGAATTTGTGGGCAAAAGAGTGATGGGAATAGAAGTCCAGTTGAAGAGAAAGCGATGAAGGCCAACACGGGGGCTAGTGGATAAAGTAAAAGAATATCTGAAGGAAAAAGGTGAGGACGTGCAGGACTTAGCTGTATGGAGGTGGTCCATCAGACACATCAACCTTACAGAGAAGTGGGAAAAGATGAACAGGAACGATAAGAAGATCGCAGTAGTTCAGATTTTATCAAACAGAACCTTAGCTGAGGTGGCACAGTGGCAGCACAGCTGGCCTTGTACTAAGGAAACCACGGTTCATGTCTCTGGTCCTCCCTTTGTGGAGTTTGCATTTTCTCCCCGTGTCTGTGTGGGGTTCCTCCGGGTGCCCTGGTTTTCATCCCACAGTCCAAAGACGTGCAGGCCAGGAGAACTGGCAATGGTAAATTAGCCATAGTGTGTGGTCTGTGTGGACGTGTTGTGCGTGTTCGTCCTGCAATTGACTGGTGCCCTGTCCAGAGTTTCATTCTGCCTTGCTCCATGTGCTAGCTGGGTATAGGATCTGCCCCCCCACCACGACCCTGTTCAGCACTTAGGAAGATTAGAAAATGGCTGACTGACTGACCTTGGCTGAAGCCACGGGTGTGAGGTTACTAGCAAACGACTAGGATCAGTCTGAAAAAGCTACATGGACTCGCTGTGTGGGATCAGCACCCACAAAGTAAAGGATTAGGATCAGGTGCAAAATGTAAGAGTAGAAACGGCTCCAGGCATACTAGGACTTGAGGAATCAAATGAGACATGAACTGCAGAGATGTCACAACAGAAGAATTTCGTATTCAGCACCAATACCCGATGTCTTTCATTACCACAGGAAACGCAGAAATCCCATTCAATGGCTTTTTAAAGGTGGCATGGTGGCGCAGTGGGTAGCGCTGCTGAAAGGTAGTAAGGAGACTCAGGTTCGCTTCCCATGTCCTCCCTGCGTGGAGTTTGCATGTTCTCCCCGTGTCTGCATGGGTTTCCTCCCACAGTCCAAAGATGTGCCGGTTAGGTGCATTGGCGATTCTAAATTGTCCCAAGTGTGTGCTTGGTGTGTGTGTGTGTGCCCTGCGGTGGGCTGGCACCCTGCCCAGGGTTTGTTTCCTGCCTTGTGTACTGTGCTGGCTGGGACTGGCTCCAGCAGACCCCCATGACCCTGTAGTTGGGATATAGCGGGTTGGATAATGGATGGATGGATGGTTTTTTATTAAAGGACCTCCATTACTGAAATGAACAATATTGTGCCTGTTTCTGTAATATAATACGAGAGATGTTCAAAAAGCTTCCTTATATTTTCATTGGAAACGGTGAAGGCGGGAGGCGTAGTAATTGGTCGAGTCTGAGAGGGTCATGTGACTAGTTCTGTCTGGCAAGCCGGCTGCCCTTGCAGTTTAGTATAAGAGTCATTTTGTTTTTGAAATTCTTAATAAATAGAGCTAAAAAACAGACACTTGTTGAACGTCCCTCGTATAAAATGTATAAATACGAAGAGTAGCAACATCTTTAAAATACTGGAATATCCATCAAGTAGTGACCCAACTATTTAAGTAAATAATATCGCCCTTCATAAATATCAAAATGCAATGCAAGGGATTGAAGTTTAATGTGTGGCAGAGGTGAGGATCTCCCCAGTGTAACAACAATGAGCGCTTATAATCTTGGGGGGGATTTCAGTGAGAAAATTTCATTGTGCAAGTGCAAGAATTGCACTTGTTACTAAAAAGAAAAAGGCAAAATACACACATGGGCTGGCGTTATTGCAACTTTTACCCCATTATGGAATTAATTCAGAAATGGATTTAATCATACTTTGAGAATGAAATAACGTTAGCAATTAAATACAGTTTAATCGTTTAACTTGCAAAGATTTCGAGGTGAATCACTTTTAAATTGTGTCCTACACTGACCGGATAAATGAATGGAGGCTTTGCATTTATTCTCTGAGAACTTCTACAGATGTCCATCAGTCCAGTCATCTGTCTATTTTATAACCGGTGTATACGATTCTGATTGTTGCTGGGGTGCGACTTACACGCACCCACCATCGCACATATAGGACTGTAGGATGTGGGAGATCTAACGGTTGTTACCTTTCTGTCCAGTCTGTTCTGCTTCTCTACCTAAATGCCAGGAGTTATCGATGTAAAAGAAACAGGGAATGTATTAAAATACTGGAGCAGTCAATCCTGACGTTGACCCAGCTGGTAATAGTAGACATACAGTACAAGAGCTAGAGCTGGGATTTGGGGCATTCAGTTTAGGCCTACAGTGCATCCGGAAAGTATTCCCAGCACATCACTTTTTCCACATTTTGTTATGTTACAGCCTTATTCCAAAATGGATTAAATTCATTTTTTCTTCAGAATTCTACACACAACACCCTATAATGACAATGTGAAAAAAGTTTACTTGAGATTTTTGCAAATTTATTAAAAATAAAAAAATTGAGAAAGCACATGTCCATAAGTATTCACAGCCTTTGCCATGAAGCTCAAAATTGAGCTCAGGTGCATCCTGTTTCTCCTGATCATCCTTGAGATGTTTCTGCAGCTTCATTGGAGTCCACCTGTGGTGAATTCAGTTGACTGGACATGATTTGGAAAGGCACACACCTGTCTATAGAAGGTCCCACAGTTGACAGTTCATGTCAGAGCACAAACCAAGCATGAAGTCAAAGGAATTGTCTGTAGACCTCCGAGACAGGATTGTCTCGAGGCACAAATCTGGGGAAGGTTACAGAAAAATTTCTGCTGCTTTGAAGGTCTCAATGAGCACAGTGGCCTCCATCATCTGTAAGTGGAAGAAGTTTGAAACCACCAGGACTCTTCCTAGAGCTGGCCAGCCATCTAAACTGAGCGATTGGGGGAGAAGGGCCTTAGTCAGGGAGGTGACCAAGAACCCGATGGTCACTCTGTCAGAGCTCCAGAGGTCCTCTGTGGAGAGAGGAGAACCTTCCAGAAGGACAACCATCTCTGCAGCAATCCACCAATCAGGCCTGTATGGTAGAGTGGCCAGACGGAAGCCACTCCTTAGTAAAAGGCACATGGCAGCCCGGCTGGAGTTTGACAAAAGGCACCTGAAGGACTCTCAGACCATGAGAAAGAAAATTCTCTGGTCTGATGAGATAAAGATTGAACTCTTTGGTGTGAATGCCAGGCGTCACGTTTGGAGGAAACCAGGCACCGCTCATCACCAGGCCAATACCATCCCTACAGTGAAGCATGGTGGTGGCAGCATCATGCTGTGGGGATGTTTTTCAGCGGCAGGAACTGGGAGACTAGTCAGGATAAAGGGAAAGATGACTGCAGCAATGTACAGAGACATCCTGGATGAAAACCTGCTCCAGAGCGCTCTTGACCTCACACTGGGGCGACGGTTCATCTTTCAGCAGGGCAACGACCCTAAGCACACAGCCAAGATATCAAAGGAGTGGCTTCAGGACAACTCTGTGAATGTCCTTGAGTGGCCCAGCCAGAGCCCAGACTTGAATCCGATTGAACATCTCTGGAGAGATCTTAAAATGGCTGTGCACCGACGCTTCCCATCCAACCTGATAGAGCTTGAGAGGTGCTGCAAAGAGGAATGGGCGAAACTGGCCAAGGATAGGTGTGCCAAGCTTGTGGCATCATATTCAAAAAGACTTGAGGCTGGAATTGCTGCCAAAGGTGCATCGACAAAGTATTGAGCAAAGGCTGTGAATACTTATGGACATGGGATTTCTCAGTTTTTTTATTTTTAATAAATTTGTAAAAATCTCAAGTAAACTTTTTTCACGTTGTCATTATGGGGTGTTGTGTGTAGAATTCTGAGGAAAAAAATGAATTTAATCCATTTTGGAATAAGGCTGTAACATAACAAAATGTGGAAAAAGTGATGCGCTGTGAATACTTTCCGGATGCACTGTATGTAGGAAAGAGTTTGAATGTTAGAATAGGGTCAGCGTAGGATCCTAACTCGACAAAATCTTGCTGGTGTTGGTCGGTGCTTTTATGCGTGATGGGACAGAAAAAACATATGAGGTTTCCAGGTGGAAATTTGACATGAAAGACCATCAGTGCTATAAAAGGGAAAACAACGCTGGCCAAGTTGTGATGTAATGATGACCTCTCAATTTTTGTAGTCAAACCATATTTGGACCAATGTAATGGAGGCTTAATGCTTCTAGTTTGCTTTTTTATTTAAATTAAATAAACAGGGAAATAGAGACATAATATGGGATATACTTCGGCCTTTTTGAACTAACAGATTACTGGAAATAGCCTCAAATAGCCTAAAAGTCTCCTTGCACTGAACAGAAGCACAGTGAATTCTGGGAATGCTAAAAAGGCAACACTGGACTGTGAGCATTTAACATGGGCTACATCCACACAAATAAATTTGTGCTCAAAAATGCAGACTTTAGTCTCTGTTTTCACCTTTTGTCCACACTACCTTGGTGTTTTTAACCATGACTCATGAATGCTTTAAAGTCACTTCAGAATTTTTTTGTCTGGTGCCTCCTGTCTCACCAGTGCACGATAACCCCCACATAGGAAATACTCATCTTGATGTCTTGTTATGCAAGACTTCGAGCTTTGATTGGTTCGTGTTTATTACGTGGCCCTTCCCTGACTGGATTCTACTCATAACATTTTCTCATTTACTTTTCTGTGTGTAAACTCAAACTGCAAAAGAATGTCTAGTGTGAAGGACACTTCTTGTTTCCGCCAATGTGCATATGGCCACTGTAGGTGAATGGCTACATCACATGCAGATTCGGTCGTTCAACTGTGTGGTTGTAAAAGGTGTGGAAACACTAGTGTGGATGAAGATCAGTATCATTTAAAAACAACATTTTCCAATGAAAACTTAGTAGTGTAGATGTAGCCTGAGAGTGATGTACAGTCATATGAAAAAGTTTGCGACCCCCTCTCAGCCTGCATAATAATTTACTCTCCTTTCAACAATAAAGATAACAGTGGTATGTCTTTCATTTCCTAGGAACATCGGAGTACTGCGGTGTTTTCCGAACAAAGATTTTTAGTGACGCAGTATTTAGTTGTATGAAATTAAATCAAATGTGAAAAACTGGCTGTGCACAAATGTGGGTCCCCTTGTCATTGTGCTGATTTGAATGCCTGTCACTGCTCAATGCTGATTGGTTGATGAGCTCGTTAAGCCTTGAACTTCATAGACAGGTGTGTCCAATCAGGAGATATAAAGGGATTTAAGGTGGTCAATTACAAGTTGTGCTTCCTTCCCTTTGACTCTCCTCTGAAGAGTGACAGCATGGGATCCTCAAAGCAACTCTCAAAACATCTGAAAACAAAGATTGTTGAGTCTCCTGGTTTAGGGGAAGGCTACAAAAACCCATCTCAGAGGTTTAAACTGTCAGTTTCAACTGTAAAGAATGGAATCAGGAAATGGAAGGCCACAGGCACAGTTGCTGTTAAACCCAGCAGGTCTGGCAGGCCAAGAAAAATACAAGAGCGGCATATGAGCAGGATTGTGAGAATGGTGACAGACAACCCACAGATCACCTCCAAAGACCTGCAAGAACATCTTGCTGCAGATGGTGTATCTGTACATCGTTCTACAATTCAGCGCAGTTTGCACAAAGAACATCTGTATGGCAGGGTGATGAGAAAGAAGCCCTTTCTGCACTCACACCACAAACAGAGTCGCTTGTTGTATGCCAATGCTCATTTAGACAAGCCAGATTCATTTTGGAACAAAGTGTTTTGGACTGATGAGACAAAAATGGAGTTATTTGGTCATAACAAAAAGCGCTTTGCACGGTAGAAGAACACCGCATTCCAAGAAAAACACCTGCTACCTACTGTCAAATTTGGTGGAGGTTCCATCATGCTGTGTGGCTGTGTGGACAGTTCAGGGACTGGGACTCTTGTTAAAGTCAAGGCTCAGATGAATTCAACCCAATATCAACAAATTCTTCAGGATAATGTTCAAGCATCAGTCACAAAGTTGAAGTTTATGCAGGGGTTGGATATTCCAACAAGACAATGACCCAAAACACAGTTGGAAATCTACAAAGGCATTCATGCAGAGGGAGAAGTACAATGTTCTGGAATGGCCGTCACAGTCCCCTGACTTGAAGATCATCGAAAATCTATGGGATGATTTGAAGCAGGCTGTCCATCCAACTGAACTGGAGAGATTTTGTATGAAGAATGGTCAACAATACCTCCATCCAGAATCAGACACTCATCAGAGGCTATAAGAGGACAGCGTCTAGAGGCTGTTAGATTTGAAAAGGAGGCTCAACTAAGTATTGATGTCATATCTCTGTTGGGGTGCCCACATTTATGCACCTGTCTAATTTTGTTATGCTGCATATTGCATATTTTCTGTTAATCCAATAAACTTAATGTCACTGCTGAAATACTACTGTGTCCATAAGGCATGTCAGATATTAAAAGGAAGTTGCTACTTTGAGAGCTCAGTCAATGAGAAACAAAAATCCAAAGAATTAAGAGGGGGTCCCAAACTTTTTCATATGACTGTATAATTAGAAATTATGAGATAAAGAAAAGGGAGTGAAAAAATCACCAGGCTGAGAGTAGGTGATGCTTCAACAAGACGAAGATCAGTTCACCAGGGGTTTAGGCGAACGGCGACATCTTATGCATTTTCGGTCATTTTAATATGGGTGGAAATAATTTCATAAACAATGTAAAAACACAAGTGTGGATGGAGATTGCCGTTTTTAAAAATTAAAACATAGTAGTGTGGACGTTTCCTGAGAGATATATAATTGAAGAAAATGGAGTGAAACTATCATCATCTCAAAATTGTGGACATCCACTATGCTTCAACAAGACAAAGAGCAATGCACCAGGTTGTTTAGGTGAACAGCAGCATCCTATGCATTTTCAGATGTTTTAGTGTGGGCAGAAATACTTTTGTAAGCAATGCTGAAACTCTGATGTGGATGGAGAGTGTTTACGTTTTAAAAAACCAAAGGATTTTAATGAAGATTTCCACAAAACCAACTTCACCAAATTTCGAACACCCATTTTAATCATTATCAAAGGCGCAATGACTTACATAGTTATTGTTAATTTCTTCAAAAACACCCAAAATTGCATTTCTATGAATTTCAAAAAAATATTTACCCTAAAAATCTTGTGGAGCCTAAGTGTCGCTGAACAAAACACAAACCGGATAAGCAGCAGCCGAAGAAATTCATCTCCAAAGAACTGAAGAAAGGCTTGGTCTAAAATAAAACAAAGAGAAAAGGTTAAGAAACAGACAACGCCATTTCTATCGTATACTAGGCATTCTTCTAATACAACACTAGTCAAGTTCACCCGTATCAAAATACCATTCGTGTCTATCTAAAAAGTGACAATCAGGTCTATCATCATTAATAAATAATAATAATTCTTTCCATTTATATAGCGCTTTTCTTACCACTTAAAATGCTTTTCATAGTGAGTTGGGGGCCACTTCAGCCACCCCTAATGTGTAGCATCCACTTGGATGATGAGACGGCAGCCATTGTTGCTCCAGTGCACTCACCACACACTAGCTGTTAGGTGGTGAAGTGGTGAATGAAAGAGGGCCATTTAGAGATAAAGGATGATTAGGGGGCCAGAATGACTAGGCCATGGTGGGCAGTCTAGCCAGGACATTGGGATACACCTTGCTCTTTATGAAGGATGCTCAGCAATCTTCTATGACCCCAGAGAGTGAGGACCTCGGTTCTATGTCTCATCCATCTTTGTTACAACATACATGTTTGTCAACCTTTTTCATTTTGCATGTCTACCTATATACCAGTTATGTCAAGTGCATTCATATCTGCATTATGTCTGTTTTAAATAGTGCTATTCATATCTAATAACAGATATCCATTGATTGTAAATGCCACCATACATAAACAATTATTGTTAAAATTGGTGCTATGTAAGCAATATAATAAATAGACATGAAGGGCATTATGTGTGACAGGCAGACATGGCACTATGAAATAAACATAAGAGAAGAAGATTCAGTGTATCTGACTCGTTTGATTGGCTACTAGCCAAGTCAGCTCACTACCTCATCCACATACATTTTGAATATTGTCGTGGATTCTGCTCTAATGACATGACATGGACATTTGTGCCAGATTCCCACAACTCTCTGCGTGAACTAAATA
Organism: Erpetoichthys calabaricus; assembly: GCF_900747795.2. Classification (NCBI taxonomy): domain Eukaryota; kingdom Metazoa; phylum Chordata; class Cladistia; order Polypteriformes; family Polypteridae; genus Erpetoichthys; species Erpetoichthys calabaricus. The sequence goes on along the minus strand of NC_041402.2, from coordinate 9,271,889 downwards.
CAGTATAATTGGTAAATCTTACAGCACATAGGGGGACTTAATGATCTGGAAAGAGAAGAGGGAGAAGTGCTGCATGGATTAAAAAGGCTCAACTCTGAAAAATCACCAACACCAGATAAAATTTATCCTTGAGATAGATAGATAGATAGATAGATAGATAGATAGATAGATAGATAGATAGATAGATAGATAGATAGATAGATAGATAGATATGAAAGGCACTATATGATAGATAGATAGATAGATATGAAAGGCACTATAGATAGATAGATAGATAGATAGATAGATAGATAGATAGATAGATAGATAGATAGATAGATAGATAGATAGATAGATACTTTATTAATCCCAAGGGGAAATTCACTTACTCCAGCAGCACCTTACTGATACAAAAAACAATATTAAATTAAAGATTGATAATAATGCAGGTAAAAACAGACAATAACTTTTTATAATGTTAACGTTTATCCCCCCGGGTGGAGTTGAAGAGTCGCATAGTTTGGGGTTTTGAGTGTTTAAGGAGGTTAGTGACTGCAGATATAAACCCTTCGTACTTATTTTCTGAAAGTCACTCCACACTGGAGAAATTCCGAAAGACTGGAAGCTGGCAAATATTATCTAATTTTATAAAAAGGTAAATTCTGCAGATCCAACAAACTGCAGGCCAGTAAGCTTAATATGCATCACAGGTAAATGAGTGTGTAGCCCAGGTAGAAATGTTCTTAAATAACTGATTGATGTAAGTAAGTTTTTGATGTAAAAATGTAAATGTTTGTGTTTTAAACTGTTAATTTTAGTGTAGTAGTTCGTTTACGTGGTTATGCAGACTTTTATTTTGATAACCGGATGTTGTAGAGAAAACGGAAGGGGGTGGAAGGACCAGCTGGAGAGGAGAACGAAAAAGAAAAAAGAGAGAGCGTGACGCCGAGGTGGTGTAGCAGAAAGTTTGGGAGACAAATTATCAGCAAGATAATTTACCGGAATACGAACTGCTGAGGTAGACGGAGAATTTCGATTAGACGTTCGCAGTGTCTATTGACCGAAGAACCACTCAAGGGGAAGTAGCAGTGTGACCCGATACAGGTAGCAGCTAACTCAGCTCAACGCGCTTCTAGTGGACATTCGCTTATTTGGAGACGGAGACGCTTTTAGATTAGCTCAGCAGCGGTTCCCTGCTCACGGACAGAGGCAGAGGGGTCAGAAGGATTTGTTGGACTGATACCACCATTGCCAAGTAAGGTACCTCTTTCATTTTATTTATTGCTCCTGGTGGAGTGAAATGACCGCTAAGTTTTTGGTCACAACGCTCACAAGCACCGAATCAGGCCTGCAACGTTTTGTTTCAATACGAGTGACAAGACTGAATGTGTTTTTATTTTATTACTAATAGTGTAATATAGTTCCTGATTATTTCCAGTTTATTAATTGTGTTTTGTTGGATTATAATTAAACGGGGAGTTTATCATTGTTTTATAAACCAGTTTCTTGGTGTTTATTATAAGTTTGTGTAGTATAAACTATTGGTTTGGGAACGAATGTTAACGGGTAACTTCTTCTACCTTTATTTATTTGTTATTACCTGACCAGTAATATTGCTATATTTAATTAATAATGTTTTGTTCATAGTGACCCGAGACACAAAATATTAAAGTAATTAGAATCATAATAAATTAGGCATTGGAGTAAAGAACTCAGGGCCCCTTTCTACACACAGTTAGAGTAGACGGGTTACAAATTGAAGGAATTATTAAGGAGAAGATCGAGCAGGACATGTGTGTTAGTGAGCAGTCAGTTTGGGTTTAGATGGAGGAGCTTGGGTTTTCCTGACATGTTGGGAGTTCTATGAAGAAGCAACAAAAGCAGGTGACCAGAGAGGTGCTTATGCTATTATTTACAAGGCTTTTGATAAGGTCCCACATGAGAGGTTAGTGACCTGACTAAAAGAAGTGGGAATTTAGAGTGCTACCTATATGTACAAAATTGTACTGATTTACACCATTCATGTTAGAATGCCCAGTGGGAGCTGGGTGGTCTCGTGGCCTCGGAACCCCTGCAGATTTTGTTTTTTTTTTCCCCAGCCCTCTGGAGTTTTTTTGCTTTTTTCTGTCCTCCCTGGCCATCAGACCTTACTTTATTCTTTGTTACTTAGCGTTGCTTAACCTTATTTTTATATTTTTCTTTCTTCATCTTGTAAAGCACTTTGAGCTACATATTTTGTGTGAAAACATGCTACATAAATAAATGCTGTTGTTGTTGTCGTAGTGGCCTCATCACTGGCTACATCCAAGCGATCAAGAGAGCTAATAGGATGTTAGGTCATAAATCACAAGGTGTGGAGTACGAGTCAGGTGAGGTAATGCTATATATGTCACAGCAGTAAGGCTTCACCTGGAGTACTGTGTGCACTTCTAGTCTCCATATTATAAAAAGGGCATTGCAGTGCTAGAGAAAGTCAAGAGAAGAGGACTGAGGTGAATAAGAAGAGACTAACGCAGCTGAATTTTTTCATTTTGAGCAAATGGAGAATAAGAGGTGACATGACTTAAGTGGTTAAAATTATGAAAGGAATTAGTCCAGTGGATTGAGCCTGTTACTTCAAAATAAGTTCAACAAGAGATACGGTGGTAAACTTGGGCAGACATCTCACAACTGTTAGAAAAGTTTTATGTGTGTGTATTCTGTTTCTTACAGCACCCTGGAGTCAAACGGTGAGCAGGTTCAATTGTTCTCTAAGTGACTAAAAATATAAGTATCAATCCTGCACAGGAAAAGAAAACTGCCATGTGACATATAAGGAGATATACAGTGCATCTGGAAAGTATTCACAGCGCATCACTTTTTCCACATTTTGTTATGTCACAGCCTAATTCCAAAATGGATTAAATTCATTTTTTTCCTCAGAATTCTACACACAACACCCCATAATGACAACGTGAAAAAAGTTTACTTGGGGTTTTTGCAAATTTATTAAAAATAAAAAATTTGAGAAAGCACATGTACACAAGTATTCACAGCCTTTGCCATGAAGCTCAAAATTGAGCTGAGGTGCATCCTGTTTCCCCTGATCATCCTGGAGATGTTTCTGCAGCTTCATTGGAGTCCACCTGTGGTAAATTCAGTTGACTGGACATGATTTGGAAAGGCACACACCTGTCTATAGAAGGTCCCACAGTTGACAGTTCATGTCAGAGCACAAACCAAGCATGAAGTCAAAGGAATTGTCTGTAGACCTCCGAGACAGGATTGTCTCGAGGCACAAATCTGGGGAAGGTTACAGAAAAATTTCTGTTGCTTTGAAGGTCCCAATGAGCACAGAAGCCTCCATCATCCGTAAGTGGAAGAAGTTTGAAACCACCAGGACTCTTCCTAGAGCTGGCCGGCCATCTAAACTGAGTGATTGGGGGAGAAGGGCCTTAGTCAGGGAGGTGACCAAGAACCCGATGGTCACTCTGTCAGAGCTCCAGAGGTCCTCTGTGGAGAGAGGAGAACCTTCCAGAAGGACAGCCATCTCTGCAGCAAACCACCAATCAGGCCTGTATGGTAGAGTGGCCAGACGGAAGCCACTCCTTAGTAAAAGGCACATGGCAGCCCGCCTGGAGTTTGCCAAAAGGCACCTGAAGGACTCTCAGACCATGAGAAAGAAAATTCTCTGGTCTGATGAGACAAAGATTGAACTCTTTGGTTTGAATGCCAGGCGTCACGTTTGGAGGAAACCAGGCACCGCTCATCACCAGGCCAATACCATCCCTACAGTGAAGCATGGTGGTGACAGCATCGTGCTGTGGGGATGTTTTTCAGCGGCAGGAACTGGGAGACTAGTCAGGATAAAGGGAAAGATGACTGCAGCAATGTACAGAGACATCCTGGATGAAAACCTGCTCCAGAGCGCTCTTGACCTCAGACTGGGGCGACGGTTCATCTTTCAGCAGGACAACGACCCTAAGCACACAGCCAAGATATCAAAGGAGTGGCTTCAGGACAACTCTGTGAATGTCCTTGAGTGGCCCAGCCAGAGCCCAGACTTGAATCCGATTGAACATCTCTGGAGAGATCTTAAAATGGCTGTGCACCGACGCTTCCCATCCAACCTGATGGAGCTTGAGAGGTGCTGCAAAGAGGAATGGGCGAAACTGGCCAAGGATAGGTGTGCCAAGCTTGTGGCATCATATTCAACAAGACTTGAGGCTGGAATTGCTGCCAAAGGAGCATCGACAAAGTATTGAGCAAAGGCTGTGAATACTTATGGACATGGGATTTCTCAGTTTTTTTATTTTTAATAAATTTGCAAAAATCTCAAGTAAACTTTTTTCACGTTGTCATTATGGGGTGTTGTGTGTAGAATTGTGAGGAAAAAAATGAATTGAATCCATTTTGGAATAAGGCTGTAACATAACAAAATGTGAAAAAAGTGATGCGCTGTGAATACTTTCCGGATGCACTGTACGTATTCACACACACGGGAAGGGACTAACACAAACATTTGTGTGGAATCAGTACATGCTACACACTCCACTCTTTCAACAAGAGGACATATCATACAACACCAGACCTTTACAATGCAGACCAAAAAAGGTGACCAGAAATAATCAACCTTACCTATAGAGCGGGCGCGAGTGATCAGTTGACCCACATCCCGGTAGACCTTTCGCAGATAATCCTGACATTTGTCCCACAATCCCCTACGCATACTGGACAAACCGCATGTGTGAAGGAAGGCCATCAGGGGGTTGTATAGAAAAAGCGTGAAGAGGCTTCCTCGTTGGGACTGATCTACAAAATGAGCAAAACAAAGAGGCAGGAGGCATTACACCTCAAAGACGAGGCACACAATCATGACACATATGACAGAATTGACCACATCCACACAGAAGGTGCGATTTCTGCTGGTTACCAGACATTTAATGCATTACAGTATTTGAACCAGTCATTCCATTACATTCTGATGAGTCAAAATGATGCTGGAATTACGTAAAATGTACTTGTGACAAGTCAAATGATGAACTTGGCATTTGCTCCCATCACCCCAAAGATATGTATTTTTGCTAACTAATTTTTAAATAAACTACTTCCAGAAAATCATCTCATGCACAACACTGAAGCAAGATCAAGTTTTTAGCTGAAGACCCACCTGCTCATTGGCTGCCCTGACACACATGCTCCACAACTGCAGTGGGGTGTCTCAAATTGTGAAACTACCCAGGTATATTGATCTTCATCTTGTTGAAGCTTCATGGATGTCCACAAATATGAGGCATACTCTGCAAATGACTCCTTTTTATTGAACTGCAACACCTCACTCTCAGGCTACATCCACACTACTACATTTTCATTTAAAAATTGTGTTTTTAATTGAAAATGATCCACATCCACACTTGTATTTTCATATTGTTCACGAAATTATCTCCACCCACAGTAAAATGACTGAAAATGTATACAGGATGTAGCTCTTCACCTACACTGGGCATGCGTGCATTGGCGGAAACAGAAAGAGGAAACGTCTACCATGCTAGACATTCATTTGCAGCTTGAGTTTACACACTGAGAAAAGCAATGGCAAATACGATGATACATAGCAGAGCTACTGAAATTGCCTACAACTCCCAGCAACCCTGACTGTATTTGGCCGTTAGGCAGATTCAGAAGGTACAAGGGTTGTTGGGAAGTAGGAAAATTAAGAGGTTTCTTTAAGAAGAAGCCAGAAAGATGCCAAGGGGACTGTGGTCAACTGTCTGTATTCCAGTTTCTATCTGGATGTACTGTACAATTTAAAGAGATTGTTATTTTCATGGGGATTCTTACATATGCATTATTGTCACTTTTACTTTAAAACTTTTGTAAAAACAATATTTGGAATTAACTTTTCTTCAAGATCGCATTGAATTTTGATTCCGTGTTTGGACTTCCATCGTGACAACACAATGTATAACTGCCTGTGAGTGAATATCGTTTCTTTCTCTCTAATAAATAGAACGACTATTTTGAATGTTTGTCCATGCTCTTTCTTCTTTGCTTTGTCGTTGACGCGTCATCTTCCATCCATCCATTATCCAACACGCTATATCCTAACTACTGGGTCACGGGGGGTCTGCTGGAGCCAATCCCAGCCAACACAGGGCACAAGGCAGGAAACAAACCCCGGGCAGGGCACCAGCCCACCGCATGACATGTCATCTTGAACGTATAAAATTATTGTCCTGATAAAATTTATAAGAGCTGAGAGCACAGGAAGCATCTCTAACAAAAGCATTCACACGACTGAGGTTAGATGACCGTGGTCTTGTTTGAAAGTAGTTGTAAGTAGGGTGTGACTTGAAAGAATCTCATGTTAAAAGTCTCTGTCTCGTGGGACTTCATACCATGCCCACGTTTTTGGAATCTTTTAATTCTCGCCGGCAACACGAATTAGACGATCTACAAGTCTCCAACTTAAAGTTTAAATCCGAACAATATATTCGATCTCGTTTCACTGTTCTGTTATTTCTCGGAGTAATAATTTCTGTTTGTTTGCGCTATTGCGACCTTTCCTATCCTTTTTTGAGACTTTGGAATTTTCGTACTTCCATTATCTCTAACCTGCTGTGCATGTGTACTGCGCCAACAGTTCTGAATTCTTTACGATGTTCTACTTTGTCATTTACTCTTTGTCCTTTATTTCCAGCCCCGGGTGTGGTTAAATCTCTTTCTCGCGGGTCGTATTACGCTGCTCACGTTGTGAAGGGGGGCTGAATGCACACTTAGGACATGCGGTTGGATCATCTGCTATCTTTCTGCTGCTGCTTGCGAGCTGCGTTTTTTTGTCATCGTGCTGCGCGTTAATCATTTAAATGCCTGTACAGCAGCTGTCCTTTTGTCTTGCGGGACGTCAAAGTGTCTTCCGAGAAGCTCACGTCTCGTCTCCCTCATCTCCCTCCTGAGATTATTTTTTATAATAGATGAGTTGTACGCAATTAGGATCGCTATATATCGCCACAAGCAATTTAAGCAATCAATATTGCTGTACTATGATTATCGGTGGAGAGGGAGTCCCCACACCTGATTAGATGGTCGTCATGGACTGGGTCTCGAAGGCACTAGGTAAGGCAATATTGGGTTGCAAGAAAAAAGTTTAAGGAACTCAGGTTTACAGTCCCAGCACTGGGTGTCACTTGAATGTCTGTTTTGTTTCTAATCTATGTGCAGATGCTTTGCCCTTTTTTCCACCATGAAGAAGTAAAACTTGTAAACAGTAATAGATCTTTCATTATTATTATTTCATAGGGTCACATGTGTTTTCTTTGTCATGGAGGTGGTGTGCTCCTTTAAGGCTTTTATGAGAAGGTAGCTGGGCACATGGCTAATTATGCATGCAAATTAACCAGGTGGTGAGCATAGGTAGCATAGTGCTACACGTCCTGGGGCAATACTTATAATATTGTATTCTCACCATGGTGAGTCACTGTAGCCCACAAAGTTTTATTTATTTTTTTTTAATTTAAGCAAATGCAGGGTGAACACCCGCCCTCCGTCATCAGCCGCCGTTTGCTGGATGAATATACGGGCAGCTTGTGGTGGATGACTTTCTGTTTTAGAGTTAAAAGTTACAATGGCAATGAATATTCATTCAAAAACGAAAAAAAAATATATATATTTAGTAAATTATTATTTTATTTCAGTTAGTCTTTCCAGCTACTTTAATAGTTTCATTTGGTTTTAGTGTTTCATTTCGGCTTTGTTAATTATTTTTTTTTCAGTTTACGAGAATGTTTTTTTTAATAATAGCTTCAGTTTTGATTTTAGTTTTCGTTAACTGATTATAACCTTGCACCATACACAGTTCTGACAACCTTATTATATTCGGGAGGATTGTTCTAGCTCATCCATCCTACAGCCCAGATCTTGCTCCCTAAGCTCTTCTCCTCTCTGGATTCCTTAAACATGGCCTCCTTGGGTAAAATTTTGTTAGAGAAATGTCCGTGCGTTCAGATTCACACAGGGTCTGGTGTGTTCCTAACACAAAGCAGTGATGGAGATAATGGAGAATAAAATGAGTGTAACAAATCCATCTAGTTATCCTGCAAATTGGTCAGACAATCCTAGAGGGAATTGTCAGTAAGAAAGAGGATTGTGTTGCAAAACTTTCGGGACAACCCACTTAGTTTCTTACTGAAGGAAACACAAACTTCCACTGCTAAATCTGGCGTCATTAGTCAAGTCCATGCTTAGCAAGATCCATCTGTATCTATTTAATTAAGACGGATCTCTAACATTTCAACCTATGCCCTTCTCATCATAGCCCAGTACTCGGGTTTACACACTCGGAATCTCGGTGCACCAAAAATGTCTGAATGCTGATTACAATACCTTGCATGCTTTTAGGATAAGCAGTCGGTGAAAGCAGACACACCAGAGGCTGACCAAACAAGTTAGTGAAATTCTGAAAAGAAGAAGAAGAAGAAAAAAAATCATTCAGAGTGTTAAATGGACTTCTTCGGTTTAACATGAAATGTACAACAAGGATAAACAATGGAAGAACAAATGTGGAACATTTTTAAGCAAATCCCCCATCCACAGCAGGGCTTGATCTGTGAAGACTGCCCTCTTAGAGTCTTCCTGATCTTTTACATATTGGGTTTCCCAGTGGCCAACACCACTTGTCCATTTATCCAGTGGATAAGCCAGAACTAAATGATCAGGGAATAAGCAAAAAATTCACGTTTGCTGTCTACTAACAGCAGTATAATACAAACAACACACAAGAAATAAAGACAGCTGACGTTGAATACAAAAATAGAAAAGAAAATGAACGACAATGAATGGGTAACCGACACTGAATATAAGAGTCGACAATTAATACAACAACTGACATTGAATATGAGCAGAGACAATGAAAGCAAACAGCCGACAAAGAATACAATAACACACAATGGATAGAAATCACCACCAATGAATGACAACGAATACAGACAACCGATAATAAATATGACAAACGACAACAGACAGTGAATAGAAACAACCGACAATGAATATGACAAAGTACACAGACAACCGATGACGAATGAAACAACCAACAATGAATACGAAAACTGGCCTCTAATTCAGACAACTGACAGCAAATACAACGAACAACGAATACTTACAACAGACAACAAATACAGACAATCAACAAGGAATATGAGAACCGACCCTTAATAGGTCAACACTTAATGAATACAAACAAGCACCAAAGAATGACAACAAATACCAACAAACGAAAATACACATTGAATAGAAACAATGACCACCTACACGGAATATGACAACACGCATTGAGTAAAAAAACATGTCCAAAGAATGACAACAAATACAAAAACCAACAATAAATATGACAAACCACAACAGACAGTGAATAGAAACAACTGACATCTGACAACAAATATAACAACCAACACTGAATACACCAGTGAATACAGAAACTGGCAGCTAATACAGACAGCTGAAAACAAACACAATGAAAAATAAATATAACAATGAATACTTATGACAACAAATACAGACAACTGTCAAGGAACACCACAATGAACACAGAAAACAGAAAACGACTACGACAACATACAATGAATGCAAACTACCACCAATGAATGACAATAAATACAGACAACCGATAATAAATACAGTGCATCCAGAAAGTATTCACAGCGCATCATCACTTTTTGCACATTTTGTTATGTTACAGCCTTATTCCAAAATGGATTAAATTCATTTTTTTCCTCAGAATTCTACACACAACACCCCATAATGACAACGTGAAAAAAGTTTACTTGAGGTTTTTGCAAATTTATTAAAAATAAAAAAACTGAGAAATCCCATGTCCATAAGTATTCACAGCCTTTGCTCAATACTTTGTCGATGCTCCTTTGGCAGCAATTCCAGCCTCAAGTCTTTTTGAATATGATGCCACAAGCTTGGCACACCTATCCTTGGCCAGTTTGGCCCATTCCTCTTTGCAGCACCTCTCAAGCTCCATCAGGTTGGATGGGAAGCGTCGGTGCACAGCCATTTTAAGATCTCTCCAGAGATGTTCAATGGGATTCAAGTCTGGGCTCTGGCTGGGCCACTCAAGGACATTCACAGAGTTGTCCTGAAGCCACTCCTTTGATATCTTGGCTGTGTGCTTAGGGTTGTTGTCCTGCTGAAAGATGAACCGTCGCCCCAGTCTGAGGTCAAGAACGCTCTGGAGCAGGTTTTCATCCAGGATGTCTCTGTACATTGCTGCAGTCATCTTTCCCTTTATCCTGACTAGTCTCCCAGTCCCTGCCGCGGAAAAACATCCCCACAGCATGATGCTGCCACCACCATGCTTCACTGTAGGGATGGTATTGGCCTGATGATGAGCGGTGCCTGGTTTCCTTCAAACGTGACGCCTGGCATTCACAGCAAAGAATTCAATCTTTGTCTCATCAACCACAGAATTTTCTTTCTCATGGTCTGAGAGTCCTTCAGGTGCCTTTTGGCAAACTCCAGGCGGGCTGCCGTGTGCCTTTTACTAAGGAGTGGCTTCCGTCTGGCCACTCTACCATACAGGCCTGATTGGTGGATTGCTGCAGAGATGGTTGTCCTTCTGGAAGGTTCTCCTCTCTCCACAGAGGGCTTCTGGAGCTCTGACAGAGTGACCATCGGGTTCTTGGTCACCTCCCTGACTAAGGCCCTTCTCCCCCGATCGCTCAGTTTAGATGGCCGGCCAGCTCTAGGAAGAGTCCTGGTGGTTGCGAACTTCTTCCACTTACGGATGATGGAGGCCACTGTGCTCATTGGGAGCTTCAAAGCAGCAGAAATTTTTCTGTAACCTTCCCCAGATTTGTGCCTTGAGACAATCCTGTCTAGGAGGTCTACAGACAATTCCTTTGACTTCATGCTTGGTTTGTGCTCTGACATGAACTGTCAACTGTGGGACCTTACATAGACAGGTGTGTGCCTTTCCAAATCATGTCCAGTCAGCTGAATTTACCACAGGTGGACTCCAATGAAGCTGCAGAAACATCTCAAGGATGATCAGGGAAACAGGATGAACCTGAGCTCAATTTCGAGCTTCACGGCAACGGCTGTGAATACTTATGTACATGTGCTTTCTCAATTTTTTTATTTTTAATAAATTTGCAAAAACCTCAAGTAAACTTTTTTCACGTTGTCATTATGGGGTGTTGTGTGTAGAATTCTGAGGAAAAAAATGAATTTAATCCATTTTGGAATAAGGCTGTAACATAACAAAATGTGTAAAAAGTGATGCGCTGTGAATACTTTCCGGATGCACTGTATATCAACCAACAAAACACTGAACAGAAACAACTGTCAATGAATACGGCAAAGAACACAGACAAGTGACAACAAATAACAACCAACATGGAATGCATCAGTGAATACAGAAAATGACAGTAATATAGACAACAATGAACTACAAATAAAACAACGCATACTTACAAGAGATAGCACAATGAGCACAGACAAAAGACAACGAATCTGACAACTGATCCCAAATACGACAAATCACAATGAATACAAACCATCATCAATGAATGATAATGAATACAGACAACCAATAATAAACATGACAACCAGGCATCTGCAGTAGGCTGGCGCCCTGCCCGGGGTTTGTTTCCTGCCTTGCTCGCTGTGTTGGCTGGGATTGGCTCCAGCAGACCCCCGTGACCCTGTAGTTAGGATATAGCGGGTTGGATGGATGGATGGACAACCAGGCATACAAACAACAGAAAAGGAATGTGACAACAGACAAGGACTCCCACGCTCTACATTAACCACAACGCCCGATGACAGACTGAAGTTGCACACATCAGGGACGCTCATGCAGTTGTCGGCACAAGCAGCCAAATATGACTTAAGGGTAAAATTCTGCATACACACGGCTGATGTCTGAGTGTACATGTGGTTGTATTTTTTTAAGTATTTTAATCTAACTTTACAGACTTCTGGAGAGGTCCAAGGTGAGCCCACTACTGTGACTGTTTACATGAGTCTTGCTGGTGTGCAGTGTTATGAAGGGGCCTCCACATTCCGTTGCTGTTACTAGCCCTTAAAGTAACTGTAGTTACGGTTGCATTTCAATAAAACAAAAATTCAGGCTGAAAACAAAAGCAGATTATAATACAGTTGATAGAATGAGCTCTAGCGATTTTATAGCACAATACTCTCTAACTGGCTAAACTCACTTCCGGGTCATGAGGGGGTCAGAGCCGAGCCTGGTAGCATTAGGCACACGGCACGAAGCAATCCATCAGAGGGGCTCACTCACTCAAACACCAACATCCATCCTCAAAACAGAGAAATGAAACGTCAGTCTAAGGCAGCGTTACTCAGTCGTTGAGTCGTGGGTTGGCGTCACTGGGTGTGTGTGTTTAAGTGGTCACAAGTGAGCTGTGGTGGGCCACCTAGATGATCGACAGCACTGCATAATATTTATACCAGTTAGTGCCTGTAAATCGTGGTAATTACACCATGGGGGAAAAAGCTCAGATAGTCAAATCCGTTTCACCACGGAGGGACCAAAAAGGTTGCGAAACACTGGTCTAAGGGGGTAGTTACCATCATTGGAAAGAACACAAAACCCAGTCCTAGAGTCAGGGCACCCGACCATCCTAAGGCCCACTTACACTGGCATAGGGCTAGCATTATATTACCATTTAACTCTTTGAGGGCTGAATATTTTTTCCAAAAAACTAAGCTTTCTGAAAAGCACACAATGCACTAGTTTCACCTATAAATCAACATAAAATGTATGTTGCTCCATGCTGTGGCTGCTGTTGGCGCCTGTTTGGCAACTCTGGCAGCAGTGGCTGGGCAGGGGCAGCTTGATGGCCAGCAGGGATGCATGGCGCGCCGGCAACCCCTCTGTCTTCGCACATCAGGTGGGCGACGGTGTGGCAGTCGAAGTGTGATGAAATATGGTTTGTACCTCTCGTCATCACAAGTGGTGGTCCTCCTAGGCGAACGCTGCTGTAAGCGTATCATCTACAAGAACGTGTTCAGCACCATGATCAGCTGGGGACCAATAGACTGATGCTGCTACCCCACTTTCATTTTTGATATATATCTCCAGATCACTTGCATCAAACTCAGACTCCAAAAAGTCAGAGTGCGATTCAGCGATAATACGTAAAATGTCCATGGAGTATTTTGCTTTGGTGCTTTAGTCTCACCAGATGTTTGCTCTTCACTTCTCTTGCATGCACAGGGAATCAAGGTCAAATCAACAAAGCTACATAACTTTCCTTCAAGCAAATAGAGTCATACTAAAAAGTAAGGGCGACTTCTGTCGCCATTTACAGCTGATTACCATCCTCTACCCCTGAATTTCGACAAAAGTCAACATCAGCCCTAAAAGGGTTTTAATAAAAAAACCCACAGAGACATGGGGAGAATGTGCAAACTCCACACAGCCAACAGCCCGATGTGGGATGCCGACTCAGGATTTAGGACCTGTGAGGATGCGAGCTAACCTCTAAGCCACCTTATCTCGGGTCACGCAGGTGAGCTTGGGGATGTCGAAGTAAGCGGTATCACTCCGTGACGAGACAGGGCGCTGTCTTCAATCTGCACTTCGAAGAGACGACCCCATGAAGATGCCTAGCGCCCACCTACAGACCCCAAGATGGCCCAACCCTTCCAGTCAGAACGTGATAAAAATGAAGATGTTGGTGGCCGAGTTCTTCTATTGGTAATTTAGCACCCATTCTGTCGACAAATCAGTTTACGCTTGCTTTGTATTGGCCACTTCCACCAGTCACAAATGCAACATAATATTTCAAAGAAAGGGCATCTAGGTACGTATAAAAGCACTGCAAAAACAAGCACAAACAATTTGCCAACAAACTGACACATTTGATACATCAGCCCCTTCGTTTAGCCTGTGTTGGATTTTTTTTTCCTTTGCGATCTCCTGCAACTGCTTTATGGAAAATAACCACAAGGGGGAGCAAAATTTCATTTCACACAAAATAATGATAAAAAAAATAACAGCAATTGAGATGAAGGAAGTTAAATGTATAAGGTGAGAGATGCTAATGAATTATAAATTTGCACATACAATGTTTTTATAACAATGGCTGATTAGCAGGCTTTGAGGTTAGTGTACTGCATTAGGCTGACAGTTCAAGTCCTGCAATTAATTTGCCAAGTGACTCTCAGAAACTTATGCTTTAAAAAATATGAGTGGTTGTTCTTGGAAAGGTCCTTGTTCTGCTCTTCTCTGCAAAAAGATGCTGCAGTCAATAAAATAAAAGTTGGAAGGCAGCTAATTTATTTAAAACATTCCAACTTTGCAGCTGATGCTTGCTGGGATGGGCTCCAGCTTCTCTACGACCCTGCTGTGGATAAGCAGGTATGAAAATGGATAAATGGATGGAAATAAATGCAGTAGCGAGGTGGTCTAATCTTTTGCCTAGTTTTCTCTGTGCTGTCATTCTATAGGGTGGTCCACATCTAATTATGCAATTTTCATAACGGTATAACTTATTACGTTTATTACATAAAGGATTCACAAAAAATTCTTTTTGTTGCCGATAGATGGCAGCACCTGCCCTGCATTCCAAAATGGCTGGGAGAGGGTTGTTAGTCGAATAGCGGGTGCTTTCCTACATTGCATTAAAAGTTGCATAATTAAATCTGGACCACCCTGTATTGCAGTCTGATGAGTCCGGATTTAGTTTTAGATTCTTTAAAGGTATGAGAGGTAGTGATGCCAATTATGACTAACAGGGGGAGCTATTACCACAGTCCTGGGTCTTGAACAACCCAAAAATGACTAACAATGAGTCTACTAATGTTGTAGTTGCTCAACAAAGCACCAGAGGGCAGGGTAACACTGTGGAGGACAACCAGTCCAGTATTTGGCAGGCCTTCAAAAGTCAACTTGACGTTATTTTTGGAGGCAGTCTGTTGATGAGATTCTTATGCTTAATGGATTGTTCTCATCAAAATGATTCCAAATTTCTTATGGACATTCATGCTAAGGGATTTCTCAAGTTGCTCAGGTAAGGCAGGTAAACTCCACCACCAAAAAGGAGGGGGCACAGTCGCTAACTGTATCTCTGGTTTTTTTTTTTTTTTTGTTCTTTATTTCGTCTTATACGATTTCTCGTATTAGAAATTTGTTAGTTTTCGCATACCCCTTGGGGTCAGAGCGCAGGGTCAGCCATTGTACAGTGCCCCTGGAGCTCATTACAGGTTAAGGGTCTTGCTCAAGGGCCCAGCAGAGTAGGATCTCTTTTGGCAGTGACGGGGATTCGAACCGGCAACCTTCTGGATACCAGCGCAGATCCTTAGCCTCAGAGTCACCACTCCACCCCACAGAGGTTTTCTCTGTGTGGACCCAATATCAGGAAATGAGACCTAGCCCCGCCCCCACCATACATCAGAAGCACCGCCCCTTCTGGGTCCAGAGCTACAGTATGCAATCGGGGCAGCCATGAAGCATGTTAGTCTGATAACCACTGCACGAGTGCTCTATTATGTCAAGCCTTGATGTACGAGGAGCAGTAAAGCCTTTTGTTTTGTATATGCATAGAGGGGCTAATCTTTTTTATTTTTGGTCTTATTTTATTAAAAGGGAAACAGCCGGGTTGGCAGTCCAAAGGTTCGAAAGCCTCAGTATTCTTCTATGGTGGCCGAGAAGTGCAAAGAGGCTGCACACTTTTAACAGAACATGCATGCTGTCTACACTGTGTGGAAGTGGATGGCAACAATTCAACGACAGGGGTGAACCTAAGTGAAGAGAAGGGGTGTGTTTAAAATTCAAAAGGGGTGTGAACTTTTTACTAAGGGGCAGAACATTTTTTAATAAACAGTTATTCTTCACTTCACAACAGTCCTTCTGAAAGAACTGGAAAGGCAAGGGCACTTCATTAGGTTTTGCTATACGCTGAAGATATTTGGGTTTGAGATCAAAAGAAGGCAGAATATATAATAATGAATAAATAGTTTTGATTACCACTATATGAACTTAAACAGAAAGACATAGATGGATATATATGAAAGGCTCTATATATTGTAAAATAAATCAATGAGAAAGACATATATAAATTAGGATAGACAAATGTAAATGGCACCATATAAATATATGAGGAAAAGACTGACAGATATAAAAGACACGCTATACAATAAAGATAGAGGTAAAAGTCACTATATATATGTAGACAGACAGCCAAGCACATGCTGTATAGATGTGAAAGGCGCTACATAAACTATCATACATAGAAAGGTAATAGTGAAAGATGTTATAAAAGCTAGAACAGGAAGACAGTGGGTGATGAAAGAAACTACATACTGTATAATTGATAGGTATACATAAAAGGCACCATATGGATAGAAACACAGAAGGACAGATAAACCTGAAGGACACTATATGGAATAGAAGTGAAAAACCTAGGATAGACAGAAATGCAAAAATATGAAAGGCACTACATAAACAGATAGATAGATAGATAGATAGATAGATAGATAGATAGATAGATAGATAGATAGATAGATAGATAGATAGATAGATAGATATGAAAGACACTATGATAGATAGATAGATAGATAGATAGATAGATAGATAGATAGATAGATAGATAGATATGAAAGGCACTATATAATTGATAGATAGATAGATAGATAGATAGATAGATAGATAGATATGAAAGGCACTATATGATAGATAGATATGAAAGGCACTATATGATAGATAGATAGATATGAAAGGCACTATATGACAGATAGATAGATATGAAAGGCACTATATGATAGATAGATGTGAATTTCCCCTTGGGATTAATAAAGTATCTATCTATCTATCTATCTATCTATCTATCTATCTATCTATCTATCTATCTATCTATCTATCTATCTATCTATCTATCTATCTAGATAGATAGATAGATAGATAGATAGGAAAGGCACTATATGATAGATAGATGTGTAGGTTAGATAGGGTGTAAAAAGTGGTACATAAAACAGAGACAGATGGATGTAAAAGGTATTATATAACGGATAGACAGACAGTCACAGACAGAATGACTGCAGGGCCGCTTCACAGTTCAGCACCAGCGGAGTGTAAGAAGTCTCCCAATGCTACACAGAGACGCACACACACATATTTAAATATTTATGGATTCTTTTCTCAAAGTGAACCTTCAAAGCCTGTCATATATAAGATAAAATCTGTAAAACAGCAGCTGTTTAGAATTTCATAAATACATTTTTCCACACTGATCTGTAGATATTTTGGGTAATTTGTGACAATCACTGGTACATTCTAAAGAATCAGAGAAGGTTTTGAATGTCAAGGTGAATACGACGAGGAACAAAGGATGAGACCTATAAACGCCCCAATATTTTACACATTGAAAACATGGAACGGTGCCACCTACCTTATAGGCCACACTGTTAGAAGAATCTACAATAACAAACAAAGGCTTTCGAGTGAACGGGTACAGGTCACCTGGATGGAGGCTTAGAAAACAAAAAAAAACAAAATAAGAAGAAAGAAAAAGAGAGACACTGTCCATTAAAGATAGAAATTCATGTAGTATATTTACTTTAAAAAAATCATAAAACCCTGTGCTGTCATCAGTGAGGAGCCCAAAGAGTGACTAACTAACCCCAGGGAAAGCAGAAGAGCACCGGCCATCCTGAACAGCAATGAGAAGACAAGAAGAAGAAAGGTGGAGGCGTCTGGAAAGATGAGCAATAATAAAGCTGGATCGGTCAGTCATGGCCAGCCGTGAGAAGGGGCGATCTGTTGGTCATGAACACACATGCTCTGTTGGTTCGTCTTCTTCCCCGTCTTTAATTCTTTGCTTAAATGAATTACAGCTAGGAGATTGGTACTGTAATGGCTTCCTTACGCCTAACTCTCTCACTGTACAACATATTATTTCAAATGTTTTGCTTCTTGAAAGTGTTTTGATGATTATGATAGAAGACTTCAAGCTAAACACAAAAACAATTTTAAGATTGACCGTATCACATAGGAATTTGGAGAAACATGAAATGAACTTTACTGAATTTAAGGTGTTTAATCGCTTAAAGAAATGTACCACCCCAAAATGATATTACTTACCTTGTATACTTTGTCATGGTGGCCAAGAAAAAATTTTAACCTTGAGAAATTAACCTCCTGGGCATAAACCCTTAGTGTGACTTGGATGTGGAATTCTGCGTAATTACGGTTAAGCCTGAGTCAGGCTCGGGGTTACACGTAATGATCCGCTTTACATTTTTAACCCTGAATAATACTCGGGACAGTTTTCTGCTGCCATCTAGTATCTGTGCTGGTATCCAGAAGGCTGCCGGTTCGAATCCCCATCACTGCCAAAAGAGATCCTACTCTGCTGGGTACTTGAGCTAGACCCTTAACCTGTAATTGCTCCAGGGGTGCTATACAATGGCTGACCCTGCGCTCTGATATAAGGGGTATGCGAAAACTAACAAATTCCAAATACAAGAAATTGTATAAAGCGAAATAAGGAACAAAAAAAAAAAAGACATCATGTCACTCTAAGGTAACTCATCAAAATTCATGAGTGGGGCGGAGCTTTCCACCAAAACACAATGGAGGGTAAATGAGAAACAATCAAGTCAGTTTTAGAACACAATGAAACCGAACCTTTAGTTCAAACAAGTGATAGTAATGAAAATGTAAATTGGTCATCAGACGTTGACACTGCTGGTGAACCTAATACATATGGCACTGGAAAACTAACCACTGTGATATGCCAGGTGACTTCAGTCACATAACGCTGCAGCAGGAAGCAGTATCTATGTAGAAAAAAGTAATGGGTGGTGCACGAAAAACTGAACCGTCTATGACCGGCTGGCTCGAGCTATTATACAGGCGGGTGCCGTTACGATTGCAGAGCCTCGTTGTCACGACGGGGTCAGCAGCCCCAACTGTGCATTAGTAAGGAAGCTGTGAACCAACCAGTGGGTATAGACATGCATGCAAGAGATCCAGAAGATGTATTCTCTGCAACAGAGGATTGGAATAGTGGAGGCATATGTGTCTACCAGTTCTTTTAAGGAAACATTTTCGGGACAATTTTGCACAGAATTTTCCTGGCATAAACCTACCAGCAAAGAGCAGTATTCACGAGTTGGTGAAGAAGTGGCATAAGACTGGGTCAGATGCAAACTGCAAAATAATTGAGCTCCGTTGCTCGTTTCGTGTACGGGCTAAGAAACGTACGTCGACATTGGAGTCGGAGATATTTCAGTTTTTCGTGCGCCACCCTGTTGAATAACAAGAAAGATGCTAGCCCCCCCAAAGCACTATTCACAATGTGGCAACTATATATTTATGTTATCAAAGACAAGACAAGGAGTCACAAAAAGATTTGGGGCAGCACCCCACATATTGTTCCTGGCTGCAAAATGAATTTGTAAGCGCACTGATGTGTACTGTGTCAAGTTCAAAATAGAACTGATATGGTGTGGGAAAAAATGGCAGACCAGAGGAAATGACGTAATTGGAGTTAGAACCAGAAGTCTGGCCGACACCAGAAGTGACGTCATCCATGGGGCTGGACATGGAAGTGACGTCATCAGGGCCAGGTGCAATTTCCTGTAACTGGTCTGCAGAGAAGTGAGAGATAAGGTCAGTGCATAGATGCCACGCCACCACCCGCCAGGGTCTGGCACGGGATTACTTTTATTCAAGCCCTTTAGCTGCCTCCCGTGTGGCACGTGTGTGACAATGTCGAGGGAAATGTGGAAGTCACTAAGCTTTGCACTGTGATGGCCCACAATAACATAAGGGGCACGTTGATCGTGCGGATCAGGCACTGATGTTCTCACGTGCAAGCAACAGAAAAAAATATTATAAGAAAAGCATGCAAAAACTATCCTGATTGTGACGTCAGCCTGTGCATTGGTGACTTTCTCAGAACATGTCACACGAAGAACGTGTACTGAATCTGCATCAATAGAGCAGCGGACAGACGCTCGACGTGACTTTCCAACTGTATTTATGTTGAGGTTTCAAATATTTACACATTTCTACTAATGTAATAATGCTTTATATTGTTGAAAACATTCAATGTTTTTGACTCATTTTTCTGGGGGTTCAACATAGCATTAAGGAGGTTAAATATCAAATAATCAAACTGAACAAGACCAGCAGTGGCCGACTCTGGACACAAGCACATGATGTGAAAAACGTCAATGGAAAAATGAACAAAACTTCTCATGAAATTCGTGTCGTATAATTCACATATCCATTATCCATTCCTATACTCAGAAAGAGCAAAATATCTACTTTTTTTTGCTAAAATATTAATGATTTTTTCCGGAAAACTCAGCACAAACAATAAATGGGTGCTTGAAATGAAGACAGGACTCCTGGCCAATGTAAAGAATCAGGGAGAGAGGAGGGTTTTCAATTCCATGGTGTGACCACAGGTTAAAGGGTTCCGGATTGTGCACGAGTTTTAATGGAGGAATCGGTTTCATCAGTATTTCAGAGGAAAATGCAAGTGTTTTACAGGTTTTGAGTATTTGTATAGACAACTTTACATGGACTATGCAACACGAGCAATATGAGATTTTTTTTCATGGACGTTTTGATACTGATTGCTATTTCTTGCTTTGGCCACCATCCACTTCCATTGAAGCATAAAGTTTATTAGCTCCCTTTTGTATGAAAACATCCATCCATCCATCCATCCATTTTCTAACCCGCTGAATCCGAACACAGGGTCATGAGGGTCTGCTGGAGCCAATCCCAGCCAACACAGGGCACAAGGCAGGAAATAATCCTGGGCAGGGTGCCAACCCACCGCAGGACACACACAAACACACCAAGCACACACACTAGGGCCAATTTAGAATCGCCAATCCACCTAACCTGCATGCCTTTGGACTGTGGGAGGAAACCGGAGCGCCCGGAGGAAACCCACGCAGACACGGGGAGAACATGCAAACTCCACGCAGGGAGGACCAGGGAATCGAACCCAGGTCCCCAGATCTCCCAACTGCGAGGCAGCAGCGCTACCCACTGCGCCACCCGTATGAAAACATGAGAATGAAAAAATTTTCTGGCCATCACTACAAGCCATATGGGGTAAGTAACACTTAAAAAAATATATAACCTTTGGGTGGAGTATTTCATTCAGGCACTGTCACATAAGACAACTTTTCTAGTTATTTTCGCTCATTGCCTTCATTTATAAAATCTTGGCAAGTCACAGACGGTCACCTAATGTGACAAACCTAACGAGTCACTCCAACTAGTCAATGTCTGACCATGACAAAATCAAACAGGTGTTGGGCTCTGTGTGCACGAGTGCTGGTAACCAATGTATCCTCATCAGGAAGTACAACACATATAACGGTAGCAACGAGAAATAAAGAATGCAGGTGTTTTGGACCTGACATATAGAAGAGAAGTTTGTCTCTCTGATGTCTCATGTTTTGCATACCACAACAGAATGGAGAAAAATAAAACTGAAGGCCAAGATTGCAGCCTGACTTTTCGTAGCTGTTTATCCATCATACAGCTCTTTGATGTGGTTTGTTGAGGAGATCAGCAATGGCAGTTGGCATGTCTGACACTCCCAAAAGTTGTGTAATGTGACATCAGCGTTAGTTTTTGTAGAACTGACTAGTGTTCACAGATGTTTTCCAACCTGGACTGTAAATGCTGGATTCAGACAGACAGATGGATGGATGGACAAACCACTTCCTTAGATGTACAGTGGACCAACATCATTGAAACTTGGTACACTTATAGAGCATGCAGTAGACCATTTTTGCATACAGAGGCTCCCTCTACAAAGTATTGGCAAATTTTAGGTACAGTGGAACCTCGGTTCATGAACATCTCTGAACACGTACAAATCGGGTACGACCAAAAAGTTCGCCAAACTTTTGCATCTGTTTACGACCACCCACTCGGTATATGAACAAGCCAGTTCCCCTTTCGGTTTGTGCGCATGTGTTCAGTCTCTCCCTGTCCATTCCCTGTGCAGCGAGCGAGCGCGAGAGAGAAAGACAGCGTGCGCGAGAGAGAGACGTGTGAGAGAGACACACACCCGCACGAGAGAGAGAGAGAGAGAGGGCTGGCCACATAAGGCCAAGAAGACAGTTAAAGAATGCACTGGCTTGTTTTTAAAGAGACAGATTCCAGAATTGTTTTAACCTCGTTATATTTAATGAAGACTTTTTTCTATTGGATTTTAACCTCCACTTCACTTCTGTTTACAGCGATCGATTCGTAGCGTGCATTGTTGCAATGTTGCTTTACTTGGTTGTTTATAAATTACGGATTTTTCAAATGTTCATTTTTTTCCCTGTGCTTAAAGCTCAATAAAAAAAAGTGTTTTTACCGAGCGGTTGGTAGCGCTATAGTGTGAACTATTGCAGTGTTAGTTTTCTCTGTTGTTCAAGGTTTTCTCAGTGTTATTCAATGTTTTTACATTTAGTTTACTATTACGCTGTGCATTCTATGGTATACTTAACTATATTTGTGCTTAAAAATCTTTAAAAAATATATTTACATACAGTTCGTACGGTCTGGAATGGATTAATTGTATTTACATAAAATCCTATGGGGGAAATTACTTCGGGTCACGACCAAATCAGGTTACGACTAGACAACGAATTACGGTTGTGTCCCGAGGTTCCACTGTATATGTCTTAAAAGAGAGAATTTTTGTGTATTGGTGTTTCTTAACCACAGCGTCACAACCCATTTTTTAGCTGCAGAGGGTCACAAATTTCTATTTTTTATAATGGTAGTTGCCAAATCTCCCACTGGGGACATCCATCTATCTATCTATCAATCCTATAGTGACTTTCACATCTATCTATCTATTGCATTGTGGTGGGTTGCACTGGTTCATGAACTAAGTTGTGGTGAGTTGTCCAAACAATCAGCATTGTTGCCCAATATACTTCAGCTCCTATCTCTAATGTGCTCAATTTACCAAGATGGACAAATCTTGACAGTCATCTTTGACTCACCATACAGTGCATCCAGAAGGTATTCACAGCGGCTCACTTTTTGTACATTTTGTTATGTTACAGCCTTATTCCAAAATGGATTAAATTCATTTTTTTCCTCAGAATTCTACACACAACACCCCATAATGACAACGTGAAAAAAGTTTACTTGAGATTTTTGCAAATTTATTAAAAATAAAAAAACTGAGAAAGCACATGTACATAAGTATTCACAGCCTTTGCCATGAAGCTCAAAATTGAGCTCAGGTGCATCCTGATTCCCTGATCATCCTTGAGATGTTTCTGCAGCTTCATTGGAGTCCACCTGTGGTACATTCAGTTGGTTGGACATGATTTGGAAAGGCACGCACCTGTCTATATAAGGTCCCACAGTTGACAGTTCATGTCAGAGCACAAACCAAGCATGAAGTCAAAGGAATTGTCTGTAGACCTCTGAGACAGGATTGCCTTGAGGCACACATTTGGGGAAGGTTACAGAAAAATTTCTGCTGCTTTGAAGGTCCCAATGAGCACAGTGGCCTCCATCATCCGTAAGTGGAAGAAGTTCGAAACCACCAGGACTCTTCCTAGAGCTGGCCGGCCATCTAAACTGAACGATCGGAGGAGAAGGGCCCTAGTCAGGGAGGTGACGAAGAACCCGATGGTCACTCTGTAAGAGCTCCAGAGGTCCTCTGTGGAGAGAGGAGAACCTTCCAGAAGGACAACCATCTCTGCAGCAATCCACCAATCAGGCCTGTATGGTAGAGTGGCCAGACGGAAGCCACTCCTTAGTAAAAGGCACATGGCAGCCCGCCTGGAGTTTGCCAAAAGGCACCTGAAGGACTCTCAGACCATGAGAAAGAAAATTCTCTGGTCTGATGAGACAAAGATTGAACTCTTTGGTGTGAATGCCAGGCGTCACGTTTGGAGGAAACCAGGCACCGCTCATCACCAGGCCAATACCATCCCTACAGTGAAGCATGGTGGTGGCAACATCATGCTGTGGGGATGTTTTTCAGCGGCAGGGACTGGGAGACTAGTCAGGATAAAGGGAAAGATGACTGCAGCAATGTACAGAGACACCCTGGATGAAAACCTGCTCCAGAGCGTTCTTGACCTCAGACTGGGGCGACGGTTCATCTTTCAGCATGACAACGACCCTAAGCACACAGCCAAGATATCATAGGAGTGGCTTCAGGACAACTCTGTGAATGTCCTTGAGTGGCCCAGCCAGAGCCCAGACTTGAATCCGATTGAACATCTCTGGAGAGATCTTAAAATGGCTGTGCACCAACGCTTCCCATCCAACCTGATGGAGCTTGAGAGGTGCTGCAAAGAGGAATGGGCGAAACTGGCCAAGGATAGGTGTGCCAAGCTTGTGGCATCATATTCACAAAGACTTGAGGCTGTAATTGCTGCCAAAGGAGCATCGACAAAGTATTGAGCAAAGGCTGTGAATACTTATGGACATGGGATTTCTCAGTTTTTTTATTTTTAATAAATTTGCAAAAACCTCAAGTAAACTTTTTTCACGTTGTCATTATGGGGTGTTGTGTGTAGAATTCTGAGGAAAAAAATGAATTTAATCCATTTTGGAATAAGGCTGTAACATAACAAAATGTGGAAAAAGTGATGCGCTGTGAATACTTTCCGGATGCACTGCATGAGATCTCTCAATGATAAGAAACACTGTTCTATATGACTTCAATTACATATTAATCTACATAGGTTATTTCATCTTATATATTTTCCTCTGTTGGCACATCTGACATACCCTATGACTAGAAGTTGGGTAATGCGACATCAGCTTTAGCGATGCTGACACACTGCATTTGTTCAATTGAGCTAAAAATGTGTTTTCTGCTTTCTTCCAAATCTACAACACACATGTAGTCTGGGTCCCCTGCAACCTGTAACATCTGTACCAGGAAGATGAACTGTGTTATGCAGATTTAGAAAAATCATATGACCGTGTCCCTCTGTGTGTGTTATGGGTGGTGCTGCTGGAACAAGGGGATAACAGAGCTGCTCTTGCGTGCTTTCCACTCCCTGCATGAATGGCGTGAGAGCTTTGTCGCAATACTTGGCAATACATCAGATTCATTGACAGTGGTTGCAGGACTCCATCCAGGCTGTGTCTTATCACTACTCCTGTTTGTGCTTTTCATGGACAGGATTCTTCATGTAAAAGATATGAAGGTGAAACCGAGGATGTGAGGGTGTCCACTTGGGGGGAATAGGGGTACTGTTCCATTATACAGATGATGTTGTCCTCTTTGCCTCATCTAACTTTGACCTTTAGCACACACTTGAGCGATTTGCTTTCGGGATGAGGATCAGCATCTCCAATTCTGAGGTCAAGGTTGTCTGTTGAAACAGAGTGGATTACTCTGTCCAGATGAGGGAGAAACAACTGCCTTTAGTGGTTCAAATTTCTGAAATTCAGATATCTCGAGATCTTGGTCATGAGTGACGGAAAAAGAGTGTGAGATTGACAAGTGAATTGGAGTGGTGGAAGCTGTTTGGCGAGCACACACCAGTCCATCCATCCATCCATTTTCCAACCCGCTGAATCCGAACACAGGGTCACGGGGGTCTGCTGGAGCCAATCCCAGCCCGCACACGGCACAAGGCAGGAACCAAATCCCGGGCAGGGTGCCAACCCACCGTAGGACACACACAAACACACCCACACACCAAGCACACACTAGGGCCAATTTAGAATCGCCAATCCACTTAACCTGCATGTCTTTGGACTGTGGGAGGAAACCGGAGCGCCCGGAGGAAACCCACGCAGACACGGGGAGAACATGCAAACTCCACGCAGGGAGGACCCGGGAAGCAAACCCAGGTCCCCAGATCTCCCAACTGCGAGGCAGCAGTGCTACCACTGCGCCACTGTGCCGCCCACACACCAGTCCGTGTAGTCTAAAGTCACAACTCTCGGTTTACTGGTGGATCTACATCCCTGTCTTTGTCTATGGTCATGACCTGTGGCTAATGGCCGTAAGAATGAGACTGCATCAGAAATGAGGTTTCTTCACAGAGTAGCTGAGATGACACTTTGTGATAGGGTAAGAAGTTCCACGATTTAGGAAATCCTCAATTTACAGTTGCTGGTCCTCTGAAACGAGAGTAGCCAGGTGAGGTGATTTGGGCATGTCATAGGCTTTAGGCTCCCCCCCATAGCTGCTCCAGGCATGCCCCACTGGGCCGAACCAGTACACTTTGGAAGGACGACTTGGGAATGCCTCGGAACTCCCCAGTAAGAGTTGGAATCTGTAGGTGGGAACAACCTGGGACAACTTTCTTGGCCTGCTGCCACTGCAACCATCACCAGGAAAACTGGTCGGGAAGATGAGCTGAGGTGACAGAAGACATTTTTACTGTTGATTTTCATTTGTACTCTTCATCTGATGCAACTTGTTTCAGTGTCCAACAATAATGAGTCGACACTGATGGATTCCACTTTCCCTGATGTAAAGTCCCAATGAATCCTTCCCTATGTTCATCACTAAGTGCACAAAGATTAGCAGCAAAGAATTCCAAGTGTGAATGTTGAAAACGAATCCTAAGCAACATGTTGCTTTCATGGTTTTGTATGTTTGGTGTTCTACAGTTGCCAATGACATCATTGAATGCCTTCAACGCAATCTCCTCTGGTCGCACTAGCAGATCTTCGAACCATTTATTATTGATGACGTGTCTGATTTGTGGCCTTCCTTAATCTTGGCATCAGTCATTTGTGGAAACATCTGCCTCAAATATCTAAATTTTTCACCTTCCTTGTTCACAGTTTTCATAGTCCAAATTTTACATGAAGAGGAGGCAAAAATCTCTTTGTTGGGTGAACAAGTGGTTTAACTAAGTCCACGAAAGTCCAGAGAAGAGTGACTAGGCTCATTCCAGGGCTACAGGGGATGTGTTATGAGGAAAGATTAAAAGAGCTGAGCCTTTACAGTTTAAGCAAAAGGAGACTAAGAAGAGACCTGAGTGAAGTGTTTAAAATTATGAAGGTGTGGGTGCACAGTAGGAAGGATAGGCAACCTGGCCAAGATAACGGAAGGTTTCATACCCAGCCAGGAGGACATAATGGAAGGACCTGGAGAATGGACTCACCAGGAGCAGGTCACTCCCCGAAATGGTAAGTGGCAGTGTTCCTCGGGGCTAAACCCGATTAGGACACCCACAGAGTTGCATGGGAAATGGAGTCCGGAAACACAACCCTGTCAGGGACTATGGGGTCTGCGAAAGGGAGGTGGACTTACCTGATTTCCATACCACCCAGAAGTACTCTGGATGACTGGGATGTCATTTGAACTGAGTCAGAGTCAGGAGGCAGTGGGCTACGCTCTTGGAGGAGGAAGGAGGATTGTGCTTGGTGTGTTTTACGTTATTACTCTTGTAAAGAAGGTGTTGGGGGGGGGGTCAGTAAAACCCTTTATTGGAGCCTAAGTGTGTCTGTGGTTTGTAGCTCAGTGACGCCCCCTTGTGGTTACAAAGGGAATTAGTACAGTCGATTGAGACTATGACTATAAAATGAGTTCATCAAGAACACAGGGACACAACTGGAAACCTGTTAAGGGTAAATGACACACAAACATTAGGAAGTTTTCCTTCAGACAGAGAACTACAGACCCATGGAATAAGCGACCAAGTAGGATGGTAGACAGTATGGACTTTAGGGACCTTCAAAACTCGACTTAATGTTTTTTTAGAAGAATGAAATGGACAGGACTAGTGAGCTTTGTTGGACTCAACGGCCCGTTCTCATCTAGATTAGTCTAATGTGCGCCACTGTTATGAAGCTCTCTTTAATGTAATGAGACTCTTTAGCATGGCCATCCCATTCATAGTACTTGGCGTTGTGAATTACAGGCACTGCGCAAGCAGCAGCCTTTTTACAGAAACTCTGTGTCTCATACTATTTTTCTCTTTGTTTCTGAACTTGTATTACTAGTTACTGCTTCTGATTAAGATTAGATTTGATGTGGTTTCCAGCTTGTCACTGACAGTAGCCACTAGAAATTGGATAAATGGATTTTAAATGTACACATGCTCAAATCCAGGCATTGGCTTGTCTCATCTCTCTTGTACTTCAAATGGGCTGCGAACTTGGAAAGAGTCGCAAAGAGGACCTGAAAGCTGCCTTATGTCTGCAACACCTGGTAATGTACGAGATGCTTAGAAAGTAATAGCAAGGTGTATTAAACACTCCCGTAATTAGCTTCTTTCCCTAAGCAGCTCAGTTTCATTTTACCGCAGGGTCTGTTTGTCCACAGATGAAGAGGGTGACGTGCCGGCGTGAGAAAAGAGAAAAGTGAAAAAGATTTAGAACTGGTCTGCCATCCATTGTAATGGGAAATGTTTCGATCGCTGTCATTCAGATGGATGAACTGTATGCACTCATAGTGGGTCATGGAGCACACAGTACAGTGGCATTCTGTGTTATACGGAGAGCTGGCATAAACCTGATATGTCTGCCACTGTTTTAATTCTGGATGGATTTCATCTTATTCAACCAGACAGAGACCCACTGCGGTGGGGAAAAAAGACAGGGGGGGACTGATGATCTATGTGAACGAATGGCGTAAAAGCGAGCAGATTACACTTCAAACTACAGTTTGTAATTCAGACATTGAAATTCTGGCTGTCGGATTTCATCCATATTATTTTATCCTTATTAATCTTTTATATTCCTACCTCTGCAAATGAGGACTCAGCAATGGAAATGGTCACCGGCACTTTCATGATGACTCATTCTGACCCTGCATGTGTAACATGTGGTGACTTCAACCATATGACCTTGGAAGGCACTATGATGGATTTCTCTCAGTTTGTGCCTTGTTCCACTTGAGGGACTAACAAGCTAGGCCTGCTCTATTCACATCTTATAGAAGCCTTTCAGTGTAAACCAAAGGCACCTTTGGGCAGATCTGACCATGGTCCGATTCATCTCATTTCCAGTTATGAGCCTTTTATTAGATAGCAACCTGTTACCATCAGAATAGGGAAGAAGAGAAACCAGGAGGACGGAATGGCTCTGAATGGCTGCTTCCAAAATGACAGGCTGGGAAATGATGTGCATGGGGGGGCGGCAGGGTGGCGCAGTGGGTATCGCTGCTGCCTTGCAGTAAGGAGACCCGGGTTCGCTTCCCGGGTCCTCCCTGCGTGGAGTTTGCATGTTCTCCCCGTGTCTGCGTGGGTTTCCTCCCACAGTCCAAAGACATGCAGGTTAGGTGCATTGGCGTTCCTAAATTGGCACTAGTGTGTGCTTGGTGTGTGGATGTGTGTGCACGCCCTGCCCGGGGTTTGTTCCCTGCCTTGTGCCCTGTGTTGGCTGGGATTGGCTCCAGCAGACCCCCATGACCCTGTAGTTAGGATATAGTGGGTTGGATAATGGATGGATGAAGTTGCATGGGGATGATATTGAAGGACTCGGCCACTGCATCACAGACTTTAATTTCTGTGTTGACACTGTAGTACCCTCAACAATAGTATTCTGCTTTCCAAAGAACAAGCCCTGGATTGCTAAGGAGCTAAAAGGTCTCCTGAATGAGGAGAAGACAGCATTCGAATCCGGTGACAAAGGAGCTCCGAAGGACATACAGTATGCGCTAAAGAAAAAGCTGAATGAAAAAAGGGAAGCTTACAAAGCTAAAATAGAAACAACAAACTGCCTCAGAATAACATGAAGGATGCCTGGAATGGATTGGGTATAATTACTGGACTGGCCCAGGTACTAGATGGGGGATGTGGACAAGGCCAACATCCCGAACAAATAGTTTTAACAGATTTTTCCTCCCATTGCCACCTTCTTCCAATGATCAGTCTCCCCACACCATCTACAATGCATCAACAATTCCAACCACGTCAACCTGAATGGCAAGTGACAAGTCCACCTCTGATAAGCGGGAGACAATGGATGAAGTCCACCTCTGACCGGCATCTTTTGAAAAGAGGAGGGTCTACCACGATGTTCTGACTAAACTACCCATCATGATAATGTCCCGTTCTAGCCACCTTGTCCCTAATTGGCTAACTATCTCTCACTCCCTCACCACCCAATAACTAATGTGTGGTGAGTGTACTGACGCAAGAATGGCTGCCGTTGCATCATTAAGGTGAATGTTACATATTGGTGATGGTTGAAGTGACTCCCCAAAGTGTAAATAAAGCAGTTTGAGTAGGGAGAAAAGCACTATATAAATGTAATGAATTATTATTATTACATAGGGATTAGGGAATCCATTCCCAGACGGGTTTATCCAATCCCAGAAATTCGGGAATCCCGGGAATGACACAGTGCACGGACATGTCACATGTGAACAGTTTTAGAGCGAGCGACACTTATTTTTAATAAAACTACTGCAATATGTTGACACCAATAAAAGACTAACCTTACCTACAAGCAGTTCATGCTGTCATATAAGTACATGTATCTAGTTAGTTGCGGTAATAAGAGCGTAGAAAGCACAACATGTTGAGCGTGCGGTCGTCCAGGCGAGAGCGCACCTTCGTGCAGAATACGCCAGACGCTGAGAAAGCATGCTCTGCCTCCACTGAAGTAGATGGCACAGTCATCAGATACTGACATACTTGTTCTAAACAACTCCTGCGCTTGCCGTTGCTCTGAAACACCGCCGTTTCAGCTTTTACTGATGCATCCAGTTTCTTGTCATCATTCTGTGATGGCAAGTTTCTTGGCACAGATAATGCGGATACAACAGACTGGCGCATTGCAATTTCAAGTTGCTGTTCAAAGCTGTTATCGGATGAAGTGCAATCTGCAGCAATGGCGCCACCTTAATTGTTTTCAACTATAACTCTGTTATTTCTTGATCGATTTTTACACGCTATACAGGTGCTGGTCATAAAATTAGAATATCATGACAAAGTTGATTTATTTCAGTAATTCCATTCAAAAAGTGAAACTTGTATATTAGATTCATTCATTACACACAGACTGATGTATTTCAAATGTTTATTTCTTTTAATGTTGATGATTATAAGTGACAACTAATGAAAGTCCCAAATTCAGTATCTCGGAAAATTAGAATATTGTGAAAAGGTTCAATATTGAAGACACCTGGTGCCACACTCTAATCAGCTAATTAACTCAAAAGCCTTTAAATGGTCTCTCAGTCGAGTTCTGTAGGCTACACAATCATGGGGAAGACTGCTGACTTGACAGTTGTCCAAAAAAACGACCATTGACACCTTGCACAAGGAGGGCAAGACACAAAAGGTCATTGCTAAAGAGGCTGGCTGTTCACAGAGCTCTGTGTCCAAGCACATTAATAGAGAGGCGAAGGGAAGGACAAGATGTGGTAGAAAAAAGTGGACAAGCAATAGGGATAACCGCACCCTGGAGAGGATTGGGAAACAAAACCCATTCAAAAATGTGGGGGAGATTCACAAAGAGTGGACTGCAGCTGGAGTCAGCGCTTCAGGAACCACCAGGCACAGACGTATGCAAGACATGGGTTTCAGCTGTCGCATTCCTTGTGTCAAGCCACTCTTGAACAAGAGACAGCGTCAGAAGCGTCTTGCCTTTGGACTGCTGCTGAGTGGTCCAAAGTTATGTTCTCTGATGAAAGTAAATTTTGCATTTCCTTTGGAAATCAAGGTCCCAGAGTCTGGAGGAAGAGAGAAGAGGCACAGAATCCACATTGCGTGAGGTCCAGTGTAAAGTTTCCACAGTCAGTGATGGTTTGGGGTGCCATGTCATCTGCTGGTGTTGGTCCATTGTGTTTTCTGAGGTCCAAGGTCAACGCAGTCGTCTACCAGGAAGTTTTAGAGCACTTCGTGCTTCCTGCTGCTGACGAACTTTATGGAGATGCAGATTTCATTTTCCAACAGGACCTGGCACCTGCACACAATGCCAAAGCTACCAGTACCTGGTTTAAGGACCATGGTATCCCTGTTCTTGATTGGCCAGCAAACTTGCCTGACCTTAACGCCATAGAAAATCTATGGGGTATTGTGAAGAGGAAGATGCAATACGCCAGACCCAACAATTCAGAAGAGCTGAAGGCCACTATCAGAGCAACATGGGCTCTCATAACACCTGAGCAGTGCCACAGACTGATCGACTCCATGCCACGCCGCATTGCTGCAGTAATCCAGGCCAAAGGAGCCCCAACTAAATATTGAGTGCTGTACATGCTCATACTTTTCATGTTCATAACTTTCAGTTGGCCAACATTTCTAAAAATCCTTTTTTTGCATTGGTCTTAACTGATATTCTAATTTTCCGAGATACTGAATTTGGGACTTTCATTAGTTGTCAGTTATAATCATCAACATTAAAAGAAATAAACATTTGAAATACATCAGTCTGTGTGTAATGAAAGAATCTAATATACAAGTTTCACTTTTTGAATGGAATTACTGAAATAAATCAACTTTGTCATGATATTCGAATTTTATGACCAGCACCTGTATATGCGAGCTTGGCTGTTCCCATTCAGTCGGGAATTCCAGCAGTTTCATTCCCGGGAATGCGGGAATGGGAAACGTCGGGGAATCCTGGGCTCCTGGTAATGGATACCCTAATAGGGATGGCAGCCCAATAGTAAACAGGCAATATTGAATCTAACAATACAAATGGTGTGTGTGCTCAACTCACCAGTGCATCTCCTTGTGCGACTGATTGCGTTTGTGCACCGTCTCTCCGTTCAACACATCGCGGTTGCTGTTGGTCAGCACTCCACCAAAATCGTAGGGGCCTGTGGAGGAAGCAAAAGAAGAAATAAAGTCACAAGGGAGCTTCCTCTGATGAGACAATAAAAAGCACCTGAGTACGACTCACTAAAATTCACTTGGTCATTTACCAAAGCAGCTAATTTCAATAATCCTAACTACACTGGGTGCAACCCTAGAGGGAGTGCTATGGTGACTCTGGGTTTAACTCTAACCTCTGATCCTAGCCACAGAGAAATAATGATAATGTGATTGAAACCCTGCCCACTAGGACTGTGCTGCATAAGCTTCCCTACCATCTACAATATGCAACAGACTTCAGCTGCGGACCTCCAGAGCTCCACTCCTTTGAGGAGGTTATCGTTTTATGTTATAGTTCAGTTACACTATGGTTAAGATTGGGCTTGGGGGAGGAGTCATGTTAACCAGGTGACAAAAACCTGTAGTCCAATTGGCTGTCCAGTAGAGCTACTGAATCGTAGAGCTGCAGAGGTTTACAACTGGACCATCTCACAAAAATGACCATTTTAAATGCTGCACTGACTTGACAACCACATCTCTCCAAAGGGGGGTTTAGAAATTACTCCATGAGCTTTTTGTGTAGTAGTGGTTTTTCATTGATAGTATATTTAATTTCACATGAGTTGATTGGCCCACTGTTGGCACATCATTGAAAGGGACATTCAGGTCTCGACTTGATTTACACTTGTATAGTGCCTCAATGGGACTGGGACTGGGACTGGGAAAAAGGAAGAAAAATCATGTTTTTTGTTGAAAAAAAAATTATTGAGAATATATGTGGGTCAGACATGTTTATGGTTCTGACTGAAAAAAAATTCACATATAAGGATTAGGTTGTTGGGGCTACCCTTAAGTGACGCCTGGCTATGTGTCCCTAAGATTTCATTCATTATTCTTTACATGCACAGATGTGGGCGGCACGGTGGTGCAGTGGGTAGCGCTGCTGCCTCGCAGTTGGGAGACCTGGGGACCTGGGTTCGCTTCCCGGGTCCTCCCTGCGTGGAGTTTGCATGTTCTCCCCGTGTCTGCGTGGGTTTCCTCCCACAGTCCAAAGACATGCAGGTTAGGTGCATTGGCGATCCTAAATTGTCCCGTGTGTGTGTGTGTGTGTGGGTGTGTTTGTGTGTGTCCTGTGGTGGGTTGGCACCCTGCCTGGGATTGGTTCCTGCCTTGTGCCCTGTGTTGGCTGGGATTGGCTCCAGCAGACCCCCGTGACCCTGTGTTCGGATTCAGCGGGTTGGAAAATGGATGGATGGATGCACAGATGCTATGTGCAGAAATAGGACAAAAAAAACGTGGTGTGTTAAATGGCTGCCACTTTGAAAGTTCTGACTGAAAATACTAAGAATTTTTTAGTTAAAATTCTGAGGTCACAAATACAAAAATGCAGGCTCCTATTCCGGACAAAAATCCTTCTCTCGCCTTTTATTATATGTATACAGTAACAGTCAAAAGTTTTACAACACCTGAGTTTGTCTTCAAATGTAATCAGTTGAAATGTAATGAATAAACAAAAATGGTGAAAAGGTGAGCAGCAGACTGGCAAAGGTTTAAATTTAAAGTTTAGGTTAGCTAAAACTGAAAAAAGGAAATTTCAGAATATTGCACATAGGCCTTCGTCAGGGAACAACTAATAGGTTACAATCTACAGATGTTCTGCAGTAATTAAAATAAATTACGCCTTGCAAGTTGAAGGAAATAGTTTGCACAGGTGTCCCAACTTCTGTTGATTACTTAACTGAACTGGAAAAGACACCCTCTGAAGTATGACTTGGACAATATTCCAGTGATAATGGCAAAAGAATGGCAATTAACACGTGAAATGAGAAAGAGCATTATAAGCCTTAGAAGTGTCTGCCTTTCATTTAGAGAGACTGCAAAGCAAAAAAACAAAATCTAAGTGTCGGTGAGTCCAGTGGTGTCCTACACAATCCAAAGGCAATTGGAAACTGGAAGAAACTCTGATAGGTGGAGATCTGGCAGAACCAAAGTCACAAGCCAATCAGAAGACAAGTTTCTGAGGGACACCAGCTTTGTGATGGGCACATGACAGCACAACAGCTTCAAGCACAACTTAACAGTGCAGGTTAAGAAAAGTAAGTGTCAGTTTGTACTGTGAAGAGGAGACTTTGTGCTGCAGGTTTGACAAGGCAAGTGACAGTGAGAAGAACTTTCCTTAAAGGACAAAATAGGGCCTTGAAGTACCAGTTGTGGACTACTGCAGACTGGAAGAAAGTCTTACGGACTGATGAATCTAAGTTTGAAATCTTTGGTCCATCAAGCAGGAAGTTTGTACGATGTTGAGTTAGTGATAAGATGGTTCCTCAGTGTGTGACACCAATTGTCAAACATGGAGGAGGAAGTGTGATGGTCTGGAGTTCTTTTGCTGGAGGCCAAGTTGGTGACTGGCATTCTGAATCAAAACTGTTACCACAATATTTTGTTTTACAGCACCACGCAGTACCTTCTGGTCTGCGTCTAGTAGGTCAGGGGTTCATCCTACAGCAAGACAATGACCCAAACCGTACCTCCAGGTTATATCAGAACAACATTAAAAGAAAAGAACAAGGAGGTACACTTCACAAAATGGAACAGCCAGCACAGTCTCCAGACTTTAGTTAGTTTGGGATGAACTGGACAGAAAGGTGAAAGGAAAGCAACCTACAAGTGCAACACATTTATGGGAGCTTGTGCAACAGTGTTGGGTAGATCTTTCTGACCAATATTTGATTTCTCTTACAGAAAGAAGGCCACGTGTGTGTTTGGCTCTTGTATCAGCAAAAGGTGGCTGCTCTGAAGAATAAAATATTTGAACAAAATTTTGTACACTTAATGATTCCTTGACTTATTATTTACTTGTTCTATGCCTTGATTTCATGAAACATGAAGACATTAAACTGCACCATTTCCATAAAAACGGAGATGTTGTAAAACCTTTGACTGATATATATATATATATATATACAGTATATATACCCTATTGCATAGTTTACTGTCAAATAATACAAAGAGTATGCGACACTTGTTTTGCCCTCATTTTGGGCTCATCAGGCGTACACACTCTACTGCTCCCCTCGCGGGGATCAAACCTCGGACGTCAGTGTCAGAGACGAAGTCCCTTTACGCTGCGCCATGGCATGTAGCTTGTTTATTTGACAGCCTGTAGGTCCGGAGTAATTACATTCATTGCATTCGTTGTCTGACTCCAGACCTGAATTGTGTGGGTGTTTACCTACCAGGTAATGCTTGTGGTTGGTCTGCCACCCACATAATTCAGGTCGGGACTCAGACTATGAATGCAATGAATGTAATTACTCCGGACCTACAGGCTGTCAAATAAACGAACCACATGCCATGGCGCAGCGTAAAGAGACTTTGTCTCTGACGCTGACGTCCGAGGTTCGATCCCCGCGAGGGGAGCAGTAGAGTGTGTACACTTGATGAGCCCAAAATGAGGGTGAAACACGTGTCGCGTACTCTTTGCATTACTTGATAGTAAACTATGCAACATTCCATGATCTGCTTCTCGCAACTGAAGAGGGCACCGTGGCAGATGTTTGCCGAATGGCAGACCAACCACAAGCGTTACCTGGTAGGTAACCACCCACACAATTCCGAACAGCCCACCGGAAATGGAAGATGTCGCTGGGGACGTTTTATTTCTCCAGCACGTTAGATGGCAGCAGCCCTGGATAGCGGTGCCCAGGATGGAACCAGTAGGGCATGCTGGGAAGTGTAGTCCAGCAACATAGACCTATGGAGCTCCTAGGTGCTGCAAGGGGGCGCTGCAGGGAGATGCGCCTCTAAAATGGGACTTTCGTATAACCCGGAAGTGCTTCCATCGGACAGTGGCCCTGGCACCCGGGTCCTTAATAAAAGGGACCACGCTCCCTTGTCCAGGCGAGTCGAAGCTGGGAGGTAGGAAGGCAACACTGAACCGGAGGAGAGCAGTGCGGTGGTGAGCGGAGTTGGAAGGAGAAGAGATTATTGTGGGGAAGAGATAGAAACCTGTGCTTGTGCTACTTTTAAATATTGTGAGAAGGAATTCTAGTTAATAAACCGTCCTTTATTTGAACCCAGGACTCTCGGTGTGTTCATGTTGGGGTTTGGGGCTCATTGTTGGCCCAGTTTTTATCACAACATATAACCATGAAATGAAAATTAATCTCATCTCAGGAACAGGCACTCCTTTAATTCCACATTTTACTACAGAACTAGTAACAGTTAAAGTGTAAAATGGCACAGAAAGCATCACGAGAACATAAGTGAAAATAAACTTCACACCAATATCTAGGAAAAAAAAGACACCAAAACTGACACATTTCTAGAAAATGTGCTACGAAGTACTAGACATGCACAGTGAAAGGAATGCAGGGAAAAACTGGAGCATCATTTGTTGAAATGTTACGGCAGCTGACGAAGACAAATGATCAAAGCTCCACAGTCCGTGGCTTGTTTTCCTAAATTTTCTTACGGAGTTGATTCGAACTGACACATAACATTTCATCCTGATAAATTAAATAAATATTCTACACTAACACTACAATTCATGAGCAGGGCTTTAAATCATGACATTAAACAGACAACTGGAGAGTCACTCAATTGCGATGACACAGATGGCCATTTCGATGACCGCGATTGGCAGCATTCACATCTTCAACAAAGCCCGATGTTGCAGTTGAAGCCACAGGGCCTCTCAAGTCTGTACAAGTTGATGTTCCCTCAACCACCCAGCCATTTTGTGAACGTTTCCTTATATAACTGGATTGCAGGGAAACGGTGCCTTCAGTATGTCAGCTGTGGTATGACGCAATGACAGGACAATTTTGAGTGAATTAATTGGTTGTTTTTGGGGGTTTCGGAGGAAAATTGAGTCCTATGAGAAAACCCACTGCTCAATCAGTACAACACGTGGCAACTAGGAAAGGTGTTGAAATTGTGTCTACGGATCTGCAAAACCCCACCGTCATACCAGTCAACTACCAGCCAGTGAAAGCTAACCTAAAGATCAGAACTGGTATATAGCTCCTTTCACAATAGCATGCCAAAGTGGATTTCAGTTCCATGCAGTGTGAAAACGCCGATGTAGATTGATGACAACTGATGGGGCGGAGTGGTGGCTCAGAGGCTAAAGGATCTGGGCTGGTAACTTGAAAGTTGCCGGTCCAAATCCCACCTGTGACAGAACTAATGCTGAACCATTAGGTCCTTGAGCAAGGCTCCTAATCTGCAATTTGTACAAATATCTGACCCTGCACTCTGACCCCACAACTCTATGGAGAGTTAAATTGGGGTACGCGAAAAATTACAAATTCGTAATACAAGAAATTGTATGGGGGAGGTTAAAGGATTAAAAAAACAGCGTGGAACGGGCGGAGAAGACCCACCAGGTTTTCCAACTCCATAAACATGCGACATGTCATTTCCATTTACAGGCTTACCACAGATTATGAACAACTGCTCAACAAAAATTCAACTTAAATAATAATAAAGAAAGTCATTTAATTCCAATTTTTGTCTTATAAACCCA
This sequence comes from Erpetoichthys calabaricus, assembly GCF_900747795.2. NCBI lineage: Eukaryota > Metazoa > Chordata > Cladistia > Polypteriformes > Polypteridae > Erpetoichthys > Erpetoichthys calabaricus. Next base: position 9,233,689 of record NC_041402.2, on the reverse strand, counting down.
CAATGAAGCCAAATTTTTGTAGCTATGAAGACCAAGTCCCGGATGATTTCCAGTGTTTGTCAGTGATTATACGTCTATTGTTCTGCAGCCCATGAAACGAAGCAGGGCTGAAAGTTTTGAGAGTGTGGCTGCATATCTGAGGCAGACCAGAATGTTCAGGGGTGTGGCTCCATGTTTTAGGCAGGACTGAATGTTTAGGGGCGTGGCTCTATATTTGAGGTAGGGTTTAATGTTTAGGGGCGTGGCTCTATATTTGAGGCAGGGTTGAATGTTTAGGGGCGTGGCTCTATATTTGAGGCAGGGTTGAATGTTTAGGGGCGTGGCTCTATATTTGAGGCAGGGTTGAATGTTTAGGGGCGTGGCTCTATATTTGAGGCAGGGTTGAATGTTTAGGGGTGTGGCTCTGTATTTCAGGCAGGGCTGAAAGTTTGAGAGTGTGGCTGCATATTTGAAGAGGAGCTAAATGTATGGGGGTGCGGCTGCATATCTGAGGCAGACCAGAATGCTTAGGAGCACGGCTCCACATTTTAGACAGGACTGAATGTTTAGGGGCGTGGCTCCATATTTAAAGCAGAGCTGAACACTGAGGGGTGTGGTTGCATATTTGAGGCAAGGCGGATTGTTCAAGGGTACAACTGTGTGTTTGAGGCAAGCTGAATGTTCAGGGGTGTGCTTCCATATTTGAGGTGGGGCTGTTTAATAGAATGGCTACATATTTAAGTTGGGGCTCAACGGAGAGGGGCGTGGCTCCATATTTGAGGTGGGGTTGAATGTTCAGGGGTGCAACTGCATGTTTATGGCAGGACTGAAAATTCTGTGGTTTGGCTGTATATTTGAGGCAGGGTGGAATGTTCGGGATTGAGGCTGCATGTCTTCATTCATGGTGGCTCTAAAATCTGTACTAACCCCTACTCTCTCTTCTGTTTCCTTTTCCGGTGTCCTTTTGGTGGTGGCCAAGCCACCACCATCTACTCTAAGTACCATGATGTTCCAAAAAAGATGGATGGATTAAAAGCCAGAAGTCTGTATGACCATCAGCATCAAGTGACTCCGTGAGAACCCTAACTACAAAGAGGACTATTTCATTTATGTTAGGTAGAATGCCCAGAGGGGACTGGGCGGTCTTGTGGCCTGGAACCCCTACAGATTTTATTTTTTTCTCCAGCCTTCTGGAGTTTTTTTTTTTTTTTTTTCTGTCCACCCTGGCCATCGGACCTTACTCCTTTTCTATGTTAACTAATGTTGTCTTATTTTAATTTTGTATTTTGTCTGTTATTTTTCTTTTCTTCATTATGTAAAGCACTTTGAGCTACTTTTTGTATGAAAATGTGCTATATAAATAAATGTTGTTGTTGTTGTTGAAGCAGGCCTGGATGTCGGTGACGCCCAATCACTGTCTAAGTTTATTCTCATAGTTGATGTGATCAAATGTGCTACACTTCAGTTATCTTGTCATGCACGTTGCTCTCATGTCTTCTTGCATTGTCTTGATCCTCAAGGCTCTATACTTGTAAAAAGATTATGAAAGAGATGGAAAAGCCCAGAAATGATCAAAAGATGTTATAGTTATGGGTTACTTTTATATTCTTTTTAATGAGTTCTGGGTTATTTTCTCCATATTTCTGTTCTTCTATTCCTATTATTATTTGAGATAAATATTTTTATTGTTGACTAGTAGCTAAGTCAATGATAAGTAGATTACAAATTTCACATTTCAGAAGAATAAACAGCAATTGATTTAAATTGCCTCATTAATTGGGGAAATCTTACTTTTGCCATTAGCGCAACAAATACTGCTTGTTTTTCTCAATACTTCTCTATGAGCTATCTCAAAGCCATGACTGCATCAGTTGTTCTTCGACCTGGCACAAAACCAAACTGCTCCTCCACTTTGGTGGTCTCTTCCCGCTCTATAAAACTTTCCAAAATTTTTATTGTGGGACAAACCAACCCAACTCGGTGCCAGTCCCAAGCCCGGATGAATAGAGAGGGTGAGTGTCAGGAAAGGCAGCCGGCTCTAAAACTTTAGCCAAAACCTTCATGATGCAATCAATCCAGTCATTTTGCATAAGGCTGCCACATAACTTAAATGTGAAAAGGTGGAGGGTTCTGAATCTTTTCTGAATCCACTGTTTGTGGCTCTAGTGACCCCAATAACCATTAACCAGCTGTGATTTTGACAGACTGCTAACTTTCAAACCAGCTGAACCACTGAGGTCTTGTGGTCTGCTAATTAACCCAAATGTTTTGATTATGAACTGATTTTGATCAGCTGCCTTGAATAAAATCATCTGCTGAACATTAACGGTGATGGTGATGATGCTAATTCATGGTACAGAACAGCAGCCCTGCTCATGACCCCTGACAGCATTCCTTTAGTTTACCTTCATAGTCAGAGCGACCTGTGGGGAAGATTCCAGTCGCAGACAGATAAATCAGCAGCACGCTATTGGCAGGCAGTTCCTGTAATACAAAAAGAAGACATGAAGACACACAAACACACACACACACACAAATACTGACTTGACATTCATGAGTTCACATCTCAGTGGAGCTTTACCACTAAAGTCACTACATCTGTGTTGAGCTCCATTGTGAGGCAGAGTTCCTGGATAGAAAAGATAAGGGAGAGAAGGACTTGGGGCCTCATGTATAACGCTGTGCGTAGAATTCGCACTATAACATGGCATAAGCACAAAAGCGGAAATGTTTCTACGCACAAAAAAATCCAGATGCATAAATCTGTGCGAATGCCAACTTCCATGTTCTTCCGCTACATAAATCCCGGTCAGCGTGAAAAGTAACACACGTGCACGCGCCTTCTGTCCCACCCCAACTCCTCCCAGAATTACGCCTCTTTGAATATGCAAATCAATATAAATAGCCCTTAAGCTCAGCCTTCTGTGAAAAGACAATGGAAAAATCACGGGGGAAAATAGAGAAGAATTTCAGTGAATACCAAATGGAGGCAAAGAAAAACGTACTATTTGTTGGTTTAAACAGTGATATAAACAACAAAACGAAGTTAATCAAGTGACATAGCGTTTCGGAGAAACTCGAAAGTTCAAGTTCACAAAGTCACACAGTGCTCGAAATAAAAAAAGAAGTTGTCAGATATCAAAGTCGCCTTGTAAAGGGGAGTCGCAGCCCACCGTCTGAGTGTCATATGAAAGCTTATTAGGGTACAGAGAAAAAAAAAAATAGGCACACAGTGAGAAAAAAGCACGAAATGTCAGCTTTAATCTCGAAATTTCCACTTTAATCACATTGTTTATTTTGTCATTAAAGTAGAACATCATAAACTTCATCTTAAAATCATTTAATTTACTAGTTTCTCAAATCCCATCATAACTAAAGTAGCACGTTAAACTTTTGTTCTTATTTGATCTTCTATGTGCTCTGTGTGTTTGAATCACTACGTGCTTCTGGGCTTTTTCTTCCTCCAACAGGACACAGAATCCATTATATTCGTGATATTACAGCTCTCTGAATAATTAAAATACTGAGATGTATATGTGATATTTTCATGATGATAGGAGTTATAGCATGTTATTAAACATGGCAACACAGTGGCGCAGTGATTGTTCATGTCTCACGCAAGATGCTTGCTGCGCCATGCGCGACCTTCGATGAAATAATTTATTACAGAAGTACTGTCTCTTTCAAACGTACTAACCTCCAATTCCTGTCGTTCCTTTTCTTTCTCCAAATACCCAATCACCACACAATCAGCTCTGTAATAGACGTTAAGCCATCTGTAAGCTTAGAACGCAGATTCTTCAAAACGTTTAAGGAACATTAAAATATCTTCATAGTACGTGTTTAATTATTCTATCCATCTATCCTTTCAGTGTCACGTCAGCACCAGCAAGAATACAGCGAGAGGCAGGAACAATCCATGAATGGAGCGCCAGCGACTCGCTAGCACTGCGACACTGTGTCCTCACATGTTTAATTATTAACAATATAGATTATTTAAATGAAGTTAAAGTTTTAGCTGTATAATATAATAAACAGATTTTGCTGCATTTCACCTTAAAAATGATATCGCCATCATATATAAATACGCGCTTTATAAAGTGGCGCAGGTTGTACAATATTATAACTGTATTGCAAGTTTACAGTGATGTAATTGTACTTATAAGTACAAACAGTTCTACAAGGAGCACTTGATGGACTGATTGAGTGCGTTTAGAGCTCTTGGAATGAAATGGTTTCTGAACTGCAAGGTCCGTACAGGAAAGGTTTTGAAGTGTTTGTTGTATGAGAGCAGTTCAAATAGACAGCATGGCTGAGGCAGCGTGTGCTTGATGCTGTATACCGATAATTCTCTTTCCGATCAGCTGCTGCTGTGATTCCAAACTCAGATACAGTGATATAAATACTCCGAGTGGTGCAGTGAGAGTAATATGGAAAAAGATGATCTGCTGTGGCAACCCTTAACGGGAGCAGCTGAAAGAAGAAGAAGAAGAAGAAGGTGCAGTGAGAGTAACAACGCTAAAGCAGGTATGGTATTTAGAATAGTTTGGCCATTCTGTGGACCATTATATTGTTACTGGTTAATTACAATCAGATGCCTTAAACTAATAACCAATATGCAGTTAGTTTCACTGTACATGATAAAGCCCTGTCAGGGATGTGGATCTAAAAAAGAAAGGGTAACCACACTGGAATAGTAGCACTGCTTTGACGCTGGGTGCTGCCAGTTTGCAAAACCGAGCGGAGAACTTGCATACGCCAGGATTGCAGCTATCGCGAAAATGTGTATGGCTTTACTCCAAGTTTAGGTTTTATACATCGCGAATTCAGCGTGGAAACATTTGTACGCAACATCTTTGTGCATATGCACCGTTTATACATGAGGCCCCAGGAGATGAAGGAAGCAAAAACGACCCAACTAAGCAAATGGACAAAGAAGGACACGTGTCAAAAGCAGGAATGCTAGGCCAATATGTGAACATGTTACATACATGCAAGCAATACGGGGACTGATTTACAGGGGGACACTAGGGAAGGATTTTGGGGTGGCACCATGACTTACTTGTTTGTCTTTTCCTTCTACTGTCAGTGTTCTGCCACCACAATGGTGAGCAGACTTAAGTATAGAGGAACATGAAGCTGAACTGAAATTGTCCTTAAAAGAGGACAAGGAAAAATCAGCAAAACACAGAGGGTCTTAAGAAAGAGCTAGATTAAGAAAGCAAAGTCGAAAAAAAAAAAAATTGTGAAAGATATGTAAAAGGCCTTTTTAGGGATCCATAAAGTTGGACAGCAAGATGACCACAAGTGTGGCATTTTATAGCGTCACTATAATAATGGATTTGTCCATGACTTCTGGGAGGAATCGCAGGTTACATGTAGCAACAGTACTGCAACACGGCAGTATCTAATAAAAAAACAAACTAGCGGAGCGGTAAATCTATCTATATAAGAAAACGCTAATGTCTGTGTCTGTGTGTGTGCTTGTGAGTGTGTGTTTGTGTCTGGTTCCTCAGAGCAATCTGATTGGTCAGTCTGGTCAGCACACAGCAAGGGAAAGACGTAGAAGGATCACCGAGAGTTGCCTTCAAACATGGAAAATATTCGCAAGAAGGGGATCGTCTACCATTGGCGACAGTCAAAAAGCAGTAAACAGGCAAACAACGTGCCTTGAAACGACAGAGTCAGAGAAACAGGCTTTACAGAAAAAGGAAGCAACGGCCAACAAATCTTAGAAAAAACAACGATACTGAAGAAAGGCGATGGACAAATGGAAGGCAAGAGATATCAAATATTTTTAAATGTATGCTATTAACTGTCTTCAACAAGTAATGAAGCTAGTTACAAATAAATGCATAAATAATTTTTAGCTCAAAATACGGACCTTCCAAGAGAATAATTTGTTTACCTAAAGATTCTGTGTATTAAAAAACAAAATGAAAAGCAGCCATTCCACATGACTTCGGAAGAGGTCATCCACCTGAAGTTAAGCATGTTCAGGCCAGGCCAGTACTTGGGTGGGAGACCAACCAGGAAAAGCTTGGGTTGCTGCTTGAAGAGGTGATGGTGAGGCCAGCAGGGGGGCCTACCCTATGGTCTAAATCAGGGGTGGGCAAATTCATTCCTGGAGGGCCGCAGTGGCTGCGGGTTTTTGTTCCAACCCAGTTGCTTAATTAGAAAACAATCCTTGCCAATAATTACATTTCATGGCTTGTTAGTGCTTTAACTCTGCTATGTCAAGTCATTCTCATATCCTAGATTTTTTTTCCATTCTAAGGATATCATCCAAATACTTTGAAGTGTAAAATGGACGGGTAATTCTCAGTCCTTCACTTTTTTCTCTTCTCTTTCCTTCCAAGTATTTAATTAAACCAAATAGTGCACGATAAATACACACAGGTGTAAAGGGTAACAAGCAAAATGGATAACTGCTGGTTTCTTTTGTCATTTGTATCTTATTGCTAATAAGGAGCAATTAAAAACCGAGAATGCAGCTGTTTAAGACTTAAATAAGCAATAAGGGTTCATAATCTTAACAAGGGAGATAACTAAAATGAAGCATAAGTGTTTCTAGAGCAATAAGTGCTTCTTATTAAGCAACTGGGTTAGAACAAAAACCTGCAGCCACTGCGGCCCTCCAGGAATGAATTTGCCCACCCCTGGTCTAAATGTTCATCCCAATTCCCCCAGTGTGGTGACGGGGACACTGTGCTGTAAAAATGTCACCATCCTTCAGATGAGACGTAAAACCGAGTACAACCTTGACTGTCTGTGGTCATAGAAGATCCCTGGACATCCTTCATTAAGAGTATGGCGTATCCCGATGTCCTGGCTAAATTGCTCACCACAGCCTGGTCATGCTGGGCCCTTAACTCTTTTACGGCTGATATATATTTTATTTCTTTTTGTCACAGGGCTGAATATTTTTTCCAAAAAATGGTGTTTTCTGAAAAGCATACAAAGCAATAGTTTCTCACATAAATCAACATAAAACATCTGCTGCCGCAGCAGTGGCGGATCAGCTGAGGACTGATCAGCTGATGTCGGTACCTCCCTATTGTTTTAGATCTCGATCGCCAGATCACTTGTCCAACAAGTCAGAGTCCAATTCATAATAATAAAATATACACAAATTTTCATCCAGTGAGTGTTTTGCGTTGCGCATTCGCCTCGCTGTCTCATCAGATGTCGATGCCATTCTAGACGTTGTTTACTCAATACTATACTACTCACGCAAACGCAGGGATTCTATGTCAAGTCATTCCTCCTAGCAAAGAGGGTCTACCAATAACATAATGGCGAGTTCTGTCGATGCTTACAGCTGATTATCTCCCTCAACCCCGTGTGCTGACAGAAGTCAACATCCGCCCTAAAAGAGTTAATAATCCCATGTCTCTAATTGGCTCTCTCTCTCTTACCACTTCACCACCTAACAGCTAATGTGTGGCGAGCATACTGGTGCAAAAATGGCCATCACGTAGGTGGGGTGCTACACAATGGTGGTGGCTGAAGTGGCTCCCCACTCACTATGTAAAACACTTTAAGTAGTGAGAAAGTTCTATATAAATGTAAAGAATTATTATTATTATTTAAAGAAGTGTTCAATAACCAAGGTATCCATACTGCTTGGCAAGTATGGGACTGAACAACTGAATTGTTAAGATTAAAATTAGACTATTAATTATCACAGTTATCCACATGGAATGAGGTGGCAAGGCCTGCTAGCCAATCAGCAATCAGATCAACATGGACATTTACCCATTTGTGTTTCCAGTTGATCTGTTGGAAGCGTCAACGTTAGATTTCTTCCTACAGCCTCAATCCCTGGCTGCACACATGCACAACTTTCTTTTTGTTACAAGTCAATTTTGAATTTCTTTTTTATCTGATACTGTTACTCCATGAAACATTTTTCATCTGAAATTTAAATTTTCTGTTATTTCTTCAGAGATCTGTTGTGAAATGTCATCTGTAGAAATGTGAATATGTTTTGGCTTCATCTCTTTGAGTGAACAAGATGGAACTGGAAGACCCCAGTGCATGATTTGCAATTTGGAAACGAACAAAGGAAATTGGAAGCTATCAGGATTGAGAGAACATCTCGAAACCAAGCACAGTAATCATATTGGAAACTTGAAGTTGAAAAGAATTCATTATGATCAGAAAACCAACTCTTTCATCATATGGGTTTTCTCTTCCTGGGAAGCCCCTTCTGGAAGCTTCTTACATCGAAAAGATCCACACACAATTGCAGAAAGCTTAGTGAAACTTTGTGCGATTGATGATGGGATTGGCAGCTTCGACGTCTCTAGTCTGATGACTGCAGCTGATGGCAGGAAGTTAATACAACATCTTTATATTTTCACTAAGCCGCATAAAAGACCTTGTGACAGGCTAAAATCGTGCAATAAGAGGATGCCATGAAGTGACTGAGTTTGATGCCCGTGTACATCAGAAAAGGGGTATGGGCAGATAATTGGCAATCCATTTGGGCATGAAGTCATAAAAAGGATAAGAACCTCTGCTCTAATGCAAGAAAAGTGTTTTCCTTTCCGAAAAATATAAGCTACTCCTAATTCATGACAGTCGGAAGGATGACAACCTAGAAGATCAACAGTGAGCCCACCTCTGTCTCCAACCCTTCTGGTTTCCAAATCTAACAGCCCTGAAGACCCGGCACCACGGTGTTCACTGAGGCGGGTATGTGTCATATTGTTATTTCTTTTCTTTTGCAACCGCCAACCCGTTTAACTTAGTCTTTTCCTTTTACACTTTAATAATGCCTAATATTTCACTTCAAGGCTCTGATCTTTTTATCAGTAAATCGTAAGCTGCAGACTGCTTCACTTTTATTGATTTTTCACATCTCGCACTTTCATCTAAATGACGGAAGATAGCAGATGAAAACAAAAGAGCAAAAAAAAAAAAGACAATAAATCAACTAGGTCTGGAATTTAGAGGGCACAATGTGCTCAAGAAATGTGCAAACACAGGCGGAAAATATGTGTGGAAAATATCAACAACCTCCCTTTATCAATAAGTGCTTCATTGGCCTCTTAACAGGACCGTTTCTGGAGAAAATGGGCTGAAAACAAGCAGATGCAAGCTATGCTCTTATCGTCGACAACGGGGGGAAACACACACTGTCAGAGCAGCTCAGCGGCAGAAGTTACTGTCACCCTACATTCTTATGATTCTGTGTACTTTAGTATTTCCTGATCGCCTGTTTCAGCTTCAATCAATATTGGTTTCACTTATTAATAAAAATACAGCAATCCCTCGCTATATCGCACTTCGACTTTTGCGGCTTCACTCTATCGTAAATTTTATATGTAAGCATATCTAAATATATAACGCGGATTTTTCGCTGCTTCGCGGGTTTCTGCAGACAATGGGTCTTTTTACTTCTGGTACTTGCTTCCTCAGTTGGTTTGCCCTGTTGATTTCATACAAGGGACGCTATTGGCGGATGACTGAGAAGCTACCCAATCAGAGCACACAGTTAAGTTCCTGTGTTCTGATTGGCTCAGCGACGGAGTGCTGCATTAACCAGGAAGTCTCATCTCACTCATTCAACATTAACGTGCTCCTGCTACTGCTTCAGGGGCCGTGTCCAAGCGCCAACAGAAGATGCAAATGATTGCAGAAAAGGTAAAAGTTTTGGATATGTTGAAGGAAGGGAACAGCTACACTGCTGCAGGACAACATTACGGCATCAATGAGTCCACGATTCTTTTTATTTAAAAAGGAGGAAAAGCATATAAGATCTACGGCCGCAGTGTCCTTTAACCAGGGCGCAAAATGAGTTGCAAGTGGACGTGGTAAGGCAGTAGTCTGGATGGAATCTGCTTTAGGGATTTGGATTGAAGAGTGCTGGAAGAAGAACAACGGCGATGCTACACAGTCGCCTGAAGAGGCTCCTTTAGAAGAGCTGTAACGCTCTCCTTTGTTGTGCAGTAAAATTAAACTCATCGTTATCGGACAAGTCGTCGTGTCATTGTTGGTGAGTAACCATAATTAATTATCTACGTACAGTACTTATTACATGTACATAGTTTAGTGTCACTGTACACACATTTTACTGTATACAATTTTTCTTGCATTGTACGTATTTATTGCTGGTGGCCTGTCTGTTGTAATGACTGTAACATATGTGATATCGGAGATGCTCGATATCTTTAAAATAATATTTAGGTTTTACTGTATATAAACTGTGTTTACATACATAATTTCAACGAATCTTACCTAATATCTAAGAGAATACAAAGGGTTTATGCTGTATAATTGTGCGGGAAATGTTTATAATAGTGTGGGAGAGTTTACAAGGGCTTAAAATATATAAAAAGAACCAAATGAACAAATGGTTTCTACTTCGCGGATTTTCACCTTTCGCGGGGGGTTCTGTGACGCATTCCCGCGATGGAGGAGGGATTACTGTAATTGTGCTGCATCACTCATAGTTTTGTATTTTTGCTATGGGTGCCGGTATGTTAAGCTGCCTTTGCTAAAATGCAGTGTCAGTTGCTCTGGAAATGCAGTCGATCCTCAACTGTAGATAAGGTTACATAGGAAACAGTGTGAAAGTCAAAGATGTGAATGTTAATACATTGAACATATGGTGTGAACGGCATAACGGAGGGACTGGCATCCCAATGGAGATGACTGGAGATTCCTTGCCTGGGCAGATTTCCACAACGGAAAGATTTGGAAGCAATAGGGGATTAAGATTCCGTGACTACCAAAAACTAATCTTTCGCTACATTGCTCAAAATACACTTTTCTGGATAGAATTATTTTTAATATGTGCTTTTCATAACACAATAAAATGCAGTACACAAAATACAATTGGCAACATGAAAGACAATTTTTTCTTGATACAACACCTTTTTATTTTCACTAAGCCACATAACAGACTTTGTAACAGGCTAAAATCGTGCAATACAGTAAGAGGATGCCATGAATTGACTGAGTCTGATGCCCGTGTACACCAGAAAAGACATATGGGCAGATAATTGGCAGTCCATTTGGGCATTAAGTTGTAAAAAGGATAAGAACCTCTGCTCTAATGCAAGAAAAGTACGCTACTCCTTATTCATGACAGTCGGGAGGATGACAGCCTAGAACATGGGTGTCGAACTCCGGGCCTGGAGGGCCGAAATGGCTGCAGGTTTTCATTATAACCCTTTTCCTAATCAATGACCAGTTTTTACTGCTAATTCACTTCTTTTTCCTTCATTTTAATATCCCTGAATTTAAGGATTCAGTCCCCTGAATTTATTCCTTTCTTCATTAAATGCTAGCCGGAATGAAATGAAATGAAATGTGAAACGAGCGAACAGATGACCAGCTAAACCAATTTCACTCCAGCTAATCTTTTAATGAGAAGCTGATTCTTGCTGTTAATTAAACCCGTTATTTAATTCAATGGCTTGTTGCTGCTCTCATTCTGCCACAGCAGACATTTCCAAAACTGTTGATTTTTCTAAGAACATCGTCAAAATGTTTTGGTGACCAGAGCAATCAACCTTACCGAGACCATCACCTTTCTTTATTTTTAGATACTATGTGATGGGCACAGAGGAGCTGGTCATGAGGCGACTTGTTTTGCGTCTCATTATTGTTTCACTGCTAATTAAGGAAAAAGAAACTAAGCGGCCTGATTCAAGTTAATTAAAACTAAGGCAAAAGAAGTTAATTAGCAGCAAAAACTGGTCACTAATGAAAAAGATGGTTAGAATGAAAACCTGCAGCCACTGTGGCCCTCCAGGACTGGAGTTTCGACATCCGTGGCCTAGAAGATCAACAATGAGCCCATCTCTGTCTTCAACCCTTTTGGTTTCCAAATCTAACAACCCTGAAGATCCAGCACCACAGTGTTTTGTGCTAACATCATAATGAAAACAAAAAAAAAAAAATCTTTAGTTGCTGCTGTCGGAAGACGCTGAGACTGATGAGGTCCTGACATCACGTCTGGCACTGTGTTCTTCACAGCTAGCAGATGGCGTTGGAGATTGTGAAGAACGTACTGATTTGAAATAATACGTCAGGAACTTCTGCTGTGTGTGCAGCTTGAGGTCCTTAAGAGTCTCAGCATATGGAAGTGTAGCTGAGGTGGGTTGACGTTTAACCTTGAGGCTGCGATCAATGATGGGATTGGCAACTTCGATGTCTCTAGCCAGCTAGTTGCAAGCGATGGCGGTTGAGAATATTCCAGCATGAACTTAATCAAACATCTTTATATTCTCACTAAGCCACATAGCGGACTTTGTACGTTTGGGCTTTGAACCCGAAGCACTTGCACTATGTGTTGAAACAAATGGAACACTTCACAAAAGTAGCATGAACGAGACCGGTGATGAGCCTAGTGGGATGCTCGCTGCTCCCCAAACTTGCACGTATTACGCCTCTAATTTTTTCCCCTCTACTGTGCATAGTCGCAAAGCCCACAATTGTGCGAAGATGCCAATGCGAAAGAAAAGATGAAGTTACAAATAAAACCGAGTGAACCCTTGAAGTCACAAAAGTTAAACGCACAAATGTTGAGGATCAATTGTGTAATAAATTGAAAAGCATCAGACACGTCATTATACGAGTTTGCGTACATCCTCAAAAAAAAAAAACAATCTTAACGTGCGTGTGTGTTTAAAATTCCTTGGTTTCTGGTTCTTTGCTTACAAAGCAACCTCTGCACCCTTGTACTGTATACAGTATGGAGACACTTGTGATGTTCTCTGCTCCTTCTTCACCACTCAGGTCTGCTGTAGCCACCTCTGTGTGGTATCAAATCTCAGTCCTGACTCTTCTCATGTGTAGCACCTGGCTGGTGGAACGAGCTGCCCACCTCCATTCGAAATAGTGACTCCCTCAAATGTGTTTAAGGAGCGTCTGAAGACCATCTTGTCTGGTGTGTTGGATGGCAGGCTACATATTCCGGCCCTCACCCCCAGGCCGCCAGGTGGAGCTCTCCTGACAGCATGGTCGTTCCCCGAATTCCAGCAGGGCCTCATGGACTTTGTAGTTTATATATGCACAGCCCTGCTGGAAACCTTGGGGACCACCGGGAGTCGCTATAGGGAGGCTCATGTGCCCTATAACCCAGAAGTGCGTCATAATCCCATGACAGGAAGAAACGACGTGCTTCTAGGTTGAAGAAAAGGACTTTTTACCCTGGCCCGGAAGTGATAAGGACTTGTGGGATATGGAACAGGAGCACCTCCAGGTCAGGGAGTATAAAAGGACTCTGGGAAAGCCCAGACATTGAGCTGAGCTGGGAGGAAGGGTGGCTAAGTGTCTGGGAGCGGAGGATTGGTTATTGTAGAGTATTGATTAGTGATTATTGCCTTATTTGATTATTATATGTGGAGTGTGGAGTGTAGAGTGCTTGGTGCACACTATTATTATTTAATAAATAATAATTATACTTTTACCTCGTGGCTGGCGTTGTACCTGAGGGTTCAAGAGGTGGATCGGAACCTCTACTGCTACACTGGTAAGTTTCTGTCTAAAACTTATATGAGCTGTTAGGATTCATAACTAAGGAACTGTAATTCGCTTGCATTTTATTCTGAGCTCTTCACTTGTGGTCATCAATTTTGTCCCCTTGTCCCGTAACACTTCTTCCAAAACAGTCCTGAGACTGATGTTTATTCAATTAAGTCGCTTTGGATAAAAGCGTCCGCTAAGCTAATAATAATTATAAATGAGCGGATAACAAGATAGCGACTTGTGATGAGTACATTCTTCAAGATTATTCTTCTATCGGCAGCACTTCACATCGTGGTGCCCGATTATCATGCAGATCACTAGGAATCTCTTGATTAAAATACACACTAAGATAAATATTTATTTTTTCGTATACCAGTAACTAGCAATAGTACAGCAGAAACTGCAGAAAATTAATTTGAAACATTTGAACCTCAGAATTGAATCAATGTTTATTGCAGAAAATTGATTTAATGCACTCATTACTTTGAAGGCTTGCTCCTTTACAGCTCTGAAGGAGCAAATATACTGAGCAGAGTGCATCAAGACAGGGATTAGCCGTTAATTGGATTTTTGTCAGGCTCACAAGTAGGCCAAGTGGATTAATAAGGTTAACGAGAAAAATAAAAATAAAAGTCTAACTGATGGGGTAGGCGACATGTCGCAGTGTTCTTAGTGCTGTAGCCTGCAGTAGGCCGGGGTTGTGATTTTTTTTTCTTCTTTTTTACCCAAAACGGGAAGACCAAAACCTTGAAACACTTTTCCCAAACCAAAACCACCACAAAATATTGAAAAGGAAACAGTTATGAAACAAAGCATGTGTTAGAAACTCTGTCTAACATTTTGAATTTTTGTTTTGGATGCTTGACGTGTTCCATTTTCCACATGTTCCACATACGCAACTGAGGATCACCATCCAAGCTCTTCATGGGTATATAATACCACCCCCGGCTGAGAGGGGGCACTGCCGCGAACAGTGTTGTCATTTTCTTCTTTCACAGTCTTGAGAAATTGCCCAGTGAGGGCAACTAATCCCGCCCTAGAGCTTCAAAAGGATGACCACCCAGAAGGAGGCGCCATTGACCACGGAGACGACCGCGACAGAGAAGTTTACAGAATTAATGGCATAGCCATCGGGCGTCGTTTTTGTTTGGACTTGTTACTAAACGGGGAGGGCTGTGTTGGCACCCCAAATTACTACTGTTTTTTGTTGATCCACCTTCCCTCGGCCACCACAGGATATTTTGTTATCATAGAATTGGAATATTGCACGGCGTTTTGTCAAAGCTGAAGGCAGAATGACAAACTCGATGGCAATGTCTGTTTTCTTCTTACTAGCATCAATAGCAGTGGGAAATTCCAACTTTTTTGTATAGTAAATTGCTTTATTTACATAAACGCTCTGATGTCACTTCCAGATCTCGACTGGAAGTCCCGCCTCTTCCACACTGGGTGACTCATAAGAACGACTACTAGCAAAATGGAGACAGTCGACCTTAGACTTCATCTCAATAAAGCACAATCAATTGTTATGATTCAAACTTCTGTTCTTGGCTCTCAGTCTGCCAATTAAATGGAGATCACCTCTGGTACACCAAACCTTTATGCTTTCTTATTTATTCTCTTACAGCATATACAGTGCCCCAAAAACACCCACTCTGCTCCTCAGTTTAAAATTACAAATCACACAATTCAGACTTGTGACTAAAATGCACATTGCAGACTTTCATTTAAGGGGATTTGCAGACAATTCAATCACATAAAACTTTTTGCACATGTCCACCCCATTTCAGGGCACCATAATGTTTGGGACAATTGACCTTGCGGGTGTTTGTGATTCCTCAGGTGTGTTTCATTGGTTCATAAAACACCTCGGCGTGCTTCTACTCTTAGGAGTTTAAAGTTATCATGAGGAACGACAAGAATAAAACCACTGGAGAGATCATTGAAACCTTAGGATGACTGAAATCAACTGCCTGGAATATCATGAAAAAGAAAGAACTCACTGGTGAGCTCAGTAATCACAAAGGGACCGGTAGGCCAAGGAAGACCTCCACTGCCGATGACAGAAGAATCCTCAATATGGTAAAGAAAAATCCACAAACGCCTGTCTGACAGACCAGAAACAGTCTTCAGGGGGCCGATGTGTGTGTGTGTCAGAGAAGACTAACTGCAGAAGACTTCATGAAGAGAAATACAGACGCAACACTGCAAGATGCAATCCACTAGTTATCCACAAAAGCAGGATGTCCAGATTACAGTTTGCAAAAAAGGACGTAAAGTCTGCAGAATTCTGGAAAAAGGTCTTGTGGACAGACAAGACAAAGATGAAGCTCATCAGAGTGATGGCGAGAGCAAAGTGTGCAGACAAAAGGAAATGCGCGAGATCCAAAGCAGACCACCTCATCTGTTAAACATGGTGCCAGGGGTGTTATGGCCTGAGCATGTATGGCTGCTACAGGTCCTGGCACACTTCTCTTAATTGATGATGGTACTACTGATGGCAAGGGCACAGTGAATTCTGAGGTGCAGAGAAACATCTGATTTGCTCAAGTTCCAATAAATTCCTCCAAACTCACTGGACGGTTCTTCTTTCTTCAACATGAGAATGATCCAAACATACTGCTGAGGCAACACAGAAGTTTTTCTGTTCAGTTAAAAAAATGAAAATTTTTGAATGGCCAAGCCAGTCACTCTATTTCAGTCCAACTGAGCAGGCCTTCCATATGCTGAAGAGACAATTTAAGGGCACAAGCCCCGCAAAACAAGCAGGAGCTGAAGATGTCTGCATGGCATAGCATCATCAGAGAAGATCCTCAGCACCTGGTGATGTCTGTGAATCACAGACGTCAAGCAGTCATTGCATGCAAGGGATATGCGACAAATAACTAAATATGTCTGCTTTAATAGACATGCAGTCGCTGTGTCCAAATATTATGGTGCCTTGAAATGGAGGGGACCATTTTTAAAAAGCGTGGTGACTGAAATGTATGCAAATCCCCTTAAATGAAAATCTGCAATATGCACTTTAAACACGACGTCTGAATTGTGTGATCTGTAATTTTAAACTATGGAGCAGATGGGGAAATCAATGACAAATGTCTTTTTGTGTCCTAAACATTATGGAGGGTCCTGTATATCTAATTCCCTGTATCCATCTATTATTATCCTTATGCTATGAATAAAGTGCATTATGATGAGCAACAAACAGATAAAGTGAAAGCTATTTAGTGTGGACCATGTTTGTAAATTATATAGACCTATTTATACTTCTGGTGCCACGAGTGGAAAGTGAGATTCCATGCTTATCCCACACAGTCTACCTAATCTGCATGTTTGGAATTTGTGGACAAAGGGAGAACACGTAAATATCTCACTGCTGATAACTGAACCTCTATCTCTCAAGTATAAAGAAAGAACTTCTGCTTCATTTGTAAAGCCAAATGGCACTGGCATAAAGATTACTGAATATGATGGATCAGCAAAGTGTTGGAGGCCTGTGCGTTGGAGCTGGGGAGTCCTCCACAGTGCATCTTCAACCTGAGCCTGGAACAGGGGAGAGTCCTGAGGCTTTGGAAAACATCTTGCATCACCCAGTCCCAAAGGAATCATGTCCTAATGAGCTGAATGACTTCCGGCCCATCACTCTGACGTCACATGTGATGAAGACCATGGAGCGGCTGCTACTTCACCACCTGAGGCCACAGGTCCGCCACACCCTTGACCCTCTGCAGTTTGCATACCAGGAGAAGGTGGGAGCGGAGGATGCCATCATCTACATGCTACACCGATCCCTCTCCCACTTGGACAGAGGCAGTGGTGTAGTAAGAATTATGTCTCTAGACTTCTCTAGCGCCTTCAACACCATCCAACCTCTGCTCCTTAGGGACAAGCTGACAGAGATGGGAGTAGATTCATACCTGGTGGCATGGATCGTGGACTATCTTACAGACAGACCTCAGTATGTGCGTCTCGGGAACTGCAGGTCTGACATTGTGGTCAGCAACACAAGGGCGCCGCGGGGGTCTGTACTTTCTCCGGTCCTGTTCAGCCTATATACATCGGACTTCCAATACAACTCGGAGTCCTGCCACGTGCAAAAGTTCGCTGACGACACTGCTATCGTGGGCTGCATCAGGAGTGGGCAGGAAGAGGAGTATAGGAACCTAATTAAGGACTTTGTTAAATGGTGTGACTCAAACCACCTACAACTGAACACCAGCAAAACCAAGGAGCTGGTGGTGGATTTTAGGAGGACCAGGCCCCTCACGGACCCCGTGATCATCAGAGGTGACTGTGTGCAGAGGGTGCAGACCTATAAATACCTGGAGTGCAGCTGGATGATAAACTGGACTGGACTGCCAATACTGATGCTCTGTGCAAGAGAGGACAAAGCCGACTATACTTCTTTAGAAGGCTGGCGTCCTTCAACATCTGCAATAAGATGCTGCAGATGTTCTATCAGATGGTTGTGGCGAGCGCCCTCTTCTACGCGGTGGTGTGCTGGGGAGGCAGCATAAAGAAGAGGGACGCCTCACGCCTGGACAAACTGGTGAGGAAGGCAGGCTCTATTGTAGGCACGGAGCTGGACAGTTTGATATCCGTGGCAGAGCGACGGGCGCTGAGCAGACTCCTGTCAATTATGGAAAATCCACTGCATTCACTGAACAGGATCATCTCCAGACAGAGGAGCAGCTTCAGCGACAGACTGCTGTCACCGTCCTGCTCCACTGACAGACTGAGGAGATCGTTCTCCCCTACACTATGTGACTCTTCAATTCCACTCGGGGGGGTAAACGTTAACATTACACAAAGTTATCGACTGATATAACTGCCTCACACTCTCCACCTTGCACTTTTTTTTATCACTCTTTAATTAATATTGTTTTCATCAGTATGCTGCTGCTAGAGTATTTGAATTTCCCCTTGGGGATTAATAAAGTATCTATCTATCTATCTATCTATCTATCTATCTATCTATCTATCTATCTATCTATCTATCTATCTATCTATCTATCTATCTATCTATCTATCTATCTATCTATCTATCTATCTATCTAAGTGAAAATCCTTATTTCCAAAAACCCAGGGTCTTCAAATGTCTTGTGATTTGCTAAAAAGGGGAATTTCAGAATAAAAAAAAAAACAAATATCAAACCTTAAAAGATGCAGAGAGGAACGTGTAGAGCTGGCTGAAGGTTGGCTTGTAGAGCAGGTACTTGTGAGGATTTTCTCTCTTGGTTGGTTTCTCACCTGACTCCTGTAGGGAAAAAAAAAATCATAAGTCATAAATAATCCCAGTCAAGCCTGAAACAGCCATCCGTTTTATCGTTTTCCTGCCTGTGATTTTTTTGCTTCCCTTAGCAATCTGTCATGTCATCGATCATGATGTGGGCAGACCGAGCAACTGTGCTTCACCGAGCTCGTCTGCACCTGCACGCTCCCAACACTGAGTGAAAAGCTGACACACGTCCTTCATCCCTTACTTGCTAAATTTTTTTTAAATTATGAAGACAAGACATTAAATATAGCAAAATTTTACTTTGGCTCTAGAATTCTCATAATAGAACATGATGTTGTAAAACAAACGTCACGCTGTTGTCACATTTCAGCCAGTATTTCTCCCCTGGCTGGGGTTCAAAGTTGTGTTCCTTGTCTGTTTTTTATAATTTTGTGCCAATTCATTGCATTAATGTTTCTTTTGTTTATTATGCACATTATTGTTTGTATTTATTTGATCATGTCCCATGTGTTTTGTGGGTGGTTCCCCAGGGGGTGGGTCCTCCTACCAATCACCACCCTCCACCCTATATATTAGAGGGCTTTCCATAGTTCCTAGCAGTTCACTTCTAATGTACTAGGGAGTGGAGTGTTTCTCATGTTTAACTGTGCTTTTTGCTTTGGGATTTCCTTAATTTTTTGAACCTGTGCTCTGTTTTTGACTTTGTTTTTGGATTCTGTATTTAGAGTTCAGTTGCGTGGATTTTCTTGCCTTCTCAGGCAATTCCTTTGTGCTCTAAGGGGCTTCTTGTGCTACAGTGGAGCGTGGGCGACCAGATGGCCCAGGTCATTCTAGCTTTCATGATGCAGGAACTGATTACCGTAATACCATAAGGTGGCACAGTGTTAGTGCTGCTGCTTTGCAGTAAGGAGACTGTGGAAGATTGTGGGTTCGCTTCCCGGTTCCTCCCTGTGTGGATAGCGCTTTGAGTACTGAGAAAAGCGCTATATAAAAGTAATTTTTTATTATTATTATTGATTTGCTCGTTTCTGTCTTCCGACTGTGGCCCTCCAGAGGTTTATTTTTCTCCAATAGCCCATCATAGGAGTTTTTTGTTTTCCTCTCCACCGAGTCAGCTGGTAAAACAATCACATTCAGGAATCAAGAACTTCATCAACATCCTAAATCAACTGAAACCAATATGGACTATTTTATTTGCTTTGGTATCTTTTCATTAACTTTAATAACATCAAAATGTTTCTACTCAACTGGATAACCATGTACATTTGCCTAGGTAAATGTAGATATATACTGTATATAAACTGCTCAAAAAAATTAAAGGAACACTTTGAAAACAAATCAGATCTCAATGGGAAAAAAGTCCTGCTGGATATCTCTACTGATATGGACTGATAATGTGTTAGGAACAAAAGGATGTCACATCATTTGATGGAAATGAAAATGATCAACCTACAGAGGGCTGAATTCAAAGACACCCCAAAAATCAAGGAAAAAATGATGCGGCAGGCAAGTCCATTTTGCCGAAATGTCATTGCAGCATCTCCAACTCGTACTCAGTAGTTTGTAAAATGCCTGACAACGTCCTAATGAGACGACGGATGGTGTCCTGGGGGATCTCCTCCTATATCTGGACCAGAGCATCACTGAGCTCCTGGACAGCCTGAGGCGTCAGATGGACCGAAACATAATGTCCCACCCAGAGGTGTTCTATTGGATTGAGGTCAGGCGAGTGAGTGTGGAGGCCAGTCAATGGTATCAATTCCTTCATCCTCCAGGAACTACCTGCATACTCTTGCCACATGAGGCCAGGCATGTGTCATGCACCAGGAGGAACCCAGGACCCACTGCACCAGCATAGGGGTTTGATACCTAATGGCAGTCAAGGTACCGTTGTCTAGCCTGTAGAGGTCTGTGCATCCCTCCATGGATGTGCCATTACTGACCTACCACCAAACCGGTCATGCTGAACGATGTTACAGGCAGCATAATGTTCTCTACGGCTTCTCCAGACCCTTTCACGTCTGTCACATGTGCGCAGGGTGAACCTGCTCTCATCTGTGAAAAGCAGAGGGCGCCCGCCAGTGGTGGGTACCTGCCAATTCTAGTATTCTATGGCAAATGCCAATCAAGCTCCATGATGCCCATTAG
Organism: Erpetoichthys calabaricus; assembly: GCF_900747795.2. Lineage (NCBI taxonomy): Eukaryota > Metazoa > Chordata > Cladistia > Polypteriformes > Polypteridae > Erpetoichthys > Erpetoichthys calabaricus. The sequence continues at coordinate 9,212,838 of NC_041402.2, read as the reverse complement.
AGAACATCGGGCCCTCAGGCCACCCTCATGAAGTCTGTTTCTGATTGTTTGGTCAGAGACATTCACACCAGTGCCCTGCCTGCTGGAGATCATTTTGTAGGCTGTAGCCTGTTCCTCTTTGCCCAAAGGAGCAGATACTGGTGGGTCCTGCTGATAGGTTAAGGACCTTCTACCAGGGGCCCTGTCCAGCTCTCCTAGAGTAACTGCCTGTTTGTCTCCTGGAATCTCCTCCATGCCCTTGAGACTGTGCTGGGAGACACAGCAAACCTTCTGGCAATTGCACTTATTGATGTGCCATCCTGGAGAAGTTGGACCACCTGTACCACTTCTGTAAGGTCCAGGTATGGCCTCATGCTACCAGTAGTGACACTGACCGTAGCCAAATGCAAAATGAGTGACAAAACATATGAAGAGGGAAAAATGTCCGTGGCCTCCCTCCACCTGTTAAACCATTCATTCCTGTTTTGGTGGTCGTCTCAGTGTTGCCCCTCTAGTGCACCAAAGCAGCTGCAACTGATGAACAAGCCCCTCTGCTACTTAACTGACCAGACCAATAGCCCACAAGTTTCACTGTCTTGATGCTATACTCGCATTAAAAAGGGGTCCTTTCATTTTTTTGAGCAGTATATTTATTTTTATACATATTAAGTAGATCTGGTCGCTCTATTTTCAAGCTTAATGTATAAATATTTTAATTAAGAAACCTTTTTCTGATAAGAGTGAAGGTTTGTTCTGTGCTTTAGTGGTTAAATTTTACTTAACAATACCTGGTTGATTTTCTATTTAGTATACTTACATTTATTAGAAATTATCATAGCATTAATTACAGACAATGATCCAAGTAAATGTGGTTGATTAATCTATTGAAAGCATCTTGAGTTGCATGTAAATGTACTGTATGATAAGGTGCTGAATAAATAAAATTATTATTATTATTTATGTCATTTTTAATAAGTTTTATGGGTTTTATTTTCTGGCTGAAGCTGTGTCTCATGGATTCCAGTCAACAATGCAGCAAGAATTTTTTTTAAATTTATTTAAAAACAAAATCACTGGACATTGAAACACACTTCATCCATCCATCCATTTTCCAACCCGCTGAATCTGAACACAGGGTCACAGGGGTCTGCCAGAGCCAATCCCAGCCAACAAAGGGCACAAGGCAGGAACCAATCCCGGGCAGTTGAAACACACTTTCGCATGGCAAATGTATATACACTTTTTGAATATATTTGACTTAAAATATGCTGAACTTATCCTTTATGTATATGAGATGAGGATAAGAACAGTGTTGGTGTGTCATTCTACTTCTGAGTAAATCTTTCCAAGTATGCAAGCTTGTTCAGGTATCTTCCTTTGATTTTTGACTTGCTTTTTTGCCTACTGGTTGTGATGTTGCAAATTCAAAGTACTGTAAGGCACAATTTTGCAGAGAGTGGCAGAACAGCTTTAAGCCACCATTGCAGGTGACCATTAGCAAACACGGTTTTCCTACCTAAAGGTGTTAAACATGGCCTTCCCTATAACAGCGTAAAACAACAAAGAATTCTTTAGTGCTGTCAAATGGCTGATTCTTAACAAACAGAAAGAGGGCAGGTAAAGATTCAGTTAGTTTACTTGTATAGACTTCTTCCTTTCTGTGGAAACATTAAAGAGATGTAACGAAAAAAAATCGAAATGCACGTCAGGATATGGCGCTACATTTTACAACATAAGAAGCGTACAGAATTTTCATTTTCTTAGATGTTGACGATTTTTCTTTTTGTTGTGAATCAAATTCCTTATGATTCTTTTGATCAACAGTCTAAACATCACAATATTAGTGCAACTATTACAATGGGGAAAAAAAGTATTTAGTCAGCCACCAATTGTGCAAGTTCTCCCACTTAAAAAGATGAGAGAGGCCTGTCATTTTCATCATAGGTATACCTCAACTATGAGAGACAAAATGAGAAAAAAAAAATCCAGAAAATCACATTGTCTGATTTTTAAAGAATTTATTTGCAAATTATGGTGGAAAATAAGTATTTGGTCACCTACAAACAAGCAAGATTTCTGGCTCTCACAGACCTGTAACTTCTTCTGTAAGAGGCTCCTCTGTCCTCCACTCGTCACCTGTATTAATGGCACCTGTTTGAACGCGTTATCAATATAAAAGACACCTGTCCACAACCTCAGACAGTCACACTCCAAACTCCACAATGGCCAAGACCAAAGAGCTGTCAGCAGACACCAGAAACAAAATTGTAGACCTGCACCAGGCTGGGAAGACTGAATCTGCAATAGGTAAGCAGCTTGGTGTGAAGAAATCAACTGTGGGAGCAATTATTAGAAAATGGAAGACATACAAGACCACTGATGATCTCCCTCGATCTGGGGCTCCACGCAAGATCTCACCCCGTGGGGTCAAAATGATCACAAGAACGGTGAGCAAAAATCCCAGAACCACACGGGGGGGACCTAGTGAATGACCTGCAGAGAGCTGGGACCAAAGTAACAAAGGCTACCATCAGTAACACACTACGCCGCCAGGGACTCTAATCCTGCAGTGCCAGACGTGTTCCCCTGCTTAAGCCAGTACATGTGCAGGCCCGTCTGAAGTTTGCTAGAGAGCATTTGGATGATCCAGAAGAGGATTGGGAGAATGTCATATGGTCAGATGAAACCAAAATAGAACTTCTTGGTAAAAACTCTACTCGTCGTGTTTGGAGGAGAAAGAATGCTGAGTTGCATCCAAAGAACACCATACCTATTGCCCATACTATCTACCACGGGAGTTTAATCAGTTATTTGTTTACATTCCGCCGCATGCTGATGTGGGAGCTGCAGCTGAATCAATTCTTGAAACTGCTCATAAACTAGAAACCAAATCACCTGGTTCTTTTAAGCTTGTGATGGGTGATTTTAATTTATGCAGTCTGGAGTCAGTATTACCAAATTATCATCAATACGTGAATATTAACACTAGAGGGGACAAAACTCTGGACAAGTGCTATGGAAATGTCCCTAATGCCTACATATCGCATCACAGAGCAGCCCTGGGGGCGTCTGACCACGTCGTTGTTCATCTTCTCCCGAAGTACAAACAGAAACTGAAACAAGAAAAACCAGCCATACGAACAACACAAAACTGGTGCAAGGAAAGTGTAGAGGAACTGCAGGAATGCTTCTCCAGTACAAATTGGGATCTGCTGACATCCTCACAGTCACTGAATGAGGCCACCTATACTGTCAGTGAATATATTCAATTCTGTGAGTTTATGATCATTAAGAAAAAATCTGTCAAGGTGTACCCAAACAGTAAGCCATGGATCACTAAAGAGGTTAAAGCATTACTATTGCAAAAGCAACATGCACATCAAGAAAATAAGTTAGAAGATAAGCGAATTTTACAGCAAAGGATTAACAGGTTAATTAAACAAAATAAAAACATGTATGGGGAAAAAATCAAGAGGTGGTTCAATGATAACAATCCAAAGCAGGTCTGGAAGGGACTAAAAACAATTACAGGACTGGGCCCTAAAATGAATGTGGATTTTCCAGCTGACAAAGACCACAAGCTTTTAGCTGATGAACTGAATAACTTTTATGCCAGATTTGAAAAAAGTGATTTCAGCACCCAAAATACAGAAATAAAGGAAACGCTTTATAAAAACACCAGGTATTCTGCTGTGATTGGGTTCAGTTTAACTGAAGTGGAAAAAGGCTTGCGGAAAGCCAAAACAAACAGTGCAGTGGGACCAGACGGCATATCAGGTCGGCTCTTAAAGTCTTGCTCTAAGCAGCTCTCCCCAGTTTTTCATTTGCTTTTTAACTGGTCTCTGACCTGTGGTATTGTACCAAATCTGTGGAAACAATCAATCATCACCCCTGTATCTAAGGTTTCTAGGCCAAGCTGTTTAAATGATTACAGACCAGTGGCACTTACATCTATTCCAATGAAATGCTTTGAACACTTGGTGAAAAACATTTTGATGACAGAGACAAAGTCTTTTCAAGACAACAATCAATTTGCTTATTGTGCAAACAGAAGTGTGGAAGATGCTCTGCTTGTTATCTTACATCAAATCTATACCTTTCTTGATCAGCCTGGTTCATATGTCAGAGCACTATTTTTGGATTTTTCTTCAGCGTTCAATACTATACAGCCTCATATACTGATTGGGAAATTAAACAGTATGAATGTAAACCCATTTATCACACTATGGATTCAGAACTTTCTTTTAAATCGTTCACAGACAGTTAAAGTTCAGGACACTTTTTCAAAAGCTTATCACCATTACTGTTTACTCTGTACACAAGTGACCTGAGACAGAACAATGACCACTGCTCCATTATTAAGTATGCGGATGACACCATGATCATAGGATGCATATCTGGGGAGGATGAAAGCCACTATCTAAATCAAGTGGACTGTATGGTAATCTGGTGCAATAAAAACTCTCTCAGTCTGAATGTAACAAAGACCAAAGAAATGATATTTGATTTTAAGAGACAGAAATCTGTATGTTCACCTATTGTAGTTCTGGGAGAGGAGGTAGAAATAGTGAATGAATATAAATACTTAGGAACTTACCTAGATAACAATCTTAACTGGAATACAAATACAAAAAAAATATTTTCTAAGTGCAACCAGCGCTTATTTCTCCTCCATAAACTCAAACTATTTAAAGTAGACAAGGACCTCATGTTGTCCTTCTATCGTAGTATGATCCAGTCCATGATCACTTTCAGTTTCATTGCCTGGTTTAATAGTCTGACAAACCAAAACTCAAAAAAGCTTCAGCAGATTATGAAGTATGCAGCTAAAGTTATTGGGGCTGATGTAGATGATTTGACTAGTGTGTGTCAGAGGGCAATGTTAAAGAAACTGGAAATCATCTCAACTGATGACAGACATCCATTACATGTAGAACTAAACTTCAGAAAATCAGGAAGGATAGTTGCTTTGAAAACCCACACAAATCGCTCCAGAAACTCCTTTCTTCCTAGTGCCATACGACTTTTCAATAAGAAATATCGGAGATAATGTTTAAGGTTTTGATATATACCCTGTTACCTTTTTTTTTTTTTTTTGTATAGATATGTTTTATCTAACTGCCTTACCTTAACCTTTCTTATTTCTATTTGTCTGTTTTATTTCATTCTGTCTGTTACTTGTTATTAGATGCAACTGAGAAGGCAAATTTCATGTTTTCCTGTGTAAACATTACTAAATAAAGAAGCCTAACCTAACCTAAACCTAACCTACTGTAAAGCATGGGGGTGGAAACATTTGGGGCTGTTTTTCTGCAAAGGGACCAGGACGACTGATCCGTGTAAAGGAAAGAATGAATGGGGCCATGTATCGTCAAATTTTGAGTGAAAACCTCCTTCCATCAGCAAGGGCATTGAAGATGAAACGTGGCTGGGTCTTTCAGCATGACAATGATCCCAAACACGCCGCCCGGGTAACGAAGGAGTGGCTTCGTAAGAAGCATTTCAAGGTCCTGGAGTGGCCTAGCCAGTCTCCACATCTCAACCCCATAGAAAATCTTTGGAGGGAATTGAAAGTCCGTGTTGCCCAGCGACAGCCCCAAAACATCACTGCCTTAGAGCAGATCTGCATGGAGGAATGGGCCAAAATACCAGCAACAGTGTGTGAAAACCTTGTGAAGGCTTACAGAAAACGTTTGACCTCTGTCATTGTCAACAAAGGGTATATAACAAAGTATTGAGATGAATTTTTGTTATTGACCAAATACTTTTTTCCACCATAATTTGCAAATAAATTCTTCAAAAATCAGACAATGTGATTTTCTGGATTTTTTTTCTCATTTTGTCTCTCATAGTTGAGGTATACCTGTGATGAAAATGACAGGCCTCTCTCATCTTTTTAAGAGGGAGAACTTGCACAATTGGTGGCTGACTTAATACTTTTTTGCCCCACTGTATAAAAGTCAATGTGTGTATCTATATGTATGCTCCAGCATCACTTCCGAACGGCTGGAGCGATTTTCATGAAACTTGGCACACATGCTTCTCAATGGTCGACTAAAAATACTGTAGGGTGAAATCAACCCTAACCCACCCCCTTCTGGGTAGGGTGGGGGGCGATCTTACACTAATGTATGCATGTTATCATCCAGTTGACACTCGGAATGACCACCAGAGGGTGAACTGGAGGTGACTGCCAGCATTCTTTATGTTTGAGCACCACCGCGTCCCTGTTGCTTTTGAAATTAAACAGAGTTCTATGCGTGCAAGTGTGTGTGTCTGTCCGGCCCAGAAGTGAGACGTAGAGTCGGGGTGAGGGCTCCAGCTCCGAGGATACGCAAGTGAGGCCAGCACACCGCCAAAAGGAAACCTCCTAAGAAAGATAGTCGCTTAGCTGCTAATGAACAAATGATGCGCGCACGTCCGCAACACAGATCCTCATAGCAGTGAGATGCCCGGAGTAGTTCTGACGATTTCAATACTTTCTAGGATCACACAGTTAGTATATAGCAGGCGACTGCCAGCATTCTTTATGTTTGAGCAGCACCGCGCCCCTGTTGCTTTCAAATTAAATAGAGTTGGCTGGTTCTGAGCGTCAACTGGATGATAACAAGACTGCAAAACAAGCACATTAGTGAGTCTTCATTGTTTGTTAATTTATTTTTATTTTTAAAGTTGTGTTTTTTTTTTAATTATGCTTTTCTCAAACAATTAAAAAAAACAGTTTATTTTCCTCCTGGGCAATGCTGGGTATTTCAGCTAATTGTCAATAAAAGCCTTTGAAACTTATGAAATGCTTGTAATTCTACTTCAATACACCAAAGAAACATCTGACAAAAAGATCTAAAAACACTGAAGCAGCAAACTCTGTGAAAACCAACACTTGGGTCATTCTCAAAACTTTTGGCCACGACTGTACATGAGATAGAGTTTCACCATCCTCACCTCTAAGAAGCATTCTGGTTATACTTCCTCCAAGACAGACCTGTTTGTTCTCCTGGTGGTCCATGGTATGTTCAGTATTCTTTGCCAGCCCCAAAACTTGATAACATCAATTCTTCGACGGTCTTCCTTATTTATTGCCCAACTTTCGTAACCATAGGAAGCCACTGAAAACACCATGGCTTGGAACAGACACACTTTAGTCCTCACGGGGGCATCTTTGTTTTTAAACACTTTGGAGGGGGGTCTTTTACTACAGATTTTCTCAATGCAATATGCCGTTTGATTTCTTGACTTCTGATTCTACAGGATGTGGCGAGTGGCTGGGGGTGGTACCCAGCCGGGACACCCACAAGGACCGGAGGAGGGCTTGCGCCTCCTCCAGACCCCGAGGGGGTGACTGCTCTGGTGGCTTTAGGGACCATGGGAACTGAGCTTGGAAGCTCAACCCTATAGGTGCCCGTGGTCACCACCAGGGGGCGCCCCAATACCTGGAGAGCCCTGGTCCACAGCACTTCCGCCACACCCAGAAGTGCTGGGGGGAAGACGACCAGGGACACCCGGAGTGCTTCTGGGTGCGCAGCCGGTACTTCCGCCACACTGGGGAGTGCCGGCGGAAGATTATCGGGTGGCACCTGGAGCACATCCGGGTGATTATAAAAGGGGCCGCCTCCCTCCATTCAGTGGCTGGAGTTGGGCGGAAGAGGACGGAATGAAGGCGGACCCGAGAAGAGAAAAGAGGCATTGTGAGGCCTGGACTTTGGGGTGATTGGTGCTGCGGCACTGGGTTGTGTGTGTGTTTCATTTGTAAATATTGTGTAAATAAATGTGTTGTGGTGCTGAAATCATGTCTACCAGTCTGTGTCCGGGCTGTTCCCCACAAGGCATTAACTGTCGATCCAAGCAGGATGAAGTCCTTGACAACCTCGATCTTCTCTTCGTCTATTATGAGGCTACTTACTGGTCCAGTTGTGAGCATGTTTATGTTAAGATGAAGTCCATACTGAAGGCTGTAGTCTTCGATCTTCATCAATATGTGCTTCAAGTCCTCTTGGCTTTCAGAAAGCAGGGATGTATCATCTGCATACTGTAAGTTGTTAATTAGTCTTCCTCCTATCTCAATGCCGCATTCTTCTTCACACAGTCTGGCTTCTAGGATTATTTGCTCAGCATATAGATTGAACAGGTATGGCGAAAGAATACAACCTTGACCCACACCTCGCATGATTTTAAACCACTCAGCATTTCCCTGTTCCACGTGTGACAGAGACATAAACTAAAAATCTTCGTAAAAACACCTGCAATTTGAACAGTACATTCTTTGATGACTCTTCCAGGTATCTTGTCTGGACCAGGAGTTTTCCCTCAGGTTCACCGACCAAAACACACATCTCACTTCACACTCCCACACCATAAAATTGTCATCATTTAAGGCTGATGTTGGTGACAAGCTTGGCTGGGCTTTTTGTTACCTCAAAACGGGCAAAGAAACAATTTAGTTGCTCTGCCAAGGAGGTGCTGCCATCAGCAGTCCCAAGAGGGCTTCGTTTAAGCTAAAATTGAATTGTCTCTGTTAAATATATTTCTTCAACGCATTATAAGATTGAAAAACTGTTATCTTTTAAATTAAAGCTCCAAATCTTCATTTCTAGACAATACATTCCTGAAATAAAAGAAATTATCTTGTAAAGTCATAAAATAACTCCCATCTCCAGTACCGATCTGACAACATTGTAGAATTCAATGTACTTTAGGCCTGCATGAAAAGTGTGTGCATGTGCAGTGCACATCAGGGAGCCACACTCACCTACTCGGAACATTACGTGAAAGGCAAGGCCTGCCCTCCAAGCCATTTACACATCATTTGCTTAAAAATGTGTAATGCAAGTAACAAAATTCTAGTTGATTTAGTAACTGTAATGTGAATGTATGATATGTCCATCATCTAAACCTGCTTATTAAGAGCAGGGACACAGGGAATGCTGAAGATGGACTACTATGTCCGATGCTTGCTGGGATAGGCTTCATCTGCCCTGGATTAATCGGGTTAGAAAGATGGATGAATACAATCACACAGAGGTGTATGGAATTGCACAGCTCCAAGGCCCTAAGTTCAAACTTTATCCAAAGCACTAAAGCATGCGCCTTTTCTACTTGTTCACGCGTGGTTTATCTCCACATACTCCATGTTTACCCTCAACTCAACGAATGGGGTGTATTGAATTTCCCATTAGGATTAATAAAGTATCTATCTATCTATCTATCTATCTATCTATCTATCTATCTATCTATCTATCTATCTATCTATCTATCTATCTATCTATCTATCTATCTATCTATCTATCTATCTATCTAGATAAGCTCACTAGTAGAATCTGTCACCACTGAGTCCACTCTACTGAGTTTTCAGGGACTAAATTAAGAGGACCACAGGTAGCAGCAGGAGGAGACGCCAGAAACATAAAATTACAATTTCTTCTAAAATCTAGAAGTATAGAAAATAAAAAGTCATGTATTAGCACAGATAGATATTAATTTAGTAATCATTAAACTCAGTGTGAATTAGATATGTTAAGTAAATAAAGGCATATGCCATATTTCTTTTTCAGTTAAGCTTAAACAGAAACCACCAATATTTAGTAATTCAGAAAGACAGAGAAAAAGAAGAATGATGCACAGAAACTGCCCGAGATCAGAGAAGGGAGAACACCTGTTGTTGGAAGGCCAGTTAGGAAATCAGGGAAGCAAAGAATGAAAATAACAGATAAGCTGAGAACAATATTGGTGGCCAAGAAAGGGCCTGTGAGAAGCCAGCTGGTGTAGGGAGTCAGAACAGACAGAAAATGCATTGTTACGAGCGAGGTCAAGATGATAAGAAATGATTATATAAACTGTGACTTTTGGCTTGTTTCGGGGCTCAGCTCAGTTTGGCCTAATTGGGTTGAGTTGGTGTGATTGTTTCCATATTGCAATAAAATTAATTACTCTGTTTGCCTATCCTTTGACTACTAGAGCCTTCTTTCAAGGTGAGAATCTTCGGCGTATTTTACGCTTCCACGGAAGTCACCAACCTGGATGAGGAACAATAAATCTAAACATCCCCTACTCACCATTCTTCCTATTAGTGTGCCCCCCTGTTGGTCCCTATAAATGTCCTACCCTTCATTCCAGACCCATTTTTGGCTAAATGGGAGCAGAGTACTGTTCATCATTATTTCAAGAGCAAAAGGCAGTGTGCTCGAGCACCTACTTACACAGATCAGCAGCAAACAGAGATTGGGCTACTTGGGACCCCAAATCTTTTCTGTTTATTTTTTATAACTCTTTAAAAATGTTTATTGCTGGCATAGTCATCAACTCACCACAACACTGAATTGGAATAAGGAGGTTTGGAAAATGAATTTGCTTTGTAACTACAATCCCATTCAATTGGAAGAATGGAACATTTTTCTTTGATTTCCCCCTCTTCTCCACAGTGTAAAATTACAAATCAAACAATTCAAACTCTGCGGTGGGTTGGCACCCTGCCCGGGATTGGTTCCTGCCTTGTGCCCTGTGTTGGCTGGGATTGGCTCCAGCAGACCCCCTTGACCCTGTGTTCGGATTCAGCAGGTTGGATAATGAATGAATGAATGAATGAACAATTCAAACTTGTGATTAAAGTGCACATTGCAGATTTTCATATAAGGGGATTTGCAGACATTTCAGTCACCACACTTTTTTGACACGGGCACAATAATGTTTGGAACAATTGGCATCACAGGTATTTGTGATCACTCAGGTAGGTTTCATGGCTTCATAATATTCCTCGTCTTGTTTCTACCCTTTGGAGTCTTTAGCTGCCATTGTTCAACATGAGGACAAGTGCTGTACCAATGAAAGTCAAAGAAGCCATCATGAGGCTGAAACACGAGAATAAAACCATTGGAAACATCGGTAAAACCTTACCATTACCTAAGTCAAATGTCTGGTATACCATTAATAAGAAAGAACACACTGGTGAGCTCAGTAATTGCAAAGGGACCGGTAGGCCGAAGATGACCTCTACTGCTGACGACAGAAGAATCCTCACTATGGTCAAGAGAAAGCCCCAAACACCTGTCTGACAGATCAGAAATAGGGGGGCCAATGTGTGTGTATCAGAGACGACTATCAGCAGAAGACGTCATGAAGAAAAGTACAGTGGCAACATTGCAAGTTGCAAACCACACACACAGGATGGCCAGATTACAGTTTATGAAAAAGGACTTCAAAGAGCCTGCAGAATTCTGGGAAAAGGTCTTGGGGCAGATGAGACAAAGATGAACCTCATCAGAGTGATGGCAAGAGCAAACTGTGGAGACCAAAAAGAACTAGCCCAAAATCCAAAAGTTAAACATGGAGATGGCAGTGTTACAGCTTGGGCATGTATGGCTGCCACAGGTCCTGGCACTTCTCTTTATTGATGATGGAGCCGCTGATGGCAGTAGCACAGTGAATTCCGAGCTGTGTAGAAACATCTGATCTGCTCAAGTTCCAGTAAATGCTTCCAAACTCATTGGACTACACTTCATCCTACAACAAGATAATGAGCCAAATATACTGCTGAGGCAACACAGGAGTTTGTCAAAGCTACAAAATGGAAACTTCTTGAATCAACAGCCACCCAATTTAAATCCAACATAGCAGGCCTTCCATATGCTAAAGAGAACACTTAAGGGAACAAACCCCTGAAACAAGCAGAAGCTGAAGATGGCTGCATGAGAGGCTTGGCAGAGCATCACCATAGAAGACCCTCAGCACCTGGTGATGTCTGTGAATGGCTGACTTCAAGCAGTCATTGCAGGTGAGAAATATGTGACAAAGTCCTAAATATGACGGCTTTAACAGACCTGCCATCGCTGTGTGCCTAACATTACGGTGCCTATGTAGAAAAAGTGTGGTGTGACCTTAATGTGTACAAATCCCCTTAAATGAAAGTCTGCAATTTGCACTTTAATCTCAAGTCTGACTTGTCTGATTTGTAATTCTAAACTGGGGAGTAGAGGGGGAAATTAAGGAAAAATGTGTCTGTCCCAAACATTATTAGAGTCTGTCACTTTATGAAGCCTAATCTTCTGAAACGCATCCCTATTATACAAAAGTTCTAAAGTTTATTTCCCACTTCAGAATCAAAGTGCAAAAACAAAATTGTTTCCTTACCAAAGTTCCCGGCTTATTCATCTGTGTGGCCAGATTCACAGGCTCCCTTTCCAGTGCTTGTAGCATTCGAAACATGTCTATCGTCAATTCACTAAATTTCACCTGTATTATAAAAATAATAATAATAATGTTTAGGACAAATTTCAGTTTTATTTTCCACACAACAAATCCATTCACACATCGTTAATTCCAGATAATGCATTTGAGAGACAGATGATGACACTGGTTTATTCAATTACTAATAAAACTGGGGAAACAGAAACTAAAAAAAAACAAAACAAATGAATCTCATTAAAGCACACAGCGTGGAATAAAACAACAGGACGTCACAGTCTGGGACGAGGACTTTACACTTCACTTCTCTGCTCTTATTTATCCATTTCTCATGTGAAAGTAACATCATCACCCAGAAGGGATTTAAGATGGTAGCACATTACTCCTGGGATCCAAGCTACTGCAAAACTCTTCAAAAGAAATTAGAACCTTTTGTGTCATTCAACCAAGTTTTGATGAACATTCAGGCATTGGTGTATTGGTTCATTTCATTTTTTTTTTTTTGGTTTAGAACCCCAGCGAATTTTTGACTATGGGTTTGCCCTTTTCCCCACACTGCCATCCTGAATTTGGCAATACAACAACAAAGAAGGTAAATCACAAGAATAAGCATAAAGCATCAGGTTGGAGGCCTCTTACAGTGTGGTCTTAATTGGAGTTTGTTGTGCATAAGCAGATGATCAGATTTGACAGGCACTTTACAGCCCAATCGAAATCCCACCTAATCCTACAAAGTCTTGCCCAATATTCATCAATCCATTTCAAAAACACATTCCAACCAGCAAACTACAAACATCCATGAATGTCATCCCCTATGACTGGCCAATTTATTTATTTATGTGAATTTCCCCTTGGGATTAATAAAGTATCTATCCATCTATCTATCTATCTATCTAATTTGTCCTTAATTTGCATGAGTAGGCGGGGCCAACAAGTTACGTTTTTGAGAGTAATAATTCCGAATGGCTAATGTGCAACTCACAGGGCGAAGCCTTTGAATGGATTTTTTAAAATAAATATACTGAACAGCAGAAAAATAAAATTATAACGAGAACCCATTTGGCTAAACGTGTAGCATTTGTTTATCTTTTCAGGTGAAACAACATAACAGACAGTGAGGGAGCTGAGTCCATGTGCATCTGCAAGGGGAAAATGGTTAAAAGGTTATTTCTGAGCTGAACAATTGTGAAATTGACAGGCTTTAAAAACTTTAGAAGAAGGTTGTGTGACATTTCACTGTCATTAGCTTAGACGGAAAAAAAGGCGATTTAATAGTCTAAACCGGCATGGAAATGCAAGTAGATACTTTTAGTCTTTACAAAATTACACACAATTTCAAGAAAAACAGTCCAAAATGAGGACTCACGCCCAAACCACGTTTTTTACTCACAATCAATTTAAAAATAGCACAATTGGGAATGAAACATCCCAGTCTAGCAACTATGGGATCAACTCCTCTTTGTTCTGATTATAATCAGGGTTATGTTGTACAAGGGTGAGTCAAATGAAAATCTTGAAATAATTTCAACAAATCTGTCGTACAACTGTATAATTCATCTACGTCGTCTCCATGGTGTTTGATACAGTTTCACCAGTGCTTACAAAGTGCATGGATTCCTCTAGAAAAAGTATCTTTTGGTCATGCGTGTAGCTACTCATGCTGCACCTCTTCATCTGACTTGAAAGTCCTTCTGCACATCACATCCTTGAGTGGTCCGAAGATGTTATAATCAATGGGGGCTAGTGGGAGTGTTTCCAGTGGGGTTGCCAACTTTATACTGCAGCTATGACATCATGTGGCTCTTCTCTACTGTGCTATCACCTGCTGGAGACCCCTCTGAAAGGCACTTATATAACAGATAGACAGACAGACAGATAGATAGATACATGTGAAAGGCACTATTTGATAGATAGATAGATAGATAGATAGATAGATAGATAGATAGATAGATAGATAGATAGATAGATAGATAGATAGATAGATAGATATGAAAGGCACTATATAATAGAAAGATACAGTTAGGTCCATAAATATTTGGACAGAGACAACTTTTTTCTCATTTTGGTTCTGTACATTACCACAATGAATTTGAAATGAAACAACTCCGATGCAGTTGAAGTGCAGACTTTCAGCTTTAATTCAGTGGGGTGAACAAAACGATTGCATAAAAATGTGAGGCAACTAAAGCATTTTTGTACACAATCCCTTCATTTCAGGGGCTCAAAAGTAATTGGAGAAATTAAATAACTGGAAATCAAATGTTCATTTCTAATACTTGGTTGAAAACCCTTTGCTGGCAATGACAGCCTGAAGTCTTGAACTCGTGGACATCACCAGATGTTGGGCTTCCTCCTTTTTAATGCGCTGCCAGGCCTTTACTGCAGCGGCTTTCAGTTGCTGTTTGTTTGTGGGCCTTTCTGTCTGAAGTTTAGTCTTCAACAAGTGAAATGCCTGCTCAGTTGGGTTAAGATCAGGTGACTGACTTGGACATTCAAGAATTTTCCATTTCTTTGCTTTCATAAACTCCTGGGTTGCTTTGGCTGTATGTTTTGGGTCATTGTCCATCTGTATCATGAATCAATTTGACTGCATTGAGCTGGATTTGAGCAGACAGTATGTCTCTGAACACTTCAGAATTCATTCGGCTGCTTCTGTCCTGTGTCACATCATCAATAAACACTAGTGTCCCAGTGCCACAGGCAGCCATGCATGCCCAAGCCATCACACTGCCTCCCTCCACCGTGTTTTACAGGTGATGTGCTATGCTTTGGATAATGAGCTGTTCCACACCTTCTCCATACTTTTTTCTTGCCATCATTCTGGTAGAGGTTGATCTTGGTTTCATCTGTCCAAAGAATGTTTTTCCAGAACTGTGCTGGCTTTTTTAGATGTTCTTTAGCAAAGTCCAATCTAGCCTCTCTATTCTTGAGGCTTATGAGTGGCTTGCACCTTGCAGTGCACCCTCTGTATTTACTTTCATGCAGTCTTCTCTTTATGGTAGACTTGGATATCGATACGCCGACCCCCGGAGAGTGTTGTTCACTTGGTTGGCTGTTGTGAAGGGGTTTCTCTTCACCATGGAAATGATTCTGCGATCATCCACCACCGTTGTCTTCCGTGGACGTCCAGGTCTTTTTGCATTGCTGAGTTCACCAGTGCTTGCTTTCTTTCGCAGGATGTACCAAACTGTAGATTTTGCCACTCGTAATATTGTAGTAATTTCTCGGATGGGTTTTTTCTGTTTTCGCAGCTTAAGGATGGCTCCTTTCACCTGCATGGAGAGCTCCTTTGACCGCATGTTGTCTGTTCACAGCAAAATCTTCCACATGCAAGCACCTCACCTCAAATCAACTCCAGGCCTTTTATCTGCTTAATTGATAATAACATAACGACGGACTTGCCCACACCTGCCCATGAAATAGCCTTTGAGTCAATTGTCCAATTACTTTTGAGCCCCTGAAATGAAGGGATTGTGTTCAAAAAATGATTTAGTTGCCTCACATTTTTATGTAATCGTTCTGTTCACCCCACTGAATTAAAGCTGAAAGTCTGCACTTCAACTGCATCAGTGTTGTTTCATTTAAAATTCATTGTGGTGATGTACAGAACCAAAATTAGAAAAAAGTTGTCTCTGTCCAAATATTTAAGGTTTTCATTTGAGTCACCCTCATGTCAGTGGACTAGGCCGCAGGGTCTGGAGATGGACGTCGTGTCATGTCATAAAGCATTTCTCCCTTTATTTATTGCTGACCACATGCTGCAGGTGGACACTTTAGTGGTGGAAGTCAGCAGCAATATCTCTAATGTCACAGGTGGAGTAAAGGCCTTGTCAAATTTCACAACCTTTCCAGCTTTCTTCAGCACTGGTATTCAGCATTTAAATAACATCAGCCAGACAGACGATCATCACGGTGTGTTCCCAGGATCGCTAATCATGCAGTCAGACATACCCAGCAACTCAGTCCAACCAGTTTGACACCCACCCCAAGAGGTCTGATTTTGTCTTTAGATGTAGGGGGCAGAATCAGTGTGTGCAAGAGCTAACAACCAGTGAGCGCCTGATCGTAAGTACCATGCGTAGGATGAAGAATCTGGAGTGCAAGTGTTCTGGACCACACAAACAGAAGAGAAGCTCATCTGTCTTATGTCTCATGTTTTACATGCTATAATACAATGGAAAAAAGATTAACAAAAAGGCAGAGATGGCAGCTTCGCTCGCTGTACCTGTGTTATGTAGCAGGTTGAATTTCTGTGCATTTTAAGTTGTATTGTTTTTCAGTTATAATTTTTCATCTTGTCACACATACATGCCTGAGGATCACCATCCAAGCTCTTCCCAGGTATGTGATACCACCCCACACTGAGAGAGGGTGCTAACTGTTTTCTCAATTTATCCATCCACAGTTCCAATAAACTGCCCAGTGAGGGCAACTGACTCCGCTCCTTCTGGTGCTTGGGCAACAAAAGAATGACCGTCCAGAAGGAGGTGTCACTTAATAGGGAGACAACCTAAAAGAAAGAGCTCTGTAACAGTTGGCCTGAGGTGGATAAGTAAGCAGCCACCTTCTTTACATGGTGATTAATTTTTGTTTGATTTTTTATGCCATTGAGCATTGTTTTTTGTTTGTGTCTGCAAGTAAACAGGGAGGACTTTGTTGGTACTCCAAAATTCTCCTGGTGTTGAGACCTTCACTCGCTCGGACGACTACAGTGTCTATATGTTATTTCTATTGGTTTCATTTGTTCTTCTGTGATTATGTTTGGCCTCTTTAAACGTTCTGCTGTTCCCTGTTCTATGTGGGTGGAGCCCCAAGAGGCAGGGCCACCATGACATCACCACTCCTGGACCAAGAGGCAGGGCCACCATGACATCACCACTCCTGGACCCTCCCACTAGCTATACAAATGAGATGGGAAGGCTCAGGGATAGGAGATAATTCGTTAACTGTTAGTACCGATATTTTTCTCACTCAGTCTCAAGGTTATTATAGTTTTGCTTTTTTATATTAGTTTTTATTTCTATATTTTTTCTGACCTTACTTGGAAATTCAGTTTAGTTTTAGTTTTCCTTCATTGTGTATTTTTAGTTTTAGTTTAGTTTTTATTTCACAAAGACATTTCTATTTTATTTTTATATATATTAGTTTCAATTTTAGTTTTAGTAATTATGGCATGGAGTGCCTACGGAGTTAGTTTTGTGTCACAATCAGACAGAACTGTACACTTAACAGATTTGGATATGAGTTTAATGTTAGTGGAAGCTTACTACACTGCCTGGTTTACTATCTGGTTTTGTTTTTGTCTGATAAAAACAAGCATAATCAAAACTAGACACTGAATATGAACAATTTTACACAATTTTATCATTTTAAAAATATTTTCTCATGAAAATCACAGGGGCTTAGGAAGAACAGGGCTCTTAGACTTGAATGAGTATGCAGACCCCACCTAGCTGTATTGAGGGAAACAAAGAACAACAAGCATGTAGTGTCAAGGTTAGGGGCAGTGAGACTTGAATAGACCACCATAAAGGACAGTAAACCCATAATGAGCAGAGCAAGAGCAGGTAATAGGAGTACGGACAGACGTAAAACAACAGAGATCTCAGAGAGTCTGAGATTAAGAACAACATATACATTATCTAAACCTGTTTATCCACAGTAGGATTGCAGGAAATCTGGAGTCTACCTCAGCAGGTTTGGATGCAAGGCAGGAAAAATCCCTGGTATGCAATATGTATGATAAGGCTGATGTTAAGAACAAAAAGAATATGATATTTCAACTATCTATTTTGAGAGATAGAGAAAAACATTGAAAAAAGGGAGACAAATATTTTAAAATATAATTCTACTAATGGATTACTTTCACAATATCAGGTATTTTGAGTTGTGAATATGAACTGAAAAAGATAAATTAATAAATATGGAATAAATACAAAAACCCTTTAGTATGTTTAGTTTTTCATCACTTGTCAGACTGTCTACCTTTGTTTGTATCGCTTTGTTGTTAAACAATGTTTTTAAAGCAAAAGTGACTGGTCAACAACAATATGCTGACCTTGTATGATGACCTAGTCAGTCTCTCAATCAGTGCTGTTTTATTTTCAAAAACCTGGAGTGCTCTCCCCTAGATTTTCTTGTATACTCAGATATGGGGATGGACATTTGAGGAGTAAACCGCAAGACAATGATTATATTTTTATATTATGTACATTAAGGAACCATCAACAACAAATCAAATTAATAATATATTGAACAATTATTATAAAAGTATAGTGGAACAAATCTGACTCTGCAGCTGTATAAATAAAAAAAAAAATCGAGTATGTGTTCAGGTAAAGTACCACTTCCGGGTGATGGATTTGGCCCAAAAGTTAATACAGATCTATAATTGTGGCGTAACAACCACATGCCGAATTTCATCCATCTATCTAGTTGCGTTTTTGAGTTATCGTGTTTATGCAAAAACAGACACACACACGCATGTACACACACACACACAATTCCAAAAAACAATATTGTTGGACACTGGTTACTCTAAAACGTCAAGATTCATCAAAATATCTTGGTCGAATTTTTTCAAGATTACTATACTTTGTCTATACTTCGTATATGAGAAAGTAAAAACGATTTCTCCAGTGTGAAGTGGCAGGTGAATTGCTATCAACAAAAAGCAGACACCTGAGAAATAAACTGTAACGTTACTCACTCGTGATTTTTCTCTTCATATGGTAAATGTTTTGTTGACAAGCACATTCTGATTTCAGCCGTTTGAATTACATCTTGATATACAACAAGCGCAAAGAAAGGCGGCACGCAAATCGCTTTCTATTTCTCACATTTTACGCACCCGCACTCAGCTTGCTCTGTCACCGCAAATGCTGTGTGAACAGCCACCCTTCGTCACCAGCCGCCTTTCACTGGATGAATATATGCGGGCGGCTCGTGGTGGATGACTTTCTGTTTAAGAGTTAAAACTTACAAGGGTTAAAGACTAACGGCAAGAATATTCATTCAAAAACAAAAACTAAAAATATTTTAGTAAATTATTATTTTATTTCAGTTATTCTTTCCGGCTACTTTAATAGTTTCGTTTCGTTTTAGTTTTTCATTTCGGTTTTGTTAATTATTTTATTTCAGTTTACGAAAATGTTTTTTTAATAATAGTTTCAGTTTTGATTTTAGTTTTCGTTAACTATAATAACCTTGCTCAGTCTTAAGGATTCTGGTTATTGGATATCGTTTTGGGACTTGTTTGCAAGAAATTACCCGTATGAAAAAATAAACCAAAAATACTTCATTTATTGGTCAGTCTTGAGCAAGATTTATATAACTTGACACGCAGACACAAGCTACAGCTGCCTGAAGTGTGTGTGACCATCACCTTTGGCAAGTCTGATATACATTTAAAAATACATCACAACGTTCGTTTATCATTTGTTGTTTCTCAGAAAGAAAAGTAATGCAAAGCAAACAGGCAGTCAGGCTAATAGTAAGATATTCGCGTTTATGAATATTGCTATTTATTGCTGTCATATTTTCTGGTTTTCTTATTATTCTCGCTCTGTTTTAAGAATAACATTTATTGCATATCATTTTAGGTCTTGTTTGCTTAGCATTGCCTTTATAGGCAACTCCCTGTGCATCTTTTAAACCCCGGTACTCCATTTTAAACAAATTAAATTCTTTCAGCAGGATAGATTTACCTGATTTATATAAAATAATTTCTCAACTGAGACCCTCCACCTTCGTCCATGACCCAATACCAACAAATTATTTCAAAGAAGTGTCGGCCGTGCTAATTGATAGGATTCTTAACATAGTAAACTCATCATTAGATACAGGGGGTCTTCCCAGACTGTTTTAAGAATGCTGTAGTTAAACCCCTGCTCAAGAAAAATAATCTTGAGTTCTCTGCTTTTGAAAATTTTAGACCTATTTTTAACCTGCCTTTTTTAAGTAAAATTTTAGAGAAGGCAGTCATTATGCAGCTTAATGATCACCTCAATAAACCTGCTATTCTTGAGGTTTCAGTCGGGTTTCAGAACAAATCACAGTACAGAAACTGCACTCGTTAAAGTAGTAAATGACTTGCGGGTAAATGCAGACAGAGGCCGTTTATCTGTTCTCATCCTCTTAGATCTGAGTGCCACATTTGATACCATTGATCACAATATTCTTAGAAATTGCCTTAGTCAATGGGTGGGCCTCTCTGGCAGTGTCTTAAATTGGTTTGAATCCTGCCTGGCAGGGAGAAAATTCTTTGTTGGTTGTGATAATTATACTTCAAAGACCCATGATATTCTATATTAGTGTTCCACAAGGCTCCATCCTGGGTCCGCTGCTCTTTTCGATTTACATGCTTCCGTTAGGTCAGGTTATCTCGGGGCATAACTTGAGCTACCATAGGTATGCTGATGACACACAGCTGTATTTATCAATAGTGCCTGATGACCCCGACTCTCTTGATTCACTGACACAATGTCTAACTTATGTTTCTGAATGGATGAGTAGTAATTTTTTCAAACTAAATAAAGAGAAAACAGAAATTTTAGTGATTGGCAATAATAGATATAATGTAATGAGGTTATTAGAAATACACTTGATGCATTAGGATTAAAAGTCAAGACGGAGGTAAAAATTTAGGGGTAACTATTGACTCTGACCTGAATTTTAAATCACTTATTAATCAGATTATTAGGACAGCATTTTTTTCACTTAAGAAATATAGCAAAAGTTGGACCTCTTATAACATTGCAAGATGCTGAGAAATTAGTTCACGCTTTTGTATTCAGTTGACTAGATTACTGTAACGCTCTCCTCTCAAGACCACCCAAAAAAGACATAAATCAATTGTAAAGAGTGCAGAATGCAGCTGCTAGAATCTTAACTAGGAAAAGAAAATCTGAGCACATTTCTTCAGTTTTGATGTCACTACATTGGTTACTTGTGTCATTTAGAATTGACTTTTAAATCCTGCTTATGGTCTACAAAGCCTTCAATAATCTCCCTCCAAGTTATATTTCAGAATGTCTTATACCTTACACTCCAAATTGTAACCTTAGATCTTCAAATGAGTGTCTGCTTAGAATTCCAAGAGCTAAACTTAAAAGAAGTGGTGAGGCGGCCTTCTGCTGTTAGGCACCTAACATCTGGAATAGCCTGCCAATAGGAATTCGTCAGGCTAATACAGTGGAGCACTTTAAAAAAACTTCTGAAAACACATTACTTTAACATGGCTTTATCATAGCTTAGTTTAATCCTGATGCTATGTATATTCAACTAATTATCATTATTATTCTTGGCTGCGGTGGGTTGGCACCCTGCCCGGGATTGGTTCCTGCCTTGTGCCCTGTGTTGGCTGGGATTGGCTCCAGCAGACCCCCGTGACCCTGTGTTTGGATTCAGCGGGTTGGAAAATGGATGGATGGATATTATTCTTGGTATTCATATTCAAAATCCGTACTAACCCCTACTTTCTCTTCTGTTCTTTTTCCGGTTTTCTGTGGTGGTGATCTGCACCACCACCACCAACTGATGAAAGCACCGTGATGTCCCTCCATTGATGGATTAAAGGCCAGAAGTCCACATGACCGTCATCATCAAATCCTTCCATGTGAACCCTGAATACCACGAGGACTGAATGAGGTCAGTTATGTTAGGTAGACTGCCTAGAGGGGGCTGGGTGGTCTCGTGGTCTGGTACCCCTGCAGATTTTATTTTTTTTCACCAGCCAACTGGAGTTTTTTTTTTTTTTTTTTTTCCTGTCCTCCCTGGCCATCGGATCTTACTTTTATTCTATGTTAATTAGTGTTCCCTTATTTTAATTCTTATTTTGTCTTTTTTCTCTTTCTTCATCATGTAAAGCACTTTGAGCTACATTATTTATATGAAAATGTGCTATAGAAATAAATGTTGTTATTGCTCTGTTGAGCTGGTCTTTGTATTTTTCTTTTCTTTAAATAAATCATCCATTTATAAAGATTACGGTCTGCCCTTTTTTATTACAAGCCAGGGGTTTACCGGCATCTCTCCTCTTGTGGGGTCTTTGTTATATATTTCTAGTTGCTTTTGCCAGATCCCTCTTTTTGGGGCCTGTCCTGGATGAAGCCAGCAAGGTACTAATTAGGTGTGCCTCTGCTGGGCAGTTTGGCCTGCTCCTTTGCTTGTTTTTAGAGGCTTCGCATCCTTTTTTTTTTGCCTTGGTGAAGACTTTATATGCTGACAACATGTAAACCCTTTGAAGTGGCACCCACTCCATCAGGCAGAACATTATTGGCTGTTAGAAAAAAAGAGGAGATACATTGGAAATGTGAAATGGTGCTGGAACATCATCTTACTGTCCCGTAGCGATTTGTAGTCCTGCAAATTGACATACTCAAACAAAGAGATCAATCATCAAGTTTGAAATTCTCTCCAACTAGCAGTTGTGTAATATGACATTGGCTTAAGTGCCCTGAAATAAAAAGTCTAACAACTACATTAGAAAAGTACACTAAAACTGATGAGCCACAGCATGGAGTTATGGGAAAGAGTAGTGGAAGCTAGGTTAAGAAGTGAGGTGATGATTAGTGAGCAGCAGGATGGTTTCATACCAAGAAAGAGCACCACAGATGTAATGTTTGCTCTGAGGGTGTTGATGGAGAAGTAGAGAGAAGGCCAGAAGGAGTTGCATTGTGTCTTTGTGGACCTGGAGAAAGAATATGACAGGGTGACTGAGAGGAGCTGTGGTATTGTATGAGGAAGTTGGGAGTGGCAGAGAAGTACGTAAAAGTTGTACAAGATATGTATGAGGAAGTGTGACAGTGGTGAGGTCTGCGGTAGGAGTGGCGGAGGTAGGATTACATCAGGGATCGACTCTGAGCTCTTTCTTATTTGCAATGGTGATGGACAGGTTGACAGACGAGATTAGACAGGAGTCCCTGTGGACTACGATGTTTGCTGATGACACTGTGATCTGTAGCAATAGTAGGGAGCAGGTTGAGGAGACCCTGGAGAGGTGGAGATATGCTCTAGAGAGGAGAAGAATGAAGGTCAGTAGGAACAAGACAGAATACATGTGTGTGAATGAGAAGGAGGTCAGTGGAATGGTGAGGATGCAAGGAGTAGAGTTGGCGAAGATGGATGAGTTTAAATACTTGGGATCAACAGTACAGAGTAATGGGGAGTGTGGAAGAGAGGTGAAAAAGAGAGTGCAGGCAGGGTGGAATGGGTGGAGAAGAGTGTAAGGAGTGATTTGTGACAGACGGGTATGAGCAAGAGTGAAAGGGAAGGTCTACAGGACGGTACTGAGACCAGCTATGGTATATGGGCTGGAGACGGTGGCACTGACCAGAAAGCAGGAGACAGAGCTGGAGGTAGCAGAGTTAAAGATGCTAAGATTTGCATTGGGTGTGACGAGGATGGATAGGATTAGAAATGAGGACATTAGAGGGTCAGCTCAAGTTGGACGGTTGGGTGACAAAATCAGAGAGGTGAGATTGAGTTGGTTTGGACATGTGCAGAGGAGAGATGCTGAGTATAATGAGAGAAGGGTACTAAGGATAGAGCTGCCAGGCAAGAGAAAAAGAGGAAGGCCTAAGAGAAGGTTTATGGATGTGGTCAGAGAGGACATGCAGGTGATGGGTGTAACAGAACAAGATCCAGAGGACAGAAAGATATGGAAGAAGATGATCCACTGTGGCGACCCCTAACGGGAGCAGCCGAAAGAAGAAGAAGAAGAAGAAGACATTAGCCAAGTACACACGACTTTGCGAAGTTGAACATACATTTTTCACTTATTTATTACGCCACATAAAACCAATAAACTTTAATGATGAAGGGGTGAGAGAGGAGGCAGCATCTTCAGCCATAGCCACACTGTACAGCGCACTACACATACTAAGAATAAACTGAACTAAATACTCACATTGGCTCCATTCTTTTACAACTTAGATGTAACAATGTGCTGTTAAGCAAAGACTGAAGAACACATCCTGAATCCTAAAATAGAACTTTGTGAAGCTCCTTAAAAATTTCTCTTTCAATCCTTTACTGTGTTCTGCTTCACAAAAAGAGCAGAAGCCAATCTGTCACCCCACCGCCAAGGCCCAATGACTTCTGTCATCTTGAGTCATGGCCTCATCTCTTTTTCCAGATCTAATACACCAGAGCGAGACAGGCTCAGCAGACACACACAGCCATTGAAGCCAGTCTTGCGGGTTAATACTCGATACGCCGCTGCAGTGTCTGGGCTTCACAGACTGACTGAAAGAAAACTCGCCGTCGTGGCTTTTCAAATTGCTGTAGTACAGCCTCTTTAATTTAGGAAGTTCAGCCTCCTTCTCTCCTATCTTTTGCAATGCTGGAGAGCATCGTTTAAGGGAAATGAAAACACCAATTAAACAATTGGCAATTCTGTACAAAAGCTTAGAAGAAACGACTCTCATTATATGTAAACCTCAAAATGGCAACAAGAAAAAAAGAAACGGGCTAATAGCATCGGAAGAAAAACCTGCCAAGTAGGAACAGCAAAACACATTTCTTTATTTGGCTGAAACTTTGTTCTAATGTTACTCTCTAATCCTTTAATGTGTTTTAGTGGATTGACAGGCAGGCAAATAGATAGATAAAAAGGCACTATATAATAATATTGCATACATAGAAAATCAAAGACTGTTATCTTTCCTTCCCTCTATTGCTTCTCTTATCTATTCAATGTATATAGCACAATTTTCTTTTCCGTTGGCTCTCTGTTTAATTTATATAGTGCCTGTCATGGCTTTGCAGCATCTTCTGAGTTATTCCTGTCGAGTTGTCCTTAACGATGCACACGCATTCTGTCCTCAGCAGTACAATCTCATTCCATTCTCTCAAACTGGGCCTTTAAAAGCATCAACATTTTCTAATGTGATGTTTCTTTCCAACGCAAGCACTGCTTGTGAGTAGTTTGACAGTGTTATCATTATTAATGTTTGAACCTTGTTGTTGTTGTTCTTCTTTCTCTTCTGCTTGATCAACCATCTCCAAACATCTCAGTCTTGCACCACCTCCTCAGTCAAATCCTTTTCCTTCAGATCTTCTTTTACTTTATCCATCCACACCTCCGCTTTGGCCTTCCTCGCTTTCTCTTCCCTTGCACTTCCATTTCCATCACTTTTTTGCCCACATTTTCATTGTCTCTCCTCATCACATGTTCATACCACTTTAATCTACTTTCCTGGACTTTCTTAGATATTCATATATCTCCCAGTTGTGTTGTACCTCTGATCGTCTTATTTCTTATTCTGTCCTATTTTGTAACTCCATACATCCATCTCCACATTCTCATTCTGCCACATCTACCTTCTTCTCCTGTACCCCGTTTACTGCCCATGTCTCAGATCCATATGTCTTTGCTGGTCTTATAAACCTTACCTTGAACCTTTGCCTGAATTCTTCGATCACACAATACACCTGATACCTTCTTTCAATTCTTCCATCCATACTGCACTCTATGTGTTATCTCTGAATCTTCTTTTCCTTCTTAAGCTATCACTGATCCTAGATGTTTAAACTTCTCCACTCTTTTCTACCTCTGCAGGCTAACTTCTAAATCCTGATCCTCATTAAGCCTCATATACTGTATTCTGCCTTCATCCTATCTACCTTCAATCCTCTGTCCTCCAAAGCTCTTCTCCATTCTTCCAGCTTCCTCTGCACTTTCTCTTTTCTGGTGCTACTCAATACAATGTCATCAGCAAACATCCTGCACCGGGGCATTGGTCTTTTGCCCCATGAGTCAACACACCTCCTTAACCAAATCAAAGAGAAAAGGACTTTCAAGAAGATCCCTGCTGCTGACCTCCTCTAACTAAGATCATGTCCGTTACTCCAACACTGTTTTTAACCTGAGTCCTCATTCCCTCATACATATCCTGAACAATCCTCAAACCCTTGCCTGGTCCTCCTTTCTCTATCATGTCTCCAGACATCTTGATGTGCCACCTTCTCCAAATCCTTTTTGTTTTTCTTGATGTTTCTCTATCAGCTGTGCCAATGAAAAAACTGCATTAGTTGTTCCTCTCCCTGCATAAAACCAAACTGTTCTTCCCCTGTGGTGGTCTCTTTCCTAAACCTATCTTTAGGA
This sequence comes from Erpetoichthys calabaricus, assembly GCF_900747795.2. Lineage (NCBI taxonomy): Eukaryota > Metazoa > Chordata > Cladistia > Polypteriformes > Polypteridae > Erpetoichthys > Erpetoichthys calabaricus. Next base: position 9,186,578 of record NC_041402.2, on the reverse strand, counting down.
AATTTCCCTGCTTTATCCTTCTATAGTTTCAACAATCCTGAAAATTGCCCTTCTCCTTATAAATGAGTACAATCCCACTGATCCTCCACTCCTCTGCTATTCTCTCCTGTTCATAGATCTTCTGCATTAGATCCTACAACACATCTTCTGTCTCTTATTCTAAATTCTTCCACTCTTCTGCTGGTTTTCACCCAGTCCTGTTACCTTTCCATTTTTTGTTTTCAGTACCTACTTTACTTCCTCCCTCCTTCTTCTTGGTAATCACCCTTCATTTGGGTGAAACACAAGCACTCACTGGGCGGCACGGTGGCGCAGTGGGTAGTGCTGCTGCCTCGCAGTTGGGAGATCTGGAGACCTGGGTTCGCTTCCCGGGTCCTCCCTGCGTGGAGTTTGCATATTCTCCCCGTGTCTGCGTGGGTTTCCTCCGGGCGCTCCGGTTTCCTCCCACAGTCCAAAGACATGCAGGTTAGGTGGATTGGTGATTCTAAAATTGGCCCTAGTGTGTGCTTGGTGTGTGGGTGTGTTTGTGTGTGTCCTGCGGTGGGTTGGCACCCTGCCTGGGATTGGTTCCTTCCTTGTGCCCTGTGTTGGCTGGGATTGGCTCCAGCAGACCCCCGTGACCCTGTGTTTGGATTCAGTGGGTTGGAAAATGGATGGATGGATGGACAAGCACTCACTACAGAGTGCATTCAAAGTGACCCACCAGGAAATATGGGAATACAGTCTCTTGGCGGTGATTGGCAGGTGGCACCACTCCCAGGGGGACCATCCACAAAACACATGGGACATATCCAAGGTGTTGGAACTTAAATATAACCAATGGCAAATACAGCAGCTTTAAAGGCCCACCTGCACTTCAGAAGATGTCACCCACCTGAAGCTAAGCATGTTCAGGCCCGGCCAGAACTTGGATTGAGACCATCTAGGAAAAACTTTGATTGCTTGGTGTTGGTGTTGGTGAGGCCAGAAGGGACGCTTACCCCGTAGTCTGTGTGTGGATTCCAATGACCCAGTACAGTGACAGGGACGCTGTGCTGTAAAAATGACTCCGTCCTTCGTATGAGATGTAAAATTGACCTCCTGACTCTCTGTGGTCATAAAAGATCCCTGGGCATCCTTTGCAAAGATTAGGGTGTATCTGGATGTTCAGGCTAAATTGCCCTCCATGGCCTAGTCATTCTGGCCCAATAATTATCACCCATCATTCTCATGTCTCACTCTTGCTTTCACCACTTCAACACATAATAGCTAATGTGTGGTGAGAGTACTGGCACACAAACTGCTGCTGTTGCATCATCCAGGTGAGTGCTGCACATTAGTGGCTTCCCACTCAGTACGAAAAGCACTTTGAGTAAGAAGAAAAGCACTATATACTGTAGATGTAAATGATTATCATTCATATTATTATTATTATTACAGACTTGCTCAATGTTGTTGTCCATAGTGGATGAGCGTCCCACTATATCTTGAGCTTAAACTTGTCTAACCATGGTTGAACTTCTCAAACCATTTGTCGCCTAAACACAATGCCATGAAAAATATCGTCTCAATATTGTACAGAAGGCCTCTTGTGGATTTCAGCACCTGGAACAACAAGATAGGGATGGTTGTGGGACTGATATGTTACATACTATATAGTCTGCATAAAGTGATATTTTCTGTTCAAGTCCTTCTCTGATAACCCCATTTATCTCTCGTTTCTTCTGGGGATTGATAGCCAATGGCTTAATGGCTTATGCAAAAAGCACTGGTGATACTGGGCTCCGTTGTCAAGTACCTCACTCAAATTTGAATTAGTCTGAGTTTTCAGTGAAAGGTTTGGTCTGGTGGTATTACTGAGGGAGCACGTCCTCGGTCCGTCTTGCTAAGAATGTCACTTTACCTTTACATCATTATTCAGAGGTGAAATTGGTCTACATATGTTTCCTTAAGAGGCATTAGCTCTCTGGAAATGTGTTCTTTTTAATTGCAGCGTTTTAATTAACCTGAACTTAAATAATTATAAATAAAAAATGTATTATCCCCCCAGCATGCAATATGACGGTTAAAAGATTACACGAGAAGTAAAAAGGAAAATCAAGCTCTTTACTGACGGGTTCATGTGTTATTCCAGACGGGAAGCTTATGACAGACATATCAAGCAATGTGGGAGTCTTGACCTATGCAGTCTGCCATCTTTCATCGCCACGCTGAAAGGATTTTCACCGGACGAAAGACATAACCTTCTGCCCGGCCTCGGACGGAAGACATATTCTTCCGCCCAGCAGCTTCAAGTGTGTTGGCCATAGGTCCATTCTTATATTCTGGTTGCTCCATGTGCAGGCTCTTGGCTCCGGATCCAAACAAGGACAGGAAAGGACTCAAACCCCGCCTTCAAAAATAGAGGAATAACACAATGCCTACATACAGTTCTCATTCTCCCAACAAGGAAAGAGAATGGTGTGCTGACAGAAGACAGAAATATACTAGTCTGTCTTTAGGCTGACTATTCAGTTCTCCAGTTGTCTTTGGCTCTCTAGTCCTGTGCTTGGCTCGGCAATTCTAAATACTGATGCTGTGCCCCTGTGTACCATACTTGGTCTGCCTGTATGAATGAGTCCATAACAGTGGGCACAGTGAACAGTGACATTAAACTTAATAACGAAACATAGTACAGTGGAACCTCGGTTTGCGAGTAACTTGGTTTACGAGTGTTTTGCAAGACGAGCAAAAATTTTTAATAAATTTTCACTTGATAAACAAGCGAGGTCTTACAGTACGAGTAGTTTGTCTGCTGAGCGTCATGTGATCACAACTGAGCTGATGGTTCTTCTCTCCCATCTCACGGCGGGATTGTGGGCAATCGTCTCCTATTCTCCGTCTGAGTCGGCGTGCCTCACTCATATAGTCAACATCCGTATGAACGTATAGTGTTTACTACAGCATTAGCATTGTGACTGTGTGCGCGCTCGTGTGTGTGTGTATGTGTGCTTGCGCGCGCGCTTGTGTGTGCTGTGACGTGCGATTCCCCATCTTGCACCCTAAAACACGAAGCTGAGTCTCAGTACTTTAGCAACACCAGCTTTATTCAGCTTGAAACAGCAACACCGCGGTTATTTATACACAGACACAGCAGTCAGGCAGGGCCCTGCACATTTATAATGTTCCTTGTATCACCCATTGATGGCAAGCGCTTATAGCATGTCCGCGATCTTTTCGGATTCACTTTTGCGGAGAACTGCTACAGCGCTGGGAGACTGCGATTGCTTTGGGACGCTCTTCCGCGTGTCGTCCCGTTGGGTGCAATCCCACAAGAGTTTAGAAACTCACTCACACCAGCCATGATTCTTTTCAAAGGTAAAGTGCAAGTTAATTTGTTTTATGTATTTTTACTTTATATTTTGTATTAATCATTTTTATATGAATAGTTTTGGGTTGTGGAACAAATCATCTGAGTTTCCATTATTTCTTATGGGGAAATTCACTTTGATATATGAGTGCTTTGAACTGCGAGCATGTTTCCGGAACGAATTATGCTTGCAAACCGAGGTTCCACTGTATAACAACATAATACACAATGCAGGAAGTCTTTATTTTTCTTTGGAAACAGTTATTAGCGGTTGGTGGAATAATTAGCCTCTGTAAACATTATTAATAATAACAGAGTCAACTTTGTTGAAAATCTTCTATAATACGCTACCGTGGCTGTTCGTTTGTCTGTTCAGGATTTTAAATCACCTGTAGCTCACAAACCATTTGACCTATTGACTTGAAATTTAGTACACATATACTACGTGACCTCTACTGTTTGCTTTCGGGGTGAAGATTTTTATTACTCTTTTTATTTTTATTTTATTGTAGAATCAACTCTCAGCAGCGTGCAGCAGGACAGCCATGTGGAGCATGCGTATGAGCACCATTCTCATCCCTACCACCTTCGCCATCACTTCCTCAACCGCTTCATATCTTAAATTATTCTTGAGGCAGATTGAACACTTAAGTGCCATCTTAAGTGAAAAATTAAGGAAAATGTACGAAGTAATTGCAACACAAAAACGGACTTAATCAGTTTTAATGTGAAAAGATGATGACGGAAGAAGAGAAGAAGCGGGACGGTAGAGTGGAGAAAACAAGAGCTGCTTAGGAACCAGCAAGCGCATCAACCTCAGAGCAAGTGAATGCTAATTGTACAGAGAAAGAGGATGAAAACTGTAAGTCAAGTGTATTCACTGCATGTTATCGTGCAGTACGCCGCAACTGGTATTTTATTAAACTCAGCTGGATAGCCATCTGGGCCTGCAATTTTCCCACCCTGGAGTGAGTTTCTGGCATCCTCTATATCTAGGCAGTGGTGTTTCAATTTTTCTGATCTCAGAGTATTGAGTGGTGGTATCTGTATTTGAAGATTATTAGGACTAAATATATGCACTCCCCTCCACAATTATTGGTAATCCTGGTTAAGGTCGAGGAGATGAGGAGAGTTATAAAAAGCTAACCTTTTGTTGAATTACCTTAATCTCACACTGAAAACATTGAAAGAAGTCTAAGTGAGAAAAAATAATCCCACATCGAGAAATATTTTTAACAAAACAGCATACTGTATGCCATGATTATTTGAAATCACAGAAACTCTTATGAACAAAGTGTAACTGAAAAATTTTGTTCAACTTATATCTTATTTTTTAAGTTGACCAGAGTGTGTATGAACTTTCAGGCAGTGATCCATAACTTCCTGCCTCACTGGGGTATAAATATGAAGTGGCCCGGAGGCCAAATTCCCTTAATCATTTATCAACATGGGAAAGATAAGAGAAGACACAATTCAAATGAGAGAAAAGTGTGTTGACCTTCACAAGTCAAGGAATGGCTATAAAAATAGCTACTCCCCTGAAAAAGCCCATATCTAAAGTTAAAATAAACTGGAACTGTGACCAAATGTCTGGATGAGAACCCAAGTTTATTTTGCTCCAATGTAAATAAACATCACATTAGAAAAAGTTGATGCTTTTAAAGGCCCAGTTGAAAGGATGGAATAAGATTGTACCGCTGAGGGACAGAATGCGAGTTCATCGTTAAGGACAACTGGACAGGAATGACTCAGGACTACACCGTCACAGAAGATGCTGCAAAGCCATGACAGGTACTATACAAGTTAGAGAGCCAAGGGCAAAAGAAAATTGTGCTATATATGTTGAATTTTGTGTTGCCAAAAGTTGGAGAATGATGATGCAAGACATGTGGCCGCAAGTCCGACGACACGACCACAAAGTCGATCATCGAACTGAGGCCTACGGTGTCCTGGTGCCAAGTGCACATATGAACACCCCTATGCTTGAACATGAAACCTCTCAACCTCACGCACAAGCTCAGGCTCCTTCCCCTTCAGAGAGGTGACATTCCACGTCCAAGAGCCAGCTTCTGTAGCCGAGGATCGGACCGCCAAGGTCCCCGCCTTCGGCCACCACCCAACTCACACTGCACCCGACCTCCTTGGCCCCCTCCCATAGGTGGTGAGCCCATGGGAAGGGGGACCCACGTTGCCCTCTTCAGGCTGTGCCCCGGCCGAGCCCCATGGGTGCAAGCCCGGCCACCAGGCGCTCGCCATCGAGCCCCACCTCCAGGCCTGGCTCCAGAGGGGGACCCGGTGACCCGCGTCCGGGCGAGGAAAACGCCGTCCAAATTTTTTATTCGTCATAGGAGGTTTGTATAACCACTCTTTGTCTCATCCCTCACCTAGGACCAGTTTGCCTTGGGTGGCCCTACCAGGGGCATAAAGGCCCCAGACAACAGAGCTCCTAGGATCATTGGGACACGCAAACCCCTCCACCACAGTAAGGTGGCGGTTTGAGGAGGGGCAAAAACAACATGCAAGAGTTAAAACCAGAAGGATTAAAGTACCTTTTATCAAAGTGAGAAATCTTAGTAAAACAATCTAGAAATCAAAAAAACAAAATTATTCAATCAATTCCAAATAGTAATACTAATCCCAATACTGATCCCAGAAGAAACCCAAATGAGCACGGGTGGGAAAATGCAAACTTTACAGAAAAGGCAATCTATGCAAAAAAAAAACAAGAACTTTACTCCGAGTGATGTGAGGTAAGAGAACTGTGGTGCTGTCCTTGTTATGTATTCAGTATCGCAATAAACAGTTCAGATTAGACAGCCTTAGATGGAGAAGTTGAGTTTTAATGAAGTAGAAGGCCTTTACTGGTAAGCAAACTGCTTATCAGTCCCATCAATTATTTCATCTTGGAAGGCTGAGGGAAAAATCAATTAATTCCCTGTTTCCTGACAACAGCGCCTGGTAGAATAGGACAGGCGTTCCACTGGGTCCTAGATGAGAATATTCACTAGAAGATTTATGGATTAACAGCAGAGACCAAAGGAGTATATCTATCATCGAGAAGCAGCTTGTCTCAAGAGTCAAAGTACGTCATTTGTAAAACATGCCAATGGAATAAAAAAAAATCTCATGGCACTGAATAATATCTTTGAGTGAAAAAAGCAGGCCGAGCTACTAATTGCAGCACAAAGTGGTTAGAACTGGTGCCTCCCACCACTAGGGATTTGGAATCAAATCTCAGCCCAGGGTGTGTGTGAGTGGAGACTGGACGGTCCCAATGTGTTTCAGATGGATTTCTCACCGATCCTATTCACCTGATTTCTCCAAAATAATATCAAGCTGACTTTTGTAGGATCCAAAAATTCTACTTTAGTTGAATTAACATGTTGAGTACAAAAGAGCTTCAGTTAAAAGACAAAATATTCCCCTGGAGACAAGTTAAGGTAGTTTGTTTGTCATTCTCTTTCTGCAATATATTGTCTTCCATATATTTATTTTGTATGTAGCTCCTTTTCTACCTATTAACTGTATATAGTGCCTTTCATATCTATCTATCTCTCTCTCTCTCGTAATATGCAATCCACAATCCAGGGAATAAGCCCTGTCTGAAACATAGCAATAATTATGTATGATACATTAATATTTTTGTTCCTTGTGATGCACAGCCTTTTGATCAAAGAGTAATTAATTAGATTCACATTCTTTGAATATGGAAAATTATTCATTTGAATATTAGAAAAATCTGAACGAGATCAGGACATTCATCCCAACAAAGTTTGTCAGTCTTATCCACTTAATTTTTCTAAATTAACATCAAGTGGAGTTTTGAAGGTCCCTAAAATCCTACTGTCTACCACACTATTTGTTCACTCATTCCACGTGTCTGAGGTTCTCCGTATGAAGAAAAAGCTTCCTAATGTTTGTGTGAATTTTACCCTGAACTCATTTTAAAGTCACTGTCTCAATTCACTGGTCCCTTCATAATTTTAAACCCTTCAATCATGTTACCTCTTTACATTTACTGATATTAAATTTCATTTGCCACATGTCTGCCAGTCTGTATGCTATCCAAGTCCCTCTGTGATGATTCAATGGATTCTCGATTATCTGCCAATCCACATATCTTGGTATCATCTGCAAAATGAACTAGCTTGTCATTTACATTGCTGTCTAAATCATTTCTATTGTCATGCACGTGCAAGTAGGAGGACATTGTATGGACCCAAGCGAAGGTAATTCCACGCCAGGACAGGGGGTGGCGGGGTGCACTAAACCTTCTCCTGTTGTCTCTGCAGACCAGCTGTGGGAAAACCTGTCTGACTCAACATTGAAAACATCATTTCCGGCACCCAGCATGACGTCAATTCCGGTTCTGGCGCTCAGGACAATGTCAGAAGAAGGTCACATTTGGTTCCCCTATGTCACTTCCGCATTGAGCACTTAAAACCACCATCTTGCCAAACCCTCAGAAGTTCATGTCTGGACTCCCAACAGAGACCCTTCTGTCTAAAACCAAACCCATTGCAGCCAAGGAGAATATACGGGTAGCTGCCCTAAACCTTTTAAAATGTGTTGAGCCTGATCTTTTCACACAATATATTAAAAATTGCAGAAGCACTAACCCCCTGCTGGTCATCATTCTTAACATTAGCCAATTCTGATAAGGCTCCCTGAACCCTCTGCTTGCTGTGTCTGAGCTAATTCTGCACCCGTCTACAAACATCACCCTGAATTGCCACTTCTTTTAGGTTGATGCCTAACCTCTCATGTGGCATCTTACCAAATGCTTTCTGAAAGTCCAAATAAATCACCTCATAAGCTCCACTCTGATCATATCCTTTTGTTGCTTCCTCATAGAATTTCAGCATGTTAATAAAACATGACCTCCTTATTCTGGACCCATTCTGACTGCTTAGTTAAACTCCTGTTCTTGCCAGGTGTTGCTCAATCTTATCCTTAAATCTTTCCATTAATTCTCCTGTGATGCATGTTAAGCTTACTGGCCTATAGTTGCTTGCATCTACCTGGTCACCCTTTTTATATAATGGAATTAAAAAAAAATATATATATATATTTATTTATTCATTGCAATTGTAGTCTGAGTCTCGACCTGATTGTATGGGTGGTTACCTACCAGGTAACGCATGTGGTTGTTCTGCCATTCGGCAAACATCCGCCACGGGGCCCTCTTCATATATATCTATATATATTTATATCTGTATATCTATATCCTCTTTAATAAAATCCCTGTGTGTGTCCAGGTGTCCGTGTGTGTCTTCTGGTGAAGTGCGCATGTGTGGGGCACGGTGCGATGTGCGATATTACTGTCACAGAAAGTTACAGGCGTTTTATGGAAAAACAAACCAGTATTACTGCGAGAGGAAATTAAAAGTACACAATACAGTGACAGCCACATACAAGCCAGTGTTACTGTCACAGGAGATTAAAGGCATATTACCGACACGCACGCCTGTATTACCCCCAGAGAAAATTAAAGGTATATTACGGACGTACAAGCCAGCGGACATACAAGACAGTACAGTAATCCCTCGCTATATCGCGCGTCGCCTTTCGCGGCTTCACTCCATCGCGGATTTTATATGTAAGCATATTTAAATATATATCGCGGATTTTTCACTGCTTCGCGGGTTTCTGCGGACAATGGGTCTTTTAATTTCTGGTACATGCTTCCTCAGTTGGTTTGCCCAGTTGATTTCATACAAGGGACGCTATTGGCAGATGGCTGAGAAGCTACCCAGCTTACTTTTCTCTTTGTCTTGCGCTGACTTTCTCTGATCCTGACGTAGGGGGATTGAGCAGAGGGGGCTGTTCGCACACCTAGACGATACGGACGCTCATCTAAAAATGCTGAAAGATTATCTTCACGTTGCTATCTTTTGTGCAGCTGCTTCCTGAAAGGACATGCTGCCTGGTGCTTCGCATACTTAAAAGCTCGAAGGGCACGTATTGATTTTTGATTGAAAAACAAACTCTGTCTCTCTCTCTGCTCCTGACGGAGGGGGTGTGAGCTGCCACCTTCAACAGCTTTGTACCGGCGGTGCTTCGCATACTTAAAAGCCAAACAGCCCTATTGATTTGTTTGCTTTCCTCTGTCTTTCTGACAGACTCTGCTCCTGACGCGCACATCCTTTGAAGAGGAAGATATGTTTGCATTCTTTTAATTGTGAGACGGAACTGTCATCTCTGTCTTGTCATGGAGCACAGTTTAAACTTTTGAAAAAGAGACAAATGTTTGTTTGCAGTGTTTGAATAACGTTCCTGTCTCTCTACAACCTCCTGTGTTTCTGCGCAAATCTGTGACCCAAGCATGACAATATAAAAATAACCATATAAACATATGGTTTCTACTTCGCGGATTTTCTTATTTCACGGGTGGCTCTGGAACGCAACCCCCGCGATGGAGGAGGGATTACTGTATTACTGTCACAGAAAATTAAAGACACACAATACACGGCGGCAGCCCACAAAGAACAGTCAGCTCAGCAAGTAAACATCAACAAAAGAAAGGCTGAAAGACAAAGAAAAATACGACCAACAAAAAGAATGAGGTCAAAGTCCCTTGCCATTTAATATAGACTGTTCCTACTAATGTTTATGCACTACTGTTCTAGCGCCCGTTATTTTAATGGGCTAAATGACTAGTGTATATATATCTGTATATCTACATATATCTATATTTTTTTTTCCCCCCACACAAAATACATTTTTATTATGAGTTTTGTTCAATAACCTATTTTCACTGTGTGTGTCAACATGTTAACAAAGTTTTAGCAAAAATGCATGTGCCTGGGATGTTATGATCATATAACACAAGTAATCTGAGCTTTTTTCATGGATGTTTTAATATGATACTGCCTGCACAGGATGGCAGCAGCTTTTAAATTGGAAAGTTAATCAGGAGTCAAGTCAAGTTCACTATAACACACAAGAATCGACAGCAGAATGACAAAGATATAGTACACAAAGATCAGAACGTAAAACAAAATTTATATGTTGAGAACGTTGTAAGGGTGCTGATAACCTAAAAGAAATCATATAACCAGAGACACAAAAGTTGTAGCATAAAAAAAAAAAAAGGATTATGTATCGGGCGGCACGGTGGCACAGTGGGTAGTGCTGCTGCCTCGCAGTTGGGAGACCTGTGGACCTGGGTTCGCTTCCCGGGTCCTCCCTGCGTGGAGTTTGCATGTTCTCCCCGTGTCTGCGTGGGTTTCCTCCCACAGTCCAAACACATGCTGGTTAGGTGGATTGGCGATTCTAAATTGGCCCTAGTGTGTGCTTGGTGTGTGGGTGTGTTTGTGTGTGTCCTGCGGTGGGTTGGCACCCTGCCCGGGATTGGTTCCTGCCTTGTGCCTTGTGTTGGCTGGGATTGGCTCCAGCAGACCCCCGTGACCCTGTGTGGAAAATGGATGGATGGATAGTTTTAGACTCTTCCCATCCAAACTAATGGAGCCTGAGAGAATCTGCCTGGAAGAATGGGATGAACTGCCCCAATCTAGGTCTGCCAAGCTTATAGCGACTTACCCAAAAAGACTTGGACCTGGAATTACTGCCAAAGGGGCTTCTATAAACTACTGAACTACTTTTGCATTATAGATTAGCGAGTGTACATTAATGGACAAAATTAGTTTAGTAAATTTGTCCATTTAAAAGCAAATCTAAAACGCAGGAAGATGAGCATAAAGTAAAAGGGTCTGAAGACCTCATGAATGCAATGTATGTCTGCAAACAGAGGTAGTTTAGAGCAGCAATTTAACTATTCATTGTGCCAATCTTTGTGATGTGAGAGACAAATTGCAGAACCCAAAGATCTCCTGAGCAGACATGCAGAGGACACAAACTCCAATCTGGACAGTGATGGGACTCACAGTGCCTGAGGATATTTGGAGAAAAACACAAACTCTTGCGGTGACCCTGTGTTCGGATTCAGCGGGTTGGAAAATGGATGGATAGATTATGTATCCCAGCGGTCCCTGCAGTGTTGCTCTATTTGATGACAGTGGAGGACGCAGGGGCCAATAGGAAGAAGGGCCCTTTAAAGAGGGAACCAGAAAGACAAGACTAGGTCTGAATTCATCTGTCTGTGTTTCATCACCATCACACCCATTTGGATTACCATTTGTTGTCCTGGATTATTGTTCCTGTCTGGATGCATGGTCTCCCTCTTGTGTTTACAAGTACTGTGAGTATTGATCGGATTTGGTCTCGTCTTCGTCAGAGGGAGCACTCCCAATCTCATCACCCCTCACCACGTCAGGATACCGGCAGGACAAACTTTGCAGTTCTTACAGTAAACAGTAGTACTAGGGTGTTGTACCGTGTTAGCCATTATGAATGTAGTGAAAAGTCAAGCAAAAGGACACCTTTTATTGGCTAACTAAAAAGATTACAATATGCAAGCTTTCGAGGCAACTCAGGCCCCTTCTTCAGGCCTGAGTCGCCTCGAAAGCTTGCATATTGTAATCTTTTTAGTTAGCCAATAAAAGGTGTCCTTTTGCTTGACTTTTCATTACAGTAAACTCTCTTTCTCTTTCATCCATCATCATCATCTGTTGCTGCTACATTTGGACTGTGTTTTGGACTTTGTCATTAGTGTTTATCGCTCCCGGTTCGTTGTTGTTGAGTCTAGTTATTATTTGTTATCTCCACAGGGGAGTTAGGGAGGGTTAGCTGTTTATTTGTTGTGTATATTTCTTTTTCATTTAATATACTTCATTATTATTGATTTACTCTGCCACGGATATAATTAATAAATCACCATCCTTTCAACAGTGTAAATCTGACTGGACGTCTACAGTGGGCACAGGAGCTTCTGGGGACAGGAAGGGCTGGTGGGAAATTTAAAAGGGAGCCAGCTAAGCAGCAAACCCTCGGTGGTTTTGTGTTCACATTCACCTGTCTGTCTTGTCTCCAATACCTCCTGTGAAATATCGTTTCTATCCTGGATCGTCGAACCTGTACAGATGTATGGACTGTCTTGTGCCTGCCTGTCATGTGAGTGGTGTTGGATTGGTCATTGTGCTTCATCGGAAGGAGTGCTCCCCAAACTTCATCACCCCCTCACCGCATCAGGACTAACAGTAGAGACTGTTTATTACATTACTTATGGAAAGCATTGTCCAGAATTGGTCACTATTAGCTTCAATTATGTCACAAAGTTCTTTCTTTCTATTCTGCATAAAAACATGGGATTAAAACATTTTCACCACCACAACAAAGTACAAGGGGTGAGTAACAAATGAAAAAATTCATTTCTGGGTTAGGGTTATGCTTGTGTATTTGCAAAGGGATATCCAACAAGCTCACATTGGTGTGATAGTCAGGTATCCACACAACCTTTAGCCCATATACTGTCATAATTGTGTAGATGCATTTTTACCTGATTATTGCAGTTTCCAATAATTAAGGCATCTGCCAGTGTTAGCTGCCCCACAATCATGCCCTGTTCCAGCTGAGGCACCCCTCCTTCGGTCAGTCGATTGGACGTAATCACTACAGCATTGTCATCATTTAAAACCATCACTGGATCCGCCTTGAAAAACAAGATTTCATTATTTATTATAATCTCATGTGGATCTAACATTTCCCAGGATCCAACAAAAAGACATTAGGAGGCTCACCTCAATGAAGGCTGCCACTTCCTGCAAAACCAGGTTCCATTCCAACTGGTCCTCTGTGTTAAAACGATGTGTATAATCTTCGATTTCATCTGATAAATCCTACAAAACAACACACAGAGGGTAAGATACGATTACTGAATGTATTTTTAAGCACTTTCATGTTAATTTCTATCTGAACTCACCTGACATGTGGGGTTCACTATAGAAAGGCATTACGTTTCCATGTTGTATATACAGCATATGTGATGTTGTTCTCTACAGAAAGGTACTACATGTTTCTATATACTGTGATGGACAAAGATGGACTGCCACCCTGTCTTTTATGAATGGACTGCCAGGATGGGTGCTGCTCCCTTCCTGAATGTGAATAATGGATGGACGTAGGGGGCCTGCTTCTCAAATATGACTATTCCCCCAGTATGCTAGGTGGCAGTGCTCCTCTGATGTACCTCCGGTTTGGACCCATAGGGCTACATGGGAACTGTAGTTCCAGAGTGCAGCCTTGTTGGGTTCCTAGGGAGCCACCAGAGGAATTGCCAGAAGGGGGCATCCTTGTTTTTATGGATGTTTCACTTCACCTGGTGGTGCTTCCTGGGTGCAATGGTTTGGCACTGGAAGTACACTTGGGTCCAGCATAAACACAGTTGTTCCACCTTATGTCAGAGAGAGTTGAGGTCAGTAGGAGGTGGACAAAGTGCACCTCAGAGGAGAAAACGACAAAAACTTTGTGAGATCTGTACAAATATCCTTTCTGTTAACCTTTTCCCACTTCTATGTGGGGTTGATGTGGTTGATCAACCTTCTCCATACAGCTTGGTCCTGCACTTTCTTAGTTAGATGCTTTTCCTTCAGATCCCCTTTAATTTTATCCAACCACTTTTCCTCATTTGCTTTCTCCTCCCAGGTACGTCCATTCCCATCACTCTTTTGCTTGAATATTCATCATCTCTCCTCATCACACATCCATACCACTTCAACCTAGTTTCCTGGACTTTCTTAGATTTCTCTCCTACTTTTGTTGCACCACTGATTGTCTCATTTCTTATTCTGTCCTTTTTATTAACTCCATACTTCCACTTCAACATTCTCATCTCTGCTACATCTCACTTCCTCTCCAGCACTCCTTTTAGTGCCCTTCTCTCAGCTCCATACACCATTGCACATTTTACTACTGTCTTAAAAACCTTACCTTTAACCTCTGCCTCAAGTCTTTGATCACACAATACTCCTGATCCCTTCTTCCAATTGTTCCAACCACAATGCACTCTATGGGGTAATCCCTGCATCTGATTCTCCATCTTGGGCTATATGAACTTGTCCACTCTTTTCACCAGCTCTCCCTGCATGCTAACTTCTGAATCCTGATCATCATTAACCCTTAAATATTCTGCCCTCTTCTAATTTATCTTCAATCCTCTATCTTCTCCATTCTCCCAACTTCCTCTTCAATTCCTCTTTTCTGGTGCTACAAAACACAATGTCATTAGCAAAAAGCCTGATTGGTCTTTAATCTCATGAGTCAACATACCCATAACCAGAATTATAATATGGAATGAATTATAATGTATTGAATCTGTGGAGATATCACTTTAAAATAACATATTCATCCAATCTCTGCTCCTTAGGGACAAGCTGACAGAGATGGGAGTTGATGCATACCTGGTGGCATGGATCGTGGACTATCTTACAGACAGACCTCAGTATGTGCGTCTCGGGAACTGCACGTCTGACATTGTGGTCAGCAGCACAGGAGCGCCACAGGGGACTGTACTTTCTCTGGTCCTGTTCAGCCTATATACATAGGACTTCCAATACAACTCGGAGTCCTGCCACGTGCAAAAGTTTGCTGATGACACTGCTATCATGGGCTGCATCAGGAGTGGGCAGGAGGAGGAGTATAGGAACCTAACAAAGGACTTTGTTAAATGGTGTGACTCAAACCACCTACACCTGAACACCAGCAAAACCAAGGAGCTGGTGGTGGATTTTAGGATATCATGGCAATATTCTCGTCTCGCGGGACTTCTCTTTTAAAAATCTCGTCGTGTTGAAAGATTTTTTTTATATAATAGAGAGATTTTGTCATTGTTTATTTTCTATATATAATATCCAATTCTCTTCTAAGCCATGTATTTTATGGGTGGTCAGCCGTCCATCACAGTTTAGGGGCCACCCCAGCCCTATGAAGGCAGGCTGAGAATTGATGTCCAGTGCACTTCACTCTTGTTCTCTTTCAGATTTCCAATTTCAGAGTATTACTAATTATTAATTTTCGTACAGATCGGCTTTTTCACTAAGATTTCCTTTTGCAACCCTTTTTTTTTTTACTCTTTTAAAGCTTTTGTTGTATTTTACATTTTCCTTTAATAAAATTTCCTCTATATAGATTTGATGAGTCCTTGCTCTGTATTAGCCAGGTGCGGCTTGTAACCGTGATCCTCTCCTTTGTGTAGCATGTTGAGTGCGTTTTAGGAGATTATAGAATAAGTTTTTGAACTTTGGGAGAGAACTGTACTATTGTGTGGTGTAGGCTGACGCCAGTCGTTTCAGTGGAAGCTGGGCTGTCTTTTGGTGCACCTACTATAGGCAGGCTGCTGGGATACTGGCCTGCTTCCTTGAGTGTTTTAAAGTCCTTTGACCACCCTGGCAGCTTATGAGATTAAATTACAACACTAGTGACTTGTCCAGGTTTGGGTTCCTGCCTAACTGTTGTGAAAGACAACTCAAAAATGCCCACTACAACAGGAAAGTTGTCAAACCATGCCTACAAATGATCAGGGTGCATGCAGAATTTTTATAAATAAAAGGATTTATCTTCTCAAAAATGCTCTGTTAATGGTGATGCTCCAAACAGCAGAAAAAGCAAACAGTCATTGCTTGAAATAGGCAATCCCGAAGCAAAGAAAGTACCAATACACAAAGCTAAAGAATGGCCAAAAGAACAGAGAAAAAGGTCAAAATCCATAAAGTTCACAAAAAGCAGATAAAAAAAAAAATCACAAAAGACACTCACCAACCCCCAGCGCATTCAATGAACCGCAAAGGACTGTGCATTTGAATGGCCAAAAGAACAGAGAAAGAGGTCCAAATACGGAAAGTTTACAAAAAAGTACAGAAGAAAATCACAAAAGGCACTCATCGATCTCCAGCACATTCAACAAACCACAAAGGACTCTGGGTTTTCCTCAAAGGGCAGGAGGTGCTGCCTCTTGTGGGACCAGCCACAAAACACATGATAAAGACAGATATAAAGAAACTCCTCCTATTTGTGTTGATTATGTACATCAGCCTTTAGTTTTATTTTTACTTATGTACATCAGTTACCTTTGTTATGTTCTTTATGTTTTGTGGGTGGTCCCCCAAGAAGCGGGGCCACTTTCCAATTATCATTGGGAACCGCTCTCCACCCTATAAATTTAAAGGGTCTCCCAATAGTTCCTGGTGATTCTTTTTGAACATGCCAGGGAATGGTGAGTCCTTGTGTTTTGTCCCTGCTTATTGTCGTTGCTGGAAATTTAACCTGTTGCTCAGTCTTTTTCATTTGTTGCTGGATTCTGTATTGGGACATTGATCATCTACACTGCACTGCCTTTTTGTTTTACTCGACTTTGCCTTTTGTGCTCTACAGTGCTTGCTTTTGTTTCACTGCAGTTTTGTGAAAATAAACTGTTTATTTTTATGAAGATCCCGTGTTTGCCCTCATTACTAGCCGGGGTTTGACAGTGATATCTGCATCTAGTGGGCATCTACAGAAAGTGATTTTGGAAATTCTAGGAATTTATGTGCTTCAGGATTCCTAGTTCATAACAATGTGACTCTGAATTTGGATTATGTGGCTCCAGGAGGTCTGCAGCTGACAACACAATCTTATAAACATCACAGTAACTAGCCGAGCAAACAGAAAACACTCACCTTTACTAATTCTTTCACGAGGTCCATTTTGTTGAGCAACAGACAGACAACAATGTAGCGTGCATAATAGCGGAGTTTCTTGACAACAAGCTCGGGCCTACAAGGGAAGGAAGGAAAAAATATTGATTTGTTTAAGTTTGACCTTTTTCTTCTGAAGAACCTTCAAATTTTAGGAACAGAAAGCAGCACATAAGAACAAAGGACAGAAGCCCATTTAGTTCTTCAATGTCTTAACTAGCAAACAGCCGAGCTGCCCCAAAATGTCACCCAGGTGTTTTGAGCAGCTGTCTGGGACTCCACTTGAATTACATGATGCAATTTCCATTATCCTGTATGTGGAGAAGTGCTTCCTAGAACCCATCTAGATGGCTCTTCTCTGTAATTACCACTAGGTGCTGAGAGTGTGTGATCACTATTTAAGTGAGGTAATGATGTTAAGCTCATCTTGTTATTTCAATACTTCACTCTCATTTTTCACACTATTCATTGTATATATTCCAAAGCCTCTGTAATCTGAAAGATGCACTCACATACAGGGTTAGATCAGTTATGGAGTTAGGTGCCTAAACAGGCTCATGCTACTTGGTGACTACGACTGCCAAATATGGTTTAACAAAATGTATAGTAACACCAAAAAAATCAGGTTGTGCAGGTGCAGTGGCCTTCAATGGAATGAGTTCATTTAGGTGGGTTTTAGAACCTTCTCAATCTATCTGAAGGCTTTGGGGGCCAAAGGCTATCTCACCAGGGTTGGGCAAAAGGATGAAAACCGGTCTGGAAATCACCATAGGGATCACTCTTATTTACTCACGCACATAAAGAATTTTAGAACCTTCTCAATCTATTTGAAGGTTTTGGGGGCCAAAGGCTATCTCACCAGGGTTGGGAAAAAGGCTGAAAACTGGTCTGGACACCACCATAGGGATCACTCTTATTTACTCACGTACATAAAGAATTTTAGAACCTTCTCAATCTATTTGAAGGTTTTGGGGGCCAAAGGCTATCTCACCAGGGTTGGGCAAAAGGCTGAAAACCAGTCTGGACACCATCATAGGGATCACTCTTATTTACTCACGCACATAAAGAATTTTAGAACCTTCTCAATCTATTTGAAGGTTTTGGGGGCCAAAGGCTATCTCACCGGGGTTGGGCAAAAGGATGAAAGCCGGTCTGGACACCACCATAGGGATCACTCTTATTTACTCACGCACATAAAGAATTTTAGAACCTTCTCAATCTATTTGAAGGTTTTGGGGGCCAAAGGCTATCTCACCAAGGTTGGGCAAAAGGCTGAAAACCGGTCTGGACACCACCATAGGGATCACTCTTATTTATTCATGCACATAAAGAATTTTAGAACCTTCTCAATCTATTTGAAGGTTTTGGGGGCCAAAGGCTATATCACCAGGGTTGGGAAAAAGGCTGAAAACCGGTCTGGACACCACCATAGGGATCACTCTTATTTACTCACGCACATAAAGAATTTTAGAACCTTCTCAATCTATTTGAAGGTTTTGGGGGCCAAAGGCTATCTCACCGGGGTTGGCCAAAGGATGAAAGCCGGTCTGGGCACCACCATAGGGATCACTCTTATTTACTCACGCACATAAAGAATTTTAGAACCTTCTCAATCTATTTGAAGGTTTTGGGGGCCAAAGGCTATCTCACCAAGGTTGGGCAAAAGGCTGAAAACCGGTCTGGACACCACCATAGGGATCACTCTTATTTATTCATGCACATAAAGAATTTTAGAACCTTCTCAATCTATTTGAAGGTTTTGGGGGCCAAAGGCTATATCACCAGGGTTAGGAAAAAGGCTGAAAACCGGTCTGGACACCACCATAGGGATCACTCTTATTTACTCACGCATATAAAGAAACACAGTGACAGCTTGCAATTGCCAAATAATCTAAAAAAATCAATAAAAAAAGCTTTTGTAATGACTTCCTTCTTTGCTTGAGCATGTCTGACAAAACTCTTCAGGTATGACAAATATTAGGGAATAACAGAAATGGAAGGCAAACTTTATTACAGCAAGTGACCATCCTGGATATCAGGTGAATGTGGCACTCTGATGGAAAATTGTATGGAGACCAGATTTTCAAAGTCACAAACGGGGACACTTTTGCATCATGTACAGGATGAGCCAAAATGAAGTAGCACATTTATCAAGGTCATTGCGCAAGGTAGTGGCAGCCAAGTGAGTTGGGGTGAGGGTCCTTTGATAGGTAATCCCTTGTGGTTTTCAGTCTGCAATATGTCTTGGTCCGGTGTGCACTGTGCTTTCTCTGTTTAGGTGTTCTTCAAAAACAACGAATCCATCATTAGAACATTAGAACACTCTAGACGAGAACAGGCCATTCAGCCCAACAAAGCTCGCCAGTCCTATTCACTTATTTCTTCCAAAAAAACATCAAGTCGAGTTTTGAAAGTCCCTAACATATTACTGTCCATCACACTACTTCGTTGCTTATTCCAAGTGTCTATCGTTCTCTGTGTAAAGAAAAACTTCCTAATGTTTGTGCGAAATTTACCCTTAACAAGTTTCCAACTGTGTCCCTGTGTACTTGATGAACTCATTTTAAAATAACAGTCTGGATCCACTGCACTAATTCCCTTCATAATTTTAAACACTTCAATTATGTCATCTCTTAATCGAGCTCACACATCGACCTCAAAACCTTGAAGCCCTCAAGGACGCTATTTGCCCCAAAATCACTGCTATTCCCTTTGAAATGGCCAAATGAGTCGTGCGAGCATTCAGAAATCCTCCCGAAGAGTGTATTGCTAATAATGGCCACCACCTTGAAGACATCATTTTTAAAACACAGAGGAAAAATATCTAATTTGTATGCCCTTCCTTGTGTTGTAATGAAATTTATTTTATCTTATTGTGTTTCTGTAGAATAAATGTTTGAAATGTGGTACTTCTTTTTGGCTCACTCAGATTGACCACACATAAAGCCTCATTTTAATGCCTACGTTATCTCATTTTCATCAGAGAGGAATCAGGGGACAAAATAACAATAAAAAAACTTTCACAAGTAAACACCTAGGATTGCATACAGTGCTTGTATTGGAAAAATATGAGACATTTATTGGTTATTCAGGTTGTGTTAAACTGATAAAAGTATTTTCTTAAAAAGTCTACCTATAAATTAATTCATAGTCTATGTATTATAACCCTCACAAGATAAATTGAAAGGAATATTCTAATTAATTCTCGTCTCTCTGACTGCAGAATAGTCCCAGCTTAAGATCTGCCTTGCAGTAGGTAAGGCATGAAGGGCACACAGTTTCAAATAGCGCCTTATTGAACGCAACAGATGTCGTAACCTTAGCAAGCATTTAGCCTCCCCCCCTTCACAACGCAAGCAGCAGAGATGCGAAGTGGCTAGCATGAAGCGTGCCCCTGGTGGGCAAAGCCCCCTAGTATATATATATATATATATATATATGTCTCGCAGTTAGGAGACCCGGGTTCGCTTCCCGGGTCCACCCTGCGTGGAGTTTGCATGTTCTCCCCGTGTCTGCGTGGGTTTCCTCCCACAGTCCAAAGACATGCAGGTTAGGTGGATTGGTGATTCTAAATTGGCCCTAGTGTGTGCTTGGTGTGTGGGTGTGTTTGTGTGTGTCCTGCGGTGGGTTGGCACACTGCCCGGGATTGGTTCCTGCCTTGTGCCCTGTGTTGGCTGGGATTGGCTCCAGCAGACCCCCGTGACCCCGTGTTCGGATTCAGCGGGTTGGAAAATGGATGGATGGATGGATATATATATATATATATATATATATATATATATATATATATATATATATATATTGTGACAGATAGAGGGTGCTATCGTCCTCTTGAATCCTCTGACTTGACTCCCGACACCAAGTAAAAGTCCAAATATAATTTATTTGAACAATATTCAGTGCACAAAGCACCCTCCACTCCACAATAATCATAAATCAATCAATACACTAGTCAATACAATCCTCCACTACCAGACGCATTGCCACCCTTCCACCCAGCTCAGCTCGATGTCTGGGATTTCCCATAGTCCTTTTATAGTCCTTGACCTGGAAGTGTTTCGCCGTCTCTGTCCACGTGACCTGGAACACTTCGGGGTCAGATAAAAACTCTTCTTCTTCACCCCGGAAGCACGTCATTCTTCCTGTCGCTATGACTACGACGTACTTCCGGGTTATAGAGCACATAATAGTCTCTGGGCCTTTCTGCAGCGTCCCCTGAAGGTTCCCATGGTATCCAGTGGGGCTGTGATGAAAAACTCCACTGTCCATGATGCCCTGCTGGAACTTGGGGCACCTCTGTGTTGCAGGCAGGGTTCCACCTGGCGGCCTGGGGGTATTGGCTGGGATAAAAGGCCGGCCATGTCCCACAATATATATATATATATATATATATATATATATATATATATATATATATATATATGGAAGAGAAAGTCTGTGATACGGTTTGCATATTTGCAGTTGGAGATCCACAAAGGGAGAAAAAAACGAATCACGTATCATAAAATAGTTTTATTCCTGGGCTTTCAACCCCTATCAGGGGTCTTCATCAGAGGATAATGCTTAGACTTACAAGAATCAAAGGCAATATATAGCAACACATTCAGTGGGGGGTGGGTGGAGGTGACTATTTAAGGCCAGTACAAAAAGCGCCAGAGAGTTGGCCGAGTCTTGGCTATCAGATGAAAATGCCATTAACAGACACTTGGACATAAACCCAGCATATGCCAACTTAAGAAGGACATATGCACTTTAATTTAACGATACACCACCCCCCCCCCCCCCCCCTTTGATCATACGGACTTAGTCACCTCCACCCACCCCCCACTGAATGTATTGCTATATATTGCCTTTGATTCTTGTAAGTCTAAGCATTATCCTCTGATGAAGACCCCTGACAGGGGTTGAAAGCTCAGGAATAAAACTATTTTATGATACGTGATTCGTTTTTTCTCCCTTTGTGGATCTCCAACTGCAAATATATATATATATATATATATACACGCATACACATACATAGTATATATATACAGTATATATATCACACACGCATACACACATACATACACACGCAATCACACACGCATACACAGTATATATATATATATATTGCATAATTTACTGTCAAATAATGCAAAGAGTATGTGACACATGTTTCGACCTCATTTGGGCTTATCAGGCGTACACACTCTACTGTTCCCCTCGCGGGGATCGAACCTCGGACATCAGTGTCAAAGACGAAGCCCCTTTACGCTGTGCCAAGGCGTGTGGTTCGTTTATTTGACAGCTTGTAGGTCCAGAGTAATTACATTCATTGCATTCGTAGTCTGAGTCCCAACCTGACCTGGTAGGTAACCACCTATACAATTAGGTTGGGACTCAGTCTACAAATGCAATGAATAATTATTTATATATACATATATATATATATATATATATATATATATATATATATAGAGAGAGAGAGAGAGAGAGAGAGAGAGAGAGAGAGAGAGAGAGAGAGAGAGAGAGAGAAAGAAAGAGTGAGAGAGAGAGAGAGAGAGATTCATACACATACCCTGTATATAGTATACTTGCCTGGGAGGAAAGTAAAGTTTTTGTTTTTTTTTTAAATTGAGAAAAATATAATAACAACAAACTTTAAACATAAAAACAAATTAACAAACAATGAAGACTCACTAATGTGGTTGCATTGTTAACTGAAGTGCCTTGTTATATACAATGTTTTTCTATCTTTACCCAATATATAAAGGTTCTTAGGACTTCCCACCATTGAACATGCCACATAAAGTTGTCCATGTGAGAAACAGGTTGCTTCCAAGTTGATTCCAGCAATATTCAATGATTGTCCTTGAGATTTATTTATCGATATGGCAAAAGCCAAACAAACTGGAAATATTTGGTCTATAATTTACCTTCAGTTTTGATAACTTAATTACATTAGTTTTCGGATTATGAACGTATTAAAAAAAACCTTTCTATTACTTTTTTACGAAAAAATTGTAACACCAACACGTTGGATACGATGCTGCAAAACAAATGACATTTCCTTCATTAATGAGTAAACAAAAATCACAAAGACAGCCACTGAATTCACAAAATAAATATAAGATGTTTATGGCAGATAAAAAATAAAATTGCTTACTTATCTTATACAGTGGAACCTCGGTTTGCGAGTAACTTGGTTTATAAGTGTTTTGCAAGATGAGCTAAAATTTTTAATAAATTTTGACTTGATAAACGAGTGAGGTCTTACAATACGAGTAGTATGTATACGCTTTGTCTGCTGAGCGTCACGTGATCACAACTGAGCTGATGGTTCTTCTCTCTCGCTCTCTCGCTGCAGGATAGTGGGTAATCATCTCCTATTCTCCGGAGTCGGTGTGCCTCACTCCTATAGTCAACATCCGTACGAGCATATACTGTTTACTACAGCATTGTGACTGTGTGTGTGTGCACTGTGACGTGCGAGTCCCTGTCTTACACCCAAAACACGAAGCTGAGTCTCAGTACTTTAGCGACACCAGCTTTATTCAGCTTGAAACAGCAACAGCGCGGTTATTTATTGTAGCGGGATCTGCCGCTCTCCTATACACAGACACAGCAGTCAGGCAGGATCGTGGCCAAGTAGTACTGTGCCCTCCGCATTTATAATGTTCCTTGTCCCTTGTATCACCCATCGACAGCAGGCGCTTACAGCATGTCCGTGGTCTTTTTGGATTCGCTTTTACGGCTACAGCGCTGGGAGACTCCGATTGCTTTGGGACGTTCTTCCGCGTGTCGTCCCATTGGGTTGAATCCCACAAGAGTTTAGAAACTCACACCAGCCATGATTTTTTTCAAAGGTAAAGTGCAGGTTCATTTGTTTTATGTATTTTTACTTTATATTTTGTATTAATCATTTTTATATGAATAGGTTTGAGTTGTGGAACGAATCATCTGAGTTTCCATTATTTCTTATGGGGAAATTCACTTTGATATACGAGTGCTTTGGACTGCGAGCACGTTTCCGGAACGAATTATGCTCACAAACCGAGGTTCCACTTTATATAATATAATAGATAGCCTATATTCATCAAAATATAATTGTGGAATATGTTCAAGGTAATAAGTAATAGTAGTAATAAGTAGTTTTTAGTAATAAGATTTTACATGCAGAATATTTGATGACAAAAAAAGGTCAATTAAATTAATATTACTATTAGGTTGATTTAATTCTATTACCACTACAACATTGTTATAATAAGAATAGTAGAAGATGAAAATACACTGAACATTAAACGACAAACAAATAATACTACGGATTTTTCATGATAAAACTGTTGGTTGCTTTTACAGAGTACACTAGAAACGATCAACTGGATAAAAACATACATACAAGACCGCAAGATTGTTACAGTCTGCTTTATATATAAGATTTATATATATACTAGCCAACCCGCGGCGTAGCATACGCCGCATAATTATGTATTGATGGGTGAACACTTCCTGAACGGCACAGTTGTCAGTACTTGTAGATTAAGGTGTAGCGAGTCTTCGTTGTTGACGCTTAATATAGCTTACGTACTGAGTTGTTCCGGAGTCACAGTTGAGAAACACTTTTTTAATGTATTTTAATCACAGCAGAAAAAATGAACATGTGAAACATCCGTAATGTAATAAGCCACCAAGAAAAGTAACATTGCAACAATGCTATTTACGACCCGATCGCTGTAAACAGAAGTGAAAACAAAATCAAGCCCGGTGCATTCTTTAACTGCCTTGTGGAGCTGTAGTAGTGCTGCTGCTTTGCGGTAAGGAGACTCTGGAAGATTGTGGGTTTGGTTCCCGGTTTCTCCCTGTGTGGATAGCGCTTTGAATACTGAGAACACCACTATATCAATGTAATGAAGTATTATTATTCTTATGTGTCCAGCGCTCTCTCACGCGCGCGTGTATGTGTTGGTGTGTCGCTCGCTGCACGTGTTCCGGCAGGCATACGCAGCATAATTATTTATTGATGGCTGAACACTTCCGGAAACACACAGTTGTTTAAAAGGAGGGAAAAAAATGAACATTTGCAAAATCCGTAACGCTGCTTTCAGTAAGTACAATGCACACGCGTTTAATTTGTCAGCCATTTTTTGCCAGCCGTCTTTTCTGGTTTGGGCTGCTTTTGCAGTGTTATCGCTTGTGCATATTAAATCTTGAAATCCTTCGAGTAACTAATTAACTAACACCCACCCACCCAACCACACACACACACAGCTTGTGTAGAAGGTCAGCTGCTGAGAGAGTGTCTCGATTGTTGCAGGGCCTGCATCGGTGAAGCAGGTGAGACGCTAATGAAACAGAGGCACAGGGCTTATTGGTTTTTAAAGACTGCTTCCTTCATTGTGTATTGAGAGGGAAACATACAATTGTCCGTGACTGACAATTGGAGGACCGCCGTCGCACGCTCATTCAGCGATTCACATCCGCGACAAACATGCCTCGTTCTCAAAGCATACACACTGCCTGGTCATGTGCCCGCTCGCAAGAGCAACTCACGGAGACCCGCCCACCAACTCTAAGACCATGGTGTGTAAAACAGTTTGCGTTGGTGGTGCGTGCGTCATAACCGAAAACAATAATGAAAAGTCAACGGGGCTCAGAGGTGCATGTGGAGTCTAGCAGAGACAAACGTGAATGACGCCCTGTGTTGTGAGGTGCTGCGTCCGAGGTGGTGGGCGTGGCTCGGCGAGTTGTCGTCGTATCCAATGATGTTGTGTTTTGTGAGTTGCTGCGTCCGAGTTGGTGGGCGTGGCTGTCTTGCGTGCTTTCCATGGGTGGCTACTTGTCGGCGGCTTAGTGAATTATATATATAGATATTAGTTTTAGACTCTTCCCATCCAAACTAATGGAGCCTGAGAGAATCTGCCTGGAAGAATGGGATGAACTGCCCCAATCCAGGTCTGCCAAGCTTATAGCGACTTACCCAAAAAGACTTGGACCTGGAATTACTGCCAAAGGGGCTTCTACAAACTACTGAACTACTTTTGCATTATAGATTAGCGAGTGTACATTAATGGACAAAATTAGTTTAGTAAATATGTCCATTTAAAAGCAAATCTAAAATGCAGGAAGATGAGCATAAAGTAAAAGGGTCTGAAGACCTCCTGAATGCAGTGTATGTCTGCAAACAGAGGTAGTTTAGATAGATAGATAGATAGATAGATAGATAGATAGATAGATAGATAGATAGATAGATAGATAGATAGATAGATAGATAGATAGATAGATAGATAGATAGATAGATAGATAGATAGATAGATAGATACTTTATTAATCCCAAGTAGAGCAGCAATTTAACTATTCATTGTGCTAATCTTTGTGATGTGAGAGACAAATTGCAGAACCCAAAGATCTCCTGAGCAGACACGCAGAGGACACAAACTCCAATCTGGACAGTGATGGGACTCACAGTGCCTGGTGATATTTGGAGAAAAACACAAACTCTTGAGGTCACCACCATGCTTCCAATTATTTATTCATTGAAAATGAGAGGAAACCATTCAGTCCTTCAGTTTGTTTGTTTAGCTAAAATAAAAGTTGTTCCAAAACAGCCATCATACAGATACCTCACATTTAGAGTTATATTCTTTGATTTGAAATAAATGAGAATGAATGAAATGTGACCAGGAGTTGTTGTCTGACATGCCTTCTTTTAAGTAACCGTGCAAAAAAGTTAAGACTTAATGATGCAGAAATAATGCATATTTGGAGGGTGCTGAGGTGTTCCCTAAGCATCTGGAGCAACATCTATTTTGAGGTCCAGTAGCAGCCAGACAACAATGTAGCAGACATAACAGCAGACGTTCTTAACAACTAGCTCAGGCCTGGAGGGAATTAAAGACAAATACTGATTTGGATAAGAAACCAGGACATATGGAACAGGCTATCCTTATACAACATTCACTACTAGAATGATGCCATCTTTCTAGTGCTGCTCCTCTTCTTAACAGAGAGATAAATATGGCACTTATTCTCAAGGGTCTTAATGCTATGATTAGGTTTCATTTTAATTTTACTTTATCCTCATTAATCTGAGCTCTGTTCCCAACCTTTTATGTTTCGTTATAGGTTTATTGACATTTATTTTTCAAAGGCTGAGTGGTAAATCTGAGGGTAAGGATCTGCACTGGCATCTGGAAGGTTGCCGGTTCAAATCACAATATTGCCAGGAGGGATCCTACTCTATTGGGTTCTTAACCTAAAAATTGCTCCAGTAGCATTTGCTGTACAATCACTGACTCTGCACTCTAAACTCCAAAAGTCATGCAAAAAAAAAGATAATTTCCCCTCAGGGATTAATAAAGTATATCAAGTCAAGAAAAAATTGAAGGTCATTTAAATTTAGCATTTAGCTGAAATTTATTCACATCTTTACCAACGCAATTTTGTTATAGACAGACAGATAGATTGATGGAGAGACAGAGAGAAAGATAGATAGATAAATAGACACACACTCTATGGTCTGAACACACATTAGAAATGCATAAAAGGAAGAGAACTAAAAAGAAAGAATTAGCCTTAGGGACTTTCTGAATTGAAGACAGGACTCTTGACCAATGAATGACAGGGAGAGGCGGGTCTTCAAGTCACAAGGTACTTCCTGTGAGTCACTGAGTTTCCGATTCATATACAAACTGGTAATTCTGAATATTTAACAACATTTGGGCAAAAAAACATTCCTTTTACATGTTTTGAGCTAGCAACTGTATGAAAGACATATGCAATACAAGTAACGTGATTTAAATTTTTTTTTTTCACAAAATGTTTGCCACTGTCCAACATTATTCACCTTTTGATCCTGTTGGTGAGACATCTCTCTTATGTACTTCCTCCAAGAAAAAATGAGATTAAAAATTTTTCTTGACCAATACTGCGAAGTACAAAGGGTAGGTAAAATTAAAAAAAACTTCATTCTTGTGAAATAACATCAAGATGAGTTTTGAAGGTCCTTAAAGTCTTACTGTCTACCACACTACTTGGACATTTGTGTCTGTGGTCTTCTGTGTGAAGAAAATCTAACCAATGTTTATGTGAAATTTACCCTTAATAGCTTTAGTATTCCTTTATTCCTTCGGCTAAGGCCCTGCTTACTTACCTCAAGTTATCATTGCTTACAACCCAAGCGCATATTAAGATCTCAAGATGTCGGTCTGCTTATGATTCCATGAATTAATTGAATAACAATGTGAGGTTGAGCTTTTAGTTACAGGACCCCAAAGCTGTAGAATGGTCTGCCTGCCACTATAAGAGGGGCCCCTTCAGCAGCAGCGGGTTCAAAACACTGCTGAAGACTCAGGACTTCAGTTTAGCATACCCTGACTAGAGCTGCTGATTAGCAGTACATATTGCATCTATGTTGTTAGTCATTAGTATTAAAGTACAAATAATACAATATTTACAGACTGTTACTAACCCTCCACTATTCTGTTTCACTTCTTGGTATCCCCATGTGGCACTTGGTGCCATTGCTCTAATTCCAAGTTGTCTGCCTCTGGAAAATTAACCTCTGATAAAGGAGCACTATAATCATTGGGTTGAAGGGTCCTTTCATCTAACTCTCTGGCCCAGCACTTACTCAGCTGTAGAACAGCCAGTAATGGGGAGGTGGCTTGTTGGCCAAGGTCTCCAGGATCCTGACTGTGTCTGGCTTGTCTGGCTCCTTTTCTGGCCGTGGTTCTACAATGAGCTGATGGATGGTTATTGTTGTTTATTAGTTTGTTAATTAGTTTCTAATCTGTGTTTGATGTATTTGAACAAATCTGTATCCTGATATGTGACAGTTTCATATTTAGCACGTGGTATAATGTTTGTATTTTGCCTTGTGGGTTGTCACAGCGCTCTGTGTCTGCACTTGATGAGAAGAGCTCTGCAAGAGCAAAAGTCGTTTGTGCTGTTGGAACGTATTTCTGAGGTGGCCATGAAAGATCAGCCATCCAGCTCTGTGAAGAGGATTACTTGTGTTCTGTTTTGTGCGTTGTATTTACCCCATTTTTTTTGACACCCATTGCACGTCCAACCTACCTATAAGGGGGTCTCAATCTGAATTGCCCTTCTCAATATTACAAGGTTTTTTGTGAGTTTTTTTCTTGTGTTCTTAGGGAGTCAAGACTGGAGGGGACTGTGAAAAACAGGGCCTGTTAAAGCCCATTGAGACATTCCTTGCAAGATTTTCGGCTATACAAGAAATACACTGTTGTCGTTGGTGCTGTTAACCAGGAGAAGATTAGCATAAAATAAGAGGAGTAGTCAGATAAAGAGCTGAGGATGTAACCAAAAGAGAGAAAACAAAGGTAACTACATTATGAAGGAAGGGAAACAAATTTAAAGTTAAGGAAAGAAAAGCATTCAATTAACTGAAACAAAACCTGACACAAAGGCCTTCTTGGTTTGAAGTTAACCATTGCTATTAATAAATTCATGGATTTGACCCAACTGAAGGATAAACGGTCATGGCACCACTGCCATATTTATGTCGTCACATCCATTGAAATTTTTGATATGATGATTGGAGTTATGATGCATATTCTACCACATGACATAAACAAAGAATGAGATGGGAATAAAAAAATAATAAAGATTCTTAAAGTCAACCAAAATGACCTGAAAACCATCAGAACAAAGTTTACAAAATAACAAACCATACTATAACTAAAAATAACCATACAGCATGTCTTAACCCTTACAGACTAGTATCCAAGCATCCGGATTCTTCCAACAAACTTCACGATGTATTCAGCTATTCAAATCAATTTAGGAGTCAGGACTTCTCGGTGTGTCTTCAGTCTGAATTTTGATTTAGGAATTACAGAAAGGAATTAAACACAGCAAACATGTGCTGGATTGGTTCTAAAATTTGGACATCGGTATGGACACCGACTTTAGCAACTTATTACCAGTACCAAAACTATACCAAAGCAAATTGCAGATAAATCTAAACCCCCCCCACACCAGGTCCCAGGAGCTTTGTTCACACACACGGCTGTCAATCTACTGTCTGTTGCACTCCGTATATTACTACGAGGTTTGAGAGTAGGTAATGCCCCCAGGAGTTTGAAGCTTGATGAAGTGTTAATTATATCGAACACTGAGTGGAGCAGTTCCCCCTTGGAGTTCCAATTGCGCTGATAAACAACAGTACGTGAGGAGCAGGTAAACTAATATTGACTACCAATACCGAAATTAACATAATACTGGTATACTATCATTTCAAAAATTGAGTTTTTCTGCACTTTTCTGGGACTGGTATACCACACAATACTACAGCAATCTCTACGATATCTATCCAGATATGTTGTCATAATTCCATTTCTTAATTATTTAACTGTTATCTCACGGACGTCGAATTTTTGCCATTTTTTGTGTGCTCGTCTCCTCTTGGTTACAACCATTTTGTGTGTTAGGTGTTTATGGGTACCACCATTCTGCAAATTCATACCTCTAGGACACTCTGTGTTGCCAGGCATATGATGGATATGCTATATGATATGTGACTGCATGACACACACTATAAAAGAAGACAGTTCAGTATGAAAATTGCCTGAGCTTTGCTAGAAAATAAAGCAAAGACAACAAAAAAAGGTAACTTTTTCAGCAGTCTTCTACTTTGATAATACCAATTCTAGTTCTGCTATTGACTACAAATTTGAAGAAGTCTCTGAAACAAGACAATCAAGCTGTGGACTGATAGCGATTTGACCTTTGCAATGTCTGACTTCTCTTTCCTTAAACGCCTTCCACTCCAGCTAATAAAGTTGGTTCATCTGGAGTTTTATGGGAAGATGCCCACAGTCCAGACACATGCCAAACTAAGCACAGGGGACAGAATCAGAATAAGGAGCCCACATACTGTACAGGGTGCGCACAAAGTCCATATACCCCTATCTTTGGGTGAATTTTGAAAGCTAAAGGTTACCTCTTAGGAATCCAAAACATCTGTATGGGTCCCTCCATGATCTCTGCATAGCCGAATGCGCTGACAGGTTCTACAACACTTGTGGGGTGACTTTCTGGAATGCTGCGTGAACCACATGTTTCAGTTCATCATTCGATGAATAACGGCACTTCCGCACATCTTCTTTGATAAACCCCCAGAGTGCATTATCTGGAGTTATGAGATCAGGGCTTCTCGGAGGCCACGGAAGAGGAGCAGGATTTTTGTTTGATCCTCGTCCAATCCAACGATTCCAAAAAACATTGTTGAGGCAATCACGCACGGTGATTGCGAAATGGGCATGTGTCCTGTCTTGTTGAAACCAAACACTGTCAAGGACACCCTGGTTTCTCAGTTGCGGGATGAACCAGCCATTCAGCATTTCCAGATAAATGATTTGGTTAACAGAACCATCAAAAAAATAAGGGCCAAACAAGTGCTGTGCTGTCATTCCGGCCCAGATCATCACGTGTGGTGGGCTATGCTCAATTTCTTCAAAGAAATGTAGATTTTCTTTTCCCCAGAAAAACACGTTTCAATTGCGGGAGCTGCAATAAATCATGCACTCGTCAGAGAACATAACCTTTTCCTTCTCAGCATTTGTTGGAAATTGGTGTAGTATCAGATCACAAGCTTCCTGACTTGTGTCACCCATTGCTTCGTCTTGGAACAACCGCCACGTTGTTGCGATTTCTTGAGCGGCAGCAGGTGGCAGCACCAGACGGGATGTTGGAAACACACCTCGAAATACCGGGGAGAGTTGGGCTGATGTCCACAGGAACCAAATTGTCATGGTTATTCCTGTAAATGCTCCTAAAGATAGGGGTATATGGACTTTGTGCGCACCCTGTACATGGTTCCAATCATGTATAAACCAAAATAAACTTCAGCGAGAGTCGTTTTGACATGTCTCAAATGTATGCCTCGAATACCAACTGCGTATTCTTAACTGAATGAGCAAACAGAAGAAAGACGTATGAGACTTTAAGGTGCAATAATCCAAAATACCTGTCTTCTTTATTGACTTGGGAATAATAGGATCTTTGCCTTATTGCAGAGTAGAAAGAAAAGGCTTCATTCAAGTAGCTTGTTTCTGACGTTCTCAAGCTGGAAAGAAAAAGACAGAAAAAAAAGTAAATAAAAAATAAACGGAAAATTCTCAAACAGCCGATTTCAATTTCAATACCAAAAAAGTGAATTCAGAAAGTCGTCAGACCACTTCACTTTCTGCACATTTTATTGTTGTAGATTTAATTTTAAACGGATACATTTTTCATTTCTATCAATTTACACTTAATAACCCATAATGACAAAGTTGAAAACATATTTTCAGAAAGTTTTATAAATTTATTAAAAATCAAAAACTGAACTCTCTCATTCATTGAAATTTTCAGATCCTCAATTCAATACTTTCTACAAACCCCTTTGGCAGCAATTACAGCTCTGACTCTTCTTGGTGAGTCTCTACAAGCTTTGCACATTTGGATTTGGGCAGTTGATCCCATTCTTCTTGGCAGACCCCCTCAAGTTCCACTAGACAAGTGTCTGTAAACTGCCATCTTCAGGTCTCTCTTCACATGTTTTATATGGTTTGAGCCTGGGCTTGGCTTTGGCTGGGCCACTCAAAGACACTCATTCTGAAGTCATTCAAATGTGTTTAATGACTGTATGCTTTAGGTCATTGAGCTGCTGAAAGGTGAACTGTCACTCTAGACTGAGGTGGTGTGCACTCTGGAGCAGTTTACCTTCATGGACCTCTCTGAATTTGGCTGTATTACTCCTTCCCTCAATTCTGACCAGTCTCCCTGTCCCTGCACACCACAGCATGATGCAGCCACCACGGTGCTTCACCTTGGGGATGGTATTAAGCAGGTGATGAGCAGCGCCTGCACTTTGCCAGACTTAATGCTTGGAGTTCTGCCCAAAGAGTTCAGATTTTGTCTCATTTTTTTATTCACTTCAAATTAAATCTACATGAAAAAAGTGCACAGGAAAAGCAAGTGTCTGAATATTATCTGAATCCACTGAATGTCCAGTGCGCAGTGATATGATCAGTCCTATCATACGACAGACAGACAGATGTGAAAGGCACTATATAATAGATAGATAGATAGATACAGTTAAGTCCATAAATATTTGGACAGAGACAACTTTTTTCTCATTTTGGTTCTGTACATTACCACAATGAATTTTAAATGAAACAACTCAGATGCAGTTGAAGTGCAGACTTTCAGCTTTAATTCAGTGGGGTGAACAAAACGATTGTATAAAAATGTGAGGCAACAAAAGCATTTTTTGAACACAATCCCTTCATTTCAGGGGCTCAAAAGTAATTGGACAATTGACTCAAAGGCTATTTCATGGGCAGGTGTGGTCAAGTCCGTCGTTATGTCATTATCAATGAAGCAGAGAAAAGGCCTGGAGTTGATTTGAGGTGTGGTGCTTGCATGTGGAAGATTTTGCTGTGAACAGACAACATGCGGTCAAAGGAGCTCTCCATGCAGGTGAAAGAAGCCATCCTTAAGCTGCGAAAACAGAAAAAACCCATCTGAGAAATTGCTCCAGTATTACGAGTGGCAAAATCTACAGTTTGGTACATCCTGAGAAAGAAAGCAAGCACTGGTGAACTCAGCAACGCAAAAAGACCTGGATGTCCACGGAAGACAACAGTGGTGGATGATCGCAGAATCATTTCCATGGTGAAGAGAAACCCCTTCACAACAGCCAACCAAGTGAACAACACTCTCCAGGGGGTAGGCGTATCGATATCCAAGTCTACCATAAAGAGAAGACTGCATGAAAGTAAATACAGAGGGTGCACTGCAAGGTGCAAGCCACTCATAAGCCTCAAGAATAGAAAGACTAGATTGGACTTTGCTAAAGAACATCTAAAAAAAGCCAGCACAGTTCTGGAAAAACATTCTTTGGGCAGATGAAACCAAGATCAACCTCTACCAGAATGATGGCAAGAAAAAAGTATGGAGAAGGTGTGGAACAGCTCATTATCCAAAGCATAGCACATCATCTGTAAAACTCGGTGGAGGCAGTATGATGGCTTGGGCATGCATGGCTGCCAGTGGCACTGGGACACTCGTGTTTATTGATGATGTGACACAGGACAGAAGCAGCCAAATGAATTCTGAGGTGTTCAGAGACATAGTGTCTGCTCAAATCCAGCTAAATACAGCAGTCAAATTGATTCATGATACAGATGGACAATGACCCAAAACATACAGCCAAAGCAACCCAGGAGTTTATTAAAGCAAAGAAGTGGAAAATTCTTGAATGGCCAAGTCAGTCACCTGATCTTAACCCAACTGAGCAGGCATTTCACTTGTTGAAGACTAAACTTCAGACAGAAAGGCCCACAAACAAACAGCAACTGAAAGCCGCTGCAGTAAAGGCCTGGCAACGCATTAAAAAGGAGGAAACCCAACATCTGGTGATGTCCAGGAGTTCAAGACTTCAGGCTGTCATTGCCAGCAAAGGGTTTTCAACCAAGTATTAGAAATGAACATTTTATTTCCAGTTATTTAATTTGTCCAATTACTTTTGAGCCCCTGAAATGAAGGGATTGTGTTCATAAAATGCTTTAGTTGCCTCACATTTTTATGCAATCGTTTTGTTCACCCCACTGAATTAAAGCTGAAAGTCTGCACTTCAACTGCATCGGAGTTGTTTCATTTCAAATTCATTGTGGTAATGTACAGAACCAAAATTAGAAAAAAGTTGTCTCTGTCCAAATATTTATGGACCTAACTGTATATATATATATATATATATATATATATATATATATATATATATATATATATATACTGTGATGGACGGCCAGCAGCTCAACCCGGCCGACACACCCATGACAGGACGCTAGATGGCGACTTCCCTGCCTGCAGCTTAGAGGTGCCTCGGATTCCCGCAGAGCATCATGGGAGATGGAGTTTGGCTTCACAACCCTCCTGGGTACTGTGGGTGCCGCCGTGTGACACTGCAGGAAGATGCGGGGATTTTCGTTTCCCATATAGCCCGGGCTGAAGAAAAATTTAATTTTCAATCTGACCTGGAAGTGCCGACAAGTCACGTGAACAGAAGAGGAGAAGCACTTCCGGGTCAAGGACTATATAAAGGACTGGTGGAGACCCAGCAAGCGAGCCAGATTTGAGAGGGAGTGTGACAGAGCTGCTGGGAGGAGAGGAGGAAATTTATTGTGTTTATTCATTGTGTATTTATTGAGGCTGGGGTGCTTTGGAGGCACTATTTAAGAAGAACATTAAAATACTTCTTGGTGTGTTTGGAGCGTCTATCTGTTGGGCAAAAGGTGGGCAATAGCGACACCAAATGTCCATTTACTTACAATATATATATAAAACACACTATGGTCTGAACACACATCTGAATGACTAAAAAGGAAAAAAATTGTAAAATGAAGGAAATCTTCTGACTGGGCTGTCTCAGTCACAGTGAAGCACTATACAGCCGTATTGCTGTTGGTATAAAACAGCCCGCATCATGCTTCTTGTCACACTTCTTCTGATTGATTTATCGGCTGAAAGTCCTCAGTGTTGGTGCATCATAGAGAAAATGTGCAGCATTGTTCATAATGACATTCAGTTTTGTTTTAATTCCCTCGTTCATTAACACCTCCAGGGGGTCCAGAGTGTATCCCATAACTGAGCCTGCTCTTTTAATTAGCCTTTTGATTCAGTGGGCCTCCCTTGAAGTGATGTTAAAAGCCAAGCACACCACATTGGCCATCACATCACAGAGTTACAGAAGATGTGAAGGATGTCACTTCCCACAGTAAAGCAACACAGTTTGCTAAGGAAATAGCCTGCACTCCCATTTCTTCTCTAGTTTCTCAGTATTCTGAGAACAGTCCAACCTGTTATTAATGTGGACCCCCCCTAAGTACTTGGAGTGGACAACATCCATATCCACTACCTGAATACTGACCGGACATAGAGGCTCTTTGGTGCAGCGAAAGTTTTGCTGATGCTAATTTGCAAAGGATTCTCTTTACACCATAGAACAAAGTTCTCCCTCTGACTCCTCTTCTCTGTCTCATTCCCCTTATCGATACAGCCCATAATTACAGGCTCGTCTGAGAATTTCCACAAGTGACATGACCTGCTGTTATATTTCTAGCCTGAGGTATACATACTGTAGTGAGGAGAAAAGCAGACAGGCCTGCTCGTTATGGTGTTCCAGTGTTGCTCACATGTGTATCAGTGATATAGTCCTTGAGTCTCACAAACAGCGGTCTGCCTGACAGATAACTGCAGGTTTTCAGGCTTTGTGGATGAAGATCTTATATCTGGATTAAAAAAAAAAAATCACATTGCGCAGCTTTTTCATCCATATAACCTCAGTCTGTATATTTGTATTTTTATCTTTGGCAGCCTTCTGATGTCGAAATCAGACGCCCTGGCAAGCAACTTAATCCTTCAGACCACAGTTTAGGCTGCCCTCATTGAGAAGGTCTTACTCTGTGATTTATAAATAATGAATCTTTCAAAAAAAGCACATACGTTCTTAACAAAAACAGTCACTTCTTTCTGCCAAGACTTACTAGTAGTGATAGTACAGCTGGCCGATTTTGGAAGCAATTTCTCCAATCTGCCATCTCTTCAGACCATACCGGTTGTCTAGCACTTGTCTGCAGGGAAATAAAAAAAAATGTTGGATTATTACAGAAGTCTCTTAATTGGCTTAAAAACAAAATACTACAGTATGGCATACTGGTTAAAGTCATTGGACTTGCAACCATGAGGCTGCCACTATAGTTCTCGCCTCTGCTTCACTGTGTAATCACGCAATTTAGGTGTTATTTTTGAAACATAGTATGCCATTGAAAAATGCATTATAAACCTTGCCAAAACATATTTTTCCATTTTAAAAATGTTGTAGGATTAAATCGTTTTCTAAATATGCAAGATAATGAGAAATAAATTCATGTAGTAGGATTGACTACAGCAATGCGGTGTTCACTGGGAACTCAAAACGTTCTTTATGCAGCTTTCAGTTAATTCAAAATGCTGCTGCAAGAAGCATTACAAGAACTAGAAAGTTCGACCACATAACCCTTGCCCTAGTGTCATGGCACTGGTTCCCCATTAAGCTTGGGGCCGACTTCAAAATCCTCATTTTAACTTATAAATCCATAAATGGTGAAGGCCCTACTTTCTTATCTAAATTTATCATTTCTTAGAAACCTAAGCACACATTGAGATCTCAAGATGCTGGGCTCAAACCTGTGGAATGCTTAGCAAAGCCCCAAACTTGTGGAATGATCTGCCAGGTAAGATAAGAGATGCCCCTTTAGTCTCAGGCTGAAAACTCATGACTTTAGTTTTTCATACTGTAGCTAGAGCTGGTGATTAGCTGTGCACACCGCATCCTTGTTTGTTAGTCAGTTGTACAGAAGTATACAGTGTTAAATCTCAAGATGCCTGCCTGCTTATGATTCCAAAGATTCATAAAATAACAGTGGGAGGTCAAGCTATTAGTTACAAGGCCCCAAAGTTGTGGAATGGTCTGCTGCTAATATATGAGATTCCCTTTCAGTCTCAGCTTTTAAATCAGTCTAAACTCTCACTGCTTTAGTTTAGCATACCTTGACTAGAGCTGCTGATTAACCATGAATGCAACATCTCTGATTTTTAGTCATGTGTACATAAGCATAATATCACAATATTCATAAACCGTTAGGCTACTAACCCTCGTCTATTCTGTTTCTCTTCTCGGTATCAGAATGTGCTACTTGGTGGACTGCTCTCCTGTTTATGGAAAAGTCCAGTTCTGGATTTAGTAATTAGAATATCTATACTTGTATTTTAACAGAGAATTGTTCACAGTGCTCTGCTCCTTCTCTCAGTGAAGAGTACTATACAAAAAATAAATAAATATCTGGAACTAGTTGTAATGTACCCTGACCTTATGGATCCCCTTGGATAAATAAATAAGCCAAATAGGAAACAGCTTCATCGAGCTGCACTGTGGGACATCATGAGACTTAGCGGGATCCTCCCAAAGCTGCTGGATATCATGGCCGTCCTGTACACTGGTACTGCAAGTGCTATGCAAAGTGGAGGCAGAACTTCTGCGTTTTTCCCAGTTGATTCTGGGGTCCATCAGGGGTGTGTTCTGTTCCTACTCTGTTCAATACTTGCCTAGACTGGGTGATAATCAGGGTCGTGAGGTCCAGCGGCTGGTGAAGAAAGATTCACTGATCTTGACTTTGCCAACGATGCTGTGATCGTCACAAGAGTCCATGGAGGCTCTAATCATGGCTCTCATAAGACTGACTGAGGAATCTGAGTGCCAGGGATTGCGAGTGTCCTGGATAAAATAACCAAGATCCAGGCCTTTAATGACCTCTTGGGCATGACTATCAGCAGTGTGTTTGTCTGTGGAGAGAGTGTCGACTGCATCAAGAGGTTTCCTTACCTCAGTAGCGATATTCTTGTTTCTAGTGACTCTTCTTATGAAGTCAGTAGATAGATTGGGAGAGCATGGGGGGGGGGGGGGGGGGGGGGGTTGGGTCATGAAGTCGCAGGAAAGGGGTGTGTGGCACTCCCAATATCTTTAAATTCTGGTGCTTCCTGTTTTGCTATATGGTTGTGAGACATGGATGTTATCCAGTGACCTGAGATGAAGACTGGACTCCTTTGTTACTGTGTCTCTTCCAGGCCCGGTTCTAGAGGCGAAGCCGCCATCGTGCCATTTAATTTCCGCCACCCCCTCACCCTATAATACCTTCACTCGTTTTCTAAACCAGTGTATTTAAAATTAAAAATTTTCGCAATTTCCTTAATGTCAAAAAAAAATTAAAGAAAATTTCTTCGCAGATAAAAGAAAACTTGACTTACGCATTTAACGAATCGGCAACAAGTTTAATTAATTCATCAGTAAAATTCCGAAAATAAAGCGAGTACCAATTATGGACTTAATTTTCTTGAAAAAGACGTCGCCTCATATTCTCGCAAATACAAAATTTAGCAAAAGTCTGTTTCTTCACATCACACCTGTGAAAGATATTTATAGGAAAACAAAATATGAACATGCATATATAGTAAAACAATTTGAAAAGTAAGCGTTTATTATTACAAGTATTATAATTATTCCACTAAATAAAATATTAAAATTATAATTGCACTCTCCTTGCTTTCTTACTTGCAAGTTCGTCAATAACGCCATCTAAGTTAATTTCTTCTGACAAATCTTAATCCCAATTAAACCTAAATTACTCAATCTCTCTTAGCACATTGACGATCTTAAGTAAGTTTTTCTTTGAAGCAAGTTACCGACATTCGACGGGAAAAGACTAGCCCTGCGTCGAGCCCATGTTTTGTTGAGGGCCGCCGCGGCCGCCATCTATGTTCGGCCGCCTTTGTGCATGCACGCTTTGCACGACCAGCAGAACCGGGCCTGGTCTCTTCGGAGAATCCTTGGGTACTACTGGCTTGACTTTGCGTCGAACGAGCAGATGCTTATGGAGTGCCAAATGAGGCACCTGCAATGTGAGGGAGCATCAGTTATGGTACTACAGCCATGTGGCACGATTCTCTAAGGGTGATCCAGCTCGCAGGATTCTCATTGCTGAGGACCCGAGCGGCTGGACCAGGCCAAGGGGACGCCCACGTAACACCTAGATGGTCATTTCCAGAGTGTGTGACTGGACCACATGTCTGACTAGGGGTCTGACAACCGGGATCCCGAGCAGTTTTCTCGTGTAGTTGTGGGTGTGGCGATGTGCTGTATTAGTGCATGCTCCCCAAACTGACCTAACCTGACACCTCACAATTTAAACTGCTAGGCACAAGTCATGCTACACATCTTTTAAAGTGATGTTCAGCCATTGCCTTAGCGAGTCATTTTATGCCACAATGCACACCTGTGACTGCCACTTGTATGTTGTGACACCACAGCCTGAGCTATTAGGACAGATTGAATGAGTTGAACATTTTCAGTTTAAGCAAAAATTGACTAAGACGAGACATGACTGAAGTTTAAAATAATGAAAGAAATTAGTCCAATGGATCAAGACTGTGACTTTAAGATTAGTTTATCAAGAACACGAGGGCACTGATGGAAACTTTTTAAGGGTAAATTTTACACCAACATCAAGAAGTCTTTCTTCACACAGAGAACCATAGACATATGGAATAAGTGACCAAGTAGTGTAGTGGATAATAGAAATTTAAGGACCTTCAAGACTCGACTTAATTTTATTTTGAAGAAATTGGGTGGATACGAATTGCAAGCTTTGTTGGGATGAATGGCCTGTTATAAGAGAGGAAGGAGAACCAGAGAGGATTGTACAGAATATGTATGAGGGAGTGAGTGGGTTCAAAGCATAGCAGTGTTGGGTACCAGTTAGAGTAGTTGTGCACCATGGATATTCTGAAATCCTTACCTGTTTGATGAAGTTATGGATGTGTTGACTTGTGGGATAAAAGACCAGTTCCCAGTGGTGCAATGTCTTCTTCTGCTATTACAAAAGTATAACCCATTTTGTAACACCTATGGTCTAGTCATGACTAGTCATGGATATGCACAGCAGAATAAAACATCCTCAGAGGCCTATTGGGCTATACCAAAACGCGACATTGAGCAATAACAGGTCTATGATGCCCTGGGGTTACATGATAAAAAGAAAGACGTCTACCTGGCGCTGAGAGGTGTGGGCAAGTCACTGAACAACGTTTATGATGGATATAAGGGATTGCAGTTGTTCCCGATGAATGAATAATTCCCAGTTAGAACAAGTGATAAGCTTTTGTACTTTGTACACAC
Source organism: Erpetoichthys calabaricus (assembly GCF_900747795.2). Taxonomy (NCBI): domain Eukaryota; kingdom Metazoa; phylum Chordata; class Cladistia; order Polypteriformes; family Polypteridae; genus Erpetoichthys; species Erpetoichthys calabaricus. The sequence continues at coordinate 9,145,924 of NC_041402.2, read as the reverse complement.
CGCATGTCACTACTACTGATTGGATGATTTAGTGTGGTTTTCAGATTGGCTCTTTGCTGTGATCCATCACAGCCCCTGGCGGAGCACCTAAGAAACGATCAAACCTATCTACAGCAGAGTTTCTTAAATTATGGATTGTAGATTGCCACCATTGGGTAATGAGTTACTGCTATATTTAATTGGTAATGGGTCATGGACAGTTTGTAAATTTCCCTCATGTTCTGACGATTGGCCACAATTCTCCAAGAGGACCACATTGACAATCATCCAGTCATTCAACAAAGAATGGGTCTCGAAGACCCTAATAAGGGCAATATTGGGTCAGGGCAAAAAAAAAAAAAAAAAAGTTTAAGAAACTCTACTCTAGTGAAAGTAAAAGTTCCAAAGTGAACCTGATCATAACAGCCTCAAGGTGCAAGAGTGGAGTGCTGGAGAGTCCACGCAACCCCATTTGCCCTCCAGGCTGGCGTTTCACCAGAAACAAACCCTATTTTTAACAATGAATCAATGCTTCAGTATCTGCAGTTCCCATATTTGTGGAATTTTTCAGAAAAGTAACCCCCACAGATAACGAGAATTGCCGATGATTAGCTGATAAGTTTGCGAGAATTTGCAGAAGACATTTTTGAAAATCAGAGATTGTAACAATATGCATGAGAGCACCCTGACACAAACTGTTAGGTCCTGATGCTGCACGCTATCCCAGCCAGGTCCATTTCTAGTCTTTTGGGGGCTCACACTCCCTAACCCTAACCCTAACCCTAACCCTTCTTGTCTCTGTGTGGATTGAGGGGCTTTGGCACAGCTCCACGGGTACCAAACAGTTGCTTAGCTTGCTTATTCTAGACAATGGTCCAGCTCCCAGAAATCCCACAACGGAATGTGAAAAGTGGATGGCTGTACAAAAGAAATCTCAGCTTTTCCATGCCTTCATTTCCCTAATGATGTCTCTGAAGTAAATGTCATCTCACCACTGTGGCAAACCGGCAAGAGATCTGCTCAGGTGACTCCATTAAAAGAGCTCAGCTTGCAGTGTTAAAAAGCTTTGTACTCCACTTGTTTGTATATAATGATGACATTTTCTGCGACCTACAAATAGAGAGGGCTTTATTTTTATTTTTAGAGCTAATGGCACTTGTATTGCATAATTAAACAGTGAGGGGCAAAAGCAAAGGCTGCATATGGATGCATTCAATCCATTTTTTTCTCCCTTTTCTTACATACAGATGCATCTGCACAAAAATAAATGCTGAAGTGATGTGGTCTGTGGTCAGTTCCAGTAATCCCATGGGTTCTGTCTTTTATTTACCTTCCATTTAAATGCTCTGTATTAAAATGTTACTGTCAAAATGAGCAACTGTAGAACGGCTGGCTGACTTCTTGAATCTATAAATAAGCTTTTCAAAATATTTAATGCTAGCAGTCATACCACATGAACTTCAGTACAGGTAATCCATCTGATGCTGTGCATTTTCAGGCCCAGTCAGTACTTGGAAAAGCTTGGGTTGCTGCTGAAGAGGTGTTGGCAAGGCCAGCAGGGGGTGCTTGCCCTGTGTTATGTGTATGGATCCCAGTGCCTCAATGACAAGGACTTTGTACTGTAAATATGGTGCCATCCCTCAGAAAAGACCTAAAGCCGAGGTCCTGACTCTCTGTGGTCATTAAAGATCCCCGGGCATTGTGATGAGAGAGGTTTGTGGTGCTGCACATTTTAAACAAAATAATCAGGAGTCCTGGAGCACGCAGATGCACGTGAGAATCCACACGTGCCCTCTCTGAGGTTGTGTGGAGTGCGAGGCTCATCATGCATTCACATGCAAATGCGGGCGATTTGGTCAGGCACTTCATTCACACGTCACAGTAGGTGACTGCCGCACCTGCACCCAGTGAGCTTGTATGGTGAAAAAGAAAAGGGACAATAGAGAAATGAAAAAGGAGCAGAGGTTGCAGGAAGGAGGGAGTGACAAGGCAGTATCCAAAGCCATTATGTAGGGGCTAGAGGCAGGTGGTCTGGTTTGATCCTCAGAGAAAGGAGTGTGTGGCCATCACTCGATGGGGCTGAGGAGCACTTCATGGAGCAGGTGCAACCTATGCGCTCGGACTAGGCTTCCGCTGACATTTAGGGAAGGATGATGGGAGTAGGAACAGGGCTCACGGGGATCCTCTGTTTAACTCTTTTAGGGCGGATGTCGACTTTTGTCAACAATGGGATTGAAGATGGAAGTTGACTTTGGGTAGAGTTTAATAATGAGCTGTAAACATCGACAAAACACATTGTTATTTTATAGGTGTATATTCTGTGCTAGAAGGAATATTAGACTCGTTGACATGACGTTGAATCCCTGCATGTGCAATAGTACCATAGAGTAAACAACATCTAGAACGGCATCGACATCTGGCAATAGAGCGAAGCAAATGTGCAAAGCAAAATACTCGGTGGACAATGTTTCACATATATTTCATTTTTCTGAATTTATCTCTGACTTGTCAGACTTCGATTACGGTGCAAGTGATCTGAAGATCGAGATCTAAAACGAGATTAAGGTACTGGCACTAACTGTTCAGTCCCAAGCTGCTGCAGCCTCCCCCTCCACACAGCCGCTTAACTCTTTGAGGGCTGAATATTTTTTCCAAAAAACTCAGTTTTTTGAAAAGCATCACAAAGTAATGGTTTCACACAGAAAGCAACATAAAACATCTGTTGCTGCATGTTGTGGTTGCTGTTGGCACATGTTCGACATCTCTGGAGGCAGTGGCTGCAAGGGGGCACCTCGATGGCCAGCAGGAATGCACGGTGGGCAGGCTGCCTTCGCACAGCCGGTGGGCGGCATATTGTGCAGTGTGACACAATATGGTCTTGTCATCATAAGCGGTGGTCTCCCCAGGCGAACGCTACCGTAGGCGCATCAGCTACACAAACGTGTTCAACACCACGATCAGCTGAGGCTGGTACCTCACCTTTTTCTTCGATGTCCATCTCCTGATCACTTGCATCAAATTCCAAGTCTGACAAGTCAGAGTTCGATTCAGCGATAATATGTAAAATGTCTATGATGTATTTAGACTCTTGCCTGATCTCAATGCCATTTTTGAGGTTGTTTGCTGTTCACTACTCACGCAGGGAATCGAGGATAAATCAACAAAGCTACTTAACTTTCCTTCTAGCAAAGAGTCAAACTTAAAATGTAAAGGCGAGTTTTGTCGCAGTTTGCAGCCGATTACCATCCTCTACCCCAGAATTTTGACAAAAGTTGACATCAGCCCTGAAAGAGTTAATGCTACCATGGCAGGCAGAGATGGCTAACACGCGGTGACAAGGTACTGCACACAGCAGCAGACATTTTATTTTGGTTTATGTGAGAAACTATTGCTTTGTGCGCTTTTCAGAAAATGGAGTTTTTTGGAAAAATATTCAGCACTGGGAGAAAAGGAAAAAAAAAAATCAGCCCTAAAAGAGTTAAGGCCGGGGAATGCCAGGGAGGGACATGAGCAGGGGCTGTGATAGTTGACTGTACCTGTTGGTGGGCATCTCCTTGTGCTGCAAAGCCTTTATGAGATAAGCAGAGGAGATGCTGGATTTTAGAAAGAGGCACTGGGGCTCATGCTTTTATAAAAGAAGACCTACCTGGAGTTTTTATGGATAATTTATTGGACATTTTAACCTACGCTGGTACACTTGTTTTTATAGGCCATAAAAGAAGCGAATCAACACACAGAAAAGTTTGGGGCATATCGATGACTCCATATAATACAGAGTGGAAAAAAATGAAACAATCATTTCACAAACTCAGAGTGTGTCTTTCCAGATGCAAGGAGTCCAAACAAGAACTGCCAGCAATGACAAAGGAGGAGGGATGAGGTCGTGTGGATTCCAGGCAGGATCTAGGAGGACGGACAACAGAAGTGATGTCAGTAGTGGAAAGACAGTCACTTATCTGTTCTGCAGTGGTAGGAAGAGTGACGGCATTAGATGACAGCGCCAACCCCTGGATTGGCAGAAAAAATACCGTCATCAGAGCCCTTAAGCCGTCTCCCAAGTGCACACACGTGACAGGAGATATTTATTTTTTGAATAAAGAGCACCACACTGATTTGCACTTCATTTTATAAATAAAACACTCTGCGCCCTCACCTGCTGAGTGTGTGTCCATTTGCCCTGGCTCATTCTCGGTTTCATTACCGACTTTCCAAGGTTCAAGCTGCCGAGGACTGTGGAGCCAACCCAGACCATCACAGGCGTCCTTTGTAAAGTGCAGGGTGTATCTCGATGTCCAGGCTAAATTACCCACGACAGCCTGGTCATTTCTAGCCCCCTAATCACTCTCTGTCTCTCCCTCTCTCTCTCACCACTTAACCACCTAATAGCTAATGTGTGGTGAGCATACTGGCCCAAAATCATTAGTGGTGGTTGAAGTGGCTCCCCACTCTCACTGTAAAGTGCTTTGAGTAGTGAGAAAAGCACTATATACATGTAAATTATTATTATTTCTCAGCAAATGATTGATCTGTTTTTTAAGTAACATACCATCACATGCTCAAACCCACTTAATCCAATCAAAGATCACAGGAATCTGTCCCAGCAACACTGGCTGCAAGGCAGAGAATGATCACAGGTAGGGTGCCACTAAACTGAAGGGCCACTCCCAAGGCTACTTAACATAATCCAGGGGTGTCAAGCTCAAATCCTGGAGGGCTGCAGCAGCTGCACATTTCATTGAGTCACTTTCTTAACTGGTCAGCAAATACTACTACTAATGAAACAAACTTCTTCCGTCTTTTTTTAAAGAACCAAATTGAACTGAACTTTACTGACGGTCAATGCAGTGGCTTGGTGTTACATCCATAAGAATACAGTGCCCTCCATAATGTTTGGGACACATTTTTCCTTATTCGCTCTCTGCTCCATAGTTTAAAATCAGGAGTCAAACAATTGACGTCATCAGAGTTTGTGATTCCTCAGGTGTGTTTCATGGTTTCATAAGATACCTCAGCTTGCTTCTACCCTTTGGAGTCTGTAGTTGCCATTGTTCAACATGAGGAAAAGAGTTATGCCAATGAATAGTCAAAAAAGCCATTATGAGGCTGAAAAAGAAGAATAAAGCAATTCAAGAGATTGGTAAAACCTTAGGATGACCAAAATCAACTGTCTGGAATATCATAAAGAAGAAATAACACACTGGTGGGCTAAGTAATCACAAAGGGACTGGCAGGCCAAGGAAGACCTCCACCGCTGATGACAGAAGAATCCTCACTATGGTCAAGGAAAATTCACAAACGCCTGTCCGACAGATCAGAAACAGCCGGTGTGTGTGTGTGTGTGTGTGTCATAGATGATTATCAACTGAAGACTTCTTGAACAGAAACACAGAGGTCACACTGCAAGATGAAAACCACAAAAACAGGATATCTAGATTATAGTTGGTGAAATAACACTTCGAAGAGCCTGCAGAATTTTTGGAAAAGTTCTTGTGGACAGATGAGACAAAGATGAACCTCATCAGAGTGATGGCGAGAGCAAAGTGTGGACACGAGAAGGAACTGCCCAAGAACCAAAGCAGACCGCTTCATCTGTTAAACATGGTGCTGAGGGTGTTATGGCTTGGGCATGTACAGTGCATCCAGAAAGTATTCACAGCACATCACTTTTTCCACATTTTGTTATGTTACAGCCTTATTCCAAAATGGTTTAAATTCATTTTTTTCCTCAGAATTCTACACACAACTCCCCATAATGACAACGTGAAAAAAGTTTACTTGAGGTTTTTGCAAATTTATTAAAAATAAAAAAATTGAGAAATCCCATGTACATAAGTATTCACAACCTTTGCTCAATACTTTGTCGATGCACCTTTGGCAGCAATTACAAGTCTTTTTGAATATGATGCCACAAGCTTGGCACACCTATCCTTGGCCAGTTTCGCCCATTCCTCTTTGCAGCACCTCTCAAGCTCCATCAGGTTGGACGGGAAGCGTCGGTGCACAGCCATTTTAAGATCTCTCCAGAGATGTTCAATTGGATTCAAGTCTGGGCTCTGGCTGGGCCACTCAAGGACATTCACAGAGTTGTCCTGAAGCCACTCCTTTGATATCTTAGCTGTGTGCTTAGGGTCGTTGTCCTGCTGAAAGATGAACCATCGCCCTAGTCTGAGGTCAAGAGTGCTCTGGAGCAGGTTTTCATCCAGGATATCTAAGTACATTACTGCAGTCATCTTTCCCTTTATCCTGACTAGTCTCCCAGTCTCTGCCGCTGAAAAACATGCCCACAGCATGATGCTGCCACCACCATGCTTCACTGGCATTCACACCAAAGAGTTCAATCTTTGTCTCATCAGACCACAGAATTTTCTTTCTCATGGTCTGAGAGTCCTTCAGGTGCCTTTTGGCAAACTCCAGGCGGGCTCCCATGTGCCTTTTACTAAGGAGTGGCTTCCGTCTGGCCACTCTACCATACAGACCTGATTGGTGGATTGCTGCAGAGATGGTTGTCCTTCTGGAAGGTTCTCCTCTCTCCACAGAGAACCTCTGGAGCTCTGACAGAGTGACCATCGGGTTCTTGGTCACCTCCCTGACTAAGGCCCTTGTCCCCCGATCGCTCAGTTTAGATGACCGGCCAGCTCTAGGAAGAGTCCTGGTGGTTTCAAATTTCTTCCACTTACGGATGATGGAGGCCACTGTGCTCATTGGGACCTTCAAAGCAGCAGAAATTTTTCTGTAACCTTCCCCAGATTTGTGCCTCGAGACAATCCTGTCTCGGAGGTCTACAGACAATTCCTTTGACTTCATGCTTGGTTTGTGCTCTGACATGAACTGTCAACTGTGGGACCTTCTATAGACAGGTGTGTGCCTTTCCAAATCATGTCCAGTCAACTGAATTTACCACAGGTGGACTCCAATGAAGCTGCAGAAACATCTCAAGGATGATCAGGGGAAACAGGATGCACCTGAGCTCAATTTCGAGCTTCACAGCAAAGGCTGTGAATACTTATGTACATGTGATTTCTCAATTTTTTATATTTAATAAATTTGCAAAAACCTCAAGTAAACTTTTTTCACTTTGTCATTATGGGGTGTTGTGTGTAGAATTCTGAGGAAAAAAATGAATTTAATCCAAGGCTGTAACATCACAGGTGGTGCAGTGGTAGTGCTGCTGCTTTGCAGTAAGGAGACTGTGGAAGATTGTGGGTTCGCTTCCCGGTTCCTCCCTGTGTGGATAGCGCTTTGAGTACTGAGAAAAGCGCTATATAAATGTAATGAATTATTATTATTATAACAAAATGTGGAAAAAGTGATGCGCTGTGAATACTTTCCGGATGCACTGTATGCCTGCCATAAGTACTGGCAGACTTCCCTTCCTTGATGGAACTGCAAAAAGCAGATACACAATGAATTCTGAAGTGTGTAGAAACATATGATCTGCTCAAGTTCTAGTAAATGCTTCCAAAACTCAACGTATGACACTTCATCAAACGACAAGATAATCATCCAATCATACTGGTGATGCAACGCAAAGCTAAAAAATTATTCAATGGCCAAGCCTGTTACCCAATTTAAATCCAATTGAGCAGGACTTCCATATACTAAAGAGAAAACTTAAGGGGACAAGCCCCCAAAACAAGCAGGAGCAGAAGATAGTTGCATTAGAGGTTTGGCAGAACATCACCAGAGAAGACCCTCAGCACCTGGGGCAAAAATCTGTGCATACGCCAACTTCCACGTTCTTCCGCTCCATGAATCCCGGGCAGCGTGAAAAGTAACGCTCGTGCACGCGCCTGCCGCCCCTTCCCGACTCCTCCCAGAGTTACAGCTTGTGAAAGGGTGCGTCCCGGACACAGACAGGCAGACACGTTCCAGTCCATCACCACACGTTTATTTTACACTTTCTACTATATACAACAGTCTCTATGTGCACCTCACCAAACCCTCCCGCAGTCTCCCAAAGTCTTGGCTCCTTCAGCCTTCTCTCTCTTCCAACACAACACACTCGGGCCTCTCCTCGCCCCCTCTGCACCGGCCTTGTCCTCCGCCTACCCGACTCCAGCCTTGATTGCAGGGCGGCGGCTCCTTAAATAGGTAGCTGGGTGCGGCTCGCAATCAGCCACCTGCCACAAGCTCTTTTAATATGCAAATCAATATAAATAGCCCCTTATGTTTTGCGCTCTGTGAAAAGACAATGGCATAAGCACGGGGGAAAAAGGAAGAATTTCAGCGAATACCAAGCAGAGGCAAGGAAAAACATACTATTTGTTAGTTTAAGCAGTGGCATAAACAACAAAAGGAAGTTAATCGAGTGACAGAGTGACAGAGAATCTCAAAAGTTCAAGTTAAGAAAGTCACACAGTGCCCAAAATAAAAAAGAATTTGTCAGATATCAAAGTCGCAGTGAAAAGGCAAGTTGTAGCCCACCGTCTGAGTGTCATATGAAAGCCTATTAGGGTACAGAGAAAAGAAAAACAAAATCGGGACACAATGGAAAAAAATGTCCAAATGTCAACTTTGATCTTGAAATTTCCACTTTAATCACGTAGTTTATTTTGTCATTAAAGTAGAACATCATAAACTTCATCTTAAAATCGTTTAATTTTCTAGTTTCTCAAATCATATTGTAACTAAAGTAACACATTAAATACTTCCTATTCTATGTGTTTTTCTATGTACTCTTTGTGTGTGAATCACTTCGTGCTTCTTAAACGGGCTTTCTCTTCCGCTGAAAGGACACAGAATACATTACATTCATGCTATTACAGCTCTCAGAACAATTTAAATACTAAGACGTATACTTCATATTATTTTCATAATGTTAGAAATTAAAGCATGTATTAAACATGGGAACACAGTGGAGTAGTGATAGTGACAAAATGGAGTTTAATCCAGAGATTGTTCCTGCCTCTTGCAAGATGCTTGCTGCGCTGTCCATGACCTTTGATGAAATAATTTATTGCAGCAGTACTGTCTCTTTCAAATGTACTAACCCCCAATTCCTGGTCTTACTTTTCTTTCTCCAAGTAACCAATCGACACACAATCAGCTTTGTAATAGATGTCAAGCCAACTGTAAGCTTAGAATACCAATTCTTTAAAACCTTTATGGAACATTGAAATATTTTCGTAGTACATGTTTAATTATTCCATCCATCCAGGGTCATGCCAGTCCCAGCAAACATACAGTGCGAGGTAGGAACAATCTTTGAATGGGACGCCAGCTTGTTGGTACCACTGCGCCGTGTCCTCACATGTGTAATTATTAACAGTATACATTATTTAAATGAAGTTAAAAATTAATCTTTATAATGTAATAAACATATTTTATTGTATTTCATCTTAAAAATGATATCAAGAGCTCCAAGAAGATAGCACTTGGAAATCTAAGCTTAGACTTAGAAGCCAGTCATCATCATATGTAAATACGCTTTATAAAGTGGCTCAGGTTGTGCAATATTATAACTGTATTGCAAGTTTACAGTGAGGTAATTGTATTTATAAGTACAAACAGTTCTACCAGGAGCACTTGATGGACTGATTGTGTGTGTCTTGGGATGAAACTGTTTCTGAACCGTGAGGTCTCTACTGGAAAAGCTCTGAAGCGTTTCCCGTACTGTATGGGCGAAGTTCAAATAGACTGTGAGCATGGCTGAGGCAGCGTGTGCTTGATGCTGTATCCTGATAAGCTGTGATTCCACACTCAGATACAGTGGGATAAATACTGAGTGGTGCACTGAGAGTGACAATACTAAAGCTGCTGTGGTATTTGGAATAGCTTGGCCATTCCGTGGACCATTATATAGTTACGGGTTGATTACAATCAGATGCCTTAAACTAATAAAAAATATGCGGTTTATTTCAGTGTATTTGATAAAGCCGCGTCAGATATGTAGATCTAAAAAAGAAAGGGAAACCACACAGGAACAGTAGTACTGCTTTGACGCTGGGTGCCGGCAGTTTGCAAAACCAAGCAGAGAACTTGCGTACACCAGGGTATGAGCTACCGTGGAAATGTGCGTGGCTTTATGCCAAGTTTAGTTTTTATACATCGCGATGTGAGCGTTGAAATGGGCTTATGCAATATTTTTGTGTGTATGCATTGTTTATACATGAAGCCCCTGGTGATGTCCATGAATGGCAGTCTTCAAGCAGTCATTTCATGCAAGGGATATGAGACAAAGTGCTAAATATGGCGGCTTTAATCACTGCTGTGTCCCAAACATTATGGTGACCTGGAATGTGGGGACCATGTAGAAAAAAAGTGCTGTATGACCGAAATGTGTGCAGATCCCTTTAAATCTAAGTCTTCAATGTGCACTTTAATCATGTCTGATGTGTCTGATTCTTAATTTTAAACTGTGGAGCAGAAGAGTCAATCAAGGAAAAATGTGTCTTTGTCATAAACATTATGGAGGGCACTGAATGTTGACTTGATGTTAGCAGCCTTTAACAACATGTAAGGGTCAACATATCTGTAATTTTATATACTGTACATGTTTTCATGTTTTTACATTGCTATGTATCATATCTTACTCTTAATAAATAATTAATTACCAAAAAAACAACATGTGCGGGTCCTGAGGTCTGTATAACGGTAACAAATAATCCTCAACCGTGTGTTGGTATGGTACTTTAACATCAGATAATATTTGTTAAGCACTCAAAATTAAAACTATTGCACATAATGCTACTCCACTGTTACTCCTGTAAACCAGTAGCACTTAGTGTAGTGAGTGGCATTTGATTTAACAATAGCTTGCTTACTAGATGTTGGACAAATTTAGATTTCCAAACACACCTGGTAGTGCAGCATGAGCTGCTTATTCATGCTTTCGATTTTTTTTCTCTTCTGTGCTCCTGACTGGTGTGGACTTGATGCCATCTTTCTGTGCATTAATGGAAACTTATCACAACTGGTGACCATCAAAGATGCTAATTTATGAAACGGAAATAACACTATTAGGCAAAACCCCCAATCATTTGATCACGGGCCAACGCGCAGTGTGTGATGTGTGTGTGAAGGGCCGGCCCTGGCTGACACCTACAATTAATATCCTGTGTGGTGGATGACCATGGTCCATATCTGGCTGGGATGCTGAGGTACTGGAAGGACCAGGGGAGAAAATAAGCACAGGACATTATCTCCCCCGGAGACCTAGATGGCAGCCCCCTAGGGGGCTCAGATTCCCACAAGGCTTCATAGGAGTTGGAGTTTCGTGGGTGCTGCCAGGAGGTGCTGCACAGGCCTATTATGTTGAGCTTCCACCTCACCCAGAAATATTTCCGGACCATGCTAACAGGCTACCGGAAGTACTCCTGGGTGCACCAGAAAAGAAGCCTGCTGCTTTCATTCAGGGAGTCAGATTTGGGAGGAAGAGGACAAAGCTTGCTGGAGGAGGAGTGGAGACAGAAGGAGTGAAAAAAGGTAAAGTGTTGTGTGCTGTTTCTTTGACTGTACTGCTTCTTTATACTGTGTTGTGAAGGTGGGAAACGAAAGGAAAGCATTTCCCACACCTAAAATAAACAAGCATTGTGCTCGACTTGTGCTAGCGTCTGTCTGTGTCGGGTGTTAGGGAGGTAGAGCGCTCTAGTGGTCACACCTGGTATTAAGTAGCCAAGGTGTCCAAATGCTGCAAGATGTAGTGGAGACCCAATCCTCAACTGACATGTTGACACGGTAAGCAAACTATAGTGGGTCAAGGAGAGAACCTGTGACAGACTTGATACACAAGTTCAAATGTCTTTATTATTAGAGTTCAGTGCCACTGGTCTGTAATCGTTTAAACAGAAATTAATTTGCTTCTTAGGCACAGGAATGAATCTTAGATTCTTTGTGGAGTGCTTAGTGGATTCTTTAAAACACGCATGGACTTTGCATTTTACTCTTCCACAACGACACATTTAAATCTCCGTCTTGCCTTCCCTCCTCTAGCAGAGCTTACGTCCGTCCTCATTGGAAGGCATTTGCTTCACTTCCGAATCACTAGGGACGCTCACACCCTCTGAAGCATTAATCATTTCTGAGCTCATTCCCAGTAGCCAGTGTGTGACTCTGCTCAGCTCTAAGAGTGTTACTTAGGGTGTACTTAAAAAAAAAAAAAAAAGAAAATGACAATAGCGATGATTAATCTGTTTCAGCATTTCAGTGCCGGTGATTAACATTTAACAGATTCAGCATCCTGATCATTTCGGGAGCCACTTAGCATTTTAAATTTTGCTAACCACATTTTGCTTCCCTGCTAGTGAAAGGACTGCCTATTAAAAAAAACAAAAATAACAGGTACAGTGGGGAGGTGGGAGGGATTGGACCGCGTGTCTGCCAGGGGGTCTGCCAACCGGGATCCCGAGCTTTTTCGTCGTGTGGTGGGTGCGGCAACACACTGTACCAGTGCATGCTCCCCAACTTGATTTGACTTATACAGTGGGGCCTGTGCCAGTAAACGGTTAACTATCTCACCGTGGTGATGTGGTCCTTTACTAATGTCAAGGCTGACCTCCCCGATTTTTTTCACATAGAGCCTTAAACTGCTAAAACATTAATTGTAGAAATGAACAGGGGCAGAGACAATATATGGACAATCTATATATATATAAAATCCCTGTGTGCGTCCAGGTGTCTGTGTGTGTGTGTCTTCTGGTGAAGTGCGCATGCGCGGGGCACGGTGCGATGCGCGATATTACTGTCAGAGAAAGTTAGAGGCGTTTTACGGAAATACAAAGCAGTATTACTACGAGAGGAAATTAAAAGTACACAATACAGTGACGTATATTACAGCCACATACAAGCCAGTATTACTGTCAGAGGAGATTAAAGGCATATTACCGATGCGCACGCCTGTATTACCGACAGAGAAAATTAAAGGTATATTACGGACGTACAAGACAGTATCCTTCAATAAGGGCACGCACAAAAAGGCGAGCCTCAAAAGGGCGACCTCAATTGGGCGCAGCGAATAAAGGCGCACGTAAATAAAGATCTGCACCTTTGTTGCTCTTCACATATTCCAGAGCCATTTGAACTAAATTATCTACGAACGCCTTTATTCGCCGCGCTCAATTGAGGTCGCCCTTTTGAAGCTCGCCTTTTTGTGCGCGCCCTTATTGAATAGAGCCGTACAAGACAGTATTACTGTCACAGAAAATTAAAGACACACAATACACGGCGGCGGCCCACAAAGAACGGTCAGCTCAGCAAGTAAACATCAACAAAAGAAAGGCTGAAAGAAAGAAAAATACGACCAACAAAAAGAATGAGGTCAAAGTCCCTTGCCATTTAATATAGACTGTTCCTACTAATGTTTATGCACTACTGTTCTAGCGCCCGTTATTGTAACGGGCTAAATGACTAAGTATATATATAATAACACTAAACAACTCAGAGATATCACATGTGCCACATGGATTAACCAATCAGAACCAAAGAAGCTGGGGCATCAAAGCTGTGAAAACATCTGAGTGCTGCTTAAATGCCATCTGGCAAATTCCAAGTGAGAGTTAGTCACTCAACCATAAGCATCTGAGTAATGGAATGCTGCTGAGATGGCTGTCTTTCATACAGGTTCTTTCATCTCAGGACAGGACTTCTGAAGCTCTGTTAATGTGACCATTGAGTTCCTGGCCACCTTCCCGACTAAGGCCCTTCTTGCCTTGTTAGTGCTGGACAGCCAACTCTAGGAAGAGTTCTTATGGTTCCAAGCTTTCTCCATTTCATTTAAGGCTACTGTGGTCCTTGGAACACTGAAAGCTTTAGAAATGGCTTTATCCCATTGCCTTAATCTCTGCCTCCCCCCACTTTGATCATGGAGGTCTACAGAGAGTTCCTTGGATTTCATGGCTTGGTTTTGGTCTCGACATGCAATGAGAACTGTGGGACCTTCTCTATACAGTTTACATGGGTGTCTTTCGAAAAGATGATGTCAATTAGTTCAATTTGCAAACAGGATGCAAGTGACAAACAATTTGGAGGGCCACAGCAAAGGGTCTGAGCACTTTAAAATCTGAGATTTCAGCTTTTGATTTTTAATAAATTTGCAAAGCTTTTTGAAAACATGTGTCCACTTTATCATTATGGGTTATTGAGTATTGAGTTAAATTTCCATTCAAAACAAAATCTACAACACAAAAAAGTGTGCAGAAAGTGAAAGGATCTAAATCCTTTGGGCCTGCTGAGGGGAGATCTGAAGCATTTCTATAAAGATCCTATAAAGCATTATTTTTATTATAATGTATGTATGTATGTATGCATTATTTATTTATTCTATAAAGCATTTCTATAAAGATCCATCAGATACAGGAGCACTTCTGGGTTACATCTCCACGACAAGGACAAAACACATGGGTGGGACCTTATAGGGACCTTCACTCCACTCTTAAGGTAAACTGGGATTTAGGAGGAGAGTGGCGACAAGGCCTGGTCGAGAAAAGAGAAGGCTGCAGGAGGAAGTACAGAAGAACTGTGTTTGTTTGGGCTTGACACAGATAGGAAGGACTCAACTGTACAGTCAGGCCTATAATGGTGGTGAGTGTCATGCATCTCATGTCTACCCCATACCTATCTCGTTACTGCAATGTTCGTGGGTGTTTTTGTGTGGATGGTAAGCAAACTTTTAACAAGGAACCGCCAACATGGAAAATTAGCATTGATCAAATGTTCTTGTTTTAACAGTTGTCTCTGTAATTGGACAGCATAGACAAGAGAGACAAAATGCATACAGGTGGTCTAGGACATGGGTTCAAGCTCACGTACCTGTGCTGCTGCTGAAACTTCCACAGCTTTGTGTAAACATCAAAAGTTCTCCCAAAATAAGACTGCCATTGTTTATGACCATACTGAGGCAAATCTCTGTAAAGAGGAAAAACAGAAATCACATTAGGCTACATATTATGCTTGCAAGAGACTCCTCATCATGATGGCACAAACAGTATGGCTGTTGTTCAAGACAAACCCTTACAAAATTGCTCACTAAAAGTGAAAAGAAAATCTTAAGACTATGTTTTTGATATCGGACATACATTTGTAATTACTTTGTTTGGAACTGAAAGCCAATCCTGCCATCCATTATTGAACCCACTTAATTAAGTTAAGGCTTTCCCTTAAAGATAGGGTGAGAAGGTCAGTCATCCGGGAGGAGCTCAGAGTAGAGCCGCTGCTCCTCCGCATCGAGATGAGTCAGATGAGGTGGCTCGGGAATCTGATCAGGATGCCTCCTGGACGCCTCCCTGGTGAGGTGTTCCTGGCACGTCTAACCTGGAGGAGGCCCCGGGGAAGACCCAGGACACACTGGAGGGACTATGTCTCTCGGCTGGCCTGGGAACGCCTCGGGATTCCCCCGGAAGAGCTAGAAGAAGTGGCCGGGGAGAGGGAAGTCTGGGCATCTCTGCTCAAGCTGCTGCCCCCGTGACCCGACCTCGGATAAGTAGAAGAGGATGGATGGATGGATAATTAAGTTAGTGGACTATGGGACCTGCAGTCTATCCCAGCAGCATTGGGTGCATAGAAGGAGTCTAGATGGGGTACCAGTCCATAACTGGGCAAGTTCATACTGGGACAAGTTCAGAGTCCCTCATTTAACCAAAACTGAACTTTTTTGGGAAAAAGTGTAAATCTTTCATATCAAGTATATAAAAGGCATTTCTTTGTTAAAAAAAAAGAAGAAAGGACAGCAGACTCTTAAGGCACAGCAAAGGAGAAAGGACCAGGGCCCTTATTTCTAAAAGTTAGCATGAAAATATGCACACACCAAAAATCTTTGTAAATCACAATCCTTGTAAATATCCGTACGTGGACCACCATATATATATATATGCTAATATATATCATATATTGTATATGTAATTTATATAATATATATGGGCGGCACGGTGGCGCAGTGGGTAGCGCTGCTGCCTCGCAGTTGGGAGACCTGGGGACCTGGGTTCGCTTCCTGGGTCATCCCTGCGTGGTGTTTGCATGTTCTCCCCGTGTCTGCGTGGGTTTCCTCCCACAGTCCAAAGACATGCAGGTTAGGTGGATTGGCAATTCTAAATTGGCCCTAGTGTGTGCTGGGTGTGTTTGTGTGTGTCCTGCGGTGGGTTGGCACCCTGCCCAGGATTGGTTCCTGCCTTGTGCCCTGTGTTGGCTGGGATTGGCTCCGGCAGTCCCCCGTGACCCTGTGTTCGGATTAAGCGGGTTGGAAAATGGATGGATGGATAATATATATGTAATCTATGCTAATCAACCTCATACATAGGCAATCGTGATGCTGTAGAACTTCAATGGCCAGAACAGCTGCCTCCCTTCCTGACACTTGTTTGGCCACAATAATCAGTCCAGAAGAATTGGCAGACACCTCTCTAAGTCCTCGGGGATCATTATAATCCACTCAAAACCATTTCAGTTTTTCCTTCCCAATTGACTTCAACACAGTTTGCAGAAATTCTCCAAACGACTCAGCCAAATTCAATGGGGTTCACTCATCACTAGTTACAAGGTTCAGCACAAGTCTACTGATGCAGAGGAGCTGGCAAAGATGAGATCAGAAAAGAAACGTCAAAAGTTTTTTTTTTAAAGTTTCATTTTTCCTTTTGGTACTGCTACGTGAAACCAAGCATTTTCAAACTTATATGCTTTAGAGTGTGTTTTCAATATTCAAAAATGCCAATGTATAGCCATGTCCGGTTTGAAGGAGGTCTTACAGTTAGTTTGAAAAATCACTTGTATTCAGTAATTTTGGGTCATTCCTAGTGTTGCCAACAAATGTGTCCAGACCATTTTAGAAGATCTTTGTACGATATGCAAGACTTGATCTCTTGCCACACTTGCTTTCCTTTACTCGATGACACATCAAAGACGTGCAGGTACACAGGGGACAATTTCTTTTTATTTCATCACTTTTCAGGACAGCACTTTTTCAATGAGCTGTAAGTGGACCAACATATTTATAAATGTCCATGCAAGCATTTCACAGTATCAACACAGAGATGGCCATGAATGCAAATTGTATTGTAGTAGCCAGCGTATTACCCTGAAGATAAGCGGGACAGGATGGGTGACTGACATTGAAGTGTCACGTGGTTACGCTGAGCTCTTTATTCTACAAAACCCTGGCATATTCAATCACGGCGGCTTACAGCAACAGTTACTTTACGAGGCGCTTCCCGTGATCATAACAGCAAAAAGGCAATTCCTCTGAAACTTTGGCTGTGGATCATTCATTGCTAACATAAATGTGCCCGTTAGCAGGCTTTACTCTCATTTGGTGTGTGTGTGTCTCAGTCTTTCCATCTTGGTGATTCTTCCAGTATTATTCTTGATGTTGTTATGATCAAGTGGCAACAAATATGAGCAGCTTAGTACAGTAACCCACCTTCTCCGACTGCTACTTTTATTATTGTCTTTGTGGTGAAGCCTTAGCTATCCGAAAACTATAAAATGTCATCCCGAGCTGCAATTTGAAGCAAAGGGTGCCATAAAATTGTGATGTCATTCATTCTCAGATGTGGCCTGCCCTACTCCTTGCTGGGACATGGATAAGGATGCTTCAAAACAATTGCACATCTCATGTGCTACTCTGAGGTAGGACAAATTCTTATCTTAGTCTGACTTTTAGTACAAACAGGAGAAATTCTGAGATGACTGATAAAAACAGGCCTTGAATCCTACCTGTTGTGTCTGATCAGACAGATCCCAGCTCCCTGTGACCCAGAACCAGGGAAAAAAAATGAAGGAAAGGATGGATGACATTCACCAAAATAACTACCGGTAATTAGAATCTTCAGCTCTGAATCTGACACTCCTTCTCTGCTCTGCATGTCAGTTTATTTTATTTTGATATTAAGTCACTTCATTATCTGTCACTTTGATATTATGTGCTACCTAGCACTTTGGTAGTAGTATTATTTGCACAAATCTCACTGCACTGCCATTACTGTAAGAACCATATAAAGTACTCAGATTGCATTATTTGTACAGTATTTGTTATTTGTGTAGTAAGTGCACTTAAATGTTTGTATTTTACTTGGTATAATTAATTCTTGGGTACTGGTACTTGAATTTTCCTCATGATCAATAAAGTATATCTATCTATTATATAGTGCCTTTCCTATGTATCTATCTATATCTATCTATTGTGACAAATTACTGGGGCCCATGCCTGGCCAGGACACCCCTGCAACATATGTACCAGGGGGACAAGGTTGGGAAACCCAGTATCTCCCACTGGACACTAGATGGCAGCCTCCCTGGGTTGCACCGGTGCCTCGGACTCCCCCAGGGCTTCATGGGGGTTGGAGTTCTGTGCAGCCCTGTGGGGTTCTGCAGGCGCTGTCAGGGGGTGCTGCAGCAGGAGCTGATGGCTCCATTTGGACACTGGTTTCGCCACACCCAGAAGTGCAGCCGGATGTCGGCAATCAAGCGCCTGGAGCACTTCTGGGCGGACTATAAAAGGAGCCAGCGACCACCACTCAGCAGCCAGAGTCGGATGGAGGAGGACAAGGTTGCCTGGGAGGAGTGATGGTGCCAGAAGACAGGAGTGTGGTGTGCTTACTTTTTGTGTTTGTACACTGGGGACTGTGTTGTGCCTGTGGGGTTTATGGGGAAGATGTATCCCACAGGTGAAGAACAATAAAAGTCTTTTTATTTTATATGTGCCTCCTGTGTCGGGTCAGGTGACTATATAGCGCCTTTGTTACACTATCATATAGTGCCTTTCCTATGTATCAATCATACAGTCCCTTTCCTATGTAACTATCTATCTATTGTCACGCTTGGGTCATAGATTTGCACAGAGACACAGGAGGTTGTAGAAAAAAAGGAACTTTATTCAAAGCACTGCAAACAAACATTTGTCTCTTTTCAAAAGTTTAAACGCGCTCCTCCATGACAAGTCAGAGATGACAGTTCTGCCAGGAGCAGAGCATGTCTGAGAGAGAGAAACAAAACAACCAATTCCAAAGCTGAGAGGCGCTGCACAATACTTTTAAGTAAGCGGAGTACCGCGTGAGAGGTTTATCGCACGTTATAGCACAAGTAAGAAGGGTAAGGAGCAATGTGAAGGTAGACTGTCAGCTGTTTCAGGGGTTTTCGCAGGGGTGTCTGTGTCCTCTGAGGGTGCGATCAGCGCTCCAGCTTACACTATCTGTCTATCTATAATATAGTGCCTTTCCTATGTATCAATCATACAGTCCCTTTCCTATGTATCTATCTATCATATAGTGCCTTTCCTATGTATCTATCATATAGTGCCTTTCCTATGTATCAATCATACAGTCCCTTTACTATGTATCTATCTATCATATAGTGCCTTTCCTATGTATCAATCATACAGTCCCTTTCCTATGTATCTATCTATCTATCTATCATATAGTGACTTTCCTATGTATCAATCTATCTATCTATCATATAGTGCCTTTCCTATGTATCTATCATACAGTGCCTTTCCTATGTATCTATCTATCTATCTATCTATCTATCATATAGTGCCTTTCCTATGTATCAATCATACAGTCCCTTTCCTATGTATCAATCTATCTATCATATAGTACCTTTCCTATGTATCAATCATGCACTGCCTTTCCTATGTATATTTATTATATAGTGCCTTTCCTATGTATCTATCATATACTGTAGTGCCTTTCCTATGTATGTATGTATCTATTTATCTAAAAGGGAGCAGTGCCGAGTTAAATTAGAATCCGACAAAGGCAATCGGAGGAAAGCAAACAAGGGGTTTCTATGAGATAATTATGACTGCTCAGCAGCTTGCAGATCAACTTCAAGGAAAACCAACCTGAAAGAGAAATGGACAGATCTTTCAGTCTTCTGTTCCCAGACATACACATATATCATCAGTTATCATGCAAACCCGAGTTTGTGGATGTCTGGGGCCGAGAGATTAGGTACTTAGGCTTGACAGAGAAGGATGCAAAAGGCCTGAAAACTAGTAGGCGGCTGCACTGAGTCCATTTATTCTTCGATTATAATAATAGCTTCTACACAGGAGGCCACTAAAGGCCATGGACTTCTCGGTCTGAATAATTGGCCCTTCTGTTTGCACTCTCTGCGTCTCCGACCCACAATCTACACAGCATTATAAATGCACAATGAGGACACAAATGATTGGTATTTGTACATATTAGAACAATGGTTTGCTTTTTTTTCCTTAAAAGAAAAGCTGCAGCCTTCGACAGATTGTTCTCACCAAGCAAGCAACCAAAGACAAATCAGGCCTTCTTGTTATAGTCAATAAAATTTAATTAAAAAGAGACAACGGCAAACAGAACGCCTTCAAGCAAGGTCTGCTTCATAAGCTAAGCATCCAGATGACAAAAGAGTGGAACGATAAAACTGCAGCTGTTTGGGTTAGGGGTTGTTTGGGCACTGAAATGAACAACCCTTTAAGAGCTGCTGATCACCTGGGACGTTAGCCATTTGCTCAAATAAACAACTACGCCAATCATTGTGAAATGTTACTGGCCATCCTCTGTTGGTGCCTCTTCTACACGGCTAAATTGACAAATGGTGGCCGTGGAACAGATAATCCAAAGATTTTGGGAGCCTCAGGATTCAACAATTAAAGAATTCAGTCTACTTCTAATTTGACTGTAAATCACATACTTATGATATTGGAGAATGATGAGCAGGGAATGGGTGTCGTCCAGCGGGCCACTGTGGCCAGTTACTGCAATTGTGTCTGTACGACCAAATGTGGACAGCCAGATGTAAATTTTTAGATGTACTTTACAGTCTGCGTCTCTTATTACAATGCTCTTATACTATAATTAGTCAGCAATTAATGTTAAATGCATTGGCACTGTGCCTTGTCACTTGCAAAAATTCTCAGGTGATTTTACACTTATTGATAAGGAGGAGAGGAGTCAGGGGGAGGACTTTGGTTCTTGGTGCAGAAAGAACTGTCTGCATCTTAACATCAGCAAAACCAAGAAACTGCTTATTGACATTCACCGCACCAAAGAGCCTCTACGTCCGGTCACTGTTCAAGGAGTGGATGTAGAGGGGGTGCATTGCTACAAGTACTTGGGTGGCATATCAATGACAAGATGGATTGTCTCAGAACACAGAGGAACTATGGAGGAAAGAGCAGAGCAGACTCTATTTTCTCAGGACACTGTGTTCCTTGAATGTGGGCAGTGACATCCCTCAGAAGACAGACAGAGAGATATGAAAGGGACTATATAATTATAACAAGCTAATTAAAGGGCAGGCTCAGTTGTGGAATACACTCTGGAGACCCTGGAGGTTGTAGAGGAGGAGAAAATGAAAACAAAATTAAGTGCCATTATGAACAATGCTACACAACCTCTCTCTGACACACCAATACTAGAGGACTTTCAGCCAACAAATCATTCCGCAGAAGTGTGTCAAGAAACGTAACTTGGGGGGCTCCTTTATACCAAAAGCAATACATCAGTATTGGGCCTCACTGTGACTGCTAAGTCAGATGATTCTCTTTCTTTTTAATTTTCTTCATTTTAAGTCATTCTGGTGTATGTGCAGACCATAGTGTGTGTGTATATATAATTATCGATCTATTGATTTATTTAAAGAGCTTGTTGAAAAATCCAAATTTCCCCCTGAGGACAACTAAAGTTCTGTCTATCTACTGTGCTTATGAGGTAAGTCATGAAATGCTAGAGGTTAATTACAGTGTATACTGTGTGTATATACATGTGCCTATTATACATTGTCATGGATGGGGTGGCATCCTGACTTGGACAACAGGTGTTCCCTTACCCAGACAAGAGGCCTTGAAGAATGATATTTGTAAGGGATGGAAGTACATGCCGAGACAGGGATCTATTTTCTTATTCACGGCACATTGAATAATATTGTGATTAACAATTCTGTGCCACCCAAAATCAGACAACATGCAATGTGTAAAATGACTATAAAAGACGGGCCTGTACATGTGTCTTCTTGAGCAGGGGGACTTTGTAGGGGCTGCAAGATTTCAATCCATTACAGTGTAGTGTGTTACCAATGGTGTTCTTGGTGACTGTGGTTCCAACTGCCTTCAGATCATTAACAAGCTCCTCTTGTGTATTTTTGGGCGGATCCTTCACCTTTCTCATGATCATCCTCACCCCATGAGGCAAGATTTTGCATGGAGCTCCAGACCGAGGATGATTGATGGTCATTTTATGTTTCATTTCTGAATAATCGCACCAACAGCTGTCACTTTCTTACCAAGCTTCTTGTTGATGGTCCTGTAGCCCACTCCAGCCTTGCGCAGATCTACAATTTTGTCCCTGACGTCCTTTAACAGCTCTTTGGTCTTACCCATGGTGGTGGAGAGGTTGGAATGGAAGAAATTGATTCTGTGGACAGGTGTGCTTTATACACATAATGAGTTGAAATCGGGAGTATCTATAATTGATCAATCAATTGATTGATTGTAATCTGTGTGCCACATGGGCACACAGTCAATCTGTGGGAGCCAGAATTCTTGCTGGGTTGTAGGGAATCAGATACTTATTTCACCCAATAATGTGCAAATCAATTTATAACTTTTATGTAATGTGTTCTTTCTGGATTTTTGGTTGATATTCTGTCTCTTTCCATTAAAATGAAACTACCATAAAAATTAGAGACTGTTCATTTCTTTGTAACTGAGCAAATTTACAAATTCAGCAGGGGATCAAATACTTATTTCCCCCACTGTATATATATATAAATTGTGACCACTGCCACAAGAAAATGCGGCCACACTTCAGAAACAGTATTTCAATGAGAAACAAACACACTCTTACACCTCCTCTTTGTGGGATCAGCTGCAGGCTTTCCACGCAACATGCTGGGCTTCAAATATTTAAAAGACTGAGCTGCGGCTATCCTGAGGTGTCACTCTCTTGTCCTGTCTTCCCCAAGACTCACTCCACTCCGGTTGCTGTTTCCAAGCCACTGAACCCTCTGGAAGAGGAAGACTTTGTGTTCTTTTGAACAGGATTTGGGGCCGAGGCATCACGTTTGACAGCTGTTCCCAGAGTGGCCGGACCGCTTCTGAAGGAGTCTTGTGTTTGTATCTGCCAGAACTGCACTAAAGCTTCTGCTCCTTGGAAACCTTTCTGTGCTCTCCTGTGCAACTTTGTGACCCAAGCTTGATTTTATATCTATCTATCTATCTTTATATATATATATATATATATATATATATATATATATATATATATATATTGTGATATATGGCCGACAGCTTATCCTGGCCAATACCCCCACGCCGCTAGATGGAGTCCTCCCTGCAACATGGAGGTGCCCCGAATTCCAGCAGGAAATCATGGACAATGGAGTTTTACTGTACAGCCCTGCTGGATACCGTGGGGGCCGCCAGGGGACGCTCTAGGGAGGCACAATGGTTTTTATTATAGCTCGGAAGTACTCCCTAATCATGGAGACGGAAGGAATGAAGTACTTCTGGGCTGAAGAAAAGAAGAAGTTTTCATCTGACCCGGAAGTGCTATGAAATCACATGGACTGATGTACAGAAGCACTTCCGGGTCAAGGAATATAAAAGGACTATGGGAAACCCCAGCAGATGGAGCTGAGTTGGGAGGGTGTGGAACGGAGCTGCTGGGAGTAGAGGATTGTGATTGATTATTGTATTGTGATTATTGATTTAGTATTGTGTATAGTGGAGGTGCTTTGTGCACATTATTGGAAGAATTAAAATTAATTCTAATATTTTACCTGGTGTCAGAATGTGTTGTCTGCGGGTTCAGGGGTCGACAGGGACCCATATTCCCACTATCTATATATATATATATATATATATATATATATATATATATATATATATGCAGTGGAACCTCGGTTCACGACCATAATTCATTCCAAAACTCTGGTCGTAAACCGATTTGGTCGTGAACCGAAGCAATTTCCTCCATAGGATTGTATGTAAATACAATTAATCCGTTCCAGACGGTACAAACAGTATGTAAATATATTTTTTTAAAGATTTATAAGCACAAATATAGTTAATTACACCATAGAATGCACATCGTAATAGTAAACTAAATGTAAAAACATTGAATAACACTGAGAAAACCTTGAACAACACAGAAAACTAACATTGCAGCAGTTCGCACTAATAGCCTGTACAAACACTTTTTTGTAATGAGTCTTAAGCACAGGGGGAAAAAAAAGGAACATTTGAACAAATCCGAACTTTATTTAAAAACCAACCACAGGCAACCAAGAAAGTAACATTGCAGCAGTTCGCGCTATAGCCTTACAACCCGATCGCAGGGAAAAAAAATGAACATTTGAAAAATCCGTAACTTAATAAAATACCAAAAAAAGTAATATTGCAACAATTCACGCTACGAACCGAAAAATGAACATTTGAAAAATCTGTAATACAAAAATTAACCATAAACCACCAAGAAAACTAACCTTGCATGAGTCGAGTTCTAGCATGAAGTGAGGAGGAACTGGGTGGAGAGGAGGTTACAGTGCTTAGAAGCCATGGTTAAACTGCAAAAGCACACGAAATACTGTAGAGCACAAAGAGTTCACAGGTAAAGCACGCACGTCTGACTGAGAACAATGAACAGGGAGAGGCTGAACACATGCTTAAATACAGGAATTGGCACGTACGAACCAGAAGGGAAATGACATAGAGCACAAAGAGTTCACAGCAAAAGCACGCATGTCTGACCATGAACAATGCAACACGTGCGGAAATCATCGGTGCGCACAAACCGAAAGGGAAACTGGCTTGTTCGTATACCGAGTGTGTGGTCTTGAACCGAGGCAAAACTTTGGCGAACTTTTTGATCGTAAACCGATTTGTACGTGTACCGAGACGTTTGTGAACCTAGGTTCCACTGTGTATATATATATATGGAAGAGAAGGTCTGTGATACGGTTTGCATATTTGCAGCTGGAGATCCACAAAGGGAGAAAATGAATCACGCATCATAAAGTAGTTTTTATTCCTGAGCTTTCATCCCCTGCCAGGGGCCTTCATTAACAGACATTTAGACATAAACCCAGCATATGCAAACTTAAGAAGAACATGTTCATAATAAATAAAACATTACAACCAATACCCCCCCTCCTGAACACACTGACTTAGCTCCCCACCCCCCCCCCCCACCTATTTTTTGCTATATATTGTCTTTGATTCTTGTAAGTCTAAGCATTATCTTCTGATGAGGGCCCCTGGCAGGGGCTGAAAGCTCAGGAATAAAAATTACTTTATGATACGTGATTCATTTTCTCCCTTTGTGGATCTCCAGCTGCAAATATTATATATATACAGTGGTGTGAAAAACTATTTGCCCCCTTCCTGATTTCTTATTCTTTTGCATGTTTGTCACACAAAATGTTTCTGATCATCAAACACATTTAACCATTAGTCAAATATAACACAAGTAAACACAAAATGCAGTTTTTAAATGATGGTTTTTATTATTTAGGGAGAAAAAAAATCCAAACCTACATGGCCCTGTGTGAAAAAGTAATTGCCCCCTTGTTAAAAAATAACCTAACTGTGGTGTATCACACCTGAGTTCAATTTCCGTAGCCACCCCCAGGCCTGATTACTGCCACACCTGTTTCAATCAAGAAATCACTTAAATAGGAGCTGCCTGACACAGAGAAGTAGACCAAAAGCACCTCAAAAGCTAGACATCATGCCAAGATCCAAAGAAATTCAGGAACAAATGAGAACAGAAGTAATTGAGATCTATCAGTCTGGTAAAGGTTATAAAGCCATTTCTAAAGCTTTGGTACTCCAGCGAACCACAGTGAGAGCCATTATCCACAAATGGCAAAAACATGGAACAGTGGTGAACCTTCCCAGGAGTGGCCGGCCGACCAAAATTACCCCAAGAGCGCAGAGACGACTTATCCGAGAGGTCACAAAAGACCCCAGGACAACGTCTAAAGAACTGCAGGCCTCACTTGCCTCAATTAAGGTCAGTGTTCACGACTCCACCATAAGAAAGAGACTGGGCAAAAACGGCCTGCATGGCAGATTTCCAAGACGCAAACCACTGTTAAGCAAAAAGAACATTAGGGCTCGTCTCAATTTTGCTAAGAAACATCTCAATGATTGCCAAGACTTTTGGGAAAATACCTTGTGGACTGATGAGACAAAAGTTGAACTTTTTGGAAGGCAAATGTCCCGTTACATCTGGCGTAAAAGGAACACAGCATTTCAGAAAAAGAATATCATACCAACAGTAAAATATGGTGGTGGTAGTGTGATGGTTTGGGGTTGTTTTGCTGCTTCAGGACCTGGAAGGCTTGCTGTGATAGATGGAACCATGAATTCTACTGTCTACCAAAAAATCCTGAAGGAGAATGTCCGGCCATCTGTTCGTCAACTCAAGCTGAAGCGATCTTGGGTGCTGCAACAGGACAATGACCTAAAACACACCAGCAAATCCACCTCTGAACGGCTGAAGAAAAACAAAATGAAGACTTTGGAGTGGCCTAGTCAAAGTCCTGACCTGAATCCAATTGAGATGCTATGGCATGACCTTAAAAAGGCGGTTCATGCTAGAAAACCCTCAAATAAAGCTGAATTACAACAATTTTGCAAAGATGAGTGGGCCAAAATTCCTCCAGAGCGCTGTAAAAGACTCATTGCAAGTTATCGCAAACACTTGATTGCAGTTATTGCTGCTAAGGGTGGCCCAACCAGTTATTAGGTTCAGGGGGCAATTACTTTTTCACACAGGGCCATGTAGGTTTGGATTTTTTTTTCTCCCTAAATAATAAAAACCACCATTTACAAACTGTATTTTGTGTTTACTTGTGTTATATTTGACTAATGGTTAAATGTGTTTGATGATCAGAAACATTTTGTGTGACAAACATGCAAAAGAATAAGA
Source organism: Erpetoichthys calabaricus (assembly GCF_900747795.2). Taxonomy (NCBI): domain Eukaryota; kingdom Metazoa; phylum Chordata; class Cladistia; order Polypteriformes; family Polypteridae; genus Erpetoichthys; species Erpetoichthys calabaricus. The sequence continues at coordinate 9,119,111 of NC_041402.2, read as the reverse complement.
AATCAGGAAGGGGGCAAATAGTTTTTCACACCACTGTATATGGAAGCGAAGGTCTATGATATGGTTTGCATGTACATATTTGTAGCTAGAGATCCACAACGGGTATCAACACATATCTTAAAAATAGCTTTTTTATTCCTAAGCTTTCGACAACCTAACAGGCGTTGTCATCATCAGACGTAAATGATTAGACATATAGGAATCAAAGGCAATATATAGCAGGTGAAGGGTGGGGGAGTGGAGAGGGAGGTTGTAAGGGAGAGAGTGATGGATTAATAAGGTGGGGTTAATAAAGAAGGTGTTGGTCATAAAGTCTTTTTTATTTGGATGTTCTTTTTTATATACTATTTTGAATGTACATATTTGTAAGCTAGACAAAGCAAATGTAATATTAGCTAGTGTTTCAGGAGACATCATTTTGATAATAGCAGTGGTGCTTTGATGTTTACCTAACCAACTCCTACAAACCCGAGTCTTTATGACTGAATCAGAATGTGAAATGTAAGGCATAGGGGGATAAAGTATGAATCCAGCGAGGGTGACAGTGTTTGGAATTACATGAGCCTGTAAGTCATCCCAATAGGAAGGAAATAAACTTCCTAGCTGGCAGGAACATGCTACAGCTAAACAACACAGTGGGCAGAAGAGTTGTTGTACCTGAGCACATTCATTGGTGAATGGTCCAGGAAAGGACAGGAAGACTAATTCGACTGGTCACTGGTATTGGTTTGTTTCTGAAATGTTTACTTGCAGTACTTATCTATCCATTATAGTATTGTACAAGTATAGTTTTTTTAACCTGTTTTTGCACTTGTCCTGTGTTTATGTATGTGTGGGGAACGATATTTCATGCCAGTGTATGCTCCAATTAATTGTATGGATGGTAAGAGAATGAAGTCACTTGACTTGACTTGACTTGAATTGGGATTGGATAAACCAAGGAAGTTTCCTGCTCCCACTGATATAGGAATTGGATAGGAATGGCATAAGTTGGTCATTCCGCCTTTATCCCTCTCGCAGCATCTGGCCATGAAGAGAAGACCATCTCTCTCCCTCTCTCTTGCAACTTCTCCACTCTATCTTGGCAGCCATATTGAGACACTCATGGGATTTGTTTCATTATTCCATTCAAATGCCATATGGTAGCAAAGACCAAACTAGGCTGAAAATAAGCCGACAGCCACCAATAGACACAAGATGCACTGTTATTTAAGCTGTAATGGTATTTTTTCACACTTATTGCTTATTATTTTGGGCATATTATCTACAATATATTAACTAATTTAAAGTGTATCTCTCTCCTGCTTGCTCTTTCACTCTCTATATTTGCCTGATGTTATAGATAAAGGGTAACAGATGTACAAGATAAGGGGAGAGGAACTGCTTAAGTATCTGACCACTGAGTGGTGAGTGTATGGGAATTAAGACATTTTATTAAGATCTACACCAAAAAAGATAATTAAGTGGAAAACAGGGTCATCAGAGGAACCTACAAAACAACAACTTGGTACCAAAGTGTATTATCGTGAAGGGTCTTACAGTGACCCTATTTTCTCCTTTTATACTCTTTTTTTGGTGTAGGCCTTAATAAAATGTCTGAAATCCCATACACTTACCGCTTTGTGGTCAGATACTTTAGCACTTCCTCCCCACTTCCCTTCTACATCTGTATCCTCAGGCAATTACACGGAGAAAAGAAACAGGCAGGAGTTGAGTTACACTTTTAATTATGTATTATTGATAAAATGCCCAGAAACATTAAGGGAGCAGAATACTATGTGAATAATGCCAAACCATACCCTTACAGTCAATGTAGCAGCGCATCTTGCATCCATGGGCGGCTCTCGGCTCGACTTCAGTCTGGCTTGCTTTGCTACCACATGGCCTTTGAATGGAGTATGGAAACAGGCCAGATGCCTGTCTCAATATGGCTGCTGAGTTAGAGTTGTCTTCATCATGGTCTCAGACAGAGAGAGAGAGAGAGAGGTAAAGGCAAGGTGTCCAGCTTTGTACCATTTTTACCACAAATCATAAACCAATGGGGCGTCATCTGTGGCAGAGCGAAGGGCGCTCAGCAGGCTCCTATCAATTATGGAGAATCCACTGCATCCACTTAATAGTATCATCTCCAGACAGAAGAGCAGCTTCAGCGACAGACTGCTGTCACCATCCTGCTCCACTGACAGACTGAGGAGATCGTTCCTCCCCCAAACTATGCGACTCTTTAATTCCACCCAGAGGGGTAAACGTTAACATTCAACATTATACATAGTTATTGTCTGTTTTTCTGTTTTTCACCTGCATTGTTATCATTCTTTAATTTAATATTATTTATTGTATCAGTATGCTGCTGCTGAAGAATGTGAATTTCCCATTGGGATTAATAAAGTATCTATCTATCTATCTATCTATCTATCTATCTATCTATCTATCTATCTATCTATCTATCTATCTATCATAGTACAGAATGGACTCCAATTCAAAACCAATCATAAACATCCATCCATCCATTATACAACCCGCTATATCCTAACTACAGGGTCACGGGGGTCTGCTGGAGCCAATCCCAGCCAACACAGGGTGCAAGGCAGGAAACAAACCCTGGGCAGGGTGCCAGCCTACCGCAGGGCACGCACACACACACCAAGCACGCACTAGGGACAATTTAGAATCGCCAATGCACCTAACCTGCATGTCTTTGGACTGTGGGAGGAAACCCACGCAGACACGGGGAGAACATGCAAACTCCACGCAGGGAGGACCCGGGAAGCGAACCCGGGTCTCCTTACTGCAAGGGAGCAGCGCTACCCACTGCGCCACCGTGCCGCCCCAATCATAAACAGCCATACTTTAAACCAACAGAATTAGTTTCTCTGTCTCTTCCTGACCAGTTACCAATGAAAACGCTCAAGTACAGATCATTCCCCAGTTGCTCTGTTTAGTCAGTTTATGGCGTTCCTGCTTATAGGCTTTAAGTCCAAACACAGTCAAGTCACCTTTGCCAAGATGGTCTGATGCTCCGGCCCCCTCACCATCAATGTCACATCCTGAGTCAATCCTAAAGACTGGGGGGAGGTAGTTGGTTAGGTAAACATCAAAGCACTGCTGTTCTAATCAGGGAAGTCAAACAGGCCTCCTGAAAGGCATACTGATTGTACATTTGCTTTATCTAGCCTACAAATAAAGACATAGAAAATATTTACAGTGGTGTGAAAAACTATTTGCCCCCTTCCTGATTTCTTATTCTTTTGCATGTTTGTCACACAAAATGTTTCTGATCATCAAACACATTTAACCATTAGTCAAATATAACACAAGTAAACACAAAATGCAGTTTGTAAATGGTGGTTTTTATTATTTAGGGAGAAAAAAAAATCCAAACCTACATGGCCCTGTGTGAAAAAGTAATTGCCCCCTGAACCTAATAAATGGTTGGGCCACCCTTAGCAGCAATAACTGCAATCAAGCGTTTGCGATAACTTGCAATGAGTCTTTTACAGCGCTCTGGAGGAATTTTGGCCCACTCATCTTTGCAAAATTGTTGTAATTCAGCTTTATTTGAGGGTTTTCTAGCATGAACCGCCTTTTTAAGGTCATGCCATAGCATCTCAATTGGATTCAGGTCAGGACTTTGACTAGGCCACTCCAAAGTCTTCATTTTGTTTTTCTTCAGCCATTCAGAGGTGGATTTGCTGGTGTGTTTTGGGTCATTGTCCTGTTGCAGCACCCAAGATCGCTTCAGCTTGAGTTGACGAACAGATGGCCGGACATTCTCCTTCAGGATTTTTTGGTAGACAGTAGAATTCATGGTTCCATCTATCACAGCAAGCCTTCCAGGTCCTGAAGCAGCAAAACAACCCCAGACCATCACACTACCACCACCATATTTTACTGTTGGTATGATGTTCTTTTTCTGAAATGCTGTGTTCCTTTTACGCCAGATGTAACGGGACATTTGCCTTCCAAAAAGTTCAACTTTTGACTCATCAGTCCACAAGGTATTTTCCCAAAAGTCTTGGCAATCATTGAGATGTTTCTTAGCAAAATTGAGACGAGCCCTAATGTTCTTTTTGCTTAACAGTGGTTTGCGTCTTGGAAATCTGCCATGCAGGCTGTTTTTGCCCAGTCTCTTTCTTATGGTGGAGTCGTGAACACTGACCTTAATTGAGGCAAGTGAGGCCTGCAGTTCTTTAGACGTTGTCCTGGGGTCTTTTGTGACCTCTCGGATGAGTCGTCTCTACGCTCTTGGGGTAATTTTGGTCGGCCGGCCACTCCTGGGAAGGTTCACCACTGTTCCATGTGTTTGCCATTTGTGGATAATGGCTCTCACTGTGGTTCGCTGGAGTCCCAAAGCTTTAGAAATGGCTTTATAACCTTTACCAGACCGATAGATCTCAATTACTTCTGTTCTCATTTGTTCCTGAATTTCTTTGGATCTTGGCATGATGTCTAGCTTTTGAGGTGCTTTTGGTCTACTTCTCTGTGTCAGGCAGCTCCTATTTAAGTGATTTCTTGATTGAAACAGGTGTGGCAGTAATCAGGCCTGGGGGTGGCTACGGAAATTGAACTCAAGTGTGATACACCACAATTAGGTTATTTTTTAACAAGGGGGCAATTACTTTTTCACACAGGGCCATGTAGGTTTGGATTTTTTTTCTCCCTAAATAATAAACACCACCATTTAAAAACTGCATTTTGTGTTTACTTGTGTTATATTTGACTAATGGTTAAATGTGTTTGATGATCAGAAACATTTTGTGTGACAAACATGCAAAAGAATAAGAAATCAGGAAGGGGGCAAATAGTTTTTCACACCACTGTATCAACTTATAAACAAGAAATCACCCCACCACGGCAAGTATCGGTTTGAGTGATAACCCTAGTTATACGTCAGACAACTTGCAGTAATGCAGCCAAAAGATGTCAGAAATAATTTTATTCTTATTCAAAAATCTAAATCTGAAAATTCCTTTCATTTTCGCTTTTGGTATTTGAAATTTCATTTTAGAAGCAAAAACAAAATGAAAGGAATTTTCAGATTTAGATTTTTGATTAAAGAATAAAATAAGGGAAAATAAGGTATTTTTTAATTCTATGGTAACAAATAACTTTAAATTACACATTCTTTTCTAGATTTATTTGTGATTCAAATAATGAAAGTGTACTAGCTCAAAAACAACAAAACAGATGCATTTTCGTTGTCTGAAACCGGAAGTACTTCTTCTTCTGTGCAATTTTTGACGACACGTGCGAACAGTCCTCCTCACAACACAACGATCGACGGCCTTGAAGTTTGTCACCTTTATTTCCAAATGTGTGTCTGAGAGTTGACAGCCTGAGATTTGCTTAGCACAAAACTTTCTAACATTTCTCGCAGAAAACCCACTCGCTTCTCCATGTTCATATGACAGACGCTCAGATATAATTTTCGATAACAGGCCTTGTTTTGCCATCTCTAAAATCACGTCTGAGTTCTGTTCCAACGTCATGATGATGGTCCAGTCTACACACCAGTGACCAGTATTTGCTGCAAGAGGCGCATTACCTGACCAGGTTGTTGACCTACAAAAACTTCCGGTTCAGACAAAATAAATAAAGGGCGTTTTCTCGTTCTCATTTCTTGCATTTTTCTTTTCTGATGTGCGAAAGAACAAAAGGAAAAAAGTAATTGTTTTGCATTTTTCCCTATTAAGTTGAAAATCAAATAAGTGTCTCCTTTTCTTTTTTAAATGATATTTTCTGAAACGAAATTTCAGATAACAAAAAAGTACACGGACCGTTTTCTCCTCAGGTCCGTGTACTTTTTGGTATTTGAAATTTCGTTTCAGAAAATATCATTTAAAAAAAGAAAAAGAGACACTTATTTGATTTTCAACTTAAAAGGGAAAAATGAAAAACGCAAAACAATTACTTTTTCCTTTTGTTCTTTTGCACATCAGAAAAGAAAAATGCAAGAAACGAGAACGAGAAAACGCCCTTTATTTATTTTGTCTGAACCGGAAGTTTTTGTAGGTCAACAACCTGGTCAGGTAATGCGCCTCTTGCAGCAAATACTGGTCACTGGTGTGTAGACAGGACCATCATCATGATGTTGGAACAGAACTCAGACGTGATTTTAGAGATGGCAAAACAAGGCCTGTTATCGAAAATTATATCTGAGCGTCTGTCATATGAACATGGAGAAGCGAGTGGGTTTTCTGCGAGAAATGTTAGAAAGTTTTGTGCTAAGCAAATCTCAGGCTGTCGAGGTCTGTTCGCACGTGTCGTCAAAAATCGCGCAGAAGTAGTACCACCTCCGGTTTCAGACAATGAAAATGCGTCATTTTGGTTTTTTTTCAGCTATAACACTTTCATTATTTGAATCACAAATAAATCGAGAAAAGTATGTGTAATTTTAAGTTTATGACTGCTATTTGTTACCACAGAATTAAAAAATACCTTATTTTCCCTCATTTTATTCTTTGATCAAAAATCAAAATCTGAACATTCCTTTCATTTTCGTTTTTCCGTTTTTGCTTCTAAAATGAAATTTCAAATACCAAAAAGTAAACGGACCTGCAAGTTGTCTGACTTATAAATGATATTTTCTGAAACGAAATTTCAAATACCAAAAAGTACACGGACCGAAAACGAAAATGTCCGAAATGAAACACTTGACAGAAATATTGCTGAAAAGCAACAACAAATGGAAATTAAAAAATTGGTAATACATTGAGACAAAAATAAACACCAATCAACCACATATTTTTGGAAGATGGGTATTTTAAGAAGGACATAATCTTCTAGAATATGCTTAGTTACAAATTAAAGAAAGCTTTACAAGGTAAGTGTCACAGTTTTCCAATCAAACAATCTGGCTAATTTACGAAAGCCGAATTACAAATCCACACAATCGAAATGGCCTTAAAGGAGATGCAACTTGTCCTGAAATGCACAGCAGTTTATTAGTTCCTTTCTCACTCTCTGGCTGTGAGTGTGTATATATATCTTGTGGGTATTATTACTGTCTGCTGAGATAAGAAATTAATGGGCCATGGAATGAAATTAAATCTGGCATGATGACTGCCCCATCATCTAAACGACCTTGCATTTTACACCAAGCAAGGGCGCCCAGCTCACAAACGAAATACACTTGGTTCTCTTTTCAAGGATTTCTGAGGTGTTGTCATTGAGGTGCTGAAAAAATTCAAGCAGGTAATAAAAGCAATCTTCAGAAAGCTGCTTTTTGTGTACTTTAGTTTTTAAAGTATGGTATCTTCAATATCACATGCTTTTCACATTGTGGTACTGCATCTCATGAATGAAATCTTCAGGAGACCTTTTACTAGCACTCTAACCCCGGTAATAACTCAATCAAACCTAATTTATAACAGCAGGCCACATCACAAGGTGTTAGCATGGCTGACTCTGTGTGATGTAAAAGCTTCTAGCTGGGACGTGTAATGATCTTGGGAGGAAAAAATAAGGCAAACAACTACAACGTCAAATCAGAAAAGGTTGAGATGTCATGGAAACAACAGTGCAGTGATTTTTTCATTTGACTTTTATTTTACTGCAGATAGTGCTAACCCAAAATATTTCATGCTTTGTCTGGTCAACTTCATTATACTTGTCAATAAACATTCATTTCTGCATTTCAGGCCTGCAACACATTCCAAATAAAGTTGGGATGGGGGCAAATTAAGGCCAGTAATGAGGTAAAATAATGAAATAATGATGTGATTTCAAACAGGTGACTGTAATCACGATTCGATACCCATGAAAGGCTGAGTCTTCAAGGAGCAAACATGGGCAAACATCTCTAGTTTGTCAACAAATGCATGAGGAAATGACTGAAATGTTTAAAAATAATATTCCTCAAAGACAGATTGGAAGGGATTTGCATATTTCTCTATCTACAGTGCATAATATCATGAAACAATTCAAGGAATCTGGAGGAATTTCAGGGGGTAAAGGGCAAAGGCCCAAGTCTAGGCTGAATACCTGGGTTGTTTGATCCCAAAGACAGCACTTCATCAAGAACTGTCACTCATCGATAGCTGATATCACCACATGGGATTACAATGGATGACTCTGGCAAACCTTTGTCAAGCAATACAATACAGAGTTACATTCACTAATAATAATAATAATAATTCTTTGCATTTATATAGCGCTTTGCTCACTACTCAAAGCACTTAGCAATTGCAGGTTAAGTGCCTTGCTCAAGGGCCCAACACAGCAGAGTCCCTTTTGGCATTTTATGGGATTCAAACCAGCAACCTTCCGATTGCCAGTGCAGATTTCTAACCTCGGAGCCACCACTCCGCCATTTCAATACCACTTCAAACTTTTTACTGTGCAAAAAAGCAGCCTTATGTTAATTAAGCATGTCCAGAAATGGAGTTGACCTCTCTGTGCTCTGAATATCTGGAATGGACCATCACACAGTGAATTTTATTGATTATAGCACAAGGCTGCAACAAAGGGAATGTGAAAAAGTGAAGGGATCTGGATGGATGGATAGATAAAGGTACTATATAACAGAGAGGCAGATAGAAAGATAGATAGATAGTCATATGATGGGAACCCCTCTTAATTCTTTGGATTTTTGTTTCTCATTGGCTGAGCTTTCAAAGTATCAACTTCCTTTTAATATAAGACATGCCTTATGGAAACAGTAGTATTTCAGCATTGACATTACGTTTATTGGATTAACAGAAAATATGCAATATGCATCAGAACAAAATTAGACAGGTGCATAAATGTAGGCACCCCAACAGAGATATGACATCAATACTTAGTTGAGCCTCCTTTTCAAATCTAACAGCCTCTAGACGCTGTCCTCCTATAGCCTCTGATGAGTGTCTGGATTCTGGATGGAGGTATTGTTGACCATTCTTCATACAAAATCTCTCCAGTTCAGTTCAATTTGATGGACAGCCTGCTTCAAATCATCCCATAGATTTTCGATGATATTCAAGTCAGGGGACTGTGACGGCCATTCCAGAACATTGAGAACATCTGAGGCTAGCGATCTGCACTGGCAATTGGAAGGTTGCCGGTTCGAATCCTGTAAATGCCAAAAAGGACTCTGCTCTGTTGGGCCCTTGAGCAAGGCCCTTAACCTGCAATTGCTGTCATTTCTACTCCCAAACCCCAACCCCGCAAGTAGGCTAAGGTGTACTTTAACATATGGTTTGGTGGCAGGTGTTAAGATGTTCTATTCCCCCATTGGTCTGAGGTATGGCTGTTTGGAATTGGCTTGAATCAGAAGCTTTTAAGTACCATGATGTCCTATTGGCTCTAGGTGTTGGACAGAACATCTATAAATGTACATGTTTAACCTCACAATCTCTCTCTCTTGCTAACCTGTGATGATGAAGACAACACAATGAAGAGCACAGCTCAGCAGCCATTTTCAACAGACATGTGCCTGAAAGCTGAGCACCAATGATGCCTTAACTAGAGACATTTAAGTAACTACAAGTCTGTGTGCCGCCTGAACTACATATCATCATTTAATCAGGTTGTATGGTTGCCAATATTCAAATATACTTTGCATTTTGTTATTATTTATGAATATTATCAATAATACATTATCTTATGTGTAACTTAACCTCTGCTTGTCTTTATACTACATCTAATTGCCTGAGGTTATAGATATAGAAGGGAAGGTGGGGATAAGTTATATACAGTAGTACCTTATAAACAGTGGTTAAGTCTGTGAGATTAGGCATTCTAAGGCTACATATTAATAATACAATAGGGGAAAGTAGAGCAATATATATTACTCTACCAAGACAAAACACCACTGCTTAAGCCACCAAATTGTGTGTTATTCCTCGTCTCCACTTCACTGAGTAGGACGTCCTGAAACTCTTCTTTTTTTACTCATGCTTTTTTGCCATTGTCTTTCAACAAAGCACTGAATGGATGGGGTTAGTTATACTGATTTAAATATTCAAATAGGTGTAATTCTGGGAGGAGCTGGGGTGGGGCTGCAGGCTTGTGCAAGTGCGTTAAAATTCAAGTTGACTGGGATTCACAGAGGGAAAGTGCGTAGAACTTTGCTGATGCACAGTTTTATGCATCTGAATTTTTTTGTGCGCACGTACATTGCTGGTTTTGTCCAAACACTATGTTTAAGAATGAATTCTACACAAGGCGTTATTCATGAGGCCCCATGGTGGTTCCAGACTTCTTCCCTTTTATAATTACTGAGGCCACTGTGCTCTTGGGAACACTTGAAGATTCACAAATGCCTTTATCCCCTTGACCTGATCTGTGTCTCACCACAAGCTGATCATGGAGGGCTAGAGGGTGTTCCTTGAACTTCTTGGCTTTGTTTTTCTCCTGACATGTTGTGTGAATTGTTTGTTCCTAAATACACATACAGGTACACGTGTGCCTTCCTAAATTGTGTATAATCAGTTTACTTTGCCACAGGTGGACTCCAATAAGGTTCTAGATACATATGAAGGTGAGTTAAAGCAAACGGGAGGCAGCTGAGCACAATTTGGAGCAGCAAATGGTCTGGATACTTACATGAATAAGATATTACAGTTTTTGATTTTTAATAGATCCATATTACTAACCGAGAATGGTAAACCGGATATGGAAGCAGGTACATGCCCATGGACGCAGGAGACATAGTGCGCAGGCGCCACACAAAGCCCCCCGCCCCAGAGTGAAACGGGAGAGAAGTAATATGGAAGCAGGTACATGCCCATGGACACAGGAGACATAGTAAAACAAGAGGAGTCAGCGCCCCGCCCCAGAGTGACATGGGACAGACTACAGAGTCCACAAAGGTTCACAAATCAAACCTGAGATAGTACGGAAGCTCGTCTGAAACCGCAGAAGCAAAACTGTCTTGGCTCCAAAACCAAACAGCTCAACAACTAACACAGCTACAACAACGAGCCCGCGTGGACAGATACAAAGGACATAGACGCCTACAACGCGCGTCTCAAACTGCGGAGGCAAAGCAGGCACGGGTTCAAAACGAAAGAGCTCGAGTGACCGAGATACAAAAACGAGCCCGCCTGGATATAATTAATGAACGCAGGCGCCTACAACACGCGTATGAAATGCCGCAAACCAGGCAGGCACGGCTCCAAAAAGAAACAGCTCGACTGACCGAGATACAAAGTGAAACGGGGAACACTACGGAGACCGCAGTGGTCCACAATGCACTGCATAATAGTACGGAAGGAGCTCCGTATTAACAGTGGGGGGCCCCAGAGTGACACGGGCGAACGCTCCGTATTAAACGTACGTCATCCTCACACGTCCCAACTATACAGCATAGGTGAATCACATTACAGTGATGCATTATTGACAGTACAACTACAGAAATCATTCCGTATTAACAGTAAGTGCAATTATTCATATTACTAACGGTACACAACGGAGACCTACTGGAGTCACGATCATGTCTCCAAAACTATACAGCTCCACTAATGCGCGTCTGAAACCGCGGGAGCAAGGCAAGCACGGGTTCAAAACAAAGCAGGCGCCTACAATGCGCGTCTGAAACTGCGGAAGCAAAGCAGGCACGGGTTCAAAACGCCGGGGGTAGGCGAGCGAAGCGAGCAGGGGGCGGAGCACCCTTGTTTGTACTAAACTGCAACTGAGACATTGTCATATTACATGACTACAGGCACTGTTCTTCTCGGAATTGTGGCCACCCTCTCTACAGATAGTCTGCTCACTTTACATGAAGAACAGCATAATGAGAATGCGGGCAATGACGTAGTTATTATCACATCTGCTAATCAGGCTCATGATGAGTTAGGACCTGTAGAGGACTTCAGACTATTATTTGGATGCTAAACAGTGTCCCTGCTGCCCCCTCAATACTTGTGGAAAAAAACAAATCATTGAATATTTTTCATACATAGTCAAAATTGCAAAATCCAGAACATAAAGCTCCAACTATTGCAGCACTTCATGAATATTTGACAAAACCAAAGTGACCCTTGAAGGCTTGCGGAAATCAATTTGCATTTTATTTACAGCTTTGCATAGTGAGTAGCATCACAAAGGAACCGTGAGAGAATGCCCAGCAGGAACATGGCTGGCGAGACAGTAGGCAGGAAAAATGACCCACTTTTAAGGGTAGCAATCATCAAACAAGAGGGTCTCTCTCGTGCTCCATAGCTGCTGTTGGCAGGAAGATGCCACACGGAGAGGAGGATTTCCAGCAAGGGTTATCCTGCTTGGGACCTGATATTAGCACTGGTCCTCTCAAAGAGACAATGAGCTCTAAATGAACAGACAGGCAATGAAGGACAGAGGTGACCACAGCATTAAAAAGGTTATGAGGTTATGCCATACCATCCTCAAACACACTTAATGCAATAAGGAGTGTGGTGTAGTGGTTAGGGCTTTGGGCTTCAGACCCTGAGGTTGTGGGTTCAAATCCGAATCCTGCTACTGACACTGTGTGACCATGAGCAAGACACTTGACCTGGAAAAGCAAAAGAAATGTGACCAATTGTATCACAATTTTTGTAAGTTGCCTTGAATAAAGGCGTCAGCCAAATAAGTAAATGTAAATAAAATTCAAAGTAGAAGACTGTGTCACAGCCTAACTGGTAACTCTTAATCCAAAGCAGGAACAAGACTACTGCGTGGTGCCAGTTTATCTCAGGGCCCATTTACATACCCATCCTCACACAATGGTAATTTGAAATAACCTAAATGGCATGTCATTGGGAACGTAAAAGGCAAACTGGACTACACAAAGTGAAATCCACACTAGACACTGGGAGAAAGTGTAAACTCTGCAGGTGCAATGCTTCTACACAGAATTCTAGCACAGGAGGTGGGACACATGAAGCTACCCACTGTGGCACCATGCTACCCACTAATAAGGTCATAATTATAGCAATGAAGATAAACAGATAGAAAGATAGGAAAAGCCCGATATAACAAGATCTGAAAGGTACAGACAGACAGACAGATAGACAAATAGATAGATTTTAGGGTAACATAGCATTCATTGTAAAGAAATAGCATAAAGGCTTAATACATGTCAGAAACCTGTTCAGGCACACCAGGAAACCAGATGCAAGTCAAGTGAACATAAATGTACACTGAAAAATTTAGGAAAAATACTGAGATGGTCATGTAAATAATGTACCAGAAGTAAGATTGATATAATACACAAAATGTGCTGAAGGATGACTAAGAGATGACTAAAAATAATCAGCAGATGCCCTATAAACGAGAATGGACAATTGTTATATGCACAGAAATTTCAAGGGTGGTGACACAACTCAAAAGGTATAAGAAGAACCAGAATATAATATAATACTTATATTTTATATAAATTATTTGGATGTAAACAAATAAACCAACAAGAGTAAAATGTATGTGTTGATTGACACTGTATGTAAATTCAACAGTTTATAAAATGAATCTCTATTCATTGTTTCTCTGACCATTCTGATCATGCTGTAACAGACTTAATTTTGAAAAATGCTCCTTTCCAAGGCATTTTGCTGAAGAGTAATTAAAAGATACAATGAACAGCTTTTCTCCTGCCTGATTACTGAATTGGGGGATGTTTTTCTTTAATAAGATGTTCAATCTCGATCACAATAGATGGATAGATGGATGAAAGGATGGATGGATAGATATGAAAGGTATTATAGACAGACAGATAGATGTGAAAGGCACTATATAAGATAGATAGATAGATAGATAGATAGATAGATAGATAGATAGATAGATAGATAGATAGATAGATAGATAGATAGATAGAGTGCATCCGGAAAGTATTCACAGTGCATCACTTTTTCCACATTTTGTTATGTTACAGCCTTATTCCAAAATGGATTAAATTCATTTTTTTCCTCAGAATTCTACACACAACACCCCATAATGACCACGTGAAAAAAGTTTACTTGAGGTTTTTGCAAATTTATTAAAAACTAGCAAAATACCCGCGCTTCGCAGCAGAGAAGTAGTGTGTTAAAGAGGTTATGTAAACATATATATACATATACATATATACATATATATATACATATCTACATATACACATATCTACATATACATATATATATATACATATACACATCCACATATGAACATATATATACACATACATATACACACATACATAAACACACACATATACATATATCCATATATACATACATACGTAGTGCGTTGTAACATGGGCTGTGATTGTTACATGGGAGGGAGACGACAAATCACAGCTTCCCGCTTTCTAATCGGGTCTGTGACTGGTGCTTTGACGGATGCCCAGATCCCACACTATGTCCCCTTAGGAGAGGCGTTAGGCGAGTGTAATTGAATAGCGGTGCTGCAAGTTTAGCTTTACACCTGTTTTTAATGCTTATTGACTGAAAGGGGCTTTCATGAAAAAGTTAGGGCTTTGCTACAGGATACATCCTCCACAAGTTAAGTAAGTAAAAATAAAGGTATATATTTCTGTTTTATTTAAACCTTTTAAGTTTGTATGCGGGCGGCATGGTGGCGCAGTGAAAGGTGCCAGTTAGGAGACCCGGGTTCGCTTCCCTGCGTGGAGTTTGAATGTTCTCCCCGTGTCTGTCTGGGTTTCTTCCGGGTACTCCGGTTTCCTCCCACAGTCCAAAGACATGCAGGTTAGGTGAATTGGCGATTCTAAATTGTCCCTGGTGTGTGGGTGTGTGTGGGTGTGTGCGCCCTGCGGTGGGCTGGCACCTTGCCCGGGGTTTGTTTCCTGCCTTGTGCCCTGTGTTGCAAGGGATTGGCTCCTGTATTTAGGATATAGCGAGTTGGATAATGGATGGATGGACATTTGTATGCATAGCCCCATTTGCCCGTTTTCGTTTTTTTTCTATCTTCAGTAATATTTCAGCAAACCTGGAGCTTGTCAGTTCAAATCCTGGTACTGACACCACTGTGTGACGCTGAGGAAGTCACTTCACCTGCCTGTGCTGCAAGAAACAAAAGTAATGTAACAAATTGTACCTCAGATGTTGCAAGTTGCTGGAATAAAGGCATAAGTAAAATAGATAAATATGTATTATACACATAGGAACTATTCATTTATTTTCAGTTAAGTCATCTGCAGCAAACCTTTATAAATGAGGGTTTCTCCTTTTTAGATAGTGCAAACTGTTTGTCTTCATTGACGTTTTCTCTTGGAGAGCTTTTTTCATTTCATTGAAAATTAAAGCAGCAGCTGCCAAAATATGTAGCTTTCTTATTAATTTTTCAACATTGTGTAAAATAACTTTATAAAGTAACATAAAAGGTTTAAATACTGGTTATCCTTTTACACTAAAATATTACTAAAGAGACACAAAAAAAAGTAAAATGCATATGTTGTTTTTCTTTAAGGAGATTAAATATTACTGAAGAAAGAAAAAAAAAACTAAAACAGCCAGTTGGAGAATTAGTGATGAGTCAGTCAGTCAGTCAGTGAGGGCTTTGCCTTTTATTAGTACAGATAAAAAAATTGAGAAAGCACATGTCCATAAGTATTCACAGCCTTTGCCGTGAAGCTCAAAATTGAGCTCAGGTCCATCCTGTTTCCCCTGATCATCCTTGAGATGTTTCTGCAGCTCCATTGGAGTCCACCTGTGGTAAATTCAGTTGACTGGACATGATTTGGAAAGGCACACACCTGTCTATAGAAGGTCCCACAGTTGACAGTTCATGTCAGAGCACAAACCAAGCATGAAGTCAAAGGAATTGTCTGTAGACCTCTGAGACAGGATTGTCTCGAGGCACAAATCTGGGGAAGGTTACAGAAAAATTTGTGCTGCTTTGAAGGTCCCAATGAGCACAGTGGCCTCCATCATCCATAAGTGGAAGAAGTTTGAAACCACCAGGACTCTTCCTAGAGCTGGCCGGCCATCTAAACTGAGCGATCGGGGGAGAAGGGCCTTAGTCAGGGAGGTGACCAAGAACCCGATGGTCACTCTGTCAGAGCTCCAGAGGTCCTCTGTGGAGAGAGGAGAACCTTCCAGAAGGACAACCATCTCTGCAGCAATCCACCAATCAGGCCTGTATGGTAGAGTGGCCAGACGGAAGCCACTCCTTAGTAAAAGGCACATGGCAGCCCGCCTGGAGTTTGACAAAAGGCACCTGAAGGACTCTCAGACCATGAGAAAGAAAATTCTCTGGTCTGATGAGACAAAGATTGAACTCTTTGGTGTGAATGCCAGGCGTCACATTTGGGGGAAACCTGGCACCGCTCATCACCAGGCCAATACCATCCCTACAGTGAAGCATGGTAGTGGCAGCATCATGCTGTGGGGATGTTTTTCAGTGGCAGGAACTGGGAGACTAGTCAGGATAAAGGGAAAGATGACTGCAGCAAAGTACAGAGACATCCTGGATGAAAACCTGCTCCAGAGCGCTCTTGACCTCAGACTGGGGCGACGGTTCATCTTTCAGCAGGACAACGACCCTAAGCACACAGCCAAGATATCAAAGGAGTGGCTTCAAGACAACTCTGTGAATGTCCTTGAGTGGCCCAGCCAGAGCCCAGACTTGAATCCGATTGAACATCTCTGGAGAGATCTTAAAATGGCTGTGCACCGACGCTTCCCATCCAACCTGATGGAGCTTGAGAGGTGCTGCAAAGAGGAATGGGCGAAACTGGCCAAGGATAGGTGTGCCAAGCTTGTGGCATCATATTCAAAAAGACTTGAGGATGGAATTGCTGCCAAAGGCTGTGAATACTTATGTACATGGAATTTCTCAGTTTTTTTATTTTTAATAAATTTGCAAAAACCTCAAGTAAACTTTTTTCACGTTGTCATTATGGGGTGTTGTGTGTAGAATTCTGAGGGAAAAAAAAATGAATTTAATCTATTTTGGAATAAGGCTGTAATATAACAAAATGTGGAAAAAGTGATGCGCTGTGAATACTTTCTGGATGCACTGTAGATAGATAGATAGATAGATAGATAGATAGAGCAAAATTCTTTCAACTTAAGGGTTAATCATGTACTTGTGAACGCCAGTAAAAATTAAAAAGAAAGGCAAAAAGGACTGAAGCCAGGAAGCCCTTATTTATACAAACAGTTGTGGGAATCTGGAACAAATTACCAAGACAGGGACTATCATTAGTGAAAACCATTTTCCTTAGCATAGGCTGTCGCAAACCATCAAGAATTTCTGGTCTTTCAATGAATCTATCAGGGACATGTAGCTTGAAATTGATATTAGTTGTGTACAGGTTGAAATCTGAGTAACGTTTTAATATTTGCTGTGCACCATGCAATGCATATGTCTCTGTTATACGCCATTTGTTATGGGATTCGTAAAAGCAGCTTTAGTGTTTGTGATGCGCCATATTTTGGAATGGCAGAGACACAGCAACTGGATAGACACACAGACCAACACTTATTCTTTCATTAATGTGAAAAGGCAAGATGCTTTCAATTTACGCTATAAGGATAAATCTGAGTTATTAGGTTGAAAACTTCCATTATTAATCCTTTGTTTCCTTAACTATGATTTCTAAGAAGGTTTGCCTTGCCTGTCTTATGATTACAATTTCAGTGTTTGCATTATTACCTCTACCACCCGTGAAATGAAAATAAAACCATCAGCCACATGCTCGTTTGCATGGAATGATGCTCTCATCAAGAGATCACAAATGATAATGAAACGTTTAAGGCTGTTTCAACAGAAGTGAGCCATTTTACCAAACAGACCAGCAAATGTGCAATTGAGACAGAATGGGACGACAGGCTTTTCATTTTGAATCACTTTATTCTTGTGCTACACCGCATTCAGAAAGTCATTAAGACCCCTTCACTTTTTACACATTTTGCTATGTTGGAGCCTTATGCTAAAGTCATTCGAACTCATTGTTTTTCCATATCATGTAACACTCGATACCACAGAATGACAAAATGAAAACATGATTTTAGACATTTTAGTAAATGTATTAAAAATAAAAACTGAAATACACTACTGCTATGACATTTGAAATCTGGATCAGGTGCATCCCACTCTAATGATGATCACTGAGATGTTTCTACTCCTTGCTTGGAGTTCATCAGTGGTCAACTCAGTTGATTGGACCGATTAGGAAAAACACAAGCCATGAAGTTGAAGGACTTGCCCACAGAGCTGAGAGGCAGGATTGTGTCGAGTCACAGATCTGGGGAAAACACCCAGAGATTTCAAAAGGCAATGAGATCCACAACTACAGTTATCAAGTCTAGCATCCCCTCTGAACAGAAGTTGTGTAATGTGACATCAGCTAAAAACATCATTGGGCTCACTGTTATAAACTAGGGAGTTCATGAGCACAAAGTCCCAAAGCCTGTTGCAAAACAAACTTGACAAGAAAGCCAACACAGAGCCAACCCTGGACACACAGGAAGCAGTTGTGGAAAAGAGAATGGTAGCAAAATTGGATGCCAATTATGAAAATTCCCCACCATCCCCTCCAGGAGGCTCTGTCTTAGAGCACTTTTAGTCACAGGCTTATTCCACCACACTATGCTAAGAAGCACCTCTGGGGGGTCATTTCTGCCCACTGCTACCAGGTAATTGAATGCTTCCACCTGATGTACTCATTAAATTTTTATTTATTTATTTTTCAGTGATCGATTGGCTGTATTATTTGTCCCGTGAGAGTCAATTCCTTGTTTTAATGTTTCTGCTGCTGCATTCATTTGACTTTCCCCATGAGATTAATAAAGTTTATATAATCTAATTTAAAAAGCCCCACAAGTGGGAGGGTCCATCAACTTTTGTCTTGTAAACGATTAATGGGCAAGGGAAGGATCTTTATAAAATAAAAGCTTTATTTATTAAAAATGAAGCACAAAAAGCTCCAAGAAGCAGAAAGAGTTTCCTTAACACAACAGGCAATCCTCTGGCAAGCACATCCCAAAAAATGGGAACTCGAGAAACAGAACAAGAGGTCCACAATAAAGAAAGCAATAATCGCAAGAGAACTCACCAATGACTAGCGCATGCAATGTACCGTGCAATGGACTGTGTGTTTCCTCAGCCCTAACATTGCCAGTGATGGGACAGGTGGCCCCGCCTCTTGGGGAACCACCCACAAAATACATGGAATAGTACAACAGAATAAGCATAGCACCAAGAACATACACTATATGACCAAAGGTTTGTGGACACCTGACCTTCCACACCTATATGAGCTTGTTGGACATTCCAAAAACATTGGCATTAATATGGAGATGCTCCTCCACCCCTGTCATGGGCATAATAGCCTCCAATCTTCTGGGAAGGCTTCCCACAGGATTTTGCAATGTGACTGTTGAAATTTGTGCCCATTCAGCCAAAAGAACATTTGTGAGGTTAGGTACTGACATTGAGATCTTGATGTGAAGATTCCAGTTCAGCCCAAAGGTGTTCAAAACGGTTGAGCTCAGGGTCTCTGTTCAGGCCACTCAAGTTCAAACTAATCAAACCATGTCTTCCCCAAAACTGTTGCCACAAAGTAGAAAGCACACAATTGTCTAAGATGTCTTATTTTATTCAGTAGCATTAAGAGTACCCTTCACTGGAACTCAATAATTTGGAGGGTTGTCCACATACTTTTGGCAATATAGTGTAAATAATACACAAAAATAAAAAAACACAGAATAATTCAGATAATTAGAGGTAACAATATTAACTCTTTTAGGGCTAATTATTATTTTTTCCTCTTCTCCCAGGGATGAAGATTTTTCCAAAAAACTTGGTTTTCTAAAAAGCACACAATGCAATGGTGTCACACATATATCAACATAAAAAGTCTATCGCTGGTGCTGTGGTTGCTCTGGCCAACCTGCTGCACAGGGGTGGCAGTGGTGGGCCACCAGCCAGGCTGTCTTCACACAGTGGCGGTGGTCATCACAGTGCAATGCAGTCTGGTTTCTACCTCTTGTCATTGTAGGTGGCAGTCCTTCAAGGCGAACGTTGTTGTAGGCACATCAGCTACACGGACGTGTTCAGCATTACGATCACCAGGGGAGCAATCAGCTAATATCCAGAACCTCTCTTTCTTTTCTGATCTTGCTCTCCAGATCACTTGCAGAAAAATCAGAGTCCGACAAGTCAGAGTCCAATTCAGCAATAATACGCAAAACAACACTCACAGAGTATTTTGCTTTGCACATTTGCTTCACTCTCCATGTTTTTTCTGCCGTTGTTTGCTTGTCACTTCTCACGTGAGCACAGGGAATCTCGGTCCAACCAACTTTCCTTCTAGAAAAGTGAGTCAAACTAAAATGTAAGGGCGAATTGTTTTAACGGTTTACAGCTGATTACGACCCTCGGACCCTGGTGACATCTGCACTCAACTCTTGTGTGACAAGAGTCGACATCTGTGCTAAAAGAGTTAACATGTAAGCATTGATCTTTCCAAGTCAGTGGGGCATAATCATCCATTGTGGAGTGTTTAAGTACACTCTTAAAAATAATATAGTTCTTCAATAGCATTTTATGGTTCTTTACTGGATTGTGTGGTTCCTCGTAGAAGTATGGCTTGACCAAGCACCATTTTCATTCTTGGAAGGATTCTTTGCATGTGAAGTTGGATCTTTGTGCTTTGAAAAACTTCCTAATATGCACAAAAATGTAAAAGCTTTAACGTTTGGTACGCTATCTAGCAGGACACTAACAGATTAAGAAAACCTGCTTCCATAATTACATGCAGCGAGAGGGCTCTAAAAATCATGAGCCATTGCTATATCCAAATCTGTTATCATCTAGTCATGGTTATTTACTATATGGAGCTTGTTTTGGATCTAAATAAATGAAGTTTTGGTTTGGAACCTTCATGTAGATGGGGGTTTTACGGTGTTGTGATGTGATATTTTGCATACAAGTTGATAAATATTTTGTATGTGTTTACTTGTAACTTAGGCAAAACTAAGTCAGGAAAGTGAATTTTACAACAGAGTTGGGGGTGGGGGTGGGGGGGGCTTAAACAAGTTTGGCTAATGTTTCTCTGAAGTGTCTCAGTCAACCCCCATAGGAAAGTCAGGCTGCCTAACTGGCAAACTTTAGCTCAACAAATGGTTTTGGGGTCAGGTGTGAAGATGTTCTATTCCCCCATTGGTCTGAAGTATGGCTGTTTGGAACTGGCTTGTACCAGAAGCCTTTAAGTACTATGACGTCCTATTGGCTCTAGGGGTTGGACAGAATATCTATAAATTTGCTCACTCCCTCACTCTTACCAAACTGCTGAATGACCATCTCACACCATGAACTGAAAAGGACAACACAATGAAGAGCGCAGCTCAGCAGTCATATTGAGACAGGCATGCAGCCTGTTCTGAAGAAAGCTGACCACAAATGATGCCTTAACTAGAGACATTTTTAAGTTACTAACAAGTCTGTGTGCCGCCTGAAACTACACATCACCATTTATCAGGTTGTATGGTTGTTATAATATTAAGTTTAATGTAACTGTCTCTGTGCAGACATTTTAAAATCTGTTTTGCTTTTCTTTGTACATGCATAGCTGAGCCAGATTTAGTACAAAGGGGCTCAGCATTTAGAATTGCCGAGCCAAACATAGGACAAGATAGACAGCTGGAGGAATGTATAGTCAGTCTAGTATAAGGCAGAATAGTATACATCTGTCCTCTGTCAGCACAAAATCTTCTTTCCTTGTTTGGAAATGGACTATTTGCCAAAGTGGGGACCTGCACGTGGAGGAACCAGTATAAAAGACTTGGACAGCAGCCAAATACTTTGAAGCCAATGGACGGACGGATGGGTGATATCGTCATTCATCCCAAAAACCCTTCCAGCGCAGCGACGAAAAAATGGCAGACTGTATAGATCAAGATCCCACCTTGGCCAGGGGGTGGCAGGGTGCACTAAACCTACCTCTGTTA
This sequence comes from Erpetoichthys calabaricus, assembly GCF_900747795.2. Lineage (NCBI taxonomy): Eukaryota > Metazoa > Chordata > Cladistia > Polypteriformes > Polypteridae > Erpetoichthys > Erpetoichthys calabaricus. The sequence goes on along the minus strand of NC_041402.2, from coordinate 9,097,281 downwards.
TCTCTACAGGCCAAATACGGGAAAAACCTGCCTGATTCAACAACACTTCTGGTCCAGGCGCCCAGACTGACGTCACTTCCGGTTCCAGTCAAATGACATCACTTCCGCTCTTCGGCTTATAAAGCTGCCACCTTTTCTTAACCTCGTCAGTTCAGTTCAGGACTCAAAACAATGTACACGAGTGCTCTTTCAAAACCCTTTTGCAGCCAGGGACAACATATCAGTGGCAGCCTCTAAACCTTTTTGTATGTGTCGAGGCTGTTCACTTTACACAGGGTAGTTCGGTTGACAGCGAGAAGCTCAGAGATTCAAGAGAGCCTCAGGGTAGAGTCGAGAAGAGACAGTTGAGGTGGTTTGGACATGTTGTAAAAATGCCACCTGGATGGGCTCCCGTAGTGGTGCGCAGGGCACATTCCGCATGGTGTAGACCCCATGGAAGATCCTGGACACATTAGAAGGATTACATCTCTTGGCTGGCTTGGGAGTTTCCCAGAAAGATTCTGAATTTGTAGCTGGGGATAGGGAAGTGTGGGCTGACCCACGTGGCATGCAGCCATCATGACCTTCACCAGTGGATACGAAAATTACATCAAATGAGAAGAGACAAAATAAAAAAGGAACCAAAACAAGAATTTGAAAGTCAGCCAGAGAAGGAACTCCAGCAGAAGCATGACATTCATCTCTTCGTAACAACTACTACAGTCTCCCTTTTCTGGCCTGACATCACTTGTGTCTCTCCCTTGGACTATCTGTACTTAAGGCCACCCATCAGGACAGGACAAGCTATGAAAACATTCAAGATGGTGTTAATGAACAGCAGCAAAATTGTAAAAGTACAGTTTCCAGCGCACTCCCCAGGGTTGGTTCCAGTTTGTGCTGCAACGATATTTGTGGGTCTGTGTGACTCTGAATTACTGTAGAACAAGAAGCTTGAAAAATGAACACTTTCATATGAAACACAGTGAGGGGGAAGATTCTGCTACTTCTTGCACCTCATTTTCAACCAACTAGATTGCTAGTAAATGCGAACATTAAGACCAAAGTTTAAAATAATGGCAATAAAGATTACAAAAGCAAATAGTGTAATAGTGTAAGTCATAATGAACCACCACTTAAAAAGCTTTTAAGTGGCAGGTGATGATGTCGCTTGCTGATCTGAACAATTGCCAGTAAATGGCTCAAATTCATAAATGTCAAAAAGACCGAATATCACTCTCCAAAAGGTCTTGAACAATGACAGGCTTTGGAAAAAACTGTGCAGTAAGAAATAAAAAGATTAACTCCTGCAGAGACGACGACAAGACTGTGACTTGTGATAGCACTCCTCGAACCGGGCCAAGGTGACCAAACCCGACCTTCACATCTGTCTAAAATGTGTTCACAGCTGTTGGGTGCGTATTGTTCATCAGAACATAAAAACAAAAGGAATGTGGCAAATGAGAGGAGGCCATTCAGTTCCTCAAGCTGGTTTGTTAAGCTAATAGCTAAGATGTTCCAATATCTCATTCAGATTCTTCTTAAAGGTTGTCAGGGTTTCTCCTTCAACTCCAAATCTCGGTAGACTCCCACAAATCTTTGCATAAAGAAGAGTGTCCTGGCTTCAGTCTTAAATGCATGTCCCCTTAATTTTCATTGATGTTCTTGAGTACGTGATTCACCTTTAAGGTGAAAGAATGTTGCTGTATCTCCTTTATCAATGCCTTTGAAGATTTTAAATACCTGGATGAGGTCCCCACACAAGTCCCCTCTGCTCAAACTAAACAAGTTTAATTCTTAGTCTGTAACAATAGGACATGTCCTTAAGTCCCCTGATGTACTTGGTTGCTTTCCTCTGCACAGCTTTGAGTGCTGCTATGTCTTTCTTGTACTGTGGTGACCAGAACTGTACACAACACACCAGATGTGGTCTCAGTAGTCCATTGTACAGATTGAGCATAACGTCCCTGACTTATATATTTTATTTGCCTTTATAATTATTTCTATGCATTGCTTAGTCGATGAAAATGTTGCGTCAACATAAACCCCTAAATCCTTTCCAGATGTTGCTTCTTGTAGCTCAGCACCTCCCATCTTGTACTTATAATTGATGTTCCCTTTGGCTACGTGTAGCACTTTGCACTTTTCTAAATTAAACTCAACATTTTTCAAGTGCTTGCCCAGTTCTGAAGCTTATCCAGGTCTTTCTGAATTCTTTTTGCTGCCTCCTCCAAAGTACAGTAGAATCAATGTCATTAATATAAACCAGTAAAAGTAACAAGAGGTCCAGGGACAGAACCCTAAGGGACTCCACTGATGACCTTGCTCCATGAGCAGCAGTCTCCTCTTATCTGTACATTTTGTCTCCTGCCGTTTACCCAACCGGAGATTCAGTTTTGTAGGTTACTTCAGATGCCTACAGCTTCTTGTTTCAGAAATAATCTTTGGTGTGGGACGACGGAGTTAAAGGCTTTTTGAAAGTCTCAGTAAATTATGTCATATGCTTTGCTTTTGCCAACTGTTCCGGTTGCTTCTTCAAAAAAATCTAAAAGATTGGTTTGGCAGGACCTTCCTCTCATAAACCCATGCTGGCAGCTATTTAGAATATTACTTTTGTTTAGACAATTTCTAAATTAGTTCTTATCATAGTTTTCATAATTTTGCATGGCATAGAAGTAAGAGTAATTGGTCTGTAATTAGATCCATTTTGTCTCCCTTCATGAAGACTGGAGTCACATTTGCAACTTTTTAGTCCTCAAATACTTCTCCCTTCTCAAACAACTGTTCAAATATGACTAATAAGGGCTTACAGATGATGCCTTTCATTTTTATTTAATGCAATTTTTTATCAACGTATATACTCGCGCATAAGTTCTCCTGCGGATAGGTCGGGACTTGATTTTACCGTATAATTTCTGGTATTTTATAATATCGGCTGTATAAATCGAATGCAGAAAACTCACACTATTAGTCCAAGGGATTATGATATGCTAACGCCCACCTGAAAGAGTAACCACGGAGCACACTGCCTTTTTTTCCCCTAAGTATTGTGCCTTCGTGACCACACGGTGATACCCGAACTATTCCAAAGTGACGTTTGCACTGATTTGTGTTTTTTGTATCTCACACCCTCATACACCTTTATTGTAAGAGCATCCCTAATCTATGATGGAGCGTTCGATCAGAAGAAAATATGAAGCTAGTTTTAAATTAAACGTCGTTGAAGTAGCAAAAAGATTGGTAACTGCGTTGCTGCAACAAAATTTGAAACTGGTGCAAGACTGGAGGAATCAAGATGATGTAAAAATAAATAAATAAATAAAGTGTTGCATTTTTGAATGGGCGTATAAGTCGAGATCCGATTTTATGATCGATTTTTTTGGGTTTCAAGACCCGACTTCATAAGTGAGAATATACGATAGTCTTCAATGCATTGAGGGCTTGAAGCATATCTGACTCTTCGATTTTAAACCTATAAACTCAAGAGATTGTTTTTACTTCTGTATGAGGCATTCCACTGTGTTTCTTCCTTTATAAATACTTGGGTAAAATATATTTTCATTCACCATTCACTGTAATCGCAGAGAATTTGACAATTCGAGAAATGCAATGTATATCTACAACTCATATAATTAACAGGATTGGACAATCCTTGTCCTGCTGTCACATCACTGTATGCATGACATTTTACCTTTCATATGGATGACATTTTGCGCTTTCACAATACATCTTTTGCTTTTGCAAAGTGTTGGTTTGTCTATTTATTCTAGGGCTGTAACAACTTATCACCTAACTGATCATAATCAATTATTAAAAACACTAGCAATGATCACTTTCATTGATTACTTGTTTACATCATTAGGCCAAGCATGTTGTGCCCTGTAATTGCGTCACCACTTCATTTGGTTGTGAACGAATTTCAAAAAAGGCAGACGGTAAGCAAGTACCAGAAAAGACAGTGCGACATAAGAGTTTAGGAACACTTTACTCTGAACATAGAAAAAAGAAAGAAAAAGGTTATGAGTTGCAAAACATGAAGGTCTGACAACGTATGGCACAAGAGCATAATGGAGATGCACACATTTGAATAGGAAACATAATGCAACAGGCTCTGTGGAGAAGGAAGACTTGCCGTCATCCCATTAAGCTGAATGTTACTTCAGCATTATGTGATAGAACAGTGGTTCTCAAACTCAGTCCTGGGGACCCTAAGTGGCTGCAGGTTTTTGTTCCCACCAACTTCTGTTTTTCACTGGACTCTTAGCCTAATTAAGTGAGTCATTATTTCCCAGTTTCTGTGTTTTGGAGCCAATATAGAAATTACAAACTAAGCTTGTTAGATTTTTACTAAAATGTAACAAGCAGTTATATAGAGAAAATGTATTTTTTAAGTTGTTAACAGTATTTTCAACCTAATTTTAATTCTGCTTTTCTAGGTGTTCTGGTTATTTAATTGATTATTTACTAATTAGCGGGTCTGACACTGAAGGCATTGCAGCTTTCATCATCCTGGGTGTCTGCTGTGCTGGTTGTTAATTCTCACGCCTGGACAAACTGGTGAGGAAGGCAGGCTCTATTGTAGGCACGGAGCTGGATAGTTTGACATCTGTGGCAAAGTGACGGGCGCTGAGGAGGCTCCTGTCAATCATGGAGAATCCACTGCATCCACTGAACAGGATCATCTCCAGACAGAGGAGCAGCTTCAGCGACAGACTGCTGTGACCGTCCTGCTCCTCTGACAGACTGAGGAGATCGTTCCTCCCCCACACTATGCGACTGTTCAATTCCACCCGGGGGGGTAAACGTTAACATTATACAAAGTTACTGTCTGTTATACCTACCTCACACTCTCCACCTTGCACTTTTTAACTTGCACTGTGTTTTTATCACTCTTTAATTAATGTTGTTTTTATCAGTATGCTGCTTCTGGAGTAGGTAAATTTCCCCTTGGGGATTAATAAAGTCTGTGGTGGGCTGGCGCCCTGCCCGGGGTTTGTTTCCTGCCTCGCCCCCTGTGTTGTCTAGGATTGGCTCCAGCAGACCCCCCGTGACCCTGTATTCGGATTCAGCGGGTTGGGAAATGGATGGATGGATGGATGGATGGATATATATATATATATATATATATATATATATATATATATATATATATATATATATATATACACACACACACACAGATGTTACTGCCAAAACCCGAAGTTCAGCCAGTTCCCGAATTGGCCACCCGTTTTGCATTTTGTCCGCGAGGTATGGCCAAAGTCCGAATTACTAGAAATAGTAGTTAGGATATAGTGGGTTGGATAATGAATGGATGGATGGATGGATGGATTAATAAAGTATCTATCTATCTATCTATCTATCTATCTATCTATCTATCTATCTATCTATCTATCTATCTATCACTATCAGGGTTAAATGAAGGGAGCAAACTACACAAGAAAAGGGGAAAGTAATAGGAAAACAACAAAAGATAGTTAAGCATTTATAGCTTTAGGAAAAAAATAGAAATATTTCTAAATGTCTGATAAATGTAAAAACCATACAGTTGTGTTTTTCTGAATGCAGAATAAGAGTAAAAAAAGACCAGCTAATTAAATGAGATCAGTTGTTATCAATTATTATCTCCGCTTGCGAATCTGGTTGGAACAAAAACCTGCAGCCACAGGGGGTCCCCCAGGATCGAGTTTGGGAACCACTGTTGAAGAGATATATGAAAGCAATGCTGCTAGGCATAATGACATGACATTCAGTTTGAAGTGACGAATAATTCGAGTCCTAGTCCAGCCCCCTACAATGTGAATAAAACACTAGCATATGTGACAGAACTTCATGATAGGCGATTAAAAATATGTGTCATTAGCCACTAACATACATTCAGATTTTCACTTGCTATATTTGTGTGTGTTTTTTTTTTTTTTTTTTTATGGTGCTACATTACACGCTTGTAAACACGTGTAATGTTACCGTGTGTGGATTACAAAAAAATGGTTGTGAAGAAACGTAAGTCACTATCTGAGCAGTAAACTTTTTTTTTTTAGTCTCGTATGCAAAGGAAATCAAAAACTCTGCGAGAGTGCAGCGGTGACGCAGGTGGATGATACTGGTAGAATCTCATAGCACATCAATCTGTCATTCCGAGTCAAAAGATGGGAATGGGGTGGAAAAGTGAAAGTTCCAGACTATTTGGGTATCGGACTTCAACTGGCTAGAGGAAGACGTGATAATGTGCAAGTACTGCTGTAGCAAGTCTGGTGTAGCCAGTAGAGCAGATTTTGAGGCAGGATCACACAGTTTCAAACGTGAAAATCTAACAGCACACTCCTGACAGCAAATGACATGGCGGAGGTTGTGACAGTGTGTTGGCTACAAGCAAATCTGCCAAAGAATCTGCGGTGGTAAAAAGTTTCCAAATACAAAAAATTTTGAAAGATGATGTAAAAAGAGGGGGGCAGCACAGTGGTGTAGTGGTAGCACTGCTGCCTAGAAGTTAGGAGACCTGGGTTCGCTTCCCAGGTCCTCCCTACGTGGAGTTTGCATGTTCTCCCCGTGTCTGCGTGGGTTTCCTCCCACAGCCCAAAGACATGCAGGTTAGGTGCATTGATGAAATTGTCCCGAGTGTGTGCCTGGTGTGTGTGTGTGTGTGTGTGTGTGCCCTGCCTTGCGCCCTGTGTTGGCTGGGTTTGGCTCCAGCAGACCCCCATGACCCTGTCATTAGGATATAGCAAGTTGGATAATGGATGGATGGATGGAGGTAAAAAGAGATGAAGTTTCTGTTAAAATAATCTCAGCATATTAATTTGCAAAGAAAGAACTGAGTTTCACGCAAATAGTCACAAAGGAAAATAGTCTAGACATTTCCCTGACTTATGGCAACCATGCCCGTTGTGCTGAACTAATTTTAAACAATACTGCAGGACTTGCAAAGAAAAAAAAGAGACAATTGAAGCCATGATGGTGCAACAGATTCTTGTACGGTGGAATATTGTGGAGGGTAAGATATTTACACAATGCTTTACAAGTAAACTGTCTCTCTCACAAAAACTGAAAAAAACAAAAAAAACATAACATAGATTAAATTACATGTTTTATTTTGAAGTGTTGTTTTAATGTGACTCAGAATACATAAGCCAAATTTCAAGTTTAGTTAACCTCCTTAGCATTACATTTTATCTCAAAAAATCATGTAAAAAGTGTTACGTTTTTTGGCCTGAAAAATTATATATTTGTTAAATCTGATCTTTCTACTGTAAAATGTGCAAAAGTCAGAAGTGTAGAAAGTATAGTAATGATACAAATAATTATAATAATGAATAATAATAATAAAAATAATGCTAATCCCATATATACGGTCAAAATGTGTGGTGTGTGAAGTACAGGGTGAGGCAGAAAGGACGGACGTCTTTGAAATGGCTAGAACTCACCACTAGGTGGAGTGACAGATGTGCGGTAGGTGGCGTTAGGTTCGCGAAGTCTTAGCATTTTTTTATTTTCTTTTTAGTTTAAGCCATGGAGCCGTGGACGATAGAATACCGCGTTTTTGCATACGACTATTTTGTCAAGAACAACCAATCTATTACCGCAGTTCAGCATGAGTTTCGTTGCCATTTCAATATCCACAGAAATAAAGCTGTTCCCGCTCGTAACACTATACTACGTTGGGTTAAAGCACTTCGTACACAAGATACACTAATGAACAAAAGACCGCTGGGGGCTACATGAATGGCACGTACCCCTGAAAATGTGGAAAGCGTACGACTAGCCCTGCTGTGCAGTCCAAGTTGATCTGCTCGGAAGCATTTTTATGAACTTGGCCTCAGTAATCGTTCAGAGAGCTATATCGAGTTGATAAACAACTTCTTTTTACCTGAATTACAATGAAAACGTATTTCCATCCAGTGTGTGTGGTTTCAACAGGATGGGGCGACAGCCCACACAGCTACAGCATCAATGGATGCTATTCTCGCTCTCTCTTCCCTGGTCACCTCAATTCCAGGTTTGGTGACATTCATTGGCCTCCTCTGTCCCCTGACTTATCCATGTGTGATTATTTCTTGTGGGGTCACCTCAAGGCACATGTATACTAGCATAAGCCCCGTACATCGGAGGAACTGAAAGTTAGCCATTCGCGTGGAAGTCGCCCAAATCGACAGAGCGATGTTGAAAAGAGTGGAGGCCAACTTCCATGAATGCCTTCAGAAATGCATCAGTGATAACAGACACCACATAGGAGATGTTGTTTTCCACACTTGATTTTGTCAAATGCTATTTCAATATGAACTCAAATCTTTCAATAAATTTCTTTGGAAGAACAAATTAACAAGTTTGTGATTTTGTAAAAAACGTCCGTCCTTTCTGTCTCACCCTTTATATCTTGAAGCACGGTGAAATACACAGTCCAACGTCACGGTCGGGACAATAGTAGTGTGATTCCTTGCAGATTTTCTTTCCAGACTGATCAGCTTTTGAATGGGACACTGGAAATGTGCGATTGACATGAGCGTCACTGTCGATTTCACTGTGCATTTAAATTTCACTGCCTGAAGACAGACTCACTTTGTCATCACTGCTCGTATGACTGTCAAGAGCGTGCAACACCTGGGCTGCTGAAAAACATTTCTTATGAGACCCCATTATGAGGCTAGGAGAAGATATGTCTGCACTGTTGCCTTTCAGATGGTAAGGTAACAATTTGGCGTCAACAATGTCAAAGCATGGATCCATCCTGCCTTGTATCAACCGTTCAGGATGCTGGTGGTGGTGTAATGGTGTGGGGGACATTTTCTTGGCACACGTTGGGCCCCTTAGTACAAATTGAGCATTGGTGAAATTCCACGGCCTACCTGAGTATTGTTGCTGACCATGTCCATCCCTTTATGACCGCAGTGTAACCATTTTCTGACAGCTGTTTCCAGCAGAGTAATGCACCATGGCACAAAGCACAAATCATCTCCAACTGGCTTCTAGAATATGCAGATGAGTTCACTGTGCTCAAATGGCCTCCACAGTCACCAGATCTCAATCCAGTTGAGCACCTTTGGGATGTGGTGGAACTGGAGATTCGCATCATGCATGTGCAGCCAACAAATCTGAGGCAACTGCGTGATGCTATCAGATAAATATGGACCAAAAACTCTGAGGAATGTTTCCAGCTGTAATAGAGCGGTTCAGAATAAAAGCCAAGTTTTTAAATAAATAATCGCAGCACTCGTGGCTTAAAGAGGGGGCGTGGTGGTGTGGTTGGAGCGGTTCCCGGTCGCTACGTGAGGCAGATGTTTCCTCACTTATGTACACAGGTGAGAAGTCGTCCGCATCCGTAATTGAAGCTGGGAGCTGCTAATCGCCACACCTGAGCCACGTCCCCAGGATAAGTAGGAGAAGCGCGAGGCGAAAAGGGGACCAGTTAAAAAAAGGAAGAGGCAAAGAGCGAGAGAGCAGCATTGGGGGAAAGAGAGTGGGTGAGCCAGCCAGCTGAGAAAGAGGATGGTCAGCAGGGTCAGATGTCCCAGATGAAGAGAGTGATTGGCGCTCCTGGGACAGGATTGTGCCCATCTATCTATCTATCTATCTATCTATCTATCTATCTATCTATCTATCTATCTATCTATCTATCTATCTATCTATCTATCTATCTATCTATCATGTTAACAGAAGAGTGGGTACGATTGGGGACAAGTCCGCCCTAGGGATCTGAGGGATGACTTTGATCTCGTTTTAGCCTTGTTTTAAATCGTCTGAGATAGGGGTGGGCGGTATGACCAAAATTCTATATCACGGTATTTTTCTAAATTATCCCGGTTTCACGGTATTCAACGGTATTTTTTTCCTCATGCATGAGTGGATGTTAACCACATTTTCCACTGCAATTACTGGCTAAGAATAACCTATTCCACTGTCAAGAGTATTGTACATTGTACAAAAAAACATTTTAATGTGCACACAAGTATTAATACAGGTTTGCATTGCCCCATAAAGTGATAGTTTTCAAAGGGGTGGCACTCATGGAGAAGGCATCACATTGCATGACAGATGCAGTCAAAATATAGAACCTTTTTATTGAACAAATTTTGCAAAAACTTAAACTATAATTTTGACAACATATTTTCAACCATACAAAGAGGCATTTAGACGTAGTAAAATATCCAGAAGTGCTTGTCAAAAATTGTATTGCACTGAACATGTCTTAGAAAAGGAATAAATAGTAAATATTTTTTGTAAACCAACTACACTTTCTGTTAATGTTAACAATCTCTGTCCACTGACACGTTAAAGTGACTTTTTAAACAAGTTTATCATCATTAAACTGCAGAATATTTAAACTAATAAGTAATAACAATAAAATAAATAATAGTATTATTACTGCTAGTTGCATTATTACTTCAAGACTTTAAGCCCAGGTGCATTACACAGTATTCACCAAATTAAAATAAAATAAAACAAGTGCAACTTGGTGATGACATCTTTACCAACTGAACCATCATTTAGGCAAACTGCATTAATATTGACCTTGCTTCAACCTATGCTATATGCATAAATAATAAACCTGCAACTTGCATTTATAATTGTATTTGTGATATAGCCCTACGGAATCGTATTAGGGCCACGGTGAAGAAAAAAACAATACGGACACAGGGAAGAAAAAAACAAACTATATGTCGAGAACAAAGTCGACATTTCCACTTTATTCTCGCCGTTTATGTTGAGATTAAAGTCGACATTTCCACTTTATTCTCATAGTTTACTTCATAATTAAAGTAGAATGTCGCAAACTAAACTTCTTCCTAAAATAAATGTTTAATTTACTAGATTTTGTCAAACCCCGTCATAAATTAATGTAGTACATTAAATGCTTTGTGTTAAGTGTTCCCCGACCCAGTTGTTAATCACTATGCTTCTTAAACTGACATCCTCCGCACTAAGAGGAGACAGCGATCACCACACGATAAATGTCTTTGTGAAATTAAAACTAGTTATAAACTTAGCCCACGGAGTGTTCAGAACTTTAAAAATATCTTCGTTATACATGTTTAATTATGCCATCCATTCAGGGTTGTGCCCATCCCTGAACGAGTCGCCAGTACATCGCAGGTTGAATACGAGCAAAACATACACAATAGCAGGGTCAATATATCATAACAAAACCCCACATCCTATATGACTTTGAAAAGAAACTGAAGCACGCCGAGTAAACCCACCAGAAAAACATGCAAATGCAAGGCAGGGTACACCTGGGACACCCTTGCTGTGAGGCAGCGGTGCAACCTCCACACCGCCGTGCCCCCACATGATTAATGCATGCTTTAATGCATTTCACCATGAAAATTATATCAAGTATTTATCTTAGCATTCTAAATGTTCAGAGAGCAGGAATATCATGAAGTGAATGTATTCTGTGTGACCATTGCTGCCGGCGCCTCCTCTTAGTGTAAGAGGAAGTCAGTTTAAGCAGCTCGGGGAACACTTAACACAAAGCATTTAATGTGCTATATAACTTATGACGGGGTTTGAGAAAATCTAGTAAATTAAATATTCATTTTATGATGAAGTTTAGTTTACGATGTTCTACTTTAATGACAAATTTCGAGAATAAAGTCAACATGATGACTTTAATCTTGACATAAACGGCAAGAATAAAATAGTCATAAGCGTCGAGATTAAAGCGGAAATGTCGAAAATAAAGTCAACATGTTATCACACTATTATTCAGTACCCAGGTAAATTACACTGTATTGAAAACAAATAAAACAAGTACAACTTGGCTTGCAGTATTATCCAGTAGTATAGAAACAGTATTTACACATTTGAACATAATGGTCCACATCCGACCTTTTAAAACCAAAGTATCTCCAGGAAACGGACGTGATTCCTTTTTTCGGCAAAAGTTCTTCTGTGTCATTATGTTCAACTTTATCGCCAGCTTCAGTTTCGGAATGTTCTCACCGCACAATACCTACACTACCACTACCTATTTAGTGGAGTAGCAGTGAAAAAGAGCCCCTGTGCAACAAATCTGTGTTTAGCGGTGTAGCAGTGAAAAAGGTCCCCACTTGAACAGTTTCCCGCTGCGCCACGTTCCGAATGTCGTTTAGGCAATTTAAACCGGTGTTGCAGTATAAGAAAAATCCATATCATAAAAAAAATAAAAAACGGTTTTCGGTACCGGTATACCACCCAGCACTAGTCTGAGATTTGTACCTTTTTAATGGATTACTTATTTATTATGAACGGTTCGATTGCACTGCACTATTTATTTGGACACTGTGTTGATTTTGTTGTTTTTAATAATAGCACTTTGCACCTTTTTGCAGCATCCCCTTGCTTCGTGATATCTTTACTGTCCAGCTCATCCGGTGACATTACCGATGGTGTCGGGTTCAAGCGCTCCCAAAACGGAGATGGGAGCATAGAGTAGAACCCATAATGTCACACCAGCACCTTGTTGAATCTATGCTAATGAAGAAATACGGCAGTTCTGAAGTTAAAAGGGGCCCAATCCAGTACTAGCAAGGTGTACCCAATAAAGTGGCAAGTGAGTGTATGTGTGATGCCAAGATGAGTCTGACAAACATCATGTCTCTGTGGCCGCAGTCAACCTATGATTCATCCATCCATCCATTATCCAACCCGCTATATCCTAACTACAGGGTCACGGGGGTCTGCTGGAGCCAATCCCAGCCAACAAAGGGCGCAAGGCAGGAAACAAACCCCGGGGCAGGGCACCAGCCCACTGCAGGGCGCACACACACACACTAGGGACAATTTAGAATCGCCAATGTACCTAACCTGCATGTCTTTGGACTGTGGGAGGAAACCAACACAGACACGGAGAGAACATGCAAACTCCATGCAGGGAGGACCCAGGAAGCGAACCGGGGTCTCCTTACTGCGAGGCAGCAGCGCTACCCACTGCGCCACCCTATGATTAATTTATTTTTAAAGAAAACTAGCTTATGCAGACCTAGAGTTTTTTGTTTGTTCTGTACAATTTGTTCTATCAGCAATCGAGTCATTACATGTGCCAGGTAATAGCGACTGCCCACTTAGACGCTGGCTCTATTCACCCTTCCTGGACCCTCCACAAAACAGAGGAGAAGCCAAAAGCCGTCTAATGCCGCACATGACCTTGCGCGCTGAGTTGTGCAGCGCAAGCAGATGCTCTTGAATGTTGATGGCGGGTTCTCCATGCATCAAGAGGAAGGCTGCTCTTACCAGCCAATGAGTAACAAGACCCATGTTCGTGTCCCAGGTCCTCACTGCGTGGAGTTTAAGTGGCTGTGTGGGTTTCCTCTGGATGCTCCGATTTTCTCCCACTGTCTAAAGACGCATAGGTTAGATAAATTGGAAATGCTAGATTGGCCCTTGTGTGCGTGTTGGATTGGCAACCTGTGCAGGGTATGTTCCTGCCTTGCCCCCTATGCTAGCTGGGATAGTCTCCAACCCCAACCTCAATCTAGATTTAAACAAGTTAGAAAAACGACATGACAAGACATTTTTCATTCTCATTCTTTGCATTTATATAGCGCTTTTCTCACTACTCAAAGCACTCAGCAATTACAGGTTAAGGGCCTTGCTTAAGGGCTAAACAGAGCAGAGAGCCTTTTGGCATTTACGGGATTCGAACCGGCAACCTTCCGATAGCCAGTGCAGATCCCTAGCCTCAGAGCCACCACTCCGCCCTATAAAATAATAATAATTCTTTGCATTTATATAGCGCTTTTCTCACTACTCAAAGCGCTTAGCAATTGCAGGTTAAGGGCCTTGCTCAAGGGCCCAACAGAGCAGAGTCCCTTTTGGCATTTACGGGATTCGAACCAGGCAGTGCAGATTCCTAGCCTCAGAGCCACCACTCCGCCACACTCAATTTTGGGTGGAGTATTCCTTAAAGTAACTGTATATGTCTAACAATTGAATAAAAAGACCAAACTTGATTCTTTCATTAATGTGATCAGCACCATGCCAGAGTAAAATCTATTGACACTTGTTTCAGTTGTGTAAAAATGTTGTTAAATGAAACTAGATTGCGCCACCTGTTGGCTATAGCTGTCATATCTTTGGTAAGTTTTTAGCCCATAAGTAATTGTGATTTGTTTTCTAAAGGCAAATTGTCAAGAGGAAAAACTGAACACTGCTCATGCTTCATTATCACTATGTTTCTCAACACCGGTGGGACAAGCCGCACACTTTTCATTGTAGCATAAATTACTGTGGCAATAAACTCAACCAAATAAACCAAATTCAAAAAACCTATTTTGAATGTTAAAATAATAAAAAGCAAAGGGCAGCAGTCATTGCTTACCTGCCAATAGCGCTGGCAAGACTGTAACCTAACCAGGCTCACCCTCCATGAACAATACCTTTGATTAAAACAATATTCTGCATAACTGCAAACTCTTTAAATTATTAAAATGCTTGACAGAGTAGCTGAGAGAAGCAAAAAAAAAACCACGTTCACGCGGCCTAATCTACAAGCTGTTGACAGGAACTCACAGCACACAAGCGCAAACTTCGTAGGAAGAGTATAAAAAAAAAAATGGCACAAGCAGATTGTTTAATGAGGCAACTAATTTGCTGAAAAACTGTCTGACATTTCAGTTTCATCTCTAAGTAAACACTCTTCTAACAGAATTAGTTTACCTCCAGTGCCTCGGCACTAATTCTGTACTCTGTTCTGACTGCACAAAGGCACTCGGAGCTTCACTTGTGAAGTAGGCTGGCGGAGATGAGCTGAGCTCCAGATACCACAGACCAACACGACCAAAAGTGACACCACGCTTCAGGTGAGTACTCTGAGAAATAGGGGTAGGGTTAGTGGCGAAAAGCAGCAGACCACCAATAGGCCAGGCCTACATCATGCACATAATGACATCTTCCCAAACCCAATTAAAGTAATCCCTCACTTATCGCGGGAGATAGGTTCCAAGACCGACCGCGATAACTGAATTTCCGCGAAGTAGGGACACCATATTTATTTAATTATTTAACGTGTATTTGGACGTTTTTAAACCCTCCCTGTATTGTTTACAACCCACCCTTTACTCTATTAATAACAGGGACAACTGCTAAGCAATATGAAATCTGTAGATAAGTTTACACTTACTGTATAGCTAAGTACACGTAGCTATATATGACGTGATGATGGTGATGAATATGCTGCGCAGTAAAAATGATGAGGATGAAGGTCATAATCCCCTGAATGCAGTAGCAAGAGCACGTTAATGCTGAATGAGTGAGATGAGACTTCCTGGTTAATGCAGCACTCCGTCGCTGAGCCAATCAGCAGCACACAGGAACTTAACTGCGTGCTCTGATTGGGTAGCTTCTCAGCCATCCGCCAATAGCATCTCTTGTATGAAATCAACTGGGCAAGCCAACTGAGGAAGCAAATACCAGAAGTAAAAAGACCCATTGTCCGCAGAAACCCGCGAAGCAGCGAAAAATCCGCGTTATATATTTAGATATGCTTACATATAAAATCCGCGAAGTCGTGAACCGCGAAGTAGCGAGGGATTATTGTAGTTCAATTCAAGAGAGGCAGAGGGCAAAGGGAGCTTTCAAAGAGTGCCGCACCAAACAATGCCAGTCAATCTCAGGGCCAACTTGGGCAAAACCCCCACACTCACACAGTGCCAGCATGGCTACGTTCACAGCTGTATGCACATTTTCATTTACAAAGATCTCTGTTTTCACATAATTTAAGAAAGTATCTCTGCTCACACTAAAAAAAATAAACAAAAATACATATGGCGTAGCCTTTAAGTATTTGCGACCCGAGTTTTCATAACAGTTTTAATCGTGCCCCCCTAACGTTTTTTTGAAACCCTAATAAAATTTATTCCTGTATTTTTTGCTGCTGATACACCGCTACAAGTTTAAAATTTCCCTATGAATAGCGAAATTATACCACATATGGCAACATTCGCACCCCCCCTAGCCGCTGGCGTAGCCGTTTGGCTAAATTTGCGCTTCAGCATAAACAGGAAGGGGATGCATCTTCTACCCTAGACATTCATTTGCTGATTGTGTTTACATGTGGAGAATACCAATGGCAAATATAAATGATAAAAATTGAATATAAATTGAGTGACAATGAAGTAGAATTGTTGTTGAAAGTAACAAACAAGTATAATGTGAGCAAAGTGGCTGAGAAAATGTAATCTGGGAAGGGGCACATAATAAGCATGAACCAACCAGAGTATGACCACCTGCCCATCACCACCAGCTTCACGTATCCAAACTGCAAAATTGAGCTGGTGTTTTCAGAAATATACTGCTATCGTGGGCTGCATCAGGAATGGGCTGGAGGAGGAGTATAGGGACCTAATCAATGACTTTGTTAAATGGTGCGACTCAAACCACCTACACCTGAACACCAGCAAAACCAAGGAGCTGGTGGTGGATTTTAGGAGGCCCAGACCTCTCATAGACCCCGTGATCATCAAAGGTGACTGTGTGCAGATGGTGCAGACCTATAAATATCTGGGAGCGCAGCTGGATGATAAATTAGACTGGACTGCCAATACTGATGCGCTGTGCAAGAAAGGACAGAGCCGGTTATACTACCTTAGAAGGCTGGCGTCCTTCAACATCTGCAATAAGATGCTGCAGATGTTCTATCAGACGGTTGTGGCGAGCACCCTCTTCTACGCGGTGGTGTGCTGGGGAGGCAGCATAAAGAAGAGGGACGTCTCACACCTGGACAAACTGGTGAGGAAGGCAGGCTCTATTGTTGGCATGGAGCTGAACAGTTTAACATCTGTGGCAGAGCGAAGGGCGCTCAGCAGGCTCCTATCAATTATGGAGAATCCACTGCATCCACTAAATAGTATCATCTCCAGACAGAAGAGCAGCTTCAGCGACAGACTGCTGTCACCGTCCTGCTCCACTGACAGATTGAGGAGATCGTTCCTCCCCCAAACTATGCGACTCTTTAATTCCATCCGGGGGCGTAAACGTTAACATTTAACATTATACATAGTTATTGTCTGTTTTTCACCTGCATTATTATCATTCTTTAATTTAATATTATTTATTGTATCAGTATGCTGCTGCTGAAGAATGTGAATTTCCCATTGGGATTAATAAAGTATCTATCTATCTATCTATCTATCTATCTATCTATCTATCTATCTATCTATCTATCTATCTATCTATCTATCTATCTCTGGAGATCATCTCAGTTTTCAGGGGTTAACAACGCTGAGGAAGTGTGGACAAAAAGGTGAATACTGAGACTAATTTCTGTGTTTTTAAACAAAAACATAGTAGTGTGGCTATAGCCTCAGATTTCACAAATAACCTGACATGCATATTGTCATGTTTCTCCCCTGGCTGGAGTTCACAGTGTTATTTCTTGTTTGGTTTTTCTAATTTTGTATCATTTATATGTATTAATGTTTCTTTTGTTAATTATGTTTATTTTGCTTTGTAAGTGGAACTAACCTACGTTATGTTCCATGTGTGCCCTGCGGTGGGCTGGCGCCCTGCCCGGAGTTTGTTTCTTCCCTTGCGCCCTGTGTTGGCTGGGATTGGCTCCAGCAGACCCCCGTGACCCTGTAGTTAGGATGTAGCGGGTTGGATGGATGGAATTTAGCAGCACGGTGGCGCAGTGGGTAGCGCTGCTGCCTTGCAGTTAGGAGACACGGGTTCCCTTCCTGGGTCCTCTCTGTATGGAGTTTGTATGTTCTCCCCATGTCTGCGTGGGTTTCCTCTGGGAGCTCCGGTTTACTCCCACAGTCCAAAGACAGGTGCACTGGCGATTCTAAATTGTCCCTAGTGTGTGCTTGGTGTGTGTGTGTGTGCATGCCCTGTAGTGGGCTGGCACCCTGCCCGGGGTTTGTTTCCTGCCTTGCGCCCTGTGTTGGCAGGGATTTGCTCCAGCAGACCCCCGTGACCCCGTAGTTAGAATATAGAGGGTTGGATAATGGATGGATGTTCCATGTGTTTCTTGGGGGGTTCCCCAAGCGGTGGAGCCACTTGCCAATCACCGCCAGGAACTGCCCTCTGCCCTATTTTTGGGAGGGCCTCTCATAGCTCCTGGCGGTTCATTTCGAATGCGCTAGGGAGTGGATTGCTTCTTGTCATTTAATGTGCGTCTGCTATTACTTTTATGATTTTCTGACATTTCGAACCTGTGCTCTGTTTTCTTGACTACAAGTAAGCCCGCGATTCGCTAGCAAATCGGAAATCCTAGAATGGCAATCAGTTTCTGTTCCATCCGATACGTGGATGGATGACATATCATGGAGGGCGGGTGCGTCTGGGGAAATGTCATTTAATTCAATAGGCATATCTGTACTAAAGCGGTTTCGTTTTGTGGAGACGTGAGTCTGTTGCCTTCGCTGACACCGACTGCTTGAACAGTTTGTGTTGTTTGGGGGCCACCTACTGACTCTGGGAAGCCGCTGTGTCTGACTGTGGGGCGAGCGCCACAGCGCAATATGCGCCTCGGTGGGAAGCCGCTGCGTGAAGACATATCATGGAGGGTATATGCGGTGGTGTGGGCGGTCACGTCCGGGCGGCCGTACAACCTGGCGTGCACGCTGTACCTCAGGTGTAGTTCACAGGTCGTAGTCTCGTTTCTGTGTTGTCTTTGGTTTGAGCCGTGACTCCTTTCGCAAGCGCGTTGTAGGCGCGTGCGTTGTCACAGTTGGTTTGAGCCGTGAGCCGTGACTCGTTTCGCAAGCGTGTTGTAGGCGCATGCATTGTCACAGCATGGACCTTTGGTTTGAGCCGTGACTCCTTTCGCAAGAGCGTTGTAGGCGGGCGCGTTGTCACAGTTGGTTTGAGCCGTGACTCCTTTCGCAAGCGCGTTGTAGGCGCGCGCGTTGTCACAGTTGGTGTGTGCCATGACTCCTTTCGCAAGCGCATTGTAGGCACGCGCGTTGTCACAGCATGGACCTTTGGGGTTTCCGTACATCCGGTGAGCCCTGCGCCCATCCGGTTTACAACCTTCGGTTAGTAATATGGATGTCTTTGGATTCTGTATTGGGACTGTGTTTATAGATTTTTGAATCTGTGCTCTGTTTTTGACTATGCCTTTGGTCTCCATATTGGGGCTTTGTTTGCTGTGCTTGTCTTACCCCTTTCTGGTAATTCCTTTAAGCTTTTCGGAGCTTCATTTATTGCAGAGCTTTTGATAAAATTAACCTTCATTTTATAAAGATTTTTCTGGCCCGTTCTTGTATCTAGCCGGGGTTTTGTGATATTTTCCCCCCCTAGAGGATAATTTTTGAAAGTGCTGTTGGAGCTTTTGTGCTTTTGGGATTCTCTAGTCATCACATATATCTTTGGGGTATTTTAGGTTATTTGGCATTTAGAAGAGAAATAGCAGAGTACCTGAAGAAAATGATTTTCTATGCTGTGGGGCACTGGGCCAGTAAAATCCATTCAAGCTATTTAAGAGAACAGGCCCCGTTGTGGAATGCCTTCTGGAGCCTCTAGAGGTAGACGAGGAGAGAATGAAGACAAAACTAATGGCCATTACAAACAATGCTGCCAGTCTTCCCTATGACAAAACAGCATTGAGAATTTTCACCCAATGAATTATTGAGCAGAAGTGTGTTAAGGAACACTATGGGGGCTCCTTCATAACCAATGGCATTACAACTTTATAATGCTTCATTAACCTGGGAACAGATTCGTTTTTAGGTGGCAAGCTTCAAAATCCTGCCTCCCTCCAACCTGATAACTGGCTCTAGTAGACAAGAAGACAAAATATTGGCACCTTTGGTCAAACAAAACAATAGTAGAAATGATTAAAAAAATAAATAAATGAAAACTAAACAAAGCACAGGAATTTAACGCTAATATGAAAGAGGGATTCTCTGGCCTCAAAAACCAATGCAAAGAGTGTCTGATTATAGAAATTCACCCAAGCAAAAATGATCAAAATAATTCCATTCATAACAGTCAGGATGTAGCGGAAAAGTCAAAACTGGAGCATAGGTTGTATCAGTTAACCTTTTAACCTGGCAAAAATTACTTTTGAGGTCCTGTCCTCCAACTGCAAAGCGTCCCTAGTGACAGGAAGGCAAAACAGCGACATCTGCAAAACCCAAAATGGCAGAGACGGTCCAAACTAAAATGGCAAATTATAAACAATGCACAGGAACTTAATTTTTTTGTGAAACATGTATTTATACATAGACTGCCCGATTATACAAATTCACTACAGAAAAGGAGGAAAACTGATCAAAATAACCCCCTTAATTACAATCAGGGCATAGCAAAAAAAAGTCAAAAACCAGGAGATTGTTAACCCAGGCTATAAATCCCAAGACATCAGACAAAAATCCAAGTCAAAATATTCAAGAACAAGGCCATAACTTAAAGAATATAAAAAAAATAATTATTTAACACTAGAATTCCCAAAGCCTACGTAAAAACTCGTAAACCCGGCCCACCTTAAATCTGTTTGCACCTCTCCATCAGTGTCTTTTGTTTTGTAAATGTGTCGATAAGCGCAAGCAGAAAACAGCCTGCTATCCCATCCTCCCACCACTGCAGAAAGAGCAAAAATCGCTCTCCCAGCTCAAGCCTTTTTTTAATCTGGGAGTGATGTACCTGGAGCTGTATAGTGCAAATAATATATCATTATTTGGAACACATGCATTTCATGTGTGTTCATGTCTACAAAGATCTATGTAAGTGTAGCATCAAGCACTAGAGGGAAATATAAGAAGAATTAACAATTTACAACACTCACAAAGTATCAACAGTATGAGCATGAGGCACATAAAGGAAGGTGCTTAATACAGGATACAGAATATAGGAAGAACATACAATTGCCGCTCTCTGTTCCGCATCTTAATGCTGGCCAGAAATGTGTGTTATGTTAAATAGTATGCGCCAAGAAGTCCATCTACTGCACTACATACATCTTCAACATTCATTATCAAGTGTACATATTAACGTTTTTGGCTCATTTACCGTGACATAAAAGTTAGTAATAATAAGATGGATGCACAATACAAAAAAAGGGACTTTCTG
The DNA here is from genome assembly GCF_900747795.2 of Erpetoichthys calabaricus. NCBI lineage: Eukaryota > Metazoa > Chordata > Cladistia > Polypteriformes > Polypteridae > Erpetoichthys > Erpetoichthys calabaricus. The sequence goes on along the minus strand of NC_041402.2, from coordinate 9,076,317 downwards.
GCAATAATAACCAAATTAAAATGGGTGTGATAATTGATATTCATTCCAGAGATGGAGCAAAAATGATCAAAATGTTGCTTCGACAATAGAGGAGGAGCACCACTACAACTAGAAACAAAATAACAAATCAAAGACGTAACTCCTGGCCTTTATGATAATTGTCAGAAAAATGGCAGTGGAAATGATTTTGATTGTTTGGGTTGACGGTACCCAGCCGGCACTGGAAACTTACAAAGTCTAAAGCAGAAATGACAAACAGTTATCAGAACTGAATGGATTTAACTGTTCAGGACCGTAATGCTTGTTTCACCTCGAAGACAATCTGAGTCTGTAAAGGACAAACCGAGCAGAATGAACATCTGGTAATAAACTCAAGCCCGCCTAAAATGTGAATGTTCTACAATCCCAGGGGTGAACACTAAAATTGATTCCTGCTATTACAGTGTAAATATTTGCATTATGATCTTATCATTAATCTAGAATCCTAGTAAAATAATCTGCATTCCTCCAGTGAATATGCTACTAAGTAATATATTGCCCTCGACATCAGCCGCAAAGCAAAGGAAAGCAAAGCAGCGCAACGCAACACTCGGGTTTTCAATCAGTTACAGAAGGCTGATCCTGTAGTGCAGTGCTGACTTTCTGGCTGGTGCCGGCAGAGCCCTGCAGAATAAATTAGGAATCATACACAACTTGATAAAGGCGGGCGGCACGATGTGACTTATGCAATTAAAATCAGCTGCTCTGTCAGGGCACCGCTGGGAGGAGGCCACTTCAGATGGATGTTTTGAAGGAAGCTGGTCTGAACACAGAAGGAATTGTAAGAACAGAGTAAGAAAAAAAAAAAAGAAAAGGTCACACACATTTATCTCTGGTCGTGATACATTTCTGCTCTGTGGATTGGCACGACAGATAAGCTGTAAAAATCCAAAGGCGCCTACAAATGACAGGTGTGTGTGATCCAATCACATGCTACTGAAACTCAAACGATGCATAACAGCAAGGCTGAGCTTCATGGATTATCACCAGAACACGTTACTGTACTGTATTGTTATAAAATGGATCAATGGTTAAATGGATTACCTGCAGCCCTGCAAAGGCACCTTCTAATGTATGATGAGATTCAAATTCCAAAGGCTTTAGGGACTGTTGTGGCATGAAATTGTGTATATAAGTTGATAAATATTTTGTATGTCTTTATTTGTGAGTCAGACAAAGCAAGAGTAGTGCGAGTGTTTCAGGATTTAATTTGATGAGAACAGCAATGCTTTCATGTCTAAATAAGAACCCCTCTGGATGAGATATTGGTACAGCTTGGCTATTAGCTTCTTTACACAAAGAATTGTGGGACTTGGACACAAACTACAGAGAAATGAGATTGAAGCAGAACACCGCGACAACCTTTAAGAAGAATCTGATTGAGATCTTGGGAGAGCTTGGCTATTAGCTTCTTTACGCAAAGAATTGTGGGACTTGGACACAAACTTACGGAGAAATGAGATTGAAGCAGAACACCGTGACAACCTTTAAGAAGAATCTGGATGAGATCTTGGGACAGCTTGGCTATTAGCTTCTTTACACAAAGAATTGTGGGACTTGGACACAAACTTACAGAGAAATGAGATTGAAGCAGAACACCGCGACAACCTTTAAGAAGAATCTGGATGAGATCTTAAGACAGCTTGGCTATTAGCTTCTTTACGCAAAGAATTGTGGGACTTGGACACAAACTTACGGAGAAATGAGACTGAAGCAGAACACCGTGACAACCTTTAAGAAGAATCTGGATTAGATCTTAAGACAGCTTGGCTATTAGCTTCTTTACGCAAAGAATTGTGGGACTTGGACACAAACTTAAGGAGAAATGAGATTGAAGCAGAACACCGCGACAACCTTTAAGAAGAATCTGATTAAGATCTTGGGGCAGCTTGGCTATTAGCTTCTTTACGCAAAGAATTGTGGGACTTGGACACAAACTTACGGAGAAATGAGACTGAAGCAGAACACCGCGACAACCTTTAAGAAGAATCTGGATGGGATCTTGGGACAGCTTGGCTATTAGCTTCTTTACACAAAGAATTGTGGGACTTGGACACAAACTACGGAGAAATGAGATTGAAGCAGAACACCGTAACGAAGTTTAAGAAGAATCTGGATGACATCTTGGGACAGCTTAGTTATTAGTTAAACAAACAAGCCTGATAGACTGAACGGTCTCCTCTCATTAGTCAAATTTCTTATGTTATTACGATAGTTGAGAAATGAGTCCGATTACTGGACACCACTGAAATGAGCTTTAACATACCTCAACGATCCTTCTTCTTTGAACAGAATTATCTTAAAAGCTATGGAACAAAACTTGATAACATTATCAGCTCCAAAAGCCTGCATTTGGTTCCCAGCAGTGTGTCTTGAGAGCTTTTCCTCATGTTATTTTGGTTATCCCCCCAACATCCCAAAGATGTGAAGGATTAGGTTAACTGGTGACACTAAACTGTGCCTGCTGTGTTGAAGGCCTGTGATGAGCTGTTGTCCTGGGTTCGAGAATGTTCATATATGTTTGATTTTAGGACCTTTATTAAGTCATACACAATGACTTTGATATGAAACCATACCCTGGGACCTGAATATCTAACTTATAAATACGAACCACAGCTGTGGAAAATGAGCCCGGCAAAGCAGTTACCATAGAAACAGGCACATCTGCTCATGCTGTTCATCCAAGTAGCTCGATTTTTTTTTATCAGAATATCATTTTATTTGAAACCCAAAAAGTCTTTCACCTCCTTCAAACAACAAAGCCTGACTTTAATGACACAATAAATTTATCGTATGTACCACTGAATTATGCAAATGTGACACTGCTGAAAGCTTTGGTGGCAGCACCCTCCTGCTGGCATTTCTTAGCTAGGATGAAAGACAGCAGTGCAAGAAGAATCTTCCTATTATGGGGGATATTTGTACGCAGAGTAAAAGCATGCTCCATAAGAGAAGAACTCGAGAGACAGATGACAAAGAAAGGGGCCATTTTAGTCAGCCTAAGCCACTTGAACAAACAGGCTGAAATAAAAAGTGGCTGATGTACCTGTCCATGGCAAAACAAACACGCCACACCACCGTCTGACTGCATTACACACACAGACTGAGTGTTACATCACGTGTCTCACAAAGCAACTCTCTGTTTGCTAGCCGCACTTGTCAAAGCCTCTAACGGTAAAACGAATGAACTATGAGGCAAAGCATGCCACCTCAGGCCGGCCAGCAACAAATCCTATCTGACAGCTCTCAAGAACAGTCTGGCACATTTCAAAAGTTAGTACAAAAAGGTTTTAAAAAGAGTTTCAATTGGTTCATTTACATGGGGCGGGTCTTCTGTTGGGATCTGAGTTATGGTTGATGGAGAACCCACTATTTTTGGGTCTATTAAAAATGTGTTATTGCTCTCTTGCCAACACCAGGAAGTATAGTTGTTTGGAAGATCACCGCCATTTTGTGACAGTTGTCTGCATGTTTGCAGCCATTTCCATCGTTGGTCATGTAACAAGAGGTCTCACTGGCTTGGATCAGAGAGTTCTGCTCCACAATCTGCAGAGGGGTCTCCACACTAGCCTTAGAGCAAGCCAGGGTCCTTACTGGAGCACCCAGCAGAAGCACACTTAACTTTAGACAGATTTCAAATCTGACCTGCTAGCTTCTGAGGAAGCAGGTCCTTGAATGGGAACAATGGCCACAAAAAATATAAAGACTAGCAAATGTCCCACATAGAGAAAGGATCACTGTAAACCATTGACTGTATAAGCAGGGCAGATGAGGAATCTTATTAAATGAAAAATATTTCTTCCAAGAACATACTCTATAAAACACATGAATACTTAAATGAGTGCAAAAAGGCAAAATAGATATGCCCCAAAATGGAAATCCAGTTAGAGTGGTCAAAAAAAAGAGCAGAGGTTAGAAATCCAGAGATTCAAATAAACCAAGATTTCCCAATCAGTGGGCCGAGGCCCACCTGCCATGCTTGGACAACTTCAGAAAAAAAACACTCCCCTTCAGCTCCGACGATCAGATTCAATTCACAGCAGCAACATCACAGGTGGATTGTACTCAACTTTGTAACAAAACCCCATCCACCAGTCAGATAATCACACTTGGTGCATGCTCCTCAACCTTACCTGACCTGATGAATTTTACTCGCTATCCAGCACTAATATATATATATATATATATATATATATATATATATATATATATATATATATATATATATATATATATATATATATATATATATATTTATTGTGGCAAGCGGCTGGGGGTGGTACCCATTCGGGAGGCCCAGAAGGACGGAGGAGGGCATACGCCTCCTCCAGACCACGAGGGGGCGACCGCCCTGGTGGCTTGGGGACCACGGGAACAGAGCTTAGAAGCTCAACCCTACAGGGGCCCATGGTCACCACCAGGGGGAGCCCTGATGCCTATGGAGCCCTGTCCCTCAGCACTTCTGCCACACCCGGAAGTGCTGGGGGGAAGAAGACCAGGGACACCCGGAGTGCTTCTGGGTGCGCAGCCGGTACTTCCGCTACACCAGGAAGGGCCGGCGGAAGCTTATCGGGAGGCACCTGGAGCACATCCGGGTGAGCATAAAAGGGCCGCCTCCCTCCATTTGATGGAAGGAGTCGGGAGTGTAGAAGGACAAAGCTTGGAGTAGAGAAAGCGAAGAAAGGCATTGTAGAGAGGTCTGGACTGAGGGTGATTGGTGCTGCACCACTGGGGTGTGGGTGCACTTGTATATAGTATTCCTGTAAATAAACGTGTCGTGGTGCTTTAACGATGTCTACCTGTCTGTGTCCAGGTTGCTTTCCACAATATTATATATACTAGACATTAAGCCCGTTACAATAACGGGCGCTAGAACAGTAGTCCATAAACATTAGTAGGAACAGTCTATATTAAATGGCAAGGGACCTTTTACCTCATTAAATTTTTTCCGTAAAATGCCTGTAATTTTCTCTGACAGTAATACTGGCTTTGCTGTCCATAATATGCGTTTAACTTTCTGTCACAACAGTGGGCAATCAGCAGATTCTCCCCAGCAACTGATTTAATGTGCGCGAAAATAAATCTAATTTTAAAAGTCATTGTATTGTAATATCATGAAAATTCGTATACTGTATTTAGGAAAACCCCTTCAACGACTTTCACTTTACAGTTTACCAGGCCAAGCTTCTTAATCGCAAATCTGACATCCTCAGAGTGAACACTTGCACAACAATCGAGAAGCTGGTCTCCACATCTCTGTACCCGATTGGATTTTTCGTGTTTTATGTTTTAGGTCTTACCTCATTTACCGAAGTCCGATTGGATCGGCCACGCGATATTTTATAGGTCCCGCCCTCTCTGTCTTGTGTGATGCGTCAGGCGGCCTTTGAAGCATCTGTTTTGTAGAATCGCACCGTGCTCCGCGCATGCGCACTTCACCAGAAGACACACACATTCGGACACTGGACGCACACAGGGGTTTTATTAAAGAGGATATATATACAGTAATCCCTCGCCATATCGCGCTTCGCCTTTCGCGGCTTCACTCCATCGCGGATTTTATATGTAAGCATATTTAAATATATATCGCGGATTTTTCGCTGCTTCGCGGGTTTCTGAGGACAATGGGTCTTTTAATTTCTGGTAAATGTTTCCTCAGTTGGTTTGCCCAGTTGATTTCATACAAAGGATGCTATTGGCAGATGGCTGAGAAGCTACCCAACTTACTTTTCTTTCTCTCTCTCTTGCGCTGACTATCTGTGATCCTGACGTAGGGGGTGTGAGCAGGGGGGCTGTTCGCACACCTAGACGATACGGACACTCGTCTAAAAATGCTGAAAGATTATCTTCACGTTGCTACCTTCTGTGTGCAGCTTTTAAGTATGCTGCACGGTGCTTCGCATACTTAAAAGCTCAAAGGGCACGTATTGATTTTTTTATCTGTCTCTCTCTCTCTCTGCTCCTGACGGAGGGGGTGTGAGCTGCCGCCTTCAACAGCTTTGTGCCGCGGTGCTTCGCATACTTACAAGCCAAACAGCCCTATTGATTTGTTTGCTCCTTTGAAGAGGAAGATATGTTTGCATTCTTTTAATTGTGAGACTGAACTGTCATCTCTGTCTTGTCATGGAGCACAGTTTAAACTTTTGAAAAAGAGACAAATGTTTGTTTGCAGTGTTTGAATAACGTTCCTGTCTCTCTACAACCTCCTGTGTTTCTGCGCAAATCTGTGACCCAAGCATGACAATATAAAAATAACTATTTAAACATATGGTTTCTACTTCGCGGCATTTCTTATTTCGCGGGTGGCTCTGGAACGCAACCCCCGCGATGGAGGAGGGATTACTATACACACACACAGATACAAAAGGTGTTTGCCTGTGACATGAAAGTATTTTGCATTACCTTACCATAACATTCATTTTTGTTTTGTACGTAAGATGTCAGAAATCATGTAGCAGACAAAGCCACAGAGCTTCACATTCCCAGACCTACTTAACCTAATTCCGTGTTTCGGGAGGTCAAATCTGACAGGTGCATGGCAGAAAATATACTGGGACAGGATGCCAGTCCATCACAGGGCACAGATGCACATACGGGCCAATTTAGATCCACTGCTTTGCATGTTTTTGGGGATATGAGACACAAATCATGCAGGCAAAGGGAGAACATGTAAACTGCACATGTACAGTCAAACCCAGGATCCATAGGGTGGCAGAACTAGCCAACATGCTGCCTTATATTATGGATTGCCTTAAAATATGTATATAATTTTTAATGCATTTTTATTCTATTAAAGCACAAACTTAGACTTTCATCAATATATAAAATGTTCCTTCAGGCTGAAATGAAAATGTAATGAATACGCTGTTTAATAATGCAAATGTTACTTGCATGTCGAAGCTACCTTAACACGGTTTATAAGAATAGAAATAATTCACATTTTTCTTGAAGCTTTTCCAAAAGAAGAATAAAAAATGTACAATAGCCTTTCCCTTTATTCAGCATTCACCTAAGCTATTTGTCAGTGAAATGAAGCGAATCCAGCAGACTGACTATCTGAAATGGGAGGCAGAGGTCATACATGTGAGCATTTATGCCAATCCTTCTTTTCTGTTTCCTCCCTCAAATTCCATTAATTATTCTTAAAAAGTCAAATCAATAAAATAATCCACTAAAAGCTGGTAATGCAGATGTGTTCAAAGCGCAAAAAATGAAATTGATAACAGCAGAACATGCAGTGATGTCTACTGTGCTCTTTTCTGTTAAAATCGAGTCCTCCGGCTCCTCTCAGCTACGCGCAATAGCTGGCATGGCATTTGTGAGAAACGAGAGCGTAATGGCATTTTTCAGCTCTATCAAAAGGGTTGATGCCCTGAAATAAAGTTCACCATATTTTATCCGACAGGAATGTTGCCCTTTCGCTGCACGCAATAATCTTGGGATATAAATCATTTGTTCTTCAAGAAAAAGCTAAACAGCAAATACATGAGGCTAGAAATATGCAGTGTCAAAGGAGGGTAACAGCGGCATTTTGCTTCCAGTTAATACACCAGCATTTGACCAGGCAGCCAAACGGGAAACTGAGAACATCTGTGCATGTAACCTGGTCACACACCTTCATAATTTGCACTGGGTAGACAATCACAAACTTGCACACACACACACTGCCTGTTAATTAAGAAAACGGACTTCCTGACCATCTGGAAAATGCTACAGTCGCCAAAGGTTAAAACAAAAGTCCTTGCAATTTAATTCTGTTTATTCCTATTAAACACTATTCAACTTATGAGTCTGATGTACTATAGAATAATTACTAATATATGAAAAATAAAACGCAATAAACACAAAACACAGAAACATCATAAATACAAAATATACATACGGTACATACAGGATGATTTTGAGTCCTACCCTAATATGACTTGTCGTCACACTTTAAATACTAACACTTAGCCACGTTAGGAAATTAGGTTATATAAAAAAAAAACACAATAATTATATATTTGTATATGCCTAATGTACAATATTTACAAGGGGGAGCTAAAAATTCCCAGAACTGGTCAAAAGCACAGGAACAGGGTACAGTTATCAAATCTGCTGCTAGGTATTACAGTCCTACAGTCTGGTCAATCAGTTCCTAGCACTGTGGTTTTTCATTTTTGCTTGACAATTGTGCTTCATTGGCTTCCCATTTACAAAACTTTGCTTGATTTCCTGGCTCTCGTCTCTCCTTCTGGTTCTTAATTTAAAAATTCTCTGACACTGCTAATGAGGAAGACTAGTAAAAGGACACTTAGATAGCTACAGCAAACAGCAGCAAGCACCATACAAGGCACCTCATCATCACCACCCCTTGATTTAATGGTGCTTGAAACTTAGCCAAGAAGAGGAAGTGAACATGAAAGCTAAAAACAATAATGAATAATTTAATAGCCTTTCACAGACTCTAATTCACTTCAAAGTTTGAAAGCTGCCATGCTTATAGGACTTCACAAACAAAAAAATAAAAATTGCCCCACTGTGTCATGGAATTCCTGTGTAAAGGATGGATGATGATATGCATAGTCTCTCTCTCTCACACACACACACACATACACACACACGTGGGCCTGGGAAACAACTTCAGGGCTTGTCCATTTGTAATTCCACCCCAAGTCAAACGTTGGCGCTGTCTTGTAACACTTCTCCTATCCTTCCCTCTTCAGATTGCGAAACCGACATTTCACCAGAACATGACATCATTTCTGGTTCTGGGGCTCTTGGAGCTGCCATGTCCACCACTCCGACTTCCTAGCCGGCACCTCCACCACCCCCAGTCTAACTGTAGACTCTTGTCTGTGAAGACGTTTTACACACGCACATTAATTCGTGTTTGTTGTTTTTACTGTGAGACAATACTTGTGCTTTGCCTATGGGTACCCCAACCCTTTATTCCTGTTCTTGTTTCTATCTACAGCAGATATAAAAACAGTTCTCAACCCCATCTCCATTACACATATACAATGAGACAGCTTACAATGGTGTTTCTCAGTTTGCTATTTCAGACACAATTCAGAAAAGAGTTGACTACATTATTTCACTGATATGGTGCTCATGATGGACTGATATCCTATACAGGGTCAACTTATTCCTTGTGCTCAATGATGCCAGGATAGGCACCAGCTCCCGTCAACCCTGAACTGATTAAACAACTTGAAAAACTGAATGCTGACAGTTATCCAGGTGTATGTTCAAAACATGCAAACCACATGCATTTCTTTGCTAAGATATTGTTCAACAGATACTTCTGGAAAAATTAGCGCACAAGATAAACAGGAAAGGCAAGATCTGCCTTTACACATTATTCATTGGTCAAGAGTCTAACCTTCAATTCAAAAGGGATAACGGATATGAGGATGACGTGACACGAGTAACGTGAATTTTTTTCTTCGTTTTTCACATTGTTTGCTGTTGTATAGCGTTGGTCACCATTGGCTTTATGATATTGCATCATACACGTTTGCAACGCCATTCTACATGGAGACATGTGGTGGTGGCTCTGTGGCTAAGGATCTGTGCTGGTAACTGGAAGATTGCCAGTTCAAATCCAAGAAAGGGTCCTACTCCATTGGGCCCTTGAGCAAAGCCATTAACCTGAAAATTGCTCCTGGGTGCTGTACAATGGCTGACCCTGTGCTCTGACTCCCAAAAGTAAGGCAAAAAGACAATTTCCCTAGGAGATTAACAAACACCAGTTTAAAAGTTTGTCTCGACCATCACTACAAACTACTGTATATATTTGCATTTAAGTTCTCCCGCGGATAAGTCGGGACTTGACTTTACCGTATAATCTCCGGTATTTTATAATGTCGGCCATATAAGTCGAATGCGGAAAACTCACACTGTTGGTCCAAGAGATTATGATATGCTAGCACCCACCTGAGAGAGTAACCATGGGGCACGTGGTCCTTTTCTTTGCTATGTATTGTGCCTATGTGACCACACGGTGATACCCGAACTATTCTGAAGCGACGTTTACACTGTTTTGTGTTTTTTGTATCTAACACCCTCATACACCTTTATTGTAAGAGCATCCCTTATCTACGATGGAGCATTCGATCAGAAGAAAATATGAAGCTGGTTTTAAATTAACTCTTTCAGGGCTAATTATTTTTTTCATTTTCTCCCAGGTCTGAATATTTTTCCCAAAAACTCAGTTTTCTAAAAAGCATACAAAGCCAACACTATATGCCTTTAACATTAAACATTAGCTTTCTAAGATTGGCTGTCACACTGCTTACATACTTACTACATACCTGTTTGTCTAACCAATATTCTGAAGGGCACTTTCTGGAAAAGAAACAGCTACCTGCCTTTCGTTTTCGATTAAAAATCGGAGTTTGATGAGTCAGAGTCTGATTCAGCAATAATATGCAACAAGCAAAAAAAAAAGAATAATGCCCACAGAGGATTTTGCTTTGTACATTCGCTTTGCTGTTTTGCCCGATGCCATCCCGCTGTTCACCCTACGCTCCCCACACACACACACACACACACACACAGGGATTCGATGTCAAGTCAATGAGTCTAACACTCCTCCTAGCAAAGAGGGTCTATCCGTAATGTGTAAAGTCAACATCCAACCTCAACCCCTGCTGTCGACAAAAATCAACATCAGCCCTAAAAGAGTTAAAAGTCGTTGAAGTGGTGAATGAAATTGGTAACTGCGCTGCTGCAACAAAATTCGATGTGTCTGAAAAACTGGTGCGAGATTGAAGGAGGCAAGAAGATGGGAAAAAAAATTTTAAGTGTCGTATTTTTGCACGGGCGTATAAGTCGGCGTTTGATTTTATGATCTATTTTTCTGGTTTCAAGACCCCACTTATACGTGAGTATGTACGGTATGTGGGGTAATTAACATATTTTAAAAAAATCCGTTTTTAGTGGAGAATACTGTTAACATAATTCTGTTGAGGAATAAGAGCTGCCAAGCTGCATCGAAACAAATCTACGTAATGCCATAAACAACATCCTAATTGAAATGATGCTGAAGAATCAATACCTCAAAATAAGTACCGGCACAAACCTTCATTTATTATTATACTGTACTACAGATACAAAAAAGCACCCCCTAAGCTGAATGATATTTCATTCTTTTGTAGCTGCACAACAACACATCCATGGCTGAAGTGTAGCCACAATGCACCCAGTTTTTTTGTGCATTGATGCAATTAGGGTTTCTTACCCTACGTGCTCACATAAATCAGCCATGACAGATATTGTGGAATCAGAATACTGTATGGATGGCGGGGCCTGCACCAGTCTCAGTTCCGACAATTCTAAGAATATAACAATCAAGACAACAAAACAAAGTAACAGAAGCATATGCAGATGGGTAGAATTATTCAATAAGTTTCTAACCTGACATGCTTAAGTGTAACAATTCTAATAATGAGGATGATGTATTAGTACAGGCCTTTTGAGCCTGGTAGTGAAGTTTTAACCTTAAACCATTAAAGAGCTGCTTGGATTTATCCAGGAGGTAACAGAAGTCTGTGACAGTCTTTCTCTCGCCCAGAGGGATGTCCTCCTCTGCACCCCCAGCTGACATTGTGCTTCTTCCTTATGATTTATTCCTGCAAGAAAAGAAAAAAAAAAGTTTAGACTGTTTTCCCAGTTTCTTATAAGGTATAAGTTTGAAAATAAATAAAAGCAGAGATTACAGTACGCATATTGATAAACGAAGCAAAAGAAGTAAAAAGAACCGTCAGGAAAACACCTGAAAAGAAAGAACATGATGGCTGTTATACAAGGCAGCATGGTGGTACAGTGGTTAGGATTTGACATGTGGACCATGTAATAATAATGCAAACAATAATGCTTTAGAACTTACCTCATGTCAAAAGTAACTAACAATAGTTTTGTCTGCAAACAAACAACCGCTTTTATGTGTGGTTTCTGGATGCTCTCGGCACACAGCACAGTACATGATCTCACTTGGTTGGGATGCTATCTGCTCCAAGCAGTCATCACTACTTACTAGTTGTGGAATAATATCCGTATTTTATCTGCTGAAAAAGGTCTTCCAGTATTTGAAAAGTTATAGTGCCCTCCATGATGTCTGCAACAAAGACACGTTTTTCTTTAATTTCCCCCTCTGCTCCACAGTTTAAAATTACAACTTACTTAATTCAGACTTGGTAGTTATTTGACTCCCGGTGTTTAGTGTTTTGCAAACCACCTTAACATGCCTTTCTTTTAGTCAAGAGTCTTTCAAAAATTAACCCTAGGCACATACTGTACAGAGCCCTTCATAATGTTTGGGACAAAGACATATTTTTCCTTGATTTATCCCTTCGCGCCACAGTTTAAAATTACAAATGAAATAATTCAGACCTGATTGAAGTGTACATTGCAGACTTTCATTTAAGGGGATTTGCACACATTTCAGTCACACTGTGTAGAAATGTCAACATTTTATATATACAGTGCATCCGGAAAGTATTCACAGCGCATCACTTTTTCCACATTTTGTTATGTTACAGCCTTATTCCAAAATGGATTAAATTCATTTCTTTCCTCAGAATTCTACACACAACACCCCATAATGACAACGTGAAAAAAATTTACTTGAGGTTTTTGCAAATTTATTAAAAATAAAAAAACTGAGAAATCCCATGTCCATAAGTATTCACAGCCTTTGCTCAATACTTTGTCGATGCACCTTTGGCAACAATTACAGCCACAAGTCTTGTTGAATATGATGCCACAAGCTTGGCACACCTATCCTTGGCCAGTTTCGCCCATTCCTCTTTGCAGCACCTCTCAAGCTCCATCAGGTTGGATGGGAAGCGTCGGTGCACAGCCATTTTAAGATCTCTCCAGAGATGTTCAATCGGATTCAAGTCTGGGCTCTGGCTGGGCCACTCAAGGACATTCACAGAGTTGTCCTGAAGCCACTCCTTTGATATCTTGGCTGTGTGCTTAGGGTCGTTGTCCTGCTGAAAGATGAACCGTCGCCCCAGTCTGAGGTCAAGAGCGCTCTGGAGCAGGTTTTCATCCAGGATGTCTCTGTACATTGCTGCAGTCATCTTTCCCTTTATCTTGACTAGTCTCCCAGTCCCTGCCGCTGAAAAACATCCCCACAGCATGATGCTGCCACCACCATGCTTCACTGTAGGGATGGTATAGGACTGGTGATGAGCGGTGCCTGGTTTCCTCCAAACGTGACGCCTGGCATTCACACCAAAGAGTTCTATCTGTGTCTCATCAGACCAGAGAATTTTCTTTCTCATGGTCTGAGAGTCCTTCAGGTGCCTTTTGGCAAACTCCAGGCGGGCTGCCATGTGCCTTTTACTAAGGAGTGGCTTCCGTCTGGCCACTCTACCATACAGGCCTGATTGGTGGATTGCTGAAGAGATGGTTGTCCTTCTGGAAGGTTCTCCTCTCTCCACAGAGGACCTCTGGAGCTCTGACAGAGTGACCATCGGGTTCTTGGTCACCTCCCTGACTAAGGCCCTTCTCCCCCGATTGCTCAGTTTAGATGGCCGGCCAGCTCTAGGAAGAGTCCTGGTGGTTTCGAACTTCTTCCACTTACGGATGATGGGGGCCACTGTGCTCATTGGGACCTTCAAAGCAGCAGAAATGTTTCTGTAACCTTCCCCAGATTTGTGCCTCGAGACAATCCTGTCTCGGAGGTCTACAGACAATTCCTTTCACTTCATGCTTGGTTTGTGCTCTGACATGAACTGTCAACTGTGGGACCTTCTATAGACAGGTGTGTGCCTTTCCAAATCATATCCAGTCAACTGAATTTACCACAGGTGGACTCCAATGAACCTGCAGAAACATCTCAAGGATGATCAGAGGAAACAGGAGGCACCTGAGCTCAATTTAGACCTTCATGGCAAAGGCTGTGAATACTTATGGACATGTGCTTTCTCAATTTTTTTATTTTTAATAAATTTGTAAAAATCTCAAGTAAACTTTTTTCATGTTGTCATTATGGGGTGTTGTGTGTAGAATTCTGAGGAAAAAATGAATTTAATCCATTTTGGAATAAGGCTGTAACATAACAAAATGTGGAAAAAGTGATGATGCGCTGTGAATACTTTCCAGATGCACTGTACGTGGTCATGGTCATTTCATATACATGGAGAGTTGGCTTGTGATTCCTCAGTGGTGTTTCATGGCTTCATAAGATACTTTGGCTCACTTCTACCCTTTGGAGCCTGTAGTTACCATTGTTCAACATGAGGACAAGAGCTGTGCCAATGAAAGTCAAAGAAGCCATCATGAGGCTGAAACACGAGAAAAAAAAAAAACATTGGAGACAATCAGTAAAATCTCAGGATTACTCAAATCAACTGTCTGGAATATCATGAAGAAGAAAGAACACTCAGGTGAGCTCAGTAATCACAAAGGGCCTGGTAGGCAGAGGAAGACCTCCGCTGCTGACATTTTGGCCAAACCATGTAAAAATGACAACATGTTTTATATATAGTCCCTTCATTTCAGTCTCCACAATTTTTTTATATGATCCCTCATTTCAAGGCACTATAATATTTGGGACATTTGGCGTCACAGGTGTTTCTAAATACCTCAGGTGGGTTTCATGGCTTCATAAGATACCTTGGCTTGGATACCTCGTTGGAGTCTGTAGCTGTCATTGTTCAACATGAGGACATGTGTGCCAATGAAAGTCAAAGAAGCCATCATGAGGATGAAACCACTGAAGACAATCATGAAGAAGAAAGAATGCACTGATGAACTCAGTAATCACAAAGGGACTGGTAGACTGGTAGAAGAATCCTCACTATGATTAAAAAAAAAATATGGAAAAAAAGTTGCAAACAAACTGTCTTCAGGGGGCCGATGTGTATGTGTCAGAGACGACTATCAGCAAAAGATTTCATGAACAGAAATACAGAGGACACACAAAAACAAGGATGAACAGATTATAGTTTGTGAAAAGGGATTTCAAAGAGCCTGCAGAATTCTGGGAAAAGGTCTTACAGACAAACAAGATGAAGATGAACCTGATCAGTGTGATGGCGAGAGAGCAAAGTGTGGAGATGAAAAGAAACTGCCCAAAATGCAAAAGCAAAGCACCTGTCATCTGTCAAACATGGAGGTAGGGTGTTATGGCTTGGGCCTTAAGTTAAGATCTGCTCAAGTTCCAGTAGATGCTTCCAAACTCTTTGGATGGCGCTTCATCCTACAACAAGCTAATGATCCAAACATACTGCTGAGGTAACACAGAGCTAAAAAAATGGAAAATTTTTGAATGGCCAAGCCACCCACCCGATTTTAATCCAATTGAGCAGGCCTTCCATATGTCGAAGAGAAAAC
The DNA here is from genome assembly GCF_900747795.2 of Erpetoichthys calabaricus. Taxonomy (NCBI): domain Eukaryota; kingdom Metazoa; phylum Chordata; class Cladistia; order Polypteriformes; family Polypteridae; genus Erpetoichthys; species Erpetoichthys calabaricus. The sequence goes on along the minus strand of NC_041402.2, from coordinate 9,060,948 downwards.
TTAAGGGGACAAGCCCCCCGAAACAAGCAGGAGCTGAAGATGGCTGCATGACAGGCTTGGCAGAGCATCACAAGAGAAAATCCTCAGCATCTGGTGATGTCTGTGAATCGCTGACTTCAAGCAGTCATTGCAGGCAAGGGATCTGCGACAAAGAGCTAAATATGATGGCTTTAATAGACCTGTCATTGCTGTGTCCCCAACATTATGGTGCCCTGAAATGGAGGGACCATGTAAAAAAAAAGGTGTGGTGAGTAAAATATATGCCAATTCCCTTAAATGAAAGTCTGCAATGTGCACTTTACTCACGTCTGAGTTGTTTGATTTGTAAGTTTAAACTGTGGAAGCAGAAGAGGAAATCAAGGAAAAATGTATCATTGTCTCAAACATTATGGAGGGCATTGTATGTCATGCCATTATCTAACCCACTTAATGCAGGTGTGGGTTGCTGGGGTTGCTAGAACCTATCCTAGATAACAAAGGAAGCAAGGCAGGAACAAACACTGGACAGAGCACCTGTCCTTCACGCACGCACGCACACAAACACACACACACCCTGGGCCAATGTAGTGTTGCCAATTCAGTTAACCTGCAAGTCTGTGGACTGTGGGATAAAACCAAAGCACCCAAAGGAAACCCACACAGACACAAGCAGAACATGCCAACTCCATGAAGAGGGGAGGGACACAGGGCACAAACCTGGGTCTCCTTACCGTGAGGCTGCAGAACTGTGCCACCCTAGCAGGAAATATGATTTTGATAATAAATTAAGATAAAAAAACAAGCACCTTTATCAAGACTGCAGCAAAGAGTACAAGAAGTAAAATGTCAGGTAGGGGAATCTCTCACAAATTCTTCTGGTTATCTCGGGGACCCTGGAGGAATAAAGGCTTGAGAACCACTGCAAATTAACACTCTACAATGATTCTTTTTGGTTTTGGTCTTTGTGATATTCCAGATTCACAAATGGCAGTAGACAAGTCTACCAGAACTCAACTTCTTATCTTCAGCATCACTGTGCCCAAGTGACAGTAAGGATGTCAGTTGTTTCTGAGATGAAGTTTGCTGTGAAACTTGCCGTTTTAAATTATTAAGAAATAACATCTGATGAACGAGGAGACTATTCTCTTAGAAGCTCGTGCGTCTGTGAAACTGAGCTTCATCCAAATTGACATTTCAGAAAGAAAGTGGCGGATTATTTCACTCCACTTCATTCCCCTGACTGAGACAGCGGTGTTCACTTTGAGTTGAATGCAAACAGAAGAGCTGAGCATCTCGCAAACGCTAATGACTGAAGTGCTTGGGAAGGTGAATTTAGAAAGGACAAAGTAAACGCGTGATTTATTTCTTTAGATTTCTTTATTATCAATAAGCAGATCAGAATGTTCATAGCACGCACTCTATAAATAATATTTCTTATTGTACTGAGCACAACTGGCCAATGACCTTTGACTTCTAAATCACTGAGGCTTGGGACTATAAATCACATTGTTGCTCCTTTAAACCCCACTAGTGACTTATCATGTGACCCCGAGTCTGACATGTAACCTGCCAGAGTTCCAACAGTAGAAATTTGGAAAGACTTAATCTGTGGATGTGGGAATTATTTACATTTAAATGCATTTCCTTAGCAGATCCTTTCCTTCCAAAGTGACTTACAAAATAGGTCAACAAAATCAAGTAACATCAGTATAGGGATTGTTTGAGAACAAGTGCTACAGGTCAAGGGGACAAAATTGATAACCACAAGTCAAGAGCTCAGAACAAAATTCAAATAGTTTGTGATGGAAACTGGGGTGTCAATGGCCCAAACCCCAACACGAACATACAAGCACAGTTCCAGGTTCAAATAAAGGTTGGTTTATTAACCAAATCATCGTAAACACATTACAATAAGCACAAAATACAGGTTCTCTCTCCTCACAATAATTCTCTCACCACCGCACTGTCATGTTCCAGTCAAGTGTTGCCTCTCTACCTCCCAGCTCCAACTTGCCTGGATAATGGAGTGCGATCCCTTTTATTACAGACCCGGGAGTACTTCCAGTGCCGGGCAAAGCACTACCGGGTCACACGGAAGTCCATTATAACAGGGAGCTTATCTCCCTACAGTGCCCTCACACGGCACCCAGTGACCCCAGCAGAGCTGCCCTGCCGCACTACATTTCCCAGCATGCCCTGCTTGCTTCCCACTGGGCAGGGATACAGTCATATGAAAAAGTTTGTGAACCCCTCTCAGCCTACATAATAATTAACTCTACTTCAACAAAAAAAAAACGTAACAGTGGTATGTCTTACATTTCCTAGGAACATACGAGTACTGGGGTGTTTTTCCTGGTTTTTAGTGACGTAGTATTTAGTTGTATGAAATTAAATCAAATGTGAAAAACTGGCTGTGCACAAATGTGGGTCCCCTTGTCATTGTGCTGATTTGAATGCCTGTCACTGCTCAATGCTGATTACTTGGTGTGATGAGCTCGTTACGCCTTGAACTTCATAGGCAGGTGTGTCCAATCATGAGATATAAAGGTATTTAAGGTGGTCAATTACAAGTTGTGCTTCCTTCCCTTTGACTCTCCTCTGAAGAGTGACAGCATGGGATCCTCAAAGCAACTCTTCAAAGATCAGAAAACAAAGATTGTTCAGTCTCCTGGTTTAGGGGAAGGCTACAAAAAGCCATCTCAGAGGTTTAAACTGTCAGTTTCAACTGTAAGGAATGGAATCAGGAAATGGAAGGCCACAGGCACAGTTGCTGTTAAACCCAGCAGGTCTGGCAGGTCAAGACAAATACAGGAGCGGCATATGAGCAGGATTGTGAGAATGGTGACAGACAACCCACAGATCACCTCCAAAGACCTGCGAGAACATCTGGATGCAGATGGTGTATCTGTACATTGTTCTACAATTCAGCGCAATTTGCACAAAGAACATCTGTATGGCAGGGTGATGAGAAAGAAGCCCTTTCTGCACTCACGCCACAAACAGAGTCGCTTGTTGTATGCCAATGCTCATTTAGACAAGCCAGATTCATTTTGGAACGAAGTGCTTTGGACTGATGAGACAAAAAATTGGGTTATTTGGTCATAACAAAAAGCGCTTTGCATGGCGGAAGAAGAACACCGCATTCCAAGAAAAACCCCTGCTACCTACTGTCAAATTTGGTGGAGGTGCCATCATGCTGTGGGGCTGTGCGGCTAGTTCAGGGACTGGGGCCCTTGTTAAAGTCGAGGGTCAGATGAATTCAACCCAATATCAACAAATTCTTCAGGATAATGTTCAAGCATCAGTCACAAAGTTGAAGTTACGCAGGGGTTGGATATTCCAACAAGACAATGACCCAAAACACAGTTGGAAATCTACAAAGGCATTCATGCAGAGGGAGAAGTACAATGTTCTGGAATGGCCGTCACAGTCCCCTGACTTGAATATCATCGAAAATCTATGGGATGATTTGAAGCAGGCTGTCCATTAAATTGAACTGAACTGGAGAGATTTTGTATGAAGAATGGTCAACAATACCTCCATCCAGAATCAGACACTCATCAAAGGCTATAGGAGGACAGCGTCTAGAGGACAAAAGGAGGCTCAACTAAGTATTGATGTCATATCTCTGTTGGGGTGCCCACATTTATGCACCTGTCTAATTTTGTTATGATGCATATTGCATATTTTCTATTAATCCAATAAACTTAGTGTCACTGCTGAAATCCTACTGTTTCCATAAGGCAAGTCATATATTAAAAGGAAGTTGCTACTTTGAAAGCTCAGCCAATGATAAACAAAAATCCAGAATTAAGAGGGGTTCCCAAACTTTTTCATATGACTGTATCTATAACTGCTGCCATCTAGCATGCTGGGGGAATAAAAACTCCCAAAACTCCCCAGCGATATATCTTTTCTTTTCCATGGGCCGTCCGTCCATCTTTTCCAATCCTTCCTTCCAAGTCTGCTTCTTGTTTCCTCCCCGGCCAGGATGCCCGTCCAGCCAATGTGGCATCTACACAGTTATAATTCCCAAATTTACAAGACCTGTTAGAAAGAAATTCACCAAACGAGGGTCTTTAGACGCTTCTTAAAACACATGAAGGGAGTCAGAATTCTGAATGGAGGTGTCAAGCTCATTCCACCAGCCAAGAGCTACACACAAATACACTCTGGACTGAGATTTTATACCACACAGTGGTGGTACCACTCAAGCCTGTGGAGTCAGAAGCTATTATTTGTTTACTAGAGTTGGTAAAAAATTTCCAATCTCATATATACTACCAGCCAAAACTTTTAGAACACCTCAGTTTTTCCAGTTGAAATGCAATGAGTAAAATAAAATGGTGAAATGTTAAGCAGTAAACTGCCAGAGGTTGAAATTTAAAGTTTAGGTGAGCAAAAATATGAAAAAAAGGAAATTTCAGAATATTACAAATGGGGCTTCTTCAGTGAACAACTAATAGGTTACAACCTGCAGATGTCCCATGACAAGTCTTGCATGTTGAAGCAAACAACTTGCACAGGTGTCCCAACTTCTGTTGATTACTTAAAAACCCTATGAATGCCTTAAAGTGGAGTTACAACTGACTGTATATATTTATAAATGCGTGCCTTTTTTTCTTTTTGATTGTTTTACATTGCAATGTTCAGCACTCCCAGCTGGTCTCCAATCCAAGTAACTTGCCAAACTCAAGCTTCCCTTGTTCATGGGTGTCGTAATTCAGACACACTGATTTATTTTTTTACTGCTCTTCAGAACCAGGCAATTGGGCTTCAAAACATATAACACTACTACTTAATAAAGGAGAATTTAATAATAAACAAAACAAATAACTGTACTACAATTATTCAGAGGAATCTCTGGAGGCATGCTAAGTTTGTGACACACCATCTGTTGGAATTAAAATGCATTCTCACAGATCCTGGCACACTGAAGAATATGGAGGGATGCTAGACCCCCTGAAGCACTGGAATTTCACTGTACAACATCAGCAGATGCATAAATACTTTCTTTATTTTAACTTTCACTTCCACTGTAACATATAAACACTTTTTTTTTTTCTTTCACATTTGTCTGCCAGCTCCACAAAGTGTCACTCAAATCACAGCCCAGATCACACTCATGGGTTTCTGTTAAGATAAACAGTGTTCTGGAAAACTGCCGATTTCAAAGAGACTCTAAGCAGCTTCAGGAAAGCCCTTTCGGTCCACGTGCTCCACCATAGGATGAAACCCATACGATATCAAACCCTGAGCCTGTTCACACCTTCATCGGTCAGTTGGGTCATGGTGCTTTACAACAGTGAAATAAAAACACAAGACAAAAAGCAATGAAACTGCACTAAATTCTTCCAAGTGTATTAATGGATCTTGATCGCTTTCTGCTTCGTTTATTAATAATGGTTTCCATCCACACTTACCAGTAGAGTCACCTCTCAATACTTGTAAAGAGGGATTGTCCCATATTGCAACATAAAAATTCAGCGTATAGTATTGAATCAGTAAGGCGTGCGATCAGTCCCGTATTTTCGTATACATTAATTAATACATACACAAGCTCTTCAAAGTGCAGAGAATAACATGAGGACAGTTAAAATCAAACCCGTGAAGAGAACAAGCGCCATTTTCATTAGGAAATTAGACCAATATAGATGAGAACAGGCCATTCAGCCCAACAAACCTTGCCAGTCCTATCCACATAATTCTTCCAAAATAACATCAAGTTGAGTTTTGAAAATCTCTAAAGTCCTACTGTCTACTGCACTGCTTAGTCACTTATTCCAAGTGTCTGTGGTTCTCTGTGTGAAGAAAAACTTCCTAAAGTTTGTGAGAAATTTACTTTTAACAAGTTTCCTCGTGTTCTACTTGCTTTTAAAGTCCCAGTCTCGATCCACTGGACTAATTCCCTTCAGAATTTTAAACACTTCAATCATGTCACCTTTTCATCGTTTTGATCTTAAAACTGTAAAGGCTAAGCTCTTTCTTCATAACTCATCCCCTGTAGCCCTGGAATCAGTCTACTCGTTCTTCTCTGGACCTTTTCTTGTGCTGCTTTGTCTGTTCTGTAGCCTGGAGATGAAAACTGCACAGAGAACTCCAGATGAAGCCTCACCAGTGTGTTATAAAGCTTGAGCAGAACCTCCTTGGACTTGTACTCCACATTTCAGGGAGCTATATTAGCCTTCTTAACACTAGAATCCCTGAAGCCTACGAAAAAACTTGTAATCCCGGCCCACCTTAAAGCCCATCACACCTCTCCATCAGTGTCTTTTGTTTTGTAAATGTGTCGATCAGCACAAGCAGCTTGCTATCCCATCGCCCCCCTTGACACAGCTCAACTCGTGCAGTAAGTTCTCCCAGCTCAAGCCAAAGCTCCTTATCTGTGTGTAAGATCTGGAGTTGTACAGGGTAAGTAATATAGTATATCGTTATTTGCAATACATGCATTTCATGTGTGTTCCGTGTCTACAAAGATCTGGGTTAGTGTAGGATGAAAGGAAATGCAAGACAAGAAATGCTAAGCACATACCTAAAGCAGAAACTTTTTCCATGTTATACTAATAAATTAATTGTATAATGTGTGAAGACTTTAGTCCAAATATCAACTAAACACCTGCACTTTTATACAAGAATATGACCAAAGGAAAAAAAAGCATTCAATTTACATGTGGCTATCAATGAGTTAAAAACCCAAGTTCAAATGTCAATCGACAGGGAGTTTACACGTATTCTTGAATGGTGCAGAGGTAAGAACTGCTGACTTATAATCCGAACGTCCTGGGGTCAAAACTGGCCACTCCTTGTGAGTTGCTATTTTCATCATTATTATTATTATTACTATAAACTAATAAAAACATACATTTGATTTGAGTCTGTAACACCTGGTGTATATTTTTGCTACTTGTAAAAGTTAGCACTTGTCTTTTTATTATTCAGTTCTATTCTCTCTGTGACATTCATGTGGTACTGGCTTCTCCCTCTCTGAGTTGATGGCATTTATCTACATTCTTTTCACAAGAGCAGCGATGACCACAGTGGGTGCTGTGACTAATACCTGCTCACAACTATTTGTTGTACCGGCAATCAAAGATTCGATGTCCCATGACCGCTATTACCCTGGACAAAGGCGGAACCGTAACAACAGACAGCTTCTTTACGGCGCTTTCGCTGACTTATAGACGACTGCACCACAACACAACTCCATAAAGTAAAATGGGACTTCTACCTGCAGCTATAGTCACTTCAGTACGCGAGCAAATCGCCATGCTAGGGTTTAGATCTGACAGCGCCGTGCTGACGGTGTATGCGCCCAAAAAGAAAAAGCCTTTGATTTCATTCTGTAACAGCCAGTGTAAAGTTTGGGTGTAAATCAATGGGAAAGGACAAACTGGATGGTGGCTCCAACCCCTGAAATTCTGCATTTTTGGGCAGGGCACATTATAATTTTACTATTATTACTTACATCTGTGCTTCCTGTTTAAGACGGGTTGAAACCTAAGTAATCAACATCGCCTTCAGTGTTTGCAGGGCACCTTCTATTGGAATGCATGCATGCAGTTATAATAATAAATAATAATAATAATTCTTTGCATTTATATAGCGCTTTTCTCACTACTCAAAGCGCTTAGCAATTGCAGGTTAAGGGCCTTCCTTGCTAAAGGACCCAATAGAGCAGAGTCCCTATTGGCATTTACGGGATTCGAACCAGCAACCTTCCAATTGCCAGTGCAGATCCCTAGCCTCAGAGCCACCACTCTGCATTGCATTTGTCATTTCAACAGGTGGCACATCAGAAACATTTGTAGTAATAAACTTTGTTACTACAAATGTTTGTAATCTACCATCTGCTTGAATAACGGAGACATAGCAACTGGACGTGCACCTAGACACTTCTCTGTTTGTTAAGGTGGAATAGCCGATTTTTGTTCATCCTACAGTTACTCTTTGTTGGGTGTATTCAGCATTAACGTTTCCAGTTCAGTTTCACCTGCAGCTATAGTCACTTTAGTACGCGAGTAATTCGCCATGCCAGTGTTTAGATCTGGCAGTGCCGTGCTGACGGTGTACGCGCCCAAAAAGAAGAAGCCTTTGATTTCAGTCTGTAACAGCCGGTGTAAACTTTTGCTACTTGTAAAAGACATCGTCGAAGGAATATAAGCAGACACACAAACGCTGGTGAATCATGTCTTCTTTGTATCTTGTTGTCACTTGAATTTATTGTTTTTCAGTTTTATTCTTGAATAAAAGCACACTTGTTTCGTTATACCTTTGTGAAAAGAGTTTATTTTATATTCCAGTAACCACTTGAATGAGATCAAATCTGTCTCTGCCTCTCTCGCGCACGCACACACACACACATTATATACATGAAAACGTCACTATTTGAAAACGCTATGCCATGGAGTACAGGCAAGATTGAAAAAAAAAACATGTTCAACTGACAACTCATGGTCAAATGGCCTTACACGTCTTTTTCTTGCTCAAAATATGTCCTACCAAAGATACATTTAACAGTTTTAGTCTTTGCATCCGCACTCTTAAAAAACATGGAGAATTGTCTTATATTTTAGTCACTTGACTCTAGTGGTTCAATCACCTCCACACCCTCAATCCTATCCTGATTATTACAAAATACTAAATCCAGACAGGCTTCACCCCATGTTGGTGCTTCAACATACTGCGTTAAAAAACAGTCACTGATTCCATCTGAAAATTCCTACTCTTGTGCCCCACTATTTGCAACATTATCCATGTCAATATTCGGGTAGTTAAAGTCCCCCATGATTATAATATCCCCCTGCAACCTTGTCTTTTTAATTGATGTGCATTGAAATTACTGTCTTCATTAGGTGATCTATAAGACACTTCTAAAATAAGGCCCTTTCCCTAATGCTTCCCAGGCAAGGCCAGATGTCCTCACTAAGATGGGGCTCATCGTTCAACTGAAGAGGACTTGCGTTTAAATTCTGTTTGACATAAACAGCAACCCAACCTCCTTTTCTATTCCATCTATCCTTCCTAAAAATGTGTATCCCTCTATGTCAGTGCTCCGCAACCGGTGTGCCACGGCACATTGGTGTGCCTTGAGCCGATACAGGTGTGACGCGGTCAAATAAGACAATTTTCTAACTAAATGATATTTCAACGGTCCTCCTTAGAAACACAATAACGAGAATACGTGCAATGAAATATTCGCGTAAATAGCCTTTTAAAGGTTTAATAATTTTATGTGTCATTTCTCTGAAATAATAAATCCCATCGCCTGGCGCCTACGACGTAGGCCCTACGTAGTCGCCAGACAACTCCGTAGTATGCTTTGATAGCCAGAGCGCTCCGTGCCCTCACCTAGATTCAATTCAAGCCGACGTATTAGTCGTGCTACTGCTACGTCGCATTCACTCGTCTTGCGACAGTAGTTATCATTCATTACTATTAGTTGTGTTGCTGAATTGTGTATGGTTAACGTTCTTCGTGTGATTCATATTTAGTTTTATACCCCTTTAAATATGGATACATTTTTACGTGGAAAAGATTCGTCTTCACGTACAGATGATGAAGAACCCAGCACAAGCGTTGCAAAAAAAAAAACAGAGAAGATTGTGAAAAGTAAGTACAACGAAGACTACATTCGATATGGATTCTCGTGGTGTGGTGACAAAATGGCTCCAAAGCCACAATGCATCATTTGCGGCGATCAGCTATCAAACGAGGCAATGGTACCCAGTAAACTAAATCGCCATCAAAATTCAAACCATCCCAATTACGCCAAAAAAGACAAACAACTCTTGTGTTAATTAAAAATGATAAGCGGTCATGCTTAAAAGATCTTGACCAAGAACTTAGGGTTGCGCTGTCAAATATTGAGCCGAATATAAAACTTTTGTGTTCATTGAAACAAACGCAGGTATCACATTAATCAGTCATTATGTTATAATAATTATATTAAGATTGCATAAAAGTAAATATAGTATAGTTTTTATGTATGTATACTTATAATAAATGTATACTTATAAAAAATGAAAATTTATTGTAAAATTTGTGTATTACATTAATATCTATATATTAGTGCCGTAGCTGGAGACCATGTTGCCCGGGGCGGTGAAAAATTTGACGCCCCAAAGCTGAAAAAAATTTTTTTTTGCGCCGCCTCAAGGAACAAAAAAAAAAAGGAAACTACCGTAGTTTGGACGCCCCTAAATAGCTGGCGCTCGCTACGCCACTGCTATATATTTTAGCTTTTGACGTGCCGCGGAAATTCTAGGAAGAACTTTGGTGTGTCGTAGGTGAGAAAAGGTTGCGGAGCACTGCTCTATGTTATACTCATCCCCATCTTTGTTATTTAGCCAGGTTTCCGTTATTGTTATAATATGATTAGGCTCACTTCTTTTATTTTTGATACTTCAAGCATTAAGGCAAGATATTTTTAATGTGTTACTCCTTGTACAATTAAATGTTTGGTTAGAATTTACATTACTATGCATTTTGATTTTTTCACTATTGCTTGTTCCTCCATGTACAGTTCTAAACCTGGCCTGTCCTAAACTTCTTTTCCCCCATTCCCTACTTTAAACAATCCTCGACTAACCTCCTCATACACCTTCCCAATACATTGGTGCCCCTCCAATTCTGATGTAACCCATCATGGTGGGACAGGTCCCATCTGAAATTCCCCTTGGGATTAATAAAGTATCTATCTATCTATCTATTTGTTCCAAAAGGAGTCCCAATGCCCAATTAACATTATCCTTCTAGTCTGCACCAAGATTTGAGGCACACATTAAGCCTTCTAATCTCCTCAATATTACCTGGACTGGAGCGTGGCACAGACAGAACTTCAGAGAACACCACCTTGTCATTTCTGCTCCTCAACCTGGCACCTAACTCTTTGAAACTGGATCACAGAACGGACAGATTACCATTATGTATGCCATTTGTTCCAACATGGACAATGACAACTTAATCCATCCTTGCTCTGGCCAAGTACCTATCCACCTTTCTTGGGAGGTCTCCCACCTGTGCACCCAGAAGGTAATGGACAGTGTGAGATTCCCTGTATCTGGAGAAAACCTGTGCTCCAGTCCCCCTAATGATTGAGTCCCCAACTCTTTCTACCTCTCTTTTTCTGAGAATTGGTTTGGAGGTGGCCCTCATTCCTGCCTAACACCTCAGAATCTACAGAGACACCATCCAGCCCCACAAGGACCTGAAAACGGTTTGACACTTTCAGATCTGAGGTTGATGCCCCCCAACAGTGTGCACCCCTTACCTTACGCCTTGTGACCATGACCTGCCTATCTCTACCTGTCATTCCAACGTATGCCACATCCTAAACATTAACACTGCCTTTGTAAATCTCATACCAAATGCATCACAAACATTAATCCTGCTTTTACGAATCTCATATCAAAGGACATATAATACAGGCATAATCATAGCATTTGTCACTCCAAGAGATGGTGCACCACACACTTCAACACCACTTTTGCAAATCCCATAACAAATGGCACATCACAAACATTAACAATACTTAACAAATTCAATACCAAATGGCAGATAACCGAGCCACATACATTTCCATTCCAACAGATGGTACATCAGGCACATTAACACTGCTTTAGAATCCCATACCAAATGGCATATAATCGAGACATACAGTATGTATTGCATTGTCATTCCAATAAAGTGTGTCACACATATTAAAAATACTTTTACAAATTCCATACCAAATGGCATATAAAAGAGACATACGTGTTGTATTCTCCATTCCAACAGATGGCACATCACAAACACTAACACTGCTTTAACAAATTCTACACAAAATGGGATATAACTGAGGTAGATTAATTGCATTTGTCATTTCAACAGATGGTGTTTCACAAACACTGACACTGCTTTTATTAATCCAATACCAAATGGCATATAACCAAGACATATGCATTGCATGGTGCATTGCAAATGTTAATGCTTTAGGTCTATGTTGATTACTTAGATTTCATTCCATCTAGAAGAAAGCTGCAATGTAAAAAATATGACAAAAGTGAAGGGGTCTGAAAACGTTCTGAATGCACTGCATGTACAGCGTAAGAAGATTGTAGAGAAATAAAACCTTTATAATATGTCAGTTCTGATTTACACAGAAAACTGAGTTAAGCCATTAAAATGTGACAATAAGAGAGAAGTTACCAAACAATAAGGGAAAAAAGTAAATTTAGATACAAAACCAAATAAACCTTCATTTCAAATTAGATTTGCAACAGCAAACTGATTATGATATAATTATCTGGGGATGTTTAAATGTATAATTTAAATGTACAGTTAAACGAAAAACAAAAGAAATTAAGCAAATTGGAGTTAAAATAGGGTTAGTTAATTTTATGACTCACTGCTTCACGTCTTATTGGTTCATTGTGTCCCTCTGGGAACTGTTTGAGCAAAAAGGCGTATTGGACATACATATGTACTTACATACAGAGCCCGCCATATAATAATGTTTGGGACACAAAGACCTATTTTTCTTTCTTGATTCATTCCCCACCCCTGCTACACAGTTTAAAATGGCAAATCAAACAATTCAAACCTGTGATTAAAGTGCACATTGCAAACTTTCATTGAAGGGGTTTTGCAGACATTTTGGCCACTCAATACTTTTTTCTAAACTGTAACCCCCCCCCCCCCCCATTTCAGGACGCCATAAAGTATTCTCACCCCTTTAATTTTTTCACATTTTATGTGGCAGCCTTGTGTTAAAATCATTTCAATTCATTGTTTTCCTCATCAAGCAACACTCAGTTACCCAGAATGACAAAACAGGATTTTAGACATTTTTGCAGATCTTATACTGACACAAATATTCAGACCCTTTGCTCAGCACTTAGTTGAAGCCCCTTTGTCAGGAATTACAGCCTTGAGTCTTTCTGGGTTTGACATGACAAACTTCACACACCTGGATTTGGGGATTTTCTGTTATTCTTCTCTACAGATCCTCTCAAGCTCTGTCAGATTGGATGGAGTTATGGTCTGGTCTCTCCAGAGATGTTCAGTTGGGTTCAAATCCAGGCTCTGGAGAGGCCACAGGAAGGATACTGTCACAATTTGCCCCTAAGCCACTCTTTCATTAGGTTTGCTTTACCCTGTTGCCCAATCTGAGCTCCACAGTGCTGTGCAGCATGTATTCCTTATGGATATCAGTACTTTTCTCTCCATCTGGTCTCACAGACTTTAATTACTGAAAACAATCCCACAGCATGATGCAGGCACCATCACCATGCTTCACTAATTGGAGTGGTATTGGCACAAGTGACGAGCACTGCCTGGGATCCTCCAGACATTGTACTTAGAACTGAGGTCAAACTGGTCAATCTTTATTTCATCAGACGATAGAATCTTTGTTTCTCAAAGTCGGAGAGTCCATTAAGCGGCATTCTGCAAACTCCAAGCAATCTTCTATGTGTCGTCTGTTCACTCTGACATAAAGCTTAGATTATTGTGGTGGTGCACTGGAGGGTATCCTTCTGAAAGTTTCTACCATCACCACAGAATTTCTCTGGAGCACAGCTACAGTGACTATCAGGTTCTTGGCAACCTCTCTTCCCAGCTCTAGGAAAAGATGTGGTTGTTGCTCCAAACTGCTTCCATTTAAGAATTATGGAGGCCACTGTGATCTTGGGATCCTTCAATGCTGTGGAAACATTTTCATAGCTTTCCCCAGATCTGTGCCTAAACACACTCCTACCTCTAAGCACTGCAGGCAATTCCTCTGAACTCAAGGCTTGGATTTTGCTCAACTCTGGGATCTTCTATTGACAGGTGTGTGCCTTTCCTAATCATGTCTAATCAATTGAACTGACCGCAGGACGACCAGAAACATTTCAATGATGTCAATAGAATGAGAAAGTGTTGTAGTAAAGGTTCTGAATACTTAGGCCAATGTGATGTTTCAGATTTTTTTATTTTTAGTAAATTTGAAAGAAATGCTAAATTTAAATGATATTAACACAAACTTGCAACATAAAATGTGAAAAATTGGAAGGGGTCTGTACTCTTTCTAAAGGCACTATAAACTATTTTAAAACTTAAATATGCCTAGTGTGGACTCAAATAAAACCCTTGGCTAGTAGTACTGCAAGGTTAAGCCACCTGATTTGTCACATCTTCAAGGGCACTGCAGTTTCTTCTGGTTATATTTTTATGAAGAGTGCTCATGTCGCAGTCAGCTTAAGTTTCAGTACAATATTCTAATTGGCACAAAGGATAGAAATGGTGGCATTAAACAAAACTTTCACTTTAGCCTTCTTGTCACTCAGATTACTGGCATAACTATAGGCAGTTGCACCGGGGCCCATTGGAATAGGGCCTAAGTAGGGCTGGGCACTATGACCAAAATTCTATATTACAGTATTTTTTAAAATGATACCAATTTCATGGTATTTGACGCTATTTTTTTCCCCGTGCATGAGTGGATGTTAACCACATTTTCCAATGCAATTTCTGCAGTAGACTGGCTAAGAATAACCTATTCCACTGTCATGAGAACTGTACATTGTACAAAAAAAACATTTTAAAGTGCATACAAGTATTAATACGGGTTTGCATGACCCCATAAAGTGATAGTTTTCAAGGGGGTGGCACTATTGAAGAGAAGGAATCACATTGCATTACAGTTGCAGTCAAAATATAAAACCATTTTATTGAACAAATTTTGCAAACAACTTAAACTGTAATTTTGACAACATATTATCAACCATCCAAAGAGGCATTTAGACTAAAATATCCAGAGGTGCTTGTCAAAAGTTGTATTGCACTGAACATGTCTTAGAAAAGGAATAAATAGTAAATATTTTTTGTAAACCAACTACACTTTCTGTTAATGTTAACAATCTCTGTCCACTGACACGTTAGCTATATGGACTGTAATAGCGTTGGTTATCTCGATCCACCGCTTGCTTTTTTTGTTGTAGGCAGTACCTCTAGCAAACAAGTGATGTCTGACTCGCGTGTCCTCTGGCTTTTTCAGTTTTACCTGAGGACGTGGAGGGTGCCAATCTTAGTTCCATACATTCATGGTACACCAAAGCATGTTTGCGGCTAAGGTGGTGCAGCAAATTGCTTGTGCTGCCGCCTCCGGTGACAACTTTAGCTCAACAGCATTTGCAGTAAACAGTTGTTTGGTCCACATCCGACCTTTTAAAACTAAAGTATCTCCAGACAACAAACACGGCTCCTTTTTTCGGCAAAAGTCTAGAAAAATATCTATCAAGGGAGAGGAACCATTAAACCTCTGGCTTGATAAGACAAGTTCAGACAAGAGTATATTTACAAAAGAGTAGCCAACGCTGAACCATCAAAATTTGAGACAATCCAGAAAGCATTTTTTCACAAGGTGTTGTGTGAATCTAGAACAAACTATCAGCTCAAGCAATTGAAAAACTTTGACAACTTTTGAAAAATATTGGAATTACACTACTGGTCAAAAGTTTCAAAACACTTCAGTTTTCCATTTTCTTTTTTCCTCCAATTTTCATCAGGTGAAATGCAATGAATTACCTAAAATGGTGAATAGATAGATAGACAGACAGACAGACAGACAGACAGACACACACACACACACACACACACACACTTTATTAATCCCAAGGGGAAATTCACATACTCCAGCAGCAGCATACTGATAAAGAAAATATTAAATTAAAGAGTGATAACAATGCAGGTATACAGACAGACAATAACTTTGAATAATGTTAATGTTTACCCCCTCCCCACGGGTGGAACTGAACAGTCGCATATTGTGGCGGAGGAACGATCTTCTCAGTCTGTCTGAAGCTGCTCCTCTGTCTGGAGATGATCCTGTTCAGTGGATTCTCCATGATTGACAGGAGTCTGCTCAGCGCCCGTCGCTCTGCCACGGATGTCAAGCTGTCCAGCTCTGTGCCTACAATAGAGCCTGCCTTCCTCACCAGTTTGTCCCTTTTCGTTATGCTGCCTCCCCAGCACACCACCGTGTAGAAGAGGGTGCTCGCCACAACTGTCTGATAGAACATCTGCAGCATCTTATTGCAGATGTTGAAGGACGCCAGCCTTCTAAGGAAGTATAGCATGTCCTCTCATATGTCCTCTCTTGCACAGAGTATCAGTATTGGCAGTCCAGTCCAATTTATCATCCAGCTGCACTCCCAGGTATTTATAGGTCTGCACCCTCTGCACACGGTCACCTCTGATGATAAGGTAAGCCATAAACTACCAGCGGTATAAATTTACAGTTTAGGTTAGTAAAAACTAAAAAACCAAAAATTTTTTAATATTACAATTGGGCCTTTTTCAGGGAATAACTAATAGCTTATAACCTACAGATCTTCTGGACCAATTAAAGTAAATGGAGCCCTACAAGTTGAAGTAAACAATTTGCACAGGTGTCCCAACTTCTGTTCATTACTTAAAACCCCTCTATCTGTCTTAAAGCAGAGTTGAGGCAGATGGTGTTGCTATACCATCTGAATTACAACTTGGGCAATATGTAGAAAGTTGTAAATTCCAATGATAACGTCAAGAAGACAAGCAATTAACAAGCATTATTACCATTATTATAGGCATTCATTTAGACAAATTGCAAAAAAAGTGTCAGTGAGTCCAGCGCTGTCCTTCACAATCCAAAGGCAACTGGAACCTGGAAGAAACTCTGATAGGAGGAGATATAGCAGATCCAAAGTCACAAGCCAATCAGAAGACAAGTTTCTGAGAGTCACCAGCTTGTATGATCACAGGCACCTCAGAGCACAACAGCTTCAAGCACAGTTTACCAGTGCAGGTCAACAAAAGCAAGTGTCACTTTGTTCTGTGAAGAGGAGACTTTGTGCTACAGGTTTGACGGGGCGAGTGGCAGGAAGAAGGCTATTCCTTAAAGGACAACATAGGGCCTACTGCAGACTGGAAGAAAGTCTTATGGACCAATGAATCCAAATTTGAAGTCTTGGGTTCATCACGTAGGGTGTTTGTCCATCGTCGAGTTGGTGAAAGGATGGTTCCTCAGTATGTGACACCAACTGTCAAACATGGAGGACAGAGTGTCATGGTCTGGGGTTATTTTGCTGGAGGCAGAGTTGGTGACTTGCATTCTGAATCAAAAGGGTTACCACACTTGGGCTGTTCTATCAGCAAAAGGGGGCTACCTTGATGAAACAAAAATTTCAATAAAATTTTGTACACTTAACTCTTTGAGGGCTGAATATTTTTTCCAAAAAACGTAGTTTCTGAAAAGCAATGGTTTCACACAGAAATCAACATAAAACGTCAGTTGCTGCATGCTGCGGCTGCCAGTTTGATAAGAATGGGCGACAGGCTTGCTGCCAGGCTGTCTTCACGAGGCTGGGATGGCAGCAGCAGTGATCACGGTCTCGGTGCATTGCAATGTCGTTTCTATCTCTTATCATTGTTAAGTGGCAGTTCTATCTGGTGAACATTGTCAGCACCACGACTAGCTGGGGACCAGTCAGCTGAAGCTGGAACCTCACATTTGTTTTCGGTCACTTGTATCAAAATCGGAGTCCAGCAAGTCATAGTCCAGTTCAGAGATAATCGGCAAAACTTCGTCCACGGAGTATTTTGCTTTACGCATTCGCATTTATCTCTCGCCATTACGTCAGTCCCATTTTTGCCATTGTTTGTGTCTTGCTACTCACTCATGCGCAGGAATTCTCGGTCAAACCAATGAAGCTAACTTTCCTTCTAGCAATGAGAGTCCAACTGAAACGCAACGGTGAGTTTTGTCACAGTTTACAATTGACGACCATCGTCAACTCCTCCTTTTGACAAAAGTCGACATCAGCCCTGAAAGAGTTAATGATTCCTTGACTTATTTTTTTATTTGCCATTGTTTATTTGTTCTATGCCTTGATTTTGTGAAAAACACTGACATTAAACTGCATGCATTTCCATAAAAACTGAGGTGATCTTAAAACTTTTGACTGGTAGTATACATGGCAATAAAACTTTCTGAGTATTCCTGTACAATTAAAAGTGGAATGACAACGAGGACACCATGAAATGAGCAGCACGTAGTCATGGTGTCAAATTCAAGCAGAGGGCCGATGGGAGACAAGCATGACAGCACTCTCTAAAGATATATTTACATAAAACAAGCTCCTGCAGATTAGCCTACCAGCAAATTTACCTTTAAGGGAAAACGATTGTGTCTCTTATCTCACGGAATAAAAAAAAAAGCAATTGCAATAAAAATTTAGTTAGGGCATTAACGCAAACGGTGTACAGTTAATGCATTTTTATTTCTGGTTGCTTCCTGAATGTACTCTAATAACAAATTAAGTGTGCCGCAGCAGTAATTAGCAAAGACCAAATGACGGCAGCAGGTTAATTACTATTTTGAAAGAAACCGTCAATGGAAAAAATCACAATAAACGGGGTAAAAACCCTTTATTATACAGAAGTGATTTTCCAAGCAATACGTAGGCAGGAGACTTGTGAGTAACTCAGGGCTTTATTAAAATGCGCTGAACCTCTGAAAGACAAAGATGTTAGCCTGCCTTACTCAAACCGGAGGGGAAAAAGTCAAATTCTGTGCCGATATACATTACCACGAGAAAAGATAAAATTCTGAACATGTTCCAGGAATTAGATTGAAATGATGATTTCATTATTTAATGTCGAAGTGTTGCCTGGACGCAGCCTACTGAGATAAGCGTTTCTTGTTATTTGCATATAGCAGTGAGATAAGAGTGGTGTTAGGTAGGTTATATAAGACACTTGGGCACAAATCCACCAGTTAATGTGTTTTTATTTTTTTGTTCCCCTTCTGCAAGAGACATGAGCTGCTGGGGTTACAACACAAAACGACTGTTTCTCAATAAATAATTAAGCATTAAGCCAGAATGTGCATAAAAACCTTAGGGAAATACTGTTTCTCTACAAGATGTTTGCAACATGCGGTATTATCTAAGTACACACGACACCAGAAGGCAAATAGGAGTACATGAAAAGCACAAGTGCTCTTTGAATAAGGACATCCTTGGCAAGCAAAATGTCCTTTCATGCAGTATTAAAGAAGAGAGGAGTGCAGGGGAGAAGTTGTTGGGGGCATCAGGGTGGTGCAGTGGTTAACATTGCTGTGATCAAAGGATCTCAGTGACCCGTAGTGGTTACTGAACTGGACCTGAAACCTCAAGGTTACAAGTTGAATCCCACCTTTGACCCAATGTGAGACAAATCACATAGATTTCCTGTGTTAGGTTAGGTTTCTTTATTTAGTCATGTTTACACAGGAAAACATGAAATTTGCCTTCTCAGTTGCATCTAATAACAGGTAACAGACAGAATGAAATAAAACAGACAAATAGAAATAAGAAAGGTTAAGGTAAGGCAGTTAGATAAAATATATTTATACCAAAAAAAAAAAGGTAACAGGATATATATCAAAACCTTAAACATTATCTCTGATATTTCTTATTGAAAAGTCGTATGGCACTAGGAAGAAAGGAGTTTCTGGAGCGATTTGTGTGGGTTTTCAAAGCAACTATCCTTCCTGATTTACTGAAGTTTAGTTCTACATGTAATGGATGTCTGTCATCAGTTCAGATGATTTCCAGTTTCTTTAGCATTGCCCTCTGACACACACTAGTCAAATCATCTACATCAGCCCCAATAACTTTAGCTGCATACTTCGTAATCTGCTGGAGTTTTTTTTGAGTTTTGGTTTGTCAGACTATTAAACCAGGCAATGAAACTGAAAGAGATCACGGACTGGATCATACTACGATAGAAGGACAACATGAGGTCCTTGTCTACTTTAAATAGTTTGAGTTTATGGAGGAGAAATAAGCGCTGGTTGCATTTAGAAAATAATTTTTTTGTATTTGTATTCCAGTTAAGATTGTTATCTAGGTAAGTTCCTAAGTATTTATTTTCATTCACTATTTCTACCTCCTCTCCCAGAACTACAATAGGTGAACATACAGATTTCTGTCTCTTAAAATCAAATATCATTTCTTTGGTCTTTTTTACATTCAGAGTGAGAGAGTTTTTATTGCACCAGTTTACCATACAGTCCACTTGATTTAGATAGTGGCTTTCATCCTCCCCAGATATGCATCCTATGATCATGGTGTCATCCGCATACTTAATAATGGAGCAGTGGTCATTGTTCTGTCTCAGGTCACTTGTGTACAGAGTAAACAGTAATGGTGATAAGACACACACCACTGTGGACTTCCTGTGTTTGAATGAAGAGCTTTTGAAAAAGTGTCCTGAACTTTAACTGTCTGTGAACGATTTAAAAGAAAGTTCTGAATCCATAGTGTGATAAATGGGTTTACATTCATACTGTTTAATTTCCCAATCAGTATATGAGGCTGTATAGTATTGAACGCTGAAGAAAAATCCAAAAATAGTGCTCTGACATATGAACCAGGCTGATCAAGAAAGGTATAGATTTGATGTAAGATAACAAGCAGAGCATCTTCCACACTTCTGTTTGCACAATAAGCAAATTGATTGTTGTCTTGAAAAGACTTTGTCTCTGTCATTAAAATGTTTTTCACCAAGTGTTCAAAGCATTTCATTGGAATAGATGTAAGTGCCACTGGTCTGTAATCATTTAAACAGCTTGGCCTAGAAACCTTAGATACAGGGGTAAAAAGTAAAAAAATTCAGGTATGTACCGTGCCTTCCATAACATTTGGGACAAAGGCACATTTTTCCTTGATTCATCCCTTCGGTCCACAGTTTAAAATTAAAATATCAAACAATTCAGACTTGTGATTGAAGTGCACATGGCAGACTTTCATTTAAGGGGATTTGCACAAATTTCGGTCACCACACTTTTTGTACACGGTTCCCCTATTTCAGGGCACCATAATGTTTGGGACACAGCAATGGCAGGTCTGTTAAAGCCGCTGTCATATTCAGCCCATTGTCACATATCATTTGCATGCAATGACTGCTTGAAGTCTGCGATTCATAGACATCACCAGGTGCTGACGATCTTCTCTGCCAAGCCTCTAAGGCTCGTTTATACTTCACACTCAGAATGCGTACATGCACGCATTATGGCTGCCACGCGTTCCCAGCATTCATTTGATGCGTCCTCTGAGCAGGTCCTCAGAAATTAACGCAACACGTGTGTGAGTTGCAGTACCAGCAAAAAGTCAGGGGGCGCAGTGTGATAAAAGTCAGAACATGACGCCAGAGTCTCTGTTTACTATCTACATGTGACAGAAAGCTGCTATGCGGATCCTACGGGATCAATGTGCGCGCTTCAATGTTTGATGAATGGTTCGATGTGGTAAAGCAAAATGCCGACATACAGATGCATTCGTGCGTCACATATTCCCACTCGTAATGACACGATACATTTTAAAAGTCTCTTTTGTGCCGTCTTTTTTTGTTTTTTTTGCAACATCACAACAGCAACAGAATGTACAGCACTGTATTTGACCCACAGAGAAAAACAATTAAGGACATGGATGAAAACGTGTATTTTGTGATTAAAGTGGAAAGTTCGTCTTTAATCTTGAAATGTCCACTTTAACCTCGTAGTTTACTTTATCATTAAAGTAGACCGTCATAAATGTCATCCCAGATTTTAATCGTTACGAGCTTCTTGGACTTCCTCCTGACCTAACAGCAGCAGCAAGAAGCAATAGATCACCACAGAGAACACATTAAATGTATGATATTCCAACTCTCTGCAAATTTAGAATCTGTAGATTTATACTTGATATCACTTTCATGATGAAATGCATTAAAGTATGTATGTTACATTTTACTGATAAATCGTTAATTTCGTTTAGATAATGAATACTGTTAATAATTACACACATGGGGTTGACACGGTGGCGGAGTGGTAGCACTGCTGTCTCGCAGGGAGTCACGTCGCTGGTATTCCCTGCTTGGATTCCACACTGTGCTCTGGTTTACTTCCAAACATATTCAGATTTGGGGATTTGGTGCCGCTAAAATGACGCCAGTGTGTGTGTGTGTGTGGCCCTGTCCAGGGATGGTGGTGGCTCTGAGGCTAGGGATCTGCACGGGCAATCGGAAGGTTGCCGGTTTGAATCCCGTAAATGCCAATAGGGACTCTGCTCTGTTGGGCCCTTGAGCAAGGCCCTTAACCTGCAATTGCTGTTTGCTTTGAGTAGTGAGAAAAGCGCTATATAAATGCAAAGAATTATTGTTTCTGCCTCGTGCCCAATGCTTGCTGGAATGGACACATCCCTGGATTGATGGATTTAATCATTAAACATCCTTTTCAGAGATATTGCGGTAAGGTGTCATTGGAATTTAATGTGTGTTCCAGGCAAATCACAACAAAGAGAATCCAAACCTGTTCTCACCGTGATAATAACTTGCACTGCCACCTGCTGGATTCCTCCAGATTCACGTAAAGTACGCGCTTAAGTATAAACTGTAAAACGCTTGCATAGCAGTAACGTCCACAGGTGCATGCGTCGCATCCCGTGAAGTATAAACCCGGCCTTATGCATTTGTCGCTATGAGTGGCAATACCAGAATGTGTTGCATCTTTTTATGAAGAATTTGTGAGAAATTGCACGCCAGTGTTTAAGTGAGGTTAAGTGACTTGAGGGTAAAACGGTTTCAAAATCTAGTGGGGTGAGAGAAGTGACTGGACAGCATGGCAGAGGACTTTAATAAAACTATTTTGTAAGTCAGTATGTGTTATAAATGTCCTGAACATTTATGAAGATCGAATAGGATAGTGAGAGCTGCGTCCGCTGCAGCATGTGTCGCGTCGTGTGAAGTATAAGCCTGGCCTAATGCAGCTATCTTCAGCTCCTGCTTGTTTTGGGGGCTTGTCCCTTTATGTTTTCTCTTCAGTATATTGAAGGCCTGCTCAGTTTGTTTTAAATCGGGTAACTAGTTTGGCCATTCAAGAACTTTCCATTTTTGTTGGCTTTGTGTTCCCTCAGCAGTACGCTTGGCTCATTATCTTGTTGTAGGATGAAGCGCTGTCCACTGCGTTTGGAGGCCTTTACTGAACTTGAGCAGAACTTCTGACGAGGACGGATAGGATTAGAAATGAGGACATTAGAGGGTCAGCTCAAGTTGGACGGTTGAGAGACAAAGTCAGAGAGGCGAGAGTGTGCTGATTTGGACATGTGCAGAGGAGAGATGCTGGGTATAATGAGAGAAGGGTGCTAAGGACAGAGCTGCCAGGGAAGAGGAAAAGAGGAAGGCCTAAGCAAAGGTTTATGGATGTGGTGAGAGAGGACATGCAGGTGACGGGTGTAACAAAACAAGATGCAGAGGACAGAAAGATATGGAAGAAGATGATCCACTGTGGCAACCCCTAACGGGAGCAGCTGAAGGAAGAAGAAGAAGACTGAAATTGAGCAGATCAGATGTTTCTCTACACCTCAGAATTCATTGTGCCACTGCTGTCAGCAGTTCTATCATCAATTGAAAGAATTGTGCCAGGACCTGTGGCATACATGCCCTAGCCATAACACTCCCACCTTCATATTTAACAGGTCTGCTTTGGATTTTGGGCAGTATCTTTTGGTCTCCACACTTTGCTCTCACCATCATTCTGACCAGGTTTATCTTTGTCTCATCTGTCCACAAGACCTTTTCCAAGAATTCTGCAGGCTCTTTTAAGTTCTTTTTCACAAACTGTATTCTGGCCATCCTGTTTTTGTGGTTTTCATCTTGCAGTGTGGCCTCTGTGTTTCTTTCTGTTCATGAAGTCTTTTGCTGATAGTCATCCCTGACACTCCACATCGGCCCCCTGTAGACTGTTTCTGATCTGTTGGACAGGCGTTCATGGCTTTTTCTTGACCATAGTGAGGATTCTTCTGTCATCATCAGTGGAGGTCTTCCTTGGCTCACCAGTCCCTTTGTGATTACTGAACTCATCAGAGTGTTCTTTCTTCTTCATGATATTCCAGACAGTTGATCTAGATAATCCTGAGGTTTTACGGATGTCTCCAAAGGTTTTATTCTTGTTTTTCAGCCTCATAATGGCTTCTTTGCCTTTCAATGGCACCGTTCTTGTCCTCATGTTGAACATTGGCAACTACAGACTCCAAAGGGTAGAAGTAAGCCAAAGTATCTTATGAAGCCATGAAACACAATTGAGGAGTCATAACCACCTGTGAAGCCAACTTTCTATGTACAGAAAATGACCATGTATATTATAGAAACTTGAACCCCAGACACAGACAGACTTGGATAAAAATTGTCCCAAAGCACAGACGTTTGTTATCTTTTCCTTTTTACAGCACACACAGTGCACCAATCACCACCATACACAGTCCTTTTCTTCTTTTTCTTTTCTTCTCCCTTCTGTTCTGCCATCTCCGCTTCTCTCTTGCAAGCTCTGTTCACTCCCTCCCAACTACGGTTCACTTGCTGGAGTGAGGCAGTCTCTTTTATACTACACCTGGAAGTGCTCCAGCTGCTCCTCCATCAAGTTCCGGCAGCACTTCCGGGTGTGGCGGAAGTGCTGCATGGGAATCCGGCTCCTCTTCTGGCAGCTCTTCCGGTTAGGGTGCTGCTGCAGACCACGGCTCCAGAACTGTCCAGGCGCCCCCTGGTGGTGGCCATGGGCCCCGATGTAAACTAGGGGGGCTGCCCTCTCGTGTCCCGGAGGAGTTACTGCCGGTGATATGTCCACTACCCCGGTCTTCTCCTCAAAAGGTCATCCCAACCTGGCAAGGTCCCCGGCCGTCTATCACAATATATAAAATATTGACATTTCTACACGGTGTGACTGAAATGTGTGCAAATCCCCTTAAATGAAAGTCATGCAATGTGCACTTTAATCAGGTCTGAATTGTTTCATTTGTAATTTTAAACTGTGGAGCGAAGGGATAAATCAAGGAAAAATGTGTCTTTGTCCCAAACATTATGGAGGGCTCTGTATGTGCCTAGGGTTGGTGTTCATTTTTGAAAGACTCTGACTAAAAGAAAGGTATGTTAAGGTGGTTTGCAGAACACTAAACACCAGGAGTCAAATAACTACCAACAAAAATAAGGAGAGTGGAAAATTACAAAGAGGAAAAGCTAAATCGCGGTCTTTCTATCCATGAGCAACAATCAAGTCTGCTAGAAGAAACAAAAGAATTTTGTAGGACGGTGGCTGCAGTCTGGTAAACCGCAGTGGGGTGGCAACCCCGACACCTGTGCAGCTTTAATGATTCCTGAGTGGAGCAGCAGTAGAGGTGTGTGTCGACCTACATCTCCTTCATGAAACAGTCATATATTCTCCAACCTGCTAAAACGCTGAAGTTCTTTATGGCAGTGGGACATTGACCCGTTGTTTTCACTTTTTCTTGTTCAGTATCCAGTATCCGGCCAGTATCCATCCTAACTACAGGTTAGCAGCGTCAATGCGTTGTGCTGTGCAATGCAAGCAGACAGCGGAGATGCATTTCAAAACCAGATTTAAATGTAATCTGGCTAAATTAGACAGAATTACAGTCTATATATGAAACACATGCTAAGGAGGGTCTCTGAGAAAACTAACAGTTATTTCAGGCCGTGTGTAACATATTATGGGTACTGATGAAGTGGATGACTAAAAAGGTGCAGATGCTGAACCCATCTGTTTTGTCTTGGTAGAATAATATTTTACTCCACTTTTCCCTTTTGTATTATTAATATGTAGCCTTTGTCAGAATGCCTCAAATCTCACAGATTTACCACTGCTTCTAAGGGATTGTACCATAAAACTTCTCCCCACCTTCCCTTCTACATCCATAACCTCAGGCAATTAGGTGTAGTAAAAGACAAGCAGGAGTTAAGTTTCACTTTAAAGAATGTATTATTGATAATATTCATAAATAATAACAATATTCATTTGAATATTGGCAACCATACAGCCTGATAAATGGTGATGTGTAGTTTCAGGCGGCACACAGACTTGTTAGTTACTTAAAATGTCTCTAGTTAAGGCATCATTTTGTGGTCAGCTTTCTTCAGAACAGACCGCACGCCTGTCTCAATATGGCTGCTGAGCTGTGCTCTTAATTGTGTTGTCCTTTTCAGTTCATGGTGTGAGATAGTCTTATCAGTTTGGTAAGAGAAAGAGAGTGAGGTAAAGCAAGCAAATTTATAGGTTTCCTGTCCAATCCCTAGAGCCAATAGGACATCATGGTACTTAAAGGCTTCTGATACAAGCCAGTTCCAAACAGACATACTTCAGACCAATGGGGGGAAAGAATACCCTCACACCTGCCCCCAAAACCATGCGTTAAGGTAAAGCTTGGCAGTTACAGTATCTCACAAAAGTGAGTACACCCCTCACATTTTTGTAAATATTTTATTCTATCTTTTCATGGGACAACAATGAAGATATGACACTTTGATATAATGTAAAGCAGTCCGTGTACAGCTTGTATCACAGTGTAAATTTGCTGTCCCCTCAAAATAACTCAACACACAGCCATTAATGTCTAAACCGCTGGTAACAAAAGTGAGTACACCCCTAAGTGAAAAATGTCCAAATTGTGCCCAAAGTGTCAATATTTTGTGTGGCCACCATTATTTTCCAGCACTGCCTTAACTCTCTTGGCCATGGAGTTCATACGAGCTTCACAGGTTGCCACTGGAATCCTCTTCCACTCCTCCATGACGACATCACGGAGCTGGTGGATGTTAGAGACCTTGCGCTCCTCAGCCTTCCGTTTGAGGATGCCCCACAGATGCTCAATAGGGTTTAGGTCTGGAGACATGCTTGGCCAGTCCAGCACCTTTACCCTCAGTTTCTTTAGCAAGGCAATAGTCGTCTTGGAGGTGTGTATGGAGTCGTTATCATGTTGGAATACTGCCCTGCGGCCCAGTTTCCAAAGGGAGGGGATCGTGCTCTGCTTCAGTATGTCACAGTACATGTTGGCATTCATGGTTCCCTCAATGAACTGTAGCTTCCCAGTGCCAGAAGCACTCATGCAGCCCCAAACCATGACACTCCCACCACCATGCTTGACTGTAGGCAAGACACACTTGTCTTTGTACTCCTTACCTGGTTGCCGCCCCACAACGCTTGACACCATCTGAACCAAAGAAGTTTATCTTGGTCTCATCAGACCACAGGACATGGTTCCAGTAATCCATGTCCTTAGTCTGCTTGTCTTCAGCAAAATGTTTGTGGCCTTTCTTGTGCATCATCTCTAGAAGAGGCTTCCTTCTGGGACGACAGCCATGAAGACCAATTTGATGCAGTGTGTGGCGGGCGTATGGTCTGAGCACTGACAGGCTGACCCCCCACCCCTTCAACCTCTGCAGCAATGCTGGCAGCACTCGTATGTCTAATTTCAAAAGACAACCTCTGGATATGATGCTGAGCACCTGCACTCAACTTCTCTGGTCGACCATGGCGAGGCCTGTTCTGAGTGGAACCTGTCCTGTTAAACCACTGTATGGTCTTGGCCACCGTGATGCAGCTCAGTTTCAGGGTGTTGGCAATCTTCTTATAGCCGAGGCCATCTTTATGTAGAGCAACAATTCTTTTTTACAGATCCTCAGAGAGTTCTTTGCCATGAGGTGCCATGTTGAACTTCCAGTGACCAGTATGAGAGCGATAACACCAAATTTAACACACCTGAGACCTTGTAACACGAACGAGTCACATGACACTGGGGAGGAAAAATGGCTAATTGGGCACAATTTGGACATTTTTCACTTAGGGGTGTACTCACTTTTGTTGCCAGTGGTTTAGACATTAATGGCGGTATGTTGAGTTATTTTGAGGGGACAGTAAATTTACACTGTTATACAAGCTGTACACTGACTACTTTACATTGGATCTGTCAGATCTTCAGTGTTGTCCTATAAAAAGACATAATAAAATATTTACAAAAATGTGAGGGGTGTACTCACTTTTGTGAGATACTGTAGGCAGCCTGGCTTTCCTGTGGGGGTTGACTGAGAGACTTCAGCAGAGAAAATTTAGCCCAACTTGTTTGAGGCACTTCCTCCAACCCTGTCGTAAAATTTCCTACAAGTTGGGAAGGGGTTCTTAAACCATTGCAGTTCTTATCAATGATATAACACTAATATTACATTGCTTTGTCTAAGTTACAAATAAAGACATACAAAATATTTATCAACTTGTATGCAAAATTTCCCATCACAACATCACCCAACAGGCACTGATTTTGACACCCCTGCTGGAGGGCAAATATTCCAGGAACATTACAGGTTACCTTAAACAATGACAGAGTTTCCTAAACCTGGAAGTTGGGATTCTTAAGTTTTTAAACCTGGATCATGGCCGACTTGACCAACAGATAACAGTTTATGAAACTGAGGGACATTGTGTCAGAAATTGTGGTATATAATACTGGAGCACCTTAGGGAACTGTCCTGACTCCTTTCGTGTTTATCCTCTACACTATGGACTTGCAGTACAACACCAGCGTTTGGCACCGAAAAGAATTTCTAGATGACTCGGCCATCAAATGCTTCATTTATAATGAGGACGAGTCGGAGCACAAGAAGGTTGTGGAGGACTTCATCTTGTGGTGCAGAGGCAACAACCTACAAGTCAACATCAGCAAGACAAAAGAATTGGTGGCAGACTTCTGGAATGCCAAGGAGACTCTGAGACCAGTCACCATGCAAAGAAAGGACATGGAACTGGTACAGAGCTACAAGCACCTGGAGGTTCAAATAAACTGGACTGGTGTGACAACACAAGCAGGCCCAGAGCAGACTAGATTTCCAAAGTAGATTCAGGTCTTTTGATATAAGCAGCAAGCTGATGGAAATGTTCTACCAGTCCACAGTAGCCAGTGTGATGTTCTACACTGTGGTCTCCTGGGAAGCAACTTGCATTCCAACAACACAAAGACGCCTGAACAAACTTATTAGTAAAGCCTGCTCCATCACAGGGCGAACCCTGGACACACTAGAAGCTGTTATGGAAAAAAAAAAAGAGAGGTCGGTGGCAAAAATGGATGCCATCATTAAATATCCCCTTCCTTGGAGCACTTCTAGCCACAGGTTTACTCCACCACTGCGTGATAAGAAGCTCCTCAGAGGGCGTTTTCTGCCTAATACAATCAGGCAATTCAATCGTTCCTAAAGACATACTCGTTTAAGTTCATTTTTAAATTTCTCCACAAAATACGTTTATTTATTTAATTTTATTGACTGATTGATTGGCTGTATTATCTGTCCTGTCAGCCTGTATTCTTATTTTTCATGTTTCTACAGCTGTATGTGTCTGAATTTCCCTCTAGGGATTAATAAAATTGATCCAATTTGAACTAATCGTAGTCACACCTCAACAGCTTTGATTAAACACAAACCTCAAAGGAAGAAGTTGGGGGAGCAAATCAACCATATCAGAGAAGACTTTGATAACGCTGCATTTCTTTGAGGCCTGCTGGGTCAGAAACTAGCAGTTGGTGTAAGCCAGACTGGGGTGGGACTCTTGTGGGCTACCTGCAGAAGGTCCTGGATGCCTTTTGTGGAGCAAATTGACACCAATTTTCACCATGTGAAAATACCACATGCACTTCAGAACAGGTGATCCACCTGAAGCTAAGCATATTTGGGTCCGGCAAGTAGTTGGATAGGAGACCACCTAGGAAAAGCTTGGGTTGCTGCTGGAAGAGGTGTTGGCAAGGCCAGTAGGAGCCACTTACCCCGTGGATCCCAATGCCCCATTGCAGTGACGGGGACACTGTGCTGTAAAAATGGTGCCATCCTTCGAATGAGAAATAAAACCAAGGTCCTGACTCTCTGTGGTCATCAAAGATCTCTGGGCAATCTTTGTAAATAGCAGGGTGTATCCCCCATGCCCAGGCTTAATTGTCCTTCACGGCCTAGTCATTCTGGACTCCTAATCATCTCCTGTCTGTAATTGATTAACTGTCACAACAAATGTGTGGTGTCCGTGCTGGTGCAATATACATTAGTGGTGGTTGAAGTGGCTCCCCACTCATTACATAAAATGCTTTGAGTAGTGAGAAAACAGCTATATAAATGTAGAGAATTATTATTATTATTATGGCTCCCAATCACAACAGCTACAACTCAGTGTTGCTCTTTTAGGGTGGATGTCGACTTTTGTTGGCACAAGGGGTTGAGGATGAATATCCGGGGCAGAGGGCAAAAGAAAAGCTGTAAATGTTGATAAAACTCACCATTATGTTATATGTAGACCCTCTTTGCTCGGAGGACTGTTAGACTCGTTGACATGACGTTGAAACTCTGCGTGTGCAGGAGTAGCGTAGAGTAAGCAACATCTAGAATGGCACTGACATTGGGCGAGAGAGTGAAGCAAATGCACAAAGTGAAATACTCTGTGAATATTATTTATTTATTTGCATATCATTGCTGAATCGGACTCTGACTTATTGAACTCTGATTTTGATACAAGTGATCTGGAGATCGAAAATGGAAGTCAGGTGCCTGTATCAGCTGACCGGTCCCCAGCTGATCGTAGTGCTGGACACGCTTGTGCAGCTGAAGCGTTTTGATTAGTGAGAAAAGCACTATATAAATGTAAAGAATTATTATTATTATGTTTATGGTTCCCAATCACAACAGCTACAACTCAGTGTTCCTCTTTTAGGGCAGATGTCGACTGAAGAGGTTGAGGATGAATATCTGGGGAAGAGGGCGAAAGAAAAACTGTAAATGTTGATAAAACTCACCATTATGTTATATGTAGACCCTCTTTGCTCGGAGGACTGTTAGACTCATTGACTTGACGTTGAAACCCTGCATGTGCATGAGTAGCGTTGACTAAGCAACGTCTAGAATGGCATCGACATTGGGCGAGAAAGCGAAGCAAATGCACAAAGCAAAATACTCTGTGGATATTATTTATTTATTTATTGCATATTATTGCTGAATCAGACTCTGACTTATCGAACTCTGATTCTGATACAAGTGATCTGGAGATCGAAAACGAAAGTCAGGTGCCTGCATCAGCTGACCGGTCCCTAGGTGATCACAAGTAAGCCCGCGATTCGCTAGTGAATCGGAAATCCAAGAATGGCAATCAGTTTCTGTTCCGTCCGATATTTGGATGGATGACATATCATGGAGGGTGGGTGCGTCTGGGGAAATGTCATTTAATTAAATAAGCATATCTGTACTAAAGCGGTTTCGTTTTGTGGAGACGTGATTCTGTTGCCTTTGCTGACACCCGACTGCTAGCAGAGTGGAGCACAGCAAGTTTAGTTTACAGGTTGTGGTGTTCGTGTGCCAGCCACTGAGTCGGGGAAGCCGCTGGGTTTGAGTCTGTGACTGTTATGTGATCTATATTACTGGCATAGTGGATTAGAGCAACTGCAGTGTACAGGTTGTGTTGTTAGGGCGCCACCTACTGACTCTGGGAAGCCGCTGCGTTTGACTCTGGGGCGTGCGCAACGGCGCAATATGCGCCTCGGTGGGAAGCCGCTGCGTGATGAAATATCATGGAGGGTATATGTGGTGGTGTGGGCGGTCGCGTCCGGGCGGCTGTACAACCTGGCGTGCATGCTTTACCTGAGGTTTAGTTCACAGGTCGTGGGCATGGTAAAGTGTCCTTTTAATTCAATAACCCTATTTGAACTAAAGCGGTTTCTTTGTGTGGGCGCCTTCGTTCATTGTTTGTATCCATACGGGCTCGTTTACAGGTCATAGCCATACGGGCTCGTGTTTGTATTACTAATCGTTGAGCTCCCTCCATTTGGATACGTGCCTCCTTTGCCTGTGTTGTGTCAAAAGCGCGTTGTGGGCACGCTCGTTCATTGTCCGGGCGGCTGTACAACCTGGCGTGCACGCTTTACCTGAGGTTTAGTTCACAGGTCGAAGGCATGGTAAAGTTTCCATTTAATTGAATAACCCTATTTGAACTAAAGCGGTTTCTTTGTGTGGGCGCCTTCGTTCATTAAGTCTAGTTTACAGGTGGTGTTGTTTGGGCGCCACCCACTGACTTTGGGAATCTGCCGCGTTTTGGGAAGCCGCTGCGTTCGACCCTACAGGTTGTGTTGTTTGGGCGCCATCTACTGACTCTGGGAAGCCGCCGTGTTTGACTCTGGGGCGGGCGCCACGGCGCAGTACGTATGCGCCTCGGTGGCAGTACGCATGTGCCTCGGTGCGTCCGCCGTGAATAAATTAACTGTGGTTTAGTAAGATAGATAGTGTTGGACACACTGGTACAGCTGACGTGCCCACGAAAACGTTTGCCCTGCGAACATCGATCTGTGGGAGACAAGCTGGCAACTGGACTTCATCAAACGCTGCGGCCTGCTGGTGGACACTACAGATTAACAGCCACTCGACTACTTCAAGCCATTTTTTTTTCTTTACCAGAAAGTGCCTTTCAGGTTATGAGTGATGAGACAAACATGTATGTAATAAGTATGTGAATATGCCTACTGTTGGGGCTCCTGGAACATAAAACAGAATGGCATTTGTCATAAATAAGTATTTTATGTTGATTTATGCGTGAAAACATTGCTTTGTGTGCTTTTTAGAAAACTGAGTTTTTTGGAAAAATATTCAGCTTTGGGACAAAAGGAAGAAAAAATAATTAGCCCTAAAAGAGCTATTATTCAAGCAAACATAAGAATGGCTAAGATGGATTGTTGGTGCCAGACATGGTGGTGCCAACTGCCCACCTTGTATTTTCATGCACTAAAGTCAATAAAGTGCAAAAAAAACATCCAATAAGTGGCAATCCCACAACTGAAAGAGGTCAAAGCGTAATGGACAGACACATTCAGGAAAATTCACAATTCCTCAAATAACAGTTCTTTACACTAGTGGTGAGCAGAAGGGCGTCTCTGAATGTGTGACCATGACAATGAGCGAACCCTGGAGGGACAATCCCCCTGGAGCTGGCTATGCCCCTGTGGCTGATGCCATCAGGACAGGTTCCCAAACTCTGAATTGGATTCAGAGGATTTCGGATGTCAGTTACTCTTTGATGACTTGATTTTCTCGTTGTTGTCTGTAATTTACAACATTAATTAAAATCTACAAAGTTGATCCAAAACAGAAGCTAAATAATGATTTACAAATGCAATTGGTACAACTGTATTAATCTCATAATTATACTCTTAATTTAAAGATTGCAAAGCTCTCCCAGTTTCCTATCCTTGTCACTGATAAAACCGTTCCATTCCTATTGTCTACAGATGAAACACACAGCTGTCTACAACCGCCATTTATCTAAAACATAATTAGTTTTTCATATGAATGATTTACACTGTCAAAACAGTGCGTCAGCGCCTCTGTTAAGTTTCAAACACATCCATTTCAGCTCAATATGAACATATTCATCTCTGACATCACATCCCGAAGAGAGGATTCATCAGGCAGCCAAAGGACGCAACTATAATCAAGAGGAAAGCATTAAAACAAGTCAGCGAGAGCAAGAGAGTAAGGCCTCTGCAGAAAATGAAGACTGGCAGGAGGTTTGGGCTTCTAGCATCTTTTCACACCTCACTTGAAAGCTGTATTTGTACTTTTTTATTCAGGTTGCCATCCAAATCCCTACAAAGTTGTATTGGAATGAACAGACATGAGAAAGGAATAGAAAAGCGAAGACAGTAATGTGTCCCTTATTTAATAAATCTATATCAGGCAGTTGACCCCTTCCCGTTTGTCTAGTCACACAAGCTGTGTACAAAGACGTGCAAATTCAAATGAACAAAATGTCTTAATCCATCCATTTTCCAACCTGCTGAATCCGAACACAGGGTCACGGGGGTGTGCTGAAGCCAATCCCAGCCAACACAGGGCACAAGGCAGGAACCAATCCTGGGCAGGGTGCCAACCCACCGCAGGACACACACAAACACAACCACACACCAAGCACACACTAGGGCCAATTTAGAATCGCCAATCCACCTAACCTGCATGTCCCGGGTCCTCCCTGCATGGAGTTTGCATGTTCTCCCCGTGTCTGCGTGGGTTTCCTCCGGGCGCTCCGGTTTCCTCCCACAGTCCAAAGACATGCAGGTTAGGTGGATTGGTGATTCTAAATTGGCCCTAGTGTGTGCTTGGTGTGTGGTTGTGTTTGTGTGTGTCCTGCGGTGGGTTGGCACCCTGCCTAGGATTGGTTGCTGCCTTGTGCCCTGTGTTGGCTGGGATTGGCTCCAGCAGACCCCCGTGACCCTGTGTTCGGATTCAGCGGGTTGGAAAATGGATGGATGGATGGAAAATGTTTTAAAGTAGGTCTGCATCAACACAGCAACAGAATTCAACTTCCCAATGCACATTATGATTACAGTGGAACCTCGTCTCATGAGAATTCAACTTTAAGCACACTGGTGGTGGATCAAACAATGAAGGAAAAGAGTGCAAAGATTTGGCAACAGCGTAATTCGCTTTTTAGTCATACTGTGCAAGAGGGGGCCTCTTATATTATCAATATCTCTACGGCAATCCAGCACACCTCTTGAATTATCCAGGTACCGTTGCTCCCTCCTATCCATTCCAGTGTAAGCAAAAATACAAATACACGGGCATGTAAAAGTTTGGGCCAACTTGCTTAAAATGTCTGTTATGGCAAATAGTTAAGCGAACAGAAGATGAACTGATCACCAATAGGCATAAAGCTAAAGACGGCACATTTCTTTTCACTTTTTTATGCAAGACTAGTGTATTGTTTTTGAAAAACACAAAGGTGCACCATGCAAAATTTTGGGCGCCCCAAGATATTTTAGGTCTACGACTTTTTCCAGTGTAGTCTCAACACCTTCATTAGCTCATTAGGACAATGGCTTGTTCACGGTCATTGGTAGGAAACCCCTGGTGATGCAAATGTCAAAGCTGTATAAATTCTCAGACCCCTCACAAGCTTGTCCCAACAATCGGCAGCCATGGGCTCCTCTAAGCGGCTGCCTAGCACTTCTAGTTTCTGAAAGAACTGCGTGTTGGATTGTGGGAAAGGCAAATAAAAATCCCTGTTTGACTGCAAAAGTCCATCCATGAAGGTTTAGCAGACTGGAGTGGTGGTGCCTTGTTCTACTGTGCAGCGACACCTCAACAACTATTACCTTCATGATGATAGTCAGGCAGAAAAATACTTTTCTCGCATCCTAGCCACAAAATTCAGTGCCTGAAGTTTGCAAATCAAAATTTTTGAATTACATGAATTTCCCGTTGGGATTAATAAAGTATCTATCTATCTATCTATATAAACAAGCCTGATGCATTTTAGAAAAAAGCCTTGTAGGCCGATGATGTCAAAATACAACTTTCTGGCCACAATGTGCAAAGATACAGTATCTCACAAAAGTGAATACACCCCTCACATTTTTGTAAATATTTTATTACGTCTTTTTATGGGACAACACTGAAGATATGACACTTTGATCCAATGTAAAGTAGTCCGTGTACAGCTTGTATCACAGTGTAAATTTACTGTCCCCTCAAAATAACTCAACACACAGCCATTAATGTCTAAACCGCTGGCAACAAAAGTGAGTACACACTTAAGTGAAAAATGTCCAAATTGTGCTCAATTAGCCCTTTTCCCTCCCCGGTGTCATGTGACTCGTTCGTGTTACAAGGTCTCAGGTGTGTTAAATTTGGCGTTATCGCTCTTACACTCTCTCATACTTGTCACTGGAAGTTCAACATGGCACCTCATGGCAAAGAACTCTCTGAAGATCTGAAAAAAAGAATTGTTGCTCTACATAAAGATGGCCTCGGCTATAAGAAGATTGCCAACACCCTGAAACTGAGCTGCAGCACGGTGGCCAAGACCATACAGCGGTTTAACAGGGCAGGTGCCACTCAGAACAGGCCTCTCCATGGTCGACCACAGAGTTGAGTGCACATGCTCAGAGTCATATCCAGAGGTTGTCTTTTGAAAATAGATGTATGAGTGCTGCCAGCATTGCTGCAGATGTCAGCCTGTCAGTGCTCAGACCATACGCCCGCCGCACACTGCATCAAATTGGTCTGCATGGCTGTTGTCCCAGAAGGAAGCCCTTCTAAAGATGATGCACAAGAAAGCCAGCAAAAAGTTTGCTGAAGACAAGCAGACTATGGACATGGATTACTGGAACCATGTCCTGTGGTCTGATGAGACCAAGATAAACTTATTTGATTCAGATGGTGTCAAGCGTGTGTGGTGGCAACCAGGTGAGGAGTACAAAGACAAGTGTGTCTTGCCTACAGTCAAGCATGGTGGTGGGAGTGTCATGGTTTGGGGTTGAATGAGTGCTGCCGGCACTGGGGAGCTACAGTTCATTGAGGGAATCATGAATGCCAGCATGTACTGTGACAAACTGAAGCAGAGCATGATCCCCTCCCTTTGGAAACTGGTATTCCAACATGATAACGACCCCAAACACATCTCCAAGATGACTACTGCCATGCTAAAGAAACTGAGGGTAAAGGTGCTGGACTGGCCAAGCATGTCTCCAGACCTAAACCCTATTGAGCATCTGTGGGGAAGGTGGAGGAGCACAAGGTCTCTAACATCCACCAGCTTCGTGATGTCGTCATGGAGGAGTGGAACAGGATTCCAGTGGCAACCTGTGAAGCTCGTGTGAACTCCATGGCCAAGAGAGTTAAGGCAGTGCTGGAAAATAATGGTGGCCACACAAAATATTGACACTCTGGCCACAATTTGGACTTTTTCACTTAGGGGTGTACTCACTTTTGTTTCCAGTGGTTTAGACATTAATGGCTGTGTGTTGAGTTATTTTGAGGGGACAGCAAATTTACACTGTGATACAAGCTGTACACGGACTGCTTTACATTGGAGCAAAGTGTCATATCTTCAGTGTTGTCCCATGAAAAGATATAATAAAATATTTACAAAAATGTGAGGGGTGTACTCATTTTTGTGAGATATGGTATGTTTGGAGAATAAAGGGAGCCGAATTCCAGGAAAAGAACATTAAGCATGACAGTGGACTGATCAGGCTTTGGGCTCAGGCCCGGTCTTAGGTATTATGGGGCCCTAGGCGAAAGGGGGGTCCAGGGGCCCCCTGAGGGGGGCAGAGCCCCCCCGGAAGCTCTGTGAAATGCGTGAAAATTAGACCAAGGAGTCGATCCGGGGCCCCCTGGACGTCGGGGCCCTAGGCGGTCGCCTACTTCGCCTATGCCTAAGGCCGGGCCTGATTGGGACAAATAATGCTGTAGTATATTTAAGTATATATGACAATTGCTCACTTGGACAATTTGTTTTGGGGGCCCCCAAAAAGGCGGGGGCCCTAAGCTATAGCTTGTGTAGCTTATACATAAATCCTGCACTGTTTGGGCTTGTGGTGCAGCCAGTGGCACAGGGACCATGTCATTGGTAGCGGGAAGAATGGATTCAAACAAATACCAGCAAATTCTGGAGGCAAACATCACACCATCTGTAAAAAAAAGTTGAAATTAAACAGAGGATGGGTCCAACTACAAATTAAAGATCTGAAACACATCTCAACATCTACAATGGAATACCTCAGGAGGTGCAAGTTGATGGTTTTGCCATGACCCTCACAGTCCCCTGACCTAAACATCATTGAAAATCTGTGGAGAGAGTTCAAAAAAGACGGCCCAAGAATCTTGCAGAATTAGAAGCCTTCTGCAATGACGGATAGATAAAAATACCCCAAGTAAGAAATGAAAGACTCTTAGCTGGCTACAAAAAGCATTTACAAGCTGTAATACTCGCCAAAGTACTGACCATGATTAGTGCCCAAAGGTTTGCTTCAGACCCTTTTCATTTTTTATGGTATTTTGTAAATGTGAATGATGGAAATAAAAATGTAATCTTGCTTAAAATATGAAAGAAATGTGTCATCTTTAACTTTATGCCTTTTTGTAAGGAGACTAAGAATTTATACAGCTTTGACATTTTGCATCACATGGGGTTTCCTACCGATGACTGTGAACAAAGCCATAGTTCTAAAGAGCTAATAAAGATCTAAAACCACATTGGGAAAAGTCAGAGACCTCAGATATACCATACCATACCATACCATTTTTATTTGTTAAGCGCTTAAAAACACAGCATTACAACTGACCGAAGCGCTGTACAGTTAAAACAAGCAAGACTAAAAGCAAAATATTAAAAACAAACATTAAGAGAGAATTAAAACAGAGACACTAAAAACAGGTCAGGGGACCCAATAAAACAGAGAGATAGCAAAAAGCAAGTGGAAATAAGACAGGTTAAGAATTAAAAGCCAATGTGAAGAAGTGCGTTTTTAGGTGTGATTTGAATGTGGCGACTGAAGCGGCTTGCCTAACCACTAAAGGTAAGGAGTTTCAGAGTCTGGGTGCACAGACGGAAAAAGCCCTTTCCCCACGAACTTTAAAACGTGCCTTGGGAACGGTTAGGAGCAGCTGATCTGCGGATCTAAGAACACGAGGGGGATTGTGACGATGGAGCAAGACACTCAAGTAGGCAGGGGCTAGACCATTTAGTGCCTTATAGGTTAAGAGGAGTATCTTAAAATCAATTCTGAAGCTAACCGGCAGCCAGTGTAGGGTTTTTAAAATCGGTGTAATGTGTTGGCTTCTGCTGCTTCCAGTTAAAAGCCTTGCAGCCGCATTTTGAACCAATTGGAGTCTAGAAAGAGTGGCTTTACTAATACCATATAGGCAGGAATTAGAATAGTCGAGCCGGGACGTAATGAATGCATGGATTACTGATTCCAGGAGGTGGTAAGGCAGAATTGGTTTGAGTTTGGCAATTCGCCTGAGATGGAAAAAGCAGGATTTTACTGTGCTGTTGACTTGAGCATCCATTTTCAGGACCATATCCATTTTGATTCCAAGATTGGAAACAGACGAAGTTACTGGAATGGGAAGAAAGTCGAGGCCAAGGGGTAGGGTCTGTTTGCGGTCAGGACTAAAAACAATGACCTCGGTTTTTGAATTGTTCAGGTGAAGGAAGTTTACAGCCAGCCAGTCCTTAATGTCAGAAAAGCAGTCGAGAAGAGGTTTAGTGGAGTCAGTTGACTTGAGGGAGAAATAAATTTGGCAGTCATCAGCATATAGGTGATACGAGATTGCATGTTTTCTAAAAATTGCACCTAAAGGCAGGATGTAAATTGAAAAAAGTAGTGGCCCCAAAATGGAACCCTGGGGGACACCACATGGGAGTGGGACTGATTCAGATAAAAAATCGTCTAGCATGACTCTAAGAGTCCTGTTGCAGAAATATGACCTGAACCAGTCGAGGGCTAAGCCAGATACACCAGATATGATGGAGTGCCCAAAATTTTGTATAGTGCTCCTTTGTGTTTTTCAAAAACAATACACTAGTCTTGCATAAAAAGCTGAAAAGAAATGTGCCATCTTTAGCTTTATGACTACTGGTGATCAGTTCATCTTCTGCTCACTTAACTATGAACAATAACAGGCATTTTAAGCAAGGGTTCCCAAATTTTTGCGTGCCATTATGTTTTATTTACTCTGGCATGTGGTTGCACATCACCAGGCACACACCCCACTCTCCTCGGGTAACAGAAAGCGGAAAGGGGAGGAGGTGGAGCTCATGGGGGTTTGGGCGGGTCAGACAAGGTCAGGGTATACCCGCCCATTTAACATTATCCTCGTTTATATGGTTAGATGTGGTCGGGTTGGAGTTAACCGCCCCATCAAATCCTGCTTGCCACGGTGAGGAGCTTTACTCAATCTGCCAAAGCATCTCTCCGTTTTCCCCTCGAAATAATCGGTTCGTAAAATGCCACATAAGCTCCAGAAATAGCCATATGAAAACATCAGTTGCTCATGCGTCAATTAAGTTAAATCATTTTTAGAGTCACATTCATGAATAAGTTAGGTCCTTTTTGCAGTTATCCATTGAAATGTGCTGTACTGTCAAATTGTTGTTACATCATTATTATAGTTTATGGGCTTTGAACCAAAGTTAACTCCTAACTAATGTTACTTTATTTCACATACATTATGGTGCTTTGGTGCACCATTTCTGCATGTGAAGGTTTGTACTGTAATACAGGGGTGCCCAATACGTTGATCGCGATCGACCGGTAGATCGCAAAGGTAGTGCAGGTAGATGGCGTTGCATTCAAAAAAAATTTTTTAAACGTTAGTCTATCATATATCCTCCCTATGGCACTTGCCACTTGATTGACATACAGGGCGGCCAGTCTGAGATCTCTTTTCTTCTAACACACTGGTCATCCCACATGCACGATCAAACGCGCGCGCTACTGCAAAACTCCGGCTGTGATCTAGTTAGCCTTCTAATTTATATCGACTAAAGAAGGGATTTTAAATAAAATTGTTTGGGGAGGGTATGGGCTGGATGTGGAATTGGAAGAGGATTTTTTTTCTCACAATGTCACAATCGAAGCGCGTTTGTCCGATCTGTCAATCTCTCATTGCTATTCCAAAGAAGGAAAATGTGGAAAGGCACTTTCGAACTGTTCATAAAAACTATGAAACTGACTTCCTTCCGAAAAGAGATCTGAGAAA
This sequence comes from Erpetoichthys calabaricus, assembly GCF_900747795.2. Taxonomy (NCBI): domain Eukaryota; kingdom Metazoa; phylum Chordata; class Cladistia; order Polypteriformes; family Polypteridae; genus Erpetoichthys; species Erpetoichthys calabaricus. The sequence continues at coordinate 9,020,604 of NC_041402.2, read as the reverse complement.
GAGAAAGGAGAGGGAACTAAAATTGCAGTTAATCAGACAGCCGTCATTTTTCACTCGGCTGAATTCAACAGCAAAGGCAGACACACCGAAGCATCGTTCCGGGTGAGTCACTCGATCATTAAGCATAAGAAGTCCTTCCAAGATGGACAGATGATAAAAGAGGCCTTCGTCTCCTGGCTGGAGAAAAAAGGAGTTTCTCCTTGTCATTAAACATGCAGAATACAAGCAACTTAATAACGATCAATGGCCACTAGACTTGGCATTTTTTTTACCAATCTGACCAACATGTTGAATGACCTTAATTTACAGCTGCAAGGAAAAGAGAACTCCATGGTCAATATGATTACCTCAGTTAATGCTTTCAAACGAAAAATGCAACATTTGTCCTCAAAGCTGCAGCGCCTTGATTTGGGGAACATCCAAAACCTGGTGTCAGAGCTGGAGACGCAATGGAAGGCGTGTGCGCAACTTGACAGCATACGCTAGAAAGAGCAGATTGAAAATTGCCTGTCAGACTTTGACAGACGGTTTCAAGACTCAGCTTTACTTGAGCCAATCGCTACATTTAAGTGCTATCCATTTAGGGAAGATGTTGAGGGGGATTCACCTGATTCAAAAATTGCAACACTGTTTCACCTAAAACTCCTCTACAGTGGAGGATGAGATTTTGACACTGCAGGATGACATTCAGCTGAAGTCTGGGGCTCTTGGGATAGTTTTGGAACTTACTCATAGAGGAAAAGTACCCAAACATGAGGAAATGTGCTGCCTCCTTGACTGCATTATTCGGCTCTACTTATTTATGCGAGTCAGCCTTTTCCCACATGAAGATTATTAAATCCAAATAATGTAGTGACCATAAATGTATTGAATTGTTATTGTGCAATAAGGGTTACTCAGTTATGAAAGGTACAACAACATATATTTTCTGTATAAAGTATACTCAGTATATATATACTGTACATATGTGTATATATATATATCTGTATAGAGCATTTTTAATGTAGGTAGATCATTTCGACCTGATCATTTTAAAAGTAGCTCGAGCGCAAGCTGAAAAAGTGTGGGCACCCTGCTGTAATACATTAATGGCTACAGACCAGTAGCACTTATGTCTCACATCATGAAGAACTTTGAAAGTGCTGGTCCTGGACTAAATGAGTTCCCTGTGGTAGAGCACTTGGACCCACTGCAGTTTGCCTATCAAAAATTAGAGGGAAGGGTGCCAATTATCTATCTGTTCCACAAGGCTTATTCTCACCTGGACAAAGTTGGCAGCACTGTGAGGATTGTGTTTTTTGATTTCTCCAGTGCCTTCAATACCATCAGGCCATCTCTGTTAAGGGGTAAACTCAAGAGATATACAGGTGGATGAGCCAGTGGTGTCCTGGATGATGGACTATCAGTCAGGCAGCCTGCAGTTTGTGACACTCAAGGATTGTGTGAGCAAAACCGGAGCACCACAAGGTTTACTTTGTACACCTCAGACTAGAAATATAACAGCAGGTCACTTGCAGAAATTCTCAAATGATTCTGCACTTATGAAGTGTATCGATAAGGGGGATGAAACAGAGGAGAGGAGTCAGATGGAGAACTTTGTTTCTTGGTGCAAAAGAATTGCCGGCATCTTAACATCAGCAAAACCAAGGAACTGCTTATTGACTTTTGCCGCAGGAGTGGATGTAGAGAGGTGGTCAGCTCCTAAAAAGAACTTGGGAGTCTGCATTAATGACAAGTTGGACTGGTCCCAGACAACAGAGGAACTATAGAAGAAAGAACAGGGCAGACTCTTTGTCCTTAGGAGACAGTGTTCATTTAATGTGGGAACTGACATCCTTCACATCTTTTGTAACTCTGTGATAGCCAGTGTGGTGTTCTGGGCTGGTCATATCACTATCACATATCACGAGAGGACCGCCAAATCGACAAGCTAATGAAAAGGGCAGGCTCAGTTAAAGGACACACTCTGGACACCCTAGAGGTCGTAGCAAAGGACAGATTTAAAACAAAACTGAGTGTCGTTATGAACAATGCTGCACATCCTCTCTTTTTGACACACTAACACCAAGGGCTTCTTCAGCCGAAGTGCATCAAGATACATAATTTGGGCTCCTTTACACCAACAGCAATACGCCTGTATAGTGCCTCACTGTTACTGTGACAGGAAAACCAGAACTTTTCTTTCTAATTATCTTGCTTTATAGTCATTCCGGTGTATGTTTGTTTCCAAAAGGTGTGTGTTTGTTTATTTATTTATTTGCTTCTTTGTTTTTTACTTGCATATCTGCCTATTTATGTTTTTATTTATTTAAAGAGCTTCTGTAAAAGCCAATATTCCCCCTGTGGACAAATAAAAGTTCTATCCATCTATGAAGCATTTCCACATTATTGTGCATTAATGTTGTGGCTGTGGCCAAAGGTTAAAACACCATGTACTTTGTTGCGACTAATGTAAAGGCATTGGACTGAGTGTATTTAAACCACACACCCCCTCCCTAAGCTCCATCCTCACGTGACCTGCAGCGAGTGAAAAGTGTACTTGCTTAGAATTCAATCAGTCTTATCCAGAGTAGGATGAGAAGAAGCAAGACATACTCCTTTGGTGCCCCATGCAATGGCACCGTTGCACAGTTTCAGACTCTGGGCACCTCAGGCATAACCGAACTGAGACACAGACTACGATGACTGTTCCAAAAACAGAATTCTGGTTTATTCCAGATGTGCCAATAACTGCTTAGAGTAATGTTTTGTAAATACACACGGTTCAGTGCAAGAACATGAAAAAAAAAAAGAAAAATACGTGCAGGAGCTATATACAATAATCACAGTGACTCCAAAGCAAATAGCGATGAGAAAAAAATGCAACAAAAATAAACAAAAAGCTTTATCTTCCTCCTTTTTCTTCAACACACACTTTACAAAGGATGGACACAAAATAATCGAAAACAAAAAGTGAAAAATTATGCGCAAAGACAATAATGAAAAAAATGAGCACCCACGAACACAGATTACTTTCGCCCAAATATATACACTAATCGGAAGTAAACTGTTCTTACTAATATTTACAAACTTAAACACTCTCCTCTCTGTTCTACCTGCTCAGCAGTAAAGAAGTATCTGCAAGCTGAAAGAACGGTCAAAAAATGACCCCTGGAGGTCTAGACTACAGTTTTACATCTAGCCAATCACTACTCACATCTTCCCGAGTCCACCCAATAGCAAACAACGTTGAGTCATGCACCTATGTCCTCCTCTGATCAGGTGCAGTGTCACTATATCAGACCTTCATCTTTCCGTGCGCTTATGTGTTTGCAACCACATCACACCATACAGGTAAGTTACATGGTGAACTTTCACCTACATTCACTCAGTGTTTTCTTTCTGCACACACATATTCTTTCTGCCAGCAACCTCTTAATCTCAGTGCTTCGATCCTTCCTCCGCACCTCGCTTTCCCATCGGGGTGCTTCAAATTGAAAGCACCCCCGTGGATAATAAGGCCTCGGTGTAGTGCTGGTTCAAACTTGGAGACACCCTCTGACTCGCAAGCCTTCAAAGTCAGTGGGCAACTCAGAAGGGTGACACCAAACGCTGGTACAGCTTTGCCCCACCACTGCATTTTCACTCGCTGAACCACTAAAACAACTGGTAAGCAATTTTTACATCTATACCTGTTTAACTTCCAAGTGGAAGGTTCCTTTATTTAGTCACGTTTACAAAAAAAAATACAAAATGTGCCTTCTCAGTTGCATTTCATAACAGACAGAATGAAATAAAACAAACAGAGACAAGACAGGTTATGGTAAGGCAGTTCGATAGTGCCGATTTACACAATAATGGTTACAGGATATTTATTACACCTTAATTATTTTCTCCGATATTCCTTATTAAAAAGTCGCATGGCATTAGGAAGAAATTTCTGGAGGGAACTGTGTGGTTTTTCAAAGTGACTATCCATCCTGATTTATTGAAGTTACCGTATTTTTCGCTTCATAAGACGCACTTTTTTTTCCCCCCAAAAGAAGGGTGGAAATTTCTGTGCGTCTTATGGAGCCAATATTGTGTCACAGACCGTGATGTGTATTACCTGACAAAAGTTGACATCCAGGGGTCGAGGGCGACAAACAGCTGTTAATGGCGACAAAACTCACTGTTACGTTACAGGCATTCCCTCTCTGCTTGAAGGAACATTAGACTCATTGACTCGGCATCAAATCCTTGTGTGTGTGTGAGTTACGAAATGTAAACAAAGACAAGATGGCATCGACATCTCATGAGGGAGTAAAGCAGACGATGTTTTGCGCATTATAGCTGAGTCGGACTCTATTTTTCAGAATCTGATTTTATTGAGAGTGATCTGGAGATCGAGCAAGAGAGTGAGGAACTGACATGAGCTGATCGGACACCAGCTGATGCCGCCCCAGCTAAGCGCATTCCATGTGGACATCTCCACTCGACACTCCAATCTTCATTACGTTTCACTCAGGCCCGCGCGCCTGTTCACGCCTCCACGGCACATCTGTGCCTCTGTCCTCAGTAGGCGGCCACTTACGCTTCAGTCAGGGCCGCTCCGCTGCACTGCATTCTCGACAGAGCATAAAAGGGGCCCTTCTCTTCATAAAGCCATCACTTTCCTTCATATCAATATATTTCCATTTTGTTAGAAAGAACGTCTTGTAGATAGTAATTAGGCCTTGCCGAATTTCCACAGTTTGAAATTATTGTATTCCAAATGTCTTCAGTTCCACCGCCAAAGAAATATAAATCAGGTGCTCAAAAACGTAAAGAAAAAGCAGCGAAAGATGAATTCTTCGCTATCCAAAATCAAGCTTTAAAACAGAATAAAAATGTAAAAACAAAATAATGTGGATCTCATCTTCATAAAATAAAAAAAATATATAAAAAATAGAAAAAGCAAAAAAAAAAAAGTGCTTGGCCTAGCTATTTACCTCCACGTGCTGCCTGGTGGAAACAGCAAAAGCTGGATAAAATGTAGAGTTAAAGAAAAAATGGCAGGGTATACAGTATATAGCATTGTACAAACCAGATAAATAAAGAAGATTAAGACAGTAAATTCGGAGAAAAAGCCTAACAGACAACATAATTGATGGTCTAGCACAGTGCTCCGCAACCGGTGTGCCACGGCACACTGTTGTGCCTTGAGCCAATACAGGTGTGACGCTACGTCGCATTCACTTGTCTTGCGACACTAGTTATCATTCATTACTATTAGTTGTGTTGCTGAATTGTGTATGGTTAACGTTCTTCGTGTGATTCATATTTAGTTTTATACCCCTTTAAATATGGATACATTTTTACGTGGAAAAGATTCGTCTTCACGTACAGATGATGAAGAACCCAGCACAAGTGTTGCAAAAAAAACAAAGAAGATTGTGAAAAGAAAGTACAACGAAGACTACATTCGATATGGATTCTCGTGGTGTGGTGACGAAACGGCTCCAAAGCCACAATGCATCATTTGCGGCGATCAGCTATCAAACGAGGCAATGGCACCCAGTAAACTAAATCGCCATCTAAATTCAAACCATCCCAGTTACGCCAAAAAAGACAAATAACTCTTGCGTTAATTAAAAATGATAAGCGGTCATGCTTAAAAGATCTTGACCAAGAACTTCGGGTTGCGCTGTCAAATATTGAGCCGAATATAAAACTTTTGTGTTCATTGAAACAAGCGCAGGTATCACATTAATCAGTCATTATGTTATAATATTTATTAAGATTGTATAAAAGTAAATATAGTTTTTATTTATGTATACTTATAATAAAAAATGAAAATTTATTGTAAAATTAGTGTATTAAATTAATATCTATATATCAGTGGCGTAGCTGGAGTTCATGTTGTCCGGGGCGGTGAAAAATTTGACGCCCCAAAGCTGAAATAATTTTTTTTAGCACCTCCTCAAAGAACAAAAAAAAAAGAAAACTACCATAGTTTGGACGCCCCTAAATAGCTGGCGCTCGGAGCGGACCGCCAACCCCCCAACCAACCCCCCGCACCCCCTCGCCCATGCCCCCCCCCCCCCATACCCCCCCTCCCAGCTACGCCACTGATATATATTTTGGCTTTTGATGTCCCGCGGATTTCTAGGAAGAACTTTGTTGTGTCGTAGGTGAGAAAAGGTTGTGGAGCACTGGTCTAGCACACACACACACAGATTACATGAGCATCTTGACATGGAGGCAAACTGAGAGAAGGGTAATAAAGTCAAGTAGAGCTAAAAGCCGTCCTGAACAGATGAGTTTTGAGTTGTTTTTTAGAGAAAAGCCAAGCAAAATGACACCTTTTATTGGCTAACTAGAAAGATTACAATATGCAAGCTTTCGAGGCAACTCAGGCCCCTTCTTCAGGCAAGATGTAAGCCATTACATCTTGCCTGAAGAAGGGGCCTGAGTTGCCTCGAAAGCTTGCATATTGTAATCTTTCTAGTTAGCCAATAAAAGGTGTCATTTTGCTTGGCTTTTCTCTACATTCATAATGGCTAACACGGTACAACACCCTAGTACTAGAGTTGTTTTTTAAAAAGAATTCATGGAGTCAGCTGACCTTATTAATTTCGGTAGGTCATTCCAGAGTCTGGGCGCTATACAGCTGAAGGCCCTGTCACCCATGGAGTGTAGATTAGTGTGGGGCACAACAAGATTGCCAGAATCAGAGGACCTTAGTGGGCGGACAGGCACATAGTGATGGTGAAGGTCACTGATGTAGTTTGGCGCAAGGTCATTTAAGGCTTTGTAGGTTATTAGTAGGATTTTATATTTGATTCTATAATGTGAAGGTGGAGTAGGATGGGTGTTATGTGCTCTCTGCAGCTGGTTCGAGTAAGGACAGTTGCAGCCGAGTTTTGAATAAGCTGGAGCTGTGATAGAAGATTAGAAGGGGCACCTGTAGGGAATTACAATAATCGATGCGGGATGTGATAAAAGCATGGACAAGTTTCTCAGTATTAGAAAAGGAGAGGAAGGAGCGAACATAGGATATGTTACGAAGGTGAAAGTAAGTAAGAGAGGGAGGAATCAAAAGTGACACCAAGATTCTTTGCAGTAGAGGCAGGTCTGATGAGATCACCACCAAGATGGACTGGGAAGGAGCTCATTTTATTAAGTTGCACTTTAGTCCCAACTTGCAGGAGTTCAGTTTTGTTGCAATATAATTTTAAAGAGTTCTGCTCCATCCAGGTATTAATTTCACTGAGGCAGGTTGTGAGCTGAGAAAGCTCTGATGAAGTTCCACTTTTAACATTGAAATAAAGTTGAGTATCATCTGCATAAAAATGATGACATAGTCCAAAGCTACCAATAATATGGCCAAGGGGAAGCATATAAATACAGAAGAGAAGCGGGCCGAGGACACAGCCCTGAGGAACTCCTTGTGTGACTGGCGCAGAGCTGGATCTGCTCTTGCCAAGACTAACAAACTCTTGCCTATCAGTCAGATAGGACTTGAACCACTGGAGGGCAGTGCCAGAGATACCCAGCATGTTCTCCATTCTGGACAGTGGAATGTCATGTCTGACAGTGTCAAATGCTGCACTGAGGTCTAACAGAATTAATATGCTGGTTTGTCCAGAGTCTGCTGCCATAAGCAAATCATTGGTTACCCGTAGCAGGGTCAGTTTCACAGCTGTGCTGCACCCTGAAACCAGACTGAAAGGGTTCCATCAAATTATTAGAAGTTAAGTAGTTAGTGAGTTGGGAAGCTACAACATGCTCAAGAGCTTTTGACAGAAAAGGTAAGTGGGAAATAGACCGGAAGTTGTTAAGATTGTCAGCATTTATATTCAGTCGCTATTTCTACGTTGTCCTCCTGAACAACAATGGGTGAACATACAGATTTCTGTCTCCTAAAATCAAATATCATTTCGTTGGACTTTATTACATTCAGAGCAAGATCGTTCTTATTGTACCATTTCACCATACAGTCCACTTGATTTAGATGGTGGCTCTCATTCTTCCTAGTTATGCGTCCTATGAGCATGGTGTCATCAGCTTATTTGATAATGAAGCAGGGATCATTGTTCTGTCTCAGCTCAATTGTGTACAGAGTAAATAGTAATGGTGATAAGACACACATCTGCTGGCTTCCAGTGCTTGAATGAATCAGTTCTGAAAAGGTGACCTGTACTTTGACTGTTTATGAACAATTTAAAAGAATGTCAAGAATCCATAAATGTGATAAATGGGTTAACTTCATACTGTTCAGTTTCCCAATCAGTATGTGAGGCTGGATGGTATTGAACACTGAAGAAAAATCCAAAAATAGTGCTCTGATATATGAACCTTGATAACTGACTGACCGTGATAAGCTATAAATAGCTATAATAATCGATACTTTTAAACGGTCTGCAGACTCGGCTTATCACAACCTCTCTCTGTACTCCAGTGCTGTCTTGTTCAACTGGTAGGTGGTGGTGGTGTTGTGAGAATGAGGGAGTCGTAACCTTGCGCCTACTGTACTCTCACTTTCTTTCACAACACAACACAAGTTTAGGAGGAAGAACAATACACAGTCCTGTCATGCTCTCACCCACCTCACACCACTCAGCATTTACAGATTTTCTGACTTAAGCCATTGTCACATTACATGACCTCTACGTGGAGGTTACAGTTCCTGACCTTTCTGTCAAATTACACAACTAATAACTAATTATGGAACTGGCTGCACCAGGGATGATTGAGATGTGTAATATTTATGGAGGTGAATATTTACACAATCATTTATTTTGTGTTTTACACTTGCAATTCTAATTAGAACTAATATCACTGGGGAGGTCAAATTACATGACCGGGTAACGACTTTGCATAACTTTGATACTCCACCAGTTCACCTGACATCATAGCAATGTTTTTCTAGGAACAGAATATATACAGATTGAAACTGACAGAAATGAGGAGATGGGGAGGAATAAAAAAATAAAAATAAGGAAAATGTTACAGACTTACTTTCCAGTACCTTCAACAACAAGGTAACACTGTGTCCTCTTGTTTCACTGGAATTTATTTCTCCACAAGGCAAACCAAAATTAGAACCAGCAGCCGCCTGCAAACAGAAAAAGAGAACAGTGTTATTTTACTCTTTTACACTGAAAACACATTAAAGCAGGGGTCCTCAATCACAGTCCTGGAGGGCTGCAGGTTTTTGTTCTAACCCGGTTGCTTAATTAGAAAGCAATTCTTGGCAATAAGTTAATGTTATGGCTTGTTAGTGCTTTAACTCTGCTATGTCAAGTAATTCTCATATCCTAGATTTTCTTCAACACACACTTTACGAAGGATGGACACAAAATAATCGAAAACAAAAAGTGAAAACTTATGCGCAAAGACAATAACAAAAAAAATGAGCACCCACGAACACAGAAGACTTTCGCCCAAATACATACACTAAGCGGAAGTAAACTGTTCTTAAAAATATTTACAAACTTAAACACTCTCTTCTCTGTTCTACCTGCTCAGCAGTAAAGAAGTATCTGCAAGCTGAAAGAACGGTCAAAAAACGACCCCTGGAGGTATAGACTACGGTTTTACATCTAGCCAATCACTACTCACATCATCCCAAGTCCACCCAATAGCAAACGACATTGAGTCATGCACCTACGTCCTCCTCTGATCAGGTGCAGCGTCACATTTAATAACAGACAGAATGAAATAAAACAAACGGAGACAAGACAGGTTAGGGTAAGGCAGTTTGATAGTGCAGATTTACACAATAATGGTTACAGGATATATATTAGATCTTAATTGTTTTCTCCGATATTCCTTATTAAAAAGTTGCATGACACTAAGAAGAAATTTCTGGAGGGAACTGTGTGGTTTTTCAAAGCGACTATTCATCCTGATTTACTAAAGTTACCGTATTTTTTGCTCCATAAGACGCACTTTCTTTTCCCCAAAAGAAGGGCGGAAATGTCTGTGCATCTTATGGAGCGAATATTGCGTCACAGACCGTTATGTGTATTACCTGACAAAAGTCGACATCCAGGAGTAGAGGGCAACAATCAACTGTTAATGGTGACAAAACACACTGTTACGTTACAGGCACTCCCTCTCTGCTTGGAGGAATGTTATACTCATTGACTCGGCATCTAATCCTTGCGTGTGCGTGAGTTACGAAATGTAAACAAATGTAAACAAAACCAAGATGGCATCGACATCTCACGAGGGAGCAAAACGAGTGCAGAAAACAAAATACTCAGCAGACGATGTTTTGAGTCAGACTCTGATTTTTCCCCTTCCTAAGGATATCATCCAAATGATTTGAAGGCTAAAATGGAGGAGTAATTCTCAGTCCTTCACTTTCCTTCCAAATATTTAATTAAACCCAATAGTGCATGATAAATACACACAGGTGTAAATGGTAACAGGCAAAATGGAGAAATGCTGGTGTCTTTTGTCATTTGCATGTTATTGCTAATTAGGAGCAATTAAAAATTGAGAATACAGCTGTTTAAGACTAAAATAAGCAATAAGGGTTCAAAATCTTAATGAGCGAGAGAACTAAAGTGAAGCAGAAGTGTTACTTGAGCAATAAAGCAATTAGATTGGAGCAAAAACCTGCATCCACTGCGGCCCTCCAGGACCGTGATTGTGGACCCCTGCATTAAAGCACCTAAACCACTTAAAACAAAGAGTAAGTAGTGCATCAGTTTAGTGGAGTTATGCTTTCTTTAAATATAAAGTTCTGTATTTTAATACAATCTTATTTATCATGGTGCCGGGGAGAGGTGACGTGTTGTATGCTGTTAACATAATTTTACTGTACAGTACTCTGTACATGTGACAATACTACTCTTATTACAATATTATATTATTACTAGTCATTAAGCCTGTTACAATAACGGGCGCTAGAACAGTAGTGCATAAACATTAGTAGGAACAGTCTATATTAAATGGCAAGGGACCTTGACCTCATTCTGTTTGTTGGTCGTATTTTTCTTTCATTCAGCCTTTCTTTTGTTGATGTTTACTTGCTGAGCTGACCGTTCTTCGTGGGCTGCCGCCGTGTATTGTGTGTCTTTAATCTTCTGTGACAGTAACACTGTCTTGTACGTCTGTAATATACCTTTAATTTTCTCTGGCGGTAATACAGGCGTGCGCGTCGGTAATATGCCTTTAATTTTCTCTGACAGTAATACTGGCTTGTATGTGGCTGTAATATGCATCACTGTATTGTGTACCTTTAAGTTTCTCTCGCAGTAATACTGGTTTGTATTTCCGTAAAACGCCCGTAATTTTCTCTGACAGTAATATCGCGCATCGCACTGTGCCCCGCGCATGCGCACTTCACTAGAAGACACACACACATGGACACCTGGATGCACACAGGGATTTTATTAAAGAGGATATTCTCAAATGCGAAAGGTGGCGTAGAACAGACTTTAAATAAATGATCAAGTCCACAGGGCCTGCAGGCTCAGATTGGGTTCAGGTGTGTGCATGACGGCGATGCTCCAGGATTGACTGTGGTGCTTGTCTGATCGCGTTGTGGCAGGCGGCCGGGGTCAATGATCAGCCAGGACGCCCCTGCACTCTATATTCAGGAGGAGCAGCCCTGGATGGTGCAATACCTCCCCCTGGAGGCTAGATGGCCGCCCCCCTGGGTTGGAGCGGTGCCTCGGTTTCCCGCAGGGCTCCACGGGAATTGGAGTTGGGTGCAGCCCTGTTGGGTCCCGCAGCTGGGACTCCTGAGTCCCTATGGGCAACGTTTTCACCACACCCGGAAGTGCACTGGGAACACAGCAATCAAGCACCTGGAGCACTTCCGGGTGAACTATAAAAGGGGCCAGCAGCCACCACTCCGAGGGCCTGAGTTGGGTGGAGGAGGACAAGGTTGCCTAGGAGGAGTGGTGGTGGAAAAAAGAGAGGAGTGTGGTGTTTTGGTGTTACACTTGGGACTGTGTTGTGCCTGGGGGACATGGGGAAGACGTGCCCTCCAGCTCAAAAAAATAAAAAGTTTATTTATTTTATACGTGTGCCTCCGTGTCCAATCTGTGTCAGGTCGGGCGCTTATATAGCGCCTTATTACAGTGTACTTGTGTGAAGACGTGAGCGTATCGGTCAGGTGCTGCATTCACACCATGGAATGGGCAAATGGTCATATCTGCACCCAATCGAGCCAATATAAGAGGAGTCCGCATTGCTGAGAGGGAAAGAAACAGAATGGGAACACAGTAAAAGAGCCATGAGAGCAGTATCGGTTGCCTGAGCCAGCATGAGGGAGAAGAAGCAGAGCGGTCGGTAGCCCAGCAGTAGAGCAAGTGATCAGCGATCCATGGGTGGTTTGTCCCTGCTGACTTTATGGACCAAGTGGGTACGATGGTGGTGGTGCCGTCCTAGGGATCTGGTAGATGCCATAAAGGGCATGTGGAAATTGGAGGGACGGTTGGCACAGAGCATCGTGGCAGATGTCAACTGAGGCAGCCATGGCGAGAGCCGGAGGTTGTGACCATTGATGATGGTGTCCCCACTCTGGCTACAAAACCTGAGTAAGGTGAGTCAGGGAGATGGAAAGAGGAAGATGTGCGGTGCTTAGGAGAGATAACATGAGAACCTGATGACTGCATGGTTTAATCCTGTTTTTATTTTAGAGATTATTTATGGTCTTTTAACTCATGGATTTGCACATGATTTTATGGAATCACTTATTAATTATTTATTTATTTATTCAAGTGCACGTTGGACACTTTTGAAACTAGCCCTTGGCTGGATGTATGTTTGCTCTTTTGCCTGGCTCATCTTGGTTCATTACTTTCGATGGCTTCAGTTCTAAGAGGCTCCCAGAAGCAACTAGAGAGAGTGGAGCTGACCTGAACCATCACATCAAACCCTGTTTATTCAATTCATGCTCACAGAAAGTAACAACCTAAACCACCAATACGGCATACAAAGCAAAAACCAGTGGCAAAAGGAGTGTAGGGACAAAGTAGGCATTGTCCATTCTGCTAGGCTTTAGTGGCACACAAGGGGCCTCATGTATAAACGGTGCGTACGAATGTTTCCACGCTCAAATCGCGATGTATAAAACCTAAACTTGGCGTAAAGCCACGCACATTTCCACGGTAACTCATACCTTGGCGTACGCAATTTCTCCGCTCGGTTTTGCAGACTGGTGGCACCCAGCGTCAAAGCAGTGCTACTGTTCCTGTGTGGTCACCCTTTTTTAGACCCACGTTCCTGACGCGGCTTTATAAATACACTGAAATTAACTGCATATTGTTTATTACTGTAATGCATCTGATTGTAATTAACCTGTAGCAATATAATGGTCCAGGGAATAGCCATAGTATTCCAAATACCATAACTGCTTTAGCGCTGTTACTCTCACTGCATCTTCTTCTTCTTTCAGCTGCTCCCGTTAAGGGTTGCCACAGCGGATCATCTTTTTCCATATTACTCTCACTGCACCACTCGGAGTATTTATATCACTGGATCTGAGTGGAGAATCACAGCAGCAATTGATCGGAAAGAGAAATATCGGTATACAGTTTCAAGTACACACTACCTCAACCACGGCAAAAAAAGTCAAAGCCTTTCCTGTACGGACTTCGCGTTTCACAAACAGTTTCATCCCAAGAACTATAAACACACTCCATCAGTCCATCAAGTGCTCCTTGTAGAACTGTTTGTACTTATAAGTACAATGACCTCACTGTAAACTTACACTACAGTTATAATATTGCACAACCTGCGCCACTTTATAAAGCGCGTATGATGACAATATCATTTTTAAGATGAAATGCAGCAAAATATGTTGCTTATAGTATACAGATAAAACTTTAACTTCATTTAAATAATCTGTATTGTTAATAATTAAACATGTGAGGACACAGCCGCTGCGTTTGACTCTGGGGCGGGTGCCACAGCGCAGCACGTTGTGTTATTTGGGCGCCACCTACTGACTCTGGGAATCCGCTGTGTTTGACTCTGGGGCGGGAGCCGGCGCGTTTTGGGAAGCCGCTGCGTTTGACTCTGGACTCTGGGGCGGGCGCCAAGGCCGCAGTGCGCATGCACCTCGGTGCGTCCGCCGTGCATATATTAACTGTGGTTTAGTAAGATAGATAATACACAAAAGCCACAGTGGTATTGTTACACACTTTAAACCCAAACTTTTAACAGGTTAGGGTGTTGAAAAAGTACTCTGATGATTCAAAATCGCAGTGACAAAATGCCTTGTATCTTGTAAATTGTGTGCTTTCAACATAGCAAATTTATTAAATTAATTACAAATAGAGAAATGGGAAGTACCATAAATTGAGAAGTCAGAGTCGATGTTTTTGTGTACTGACTCCACCGTCCCATCTGTGAGGGTGCAGTTCTACCCAGTGTACAAATGTGCTGCCTCTACTGCTAATTTATTTTAACATTTAGTTTACTGGAAGAGGTATTGGTGAAGCCAGCAGGGGGCGCTTATTCTGTGGTCTGAATGTGGATCCCAATACCCCCAGTGCAGTAAAAATGGCACCGTCCTTTGAAGGAGACGTAAAACCGAGGTCCTGACTTTCTGTGGTTATAAAATTATCCCTGGGCGTCCTTCGTAAAGAGAAGTGTGCTCCTCAGGCTAAATTGCCCACCATTATCTAGTCACTCTGGCCCCCTAATCATCCCCTGTCTCTAATTGTCTCTCTCTTTCTCACCACTTCACCACCTAAAAGCTCATATATGGCGAGGGTACTGGCTGCCTCCAGGTGGAAACTACACATTAGCGGTGGTTGAAGAGACTCCCCACTCACTGAAGTGCTTTGAGTAGAGAAAAAAACACTATATAAATGTAAAGATTTATTATTATTACTGTCATTTCAGCTGTGTAAAAGTTTCATTCAGTAAAACAAATTCCCTGAATTAACACAAGTTCTAAGAAATACAGTGGAACCTCAGTTTGCGAGCATAATTCGACCTGGAAATGTGCTCGCAATCCAAAGCACTCGTGTATCAAAGCGAATTTCCCCATAAGAAATAATGGAAACTCAGATGATTCGTTCCACAACCCAAAACTATTTATATAAAAATGATTAATACAAAATATAAAGTAAAAATACATAAAACAAATTAACCTGCACTTTACCTTTGAAAAGAATCATGGCTGGTGTGAGTGAGCTTCTAAACTCTTGTGGGATTCCACCCAACGGGACGACACGCGGAAGATCGTCCCAAAGCAATCGCAGTCTCCCAGCGCTGTAGCAGTTTGCTGTAAAAGCGAATCCGAAAAGACATGCTATAAGCACCTGCCGTCGATGGGTGATACAAGGTACATTGAACATTATAAATGCGCAGGGCACAGTACTACTTGGCCACAGCCCTGCCTGACTGCTGTGTCTGTGTATAGGAGAGTCGCAGATCCCGCTACAATAAATAACCGCGCTGTTGCTGTTTCAAACTGAATAAAGCTGGTGTTGCTAAAGTACTGAGACTCAGCTTCGTGTTTTGGGGTGCAAGACGGGGACTCGCACGTCACAGCACGCACACACACGCAGTCACAATGCTGTAGTAAACAGTATACGCTCATACGGATGTTGACTATATGATTGAGGCACATCTACTCAAACGGAGAATAGGAGATGATTACCCACAATCCCGCAGTGAAAAAGAGAAGAACCATCAGCTCAGTTGTGATCTCATGACGCTCAGCAGACAAAGCGTATACGGACTACTCGTATTGCAAGACCTCGCTCGTTTATCAAGTCAAAATTTATTACAAAGTTTAGCTCGTGTTGCAAAACACTCGTAAACCAAGTTACTCGCAAACCGAGGTTCCACTGTACCAGAAAAAGCTGGAAAAGGGTGTAGTGCTCTCTCCAAGTTGGGGAGGAGGTGCTACCTCAAGCGAATTTGTGTAAGTATCCCAGGGTCTTGTTCTTGAGTGAGTCAAGAAGGGTGTGGGAGGTCAACAGGCAGACTGGAGCAACAACCTGATCAGACTGCTGTCTTTTTCTCACCAAAAATGCTAAGTTACGGATACAAGCATGGTGTCTAGGCTCAGGTTTAGCTATATGGTGAGGAGCACAAAGTAGAGCTGCTGACCTTCGACATCAAAATTGGCCAGTAGAGGTGGTTTGGGCATCTGATTAGGCTGCCTCCCAGACGGTGGAGGTGTTTCAGGAATGTCCAAATGTAGGAGACCTTAGAGCAGATAAATGACATACTGGAGAGGTTATATATTTCCTAGCATTCCTGGGAACACCTCACTATTGCCCTGGAGAAGTTGGAGGAGGAAGCAGGGAAAGGGACACCTGGGCATCTTTGCTTAACCTACTGCACTCGTAACCCAAATGAGATATGCTGGTTAAAAAAAAAATCAAAAAATGTTTTGATTTGATATACTTAAATTTTCTTATTGCATGACTTTTGGAGATCAGAGCACAGGGTCAGCCATTGTATAGCGCCTTTGGAGCGATATTAAGGATAAGGACCTTACACAAGGGCACAACGGAGTAGGATTCCTTTTGGCAGGAATAGGATTTGAACTGGCAATCCTTCAGATACCAGTGCAGATCCTTAGCCACAGAGCCACCACTTCACCTAAGTAATACTAAATAAAGAGATTATGGACTGCAAAAAACATTTCATATTTCAAAGAATGAAGAACAGAAGTACAAAAAACAAATCAAAATGCTCACGTGTTGACCTTCACTTCAGGAGTTCTGTATAATGCAAAACAAATGTCATGTTAATGTGGTCTTGGCTCACACTTGCTTTTTTTTTTTTTTCTTTAAGGCGGTGTATCCTGCTGTGCAGAGAAGGCGCTTGGAGGGAGTTGGTACTATTGATTTCATTCATATGCAAAATGAAATAACCAGAAATTGTTCAAATATTTAAGTTCTGTGCTTTACAAGACTTAAAAAAATGAATGTGTAAGGAGGCAGATACATACATCACACACAAAAACGTTGGTGTATGAGAAAATGGAGACAGACAGAGTGATTGTGACAGTTTCTGCATATCAGGTTAGATTCAATGGTGACCAATGATGATGAGAAGTAGACGGTCTATATTACATTTATTAGCTTAGCAGACGCATTTATCCAAAGTGACTTGAAAAGGAGGTGAACACAATCAAATAACATCAGTCTAGGGACTGTCTTGAACAAGTGTAGCAGGATGAGTAACAAAAGCTGATCACCACAAGTGAGGAGTTATAAAGCAATGATCAGTTAACAATATGACAGACCACCGCAGAGAGAAAAACATTAACAATATGACCAATATTCACAGAACAGTAGGGTTTTCTATTGCTTCATAAACTCATTGAGGGAGTCAGCAGTTTGGATGGAGGTGGGCAGCTCGTCCCATCAACTGGGAGCAACTCATGAAGAGTCTAAACTGAGATTTGATACCACGCAGAGGTGGCATCACCAGACGCTGTTCACTGGTAGACCTGAGTGGGCAAGAAGGAGTAGAGCACCTCACCAGTTTATGTATGTATTGTAAAAGATAGCCCGGCCACAGACAGACACGACACCAAATGTCCACAACACATGGTTTATTTACAACTATTTGCAATTTGGTTCCACCAATTGGCACACAAATACTCAGTCCTTTTCTCTTTTTGTCCGCCTCCACTCCTCTCTTGCAAGCTCCGTCTTCCTCCTCCCGACTCCAGCTCCTTGACTGGTGGCTGCAGGCTCCTCTTATAGCCCACCCGGAAGTGCTTCAGGTGGTAATTAACCAAATTAGGCTGCACTTCCGGGTGTGGCTTTTCTCACAGCCCAAACAGGCTTGTTAAGTTGTTCCGCTCCCCTTGGTGGTGGCCACGGACCCCAAAAGGCATGAGCTGCGGTGTTCCAAGATTGTGGCCCCGATACTGTCCGGGGGGCTGCTCTCTTGTGCCAAGGGAAAGATAGTGCCCCTCTCCCAGGCGTCCCGGTGGAGCAAGATCCCTGGTCATCTGCCATACTATGTAAAGATGGATGGATAGAAACATATGAATGGCTAGCTAGCTAGATATGAAAGGCACTATATGATAGATAGATAGATAGATAGATAGATAGATAGATAGATAGATAGATAGATAGATAGATAGATAGATAGATAGATAGATAGATAGATAGATAGATAGATAGATAGATAGATAGATAGATAGAGCTTTTTATAAAAGCTCTACAAATAAAAAAAAAAAATAGACAAATAAATAAACATACGATGGTCTGAGCACATGCCAGCCTGGCTGAAAAAGGAAGAAAAATTTCAAAGAAAACCTCTGACTTGGCTGTGACATTCCCCGTGAGGTGCTGCACAGGTGTACTGCTGTTGGTATAGAGAAGCCGCAGTCGAGTTTCTTCACAAAATTCTGCTGAATGATTCGTTGGTTGAAAGTCCTCAGTGTCAGAGAGAAGATGTGCAGCATTGCTCATAATGGCACTCAGTTTTGTTTTCATTCTTTTCTTTACTACGACTTCCAGGAGGTTCAGAGTGCATCCCATAACTGAGCCTGTCTTTTTAATTAGTTTTTGTGCCTCTTTAAATATATAAACAAACAAACAGATAAGTAAATAAATACACACCCACCCTTTGGTCTGAAGACACACCAAAACGACTATAAAGTAAGACAATTAAAAAGGAAGAAAAGTTCTGACTTGGCTGTGACAGTCCCCAGCGTACTGCTGTTGGTATAAAGGAGCTCCCATTGTGCTTCTTGACACATTTTTGCTGAAGAATTTGTTAGCTGAAAGTCCTCAGTATTGGTGTATCAGAGAGAGGATGTGCAGCAATGTTCATAATGGCACTCTGGAGGTCGTAACAAAAGAAGAGGATGAAACCAAAACAGAGGGTCCAGAGTGTACCCCATAACTGAACCTGCCCTTTTAATGAACTTGTTAACTCCGTGGTGTTACGAGCTCAGCACACCGCAACACAGAAAATTGCAATAGCCATTACAGAGCTGTAGAAGAAGTGAAGGGTGTCAGTTCCCACATTAAATGAACACAGTCTCCTAGGCCAAAAGAGCCTGCTTTGTTTTTTCTTCTATACTTTCTTTGTGTTTCAAGACTTGACCAAACAGTCATTAAAGTGGACTCCCAGTTAAATGTAGGAGTGGGTCACCTCTACACCCACTCCCTGAAAAGCAACCAGACATGGAAACTCTGGTCATAGCCAATAACAGCTCCTTTGGTTTTGCTGATGTTAAGTTACAGATAGTTCTTTCTGCACCAAGAAAAACAGTTCTCAGCCAACTCCTCTTCTCTATCTCATCCCCCTTATCACTACACCCCATAAGTGCAGAATCATCTGAGAATGTCTTCATGTGACCTGACCTGCTGTTATATTTATTTCTAGAGGTGTACAGAGTAAAGCAGACAGGCCTGTTCCTCGTGGTGCTCCAGTGTTGCTCACAGTCTTTAATTCTCACAAACTGTGGTGTGCCCGACAGATAGTCCATCATCCAGGACACCACAACCTCACCCACCTGCATGTCTATGAGCTGACCCCCTAACAGGACTGGCTGGATGATATTGAAGGCACTGGAGAAATCAAAACACAGGTGAGAATAAGCCTTGTGGAGCAGAATGATAATTGCATCCTCCACTCCAATCTGTGCCCAACAAGCAAACAGCAGTTGGTCCAGGTGTTCTGCCACAACAGGACTCATATAGTCCAGGATCAGTTTCTCATACATACAGTTGCTGACTCACTGACTACTCTGTAGGCAAGCATCAAGGATCTGGACTTAATCTGCGTTGCTACACAGGTGTCTAGGACAGGTAAGTCTGGTTTTGTTAGTCTGGCCATCATAGGGGCGTTGTAAGTTTAGGTGCCCCTTAGGTAACCCAAGAGTGGGGTTATAATGTCTTGTGATGGACAACCGGCTATGGACTCCGGTCGCCACCCCCAGGCCGCTAGGAGGAGCCCTCCGGACAGCATATTCGTGCCCCGAGTTCCAGCAGGGCCTCATGGACTTTGTAGTGTTGTGACACAGCCCTGCTGGATACCTTGGGGGCCACCAGGAGTCGCTGTAGGGGGGCTAGTGGGCTCTTGCATGCCCTATAACCCGGGAGTGCGTCACAGTCACGTGACTGGAGGAAGCGACGTGCTCCCGGGATGAAGAAGACTGTTTGCCCTGACCCGGAAGGAAATGGACTTGTGGGTTGTGCTTGGAACCACTTCCGGGTCAGGAGCTATAAAAGGACTAAGGAAAGCCTAGAACACTGAGCTGAGCTGGGAGGTAGGAGGGCGAAGTGTCTGGGAGTGGAGGATTGGTTATTTGAGAGAGTTTATTGTATATGAGTAGTGTGGTGTGGGTAGTGCTTGGTGCACTGTACAATAGAAAAATAAATATTAGTTGTACTTTCACCTGGTCTCAAGAGTGGTACCTGAGGGTTCGAGAGGTGGACAAACGCTATATCTGCTACAGTCTGCAACCATTCCAGTCATCCTCATGTATACAGTCAATAGGTGAGCAGGTTGTACACATGATGACAGAGTGTTGAGGTGGCCACTTACAAGGAGGACAGAATGGCAGGCAAGTTGGTGTGTGCTGGAACTGCTTCCTGGGTTGGGGTTGGGGGGGGGGGTGTGAGGATCGAAAAAATGTTTTAACTGGACTCCGAGTTATTCTTTCTATTTAATCATCCTCTCTGAGTTCATGATGTGAGTCATCAATTGCCTCTTCAGGTTTTTAGCCCACATATGTTGCAACCCTGCAGTGTAATATTTGCAAGTAATAATCAGACAATGACAATATGGTTCATCTCAAGCCCTGCTTCATTATATAATCCACGTCACAGAACTACAGGTGCTCTCCGTAATGTTTGGGACAAAGACTCATTTTTATTCCTTGATTTCCCCCTCTGCTCCACAGTTTCAAAAAATATAAATGAAACAATTCGGAACTGTGCTTAAAGTGCACATTGCAGACTTTCATTTAAGGGGAGTTGCATTACATTTCAGTCACACTACACTTTTTCAACGCGGTCCCCCCATTTCAGGGCATCATAATGTTTGTGACACAGCAATGGCAGGTCTGTTAAAGCCACTGTCATATTTAGGACTTTGTTGCATATTCCTCACATAGTCTGTGACTCACAGACATCACCAGGTTCTGAGGGTCTTCTATGTTGATGCTCTGCCAAGCCTCTAATGCAGCCATCTTCAGCTCCTGCTTGTTTCACCCCTTACGTTTTCTCTTCAGCATATGGAAGGCCCTGCTCAATTGAACTTAAACTGGGTGAATGGCTTGGCCATTCTAGACTTATCCATTTTTTAGCTTTGCTAAAACTCCTGTGTTGCCTTAGCAGTATGTTTGGATCAATAACTCGTTGGAAGATGAAGCACAATCAAATGAGTTTGGAGACATTTCCTGGAACTTGAGCAGATCAGATGTTTCAATACACCTCAGAATTCATTGTGCCACTGCCATCAAAAGGCTCATCATCAATGAAGAGAAATGTGCCAGGGCTGTGACAGCCATAAATGCTCAAGCCAAAACAACCTACCACCATGTTTAATAGATGAGGTGGCTTGCGTTGGATCTTGGGCAGTCCCTGCTCCTGTAACTTTATCATTCAGCACCTGGAAAAGGCAGATAAGTAAATCAAGGAAAAACGTTTCTTTGTCTCAAACATTATGGAGTGTGACAGATAGGGGGCGCTATTGCTCTCTTGAACCCTTGGATCAGACGCCAGAGACCAGATAAAAGTCCAATAATAATATTTATTAGGACAATACAGTGTACACAGCACCCTCCACTCCATTATACTCATAAATCAATAAACAATACTAATAATAAATAACAATCCTCCACTCCCAGACGCGTTGTCACCCTTCCTCCCGAGTCAGCTCGTCCGTCTAGGATTTCCCACAGTCCTTTATAGTCCATGACCCGGAAGTGCTTCTGATCCTTCAGTCCATGTGATTTCCCAGCACTTCCGGGTCAGTTGAAAACTCTTCTTCTTTATCCCGGAAGTACGTCATTTCCTCTGTCGCTGTGACTAAGACGTACTTCCGGGTTATAGGGAAAATACACATCCTTAAGCCTCCCTGTAGCATCCTCTGGCGGCCCCCACGGTATCCAGCAGGATTGTGAATAGAGACTCCATTGTCCATGATTCCCTGCTGACTTTTGGGGCACCTCCATGCTGCAGGGAGGGCTCCATCTGGCGGTCTGGGGGTATTGGCCGGGCCGGCCATATCCCACAGGAGGACATTATAAGTTACGAAATAGCATGCGCACCCTTCCAGTTTTCAGTTATAAACGTCTCTTGCCAGTGCACAGTACGAAAGGCACTATAACAAATCATGAAACCTTTTTTCTCTAAAACTGCACATGAAGGTCACAATTTAAAAGAAATGTTTTCTTAGTGTCCAATGTAATAAGTGCTATATGCGCTTTACTTTCAGCACACCATATTGTGTTTTAGATTTAATTTAACCCCATCGTGTCTGTCACCACCATACTTCCCCGAAGGGATGGTATTAGGCATTTAATAAGCAGTGCAAAGACTTTCCCAGATATAGTACTTGGAGTTCTACCCAAAGAACATGTTGGACTCATCAGACGAGAGGATCTTTTCCCTCATGCTCTCAGAGTTCATTATACTGTCATATGCCTTTTATTCAAGCGTGGCTTCTGAATAGCCACTCTACCATAAACGTCTGATTGATGGGAGTCCCGCTGAGAAGGTTGTCCTTCTGACAGGTACTCCCATCTCGACAGAGGACTTCTAAAGTCTTGTTAGAGTGCCAATCAGTTACTGCCAGAAGGAATTCTACTCCGTTGGGCCCTTACGCAAGACCTTTAACCTGAAAATTTCTCCATGGGCAATGTGCAATGGCTGACCCTGTGCTCTGACCTCCAAAGGTCATGTGAAAAGACAATTTCCCTTCGGGGATTAATAAAGTATATTATCATCACCATCATAAGTTGGGTTCTTGGTTACTTGCCTGACCAAGGATCTTATGGCCTGATTACTCAATTTGGATTTATGGCCAATGTTAAGAAGAGTTTTGCTGGTTCCAATCTTCTTCCATTTCACAGTCACTGAGGCCACTTTGCTCCTGGGGACCCTCAAAGTTGCCCTTGCCCTGATCTATGCCTCACCACAGTTTGATCACAGAGGTCCACAGAAAGTTCCTTGGATTTCATGGCTTGGATTTCTTTGTCCTGACATGCAGTCTGAATTGTGAGACCTTCTACACACAGGAACACGTGTGCCTTTCTAAACTACGTTAAATCAATTAAATTGGTTACAGATGGACTCCAATTAAGTTCTAGAAACATTTCAATCTCAAGGAGAATGAAAACAAACAGGATACACCTGAACACAATCTTGAAGACCACATCATAGGGTCTGAAAATCTCTACGAATGTGGCATTTCAGTTTTTGAGTTTTAATAAATTTGCAAACTGTTCTGTAAACATGTCTTCACTTTGTCATTATGGGTTTTTGAGTGTTAACCAAAAATGGCCCTCTTACACCCCGAGAGGTCCGATATGGGGCCGAGTAATCTTTTAAAAATCTTTTACTACAGTAATCCCTCCTCCATCGCGGGGGTTGCGTTCCAGAACCCCCCGCGAAAGGTGAAAATCCGCGAAGTAGAAACCATATGTGCATATGGTTATTTTTATATATTTTAAGCCCTTATAAACTCTCCCACACTCTTATAAACATTTCACGCACAATTATACAGCATAAACTCTTTGTATTCTCTTAGATATTAGGTAAGATTCGTTGAAATTATGTATGTAAGCACAGTTTACATACAGTAAAACCTAAATATTATTTTAAAGATATCGAGCGTCTCCGATATCACATATGTTACAGCCATTACGACAGACAGGCCACCAGCAATAAATACGTACAATGCAAGAAAAATTGTATACAGTAAAATGTGTGTACAGTGACACTAAACTATGTACATGTAATAAGTACTGTACGTAGATTATTAATTATGGTTACTCACCAACAATGACACGACGACTTGTCCGATAACGATAGCGTTACAGCTCTTCTAAAGGAGCCTCTTCAGGCAACTGTTTAGCACCACCGTTGTTCTCCTTCCAGCACTCTTCAATCCAAATCCCTAAAGCAGATTCCATCCAGACTACCGCCTTATCACGTCCACTTGCAACTCGTTTTGCGCCCTGCTTAAAGGACACTGTGGCCGTAGATCTTATATGCTTTTCCTCCTTTTTAAATAAAAAGAATCGTGGACTCATTGATGCTGTAATGGTGTCCTGCAGCGGTGTAGCTGTTCCCTTCCTTTAACATATCCAAAACTTTTACCTTTTCTGCAATCATTTGCATCTTCTGTTGGAGCTTGGACACAGCCCCTGAAGCAGTAGCAGGAGCACGTTAATGCTGAATGAGTGAGATGAGACTTCCTGGTTAATTCACCACTCCATCGCTGAGCCAATCAGCAGCACACAGGAACTTAACTGCGTGCTCTGATTGGGTAGCTTCTCAGCCATCCACCAATAGCATCTCTTGTATGAAATCAACTGAGCAAACCAACTGAGGAAGCAAGTACCAGAAGTAAAAAGACCCATTGTCCGCAGAAACCCGCGAAGCAGCGAAAAATCTGTGTTATATATTTAGATATGCTTACATATAAAATCCGCGATAGAGAGAAGCCGCGAAAGTCGAAGCGCGATATAGCGAGGGATTACTGTATATCATACAGGTGAACTATCCACACATTGACACAAAGAATACCTTGTTTGCAAGCGACTGGTGTCGACTTCACATTCCTAGTAATCAAACTGTTACAATACGTACGGTTGACTTTTAACCTGGTATGAAATCATACGTGTGGTGTTTCATAAACCGTCACAAAACATTTTTGAAAAAAATTGTAGTAATGATTCTGCTGAAGGAATCCCCAAGTGTTATGCATCAATCAAAAAGTCTCAAACGATGTGATGAACCCTCCCACCGACCAAGTATGCTCTTGCATATTACTTCACAAAACAGCAGCAAATATCCATAAGTGACACATCGGTACTTACAGTAAATTTCCCTGATCAAACAAATCCAAATCAAATTGGTTTGATTTGTCTTCAGTTCTTTTTTGTATTAAATGATCTATTTGTATGTAATGATTACAATAAAATTAACAAATAAAATTTAAAGAAACAAAAAAAAAAAAAACAAATCCAAGCACATTACTGTACGATGCATCAATAATGAGATACCCTCCAAATAAGACGAGTCACAAGGCCACCTTTGGCAAGTACCACCTCACTGTTTCCGGGACTTTAGCTATGACTCCACAGGTCACACACACGCAAACCTCATACCACTGGATGGCAACGACTGTGACATCACCAACGATACATAGATGTCCATATATGGACATAATGAGACACAGCTGAGGGAGTGGATAACGAAAAAATCCACTATTTCAAGCGGGAACAAACAATGTGAATGTGCAGGTGGGGTAGTGATGTTACTTGTGTGTAACAGTGTATTAGGGGATGGGGTTCAGAGTTTTTACATGACTCACCATTTCATGTGCAATAAAATTGTTCTGAACCTGGATCCCCAGTTAGAGAGGTTCTGGATAGCGGAGGGTGCCAAATGCCGTAGCTATTTATTTCTTTGTGTTATCAACATGAAACTTTTTGACAGGTACAGTTAACATGTCTTGAAAGGCCCCAGAGGTGAAAAAACTGCCCTGGCATTCCTTGTATATGAGATATACAGTACTGTATCAGAAAACAAAAATATGAAAAATTACTGTGAGCAACTTTTTTTTTTTTCCTTTCCCAGTTTAGCAGCAGATTCTAAGTAAAGGAATGTTTAACTTTGACATAAACACATAATCTATCACATTTGAGAAGTTAATCTGTCAGGTTTAAGTGAAAAATTGAGTTTCCTGCCTTTATTTTTTGTATAATAACGTTGTATTTTGGGGTACCCCCCCCCCCCCCCCACTGCCCTCAGGTAAAGACTGCTGAAAAATGCCCCCATGGTTTTTATCTACAACACAATGAAGACCAACAATCATTAAAACATGGGACACTCTAAACACAGTAGACCAAAATTCAAGTCTCCTTTTATAACTAGAAACCTCTTAATTACTCCGTGGGGTCCTGAATGTCTTTAAGGAACTGGATGTCCACTCTCCATGGGTCCAGTCCACATTATGGGCAGAACACAAGGTACAACAAATTGGAATTGTTTTTAACGCATCCACTGTAACTCATAGAGCTTGAAACTCGTCAAGTATGTGCAGATCAAGCACTCCACATTTTATCAGTTGAGCAAGATTTAAAGTAGCAGAAGAACCGTAAAAAAAATTAAATTAGCAAAGTTTTGGCTGACTGATTTTTTTTTCTTTTTAATTAGGAGGAAACGCACAGGTTTTTTTGGGGTTTTTTTTTGCTAGCTTGTTTAAAACAGACAATAAATTCTGTCGACAGAAGGATAACTTGGCAGAAAAATCTCTCTCATTGTCCAAAGTAAGCAACAAGATTGCCAGCAGAAACATAACCTTTCACTTTAAAGTTGATGGGTGATTTCCATTTAGAAAAATTAGAATATTCTACAAAAGAATAACGAGGAGCTACAGAAAAAAATACGAGTGAAAATATTTCCTTCACTGTTCTACAATGGATCTTACAAGACTGAGCTCACTGCTGAAGAGCTTTCAACTGGAGTGTTTAAATTAACTACAGTGCCTTACGAAAATATTCAAGCCCCTCGGAGTTTGTGTCCTGTTTTGTCACATTACAACCTGGAGTTAAAAAGGATTTTTGGGAGGTTAACATCATTTGATTTACACAACATGCCTACCACTTTGAAGATGTAAAATATTTTTTATTGTGACACTAAACAATAATTAAGACAAAAAAACAGAAATCCTAACCGTGCATATGTATTCACCCCCCTAAAATCAATACTTTATAGAGCTCCGTTTTGTTGCAAGTCTCTTATTGAATAGCTCTACTAGCTCAGCACACCTCGCCACTAAGATTGTCGTTCATTCCTCAAAGTCAAACGGCTCCAAGTCCTTCAGTTGCATTGGTGTTCAGCCATCTTCAAGTCCTGCCACAGATTCTCCATTGGATTAAGGTCTGTGCTTTAACAACGCCAATCCAAGACATTTCAGTGTCTCCCTTTAAGCTACCCCAGTGTCGCTTTAGCAGCATTTTGAGGGTCATTCATTGTCCTGCTAGAAGGTGAACCTTCGTCCCAGTCTCAAAATCTCTGTCAGACTCAAACTGATTGTCCTCAAGAACCATACTGTATTTAGTGACATCCATGTTTCCTTCAATCCTGACCAGTTTCCTATTCCCACAGCTTGATGCTGCCACCACCATGCTTCACTGTGGGAGCAGTGTTGTCTGGTTGATGGGTATGCACCACACATACCGTTTCCCATGATGGCCAAATGGTTCAGTTTTAGTCTCATCTGACCAGAGAACCTTCTTCCATGTGTTTGGGGGAGTCCACCACATGCGGTTGGGCAAACTCCAATTATGTTTTCTTATGTTATCAAGTGACACTTTAATTACACACAGATGGAGCACAATCAACTAATGACGTGACTTCTGAAGATCACTGGTTGGACCAGATCTTATTTAGGAGTCTCATACCAAAGGGAATGAATACATAAGCACTCACAAGTTTTCAGTTTTTATTCGTTTTTTTTTTTTTATATATATATATGCAAGTTATTTTATTTTCATCCCATTTCAACAATTTGGACACTACTGTTTAGTCCATTACATGAAATCCAAATGAAAATCCATTTTAATCCCAGATTGTAATGCGATAAATTCTTCAAGCTCTGTCAGTTTTCATGGTGATCATGACTGTCAAGTCCCGCAACAAATTCTCAGTTGGAATGCGGCATGTGCCTTTATTTATCAAGTACCTCAGAATGATTTGCAGAAGGAATTAAATTAAAAGCTTGACTAGCATAAAAATTTGTCATACTAAGGAGTAGGACATGAGAAAAACTTATGAAGTTTAAAAATTGAACGACATGACAGTTTTATAACACCCTCCCATACCGTGAATTTGAATTCACGATGATGCTTTGATGTTTCCTTGGAACATAAGAAAATTAGAAATTTGACTAACAAAAGGAGACCATTCAGTCCATCAAGCCCATTTGTTTAGCTAATAGTTAAGCTGTCCCAATGTCTCCTCTACATACTTCCTAAAGGTTGTCAAGGTTTCTGCTTCAACTCTATGTCTCGGTAGTTTGTTCCAGGGTCCCACAACTCTTTGCATAATGAAGTGTTTCCTGGCTTCAGTTTTAAATGCACTTTCCCTTAATTTCCACTTTGCAGTTTTCTGATACAGTCATATGAAAAAAAATGGGAACCCCTCTTAATTCTTTGGATTTTTGTTTCTCATTAGCTGAGCTTTCAAAGTAGCAACTTCCTTTTAATATATGACACGCCTTATGGAAACAGTAGTATTTCAGCAGTGACATTAAGTTTATTGGATTAACAGAAAATATGCAATACGTATCAGAACAAAATTAGACAGGTACATAAATGTGGGCACCCCAGCAGAGATATGACATCAATACTTAGTTGAGCCTTCTCTCAAATCTAACAGCCTCTAGACACTGTCCTCCTATAGCCTTTGATGAGTGTCTGGATTCTGGATGGAGGTATTGTTGACCATTCTTCCATACAAAATCTCTCCAGTTCAGTTCAATTTGATGGACAGCCTGCTTCAAATCATCCCATAGATTTTCGATGATATTCAAGTCAGGGGACTATGACGGCCATTCCAGAACATTGTACTTCTCCTTCTGCATGAATGCCTTTGTAGATTTCAAACTGTGTTTTGGGTCATTGTCTTGTTGGAATATCCAACCCCTGCGTAACTTCAACTTTGTGACTGATGCTTGAACATTATCCTGAAGAATTTGTTGATATTGGGTTGAATTCATCTGACCCTCAACTTTAACAAGGGCCCCAGTCCCTGAACTAGCCACACAGCCCCACAGCATGATGGAACCTGACACCAAATTTGACAGTAGGTGGCAGGTGTTTTTCTTGGAATGCAGTGTTCTTCTTCTGCCATGCAAACAGCTTTTTGTTCTGACCAAATAACTCCATTTTTGTCTCATCAGTCCAAAGCACTTTGTTCCAAAATGAATCTGGCTTGTCTAAATGAGCATTGGCATACAACAAGCGACTCTGTTTGTGGTGTGAGTGCAGAAAGGGCTTCTTTCTCATCACCCTGCCATAGAGATGTTCTTTGTGCAAATTGTGCTAAATTGCAGAACGATGTACAGATACACCATTTGCAGCAAGATGTTCTTGCAGGTCTTTGGAGGTGATCTGTGGGTTGTCTGTAACCATTCTCACAATCCTACCTACATGCCGCTCCTGTATTTTTCTTGGCCTGCCAGACCTGCTGGGTTTAACAGCAACTGTGCCTGTGGCCTTCCATTTCCTGATCCTGGAATCCTTGAAACTGACAGTTTAAACCTCTGAGATGGCTTTTTGTAGCCTTCCCCTAAACCAGGAGACTCAACAATCTTTGTTTTCAGATCTTTTGAGAGTTGCTTTGAGGATCCTATGCTGTCACTCTTCAGAGGAGAGTCAAAGGGAAGGAAGCACAACTTGCAATTGACCACCTTAAATACCTTTATATCTCATGATTGGACACACCTGTCAATGAAGTTCAAGGCTTACCAAGCTCATCCAACCAAGTCATCAGCATTGAGCAGTGACAGGCATTCAAATCAGCAAAATGACAAGGGGACCCACATTTGTGCACAGCCAGTTTTTCACATTTCATACGACTAAATTCTGCTTCACTAAAAATCTTTGTTCGGAAAACACAGCAGTACTCAGATGTTCCTAGGAAATGAAAGACATTCCACTGTTATCTTGTTTGTTGAAAGGAGAGTCAATTATTATGCAGGCTGAGAGGGGTTCCCAAACTTTTTCATATGACTGGACTAACATTAAGACTTCACCATAAAGATAATAATAATCATAATAATAAAGGGCCGTGTCCACAGGTTTGTGTGACTCTCGTAAAGTACCATATAGAGTCATACGTTTAACTGGGCCATTCACAACAAAAACAAGAATAATACAGTAACAAGTACTGAGCCGGAAAGACCAAAACGCACAAACACAGAATGAAAGTTGTTTTGTCTTGGTAGAGTAATATAAAGTATTACTTTGCGTTCCCATTTTGTATTATTATTAATATGTAGCCTTTGTCAGAATGCCTCAAATCTCACAGACTTACCACTGTTTATAAGGTTTCGTACCATATAACTTCTCCCGACCTTCCCTTCTACATTTATAACCTCAGGCAATTAGATGTAGTAAAAGACAAGGAGTTAAGTTACAATTTAAATAATGTATTATTGATAATATTAATAAATAATAGCAATATGCAAAGTACATTTTAATATTGCCAACCATACAACCTGATAAATGGTGATGCGTAGTTTCTGGCGGCACACACACTTGTTAGTTACTTAAAATGTCTCTACTTAAGTCCTCCTTTTTGGTCAGCTTTCTTCAGAACAGGCCACATGCCTGTCTCAATATGGCTGCTGAGCTGTGCTCTTCGTTGTTTTCTTGTCCTTTTCAGTTCATGGTGTGTGAGATGGTCTTTCATCAGTTGGCCAGTGAGAGAGAAGTAAAGCAAGCAAATTTAGAGACTCTCTATCCACACCCTACAGCCAATAGGGCGTCCTGGTACTTAAAGGCTTCTGATACAAGCCAATTCCAAACAGCCATACCTCAGACCAATGGGGCAGATAATACCTTCATACCTGCCCCCAAAACCATGTGTTAAGGTGAAGTGGTGGCTACCAGGCGGAGTGGTGGCTCTGAGGCTAGGGATCTGCACTGGAAATCGGAAGGTTGCCGGTTCGAATCCTGTAAAATGCCAATAGGGGCTCTGCTCTGTTGGGCCCTTCAGCAAGGCCCTTAACCTGCAATTGCTGAGTGCTTTGAGTAGTGAGAAAAGCGCCATATAAATGCAAAGAATTATTAAGCTTGCCAGCTAGGCAGTCTGGCATTCCTGTGGGGGTTGACTGAGAGGGTCCTGCAAAGAATCACTGGTCATTACTGGTTTGAGGCACTTCCCCCAAATCTGTCGTAAAATTCATTATCCTGACTTAGTAGTCCTAGGGAGTAAACATGAATGCCCCTCACTAATGAAACACTAATATTGCATTGCTTTGCCTAAGTTACAAATAAAGATATACAAAATATTTATCAACTTTTATGCAAAACTTCACACCACAATAAGAGTAAAGCTATATAACAGGGTATGTTTATTCAAGAAAGAATGACGCTCAATTGTCCTTTCAGAAGAATCACCTTCTCACTGTTATGGCCACAGAAAAACGACTAATAAAATTGTAGCAAACCCTGACTTCTGGGAGGGTACGGAGGTTGACAACAGATTTCTGTAGCAATAAAGCCACTATGTTTGTAAAATGAGAGACAGGTGGAATTAGATCAAGATCTAAGCCCTACAGTATATTATACCCCAATACCCAAATAGTACAAATACACACCAGAAAAATGTCAAATTCGATTCAATAAAGCAACAAACATATATGTAACTATTTACAAACACAGCAAAGAAAGGTCATGACAAACATAAAATGAATGTCATAAACAACTCGCTTCCCCCCCTCAAGACCATATGTAGAGTCCCAAAAACAGACTTTACCGAAAGAGAAGGGTGTGGATCCTGAAACGCAAACAACAATTAATAGAAGGAAAGATGTGGCAAAATAATCCATTGATGTAAACTGCATCGCGGAAAAATGGATAGCAAACACAGTCCTACCACCAGAGTTCTGAAGATGAATGATCTTCTGAGGTGCGCCCCTTCCAAAAGGAGCAACTTCAAAGTGATTGGTAGGTGGGGGGGGGGAATACCCGCCACTGTTTCTGTATCTAAGGGCTGTGCAAAATCCTTCTTTGCTGTGAATATCCACTTCATAAAGGATTTTTTAGGTGCTGCCGATGATGAAGTTGGTGAAAAATAGAAAAATCAAAAAGTCCCGCCACATCTTTCTCTTCTGGTTTTATAAATACCGTGCCTACAACTACACACAACAATTCCCAGGAGCCCCTTCCCATCTGTGTAAACCTGTTCAAAGATACAGAATCCATATTTACAAACCAGGTATCTCATCCACTAGTGTTGTTGCCAGCATTTAACAAATCACCCAACAGGACATACTATACAAAAAAGGGAAAAAACCCCTATGTGGCTATGCTACAAGGTAACGGTTACTGAAAGCAGCAACGGTTATTCTTGAGCTGCTACTGAAGTTGCATTCACTCAGTGTTCCCAATCGTCTGCCACGGCTGCATGCCATGTCTCTCTCTTTCTGTCATCCTACAATAATAATTGGCTAGGCTCTGGTGATCCAATGCCCCGGGAGTCTACGTCTGCCATTGTCAACCTTCCTGGGCTTATAAAGTGTAACACAAATATTCCAGGGAATCATACAATGCAGAGCTCAATGTACCTGTAAGACATTTCACTGTCAATCACACTTTCAGCAGGGCCTTTCTACTGGGTAATATGCTGGAAACACAGTTTGACCCCCTTTGTGTTGATAAGGTGTGTAATTACACTCCAAACCAGGGGTTGGCATTGTTGCCAAATGCCTTTTTTTTCCTCCTCCCTCTGCAGAAGCAGTGATTGCCAGTTGCATCTCCAATAACTTTAGCTTCAGTGCCGGAACACCTGAACCTACCTCTTCCTGTCCTACACAGTGAAAACCCGGCTCAGCTGCCATCTTAGAGCCAGTAATGCCTCAAAAAATATTTCTATCATTTTTTCAATTGTTTTTTCCATCTGCCAACTATACAGGAATCAGTATGGTGCCCCAAATCTTCATCTTTTTCTGTTTTTGTTCTTACAGTTGATATTGCTTGCGATTCACACATGCATCCTGATCCACACTTGAGACAATGATCTTTATGTGCGTGCCATCAATCACACTAACAACACCATGAAAAACAACGACTTACATGAATACAGCTTGCTTTAACATTAATACCTATCTTCACCACTACACGGGAGGTAATCTGCATTCAAAGTTTGGAGTAAATTCAAGAAATGGTTGGCTGTGACATACCCAAATCACTGCAATTACAAAGCTGCATTTTCAATGTGGACAAAAAAAAAAAATGTAACATTACCAACACTCTCATTTCTTTTCCATGTAGGCAGAGCGATCACGTAATGTACAAGATTTGTTATGAGAATTATTCACTCTCGGGCGGCACGGTGGCGCAGTGGGTAGCGCTGCTGTCTCGCAGTTGGGAGATCTGGGGACCTGGGTTCGCTTCCCGGGTCCGCCCTGCGTGGAGTTTGCATGTTCTCCCCGTGTCTGCGTGGGTTTCCTCCGGGCGCTCCGGTTTCCTCCCACAGTCCAAAGACATGCAGGTTAGGTGGACTGGCGATTCTAAATTGGCCCTAGTGTGTGCTTGGTGTGTGGGTGTGTTTGTGTGTGTCCTGCGGTGGGTTGGCACCCTGCCCAGGATTGGTTCCCTGCCTTGTGCCCTGTGTTGGCTGGGATTGACTCCAGCAGACCCCCGTGACCCTGTGTTCGGATTCAGCGGGTTGGAAAATGGATGGATGGATGGATGGAATTATTCACTCTCTGTCAAATCATTTTTTTATGAGTTTATTGTTGTCAAACATTTCCAAAACACTTTTGTTGTTCTTGGGATGTGTGTGACAATATCTGCCTGAATGCCATCTTCTGACAGCTCCTAGCAAGTCAGGGCAGCTCATGGGCTGTCCTAAATCTTCATGAAGTTAGGAGTTATTTCCTAAATTAGAAAAATTGATAAAATACTTTCATTTCTACAAGTAGGGCCAAATTTGCGCCACTCTGAGAATTTGGAGCCAAATAGAACTGTTCTCCTACTCTGAGAAGCTTGATAAACACACTGGACTCTGACTCAGCCACTCCAGAACATCCATGCTGTTGTTTTGAAACCATTCCTGTGTAGTCTTAGCTTTATGCTTGGGCTCGTTGTCTTGGTGAAAAACAAATATTTCTTGTAGACTCCATTGGGTTTTCCTCCAGGATATCCACGTTTTGCTGCACTCATTTTACCTTCATAATCTTTCCAGGGCCTGCTGCAGAGAAGCATCCCCACAGCCAGATGCTGCCACCACCACACCTCACAGCAGAGATGGTGTTCTTTTTTATACCGTGCAGTGTAACATGCTAGTATGATGTCGAAAAATATCAAATTTGGTCTCATTAGACAACAGAACTTCCAAGTCCCGCATATGCCTTCTGCTAAACTCTACTTTTCACTTTGCTGCTCTCCCATAAATCTGTGAATGGTGAAGCACCAGGGCAACAGCTGTGTCTGCACAATCTCTCGAATCTCAGCCTCTTTAGCTTATAACTCCTTCAGAGTTCTCAGTGATCTCTGTTCATGGCCTTCTTCACTCGTCTTCTTCGGTTTTTGTGGATGGCCTGCTCTGGCAGATTTCTAGTTATGCCATAATCAGCTCATTTCTTCATGATTGATTTAACTGGAGATTCAGTGACTTGGAGATTTTCTTGTGTTCAAGTCAATGTGATCAGTGATTGTGTTTTATATTTGTAGTTAATTTAGATCACTTTGCAGAGATCTATTGCAACTTTCACATTAAAGACTTTTTTTTCCTGCTGATCAGTGTCAAGAAAGTCAAATGAAATCCTCTGTTAAGCAATAAAATGCAAAAACATCAAAAGAGGGTGCGTCCTTTTTTTATAGGCAACGGAAATAACTGTAATAGTGATATGAACAGAACAAGCAAGTGGCTTACAGCTCAGAGAGGACAGCATCAGAGGAGATGTATCGTGTATGCATATCAAACAAATTTGGTTTTGCAAACATTAAACTGTAAAAGGAAATACTTTTTATTGGCACTGTAGCCCATGTGTTTTTAATGTTTCTTTGCTGTAACGTATTTATTGTTATAGACGTTGCTATGGTTGAACCCTCAGGAGTAAGAATTTCAATGCACTTGGGATATTTTTCCTGTCAGAGACTTCTCCAGATGCCAAGTTCATTCTGATGGTGTTGGAAACTGTGCTCACTGATCCCTTTGCTTTCTTTTCAATTTCATAAAAGGAAAGAACAACACTGCGGTGGGTTGGCACCCTGCCCAGGATTGGTTCCTGCCTTGTGCCCTGTGTTGGCTGGAATTGGCTCCAGCAGACCATCGTGACCCTGTGTTCGGATTCAGCGGGTTGGAAAATGGATGGATGGATGGATGGATGGATGGATGGATGGATGGATGGATGGAAAGAACAACACTTTTAAGGGTTATAATGCTCTTTCTGCCCATCTTCCTTTGTTAATTGCTTTTTTTTTCTTGCCATAAAGATAGAAATACACAGTGCAATATTGTCCAAATACGGCAGCACATTGGTGAAACGGTGCTACTACCTCGCAGTAAGGAGACCAGGGTTCACGTCTCGGCCCTCCCAGAGTTGAGTTTGCATGTTCTCCGGGTGTCTGTATGGGTTTCCGTCCACAGTCCAAAGACATGCAGGTTAGGTGGATTGCAGATACTAAATGGACCCTCGTGTGTGTCTAGTGTGTTTGCCTTGCAATGCACAAGTGCCCAATCCAGGGTTCCAGACCAAGGCTCCAGCACACACACCTCTGCAACACTACCCCCTACCCCAGGACCCTAGTCTGGATTTTCAGGTTAGAAAACAATATTTTATATACATATATACATGCATATATACATACATATACACTCATATCTGTATGTACTGCAAGTATGTGTGTGTATTTATAAGTGCCTTGAGCATGGGAAAGGCGCTATATAAATAAAATGTATTATATAAATAAAATGTATTTTATATATATATATATATATATATATATATATATATATATATATATATATATATATATATATATTATATACACACACACATACATCCTAGCCATCCCCTGCAGCTTTGCCCGCATATTAGTGAAACAGGACAGTGAGGAGGGCCCTGCCCAGCTCTCTTATTCCTGAAGTCACTCTTCCCCCTCCCCTCTGTCTCGGATTAACGCGAATATATCACTCCTGCAAGCAAACTCTGATTCTTAGTGCAATGATAGAAGTCGCAAAATCAACTGGAATGTTCAAGCAAATTATAGAAAAAAAAAAATCTAAATCCGTTAAATAGTTCTCTCATTCACTAACTAAGCGGAGTTAAGGTTACACCCTGAGGCAGACACATTTGTGAGGAGGGCCCCGCCCCCCTCCCCGAAGCCCGATGAGTCTCTCTCGGATTAGCGTGAATAAATCGGTCCCGCAAGCGAACTATGATACTTAGCACAATGAGAAAGTCGCAAAATAAAAGGAATGTTGAAGAAAATTATAGAAAAAAAAAAAGATCTAAATTCGTTAAGTACTTCTCTCTTTCACTATCTAAGCGGAGTTAAGGTTACAGCCCGAGGCAGACGTGGGAGTGAGGAGGTCCCCACCCCCCTCCAATTCATTCAAGCATTTCAAGGTCACTTCGTTATAATGAAAGTATCTGCTGAATGTACTTCGTAGTAATGAGATTTCTATAGACTCGTGTCATATGGGGAAGCTGTTGGGACCATAAAAATACTTCGTTGTAATGAAAATTTCGTTGTAAAGATATTCATTGTAACAGAATTTTACCTTTATATAAACACACACACACAATATATATATATATATATAT
This sequence comes from Erpetoichthys calabaricus, assembly GCF_900747795.2. NCBI lineage: Eukaryota > Metazoa > Chordata > Cladistia > Polypteriformes > Polypteridae > Erpetoichthys > Erpetoichthys calabaricus. Next base: position 8,983,959 of record NC_041402.2, on the reverse strand, counting down.
ATATATATATATATATATATATATATATATATACACACACACACACACACACAACAGTGACTGTGTACTGCACGATAATGTGCAGTGAATACACTTGACTTGACCATATTCCATTGACCCTTGACCTTGGTTGACCATATATGTGTACCTAATTTCAGGTCAGTAGGTCAAATGGTTTGGGAGCTGCAGGTAACTGTAATGGGGTGAATACACTTGATTTGACTTTACTCCGTTGACCTTTGACGTCAGAGGTCAATCACCCCGAAAGCGGACAGTAGACGTCACGTAGTATATGTGTACCATACTTCAAGTCAGTAGGTCAAACAGTTTGCGAGCTACAGGTGATTTAAATTCCTGGACAGACAAACAGACAGCCACGGTACAGTACAGTAATCCCTCGCTATATCGTGCTTCACCTTTCGCGGCTTCACTCTATCGCGGATTTTATATGTAAGCATATTTAAATATATATCGCGGATTTTTTGCTGGTTCGCGGATTTCTGCGGACAATGGGTCTTTTAATTTCTGGTACATGCTTCCTCAGTTGGTTTGCCCAGTTGATTTCATACAAGGGACGCTATTGGCAGATGGCTGAGAAGCTACCCAACTTACTGACGTAGGGGGATTGAGCAGGGGGGCTGTTCACACACCTAGACAATACGGACGCTCGTCTAAACATGCTGAAAGATTATCTTCATGTTGCTCCCTTCTGTGCAGCTGCTTCGTGAAGCGACATGCTGCATGGTGCTTCGCATACTTAAAAGCTCGAAGGGCACGTATTGATTTTTGATTGTTTGTTTTTCTCTGTCTCTCTCTCTCTCTGCTCCTGACGGAGGGGGTGTGAGCTGCCGCCTTCAACAGCTTTGTGCCACGGTGCTTCGCATACTTAAAAGCCAAACAGCCCTATTGATTTGTTTGCTTTCCTCTCTCACTCTGACATTCTCTGCTCCTGACGCGCACTCCTTTGAAGAGGAAGATATGTTTGCATTCTTTTAATTGTGAGATGGAACTGTCATCTCTGTCTTGTCATGGAGCACAGTTTAAACTTTTGAAAAAGAGACAAATGTTTGTTTGCAGTGTTTGAATAACGTTCCTGTCTCTCTACAACCTCCTGTGTTTCTGTGCAAATCTGTGACCCAAGCATGACAATATAAAAATAGCCATATAAACATATGGTTTCTACTTCGCGGAGGGTTCTGGAACGCAACCCCCGCGATGGAGGAGGGATTACTGTATTACATAAGAAGATAGATATTACATACACACACACTGTATATATTAGGGGTGCACGATTATGAGAAAAGCACTTGTCTTCCCAGCTGCATGCACTGTATTCTAAACATATGCAATGCAGTTGAGGCAACCACTTAAAAATTTTCTTTTGACAAATTGTTAAATGTTGGATTAGCTGAAAATTAAAAAGAATTGAATGTCATTTTTTATTTACAATAAAGAAAAAACACAATTTTTTAAAAAAAAATGTGTGTCACTGTTAAATAAAAGTTTGACTGTAGTGCTGCAACAGTTTATACAGTATGCTTTCTGGATCAACATTGTTGCTACTGAAAGGCAAATAATTCCAAATTACAGAACAACTCTGTTCATTTTATCATTAAAGCTTATAAATGGTGTCAGGTCAGCATTACTTCTCAATGTCTCTGGAGGAGACTGCCACAAACACGAGAAAGAAATATACACTTTTAAAAAGATATTACTAGAGATCAGACTCCTACAAATGTGTCTGGCACAGTTGTCAATACTTATGTGATATCAGTGCCTCCGTGCTGTGTGAATGTGTCTGTGGTCAGTTACAACAATCATTTGTTGTTTAAAGGTGTCTGTAACTGGTAAAATTTGATTCTTCACAGAGTGGGAGTACAAAATGGAATGCAGTAATTGCCACTATTCACGATTAGTATACTGCAGGTGCAATAAGCATAATCAAGATTAATCAACTGTGCAGGCCTAGTTTTTTTTGTTTAATTTATATATACAAACATACACACACATACATATATCTATTGATATACAGTGCACTCCATAATGTTTGGGACACAAAGACGCATTTTTCCTTGATCTCCCCGTCAGCTCCACAGTTAAAAATGATAAATCAAAAAATTTAGACTCTTGATTAAAGTGCACATTGCAGATTTTCATTTAAAGGGACTTGTACACATTTCTGTTCCCTCACTTTTTCTCCATGGTCCCCCCAATTTAGGGTACACATTCAGAAAGAGACGGATGAACAGCGCTAAATAAACTAGAAAGACAAATAGGAAATGCACTATATAAACGAAATATACAGACATGAGCAGCTATACTGTATAAACCAGACAGATTATGAAATGGGTATGAAAGGCACTATTTAAATTACATATGACATGCTATATATAAACTAGATAGATAGACAAGAAAGCCACTATATAATAGGTACTTTATTGCACTGTTACAGTAGTTTATCCATATTGAAACCAAAGAAAAATAAAGCTGAACTTGAACTTAGACTTGAACTTATGTTTAAATGTATCTGAATAGTTACTTTTATTAAGTTTATGGGAAGAGGCCAAGCTTTTGTGGAATCATCTTGTATCCAGTACTTCAAACATGCTGCCAGGACATTCCAAAATGACTGAACACCACAGGCACGACTGGAATAAGTCTGAACTTTCTTGGCATATGTGTTGGGATGTGGGCCAAATTGGAGCAGTCACAGTTTGTGTCAAGATGTTTAAACAGAAATAAGAGAAACGGATGACAAGAGTGTCCTTCAGGATCAAGCATAGAGAAATCGCATGTGCATCCATGTAGTACAGAAAGTAGAGTGTGAGTTGTAGAACAAGAGAATATTATTAACTAAATTTTCAGTTGTGGTTTCAGCAATGCCAGACATTTACTAAATAATCTGGTAAGGCACCCCATTATTTACCTTACCTTTCTCTGTAGGACGGGGTCTGTATCCATTAGACTTATATCAAGTGTCACACACATAAACACTGGAGACAGTTTAAATGCTCTGGTGACGGTAATTTCCCACCAGAATACAAGATGGCACTGTTTACTAATACCTTATCTCTTCCCTCCCTCTGCAGACCGGACGATTAACGGCTTTACAACCCTGGACATCACTTCCAGTGTCCATCCACCTGAACCCACTTGTTACTGCTGGAAGTCCCTGATACCAGAAGCTCCACAATCTTGAATCAGTCACACTTGAGAGTCACATCTGTAAAGACATTTTGTTTCTTTATGACGTGTTTATAACCCACATATTGTTTTCAATTATACTGAGTTTGCCCGCAGGTGGCCCACCTCTTTATGATCGTATGTGGTTTTCTTACACAAGGTAACTGAAACACTTATTTAATACAGTATATATATTATATATACGTATATATATTATATATACGTATATATATATATATATATATATATATATATACGTATATATATATATATATATATATATATATATATATATATATATATATATATATACACACACACACAAACTATGTGTATTTATTTTATATATCTATTATACACTGCCTGGCCAAAAAAAAAGTCGCCACCAAAAAAAAAAGGTCACACACTCTAATATTTCGTTGGACCGCTTTCAGCTTTGATTACGGCACGCATTCGCTGTGGCATTGTTTCGATAAGCTTCTGCAATGTCACAAGGTTTAGTTCCATCCAGTGTTGCATTAATTTTTCACCAAGATCTTGCATGATGGGTGCATCACTTCATCTGCCTCTCTTCTTACCCTGATGCGCCCATCACTCTGGAACAGGGTAAATCTGGACTCCTCAGACCACATGACCTTCTTCCATTGCTCCAGAGTCCAATCTTTATGCTCCCTAGCAAATCAAAGCCTTTTTTTCCGGTTTGTCTCACTGATTAGTGGTTTTCTTACGGCTACACAGCTGTTCAGTCCCAATCCCTTGAGTTCCCTTCGCATTGTGCGTGTGGAAATGCTCTTACTTTCACTATTAAGCATAGACCTGAGTTCTACTGTTGTTTTTCTTTGATTTGATTTCACCAAATGTTTAAGTGATCGCTGATCACGATCATTCAGGATTTTTTTCCGGCCACATTTCTTCCTTGAAGACGATGGGTCCCCACTATCCTTCCAGTTTTTAATAATGCGTTGGACAGTTCTTAAGCCAATTTTAGTAGTTTCTGCAATCTCCTTAGATGTTTTCTCTGCTTGATGCATGCCAATGATTTGACCCTTCTCAAACCAACTAACATCTTTTCCACGACCACGAGATGTGTCTTTCGACATGATTGTTTAAGAAATGAGAAGCAACTCATTACACCAGTTGGGGTTAAATAACTTGTTGCCAGCTGAAAGATAATCGCCCATGCAGTAATTATCCAATAGGAGGCTCGTACCTATTTGCTTAGTTAAATCCAGGTGGCGACTTTTTTTTTTGGCCAGGCAGTGTATAAAAAAAATCTTGTGTTGAGACGTGATCATCTCGGAGAGTCACTGTGACGTCACGCGAGAGTAGACATTACAACCTTAAGAAGCAAGACCCATGAGACCGTGACTTTTGCATGTCACACCCTACTTACAAACAATTTAAAACAAGTTCACGGACATCTAACCTCACAGTTGTTGGAATGCTTTTTGCAGACACACTTCATGTGCTCCCAGCTCTTAAAAATATGTTATACATTCTAGATGGCACGTGAACGACTAAACAAAGAAGAAAGAACAGCGCGTCGAAAAGAGACATGAAAGCATTGGAGAGAAAAGAAGGCAAAAAAGGATGCACAAGAGAACAATAATAATCTATGTGCAAATTCAGAAAATAAGGAAAGTAATAATCAGCCTGGATGTCCCACGAGAGACACTTTGACACCCCGTAAGGCAAAGCAGTGAGACCAAAGGACAGCTGCTGTGCAGGGTTTTAAATGATCGACGCGCAACGTGACAAGCAGAACACGCACCTTGGCAGCAGCAGAAAGACAGCAGCTGATCTGTCCGTATCTCCTTAGCTTGCGTTCAGCCCATCCCCCCCTAAACAACGCAAGCCGCAGAGACGAGAAGTGGCAGGCGCTTAGCATGTCCTTATTGGGGGGGGGGGGGGGGGGGGGGGGGGGGGGTGGGTTTGGTGATTAAGCAAGTAAAGCGAAGAGAGCTGCTGTGCAGGCTTTGAAATGATCAATGCGCAGCACGAGAAGCAAAACACGCAGCATGGCAGGAGGAGCATTAAGCAAGCAGGTGATCTGTCCGCATCTCCAAAGTGTGCGTTCAGCCACCCCCTTCACAACGCGAGCGGTAGAGACGCAAAGTGGCTGGGGCGTCCCGGGGTGAGGGGGTGGGTTGGGGCAAAGCCCTCTAGCGTGCGTGTGCGTGTGTGTGTGTGTGTGTGTGTGTGTGTGTGTATGTAATATATATATATGGTCGGAACTATGACGGTATGTGATCTTCTTTGAACCTCCGACTTTCGTTCTTGATTAATGAAAACATTCTTGGCAAATGCTTTCGCTCTCGCGCAAATTGTTGGCTCTGTAGTGCGTGTGCCATTGTCAGCTGCTTAGTGAATTGTTGGTGGGCGGGGCTCGGTCTTGCGTGCGTCTTGCTTGCCATAGACTTAGTGAATTTATATATATATATATATATATATATATATATATATATATATATATATATTTATATATATATATAAATACACACACACATACAATATCTTATATATAAACGTCTATGCGTGGAAGTGTGTGTCTCTGTCTGGCCCGGAACTGAGAGGTGGAATCGGGGTGAGGGCTCCACCTCCGAGGAAACAGAAAATTCGCATAGCCGCTAATAACACAATCGAGGACAGCATGTCAGCAAAACGAAACCTCAGAAGAAAGACAAAATCGCTCACCCGTTAACATTAGCAAAACGGTATACCTTTTACTTTTCCTCCCGCCGCTAATGCACAAGCGATGCGAGCGCGCTGGCAAAATGAATCCTCCTAGGAGAGAGACGCCCAGAGAAGTTCCTTTCAATTACCTGACATCTCTACATTTCAATTTTTTTCCTGATGATTTCAATAGTTTCTAGGACCTTGGGCTTTTTACAGCACAAGCTTACACAGCTAGTATATATATATATATATATATATATATATATATATATAGTGATACAGAACAAAAGGACGCAAGACATATAACACAGAAGAGATGGAGTGTTTACTTGCTATTTAGAGTTCTAATTAACTTGGCACAGAGAAAAAAGCGTTATGAAAGTCTTTTAGTAGTGTCCAGTGTTGTGTGGAGTTGTTGCTGTTGTTGCTCCAGGTTCAAGTGGAAAACCATCCTTCCATTGGGTTGCACTCTTTCTCTTTGTGACATGGTCCTTTTTTTGTGGTGTGCTGTTTTTTTCTCAACTCACTGTTAGCTCTTTGCTGTGCCCCCTGCAACTTCATTGGGAAAAGCGTTACTCTTTCTAGCACAAGAGTTTAGGCTCTGAAGTTCCTTTCTTGAAGAAATGGCTCCTTCTTAATTTTCTCAGTCTAGAATAAGTCACTGGCACTGAGCATGGTTTGGCTGAGTGGATCTCAGCTTTCAGGTATACAAAGTAAAAATATAAAGACTCCACCTCCAACTAAATATAAATTATGTGTTACAATTTCCAACTTCCAATTTCACTTATAATAATTCATCCATCCATTATCCAACCTGCTATATCCTAACTACAGGGTCACGGGGGTCTGCTGGAAAATAACTATCATAATTCTGAATTTCCTTGTATTCCAATACTTTAAAACCCTAACTTTAAAGAGCCTGGTTTGACACATAATGTCTAAAACATTAGTAATTTCATAATCTTTAACCTGCTCTGCATGTGTTAAAGGATAATCAATCCCCATTTGCAGGCTTATGGAGTCGGTACATAAAACGTTTTTCTCCGACTCAGTTTCCTTAGCTTATTGTACTTCTATCTCCGACCCTGATTCTTGAATTTATTGCAACTCTGATTCCACCTTCTCAATTTATGGGAGCACCAGCTTCCCTGTCTTGTTTCCCACAGAAAAAGGTGTAGGAGGCACCAAAAGCGGGGAAGAATGCTGGTAAAAATCAGAGCCTACATGGCTTCCTCCAATGTGGCTGATCCTTACCTTACTCCTGTTGAATTTGATTGCCACAACGTCCTGAGCTCTGTGGGTCTAAGTTGTCGATGGATTCGGCCCGTTGTTTCCGCTGTATTGGTTCAGCTTCCGCAACAGCGATGGATTCAGCCTTGGAGGGGCGGCAGGGATCTCACAAGCCTGCGTCCACTTGTTCAGATATCTTAGCCAGCTAGCGATGTGCTCAAAATTGGCAAGGCACTGTTAACTGCTAGACTGCTAGCAAATAAGACTTTTATTCTGTAGATTTTTTTCATTTTATCTCTTGCAGCCTGCATTTCAGATTTTTGTCAGAAACTTGGCTAAATGCGGGTGAGATTGCCCCATTTTCTGAGTGCTGTCCTCCTGACTGTAAATTCTTAAGCACTCCTCAGACCGTTAGTGTCAGTGTTCAGAGACAGTTTCAACTGCTGCCAAATTCCATCTGAGGCCTACTCCGGCTTTGAGCTGCAGTTATCTGAGATAAACCTGTGCTATTTTGTTGTTTGTGGTAGTTTATCACCCACAGAAGTTTAATAAAAACTTTATTGCAGAAAATTCTTGGCTGGAGATATGCTATAATTTAATAATATTTTAATTGTTGGGGATTTTAATATTCATGTCTGTTGTGAAACTAAGCCTCTAGCCAAAGGCTTTTTAAACATTATTGATTCTTTTAATCTCATTCAGTTAGTGATTCACCCAACGCATATTTTGGGGTCACATGTTGGATGTTGTTCTCTTTTGGTGTACCTGTATCAAGACATGTGATTTGCCCATATTCGATCATTACCCTGTTTTATTTACTATATTAGTACCCAGTCAAAATGATAAACGTCAACTCCCTGCTCGCCGCCTTTGGGTGATTAACACCTTATTGTATGACACTGGGCCTTTTCCCCATCAACTCAGATGCAGAGGAATGTCTTACTTTATTTGATTCCATTTCAACTAGTACTTTGGATTCTGTTGCTCCATTTAGATCTAGAGTCATGAAGTCTAAATTGGAGCCTCCGGCTAAATGAACCAACTCATGCACTCAAGATGATCCTGATGGTGAGATGAATGTAAATGGGAAAAAAAGGCAAGCTGCATGTATCCCGGGGCATTTTCAGAGACTGTTTATCTGAATATCAGACCGTAGAGAAGTCTGCAAAAGCTGAACACCTGTCTAAACTTGTCTCTAACAACAATCACAGGACACAAATTTTATTTAATATTATAAACTCTGATATTAATCTCTGTGATACAGCTTGCCATGCAGCATAACCTGCAGTTTGTGAAATATTTTTACAATTCTTTGTATATAAGGTTAACGTTACTAGATCATCGGTCACACTGCCTGCTCAGGATCCACCTCTGTGTTCTACTGTCGTTGACCACTTCCAGCCTGTATCATCATCTCTGTTACCTGTTTCACTACATTGCCTGCATTCTGGTATTTGTCTCCTGGAAAAAGTGCCCCCTCTCGATTACTTAAGGAGGTTTTTGATTCTGTCAGGCCAACTATTGTTACGTGAATAAATGCTAGCTTGATTTCTGGGTGTGTCCCTGCTGCCATGAAACATGCACTGGTGCAGCCACTTATCAAAAAAATAAATTTGGACCCCATTTTGGCCAATTTCTAAGATACCCTTTTTATCTGAAGTCTTGGAAAAAGCTATCCTTACCCAATTACAAAACAATTCTGGATGAAAATTGTATTCAGGTCAGTTACAGCACTGAAAGAACCTTGTTAAAGGTTTACAATGACCTCTTCCTAACTACTGACACTGAAGGTTATGCCCTTCTTGTACTGCAAGATCAGCTTTTGACATTGTAGATCAAGCAATTATATCCCACCCTGAGCAGTATGTAGGTATCCAAGGTAATGCCCTTAAGATTTAAATCTTATCTAAGCAGTAGGTGTTTTTCTGTTCATTTGGGTGAGTTCTCATCCTCTTTACCCCCACTTAGTTGTGGGGTTTTGCAGGGTTCCATCCTTGCACCAGTTCTCTTTCTGATATACAAGTTACCATTAGGCTCAATTGTCAAGACATATGGCTTCTCCTTTCACTGCTATAATGATGGTGCTCAGATTTACTTCCCACTAAAATCAAAGCACAGTAAGATAATACAGACCCCTCCATATGGGCTTGAATGATATTAAAACCTGGATGGAAATTAATGTTCTTGAACTAAATGATAATAAAACTGAGATTTTGGAGTTCAAAAGCTCAGACACTTTGAGTGTCGTTGATGCTGCACTTGGACCCCTTGCCATATATCATTAAGATTCAGTTAGGAACCTAGGTGTGATATTTGACAGCTCATTCAAACACGACAAACAGATAAATCTGGTGGTTTAATGCAACTTCTTCCAGCTGAGACTTTTAGCTAAGGTAAAGGCTTTTCTTTCTTTTAGTGAAAAGGCCATCCATGTTTTTATCACATCTCATTTGGACTATTGCAATTTTTTGTATGTGGGTGTTGACCAAGCTTTGTTACAACGCTAACAACTAGTCCAGAATGCTGCTGGTCACTTATTGACCGGCTCTAGTAAGCGTGATCATATTTCAACAATACTGATTGCTCAATTATGTCTTCCAGTCCGGTTCAGAATCGATTTTACAATTCTATTCCTTGCTTTTAAATGTTTAATAATAATAATAATAATAATAATACATTTTATTTATATAGCACCTTTCCCATGCTCAAGGCACTTCTCAGAGTTTAAGACAGAACGGCAGGGTATACAGTATATAGCATTGTACAAACCAGATAAATAAATAAAGAAGATTAAGACAGTAAATTCTGAGAAAAAAAGCCTAACAGACAACATAATTGATGGTCTAGCATACACACATACAGGTTACATGAGCATCTTGACAGAGAAGTAAACTGAGAGAAGGGTAATAAAGTCAAGTAGAGCTAAAAGCCTTCCTGAACAGATGACTTTGGAGTTTTTTTAAAAGAATTCATGGAGTCAGCTGACCTGATTAATTTTGGTAGATCACTCCAGAGTTTGACTGGAACAGCCCCGTCAAGTAAAGAAGAGAAATGTGGTCTACCAGCCAGATGCACCTAGATTGGCCAAGGTTAAGCTTGAAGCAAAGGACGTATAAGTAATTTGCAGTAGCTGGTCCTCTTCTCTGGAATGACTTGCCTTATTATATTACAGTGCATCCGGAAAGTATTCACAGCAAATCACTTTTTCCACATTTTGTTGTGTTACAGCCTTATTCCAAAATGGATTAAATTCATTTTTTTCCTCAGAATTCTACACACAACACCCCATAATGACAATGTGAAAAAAGTTTGAGATTTTTACAAATTTATTAAAAATAAAAAAAATTGAGAAAGCACATGTACATAAGTATTCACAGTCTTTGCCATGAAGCCCAGAATTGAGCTCAGGTGCATCCTGTGTCGCCTGATCATCCTTGAGATGATTCTGCAGCTTAATTGGAGTCCACCTGTAGTGAATTCAGTTGACTGGACATGATTTGGAAAGGCACACAGTATAAGGTTCCACAGTTGACAGTTCATGTCAGAGCACAAACCAAGCATGAAGTCAAAGGAATTGTCTGTAGACCTCCGAGACAGGATTGTCTCGAGGCACAAACCTGGGGAAGGATACAGAAAATTTCTGCTGCTTTGAAGGTCCCAATGAGCACAGTGGCCTCCATCATCCATAAGTGGAAGAAGTTCAAAACCACCAGGACTCTTCCTAGAGCTGGCCGACCATCTAAACTGAGTGATCGGGGGAGAATGGCTGTGCACCGACACTTCCCATCCAACCCGATGGAGCTTGAGAGGTGCTGCAAAGAGGAATGGGTGAAACTGGCCAAGGATAGGTGTGCCAAGCTTGTGGCATCATATTCAAAAAGACTTGAGGCTGTAATTGCTGCCAAAGGTGCATTGACAAAGTATTGAGCAAAGGCTGTGAATACGTATGTACATGTGAGAAAAAAAAGTAAATTTTTTTCACGTTGTCATTATGGGGTGTTGTGTGTAGAATTCTGAGGAAAAAAATAAATTGAATTCATTTTGGCTATAACATAACAAAATGTGGAAAAAGTGATGCGCTGTGAGTACTTTCCGGATGAACTCTAGGTGTGCCCCAACATTGACCATTTTCTAATCATCTTTAAAGACTAATCTCTTCTTCCTGGTGTTTGACCCTGCAAGAGGTTGACATTATGTTTGTATATGTTGGCTCACGTATATTCACGATTACAAATATGTATGCATGAGTGTGGGTATTTCATCTTTAATTTAATGCCTAGTTATGTTTGCAGTTTTGTTTTGTTATATTTTATATATATATATATATATATATATATATATATATATATATATTACTGGCATGCCGCTGGGGGTGGCATCAACCCTGTAGGGGCCCGTGGTCTCCGCCAGGGGGCGCCCCAATGCCTGGAGAGCCCTGGACCTCAGCACTTCCGCCACACCAGGAAGTGCTGGGGGGAAGATGAGCAGGGACACACGGAGTGCTTCCAGGGATGCAGACGGCACTTCTGCCACACTGGGGCGTGTCGGTGGGAGATTGCCGGAGCACACCCGGGTGCTTATAAAAGGGGCCACCTCCCTTCATTCAAGGCTGGAGTCGGGTGAGGAGAAAGACGAGGTCTGGAGGGAAGAGAAGGAGGTGGCCTGAAGAGTGAGGCATAGTGTGGCGTTGGCCTGGACTTTGGGGGAGTTTGGGGGTTTGTGTGTGCACTTTAATTGTAAATAGAAACTGTAAATAAACGTGTGGTGGTGTTTGAAACATGTCCTCCTGTCTGTGTCCTGGGCTAGTTCCACAAAATATATATATATATATATACATACATACATACAAACGTCAACTCCCTGCTTGCTTTCCCCGCCAACCCCCATGTGGGCCCTATGCGCTAGTCATTTCCCAGATCTGCCACTTGCGACGAATCGTGCTTTGCTTTTGGATAAACATAAATATCAACTCTGTCTTTGATATCTCCATCTTTCAAAACTATTATCCCTGACAATTCGTTTATTATATATGCGAGCGTGATCTTTTGGATTCATATAGAAATCCAAGAAAACTTCTTTGTCCGTGTTTTTCAGATAAAGTTTGTGTAAAGTGCAATACTTTTGGATGTATGGATTTGTATCCATTATTGGCTTTAGAATTTCTACTACGTCCGATCGTTTAACTCTTTCGATTCTATGTTGTATCGCTTCTCTGTGATCATAAATATAAACCTGACCGAATGGTGCTTTCTTTGAAATTAAACTTGTAGTAGCTTTACTTGTTGTGGGACCACAGATTCTCATTGCGTATGCGATCTTTACTATCAGTTGTTTGAGACTTTCAAATTTTTAGTACTTTCATAATCTCTAACCTGCTCTGCATGTGTATTGCGCCAGCGGTTTTGAACCTCTTTACGATGTTCTACTTTGTCTTCTACTCTTAGTCGTTTATTTCCGCCCCCACTTGGACCTGTTAGGTTTTCAATTCCACTTGGACCGGGCTGATTATATATTTCCTTATTTTCCAAATTTGCACTTAAATTATTATTGTTCTTTTAAAAGTCTTTTCTCTCCAACGCTTTTGGGCCTTTTTTCGATGCATTGCTCTTTCTTCTTCACTTAGTCGTTGATGTTTCATCTAGAAAGTATAAAATTATTGCCCAGAAAAGGACTACATCGAAACAAATAGATTAAAAACGTAAACATTTATAAGAGCTGAGAGCACAGGAACTGTGTTCGACAATAGCATTCACACGAATGAGAAGTGAGGGGACCGTGGGCGTGGTTCTCGTCTCGCAGGACTTGAAAAAATCTCTCTTCCATTAAGTCTCATCTCCAAAAAGTCTTGTTGAAGGATTTTTTTTATATAATAGAGAGATATATATAAACTCTAACGTCTATCTGTCGGTTTGGCCACATTTCACGACAGAACTACTACTAGATTTAGATCGGGTTATTTTCTATAATTTGTTTGAACATTCCGGTTGATTTTGTGACTTGTCTCATTGCGCTAAGTATCATAGTTCGCTTGCGGTACTGATTTATTTGCGCAAATCCAAGAGAGATGCTGCAGGCCGAGGGTGGGGATGGGCCCTCCTCACTCACACGCCAGCCTCTTTTCGAGTCGGTCTACCTCTCACCACGTGTTGGAGCATACCTTATCTCCTCTTAGTGAATGATACCTGTTTGTTCAAGAGACATTATCATCTACAGATTGTTAAGGAGTAAAATTTTACGTTTTTGAGGGAGAGATCAGAGCTCCGTGTGTTTTAGAGGGTAGCTGGCCATTGGCAGAGATATCACAGCCATGTGCTCTTCTCCCCATGCGAGGGACTCTATCCCATCAGAGCTGAACACGATCAGATAAAGTGTGCCAACGTTTGATGTTAGAGTGTACCTGCCATCCGCCTGGCCAGAATTACATTTTTTATTTTTAATGATTTTTAAAGTATGTCCTGTTTTACTACTATGTGGGCGGAGCCACGGGGGACAGCTGTTAAATATATATATTTAATCGCTTTTTTTACCCTTTCTTGTACAGCATTTTGGTTCATTTTTGGCTGTTGTAAATGTGCTTTATAAATAAAGTTTGTCTTGACTTATAATTTTGCACAACTGCCTGCAATGTTTGTGATCCTAGGTTTTCTGCTAAGAGTCATTTCATCATTAGGGGTAAAGAAATACATTTCAAAATTCTCCGTCAAAGCCAACACACATTTAGTTTACACTGTAAAAACAAAGATCAAATAATCAGCAAGCTTTTTTATTTATAGTTTTGATAAAGTATCAGTAATGTCCAATCTGTTGATGTAATCCTAGTGTAATATCTTAAACAATATACTGTATTGAACTTTCTATACAATTTTGTCAGGCAAATATGGACTTTAAAGAGTGCTAGGGGTTTCCTGGAATGTTTTTGTGCTGAAGGAAGGTGAAATTTTTTAAAATGTGCATCATCAGCCACATATTCTTGACACCAAAATTACTCCTTAAAAGTGCACTTGACATGGCACTTATTGTTCAATCTGCCTACAGTGATAATAGTAGACATCTGCCAACTGAACAGTTAGCAAAGTTGTCATTTCAACATCAACAAAGAAGCTCAGAATGCTAACAACATCACTGGAATGCTTTCCAGGTGCTTCACAGTGTTACTTCTGCTTGAAATCATTACTGCACTCTCCGATGACTTCAATATTATCCACCAGAGCTCTTCAGGGCACAATCACAACCTGGAATACTACTATACCTCACAAACAATTTATAAGAAGCAGTAGAATTGTGATACTGTTTAGAAATATCAATGCCAAAAAGGACTTTGCAGTGACACATACTGGAATAGTGCTTCACAGGATGCCTGGGGGCTGAGAAGACACCTCATGATCTGCTTGGCCTGGACCTAAAGCCTCCTTTAGCTCATGCTGATAAGAAACTGCTTCTGAAGGCCGTTGTAATACCGATGTTTGTAGACGGCCACTGGCAGTTACCTCAATGCAATCTGTGAACTGAGATGGATTGTGCTGAGAGCTCGCGGCAATACACACAAGGCACTTCAAACTTTCTCAACAGCAGAAATGATATTAGAATCCAATAGAATTGAGGATCCAAGAATTTACTTCACATCCAGTAATCTCAATGTAATGTCAGTCTTCAGTAATGTTGAAAATGCAAATACAGTAATCCCTCCTCCATCGCGGGGGTTGCGTTCCAGAGCCAGCCGCGAAATAAGAAAATCCGCGAAGTAGAAACCATATGTTTATATGGTTATTTTTATATTGTCATGCTTGGGTCACAGATTTGCGCAGAAACACAGGAGGTTGTAGAGAGACAGGAACGTTATTCAAACACTGCAAACAAACATTTGTCTCTTTTTCAAAAGTTTAAACTGTGCTCCATGACAAGACAGAGATGACAGTTCTGTCTCACAATTAAAAGACATGCAAACATATCTTCCTCTTCAAAGGAGTGTGCGTCAGAGAGAGAAAAGCAAACAAATCAATAGGGCTGTTTGGCTTTTAAGTATGCGAAGCACCGCCGGTACAAAGCTGTTGAAGGCGGCAGCTCACACCCCCTCCGTCAGGAGCAGAGAGAGAGAGAGAGAGAGAGAGAGAGAGAGAGAAAAACAAAGTCAAAAATCAATACGTGCCCTTTGAGCTTTTAAGTATGCGAAGCACCGTGCAGCATGTCCTTCAGGAAGCAGCTGCACACAGAAGCTAGCAACGTGAAGATAATCTTTCAGCATTTTTAGACGAGCGTCCCTATCGTCTAGGTGTGCGAACAGCCCCCCTGCTCACACCCCCCTACGTCAGCGCAAGAGAGAGAGAGAGAAAGTAAGTTGAAGCTTCTCAGCCATCTGCCAATAGCGTCCCTTGTATGAAATCAACTGGGCAAACCAACTGAGGAAGCATGTACCAGAAATTAAAAGACCCATTGTCCGCAGAAATCCGCGAACCAGCAAATATATATTTAAATATGCTTACATATAAAATCCGCGATAGAGTGAAGCCGCGAAAGGCGAAGCGCGATATAGCGAGGGATCACTGTAATTCCATTGATGTTCTTTTCTGTCCCTTTCCAAGTTTTATAAAATTACATTACAATACGCATGATACAGAAAAACTAGCCAGGCAAAAGCAACACCATATTGGCCTCTGCCAGAAAGCTGAAGATGGGTCATCATTGGGTCTTCCAGCAGGATAATGACCCTAAACATATGGCACAATCTACACAAAAATGGCTCAGCAGACACAAAATCAAGCTCCTCAAATGGCCGTCTCAGTCCCTAGACCTCAACACCATTAAAAACTTGTGGGGTGAGCTGAAGAGGCGAGTGCATAAGAGAGGACCCAGGAATCTGGACGACCTAGGAAGATTGTGCAAAGAAGAATGGTCAAAAATCCCTGTCTCTGTATTCTCCAACCTTGTGAAATGTTATAAGAGAAGATTAAGTATTGTCTTGTTCGCAAAAGGGGTTGTATGAAAATTAATTGTGGCACACATGATTTCATGTAAAAAATTTATTTCTTAATAAACGTGCCTCTACATCTCTTACATCCTATAGCCTGGGAAAGAGAGCCAGATAACATGGGTATCCCCCCAGGCCTGGATCTAGACACATAATCTTAATCTTTGTTTGCTTAAATTAAAAAGGCTCAGCTCTTGTACTCTTTCCTCTTTCCTCATAACTCATCCCCCTTAGCTTTGGAATCAGCCTACTTGCTCTTCTCTTGAATTTTTCTAGCACTGCTATGTCTTTTATAGCCTGGAGACCAAAACTGCACCCAGTACTCCAGACGAGACCTCACCAGTGTGTTATAAAGACTTGAGCAGAACGTCCTGTAACTTGTACTCCACACATCAAGGCGCTATATAACCTGACATTCTGTTAGCCTTCTCAATGGTTTCTGAACACTGACTTGCAGTTGATAGTGTACTTACAGTATATTGTACTAACTCCAGCTCACTCTTTTTAATAGGATATGAACTGCTGCTTACTAATAATATTAATGTTTGTAATTATTAATCATTTCATCACCATATGCTTGCCGTAATATTTCATGAATTTCATTACCTCTCTTTCCAAAGCATAATGTAGTAGTAGTAGTAGTGTGTTGTACCATATTAGCTATTATTGATGCAATGAGAAATCAAGCAAAATGACACCTTTTATTGGCAAACTAAAAAGATGACAATATGCAAGCTTTCAATAAAAGAAAGGGGCCCGAGTTGCCTCGAAAGCCTGCATATTGTCATCTTTTTAGTTTGCCAATAAAAGGTGTCATTTTACTTGACTTCTTGAAGCATAATGCAAAATTCAATCACACACTTATATCATACTCAAACAAGGATGTCTTCTTCATTCACCATGACGTCAAGTGGTGCTTCCACTCGCTGTGACAGCATACTGAAGAATACGGCGGTCCAACTGCAGGTTCACACCAAGGTTATTATAGTTAACGAAAACTAAAATCAAAACTGAAACTATTATTAAAAAAACATTTTCGTAAACTGAAATAAAATAATTAACAAAACTGAAATGAAAAACTAAAACTAAACGAAACTATTAAAGTAGCTGGAAAGACTAACTGAAATAAAATAATAATTTACTAAAATATTTTTAGTTTTCGTTTTTGAATGAATATTCTTGCCGTTAGTCTTTAACCCTTGTAAGTTTTAAGTCTAAAACAGAAAGTCATCCTCCACGAGCCGCCCGCACATTTTCATCCAGTGAACGGTGGCTGGTGACGGAGGGCGGCTGTTCACTCAGTACTTGCGGTGACAGAGCAAGCTGAGTGCAGGTGCGTGGGAAATAGAAAGCGATTTGCATGCCACCTTTCCTTGTGCTTGTCAAGATGTAATTCAAACGGCTGAAATCAGACTGTGCTGGTCATCAAAACGTTTACCATATGAACAGAAAAATCACGAGTGAGTAACGTTTCAGTTTATTTCTCAGGTGTCTGGTTTTTGTTGACAGCAATTCACCTGCCACTTCGCACAGGAGAAATCGTTTTTACTTTCTCATATACGAAAGTATAGTAATCATGAAAAAATTCGACTTCGATATTTTGATGAATCTTGACGTTATAGACCAACCAGTGTCCAACAATACTGTTTTTTGAAATTGTGTGTGTGCACGCGTGTGTGTGGCTGTTTGTGTGTAAACACGATAACTCAAAAACGCAACTAGATAAATGGATGAAATTCAGCATGTGGTTGTTACGCCGCAATTGTAAATCTGTATTAACTTTTGGGCCAGATCGATCACCCGGAAGTGGTACTTTACCTGAACACATACTCGATTTTTTTTTTATTTATACAGCTACAGAGTCCGATTTATTCAACTTTACTTTTATAATAATTGCTCAGTTATTCATTTGATTTGTTGTTGATGGTTCCTTAATGTTGATAATTTAAAAATATAATCATTGTCTTGCAGTTTACTCCTCAAATATCCATCCCCATATCTGAGTATACAAGAAAGTCGAGGGGAGGCCACTCCCGGTTTTTGAAAATAAAACGGCACTGATCAAGAGACTGACTAGGTCATCATACAAGATCAGCATATCGTTGCTGACCAATAACTTTTGCTTTAAAAACATCGTTTAACAACAAAGCGATACAGACAAAGGTAGAGAGTCTGACAAGTGATGAAAAACTAAACATACTAATGGGTTTTTGTATTTATTCCATATTTATTAATTTATCTTTTTTAGTTCATATTCACAACTCAAAATACCTGATATTATGAAAGTAATCCATTAGCAGAATTATATTTTAAAATATTTGTCTCCCTTTTTTCAATGTTTTTCTCTCTCTCTAAATAGATAGTTGAAATATCATATCCTTTTCATCAGCCTTATCATACATATTGCATACAAGGGATTTTTCCTGCTTTGCATCCAAACCCGCTGTGGTAGGCTCCAGGTTTCCTGTGATCTTACTCTGGATAAACAGGTTTAGATAATGTATGTTGTTCTTAATCTCAGACGCTGTCTCTGTTGTTTTATGCCTGTCTGTACTCCTATTACCTGCTCTTGCTCTGCTCATTATGGGTTTACTGTCCTTTATGGTGGTCTATTCAAGTCTCACTGCCCCTAACCTTGACACCACATGCCTGTTGTACTTTGTTTCCCTCAATACAGCTAGGTGGGGTCTGCACACTCATCCAAGTCTAAG
Organism: Erpetoichthys calabaricus; assembly: GCF_900747795.2. Lineage (NCBI taxonomy): Eukaryota > Metazoa > Chordata > Cladistia > Polypteriformes > Polypteridae > Erpetoichthys > Erpetoichthys calabaricus. Next base: position 8,965,194 of record NC_041402.2, on the reverse strand, counting down.
AGCCCTGTTCTTCCTAAGCCCCTGTGATTTTCATGAGAAAATATTTTAAAAATTATAAAATTGTGTAAAATTGTTCATATACAGTGTCTAGTTTTGATTATGCTTATTTTTATCAGACAAAAACAAAACCAGATAGTAAACCAGGCAGTGCAGTAAGCTTCCACTAACGTTAAACTCTTTTCCAAATCTGTTAAGTATACAGTTCTGTCTGATTGTGACACAAAACTAAATCCGTAGCCACTCCATGCCATAATTACTAAAACTAAAACTGAAACTAATATATATAAAAATAAAATAGATATGTCTTTGTGAAATAAAAACTAAACTAAAACTGAAAATACACGATGAAGGAAAACTAAAACTAAACTGAATTTCCAAGTAAGGTCAGAAAAAATATAGAAATAAAAACTAATATAAAAAGGCAAAACTATAATAACCTTGGTTCACACACCAAGTCTGCAGTTCACAAACACCTACATGGCATTCTACCATGACTACCTCTCTGTAAACCATGTTTTTATTAATGTCACACATTTTAAGAATCATCAGAGTTTGAGCAAGGAGGGAAGGAGACCCGATTTTCTAAAAAGTGGAAATTGAACAAAGTTCTAAACACATTTTTAGACTTGATCTTTAACAGGCCTAAAGAGTATTCTACAGAAGGTGTTCATGTTCAAAAACTAACTTCATAAATTATTTAACAATTTGGATTGCTGTCTATTCAGCGTGTAATCATCCATAATGAATAATTAGGCAAGTCAGAAAATCCCCAGACAGCTCTACACTAAACAGATACCAATTTCAATCAAGGTCAAGATGCTTTCATGCCTGACTCTGGACTAGTGATGTGTATGAATAATGCTTTACAAAGGCAGAGACCTGCCTTTTGATTTTAGGGTCCTCACGGACCTCCCTTATTAAGGATGAAACCTTCTAATGAATACTGCAAAACAACAGAGAAGAATCACGAACATGCAGTTCTTCTTGTCAAGAAGAATAAGACTATAGAGACAGAGGTGAAAACCACTATATATAATAGACAGGACAGACAAGACAGGTAGATACCGCAGACAGATATGAAAGACACTATAAGTAAGAAAGAGTGTAAATAAGGATGTAAGAGCCATTTCCTAGTTATATAAGATTCATAAATATTTTACTAGAATACAAAGCATAATCTATGGGAAGTTCCTATAACCCTCATAAGTTCAGTAAAATTGGTATATTCTAGCTATTTCTATCTGCTTCGACTAATAATTATTCTTCAGTTAGTGACCAGCCTTGCCATGTGTAAGGTGTCGAGGGCACAAGGTTTTAAACCGTGCCCGTGCTTACGTGCCAATGGACCTTTTTAGTGTGTTAAGTAACTCGTAAGAAAACAGCGCTTATTTAAGTGCTGTGCCGTACGTTTAAAGCGTACAGAAGAAGAAATTAAGAACTTTTAAATACAGAAATAATTAAAGTTTCTCAAGAAAAGCTAAGTTTAGAGAAGATATATTTTTTTCCTTTTATTCTACACGTGTATCTACTTTTTTCTTTATTCTTGTGTGGATTATTTGCTTTTAACTTTCACTAAATATTTTTAAAAATAAACTTTTGGACTGAGAGATTTCTTTCGGCACGCGTTTTACTCATGCTTGATCTCGCCTAATACTTCGGCGGCTACAAAGGAGAAATCGGAAATCTTAGTGATTAGCAAAAATGGATATAAGGAGAGTATTAGAAATAAACTTGATCCATTAGGCTTAAAAGTTAAGACAGAGGTAAAGAATTTAGGGGTAATTATTGACTCTGACCTAAATTTTAAATCACATATTAATCAGATTACTAGGACAGCATGTTTTCACTTGACAAATATAGCAAAAATCAGACACCTTATAACTTTGCAAGATGCTGAAAAATTATGTCATGCTGTTGTTTTTAGTCGACTAGATTACTGCAACGCACTCCTCTTAGGACCACCCAGAAAAGACATCAATCGATCACCCCAGTTTTGATGTCACTACACTGGTTACCTGTGCCATTTAGAATTGACTTTAAAATACCGCTTATGGTTTACAATCTCTTTCCATCCTATATCTCAGAATGTCTCTCACCTTACACCCCAAATCATAACCTTAGATCTTCAAATGTGGGTCTGCTTAGAATTCCAAGAGCTAAACTTAAAAGAAGTGGTGAGCCGGCCTTCTGCTGTTAGGCACCTAAAATCTGGAATAGCCTGCCAATAGGAATTCGCCAGGCTGATACGGTAGAGCACTTTAAAAAATGCTAAAAACACATTACTTTAACATAGCTTTCTCATAGCTTCATTTTAGTCTAACCTGATATTCTGGTATATATATATATATATATATATATATATATATATATATATATATATACACACATATATATACACACACATACATACACTTACAATAACATAGAAATCAATATAAACAACATTAACATCATTATCATATGAGAATATGAAGTAATATATAAGAAGCACATTTCATATAAATATAAATTATTAAACAGTAAGATCTTCTTCTATAATTTGCTACCATGGCTATTCGTTTGTCTGTCCAGGATATTAAATCACCTGTAGCTCGCAAACCGCTTCACCTGTTGACTTGAAATCTGGTACACATATAGTACGTCACGTCTACTATCCGCTAACCCTAACCCTAACCCTGTATATGCATTTATTTATATTTTTTTCCATGGCTCCAAACCCCTACTAACCCCTAATTTCTCTGTTGTTCTTTTTCTGTTTTTCTGCAGTGGTGATCTACGCCAGCACCACCTGATCAAAGCACCGTACTGTCCCTACATTGATAGATTGAAAGCTAGAGGCCCACATGACCATCGTCGTCTAATTCTTCCACGTGAAACCTGAAAACTCTGAGGACTGATTGAGATCATATATATATTAGGCAGAATACCTAGTATGGGCTGGGCGGTCTCGGAACCCCTGCAGATTTTGTTTTTTTCTCCCGCCGTCGGGAGTTTTTTTTTTTGTTTTTTCTGTCCTCTCTGGCCATTGGACCTTACTTTATTCTTTGTTAATTAGTATTGCCCCCTCCTTTAACCGCCACCTTATCGTGGTGGAGGGGTTTGCGTGTCCCAATGATCCTAGGAGCTCTGTTGTCTGGGGCTTTATGCCCCTGGTAGGGCCACCCAAGGCAAACTGGTCCTAGGTGAGGGATGAGACAAAGAGCGGTTAAACAAACCTCCTATGATGGAAAACAATTTTGGACGGCGTTTTCCCTCGCCCGGACGCGGGTCACCGGGGCCCCACTCTGGAGCCAGGCCTGGAGGTGGGGCTCGATGACAAGCGCCTGGTGGCTGGGCCTGCACCCATGGGCCTCGGCCGGGCACAGCCCGAAGAGGCAACGTGGGTCCCCCTTCCCATGGGCTCACCACCTATGGGAGGGGCCAAGGAGGTCGGGTGCAGTGTGAGTTGGGAGGTGGCCGAAGGCGGGGACCTTGGCGGTCCGATCCTCGGCTACAGAAGCTGGCTCTTGGGACGTGGAATATCACCTCTCTGAAGGGGAAGGTGCCTGAGCTAGTGCGCGAAGTTGAGAGGTTCCGGCTAGATATAGTCGGGCTCACCTCGACGCACAGCTTGGACTCTGGAACCAATCTCCTCGAGAGGGGCTGGACTCTGTACCACTCTGGAGTTGCCCCCAGTGAGAGGCGCCGAGCAGGTGTGGGTATACTTATTGCCCCCCGACTTGGAGCCTGTACATTGGGGTTTACTCCGGTGGACGAGAGGGTAGCCTCCCTTCGCCTTCGGGTGGGGGGACGGGTCCTAACTGTTGTTTGTGCGTATGCACCGAACAGCAGTTCGGAGTACCCACCCTTTTTGGAGTTCCTGGAGGGGGTACTAGAGGGCATACCTTCTGGGGACTCCCTCGTTCTGCTGGGAGACTTCAATGCTCACGTGGGCAATGACAGTGAGACCTGGAAGGGCGTGATTGGGAGGAATGGCCCCCCCGATCTGAACCCGAGCGGTGTTTTGTTATTGGACTTCTGTGCTCGTCACGGATTGTCCATAACGAACACCATGTTCAAGCATAGGGGTGTTCATATGTGCACTTGGCACCAGGACACCCTAGGCCTCAGTTCAATGATCGACTTTGTGGTCGTGTCGTCGGACTTGCGGCCACACGTCTTGGACACTCGGGTGAAGAGAGGGGCGGAGCTGTCAGCTGATCACCACCTGGTGGTGAGTTGGCTTCGATGGTGGGGGAGGATGCCGGTCAGGCGTGGTAGGCCCAAATGTGTTGTGAGGGTCTGCTGGGAACGTCTGGCAGAGCCCCCTATCAGAAGTAGCTTCAACTCCCACCTCCGGCAGAACTTTGACCATGTCCCGAGGGAGGTGGGGGACATTGAGTCCGAATGGGCCATGTTCCATGCCTCTATTGTTGAGACAGCTGACCGGAGCTGTGGCCGTAAGGTGGTCGGTGCCTGTCGTGGCGGCAATCCCCGAAACCGTTGGTGGACACCGGCGGTGAAGGATGCCGTCAAGCTGAAGAAGGAGTCCTACAGGACCCTTTTGTCCTGTGGGACCCTGGAGGCAGCTGATAGGTACCGGCAGGCCAAGTGGAATGCGGCTTTGGTGGTTGCTGAGGCAAAAACTCGGGCGTGGGAGGAGTTTGGGGAGGCCATGGAGAACGACTTTTGGACGGCTTCGAGGAGATTCTGGTCCACCATCCGGCGTCTCAGAAAGGGGAAGCAGTGCAGTGTCAACACTGTATATGGTGGGGATGGTGCGCTGCTGACCTCGACTCGGGACGTTGTGGGTCGGTGGGGGGAGTACTTCGAAGACCTCCTCAATCCCAATAACATGCCTTCCAATGAGGAAGCAGAGCCTGGGGACTCAGAGGTGGGCTCCCCCATCTCTGGGACTGAGGTCACCGAGGTGGTCAAAAAACTCCTTGGTGGCAGGGGCCCCGGGGGTGGATGAGATACGCCCGGAGTTCCTCAAGGCTCTGGATGTTGTAGGACTGTCTTGGTTGACACGCCTCTGCAACATCGCATGGACATCAGGGACAGTGCCTCTGGATTGGCAGACCGGGGTGGTGGTCCCCCTCTTTAAGAAGGGGGATTGGAGGGTGTGTTCCAACTACAGAGGGATCACACTCCTCAGCCTCCCTGGAAAAGTCTATTCGGGGGTCCTGGAGAGGAGGGTCCGTCGGATAGTCGAGCCTCGGATTCAGGAGGAACAGTGTTCCTGGTCGCGGAACAGTGGACCAGCTCTGTACCCTTAGCAGGGTCCTGGAGGATGCATGGGAGTTTGCCCAACCAGTCTACATGTGTTTTGTGGACTTGGAAAAGGCATTCGACCGTGTCCCTCAGGGAATCCTGTGGGGGGTACTCCGAGAGTATGGGGTACCGGCCCCCCTGATAAGGGCTGTTCGGTCCCTGTACGATCGGTGCCAGAGCCTGGTCCGCATTGCCGGCAGTAAGTCAAACCCGTTTCCAGTGAGAGTTGGACTCCGCCAGGGCTGCCCTTTGTCACCGATTCTGTTCATAACTTTTATGGACAGAATTTCTAGGCGCAGCCAGGGAGTTGAGGGGGTCCGGTTTGATGGGCTCAGGATTGGGTCACTGCTTTTTGCAGATGATGTTGTCCTGTTTGCTTCATCAGGCCGTGATCTTCAGCTCTCTCTGGATCGGTTCGCAGCCGAGTGTGAAGCAGCTGGGATGAGAATCAGCACCTCCAAATCCGAGACCACGGTCCTCAGCCGGAAAAGGGTGGAGTGCCCTCTCAGGGATGGTAGCGAGATCCTGCCCCAAGTGGAGGAGTTCAAGTATCTCGGGGTCTTGTTCACAAGTGAGGGAAGAATGGAGCGTGAGATCGACAGGCGGATCGGTGCGGCATCCGCAGTAATGCGGGCGCTGCATCGGTCTTTCGTGGTGAAAAAGGAGCTGCGCCGCAAGGCGAAGCTCTCAATTTACCAGTCGATCTATGTTCCTACCCCTCACCTATGGTCATGAACTATGGGTAGTGACCGAAAGAACGAGATCGCGAATACAAGCGGCTGAAATGAGTTTCCTCCGCAGGGTGTCTGGGCTCTCCCTTAAAGATAGGGTGAGAAGCTCAGTCATCTGGGAGGGACTCAGAGTAGAGCCGCTGCTCCTCCGCATCGACAGGAGTCAGATGAGGTGGCTCGGGCATCTGATCAGGATGCCTCGTGGACGCCTCCCTGGTGAGATGTTCCGGGCACATCTAACCGGGAGGAGGCCCCTGGGAAGACCCAGGACACGCTGGAGGGACTATGTCTCTCGACTGGCCTGGGAACGCCTTGGGATTCTCCCGGAAGAGCTAGAAGAAGTGGCCGGGGAGAGGGAAGTCTGGGCATCTCTGCTCAAGCTGCTGCCCCCGCGACCCGACCTCGGATAAGCGGGAGACAATGGATGGATGGATGGATGGATGGATAATTAGTATTGCCTAATTTTTGTATTTTTTTCTTTTTTCATCTTGTAAAGCACTTTGAGCTACATCATTTGTATGAAAACGTGCTCTAGAAATACCGTATATGCTCTAATAGAGGCCCCCGGCGTTTATTTGCAAAACTAGCCTCGGCTCGTGACGCTTAATAGAGACCGGCTGCTATTAGAGACCGGCCATTATTAACAAAACCCTTCAGAACGCAATATTTTTTCGCACGTGTCGGTACAGGTAGGTACACAAAAATATCGGCTAATATTACAAACAGCTACTTTATTTGAATTTCACATGCTGCATAAGACTGTTAAAGATAAATGGCAATGTCTTTCTGTAACTTTCGCTGCTATTGTCCAGTTCACTATCGTCTTCCTCTTCTTCCAGTTTTGTCATGACGCTTTGAATTCTTGCCGCCGACAATTTCTATCTTCCTTCAACCCGGCATGAAAATGAAGCAGTTTCAGAAACCGGTATATCCGTATTTCTTATACAGTAATCCCTCCTCCATCGCGGGGGTTGCGTTCCAGAGCCACCCGCGAAGTAGGAAAATCCGCGAAGTAGAAACCATACGTTTATATGGTTATTTTTAGAATGTCATGCTTGGGTCACAGATTTGCGCAGAAACACAGGAGGTTGTAGAGAGACAGGAACGTTATTCAAACACTGCAAACAAACATTTGTCTCTTTTTCAAAAGTTTAAACTGTGCTCCATGACAAGACAGAGATGACAGTTCTGTCTCACAATTAAAAGAATGCAAACATATCTTCCTTTTCAAAGGAGTGCAAAGCAAGCAGTCAAAAAAAAAAATCAATACGGCTTTTAAGTATGCGAAGCACCGCCGGTACAAAGCTGTTGAAGGCGGCAGCTCACACCCCCTCTGTCAGGAGCAGGAAGAGAGAGAGAGAGAGAGAGAGAGATAGCGAGAGACAGATAAAAAAAATCAATACGTGCCCTTTGAGCTTTTAAGTATGCGAAGCTCCGTGCAGCATGTCCTTCAGGAAGCAGCTGCACACAGCCCCCCTGCTCACACCCCCCTACGTCAGCGCAAGAGAGAGAGAGAGAGAGAGAAAGTTAGCTGGATAGCTTTTCAGCCATCTGCCAATAGCGTCCCTTGTATGAAATCAACTGGGCAAACCAACTGAGGAAGCATGTACCAGAAATTAAAAGACCTATTGTCCGCAGAAACCCGCGAAGCAGCGAAAAATCCGCGATATATATTTAAATATGCTTACATATAAAATCCGCGATGGAGTGAAGCCGCGAAAGGCGAAGCGCGATATAGCGAGGGATCACTGTATATGCAATGTGCTGACATGCACATGTATTACACACGTCTATAAAGATACAGACACTTACAATGTACACTAGTAGGCAACTGTTACTGCTACTGTTAGAGACCGGCTACTATTTGGCTACGTCCCCTCTGAAGCCCAGCGCTTATTAGAGACCGGCAACAATAAGAGACTCTGTGTTTATTGAAGCATATACGGTAAATGTTGTTGTTGTTGTTAAAGAAAGGCACTATGGTGACACAGTGGTAGCGCTGCTGCCTTGCAGTAAGGAGGATGACTGAGTGTGTGTCCCTGGTCCTCCCTGCATTGAAACTGCATGTTCTCCCCACGTCTCTGTGTGTTTCATCCCACAGTCTAAAGACATGCAAGTTGGCTGTTGTGCATGGGGTGTAAATGTGTTTGCCCTGTGATGGACTGGTGCTTTGCCCAGGGTTTGTTCCTGCTGTGTACCCTATGTTAGCTGGGATAGGCTCCAGCACCTGCCCACAACCCTGTTCAGGAATAAGTGGGTTAGAAAATGACTGATTGACTAGCTATTAGATACATGCCCAGTGAAGGTCTTCACATCATAGCACATTTTTCAATTGTTTTAATTAATCAATAAATTAAACAAGATATTCTCTCCATTTAATGCAATCATGACCTAATGCTCAAATTAAAGGATATCCAAAAAACACTATTCAAGGCTCAAAAAAATATTCCCACCTGGAAAAAGTTGGCAGCATTGTGAGGATTATGTTTTTTGGATTTTTCCAGCCCCTTCATTACCTTCCAGCCATCCCTGTTAAGGTATAAGTTCAGGGATATGCAGGTGGATGAGCCTGCGGTTTCCTGGATAATGGACTATCTGTCAGGCAGACCGCAGTTGGTGAGACTCAAGGACTATATGAGGAACACCGGAGCAGCACAAGGAACAGGCCTGACTGCTTTTGCCTTTACTCTGCACACCTCGGACTAGAAATATAACAGCACTTGCAGAAATTCTCAGATGATTCTGCACTTATGTGGTATATTGATAAGGGGGCTGAGATAAAGGAGAGGAGTCAAATGGAACACTTTCTGTATATTTTACACCGTGGTCCTGAGGAACATTATTTTGTGCAACTGTATGCTGCAATACTGTATATGGATGGTATAACAATAAGGCCATTTGACTTTTTTTGCTGCAAAGAGAATTATCTGCAACTTCACATCAGCAAAACCAAGGAACTGCTTATTCACTTTTGCCTCTATGCCAAGTCACTATTCACAAAGTGGCTGTAGAGGTGGTGCACCGTTAAATCCACATCAGTGACAAGCTGGACTTGTCTTGTAGCACAGAGAAGCTACAGTATATAAGTAAGGGCAGAGCAGACTCATTTTCCTCAGTAGATTGCATTCCTTCAGTGTGGGTAGTGACATCCTTTCCATCTTTTATAACTCTGTGATGGTCAGTGCGATTTTCTACACTGTGGTATACTGAGCCATTAGTCCATTATTGGTTGCATATCAGATGGAAACAAACCTGCCTACAGAGCAGAGGTGAGAGCCCTGACATCATGGTGTCAGGACAACAACCTGCCTACAGAGCAGAGGTGAGAGCCCTGACATCATGGTGTCAGGACAACAACCTGCTGCTCAACGTTAGTAAGACCAAGGAGCTCATCATGGGCTATAGGAAACTGAGAAGTGGTGGGCACGACCCAATTCATATTGAGGGAACAGACCTGGAGAAAGTCAGTTGTTTCAGATTCCTGGGGATCAATATTAATGAGGATCTAAATTGGGTGTGATTACAAAAGCAGCAAGACAGCGGCTCTTCTTTCTATGGCGGCTGAGGGGGTTTAGCATGGACTCCAGAATACTCGGTAATTTCTACCGATGTACCATCCAGAGTGTTCTATCTGGTTGTATCATGGCCTGGTATGGCAGATGTATAACTCTGGACTGCAGAGCTCTACAGAGGGTGGCCAGATCGGCACAATACATCACTGGGACTGAGCTGCCAGCCATCCAGGACCTCTGCAAACAGCGCTGTAGGATAAAGACACAGCAGGTCCTCTCTCATCCCAGCCACAGATTCTTCACACTCCTGCTGTCTGACAGGCAATATAGGTGCATCCACACACGCACCAGCAGGTGCAGGGTCAGTATTAACCCACAGGCTATATAGGCTACTGAAATGCTGAACACTGATCACTTTCACAAAAAAAACGTACCTTCTGTATATAGGCTGAAATGTACGAGATTAGACAGTTTAAATACTTGGGATCAACATTACAGAGTAATGGGAATTGAGGAAGAGAGGTGAAAAAGAATGCAGGCAGGGTGAAATGGGCGGAGAAGAGTGTCAGGAGTGATTTGTGACAGACGGGTATCAGCAAGAGTGAAAGGGAAGGTCTACAGGACGTTAGTGAGACCAGCTATGTTATATGGGCTGGAGACGGTGGCACTGACCAGAAAGCAGGAGACAGAGCTGGAGGTGGCAGAGTTAAGGATGCTAAGATTTGCATTGGGTGTGACGAGGATGGATAGGATTAGAAATGAGGACATCAGAGGGTCAGCTCAAGTTGGATGTTTGGGAGACAAAGTCAGAGAGGCGAGATTGCGTTGGTTTGGACATGTGCAGAGGAGAGATGAGGGGTATACTGAGAGAAGGGTACTAAGGATAGAGCAGCCAGGCTGGAGAAAAAGAGGAGGGCCTAAGAGAAGGTTTATGGATGTGGCGAGAGAGGACATGCAGGTGATGGGTGTAACAGAACAAGATGACGAGGACAGAAAGATATGGAAGAAAATGATCCACTAACTGGAGCAGCCGAAAGAAGAAGAAGAAGAAGATATTCCCTTGCTCTACAGACATTTAATATTTTACTATGCACCTTACTATTTTATTCTTACCTTTCCAATTTTTACTTTTTTATTAATGCTAAGTGTTATTTTATTGTGTAATTTGAGGGGGATCAGAGTTCAAGAAATTCATTCCGGTAATGATGTTCCATTGTTACTGTATATACCAGTAACCTTGAAATGAAATGAGCAGGAAACCACTTCAAGAGAGGCCCACTGAATCAACAAGCTGAGTAAGAAGGGAGGCTCAGTTACGGGACGTACTCTCAGCCCACTGGAGGTAGTGGAGAAGGAGACAATTAGCGAAAATGAGTGCCATTATGAACAATGCTGTACATCCACTCTATGGAATACTCACATTGTGGACTTCCAGCCAACAAATTATAAGTGTGTCAACAAACAAAACCTATGACAGTACACATTTAGAATGACTATGACTGCACTTTTTACCATTAGCCAAGTCAAAACATTTGTTTCTTTGTAGTAAATTCTACTAATAATTTTCTTTTGTGTTGAACTGATTGCTCATGGAGTCCCGAATGAGGCACATTGCCTGCATTGTGATGGAGCATCAGTTACAGCACTACGGCCACGTGGTGCAATTATCCGAGGGTGATCCAGCATGCAGGTTTCTCATTGTTGAGGACCCGAGTGGCTGGACCAGGCCAAGGGGACGCCCACATAACACCTGGCTGCGGCAGATAGCCATTTCCGGAGGGCAGGACTGGACTGCGTCTCTGCCTAGGGGGTTGCCAACCGGGATCCTGAGCTGTTTTGTCATGTTGTGTGTGTGTGCTCCCTGACCTGACTTAATTCTGCAGTGTATTTTGTTCAATGCAATGTCACTGACAAACAGTCTGTCGTCGAGGATTTAACTCTTTATGAACAAGTCTAACAATGTTCAAAAACGAAATCATCATTGTCGCTTGAAAAATTGCCATGCTGGCTTAGAGAGAGAGAGATAAAAATTAGCAAGTCACGTTCATGATTTTAGAATAAATTCCACAAATACACACTCAGTCATCTCAGCATGATGCTGCTTAGTGCTTCACCCTAAAACCAAAGTCTCCTCTGCTTACCCCACACAGGGCCTCACAGCAAAGGAGACACCCAGCCGATGGGCACAGCCCGCCTTTTCCTGCAGGTTCAGGTCCCTGCTGTGCATGGCTCACAGCAGAGCATCATTCCAAACCTCATTTTTCCTAGACTCGGGACCCTGCAGCTGTTGGTGGCCCCAGCAGGGCACTGCGCCAAGCCTCACTGGCTCCTGCTGAGCCTCCTCTGTCTTATGTGGAAGAATCACACCAACGGCTCAACTCAGCTACCTACTGTACATGCTCAGCAGGAGCGATTCTCTTCACCACTCAGCATCAGCCTACATTGCTCAATGGAGGCTTTCATCCCGGCTGCCTGCCTCCTTTACTCCGCACCATCTCTCTCCTATTCCTGTCTTTCTCTCCATCATTTTTCTTTTGTTTTTTCCTTCTCTCTCTTCTCCTTTTCCTTTCTGCCGTGCAGGCGCTTCTTATCCACGGCCTTCCTAATTGGGTATAGATGTATGGCGCCACTCCCACAGAGGCAATAATGAGGCACCTGACTGATGCTCACATTCACACATGCATATGCAATCAGCCAGGTACCCAAACCATCCCCGAAGCACATTAACACAGCCACCCATGCGCGATCGTAGCCTAAGCCAAATGGGGCCTAGTTACTTAATTAAAATCAGCACAGTGCCAGGGACCAGTTTTCACACACCTCTCTCCACAAGGCTGCCAGTTGAATGAGCAGGCTCCACTCTCTTTTTAACCCATTGCAACTGGTGGCCCAGGTCCATGGCGTGGCCCTACACTGCACTAACTGATACAATCACTAAAACCAAAATCTATGAAACTAAAGCCCCCTCTCACCGCTAGGACTCATCCCACCACTGCCACCAAATGTGATGGTCCAGAATCAAGAGGCTCCTTGATGGAACCGGTAGCGTGGGGCCTACCTGGACTGTCATGTATTGTTTCACATGGTCTGAGAAGGTCATAAAAGTAACAATTTCATTGTACTGTGGATTAATGGCAATGAATATGAACCTGAAGCCGTCATCTCCCTATAATTAAGTACTGGATTAAAGGAATGCTCAGCCCAAATGATCATTTTTGTACCTGCTGCTCACCCTGCATCGTTTGTAGTGATAGCCAAGAAAACATTTTAATCTCATTTAACGGAAAGGAGAATGAAGATAACAAAATTCCTGGACTTGAATGGAGAACCAAATTGGGAAACAGCAACTATGGATGCAAACATTCCATAAAAAATATCAAATTATTGTGTATCACGTTATCTAAATATCAGGTGTATCCAGGCACATGCCCACAAGATCTCAAATATGTGCATTTTTTCTATCATAAATTTAAATAAATTTTCCCCAGAAAGACCTCTCATGCACTACAGTAAGCCATTCCGAAACAAAATCCAGGATGGGTGCATGGATTCAAGTGGTTAACAACTAGTTCTATGTGTCTCAGGAGAAATCGAGATATATCAAACTAGGCTATGTTTTTCTACCAGTCTTCAACTATCCAATTCTGATGGCTGTCCCCGATGCAGCCACAGTTTCCTGTTCTTGGCTGACAGGAGTGGAACCCGACGTGGTAGCTCATCCCCTTTAAGGACCAACATGTTCAGAATTCTGAGATGCTTTTCGGCTCCCCACAGTCATAAAGACTCTGTTACCGACCCATAAACTGCAGCCTTTTCTGTCCACTCAAATCAGTCTGGCCATTCATCTCAGACGTCTTTCATCAATGAGGTGCTTCCATCCACAGAGGTGCTGCTCAACGGACATTCTTTTGTTTTTCCACCAAGCTGAGTAAACTCTAGAGAAAGCTGTGTGTGAAAATCCCAGTAGATTAGTTGTTACAGAAATGCTCAAAGCAGCCTGTCTGGCACCAACATCGGTTGAAATCGCTGAGATCACATTTTTCCCACCCAATTCTGTTCTTTCATGTGAATGTTAACAGAAGCTTCGGACCTGCATCTGCAGGATTTTATGCCGGAGTACAGGTGTTCCTAAAAAAAATTGCTCAGCCAGTGTTCATTTACTAATTCCATATCATTAATGAAGAGCTGAATAGGTCATCACACAACAGCCCCAGTTTCAGGGGTGCATACATAATCTGGATTTGGAGAGATAGAGAGAAAAGTACAGGTGAGGCTTCCTGAGTGGTCCACTAAACGTCCCATAAACATGGCTGCACTGTTCCTGAGGGAAGTGCAGAAATAGCTGGGCAGTACCTCGTATATAGCGATTAGAGATCATTTCACGGACTACATAATTCTCGCCCTATTGGCTTGTCAGGATGTAGTTAAGAGATCCTGGAGGCAAAATGATCTTATAGGGCACTGAAGGTACAAGAACAAACCGGGCAGAGTGAAATGTCCGAGAAACAAAGAAAAGTAGGTCTGCTGTAATGAGTCCATTATTCTATTCACTCTCTGAACTGGTGACTTTTATGTTAGCCTAGGGATCTTCAACTCTGTGCCTTGAAAGCTATGCTGGATGCGGGATTTTGTTGCACAGAAAATGCATTAATTTGAGATCTACTAATAGTAATTGAAATGACCCTTTATTTGCATGTTTTGTTCCCGGCTGCCATTTCAGAAATTCACCACTTTGTTTATTGCTGTCAACTCAATCGCTGGGCTTTTTCTTTATTTTATGAGGGTTCATTCAAACATTTCTGCTTTTTCTCATGTTTCAATTATCCTATAAAAAGTATTCACCCTCTTGTTTTCTGTTTTATATTTAATCAATACTTTTATACTTTTCACATTGACAATACAGAGTACTTTGTGTTGGTGAGTGGCAATGGAGTCTGCCTGACTCCTCAGGTCACTTGCAGCAGCAGCAGCAGCAGTAACATTTAGAGGAAAAAAAAAAAAGTGTGTGATTGATTGCAAAGTGACTCGTCCTCACCTGCAAATCGATGACCTCTTCCCACTGTAATGCAATTTCCTCCACCGTTAATCTTCTGTCTGTAAGAAGGACAGCTCTGGCTGCTTCCTGCTTCTCAATGGTGTTTGATGTTGACGGCTATCCCAGGCACTTTTTTCCTAGTTATTTTTGAACATCTGTTGTCATCCGTATACACTTTTGATAAGTAAGCCATTGCTCCCAGTAAAGTATTTTCAGTTTAAACAAAAGAGAAATTCCTCTCAACCAAAAATCCCACCACATATCTGTGTTTTTCCTTTGGTGGAAATTGATAGATTCACTGCCATGTTCACCCGATAATAACCAGCAGACGGACAGCAAGGTCAACAGCAGTAGGGTACTGAACCACCAGACTAGGTGTTACACCAGAGGTGTCAGACTTTGATCATGGAGGGCTGCAGATTTTTGTTCTCACCACTTAATTATTAACCAGTTACTAATGGAACATCCTTCATTTACATTTATGTGAATTACCATATATACTCGCATATAAGTCTAACCAGTTACTAATTTGATGATTTGTTCTGTGTATTGTATTGTATTGTATTGTATTGTATTGTATTGAACCCCTTCTTTTTGACACCCACTGCACGGCCAACCTACCTGGAAAGGGGTCTCTCTTTGAACTGCCTTTCCCAAGGTTTCTTCCATTTTTCCCTACAAGGTTTTGTTTTTTTGGGAGTTTTTCCATGTCTTCTTATAGAGTTAAGGCTGGGGGGCTATCAAGAGGCAGGGCCTGTTAAAGCCCATTGCGGTACTTCTTGTGTGATTTTGGGCTATACAAAAATAATTTGTATTGTATTGTAATGGAACATCCTTCATTTGCATTTATATAAATTACCATATATACTCGCGTATAAGTCGGGCCTTGAAACCCGAAAAAATCAGACTGTGACTTTTACACCCGTTCAAAAATACAACATTTTTTTTTTTTTTTTTTTTTTACATTTTGTTGCATCCTTCAATCTCACACCAGTTTCTCAGATACATCGAATTTTGTTGTAGCAGCGCAGTTACCAATTTCTTTCGCCAACAACTTTTAATTTAAAACCAGCTTCATATTTTCTTCTGATTGAACGCTCCATCGTAGATAAGGGATGCTCTTACGATAAAGGTGTATGAGGGTGCGAGACACAAAAAACCCTAAACAGTGCAAACATCGCTTTGGAATAGTTTGGGTATCACCGTGTGGCACAAAAAAAAAGGGCCGTGTGCTCCGTGGTTACTCTCTCAGGTGGGCGTTATCATATCGTAATTTCTTGGGCCAATAACGTGAGTTTTCCGCATTCGACTTATACGACCGACATTATAAAATACTGGAAATAATACGGTAAAAACAAGCCACCACTTATCCGCGGGAGAACTTATCCGCGAGTATATACGTTATATGTTTTTATAATTTAGAACCCTCTCTTGTTATCTTTTTCCCTCTAACCAGGAGCTAGTCTTGCAGGGCCAGCTGTGCATTTCAATAGATGTAATGGTCCACTGGGGGAAAACCTATGTCCACCCGTTAAGTTAAGTAGCTTTAGCAGTTGTTAGGAGTGGAGTTAATTAATCCCTCCATGGGTTAAATGGTCATCAAACAAAGCACTTCCTCATGTGAGTTAGTGCATAAAAAAAACTCTTTTGTATCCTCATGTTTGCCTCTTTAATGCTTCACTGTTGCATTTTTTAAATTTTTGATTCACATCATGGTACTTTCTCTTAAGATTTGTTTTTTTATCTCCTGGTATTGACCTTCACTGGGTTGTATTTAAGTCTCTTCTCCTGATCTGTCTCATAAAATCATGGATGTGAGGGGTTGGTGATGATTGTCCTTGCCCGTTTCATGACTCTGGAGTGGTACAGGTTCTGTAAGGTGGGCAGACTGGCACCAGTAATATTTTCAGCAGACCTGACTATTTGATGTAGCCTGATCACTGATGTGAACAACACTGTTATGGATGAGTTGAGAACACACACAAAGACTTCTTCTTCCTCTTTCGTTTGCTCCCGTTAGGGGTTGCCACAGCGGATCATCTTCTTCCATATCTTTCTGTCCTCTGCATCTTGCTCTGTTACACCCATCACCTGCATGTCCCCTTTCACCACATCCATTAACCTTCTCTTAAGCCTTCGTCTTTTCCTCTTCCCTGGCAGCTCTATCCTTAGCATCCTTCTCCCAATATACCCAGCATCTCTCCTCTACACATGTTCAAACCAACGCAATCTCAGCTCTCTGACTTTGTCTCCCAACCGTCCAACTTGAGATGACCCTCTAATGTCCTCATTTCTAATCCAATCCATCCTTGACACAAAAACCCATATAACATAGCTGGTCTACCGTCCTATAGACCTTCCCTTTCACTCTTGCCGATATCCGTCTGTCACAAATCACTCCTGTCACTCTTCTCCACCCACTCCACCCTGCCTGCATTCTTTTTCACCTCTCTTCCACAATCCCCATTACTCTGTACTGTTGATCCCAAGTATTTAAACTCATCCACCTTCACCAACTCTACTCCTTGCATCCTCACCATTCCTCTGACCTCCCCTCTCATTTACACACATGTATTCTGTCTTGTTCCTACTGACCTTCATTCCTCTCCTCTCTAGAGCACATCTCCATCTCTCCAGGGTCTCCTCAACCTGCTCTCTACTGTCGCTACAGATCACAATGTCATTAGCAAACATCAGAACACACACAGAGACTGCTGTGTAGAAATCAGTCGCACCTGTGGAAGCCTGAACTTCCTCAGCTGTCGCAGGAAGTCCATTCACTTTTGTGCCTTTTTTATGGTGGACCCAATATCGGTCTCCCATTTCAAGTCCCAGGAAATTATGGATGTCAGAAACGTGAAGGTTTCCACAACTGTCACAGCAGTATTAAGTACGGAGAGGGGAGATAATATTCTGGGACCTCTCCTAAAGTCCCCTGTCATCTCCATGCTTTTGAAAGTGTTTAGCTCCAAGATGTTCCGACTACGCCAAAAGGGCCAGCTGCTCAACCTCTTCTCAGAATGCAGACTCATCTCCATTCCTTATGAGCCCACTGATGATCGTGCCTTCTGAATATTTGATGCATTTGACAGAGGGGTCCATAGAGGGGGAGTCATTAGTGTAGAGAGAGAAGAGCAGTGGGGAGAGCACACATCCCTGGGGGGACACCTGTGTTGATCGTGCGATAGCTAGATGTGAGTTTCCCCAGTTCCATCTGCTGTTTTCTATTGGTAATAACAATTATAAAGACTTTTGCTGGTTTCCGTTTAGTTGCCTTTTTGCGCCATCAATCGCCTGTTTTCTTTGGAGTGCCCCACCACCTGTCTACTGCTGAAATAGAACAAATGCTTTGGCGTATGTACCACAGCCTTACATTAGATTTTGCACGTACACAGAGTGAGAATTAAAGTACATTTTAGAGGAATCTAAGCACCATGTCCTTTGCAAAAATCTTAAACAAAAGACTGTGCTGCAGCTAGAAATAACTCAAGTAGAAAAATACATAGTGAGTAATCTAACTTGCTTTTATAGCAGCACAGATGCTCTGAAGTTTTACAGCATTATTTTGCATTTTTTGAATATTCGGGTGGCACAATGATGCAGTGGGGAAGACTACTAACACATAAATCCAGCATTCTGGTTTTGATCCCTGCCTCATGTAAATCCCTGTTTGTGTGTTATGTTTGGTTAGATGTCATTTTGTATCTTATATTATTCACATTTTTTTCTGTGCTGAATATTTCTTTGTTAATTTGTAATGTTTATGGCAGGCAGCGAAACGTAGTGGTTAAAGTCGAGGATGCTGTTTCAAACCCTGCTACTGACACTGTGTGACCATGAGGAAGTCACTTCACCTGCCTGAGCTGCAAAAGGAAAAATGAAAGAAATTTAACCAAGTGTATCTTAACTGTTGCAAGTCATTTTGCATAAAGGTGTCAGCCAAATAATCTACTTTACTAAAAGGATAAGTGTCTGTGTGTCCATCCAGTTGCTATGTCTCAGTTATCCAACAGACGGCACCTCACAAACATTAGCACTGCTTTTACAAATTCTGTACCAAACAGCATAGCAACTGGACAGACACACTGCACTGCAAACAGTAATGCTGAATTCACCCAACAAGAGTAACTGCCAGATGGACAGAAATCAGCTTATCCACCTTAATAAAAAGACAACCCTCTGTGTGTCAATCTGGTTGCTATATTTCTGTTATACAACAGATGGCACATCACAAACATCAGCACTGCTTTTACAAATCTAGTACCAAACGGTCCGACACACTGAACTGGAAACATTAATGCTGAATACACCCAACAAAGAGTAACTGCAGGACGAACAAAAACCGGCTTATGCACCTTAACAAACAGAGATGTGTCTAGGTGCATGCCCAGTTGCTATGTCTCCGCTCTTCAAACAGATGGCAGATTACAAACA
Source organism: Erpetoichthys calabaricus (assembly GCF_900747795.2). Taxonomy (NCBI): domain Eukaryota; kingdom Metazoa; phylum Chordata; class Cladistia; order Polypteriformes; family Polypteridae; genus Erpetoichthys; species Erpetoichthys calabaricus. Next base: position 8,946,229 of record NC_041402.2, on the reverse strand, counting down.
TTTGTAGTAACAAAGTTTATTACTACAAATGTTTGTGATGTGCCACTTGTTGAAATGACAAATGCAATGCATTATATTACTGCATGCATGCATTCCAATAGAAGGTGCCCTGTAAATATTAACACTGAAGGCGATGTTAATTACTTACAGTAGGTTTCAACCCTTCTTAGACAGGAAGCACAGATAGTAAGTAATATAGTAAAGTAATAATGTGCCCTGCCCAATAAAGCAGAATTTCAGGGGTTGGAGCCACCATCCAGTTTGTCCTTTCCCATTGATTTACACCCAAACTTTACACTGGCTGTTACAGAATGAAATCAAAGGCTTCTTCTTTTTGGGCACATACACCGTCAGCACGGCGCTGTCAGATCTAAACCCTAGCATGGCGATTTGCTTGCATACTGAAGTGACTTTAGCTGCAGGTAGAAGTCCCATTTTACTTTTTATATTTAAATATGCTTACATATAAAATCTGCGATAGAGTGAAGCCCTGAAAGTCGAAGCGCGATATAGCGAGGGATTACTGTATAACCTAACATTTAAATAGTGTCAGTGTGCATTGTTTAGATCAGCGGTTCTCAATCTGTGGGGCAAAAAGGGGGGTGCAAATGTTGCCATATGTGGTGTAATTTCGCTATTCGTTATGAAATTTTAAACTTGTAGCAGTGTATCGGCAGCAAAAAATATAGGAATAAATTTTATTAGGGTTTCACAAAAAACGTTAGAGGGCGCGATTAAAACTGTTATGCCAAGCAGAGTTGCATTGTGGTGCAGCAGTCTATTAGCCAGCGAAAGTGCTGTGAAGGACCTGTCCGTTGTTACGGTCCTGCCTTTGTCCAGTCTGATAGCGGTCACGGGACATTGTATCTTTGATTGCTGGTACAACAAATAGTTCTGAGCGGGCATCAGCCACAGTGCTGCTCTTGTGAAAAGAATGGAGATAAATGCCAAGTTTGCTACACCACGTGAACATCACTGAGAGAATAAAACTGAATAATATAAAAACAAGCACTAACTTTTACAAGTAGCCAAAATTTACACCAGGTGTTACACACTCAAATCAAATGCATGTTTTTTGTAGAAATAATAATAGCAGTTCACTACTCAAAATGCGGAGCACCCAGTCTCGAACTCGGGACATTCGGATTATAAGGCAGCAGTTCTTAACTCTGCAACATTCAAGAATACGTGTAAACTCCCTGTTGATTGACATTTGAGCTGGAGTTTTTAACTCATTGACAGCCACATGTAAATTGAATGCTTTTTTTTTTTTTCCTTTGGTTATATTCTTGAATAAAAGCGCACGTTTATTTGATATTTGGACAGAAGTCTTCAGACATTATCTATCTATCTAATAATGATGTGAAGTGTGCAGACAGACACTTTATTAATCCCAAGGGGAAATTCACATACTCGAGCAGAGGCATACTGATAAAGACAATATTAAATTAAAGATTGATAACAATGCAGGTATACAGACAGACAATAACTTTGTATAATGTTAACGTTTACCCCCCCAGGTGGAACTGAAGAGTCGCATAGTGTGGGGGAGGAACGATCTCCTTAGCCTGTCAGTGGAGCAGGACGGTGACAGCAGTCTGTCGCTGAAGCTGCTCCTCTGTATGGAGATGATACTGTCTAGTGGATACAGTGGTTTCTCCATGATTGACAGGAGCCTGCTCAGCACCCGTCGTTCTGCCACGGATGTCAAACTGTCCAGCTCCGTGCCTACAATAGAGCCCGCCTTCCCCACCAGATTGTCCAGGCATGAGGCTTTAGTGTAAAATGGAAAACGTTTCTGCTTTAGGTACGTGTTCAGAATTTCTTGCCTTGCATTTCCTTTCATCCTACACTTACCCAGATCTTTGTAGACACAGAACACACATGAAATGCATGTATTCAAATAACGATATACTGTATTATTTACCCTGTACAACTCCAGGAACCTCACACGCAGATAAGGAGCCTTGGCTTGAGCTGGGAGAAGTTTTTGCCCGAGTTGAGCTCTGTCGAGGCGGGAGGGATGGGGCAGAAGGCTGCTTGTGCTGATCAACACATTTACAAAACAAAAGATGCTGATGGAGAGGTGTGAAAAGTGTTAAAGGCTTGAAATCATTTTCTGGATGTTTCCAAACCATTTAAAGTCCCAATTTACAAAGTGTATGTGACCCACTGCCACTGTAATCTATAATAATAAAAGGCAAAGCCCTCACTGACTGACTGACTGACTGACTCACTCACTGACTGACTGACTCACTCATCACTAATTCTCCAACTTCCCGTGTAGGTGGAAGGCTGAAATTTGGCAGGCTCATTCCTTACAGCTTACTTACAAAAGTTAGGCAGGTTTCATTTCGAAATTATACGCGTAATGGTCATAACTGGAGCATATTTTTTGTCCATACACTGTAATGGAGGAGGCGGAGTCACGTATCGCGTCATCACGCCTCCTACGTAATGACGTGAACTAAAAACAAGGAAGAGATTTACAGCACGAGTCACACGCGGGAACGAAGGTAAATGACGTTAATTTTGACTGTCTTTTAATACTGTGTAAGCATACATATTAACACATGTGCAATTAAACGTGTGCATTTACGGGGTGATTTCTCAGGCTTAAAAGCTCGCCTTTTATCAAACGCGGGAACAAAGGTAACTGACGTTGTTCACTGTCTTTTAATACGGTGTAACCATACATATTAACACATGTGCAATTAAACGTGTGCATTTACGGGGTGATTTCTCAGGCTTAAAAGCTCGCCTTTTACTAAAAAGGTAAATGCTAAACTATTTTCAATCAGTTTAATGAAACGCTCCCGTTAAGGATTGCAATAACATATTCGCGAGATAAAACAATGAAGTAGGGGGAAATGACGTAAGAGCCGCAAACAGCGAAGAGCAAAAAATTAATTAAACAATTGAGAAGGGAGCGAGTGAAGCATTCAAGCATGTTCATAAGGGAAACAAAGCACGGTGTAAAACGTAAGTTTAAATTAAGTTTATAGAAACGCTCCCCCTGCGGATTGCAATAACATATTCGCGAGATAAAAGTTTAATGAGAAGACACGAGGTATAAATGAACCACACGCCGTGGCGCAACGTTAGGGGCAACAGTTTCAACCATTCTATGATCTGCTTCTCGCAACTGAAAGACGGCACATGGCGGATGTTAGCCGACTTGATGACCGCAACATTAGGGGCTTCAACTCTGGCGCTGACGCCACATCTCAGTGCCAACACTTTCCACACTCTACTTAAAAGACACGCCCTCCTCACTGGACAGTTAAAAAGACCAATCAAACTAATGATGACATCAAGTATTACCCAATCAAAAGTAGGAAAGGAGGCATCTTCATAAAATGCGTGTGTGATGATTTGCATGAGACGCTGCTTAAAAAAAATGATAAAAAAAATACGGGACAAATCCCGTCCAGTATTGATTCAAAACGGGACGCGCAATTTCATTCTCAAATGCGGCACGATTCCGTATTTTTTTATATTTTTATTTTATTAATTTTCATTGTAATCATTCCATACAAACAGATCCATTTATAACCCAACAAATTTGAAAACAAATCAAACCCCATCCCTGAGAAGGAGAGCTTAGCTAAAGGAAAATTTCTTTAAGCTTTTTAATAAGGCAACATTAGACAAAAGAAGGGGAGAAGTAAATATCTATATAAATAAGAGATGGAGAAGGGAGTTAAATACAATAATAGTTAATTCTCTTATTCTAAAATAATATTGATTAAATCCTGCCAAGTTTTGAAAAAATTTTGTACAGATCCTCTAACTGAAAATTTGATTTTTTCCAATTTCAAATAATATAAAACATCAGTTTCCCACTGACTTATAAGAGGAGAATTAGGATTCTTCCAATTTAACAAAATAAGTCTGCGTGCCAAGAGTGTAGTGAATGCAATCACCGTTTGTTTGTCCTTCTCCAATTCAAGTCCATCTGGAAGGACACCAAACACAGCTGTTAGTGGGTTAGGAGGGATTGTGATACTAAGGCTGTCTGAGAGGCACTTAAAAATTTTTGTCCAAAATGATGTTAGTTTGGTGCAGGCCCAGAACATGTGACCCAGTGAGGCAGGAGCTTGGTTGCAGCGCTCGCAGGTTGGATCCTGGCCTGGAAACATTTTGGACAGTTTTAAGCGAGACAGATGAGCTCGATATATAATTTTTAGTTGAATAATTCTATGCTTTGCGCATATAGAACTCGAGTGAATTCTCTGCTTTGCTACCTTCCACTCCTTTTCTGATATATTGATTAAGAGATCTTCTTCCCAATGTCCTCTTGGATCTTTGAAAGGTAGGGACTCTAATAAGATTTTATATATTGCGGAAATAGTGTTTGTTTCCTCGGAATTGAGCAGTATTTTTTCCAGCATTGTGGAGGGTGCAAGGTGGGGGAAATCGGGCAATTTCTGTTTAACAAAATTTCTAATTTGAAGATAGTAAAAGAAATGTGTAGCTGGGAGGTTAAATTTTGAACGTAATTGTTCAAAAGATGTAAATATGTTGTCTATATAAAGATCTCTGAGCATTTTAATCCCAAAACTTTTCCAGGTATTAAAAACTGGATATACTTGCGAAGGTTGAAAGAGGTGGTTCCCTTGCAGAGGTGCCACTGATAAAAGATTTTCCATCTTAAAATGCTTCCTAATTTGGTTCCATATTCTGAGTGAGTAAAGCACAATTGGGTTATTAGTATATTTGCGATAACTTTCATTTATTGGAGAGCAGAGCAGGGAATATAAAGAAGTACTACAGGATTTTACTTCTATTGCAGACCAAGCCTGTGTATGTGCATTTATTTGTGTCCAGGTTTTTATGGCTTGTATGTTTGCTGCCCAGTAATAAAACTGAAAATTAGGTAAAGCCATGCCACCTTCTGCCTGAGGTCTTTGTAGGGTCGCTCTTCGGATACGTGGGTGTTTTGAGTTCCAAATGAATGAGGTTATTATTGAATCTAACTGTTTAAAAAACGATTTATTGATATATATTGAAATGTTTTGAAATAAAAAGAGAAGTTTAGGAAGGATATTCATCTTAACAATGTTAATTCTTCCGGCTAGAGTGAGATGAAGGGTTGACCATCTATGCAAGTCTTGCTTAATTTTTTCCATACAGACGCCAAAATTTTGTTGATAAAGAGCTTTATGTTTACTTGTGATATTTACCCCTAGGTATTTAAACTGATCTGCTATGGTAAAAGGTAGGGTGTCTAATTTAATATTATATGCTTGTGAGTTCACTGGAAAGAGTATACTTTTATTCAGATTAATTCTAAGACCAGATATCTTTTGAAATTCTGTTAGTGCTGTTAAAACAGCAGGGACAGTGTTTTCTGGGTCCGATATATATAAGACCATATCATCTGCATACGATTCCGTATTTTAAAGGACGGGTGGCAACCCTACAGTGCCAGGTAACCACCCATACAATCAGATTGTGATTCAGACTAGGAATGCAATGAATGTAATTACCCCGATCTACATACAAGGCGAAAGTCTTGCAACATTCAAAGATGATGGTTTGGGATAAGTACACCATACAACATAAAAGAGCTTATGAAGCCTTGAACCGAAAAAAGCAACATCTCAGAGATCGTAAAAAAAAAAATAGGAGGTAATGTCGTTTTACTCGCTGTAGATTTTAGTCAAACATTACCAGTTATTCCACGAGGGAGACCAGCAGATGAACTCAACGCGTGTTTAAAATCCATGCTTCTCCCACGCTCGGTTATATGTCGCGTGTTCTCGGGTAGGTACACCAAAAAATGTATACATTTAAGCATGTAATGGACAAACAAAAAATGAGGTATACCCGAGGGCACTGCAGTAGTACTTAATCTAACTTTACTTCTTAAATGTTAATGTTTTACTGTTTAATAATTTATACGCTTCTTATATGTTGTTCAAATTCTTTTATCAAAATACCAGTGACAGCGCAATGCACGATAACATGGAGTGAATACACCATACGCATCCGCCCACGGCCGCCCTGGTGTGCGCAGATACGAGTTGATTCTACAATAAAATAAAATAAACATAAAAAGAGTAATACAATCATCACCCATAAAGCGGATAGTAGACGTGACGTACTATATGTGTACCAGATTTCAAGTCAATAGGTGAAACGGTTTGCGAGCTACAGGTGATTTAAAATCCTGGACAGACACACAAATTGCCACGGTAGCAAATTACAGAAGAAGATTTTACTGTTTAATAATTTATATTTATATAAAATGTGCTTCTTATATATTACTTCATATTCTCATATGATAATGATGTTAATATTTATATTGATTTCTATGTTATTGAAACTGCATGTATGTGTATATATATATATATATATATATATATATATATATATATATATACTAGCAAAATACCCGCGCTTCGCAGCAGAGAAGTAGTGTGTTAAAGAGGTTATGAAAAAAAAGGAAACATTTTAAAAATAACGTAACATGATTGTCAATGTAATTGTGTTGTCATTGTTATAAGTGTTGCTGTCTTTTATATATATATATATATATATATATATATATATATATTATATATATAATATACACACACATAAACATTTATATACATATACATATATATACATATCTACATATACACATATCTACATATATATACACACATACATAAACACACACATAAGACTTATTGACTGAAACGGGCTTTCACGAAAACAGTTAGGGCTTTGCTACAGGATACACCCTCCACAAGTTAACCAAGTAAAAATAAAATACATATTTCTGTTTTATTTAAACCTTTTAAGTTCATATGCATAGCCCCATTTGGCTGTTTAATTTTTTTTTTCTTTCTTCAGTAATATATATATATATATATATATATATATATATATATATATATATATATATATATATATATATGTGAATGTATGTATGTATATATCTATGTCTATATATATATATATATGTAGATATGTAAATTTGTATATGTATATATATATGTTTATGTGGATGTGTATATACGTATGTATATGTAGATATGTGTATATGTAGATATGTATATATATATGTTTATGTATATATATGTTTATGTGTGTGTGTGTGCATATTATATATATAAAAGACAGCAACACTCATAACAATGACAACACAATTACATTGACAATCATGTTACGTTATTTTTAAAATGTTTCCTTTTTTTTTCACAACCTCTTTAACACATTACTTCTCCGCTGCGAAGCGCGGGTATTTTGCTAGTATAGTCAATAAAAAGTGAAATATGGTCTGTGAACATTTTGGAAAAAATTACTACTTTTGCCCTGAACAAAGTACACATCTTAAATGATAAACTACATTTACAGTTTGTTAGTATAAAATCTGTTGGGAGCTTAAAAAGTGAGTTTTAAAGATTCACCCTAAGTGTACAGAAACTTCTGACTAACTGTACTTACAGTACATTATCATTTTGAGTATATTATTTTTATAATGCAATTGGGCAACGATTTTGGGCATTTTTTTGTAATTTTAGGCAGCCAACCTGTTTTTTGACGACAGTCGCACCACATTGCTACCAAGTGGTTACCGAAACTTAACATCATGGAGCCCATGCTATTTAAGATGGAAATTTGCTGTCAACAGCATCCACATTTTCAGACTTGTGAGAAAATGTTTTTAGAGTAGTACAGATTCAGATCGGTTTAGGAAGCTAGGACTTTGGAACATATTTTTGACTTTTGTTTTATTTTTGGCTGCATTTTATTTCTGGTTTCTTTATTCTCTTTGATTTTCTGGATTTAAACCTCTGACTGTTTTTGACTACCGCTTTTTGGGATTATCTTCCTTGTCCAGGGATGTAGGCAAAAGTTTAAAGCGTTTTATTGAACCTTACATTATTTTACTCATAACAAGCAATTGAGGCCATGAATAGATAAAATTAAACCAGCTGATGGGGTGAAAACATTACAGCCATGTAAGCAAACTAAGAGTATGATGGGAAGAAAGAAGTGGAGATGACTCAAGCAGGCTATTAAAAGAGAGAAGGTTGTACCCTGTGGTCTGATGGTCAGTTTATGGTCAACAGTTACTGTGAGCTATTCCATTTGACTTATGCCAGAAAAAGACTGCACCCCATGTTTAGCAAATACATGTTCTTATCTTGGAACCAACGACCATGAGAAAAGTACAAAAGCCCTGGAATTGCACTGCAAAATGGGGGCATGGAAGATCATGTTGCTGCCCATACTTACGAATCATGCCTCCCTCACTCTCAAAGTGGCCAAAGCCAAAAGCAGGAAAATTGTGTTATTGTGGAGGAGGCTGGATGGCTCAATTTATGCCAGATCTGGGAGTACTTCTGGTAGCTGGGTATTGCCCGATGGAAGCACTTCCGGGTCAGATGGAAGCCTCCTGAAACAAGGAATCCTTCTCCCAACCAAGTTGTCCCTCAGGACTACGACTCCCATAAACCCCTGTGGGTGTCCTTACTGGGTCCACACCAGCAAAGCACTGCCATCTATTATACTAGGGGAGGAACTGCTCCTCATATCCCCGCTCCTACCTATTGTTCACTAATTTATCCCTTTGCATGGGATGTTGACTCAGCCCCATTCCGGCTGGGTTATGCCTCCTTCTATACTGTCTTTCCATTATAGCGTCCTGGTCGGGAAAGGATCCAATATGGCATTGACAGTATTATATATATTTACACACACATATATTATATATATTTACACACACATATATTATATATATTTACACACACATATATTTTATATATATATATATATATATATACATACATATATATACAAACCCACTGTACATATTGCAAATGCACCCTCAGAAATGTTAGGAATCACGACAAGTACTTCCTACCAGGCGGAAGTGCACAATAGTTTGGATCTGGTAAATGGTTATGCAAATTATCCTCCCTCTTCCTGTGCTGCCAGCAGAGAGCTACAAAAGCCAGGCTCTCGCCTTACAGTCACACTTAGTCATCCACAATGACTGAGTGAGTGGCCATTTTTAGAATAGAGAGCTAAAAATCCATAAGAAATGAGCTGCCAGTGGTTAAAACGTAAAAACTCTTCAGCATGAAACTTTGGACCAGAGTTGTTATATAAATTACAGTAACTGAAACAACACGCAAATTAGGGTTTTATTTGATATAGATAATAAAATTATTTGCCCAAAACTTGTGCATTATATATAAATAAGGTAAACGTCATTTTCCAACCCACTTCATCCAAACCAGGGTCACAGGATGGGAGCTGAAGCCTATCCCAGACAGCATAGAGCACAAGGCAGGGTGACAGTCTATCACAGGGCTAAATAATGTAAATAATGAACACATTTGATGAGAATATTCCAGGTGCGTCCTGTTGCTATAAGAAATTAATATTTAATTAGTGCAATAAACAAAATTAAAAAGAAAAAATGCAATATTTAATGTTAAATGCATTTGTCAACAATAAACAAGGTTAAACTGCTTCCTTTATTTTCCTTCACAGCTATGAAAATACAGTAAACAAATGAGAAGGTAACACCATAAATAAAATAACACATTAAATATAGTGTACTACATATAAGAAGTAGAAACGTTACGTTTGGGAGGTCTGTAGTAGTAGGGTGTTGTACCATGTTAACCATTATGGATGCAATAAGAAGTCAAGCAAAATGACTTATAAATGGTTATAATTACACACATCTTCAGCAGCCTTTAAATCTGTATTCTTTACATGGGTTGTTCAAATATTTGTTTCTGGTGTGTGTTTATTACTATCTACATATCACTACATTTGTTTCTGGATGTTGCTAACTAGGGCGGCATGGTGGCACAGTGGTAGCGCTGCTGCCTCACAGTAAGGAGACCTGGGTTCGCTTCCCGGGTCCTCCCTGGGTGGAGTTTGCATGTTCTCCCCATGTCTGCATGGGTTTCCTCCCACAGTCCAAAGACATGCAGGTTAGGTGCACTGGCGATCAATAATTGTCCCTAGTGTGTGCGTGTGTCCTGCAGTGGGCTGGCGCCCTGCCTGGGTTTTGTTCCTGCCTTGCACCCTGTGTTAGCTGGGATTGGCTCCAGCAGACCCCCGTGACCCTGTGTTAGGATATAGTGAGTTGGATAATGGTTGGATGGATGGATGTTGCTAACTATGGTATATGCTGTTTGGGAATATACAGTATGTACGAGACTCAAAGTTTTAAAATCTAAAGATTCATCCATGAGTTCTACATACAGAGGCATACAAAAGTACTGAATCCCCTTGAAAGTCTTCCCAATTTCTGCATGACAAAAGATTTATCCACATATTTATCCATTCAGTATTTTCAATGTGAACTCTTATGCTGTAATAAAACAATTTTCTGTAGATATTTAAGTGAAGAAGTACAACTACAAAGTTAGTTTCTGCATAAGTACGCAAGCCCTACACATTCATACTTTGTCATGCTTGCCATAACATTTCAAGAGTTTCATTATTGCTCTTTCCAAAGCATAATGTTGAAGTAGGGTGTTGTACAATGTTAACCATTATGGGTGCAACGAGAAGTCAAGCAAAATGACACCTTTTATTGGCTAACTAAAAAAATTACAATATGACAGCTGTCGAGGCAACTCAGGCTCCTTCTTCAGGCAAGATGCAAGTTCAAAGTACCCCTTATGAAAAGGACCCTTGGAGTCATAATTAGCTGGCCTATGCATCTGACTTGCGTCATGTATTCCACTCATACCATATTATAAATTCTTAGAACACAGTGTGCCTTTCCCAGCAATTTCAAATGGAGACTTTCAATCACGCTCTCGGCATGTTCAAGGAAAGCAGCTTTCTGCTGATTGCTTTGCATTTTACCTTGCCGGCGCACCACTGGCCACATAACTATTACTTGATTCGTTACAATATATCAAAAAAAAAACCCACACTGCTGCCTTTAAATGTGTTTTTAAGCTGATTTAATAAACTGGTGTAATGGGCAGTGAATATTTTTATAAATCTAAAATGGAAAAAATGCTGGAAATCTAGTGTATTGACAAAAAACTTTACGCCCTGCCATGTTATAATATTATTGGGTAAGGGCAAAACCACGTTTGTTGTACTTTACAAACAGCATCAGGGGCTGTCTGGGGACATTTTACTATGCACAGTTTTCCACAATGTGTAATACTTAAGAACATATCCCTTTGGTAAGAATGTTCTACTGTACTACTAAAGCAAACGGAGACTGCATTTAATGCATAGTCCACTAAATGTTTTGTGAAGCAAAATTACGAAGTGACTGCAAGAAACATAAAGCCATAGTGGTTACATTAGTTATAATTACAACATATTTTAAGTAATGGGCTATAGTCATATCTGAAAGTACAATTTGGATACATGCCTAATATTTCAATATCGCCCACATTACCAAAGCAGGGAGAAATCTCCTCAGCAGATTAAAGTTAAATTCCAATCCTATAAATAGCAGGCATAACATGAATTAATGAAGTCACGTATGAAACTCAGTAGAATGCAAAGTCAACTTTATCTCGTTTTCTCTGATAAAAATTGAAAAACAAATAAACAGAGGACCAGGGAGGAAAAAAAACCGGACATAAGACAAAAACAAAAATAATACTCAATTCCTTTTAGTTGTGCCTTTAGCAGTGCCCAGTAAAATAACAACCTCAGCTCCCTGCCCAAAGGTGGCACAGGATTATTAAGGAAAACTCCAAGACCTTTTATTACTTCTCTGTGATCTCTCAGTACCTTATGGAGGATTATTCGTGCCAAAATTAAGTGTAATCCATGATGACTATGCTTAAATGCAGTACAGTACATATACAGTACAAGGGGGCTATTTAACTTTGGCACGGTTTTATTATATCAACCAAACAACTGATTAGTTATAGATAGATAGATAGATAGATAGATAGATAGATAGATAGATAGATAGATAGATAGATAGATAGATATGAAAGGCACTATATAACAGACAGACAGACAGACAGACAGACAGAATGAATGAATGAATGAATGAATCATTTGCATGAACATTCCGGTTGATTTTGTGAATCATAGTTCGCTTGCAGGAGAGTTATATTCGCGCTAATCCAAGGCAGAGGCTGCAGACCGAGGGGAGGATGAAGCGTGATGTCAGGAGTGGGGAGTCGAGCAGGGCCTTCCTCACTATCCTGTTTCATTACTATGTGGGGACGGCTAGTTATAAAGTAAATCTCATACATGTGTTCAACTGCCTGAAGGGGTAGGACTACCAGAGAAGCCGATAATAAAGAAGCTCCAAGATGAGCATTCCCAGATACAGCACTTAGTGAGCACTTTGATGGCATCTCCAAGCTGCTTCGTCCCTTTGCCCATCCCTCTACTATCCACCAGCCTTGTGAGGCTTGCTGGTGACCATACATCCAGGGCAGATGGATTTTATCAGCCAGGAGACATATCCAAAGTGTTTTAACACAGCGATTGCGAAGCTGCTTTTATGCCAGCTTCTCCTGGTAATCCTATCCTCCTCAGACAGGTCTCGGCCACCTGTGGAGCTTGCCTGTCTTAAATTCAAATCCAAGTGCGCTACACTATTATTTCCATGGCACATGTGGGTAGCTCTCACGGCACGTTCACTGTGCCATGACACACTGTTTGAAAAACACTGCTCTAGACCAAGTAACATTGCCTTTGCCATGTGTAAAAACTGCCAACAATAAATAAAAAACAAAAAAATCTAAAGCCTGCACAAGATGAAGATGGAGGAACTGGCACCTGTGCTTGCATGCCTAAAACTGTTACGAAAATTATTGCAGTTATATGGTTAAAATTACACACATCTTTAGCAATCTTTAAATCTGTATTCTTTACATGGGTTGTCCAAATATTAGTTTCTGGTGTACGTTTATTACTATCTACATATCACTATGTTTGTTTCCGGATGTTGCTAACCATGGTATATGCTGCTTGGGAATATACAGTATGTGCAAGACTCAATGTTTTAAAATCTAAAGTTTCATCCATGAGTTCTACATACAGAGGCATGCAAAAGTACTGAATCCCCTTGAAAGTCATCCTAATGTTCTGCATAACAAAGGATTTGACAACATATTTATCCATTCAGTATTTTTAATGTGATGCTGTAACAATACATTTCGATACTTAACTGATGAAGAACTCTGCACAAGTACTCAAGCCCTACTCCTTCATACTTTGTGAAGAACCCTTTTGCTGCAATAACTAACTTCATTCTTTTGGGGTAAGCGTGTCCCAGTTCTGAACATTGTTCAGGAGGGATTCTTCCCCATTCTTCTTGGCAGTATTGATAGTAATCCTCGGTGGGATGATGCCATTAGACAGCAGATTTTCAAATAGTGAAACAGATTCTCAATAGGGTTCAGATCAGGGCTTTGAGTCGGCCATTCCCAAAACATTCACCTTTCTCTTTCTGAGCCATTAAGGTGTCACTTTGGTCATATGGTTCGGGTCATTGTCTTGTTGAAAGATGAATCTTCTCCTGAGCCACACTAGGTTTACAGCAGACTAGAACAAGTTCTCCAACCATATTGTGTGGTATTTATGTCCATCCATTATGTCCCTTCAACTATGACATGATTTCCAGTCCCCAGAGCATGATACTGCCCCCTCCATAACTATACTTTAGGTATAGTGTTTCTTGAGGCTGGGCAGTGTTGGTTTTATGCCACAAGTACCTCTTTGATGTCTGGCCAAATAGTTTTACTCTGGTCTCATCATAAAAGATACTCCTACATCTTAACTTAACTATGCAGCAAATGCCATACATGCTTTTATGTAGACCTTCTTAAGGAATGGCTTCTTTCTTCCTCCCCTCCCATACAGGCCTGTTTTATGGAGAGCTCTTAAAATTGAGGACCCCTGAACCTTCACTCCAATTTCAGCCAAAGAGCATTGCAGACCTCTCTGAGGGACGGTTGGATTTTTACTCACCTCTCTCACCAGTCAACGTCACCATCTACATTGTTAATGACCACTTGACTGCATATGGGTAATTCTGACTTTAACTGAATGCAGAAGATAACAAAAGCTGACTGTGTCACGGCATTGTATTTGGATTCAGAATGGGAGAAGGTAGCAAATGCAGAATACACAGATAAAGGCAGAAACAGACCGGAATCAGTATACAAAACTAGCAAAAGAAGGCGCTTCAACACAGCATGAGAAAAAACTCACACATTATTGGAAATTTCTGAAAAATTATCCCATGTGAGCATAGTAACAAATTGTTTAAATCATTTCCTAATTATTGATGGACTGCAGATGTGTTTTAATCCATAAATCAGAAATCATGAAAAGAAGAGCCGCTTAAAAAAGCTGGAATTCTTAAATGAAAAGTAGGATATGCAGCCACAATTGTTCGATTGATTTATGAATTGTCATCCAGTAGATCAAGTCCAGATTGTCTCTGCCTAATATTCCAGTCTTAGAAAGTGGCTGTTCTGATGAAATTATTCATATGGTAAGCTGTTTTTCTGCTCCTGTGGCCCACCCTGATTGTACCCTGCACTCAATTCTGAAGCTACAGGCAAGAAACGTGATAAACTAAAAAGGCACTTGCTTACTGATAATGATCAGTCTGCAAAAGCACAGCAGCGCTGCCTGTTTCTTTTTAATAAAGTTTTTGAGTCACTGTGCCAAAACTGAACACTCACTGCTATTTAACGCAATGCAAATTAATTACCTCTAGTGAAAAGATAAAGCACAGAAGCGTGACATGCGAGCAAGAGAAGCTTTCCCTCTAAACAGCAAGAAGACAGTTTTATTTAGATCACACCCATTGGAATTCTCAAGTTAAGCAAGGGCTTGTTTATTAACTGTTAATTATCCATTTGCTTCCTGCAGCATTTTAAGGATTGAAAGAGAATACACAAAAGCCTCACTTCTCACACATCTGCTACAGGGATTACAGTCATGGAGAAATGCTACAAAATTTTATTAAGTATGTATTCAAAGATGATTATCATGGTCTAGGCAGGAGGAAGAAAAAAATCATATACATAAATATTACAGACAAGGACAATTTTGTTGGTCCCCTTGCAGCTAAAAGGAAAAGTGACATATTATTCCTGAAAAGTGATGAAATAAAAAGCAATTGTCCCCTGTGTAGCCACTTGCCTTTCATGTGTCATCGAGTAAAACAAAGCAAGTGTGAAAAGAGATGAAGTAGTGCTTCTTCTACAAAGATATTTTTAAATGGCCTGAACACATTACCCTTACAAAATAGTCTAAATCATTGGATTTGAAGGAATTTTTCCAAACTTGATGTTTTCTTGAATTCATATCACACGTCTTCCATCGTACAATCAGTCATTCAGCCGATTTACTATAAATGGAGAAAAGTCGTCACTCTGCTGTTTCGTGTCAGTGTGTGTCCCACACTGAATGAATATGGACCAGAGAAAGCAAAGGAGAGAGTTGTCTGAGGAGATCAGAAAGAAAATGATAGACAGACATGTTAAAGGCAAAGACTAGAAAACCATCTCCAAGCAGCTTAATGTTCCTGTGACAGGAGCTGCAAATATTATTAAAAAGTTTAAGGTTCAGAGAACTGTAGCCAACCTCCCTGGATGCGGCCGCAAGACGAAAATCGACCCCAGTAAGGGCAGAAGGATAGTGAAGATGGTAGGCTAAAATCGAAGAACAACTTCTAATGACATGCAAGCTGAACTCCAAGGTCAAGGTCCATCAGTGTCTGATTGCACCACCCGTCTCTCTCTGATTGACAGTGGGGTCAACTGAAAAAGACCAACTCCCTTGGATGTGCTGCTTGGAGGGGTAACAACAAATTTGTCCATGTCTGTATATCTCCTCAGACAGGTCTCTCACTATACATACTGTATACTATAAAATCTCACATATAATGCACACAATTTTAACACATTTTCTTTCACTAAAAATGGGGGTGCACATAAGACGTAATTTTAAAGCAATAAATTTCTCATATCCTTCGGCCCCATTGATGATTTATCTTGTGTGCGGTCAAGCCAATTCTGGAGGCAATGCGCCGGCTACATACTTGACAGATGAATGAAGCTTGATCTAGGTCAGTGTAAAGGTCAGTGTCTCTACATTTACAACACTCTCTCTTCTCCTCGTTGATTGTCTATCGAGTGGTTTCAAAAGGAAGTCGTCCATGATGGATATGCTTACGCTATTCTTATCCATCGGAAGCAAGTATTTTCCAGTTCCCGAGTGGAATGCCAAATTTGTAAAGGACATTCTTCATTTGATCTTTGAATCTCCGTTTTGAGGTGCCAATGCTTCGTGTTCCACTTGCAAGCTCTCCACAGAGTACTGTTTTCAGGATTCAGGTGTCCAAGAGCCGAGTGATATGGCCAAGCTAGCGCATTTGATGAAAGAAGATCTGAGACTGTGTTGACATAGTAGTTGGCTCTCTCCAGGGCTGTGTTATTGGTTATTCCACCCTGCCATTGAATACCAAGCAAGGTTATTATAGTAGTGCCTTTTTATATTAGTTTTTATTTCTATATTTTTTCTGACCTTACTTGGAAATTCAGTTTAGTTTTAGTTTTCCTTCATCGTGTATTTTTAGTTTTTATTTCACAAAGACATTTCTATTTTATTTTTATATCTATTAGTTTCAGTTTTAGTTTATCGCATGGAGCTACTATGGAGTTTAGTTTAGTGTTGCAATCAGACAGAACCATACAATTAATGGATTTTGATATAATATGAATTTAATGTTAGTGGAAGCTTACTACACTACATGGTTCACTATCTGGTTTTGTTTTTGCTTGATAAAAACAACCATCATCAAAACCAGATGCTGAATATGAACAATTTAATAGAATTGTATAATTTTTAAAATATTTTCTATACAATTGTGCTGAACAAATGTGTGCTGACTGTTGGCACTTTTTATCTTTTCCTTTTATTGCCCAGAATGGGCTAATTTGTAATGAAATTTATATGTATTTTAAGGTTTGACGTTTTTTTTTTACTCTAAATGTCTACAGTACATAACATATCCTGCTCCAAGAAAATGTGCTTATAATGAATGTCTTCAATATTGCATTAAAAAAATCTTCCAAACTGGGCTTTATTTTCTGCCAGCCATATTGATCTCTGAATCCATCTCAAGCACATACAATTTATAGACAGAATTTTGCCACACGCAGGCCTGAAAATATATCAAACATCAGAAAACAGATTCTACCGTGTCCTGACAGGTGTGATCATGAAAATCTTGGGGGCTTAAGAAGAAAAGGACTCTTAGACTTGAATCAGTGTGTAGACCCTACCTAGCTGTATTGAGGGAAACAAAGAAAAACAAGCATGTATTGTGAAGTTTAGGGGCAGTGAGACATCAACAGCCCATGTGTAAGAACAGTAAACCCTTAATGAGCAGAGCAAGAGCAGGTAATAGGAGTATGGACAGGCACAAAATGACAGAGACAGAATCTGAGGTTAGGAACAATATATACATTATCTAAACCTGTTTATCCTGAGTAGGATTGCAGGAAACCTGGAGCCTACCCTAGCAGGTTTGCATGCAAGACAGGAAAAATCCCTGGTAAGCAATATGTATGATATGGCTAGTGTTAAGAACAAAAACAATATGATACTTCAACTATCTATTTTGAGAGAGAGAGAGAAAAATTGAAAAAAGGGGGACAAATATTTTAAAACATAATTCTGCTACTGGATTATTTTCACAATATCAGGTATTTTGAGCTGTGAATATAAAGTAAAAAAAGATAAATTAATAAATATAGAATAAATACAAAAACACATTAGTATGTTTAGTTTTTCACCAGTTAGAAGACTCTCTTTGCCTACCTACCTGTAGTTCAATAGAGACGTTGCCAACTCAGGAATTTTACAAGGTTTGTATTGCTTCGTTGTTAAACGACTTTTTTTAAGCAAAAGTGATTGGTCAGTAACAATATGTTGATCTTGTATGACGACCTAGTTAGTCTCTCAATCAGTGTTGTGTTATTTTCAAAAAGGATTCCTCCTATGCAAAGTGGCAGGTGAATTATTGTCAACAAAAAGCAAGTATCTGAAAAATAAACTGAAACATTACTCACTCATGATTTTTCTGTCCATACAGTACAGGTTTTGTTGACCAGCACATTTCGATTTCATGCGTTTGAATAACAACCTTGATACCAAGGATCACTCGAAGTTCTTGTTGTTGAAAATACTCAAGTGGTCTGATGTCTTTTCGGTATAGAGTCCATGTCTCACACCCATACAAAAGTGTGCTCACAACCACTGCATCGTAGACCACTACCTTGGTTGTCCTGACGAGTCCATGGTTCAGGAACATTCTTTGGTGCAGCTTGTCAAAAGCCGCATTAACTGTACAAAGCCTGTTAGCAATCTCATCCACACATGTGGTCTCAGAATTGAGGAAACTTCCCAGGTAACAGAATTGGTTTCGACACCATCAATCTCTCTGCCACCTTGATATGGAGCTCAGGAGGAGATTGCCCAGGAGCTAATTGGATCATTAGTTGTTTCTTGGCTGCATTGACTTCCAGTCCAAAGAGCTTGTAAGCCGATACAATGAGGTCAGACATATGTTGAAGATTATGAGGGTTGCTATTCACGATTCCATTGTTGATAGCATATTGTACCTCAACAATCGTAGTTAGACTTGTCCTGCTTTTTGCATTTAATCTGCGTAAAGAGACTGCCATCAAGATGATAGCGTTTTGTGACACCTGGACACGGGTCAGGGATGGTGGAGTTCATTGCAGAAAAATAGATGTTAAAGAGAGTCGGTACAAGGACACAACCCTGTTTGACCCCTGATCAGAAATGAGGGGGAAAGGCTGCCAAACGTAAGTTGCCGTAGATTCATCAGCTACCAATCAGCTGATGCTGGTACCTCACTTTCATTTTCAACCTTGATCTCCAGATCACTTGCACCAAAATCGGAGTCTGACATGTCAGAGTCCAATTCAAAATAATAAAACATACGCAAAACGTCACCCACTGAGTATTTTGCTTTGCCTATTTCCCTCGCTCTCTCGCCAGATGTCAATGCCATTTTTGTCATTGTTTGCTTTTTACTACTCGCGCACACGCAGATGTCACAAATCAACAAGTCTAACTTTACTCCAAGCAAATGCTTGCTTTCTATGCTGTTATGGTGTATAAAATCTACAAATTATTCTCTATATTTTTATTATATTTTGCTCAGTCCCAACAAGATTCAGATGTAGGACACCTGTATAGGCATTATAATAAAAAGGCATATCCTCGTCCCTTACACCTCACTTTTATAACAGTTGTTCACAGCATAGTGCTAAATTGGTATTACAGCCCAGGAAAGGAAGACTGAGCTGAAATCTCAGGATATTGATTACTTTATGGATGGACATCTGGGACAACAATTTGGATTACAGTCTGGGAAAAGATAGATTAAAGAGTTTGAGAAAAATACATCCATCATATTGACAGCCAGCCAATCAGGTGTATGCAACAATCATGTGTTGTGAAACCACGGCATGAAACTTTACAATAAATATGCCTCATTTGAAAGCAACGTCAGAAGAAGAGAAACAGAAACGACGAAAGAGCAACATCAGAAAAGAAAACAAAGACACGTGTGACCAGTTTTCATCCAATTGTCAGTTAACAGCATTTTCATGAACATCAATTGCTAAATCAAACGCCACCCTGGGACATTCATCCTTGTCATCTGCAACTTTTCCGTAAGTTTTTTCTAAAGACTATATACAGTATATCCAGACTTTTCTATCAGTCCTATTTTCTATTATTCTTTGTTCCAGTGGTATTATTATTATTCTTGTAATAAATACCATGTTTCTTTTAACTTTCTATGCTTTGTCTTAATGTGTATAGGGTGATTGAAGTAATACGTTAGATTTCTTTGAGCACCTGATGCAGCCGGAGGTTTGCCATTACCTCCGTGCTGCATGGTTTATTAAGGCTGAGGGTGAGAGCTCCACTCAATAGTAGGGAACAGTACATAAAGTAAGGCATTCTTGGCTGATAAATGGCCTATAGTCAAGAGTGCTGAGCCTTTGTATGTTTAAATGTATTCTTATCGACCAAAAGTAATATTTGGGTCTGAGATATCATTAAAACATTGTATGTTGTTCGTGCCGATAATAAGTAAGTCTCTTGAAGTGCCGGGAGAGAGTGACGGGCTGTGTTATTCCTAAAGCACTTGTGTGGTTTAAAGTGCTAGAGGTTAATCAGCGTGTTTGTATCATTCATGGGGCACTGTTGTGATTAGGGTCTGTGTGTATGCGTATAGCTATGTATGTGTGTGTTCATCTTAAAGTGCAACAGTAGACCAACCCGATAACGAACTTGAGGAGAACACTTACCCTTGAGAAAACAGGTAATGGATAAGTTTTGGGAAATACTACAATAATAATAATACAATAATACAATAATTGTGAATTTCCCATTGGGATTAATAAAGTATCTATCTATCTATCTATCTACATATGCATTAACGTTTGTTACTCTGACTTGCTGTCTGTTTCTTGGGCATGGCAAGTAAGGATCTCACCATATTTGTAAAGGAAATGTTGCCAATTAATTTTTTGTTTAACAATTATTAAATTTTTCATTCCCATTTTGTTATTATTTTTCAAAGTAATTACAGTGACAGTTTAATCAAACAATGTCAAACAGTTTAATGTTTGACATTGTTCACATATTCATTTTAATTTCTTGATGTTCTGATTTAAAAAAAAAATTTTCCTATGCTTTTCAGTGGGTACCATCATTTTGTAGCTGCCTACCTGGCACACATCTGTTAATCACAGGACATCAGCATAACTGCGCTATAAAAGAAAGTTACGTGCACAACAAAACATCTAATCATTGACTAACCAAAGCTTGCAGATACCGCACACTGTCCAACCTTATTGGCGTCAGCAAATTGACAGAATGCTTGCTTGTCTCCAAGCTACGCAAGGTCTTGTGGTATGTTGTAATGCTGGACTCACATCAACGGCAGGACCTTAGGGATGTCCAGTTGGAAAGTGTAAATTTCCAAACAAGTCAGACTTACTGTAAGCATTTAAACTCGGGTCACATTCAACTCACAAATGTCTATATTGGATTTAGTACCACGCCTGTTCTGTTGTGGATTCACATTACAATCTATCCCAGTGGGAATCTTGTTATCTATAATGCATGAATATAAGTGTAAACTTTCTCTCCTGCTTGTTCTGGTGCTCTACCTTGTTCCCTGGGGTTATAGGTAAAAGAAAAAGGGGGCAAGCAACCCTGATGGTAATCATATGTAGAGATGATAAGCTGGTGAGAATAAACATAGGAAGCTTATGGTTGGAATTTGAGACACAATGCATTGGTTTAGGAGTTTATTTATTAAAAAAAAAAAAAAGGGTGAGAACAGGACTGACTCTAGCAATCTTCCATGACAAAACAATTGGCATAGTTGGCAGAATTTGTGATATGGATGGGTGGAGTATAATGGCGGTGCTGTGCAGAAGGAGAGAGTTATTGAGAGAGAGAACTCAACTGACTTTACCAAGAAGGCAGTTTCTGTACAACTTTGCACAGTTATTCTTCTATTCCTCTCACTGTAAAGGAACTGCTTGTGAAGGTCTTTGTAGAACTAAAATCGATCATGGCGTGATTCAATTACAAAACAACATGCGAATGTGGTCTAAGTCCTCTCTAAAAAATTGTGATTCCATGTCTTTGTTTTTTCTTGTTAATAGTTATCTATGGCACATATAAGGGAGAAGTATAACAAATTCAGATGCAGTGTGAATGAACTCTGTGGTGCACTACAGAAGTTCTGTGTACAGTCATGGTCAAGGTGATACAAAAAAGATATAACAGGGCTCCAAAAGGATTTACAAAGTTAGGCACTGGACGGAATTACTGGTTTACTAAAACAGAAATCTTCAGTAAGAACTAAGGTAACAATAGTAGTAATCTGGCAGAATTCTCCTAAGATAAATACTGGAGTATCATATTATCTAACAAAGTGGGATTTCAGTATCTGGAAGAAGCTATCAAGTCTCTTAGGCTGTGTCCACACTACTAAGTGTTTTGTTTAAAAATGCAGACATTAGTCTCTATTTTTGCCTTTCGTTCACACTACCCCGGTGAAACTCAAAAACAAAAATTTTTGAAAACGCTCTCCAGAGTCCCACATTTCTGAAAGTGCTGGCTCAGTGCTACTATGTGGATGGTTGAAAACACAGAGTTTTGAAAATGCAAGCTGTAATCACGCTCTCATTTGTTTATGCTTCGATGACTGGAAGGTAATGTCATTGTACTTGCACTGACATGACTCTCAGTCTGTATTGTCAGTCACCTTGTTCGCCTTAAATTCATGCGCTTCTCTTAAAAACAATTCCACCTCATCATCAGTTCAAACAAAACAATCTTTTTTTCTGTTTTTTATTCCCCTTTGAGGTTTTCCCTGTGTTAAACACAACCTGAAATGAATGTCTAGTGTGGAGGATACTTCCTCTTGCTGTTTCTACCAATGCACGCATAACCATGGTGGGCAAATGGTTACATCATATGCATTTTAGGACAATTAAGTGTGGGCAAAGATGCTTTTATCAACAATGTGAAAATGCTAGAGTGGATGGACATCATTTTCATATAAAAATGCTGTTTTAATTAGTATGTCAGAAGAACAGTGGCATCATGGGGCCTACTTTTTATATTTTCATAGTACAGAAATGAAAGCTCCCTGTGATGCATCAACAGCACTGTTTCACATACTTACTACGTGATTCACGCTTAGACTAGATAGATAGATAGATAGATAGATAGATAGATAGATAGATAGATAGATAGATAGATAGATAGATAGATAGATAGATAGATAGATAGATAGATAGATAGATAGATAGATAGATAGATAGATAGATAGATAGATAGATAGATAGATAGATAGATAGATAGATAGATAGATAGATAGATAGATAGATAGATAGATACTTTATTAATCCCAAGGGGAAATTCACATACTCCAGCAGCAGCATACTAATAAAAAAACAATATTAAACAGTGATAACAATGCAGGTATACAGACAGACAATAACTTTGTATAATGTTAACGTTTACCCCCCCGGGTGGAATTGAAGAGTCGCATAGTGTAGTGGAGGAATGATCTCCTCAGTCTGTCAGTGGAGCAGGACGGTGACAGCTGTCTGTCGCTGAAGCTGCTCCTCTGACTGGAGATGATCCTGTTCAGTGGATGCAGTGGTTTCTCCATAATTGACAGGAGCCTGCTCAGCGCCCGTCGCTCTGCCACAGATGTCAAACTGTCCAGCTCCATGCCTACAATTCAGCCTGCCTTCCTCACCAGTTTGTTCAGGCATGAGGCGTTTATGCTGCCTCCCCAGCACACCACTGCGTAGAAGAGGGCGCTCGCCACAACCGTCTGATAGAATATCTGCAGCATCTTATTGCTAGTTCATCTTATTGCAAACTAGGCTAATTTTCCTAAATAATCATGTGGTGACCCAGCACAATCATGTCCGTGACCCAGTTTTGGTTGTGAACCATAGTTTCAGATGTATTGCATTATACCAACCTAGCTATGTTAATAAATGGTTCATAATTAGATATTTATGTGTGCTTTTGTTTTGCATGGTGAAGACTCAACACTACTCTAGTCATCAATTTTCTATACCTGCTCCATTCTGGTCAGAGTTACAGTTATAACGACATATGATGAATCAAGACTGGATTATTCATTGAGCCAATCATCCATCTGTCAAATTATTTAAACAATCAAAATAAACCAAACTAATTATTATTATAATAATAAATTTTATTTATAAAGCGCACACAAATCAAAATATTCCATATCATAGCAACTTACCTGGTACAGATCACACCATGATAAAAATTAAAATTGAAAAATACAAGATCATTAAAAATTTGAAAACCTACAATAAAACCATAAATTGTTTTTAGCAGAAACTGAACAGGTTAGCACACAGGCCTGTCTGTAGCATTATTTGTCTGACAAACCCTCCAAATACCACCACCATAATACCACAACCTGTTAGCGACACCTTTTAGTTACACTGATGTCTAATAAGTTAAGTTAACCCAATTTGTCATCTGTTGTCAGATGTTAGCAAACCCAGACACAGACCATTACGAGTGGGGTGAGAATGAATAAAACATAATCACCAAACTCCACAGTGACCTCTCAAAGATATAATCCAAGTATATTCTACTCGAGTGAACACAGCTCTGCTGTGCAAATGCAATGAAATCTCAGTGCAATTAATTTCCATTACTGCAAGATTGGCCGCTCAAAGAGTCTAGTCACATCCATGCAAACTGTGCGATTCAATCAGCAGTCTAATGTTCTCCTGGCTATTTTTGCGTAGCACAGAGATAGCATTAAACCATTCTTGCTTAAGAAATCGATGTTTCTGGTTATTCATGTTTTTACAGTCATGCCACCATCATTAGTTTCATCAGTTAAAGCTTCTAAATGGCAATTCCCAAAGGAACCCTGAAAGAGCCAGCTAGATATATTTTGGTAACAATCAATTAGCAGGAGTTCAAAAATTAAATTAAACAGGCAAAAAAAGAGGAGACTTTGTCCAGTCTGCAGTAGTTCACAGCCGGTACTTCAAGGACCTATTTTGTCCTTTAAGGAATGTCCTTCTTACTGCCACTCACCTTTTCAAATCTGCAGCACAAAGTCTCCTCTTCACAGTACAAACTGAGACTTGCTTTTTTGTCAACTGTTAAGCTGTTGTGCTGTGAGGTGCCAATCACACAAGCTGGTGACCCTCAGAAACTTGTCTTCTGACTTGGGTTGTGACTTTGGGTCTGCCAGGTCTCTTCCTCTCAGAGAGATCTTCCAGTTTCCAATTGCTTTTGGATGTGTAGGACCCCACTGGAATCACTGAATTCCAAGAATTAATAAAATAACAGTCGGAGGTTGAGGCTGTAGTTACAGGGCCCCTAAACTGTGGAGAGGTCTGCCTGCTACTAGAAGAGATGTCCCTTCAGTCTCAGCTTTTAAATCCCAGCTGCAGACTAACTATTTCAGTTTAGCACACCCTGACTAGAGCTGCTGATTAACTGTACAGACTACATCTCTGTTGTTAGTCATTAGCACTAAAACATAATTAACATGATAGTTAGAATTTGTTACTATCCCTCACCTATTCTGTTTCTCTTCTTGGTACTCAGTTGTGACACTTGGTGCCCACTGCCCACCTGCCAAGTTGTTTTGCCTGCCTAAGGTAAAGTCATCCCTGATGGACGATCACTGGAATCGTCAGGTAGAAAGGTCCTTTCATCGGATTGGCTGGCCCAGTGCTGTCTTAGCTGTGGAATGGCCAATAGGGGAAGGCAGCTTGATGGTCGAGGTCTCCGGGACTCTAAACAAATCCAAATCATATTATGTGATATCATCTACTGTTAAATTCTGCTCCATACTTGTAATATTTTTATTTTTATATTGCATTGAGGATTACTTCTGTTCTGTGTATTGTGTTGTATTGACCACCTTCTTTTTGACACCCACTGCACGCCCAACACACCTGGAAAGGGATCTCTTTTTGAACTGCCATTTCCAAAATTTCTTCTATTTTTTCCCTACTAGGGTTTATTTGGGAGTTTTTCCTTATCTTCTTAGAGAGTCAAGGCTGGGGGGCTGTCAAGAGGCAGGGCCTGTTAAAGCCCATTGCTGCACTTCTTGTGTGATTTTGGGCTACACAAAAAATAAATTGTATTGTATTGTACTGACACTTGGATTTTTTTTTGCTCTGTCTCATTTCATGTGTTAATTGCAGTTTTCTTACCATTATCACTGGAATATTGCCCAAGTTGTCCTTTTAGAGGGTGTTATAACACAGTCTGGTCCAACTCTGCTTTAAGACACACTGAGGGTTTTAAGTAATCTACAGAAGTTGGAACACCTGTGCAAACTGTTTGCTTCAACTTGCAAAGCTTCATTTACTTTAGCTGCAGAACATGTGTAGGTTGTAACCTATTAGTTGTTCCCTGAAATTTACTTCTTACTTTTTCACCATTTCAGGTCATTCATTGCATTTCAACTGATTACATTTGAAAGAAAAAAAGGAAAAACTGAGGTGTTCTAAATCTTGTGACCTGTATTCTATATAGGAGCTGATCCACTGACTGCTCTACATGTAGGAATCAAGGATTTGAACTTAATGCGTGCTGCTACAGGGATACATTGTAGTGATCTGTAAAGAGGAGTGACATATTTTTAAACACAAGATGTGCCACTTCATTTTGAGTCATCTACAGCAGCTTGGTAACACACACTTTTATCCCTGCCATAAGACAGTTGCAGTAATGCAGATGTGACAAGACCAAAGCCTGGACCAGGAATTGTGCCGCATACTCCGTCTGATCTTGTGGAGGTTGTACAGGGTAAATCTGCAAGACCAAGAGACAGTTGCACCTGGCAGCATGATCAGAGAAGGATAGCTTATCTTCATTCACAAGGTTGCGTACTAACTTGGTGGGTGTTAGCAATAATGAGCAGAGCTAAACAGAGATGAGGTGCTGAATAGAAGGGTGAGCTAGGACAACAAGGGGTTCTGTCTTTGACAGGTTGAGCTGGAGATGGTGCTCCTTTCATCCCGGCTGCAATTATCAGTGAAACATGCAGAGATTCTAGCTGATAAAATGTGGTTCTTTGGATGGGATGACAGGTACAGCTGTGAGTCATCAGAATAGCACTGATAAGAGAAACCAATGGACTGGATGATAAGGCCAAGTGAAGAGGTGTATAGAGAAAGGCCCAGCACCAATCCTTGGGGTAACCCCAAGAGTGAGTATTTGCATTGGGAGATTCCATAACAACAGTACCTGGCATCTCCTGGGATGTGCAATGAGTGTGATGTTACAGTAACAACCATATAAAGTCTAGTGCAGGGGTCTCCAACACATCGCTCGCGAGCTACCGGTAGCTCCAACCCCTTTCCAAGTAGCTCGCCAAAGGGTTAATGAATCCTAGATAAATCTGGAAACTTGATTAGTCAAATTAGGGGTGAGCGATCTTTCCAAAAAATCATATCACGATCCACAATTTGAATTGCAATCTCTCTTTTCAATGTGGCATATACTTAAGAGAATATTCGGACTCAAACTCATCAAGACCTAAGTAACACTTTATTTTAAATATCAAACAAAGTTGAATTCAATTGTTCTCTCATTTGCTACCTAAGCGGAGTTAAGGACTATGCCCCAAAGCTGGCGAGTGAGTAAGAAAGGCCCCTCGCCTCGGCCCGCTACATGTTTCTTGGATTCACGCAAATAAATCAGTACGGCAAGCAAACTATGATACGTAGCAAAATGACAAAATCAGCCAGAATGTTCAAGCAAATTACCATATTTTTCGCACCATAAGACGCACTTTTTTTTCCCCAAAAGAAGGTTGGAAATGTCTGTGCGTCTTATGGAGCGAATATTGCGTCACAGACCATGATGTGTATTACCTGACAAAAGTCGACATCCAGCGGTAGAGGGCAACAAAACTCACTGTTACGTTACAGGCATTCCCTCTGTGCTTGGAGGAATGTTAGACTCATTGACTCGGCATCTAATCCTTGCGTGTGCGTGAGTTGCAAAATGTAAACAAATATAAGCAAAGGCAAGATGGCATCTACATCTCACGAGGGAGCGAAGCGAGTGCAGAAAACATAATACTCAGCAGATGATGTTTTGCGCATTATCACTGAGTCGGACTCTGATTTTTCAGAATCTGATTTTGTTGAGAGTGATCTGGAGATCGAACAAGAGAGTGAGGAACTGGCATCAGCTGATCGGGACACCAGCCGATGCCGCCCCAGCTGAGCATATTCGTGCAGCCGATGCACCTATGGCAAGGTTCGTGTGGGAGGAATACCTAGACATTGATCCGTGGGAGCCAAACTGGCTACTGTTGGATTCGACAGATTACCAGCCGCTGGACTACTTCAGGCTGTTCTTTCCTGAAGCTGCCTTTCAGCTATTGTCAGACGAGACAAACACGTATGCAGAGCAATTTTTTGAATTGAGGGCTATGCTTGCACCGCATTCTCGTTTTTCAAACTGGAAACCCACAACAAAACACGAGATGAAGGGCTTTGTGGCATTACAAATATAGATGGGACTAGACTGGCGATATAACTTCAGGGAGCATTGGTCCAAACGTGCTTTGTCCCCTGGTGGCTTTGGACAGGTTATGCCGCGTGATGATAGGTACGTGCTCCTGCAAAGTGATTGTGAGCAACTGAGCTTAATAAATTCTGACACTAGCGATGAGGACTTCTTGGGGTTTCCATAAAACTAGAAGAGTGCTTGAACCTTAAAGTCTCTCCTTATTTGTTAATGACAGTGATGATGTTTCTTAATACCGCTGTTGAATTTACATGGTTGAAATATTACTCTGCTATATTTTATTAAACATATTAGTGTGCCATTTGGTTCAGAATATTTTTTTTCTTGTTTTCCTCCTCTAAACCTAGGTGCGTCTAATGGTCAGGTGCGTCTTATTGTGCAAAAAATACGGTATAGAAAAAAACCCAATCTAAATCCGTTAAGTAGTTATCTCGTGAAAAGCGGACAGACATACAGACAGACAGACAGACAGACATTGGATTTTATATATTATATATTAGTAAACCTTCAAAATAATGTGCAGTTAAAGTCTCAACAGCATTTTCAGCATTTCTGGCGCTTAGCAGCGCCAGATAACTATAAGAATCTTCACCAAGCAGCTCTAAAAATGTCTGCTTTGTTTGGGTTTCCATACCTCAGTGAGTCTGACATGAATGTCATGAAATCCAAGTTCAGAACAAGACAGACAGACGAACATTTAAATGACTCCATCAGAGTGAACCTAAGAGGCTCCACTCCACCAGACACCTGCCTCTCTTGTTGAGTTATCTGACTAACTAAAAAACACGTCACACATGCAACTGGACATGTGAATAAAGTGACACAGTGACATGTGACAAAATGACAAATGAATAAGGAATATCTGTGAATTTGGAATTGCATTGTTTTGTTTTTACAGCGTTCATGTTTTAATTCAATAGTCTGAGATATACTAGAAAATGAATACAGACATACAAAATGCACTTGTAGGTGAACTAAATATTTTGTTGTGATGTTTTAATACAAAATGTGAGTTGTGGAAACCAATATTTTGTAAATGTTCAGGCAAAACAAGCTTATTCAGTTTGTTTGGGTTGAAATAAGCTATGAGAATAAACGTTAGAAAACATGAGTAGCTCTCGGCCTTTTTCATTTTGTAAAAGTAGCTCTCATGGGGGGAAAAAAGGATGGAGACCCCTGCCTTTGGGTAACCTCGAGAGTGAGTATTTGCATTGGGAGATTCCATAACAACAGTACCCAACATCTCCTGGGATGTGCAATGTGTGTGATGTTATAGGAACAACCATATAAAGTCTAGTGCATACATTCTCTGAGCACCCAATATTTTAGATAAATCTTGTTAGTGAGTGAAAAAAACTCCTGAACACAATCTTCCTTTTTTTTTTTTTTACCAAATTAGTACTTGTTATTTTATACTTCAAAGTTCGGGTAAGCGACTTTAATTTTGATGAGAGATCACCTTAACTTTTGGGTTTGAACATGGCTCAATCCTGAATAAGTTTCAGCTCCCAGTCACCATCATTCAAACAACTATACAGTATTGCTTAAGAAATACAGCACATCTTTGATATTATTTATCACAGTAAGATGCCAAAAAATGAACCTACGCTTTTGTCTTTGGTTAGATCATTGTAATGCACTCCTATCAGGATTACCAAGAAAATATATTTATTCAGCTGGAGCTTGTTCAAAATGCGGCAGCAAGAATCATAATAAAAATTATGACACATTCCACCTGAATTGGCATCACTGTATTGGCTGCCTGCATCTTTCAGGATTTTTTTTAACACAGTCTCAGGGTGTACTCAACACTAGCTTCTGTTCCATGCTGAGCACGTTTGTCTGCATGTAACCACCTAAAATCTAGTTCACTTTGACTAGTGTGATGGTTCCTTGCTAGGCCAACCACACCATGCTGTGTCCTGACCCACTTGGAAGAGGTGGGCTCGGGCACAAGGAACCCACTCGAGCACAGAACACAGACGTAACATCAATGATGCAGCACCATTTCGTGCAATACCATTTGAGTTAAAAACAGTTTTTTTTATTATCACCATAAAGATAAACGTGAATTGTAGCTGGCAAGAAAAGTTGCAAATCCCTCCCTTAAAATCATTTGTCTCCGTAAAAATCTTCTTGTACGTGCAGCACAATTAACAGCAAAACACTGTGTTGCACACTCAAACAATTTGTAAGAGGGTAGAGTTTTATCCTGCCCTACATTACTCCAAAACAAAAATACAAAATAAGTAAAAACATTTTGACATGGATTCTGTCATTATGTGCTCAGATCTTGTTCTGGCTTTACACAACGTTGCATGATGATGACAAAAGTGTGCCCAGGCCCATAACGTTAAAGAGCAGTGCGAGTGCAGGCCAGTGGGGGACAGAACAAACATGCCTAGTGTGAGTACACCCTTAGTTGTCTCGAAGGCTCTGAATGTCTACTTTAGTTAAGAATGACTGCCACCATTACACCCTCCCCACCAGCTTCATTCATAATCACAGATCTTTAATCACTGGCACCCTAATTGCTCCAGGAGTGAAACAAATGAACTGGTTAGGTAGGCCTATTGCATTGTTGTTATGCACCAATAATCTAGAATCTTTTATAAACAGAGATACACCAGATTACTATAGTTGAACATTTTAAAAAAACTGCTGAAAATGCATTTTTTAATTTGGTCTTTTCATTAATTTATTTTTAGCACACTGATTCTCACTAAAATAAATCCTCCATCACTGCAGGTTTTAAGCTTTGCATTTATTCTCAGTGGCAAGCATTGCTGTTTTCATACAATATAACTATTAGACAGCTCTAATTACAGTCATATGAAAAAGTTTGGGAACCCCTCTTAATTCTTTGGATTTTTGTTTCTCATTGGCTGAGCTTTCAAAGTAGCAACTTCCTTTTAATATCTCACATGCCTTATGGAAACAGTAGGATTTCAGCAGTGACATTAAGTTTATTGGTTTAACAGAAAATATGCAATATGCATCATAACAAAATTAGACAGGTGCATAAATGTGGGCACCACAACAGAGATATGACATCAATACTTAGTTGAGCCTCCTTTCAAATCTAACAGCCTCTAGACGCTGTCCTCTTATAGCCTTTGATGAGTGTCTGGATTCTGGATGGAGGTATTGTTGACCATTCTTCATACAAAATCTCTCCAGTTCAGTTCAATTTGATGGCTGCCAAGCATGGACAGCCTACTTCACATCATCCCAAAGATTTTCGATGATCTTCAAGTCACGGAACTGTGACAGCCATTCCAGAACATTGTACTTCTCCCTCTGCATGAATGCCTTTGTAGATTTCAAACTGTTTTGGGTCATTGTCTTATTGGAATATCCAACCCCTGCATAACTTCAACTTTGTGACTGATGCTTGAACATTATCCTGAAGAATTTGTTGATATTGGGTTGAATTCATCCGACCCTCGACTTTAACAAGGGCCCCAGTCCCTGAACTAGCCACACAGCCCCACAGCATGATGGAACCTCCACCAAATGTGACAGTAGGTAGCAGGTGTTTTTCTTGGAATGCGGTGTTCTTCTTCCGCCATGCAAAGCACTTTTTGTTATAACCGAATAACTCAATTTTTGTCTCATCAGTACAAAGCACTTTGTTCCAAAATGAATCTGGCTTGTCTAAATGAGCATTGGCATACAACAAGCGACTCTGTTTGTGGTGTGAGTGCAGAAAGGGCTTCTTTCTCATCACCCTGCCATACAGATTTTCTTTGTGCAAATTGCGCTGAATTGTAGAACGATGTACAGATACACCATCTGCAGCAAGATGTTCTTGCAGTTCTTTGGAGGTGATCTATGGGTTGTCTGTCACCATTCTCACAATCCTGCGCATATGCCGCTCCTGTATTTTTCTTGGCCTGCCACACCTGCTAGGTTTAACAGCAACTGTGCCTGTGGCCCGCCATTTCCTGATTCCATTCCTTACAGTTGAAACTGACAGTTTAAACCTCTGAGATGGCTTTTTGTAGCCTTCCACTAAACCAGGAGACTCAACAATCTTTGTTTTCAAATCTTTTGAGAGTTGCTTTGAGGATCCCATGCTGTCACTCTTCAGAGGAGAGTCAAAGGGAAGCACAACTTGTAATTGGCCACCTTAAATACCTTTATATCTCATGATTGGACACACCTGTCTATGAAGTTCAAGGCTTAACGAGCTCATCACACCAATTTGGTGTTGCAAGTAATCAACATTGAGCAGTGACAGGCAAACTTACAAAGGGACCCACATTTTTGCACAGCCAGTTTTTCACATTTGATTTAATTTCATACAACTAAATACTGCGTCACTAAAAATCTTTGTTGGGAAAACACCGCAGTACTCTCATGTTCCTAGGAAATGAAAGACATACCACTGTTGTTTTTGTTGTTGAAAGGAGAGTCAATTATTATGCAGGCTGAGAGGGGTTCCCAAACTTTTTCATATGACTGTATTCATTTAATTTTTCCAGTTACTAATCTCTACTTTCGTCTTTTGTCTCTTTCTGATGCCGTGTGGTGGCCCTCTGCCCCCCATTGCCAGAGTTAAAAAGCATGAAGGAAGCTACAACTATGATGACACCCACTGCACCCAATTTTCAAGAACACTTTATCATTGCTATGCAAAAGATGTCCTCTGTCTCTTGCCTCCATGACTAATCGCCCTATAGTAGTGACACCCGTCATCATGAACTTCTTTGAGAGGATAGTCTTGGGCCACCTGAAAGTCAGACTTTCCATATTATTTGGTGTTCAGCTTGCCTATCACCCAACTTCATATCATTTCCTCTTCATTTGGCCCTGCACCATGTGGACAAAACTAACTGTATGTACTTGTGCTAGAATGCTGTTCATAGACTTCAGTTCAGTATTCAACACCAACATCCCTCAGAATCTCATAGGGAATATGATTCTGCTAGGCTACAACACTTCCCTATGGAACTTCTGACAGAGTCCGCATCGGGAAAACCCATCTCCAGCACCATCACAATAAGCAATGGTGCCCCCCCCAGGGATGCATACTCAGCCCACTTCTGGTCACTCAACTGAATCACAACTCTATGGCTGCGTACAGATTTAATACTATTATCAAGTTTACAGATGACCCAATTGTGGTGGGTCTCATCAGCAATGGGGATGAGTCAGCTTACAGAATAGAGAAATTATGATTGGCAGACTGTTGTAAGTGCTTTTTGAGTGTAAGATCCTCCAACGGATTACGCACACAGCAGAAAATATCACTGGAACCCCTCTGCTCTTCACTAAAACAGCTTTATTAAGCATTGCATCTGCAAAGCCTACAGCATTGTGAAGGACCACTCCCAGCAATTACACAGCCACAACATTTCCCCATTTCTCTACTTCCAGCAAGATAATGTGCCATGTCACAAAGCTCAAATCATCTCCAACTGGTTTCTTGAATGGGACAATGAGTTCACTGAACTCAAATGGCCTCTACAGTCACCAGATCTCAACCCAGTAGAGCACCTTTGGGATATGGTGGAATGGGAGATTCGCATCATGGATGTGCCGCTGACAAATCTGCAGCAACTGCGTGATGCTATCATGTCAATATGGAATAAAATCCCAGAGGAATGTTTCCAGCATTTTGTTGAATCTGTGCCATGAATAATTATGGCATTTCTGAAGGCAAAAGGGGGTCCAACCTGGTACTTGCGAGGTGTACCTAATAAAGTGGCCGGTGAGTGTATATGTTGCACCGGAATGCTGCAGAACGTTATCTTGTACCAGTGTATTCTGCAATGTGGTGTATAGATAGTACTTGACTTGACAGCTACATATTGACAAACAACTTTGTCACATTTATGCATTGTAAACAGGGCTGTGGAGTCTGAGTCAATTTTGGGTACCTGGTGTCAGGGTCGGAGTCAGCAAAAATGTACAGACTCCGATTCCTAATAAATTTAAATTGTAATGAAAAAAAATACAGCAAGCTCAAATCTCCCATTTCACAAACGATAGTCATAATTAAGTACTGATTTAAGAATAAAGCCCAGTGAATAGTTGTGTTACTACTAGTGTGAAGTTCAGCTGAGCTATTATACAACCTGACATTCACGTATTGTAATCTGGATTATGGTACGTTACAAAAAGTGTTTTAATTTTATTTGAGGTATAATGTGTTTAACAAGTTCATTTGAGTGTAAACAAGTGTAATGATGTAGGTGGTGGTGTGTACTATGGCCTGATGTGTGTTCAGGGGTTCTTGTCTTTTCTTTAAACTGGCCAATACAGTAGAGAGAGAGTTCGCTTCCTAGCCAGTAGTTCTGTGGTTTAATGACGTGTATATTGCCTTCCTTTAATCAACATGGAAAAAACATTAGCATATTAAATGCAGAAGAGTCGGAGTCAGAAGTACCAGAAACTAAGGAGTCGGAGTTGAAGGATTTTTCTACCAACTCCACAGCCCTGATTGTAACATGCATGGACAGACTAATTTTTCTTTTGGCCTTTGAAACCCTGGAAATTTATTTTCTTCAGCATTTGTATCAGCCGAAGTTTTTGTTCCCCTCTCCATCCTGACCATTTAACCAAAGTATATAATTTTAGATCAGCCAAAAGCTTTTTTTCACAACAACCATTTGAATTTTTTTTCTTTACTGTCATTTGTAAATCACTTTAAGATACACCTCTGAATGAAACCGTGCATTACAAATAAATATTATTTTTGGTGTTATTGTTCAACAATAATTAGAAGTAGCACATCAGTGTTAATAAGAGCCGCCCAGCACATGCAGCCCTAATGTGTTGACTTGAAGGCACTGCTTCCGTGCCAAGGGCCACGTTTCTCTGCAACAATAAGCACTGCAAGTCAAGTAAATAAGTCACTAAAAATACCAGTCATTAACTGAGGAGATCACAAGAGACTTGTTTGTTTGTCAGAAAGCAGGCAAGTGTGCTACCGAAAGAATCCTTGAGGCTTCAGCTTCAAACGCTAAGTAACTGCACTTACACCTGCAGCTGAACTGCTATGGAAACCTGTGGGTAAAGAAAATGTAAATGTGCTCAAAAGAATGCCACCAATGTAAACGCAATACCATTTTAAGATGGTGACTCCTCACATCTTAAACTTGTGTTTTTCTTGATTTGTATCATTTTTAATAATACAAATGCATGTGTTGCTTAGCGTTCTATGAGGCAATACTTATGATTAACTATTCTTGCTAATGGCCGCTGACTGTCACTTTGGTTGGGGGGCCTCCCCTTAGAGCAAAGCAATGGGAATTGCTTAAACTGCCTGCCATTGCTTCGCTCTAAGGGGAGCTCCCCCCCTCCCCAAAGTGACAGTCAGCTGCGATTGTGGGTCTCGAAGATACAAAAACGGAAAAAGGACACTCCGCAACCCACTATGTACCATTGTGAATCACAAATGTCCATGACCAAATCCAGACAACTCACAACACAAAATGGGTCACGACCCATAGTTTAAGAACCTATGGGAATTATAGGCCAGTAAAATTAACATGCATCACAGGTAAATTAATGGATGGAAATATTAGGGAAAAGGCCGAGTAACCCATGGCAAGAACGGGAGTTTTACTAGTGCAGAATGCAACTGCTAGAATCCTAACTAGGAAAAGAAAATCCAAACACATTTCTCCAGTTTTGATGTCACTACACTGGTTACCTGTGTCATTCAGAATCGACTTTAAAATACTGCTTATTGTTTACAAAGCCTTAAATAATCTCGCTCCATCTTATATATTGGAATGTCTGACACCTTATATTCCAAATCGTAACCTTAGATCCTCAAATGAGTGTCTGCTTAGAATTCCAAGAGCTACACTTAAAAGAAGTGGTGAGTCAGCCTTCTGCTGTTATGCACCTAAAACCTGGAATAGCCTGCCAATAGGAATTCGCCAGGCTAATACAGTGGAGCATTTTAAAAAAAACTGCTAAAAACTCATTACTTTAACATGGCTTTCTCATAACTTCATTTTAGTTTAATCCTGATGATCTGTATATTGAATTAATTTGCATAACTATTCATGCTGGCTGTAAAATCCGTACTAACTCCTACACTCACTTCTGTTTCTTTTTCTGGTTTTCTGTGGTGGCAACCTGCGCCATCCCCACCTAATCAAAGCACCATGTTGTTCCTACATTGATGGATTAAAAGCCAGAAGTGTACATGACCATCATCATCAATTCCTTCCATGAGAACCCTAAATACAAAGAGAACTGTTCATTTATGTTAGGTAGAATGCCCAGAGGGGGCTGGGTGGTCTCGTGGTCTGGTACCCCTGCAGATTTTATTTTTTTCTCCTGCCATCTGGAGTTTATTTTTTTTTTGTTTTTTCTGTCTTCCCTGGCCATCGGACCTTACTCTTATTCTAAGTTAATTAGTGTTCTCTTATTTTAATTCTTACTTTGTCTTTTTTCTCTTTTCTTCATCATGTAAAGCACTTTGAGCTACATTATTTGTATGAAAATGTGCTATATAAATAAATGCTCTTGTTGAACAGTAAACTGACAAGAAGGTCATGTTTTACTAACATGATGGATTTGTATGAGGAAGTAATCAAAGTGGAGCAAATGATGCTCCAGTGGTGCTAAAAAATGACCTCCAAAGGTTATGCAAAAAATTATATGTATATGTATTCATGCTTTTGTAAGGGACTATAATAACATCCCATACTAATCATGTGACTATTGTAATATTGAGTTCCATCACAAATCACTAGTTATTAAAATAATCTCCTTTCTTACTCTAACTCTCTCATCATCATTTCATTAACGCTTTAATTCTTGCGAAATTTTCGCAAGCACAATTTGATAGTACTTTATTAATCCCCAAGAGGAAATTGTGTTTTCGCATTACTTTTGGAGGTCAGAGCACAGGTTCAGCCATTGTATGGTGCCCCTGGAGCAATTTTCAGGTTAAGAGCTTTGCTCAAGGTCCCAACGAAGTAAGATCCCTTCTGGCAGTAATTGGATTTAAACCGGAAAACCTTCCAAACACCACTGCAGATCCTCACTTAGCCTCAGAGCCACCACCTTTTGTATTATTAATATGTAGCCTTTGTCAGAGTGCCTCAAATCTCACAGACTGTTTATAAGGTACTGCACCATATAACTTCTCCCCACCTTCCCTTCTACATCTATAACCTCAGGCAATTAGGGGTAGTAAAAGACAAGCAGGAGTTAAGTTACAATTTAAACAATGTATTATTGATAATATTAATAAATAATAACAATATGCAAAGTACAAGTGAATACTGGAAACTATACAACCTGATAAATGGTGATGTGAAGTTTCAGGCGGCACACAGTCTTGTTAGTTACTTAAAATGTCTCTTGTGGTCAGCTTTCTTCAGAACAGGTCGCATTGCCTGTCTCAGGCAAGGAATTAAAGCATGTTATTAAACATGGGAACACAGTGGCGCAGTGATAGTGCTATGTTATATGGGTTGGAGACAGTGACACTGACCAGAAAGCAGGAAACAGAGCTGGAGGTGGCAGAGTTAAGGATGCTAAGATTTGCATTGGGTGTGACGAGGATGGCTAGGATTAGAAATGAGGACATTAGAGGGTCAGCTCAAGTTGGACGTTTGGGAGACAAAGTCAGAGAGGCGAGATTGCGTTGGTTTGGACATGTGCAGAGGAGAGATGAGGGGTATACTGAGAGAAGGATAGAGCTGCCAGAGAAGAAGAAAAGAGAAAGGCCCAGGAGAAGGTTTATGGATGTGGTGAGAGAGGACATGCAGGTGATGGGTGTAACATAATAAGATGCAAAGGGCAGAAAGATATGGAAGACGACGATCTGCTGTGGCAACCCGTAACGGGAGCAGCCAATAGAAGAAGAAGAAGAAGATTATTTAAATGATGTTAACATTTTATCTGTATAATGTAATAAACATGTTTTGCTGCATTTTATCTTAAAAATTATATTGTCATCATATGTAAATACGCGCTAAAGTGGCTCAGGTTGTGCGATATTATAACTGTATTGCAAGTTTACAGTGAAGTAATTGTACTTATAAGTACAAACAGTTCTACAAGGAGCAGTTGATGGACTGATTGAGTGCATTTATAGTTGTTGGGATGAAACTGTTTCTGAACTGTAAGGTCCGTACAGGAAAGGCTCTGAAACGTTTGCCGTGTGAGAGCAGTTCAATAGACAGCATGGCTGAAGCAGCGTGTGCTTGATGCTGTATACCGATAATTCTCTTTCCGATCAGCTGCTGTACAGCTGTGATCCCACACTCAGATACAGTTTGATAAATACTCCAAGTGGTGCAGTGAGAGTAACAATGCTAAGGCAGCTATGGTATTTGGAATAGTTTGGCTATTCCGTGGACCATTATATTGTTACAGGTTAATTACAATCAGATGTCTTAAACTAATAAACAATATGCGGTTAATTTCAGTGAATATGACAAAGCCGCGTCAGGGATGTGGATCTAAAAAAGAAAGGGAAACCACACTGGAACAAAAGCACTGCTTTGACAATGGGTGCCGCCAGTTTGCAAAACCAAGCCGAGAACTTGATTACGCCAGGGTTTGAGCTAGCGTGAAAATATGCGTGGCTTTACGCCAAGTTTAGGTTTTATACATTGCAATTTGAGCGTGGAAACGGGAGTATGCAACATTTTTGTGCCTACGCACCATTTATACATGAGGCCCCTGGTCACTTTTCTCCTGCCAGTTCACACAGATCCTTATGCCCAAAACAATTTGAAAGATGGACTATTTTCTTTTTTACTTTGTTAGAGTCAGTTAACACA
Source organism: Erpetoichthys calabaricus (assembly GCF_900747795.2). Classification (NCBI taxonomy): domain Eukaryota; kingdom Metazoa; phylum Chordata; class Cladistia; order Polypteriformes; family Polypteridae; genus Erpetoichthys; species Erpetoichthys calabaricus. The sequence goes on along the minus strand of NC_041402.2, from coordinate 8,907,350 downwards.
TTTCTGTTAATTAAATATTTTTGTAACAATCAGTCATATTCAGAAATAACAGTGATAGGTGAATGCATTTCTATGCATTAGTAGACTATATGCTTTTAAATAGTAAATTTACAATGTCATGTAGTTAAAAACAAAGCCCTAATAGTCTTCTGGTGGCTCAATAACTTTCACAGAATGCAGATTCCAATTCAATTGATGTAAAAATGGCATCAGTTGATGTCCTGTTGGTAGTTGATGGCTGTGAAGGGTCTACGGCCGACTGGAGTTCAAACTTCTCAAACATAACATTTTTCTTAGAATTACTCGATAGAAAACTCGCAAACTCAAGTTGCTGGCTACTTTGGACCATGACAGAGAGCTACTGTGGAACTTTGATGAAAAAGTGTAGTCAGAGAAATACTGAATCATTATGATCTACCTATAATACAGCAGTGAGTTTGTTTTAACAGTAGTATAACGTAAATACTGAGTACTTACTTGTTTAATAGTGTTAATCGGCAAAACTCGTGAAAGCATTTTTCTCATCAAATTGGTTGGTTTTCACCCATGACCTCGTTTGCTAAATTGTTCCTTGAAAATTTGCTTTGTGGCCAATTTAGAACTATTTTTTCCCAGCACCCCATGATGCTTTTTTGCAAAGGCCCAGTTGACATCACAGAGCTGCAGCTGCCAATGTTGGATGGGGACGTCACTGCCCAATCTGTGTTACACATGCACAGTACTTTCATGCATTCACTTTGTATATTGTCAAAGACAACACAGGTTGGCTAACATTTTGAATGGGATGCCTTTATAATGGAGAGAGATGGATGGAAGGGCATCCCAGCCAGTTTGCTTGCTGGTGCCTTTAATGGCCAGGAAACCATGATAGTGGAAGGACACTGAATCCCAGGGTCACGTATTCCCGTGATACTCTGGGTGGCAGCATTCCCCCCCGGTGGAGCTCCCCTTTGTACATCTGCAGAGTAACAATTACTTTTGAGTCCCTGAAATGAAGGGATTGTGTTAAAAAATGCTTTACTTGCCTCATATTCTTAAGCAATTGTTTTGTTCACCCCACTGAATTAAAGCTGAAAGTCTGCACTTCAACTGCATCCGAGTTGTTTCATTTAAAATTCATTGTGGTAATGTACAGAACCAAAATTAGAAAAAAGTTGTCTCTGTCCAAATATTTATGGACCTAACTGTAGGCTGGATTTGTCACCCACTTGACTCAACATCACACTTCAAGTGACCTTCCAAACTGAACAGCACATGCAGGTACAGAGCTCACAGTAATTTCATTTGAGAGGGGCATTATACTTCATTGTTCTGCATAACTTCATCGTACTTTGTGTCTTCACTGCTGGGTTAAGCTTGTTATGCTCCACGCTATGTGGTGTGGATCAATTAGTGGCAGGGACAATAATACCACAGAGGATACAATGAGAGTTTTATGTTACGGTTACAATGATAGGAGCTTGAGAGACCCAGACATAGGGTGATGAATAACTCAGAGTATAATTTTATCTCAGGGAGGCATGGTGGCGCAGTTTTGTTAAGTAATTGACCCAGCACAATTGGCAGATGCTTCCCTAGACCTCAAGGTCACTTACAAGACCAGTGCACCATTATAATACACTGAAAACTAGTTCTTGTTTCTCTTTGTCCATTGTTCTCAATGCATTCATTGCATTTCACCAAAGTTGCTGGAATTCCTGAACCATTCTGTGTTTTTGCAGAATTCAAGGCAAAGCAAATTCAGTGGGATTTATTCATCACTACTGTTTGCTCTGTACTTATGGACCAATGCTTACATAATTCCTTTTCTCTTGCATTCATTTCAAAAAGAATTATTTTTTTCTTTTACCTTTACATTATCTTACCTCAAGAAAAAGTGAGCCAGTGTACAAGCAGGTTTCACACGCACCTCTACCAGAATTTGACTAACTTGCATTGGGGAGATCTGTTTTGACATCAGGACTGGCTGTCAGATGAGTAAAAGGGAAAAATATACAAGTTGTAGTGACCTCTCTCAAGGGAAATTTAACAGTAAACTAATCCATAATTGAAGTCGTACAGAAAGGTTCTCAGTTTCAAAACAAACAAGTCTGAAAATTAGCTTTTCAATGGGAGATTTTGAAATTTAAAAATTTTGTACGCTGCCCTTTAATCGAGATGTCTCAATGATAAGATAACTTTCCTGACAAATTTCCTTTGAAGAATAAGTGTGCCAAATTTCAACAAAATCAGTCTAGAGGGAGCTGAATTGTTTCATGCAGACAGATAGACAGATATGGCAATCACACTAGATGTTTACAGGGACATAAAATGAGTAAATATGAGGAAAATCCAAAAAGACACTGAACGTCCTATACAGGACGCCAACGAGCCAACAGAGCAGGCTTGCAATTGTGGAGATATGTAGCAGTGACCTTGAGCTTTAGCACGCCACGTCAATTAGTCATCAAGAACATGCAGTAGAGTAAACTTGCGATTTTTTGCAAATTGAAATATGAGGGATCTTGAAGAGCAACGTGTTTCTGTGAGCTTGACAAAACATTTAACCGAAACATTTCAGATGTTGTAGCAAACATACAGAGAGGACTGTTTAAGCTGCACACAATATTACAAATGGTACCAATGTTTCAAAGCTTGAAGATCATCCAAGACAATCCCAAAACTAGACGGCCTTCCATGTCAACAGACAATACTCATGTTAAGAAAGTGAATGCTTTGATTCATGAAAATCATTGCCTACCTGTCCGTAAAGTTGATGAAGATGTAGGCATCAGGAAAAGTTTGTGTCACACAATGCAGACTGAAAAACTGCTGATGCATCGTGCTGCTACAAAATTTGTTCCACATCTCTAACAGATGAGCAAAAAGCGAACTGTGTCACAATCGGTCAGCAATTATTAGATTGTTCAAATGCTGACGAAAATTTTCTGAAACACGTCACAACAGATGACGAAACTTGGGTGTTTTTGATATCAAAATAAAAGTGCAGTCATAGTATTAAGTGAGAAACTCATCGCAGTGTCCAGAAAAAGCCCATTATAGTCGATCAAAAGTGATGCTGATCGTCATTTTTGAAGAAATGAGCATTGTTCATCAAGAGTTTGATCCACATGGTCAGACACTCAATATAGATAGATAGATAGATAGATAGATAGATAGATAGATAGATAGATAGATAGATAGATAGATAGATAGATAGATAGATAGATAGATAGATAGATAGATAGATAGATAGATAGATAGATAGATAGATAGATAGATAGATAGATAGATAGATAGATAGATAGATAGATAGATAGATAGATAGACTTTATTAATCCCAAGGGGAAATTCACATACTCCAGCAGCAGCAAACTGATACAAAAAAGTATTAAATTAAAGACTAATAAAAATGCAGGTAAAAACAGACAATAACTTTGAATAATGTTAACGTTTACCCCCCACCCCCGGGTGGAATTGAAGAGTCGCATAGTTTAGAGGAGGAACGATCTCCTCAGTCTGTCAGTGGAGCAGGACGGTGACAGCAGTCTGTCACTGAAGCTGCTCCTCTGAGATGACACTGTTTAGTGGATGCAGTGGATTCTCCATAATTGATAGGAGCCTGCTGAGCGCCTGTCGCTCCGCCACAGATGTCAAACTGTCCAGCTCCATGCCTACAATAGAGCCTGCCTTACTCACCAGTTTGTCCAGGCATGAGGCGTCCTTCTTCTTTATGCTGCCTCCCCAGCACACCACCGCGTAGAAGAGGGCGCTCGCCACAACCGTCTGATAGAACATCTGCAGCATCTTATTGCAGATGTTAAAGGACGCCAGTCTTCTAAGGAAGTATAGCCGTATAGTATATACTGTGGAAAGCAGCCCGGACACAGAGAGGCGGACACCGATAGTTCACCCAACATACGTTTATTATATATCTCATGTATAATTAGTGCTCACACACAACCCCAGTACTCCCTCAAAGTCCTGGCCTTTCTTCTAATGCCTTTCTCAGGTCCGCCTCCACTCCTCTCCTCCAAGACTTCGTCTACTCTGCTCCCAACTCCAGCCATCGAATGGAGGGAGGCGGCCCCTTATATATCCACCCGGATGTGCTCCAGGTACCTCCCAATGAGTGACTGCCAGTGTGGTGGAAGTGCCAGCTGTGCACCCGGAAGCACTCTGGGTGTCCCTGGTCTTCTTCCCCCCAGCACTTCCAGGTGTAGCGGAAGTGTTGAGGGCCAGGGCTCCTTAGGCATTTGGGCACCCCCTGGTGGTGACCACGGGCCCCTACAGGGTTGAGCTTTCAAGCTCTGTTCCCGTGGTCCCCATACCATCCAGGGCGGCTGCCCTCTCGTGGTCCGGAGGAAGCGTAGTCCCTCTTCCGGTCCTTCGGGGCGTCCCAGCTGGGTACCGCCCCCAGCCGCTTGCCACAATACATTTTTACTTGAATGTAATGAAGCGTTTGAGACAGGCAGTGCAATGAATGAGGCCTGAAGAGTGGCAAAACAAGGCCTGGATGCTGTGCCCTGACAATGTACCTGCTCACTTGTCGCTCCTTAGCAGTGAAGTTTTGGCAGGGCACAAGATCACTCTACTCCGGCAGTCGTCTTACTCTCCAGTTTTGGTCCCTACTGATCTTTTATTCATTCCCTTAATTGAAATCCACCCTGAAAGGTCACAGATTTCAAATGAAAGAAGAGACAGAAGAAAATGCGCCATTGGGAAAAGTGAATAAATAGAGGAAGGGATTATTTTAAAGGTGACAAGTCTCATTAATTTGTAAGCATCTTATATAAAAATGTCTACGCGTGCGTGTGTGTGTCTGTCTGGCCCAGAAGTGTAAGGATACAGTATGAAGCTCAATGAGCCATCAAGGAGGCCCCAAGTTAACGAGCCGGAGACAAACACGCTTACCCACTGACAGACAAGGGGGGCAAGGACATCTGCAAAACGAAATCGCCAACTTTTTACAGCACAGGCTTACACATCTTTATCTTTATATATAATGCGCTACCATGGCTGTCCGTTTGTCTGTCCAGGATTTTAAAATCACATGTAGCTCACAAACCGTTTCACCTATTGAACTGAAATTTGGCACACATATACTATGTGACCTCTACTGTATGCTTTCAGGGTGATGATTTTTATTACTTTTTTTATTTTTATTTTTGTTTTATTGTAGAATCAACTCTCAGCAGCAGGTGGCAGGGCGGCCGTGCTGAGCATGCGTATGGGTGCCGTTCTCATCCCTACCACCTTCGCCGTCACTTCCCCTACCTCTTCACATCTTAAATCATTGTTGAGGCAGATTGAAGACTTAAATGCCAGGTTAAGTGAAAAATTAAGGAAAACGTAATAAGTAATTGCAACACAAACACGGACTTAATCAGTTTTTAATGCGAAAAGATGCCGATGGAAGAAGAGAAGAAGAAGAAGCAGGCCGCTAGGGTGGAGAAAAGAAGAGCTGCTCATGAAGCAGCAAGCGCATCAACCTCTGAGCAAATGAATGCTAAACGTACAGAGACTTAGGATGAAAATTATAAGTGTATTCACTGCACAGTCCGCCGTTACTGGTATTAATATCTCCCTATTAAAAAAAAAAATCTTGGGAGGTAGACGAGACGTGATCTTCTCGGAAGACAATTTGACGTCCCACGAGACAGAAGGACAGTTGCCGTACAGGCTTTTAAATGATCGATGCAAAGTGCAACAAGCAGAATACGCACCTTGGCAGAAGCAGCACAAAGCCAGCAGCTGATCCGTCCGCATCTTGTTAGTGACCATTCAGCTCCCCCCACCACCCTTCACAACGTGAGCGGGAGAGACACGAAGTGGCAAGAGCGTAACCGGGGATGGGGGGGGTTGAGCTAAGCGATCAAGACGTGATTATCTCGGAGAGACACTTTAACGTTACGCAAGACTAGACATTACAACCTTAGGAAGCAAAACCCGTGAAACGGTGACTTTTGCAAGTCATGCCCTACTTACAAACAATTTAAAACAAGTTCACAGACATCTAACCTCGCAGTTGTTGGAATGCTTTTGGCAGACACACTTCATGTGCTCCCAGCAACAATAACAAGCAACAAGTAACAAGCAGAACACGTAGCTCGTCAGCAGCAGCAGCAAGCCAGCAGATGATCCGACCGCACCTCCTTAGCGTGTGTTCAAACCCACCCTTCACAACGCAAGTGGCAGAAACGCAAAGTGACAAAAGGACAACTGCTGTACAGGCTTTTAAATGATCAACGCGCAGCACGATAAGCAGAGCACACAGCTCGCCAGCAGCAGCAGCAGATGTTCCGACCCCATCTCCTTAGCGAGCAGCGTTATATGTCCCGTGAGAAAGAGATTTAACAACACCCGGGGCCGGAAATAAAGGACAAATACCTTTACAAAAGTTTTAAAGTAAAAGTGAAAATAATGCATATGTAACAATTCCCATGAAAATAACAATATCTTTAAATTGTATATCCGGTAAACCAAACCTGGGGGTGGGCGAGCGAAGCCCCCTAGTTTTTTTTTTTTTTTTTTTTAAAAAAGTTTGGTTTCCTTTTGGACTGACCTTGCATTTGTGGCAGACAGCCAGGACTCATGCCCGACCGGGATGCCCCTTCAACACTGGATCCGGGGGAGCAGCCATAAGGTGCACTCTACGTCCCCCGGAACATGTGGTGGCATCGCCCCTGGTTTGCATTTGGGCCAATACCTTGGAACACCAAAGCTCATCCCTGTTGGGCTCCGTGGCCACCGCCAGGGGGAGCTGCAAGGTTTCCTGAGCCCAAGTGGCAACGCGGCCACACCTGGAGGTGCAGCGTAATCTAGGTTAATTGCCACCTGGAGCACTTCCGGGTGAAATATAAAGAGAGCCTGCAGTCACTACTCAGGGCGCCAGTGTCGGGAGGAGGAGGACAAAGCTGCCTGGGAGGAGTAGTGGAGGAAGAAGAGTGTGGTTTGGGGTGATTTACTTTGTGTGTTGTTTTGGGACCGTGTTAGGGCCGAGGGACATGGGGAAGACATGGTCCTCAGCTGAAGAAAAATAAATCTTTTTCATTTATTTCTACACGTGCCTCCATTGTCAGTCTGTGTCGGATCGACGCCTATATAGCGCCTTTGCCACACACTGCATGGAGTTTTCTGACAGTATTCATAGAGGTGTGCAATGCTCTAAGCACGTGTAGTGTGAAGACTGCTTTAAAAATAAAATGTGGCCACTTTATGCAATTTTAAAATGTAAGTTCTTATTTTAATTATCTTCCTATTTTTTTATTCAACAAGAAGATAGCACATTTCTTCCTCACTCTGCAGAACAACCCTCGGGAGATGCTGTTTAAGTCAAATTAGGACAGCAATGCAAGGGAAGCTACATACTGTAGTATAATTGGTTTAATAAAATATACAGCTTGAACCAAGCTCATTAGGAAGATGATGAAATTTCACCCAAAAGAAGGCAGTCCCTGCAGAGAGTACGCTTCCTACGAACGTTGGCAGTACAGTTGTGTTTACCAAAGTGCTCTAGCCTGTGCTCAAACTGAAACATTGCCATTCGTATAAATTGTCTAGGGGGCTGTGTTATGAATATCATTATTATGAACTTACTTCCTGTAGAGGGAAAAACACATCAAGCACGTTACATACTGTATGTTAAATGGACTGTGACAATTTTTTCATATGCTACTTATTTCAAGGATTTCCCTACAATGAATAAATAATAAATCAGAATAGCACACAGTAGGACAGCTTAATGGAATCAGATCAGAAAACTCCTCCTCTGCTAATCTACAGAGCAAGGAAACAAAAAGTTTAATATGACGCCATCACTCAGAAATACTGAAATCTTCAAAAAGCTAACAACAGTTCAAAATATTCAATGGCTGACAATTCTATTGACCCTTTGAAACGTTCCTCCTAAAGTGAACTGGATTTTAACTAACTTTAAGTAAAACAAGGCATCCTCTTCCCTCTGTGTTACAGTGTGACTGATAAATTCACCCAGTGAGAAAGATAAGATGGCTTGCTAGGACTGTAGTGTAAGTTGTAATAACCGATTGTCTGTTGAGCAGTAATTTCCCATTGGCTGTTACTAAATGAGCATTTAAAATATTAACAATTATTGTGAATATAAGACTTATACATAATGCTAAGATTTTATTCCAGTAAGGTCCGAGGCAGGAACATTCACAAAATATGACACAACGATGCAGAATCGTAAGCACGTACTACAACAGTGATTTCTGCAAGTTAAGCAGAACAAACTGGTGAAAATCACAACAAACTGAACTTGACTGAATGCCTTTGTACAGATGGTTCCTGGCCTTCTAAACCAGGCCAACGTGTACATGAGAGGAATTTATAAAGCGCTGATGTCCCGTTCACAGTTGTCTCCCACTCTCCCATGCTGACCAAACAGGCTCGGTCTTCAACTCAAAAGAGCGTGTTTGTGGGCTACTTTAATTTTCTGAAGTTATCTATTCAAAAAACACATGCATTTAGCACATTGTGAACATACAACTGGATGACTTGACATGTGGATTATGCAAAATGAGTTAACGTAAAAGTAGAAGAAGTCACCTGGTGAAAGCAATTAGGCCCGTCGACATAAAAACCTGGGTGTTCCTGGAAGGAGCCATCATATTTAGCCTGAGCAACCTGCAAGACAGAGCTCCAATAAAAGCAGACACCTTGTTTATTCTTCGAATCCCCGCTTAAGGCACACGCACCTACGAGCACCACTTACATTCTGTTCTACATCATCTTCAGGCAAATAAAAGGGACGACCTGGTTGGCACCCCAAAATTTTCTTGGCTGTCCCGAACTATCATTCCTGTACTCAGCCACAATGTTAATTTAGGATTATTGCAAACTGGACATAAATGTCATTCCTTAAACTATTTGGGGCTTATTTACGTCTATTTATAACATCTGACACTGAAGCAACTGGTTTAAAACATCTGAGACAGTTCATTTTTGTGTTTTATATGACAAAATTTTATGTTCTCTTGCAATAAATAATGTGGTTGTTGTGATGTGAAATTTTGCATACAAGTTGATAAATAGTTTGTATGTATTTATTTGTAACCTAGGCAAAGCAATGTAATATTAGTGTTACATTAGTGAGAAGCATTCATGTTTACCCCCGCCTTTTAGGAATGGGTCTCTTTGAATTTTACGATGTGGGGGGAGTGCCAGTTTGGCGAGTGTTTCTCTGCTAAAGTCTCTCTCTTAACCCCCACACAAAGCCAGGCTTCCTAACTGCCAAGCTTTACCTTAACACCTGGTTTGAAGGGCAGGTGTGAAGGTGTTCTATCCTATCCCCCATTGGTTTGAAGTATGGCTTTTTGGAACTGGCTTGTATTAGAAGCCTTTAAGTACCACAATGCCCTATTGGCTCGAGGGGTTGGACAGAAAACCTATAAATTTGCTTGCTTTACCTCGCTCTCTCTCTCTTATCAAACTGATGAAAGACCATCACACAACATGAACTGAAAAGGACACCATAATGAAGAGCACAGCTCGGCAGTCATATTGAGACAGGCATGCGGCCTGTTCTGAAGAAAGCTGACCACAAATGATGCCTTAACTAGAGACATTTTAAGTAACTAACAAGTGTGTGTGCCGACTGAAACTACACATCACCATTTATCAGGTTGTATGGTTGCCAATATTCAAATGTACTTTGCATATTGTTATTATTTATGAATATTACCAATAATACATTGTTTAAATTGTAACTTAACTCCTGCTTGTCTTTTACTACACCTAATTGCCTGAGGTTATAAATGTAGAAGGGAAAGTGGGGAGAAGTTATACACTATAATACCTTATAAACAGTGGTAAGTCTGTGAGATTTGAGGCATTCTCACAAAGGCTACATATTAATATCTATATCTAGATTAATATCTATCTATCTATCTATATAATAATACAAAAGGGGAAAGTAGACTAAAATATTACTCTACCAAGACAAAACAGATGGTGAAATTATTTCAATGTGTACTAATTTAAAAAAAATTCAACATTTTAACAATACCTTCATAACGCCAAAAACCATGACAATTTTGGTCACTATAATTGAAATGTGAAATTTTGATATTGTCCCATTCCTAGTCACTATCAATATCTATGTGAAAACTTAAGATACTTCAGATTTTTCTCTTACATCCTAAAGATGTCTACGCTAGATTAACTGTAAAATATTGGTTGGTCATGTAAGAATAAATGTGCCACGAGATGGACTAGCATTCTGTCCAGCCTTGGACCTCTTGCTAACATAAGTACTGATTCCCGTAATTCTAAACTGGATTTGATATTGGATAAATGGAATGACAAATGGATGGATGGAAACGTGACTAAAAAAAAAAGTCCAGGCTTTATAATAATAATAATAATAATAATAATAATAATGCTGCATTTTATTTATAGGGGCACTTTACATTAGCAGTAAATCTCAAAGTGCAACATAAAAAGATTAAACAAAGGCAAGGCAAGATAAAAACACAGATAAAACAACAATAATTATAGCATTTTTGTTAATAAGCTTTCCTAAATAGAAAAGTCTTCAGCTGTTTTTTAAAACAGCCCACAATCTGCTGTGTTCTCAGGCTCTCTGGTAGGCCATTCCAAAGCCGTGGAGCAGCGGCTGCAAAGGCTCGGTCTCCCATTGTATGAAGTTTAGTCACAGGGGGGCGAAGGCGGTAGGTATTTGTAAAATGGAGGTTTCTTGTAGTGGATTGTAATATAAGGAGTTCTTTAAGATATTGTGGAGCATTTCCATGGATACACTGGTGAGTAAACAAGCAGAGTTTGTATTCGATACAGAGATGGATAGGGAGCCAATGAAGTGACCGAAGGATTGGTGAGATGTGTTCATATTTCCGCACCCTCATCAGGATTCTTGCAGCACTATTTTGAATTTGTTGGAGCTTTTGAAGGCTCTTGTTGGGTATCCCGATGAGGAGTGCATTACAATAGTCCAGTCTGGATGAGACAAAGGCATGAACCAGCTTTTCAGCATCACAAAGAAAGAAATAGGGACGGAGTTTGGCTATGTTTCGGAGATGAAGGAATGCAATTTTACAAAGGTGATAGACAAGTGTATCAAATGACAGATGGGAGTCTAACTTGACACCCAGATTTGTAACAGAAGGGGAGAGGGTAATAGTATGGTCAGAAAAGGAAATACAATTTACAGAGGAACGAAGTTGATGGGGGGTGCCAATTAAAATAGCTTCAGTTTTGGTGCTGTTCAGCTTGAGAAAGTTCTTGGACATCCAGGCCTCAATCTGATCCAAGCAAGAGGAAAAAGTTGATGGAGGTGTAAGAGAAGTCGAATCCAGTCTCACATAGAGCTGCGTATCATCGGCATAGCAATGGAATGAAACTCCATGCTTGCGGATGATGTGACCCATGGGTATCATATAGATATTAAAGAGGGTTGGCCCAAGGACTGATCCTTGTGGGACTCCACAGGTGACAGTGTGGGTATGAGATTTAGTATCGCCTAGGGCCACATACTCGGCCCTGTCTGTAAGATAGGACTTGAACCACTCGAAAGCAATGCCAGAAAGTCCAATTGTATAGTGAAGATGATGAAGGAGAATATTATGATCTACCGTATCAAATGCAGCTGTAAGGTCCAGGAGGATAAAGAGTGATGAAGAGCACTGGTCAGCAGCCATCAGGAGGTCATTGGTGACTTTAATCAGGGCTGTCTCTGTGCTGTGAGAAGTTCGGAAACCAGACTGAAATTGTTCAAACAGATTGAATTTTTTGAGGTGACCCTGAAGCTGAACCAATACAACCTTTTCCAAAACCTTAGACAAAAATGGAAGCTACCTAAATCTAATGTTGGTAGATTCACAAAAGTCAAAGGAAAGTCTGGTAATCACCATGTGACGATTTGTGCTTAGCTACTTCTAGATTATTTCAGTCGAGTCTACCCATGGTGGTCCGGTGGTGTAGCACATAAACAACCCAGGGCCACAGGGTACCACAGCAAGTGATGAAATTTGTATAAAAGAATAGATAAATGGCAGGTGTGCACAACTGACCTTATCGCAGGGGTCTCCAACACGTCGCTCGTGAGTTACCGGTAGCTCGCAGCCCCTGTCCAAGTACCTCGCCGAAGGGTTAATGAATCCTACATAAATCTGAAAACTTGATTAGTCAAATTAGGGGGTGGGCGATCATTCCAAAAAATCATATCACGATCCTTTTAACACAAAATAACGATCCACAATCTGAATTGCAATCTCTCTTTTCAATGTGGCATAAACTTAAGAGAATATCCGGACTCAAACTCATCAAGACCTAAGTAACACTTTATTTTAAATATCAAACAAAGTTGAATTTAATTGTTCTCTTGTTCGCTAGCTAAGCGGAGTTAAGGAACACACCCCAAAGCTGGCGAGTGAGTGAGGAAGGCAAATAAATCAGAACCACAAGCAAACTATGACACATAGCGAAAAAGTCGCAAAATCAACCAGAATGTTCAAGCAATTTATAGAAAAAAACCCGACATAAATCCAAAAAGTAGTTCTCTCGTAAAAAGCTGATAGACGGACACTGGATTTTATATATTATTATTACTAAAAATGTCTGCTTTGTTTGGGTCTCCATATCTCTGAGTCTGACATGAATGTCATGAACTCAAAGTTCAGAACAAGACTGAAAGACGAACATTTAAATGACTCCATCAGAGTGAACCTAAGAGGCTCCACTCCACCAGACACCTCAGTGCCAGTCATCTGACTAGCTAAAAAAACACATCACATGTGTAACTGGACATATGAATAAAGTGAAACAGTGACATGTGACAAAATGAACAGGGAATATCTGTGTATTTGGAATTGTATTGTTTTGTTTTGACAGCGTTCATGTTTTAATTCAATAGTGTGAGATACACTAGAAAATGCATACAGACCTACACAATGCACTTGCAGGTGAACTCAATATTTTTGTGTGATGTTTTAATGCAAAATGTGAGTTGTGGGCGCCAACATTTTGTAAATGTTCAGGCAAAACAAGCTTATTCAGTGTGTTTGGGTTGAAATAAGCTATGAGAATAAACATTAGAAACATGAGTAGCACTCTGCCATTTTCATTTTGTAAAAGTAGCTCTCCGGGGAAAAAAGGTTGGAGACCCCGGTCTTATCAACTTTCTGCTGTGTGGAGGAATATCTGTGAAAGCTGGGGTGTCTTAGTGTGAAGCACTACTTCGTAATGATTCTCTTTAATGTTTCTTTGTAATGTTTCTCTTCAAAAAGTAAGTCTTTTTACAGAATCTCCATTTTTCTTTTTGCTTCTGAACTGGTTTTCCTAGTTACTAGTATTGATTTTGATTACGGTTAGATTTGATCTGGCTTCTCTCCCACTGCCACCTTCTCCCAATGACCAGTCCCCCCAAACATCATTCCTACAACATCAACAACTCCTACCACTTCCACTGGAATGGCCAGTGATGAGACCACTACTGATGATCAGTATGGGGTATCCAGGACCAAATACCAAGTGGAGACACAGCCAAGGAAGCTGTTCACAGATAATTGCAGGTCATGTCACTTGCAGAAATTTTCTGATGATTCTGAACTGATGGGGTCTACTGATAAGGGAATGAGACATAGGAGAGGAGACAAGTCAGAGGGAGAACATGATTTCTTTGTGCAAAGGGAACTGTCTGTACATTAACATTAGTAAAACCAAAGAACTGCTTATTGACTTTGCCCACACTAAAGAGTCTCTGTATTTGGTCACTATTCAGGGAGTGTAAGTGGAGATTGTGCATTACTTACAAGTACTTGGGAGTCCACATCAATGTCTCATAACACAGAAGAACCAGATAAGAGAGGGCAGACATAGTCTATAACTCTGGGAAAAAACTCTCGCAAAATTCGCCTAATTCTACACTTTCTTACGTTTGTTTTATTTCTTTTATTGTACATATAGTTCGTGGATACAGCTGACTCGAATTGTATGGATTTGGCTTATATTTACAGATTTTATGGACTCTACTTTGACTGGGAACAGCTGAGTCTGTGGATCACGGGACGAGAACCTACAAACATTTCTTTGTACCTGGCAATCTAGGACCTCGGGATGATCTGTCTCCGTGATTATATTAAATTCGCTTTGCTGATCTGCTCCCGTTTCATCTAGTACTCTACGACTGGGAACTGATCTGATGTTCATACTAATCTGGCTTTTGGCTCCGGGGCGATCACGCCTGAAATTACCAAGCGTTACTGTTTGTGGCTGTGTATTGGAACCTCCAACTCCTGCTAGCTCCTCCTGCTATGCTTTCTGCTGCTTGCTATGGCTGCTCACCTACGCTACCACACCCGCCTGTCCTACCGATTCCACTGTGCTGTGCTGCTTCTCCACTGCTATTCAGATAAGTATTGCCCAGTATCATGCTAAAATACTCTCATGACAAACTCCTTCTTATTAAACAGTTTGTCCAGAGCAAATGGTCTGACTGGAACATCCTAAAGGACGCCGGTATTTTGCAGCGCCCGAAATATATACATCGCGGGTCAGGTCGCCGCCACCGCCAGGCTGTGAATGAAAAGACCACCGGCAGCATTTGCTCAGGAATACGCCGTCCTTCTCATGACCCTGGAAATAGAATTGTCAGTGTGCCAAATTTGCATTATGTGGAAATAAACCCTGATTGCAGCTCTGTGCAGAAAGAAGCCTCATTATCTAATATTGCACTATTTAACTCGAGATCTCTTAATGGCAAAGCATTGGTGTTGTCAGAACTCATCACTGACACCAAACTTGATATTCTGTGTCTAACGGAGACTTGGCAAAAACCAAACGAATTTGCGTGTCTCACAGAGGCGACTCCAATTGGTTTCACTTTCCACTCAGAGCCTCGCAGCTCAAGACAAGGCGGCGGGCTTGCAGTAATTATCAGAGAAGACTTAAACATTAAAAGAATCCCAATTGACTGTCCATTGTCTTTGGAGTGCCTGGCTCTTAAACTAATAACGGAATCAGGTCCCGTCTCACTCATTGTTCTTTATCGTCCCCCAAAATACAATGCATCCTTCTTATCCGATCTGATTGAACTTTTGACCCACTTAAGCTCTTACTCTCAGAGAATCATCCTTCTTGGTGATTTCAACATCCATATTGACACCTCCACATCTAAACTGAGGAATGAATTCCTATCCTTACTGGACTGCTTTGACTTGACACAACATGTTGATTTTCCAACCCACTCTGGCAGTCATATATTGGACCTGATCTGCACTTCTGGACTATCTGTTGCCAACATTCACAGCACTGATTTGGGACTCTCTGACCATAAAGCAGTATTTTTCACTGTCTCATTACCTCTCCCACCTCTTACCTGTAAACGACAAATTTCTTACAAAAACCTTAAAAATATCTGTCCCTCTATCCTTTCTGGATCCATTTCTGATCTTTTACTGTCTGCACCTATTCCACCAACACTAGATAGTTTTGTTGACCACTATAACTCAGCCTTTCACTCAGCATTAGATAACACAGCTCCTTTAAAACATAAGGAGGTTTCCTTTAAGCGCTCAGCTCCTTCGTATAACTCAGAATTGCGATCTATGAAAGCAGCTGGCCGACGCCTTGAGAGAATGTCACGTAAGACTGGCCTCACCTTGCACATCCAGGCTTTCTCTGACCACCAAAGAGCTTACAGAGAAGCACTAACTTCTGCCAAGAACACCCATTATGGCAGAATAATAGAAAGTGGCCATGATAACCCAAGGGTTTTGTTCTCTGTAGTTAATAAACTACTCGAACCCACATCCGGCCCAACTACCTCTTCTACTGAAGTCTGTGAGGAATTCCTCCACTTTTTCCGTAACAAAATTAAAGATCTAAATAATTCAACTGACATAAATACATCATCTGTTTATATCTCCCCCTGTTTTCCCACTCCATCCAGCTCCTTCTCTAAGTTCTCACCAGTCACATCTGCGTTTGTTAATAACCTGCTTTGTAAGATGAGGCCGACTACTTGTGTACTGGACCCCATCCCCACCACACTACTTAAATCCTGCCTTCATGCCATAATCCCGACTGTTACAACAATAATAAACTCATCCCTTGACACCGGTTCTGTGCCGCTCACTTTTAAAATTGCTTCTGTAACCCCAATGTTAAAAAAGTCTGGCCTTGATGCTGACAATCTTAACAATTTCCGGCCTATTTCCCACTTACCTTTCCTGTAAAAAGTTCTTGAGCGTGTTGTAGCTTCCCAACTCACCAATTACCTAACCTCTAATAATTTGATGGAACCCTTTCAGTCTGGTTTCAGGGTGCGGCACAGCTGTGAAACTGCTCTGCTACGGGTAACCAATGATTTGCTTATGGCAGCAGACTCTGGACAAACTAGCATATTAATTCTGTTAGACCTCAGTGCAGCATTTGACACTGTCAGACATAACATCCTACTGTCCAGAATGGAGAACATGCTGGGTATCTCTGGCACTGCCCTCCAGTGGTTCAAGTCCTATCTGACTGATAGGCAAGAGTTTGTTAGTCTTGGCAACAGCAGATCCAGCTCAGCGCCAGTCACACAAGGAGTCCCTCAGGGCTCTGTCCTCGGTCCTCTTCTCTTCTGTATTTATATGCTTCCCCTTGGCCATATTATCCATAGTTATGGATTGGGTTATCATTTTTATGCAGATGATACTCAGCTCTACTTCAATGTTAAAAGTGGAACTTCATCAGAGCTTTCTCAGCTCACAACCTGCCTTAGTGAAATTAAAACCTGGATGGAGCAGAACTCTTTAAAATTAAATTGCAATAAAACTGAACTCCTGCAAATTGGGACTAAAATGCAACTTAATAAAATGAGCTCCTTCCCAGTCCATCTTGGCAGTGATCTCATCAGACCTGCCTCTACTGTAAAAAATCTTGGTGTCATTTTTGATTCCTCCCTCACTTATTCCGCCCACATAAATCACATTAAGAAACTTTCTTACTTTCACCACCGTAACATATCCCGTGTTCGCTCCTTCCTCTCCTTCTCTAATGCTGAGAAACTTGTCCATGCTTTTATCACATCCCGCATCGATTATTGTAATTCCCTACTGGCAGGTGCCCCTTCTAATCTTATATCACAGCTCCAGCTTATTCAAAACTCAGCTGCAAGAGTCCTTACTCGAACCAGCAGCAGCGAGCACATCACACCCATCCTGCTCCGTCTTCACTGGCTCCCTGTGTCCTACAGAATCGAATATAAAATCCTACTAATAACCTACAAAGCTTTAAATAACCTCGCGCCAAACTACATCAGTGACCTTCTCCATCACTATGTGCCTGCCCGCCCACTAAGGTCCTCTGATTCTGGTAATCTTGTTGTGCCCGTCACTAATCTACACTCCATGGGTGACAGGGCCTTCAGCTGTATAGCGCCCAGACTCTGGAATGACCTACCAAAATTAATCAGGTCAGCTGACTCCATGAATTCTTTTAAAAAACAACTCAAAACTCATCTGTTCAGGAAGGCTTTTAGCTCTACTTGACTTTATTACCCTTCTCTCAGTTTACCTCCATGTCAAGATGTTCATGTAACCTGTATGTGTGTGCGAGACCATCAATTATGTTGTCTGTTTTTTTTTCAGAATTTACTGTCTTAATCTTCTTTATTTATTTATCTGGTTTGTACAATGCTATATACTGTATATTCTGCCGTTCTTTATTATATTCTGTAAGTGCCTTGAGCATGGGAAAGGCGCTATATAAATAAAATGTATTATTATTATTAAAGTTTCTAAGCTATGGCATGCTGGGCTGGTAACATCACATAAAGAGAGGCCCACAATCTAATCAAAAAGACAGGATCAGTTATGGGATGCACTCTGAACCTCCTGGAGGTTGTAGCAAAGAAGAGAATTAAAACAAAACTGAGTGCCACTATGAACAAGGCTGCACATCTTCACTATTCAGGGAGTGGAAGTAGAGGTGGTCCACTCCTACAAGTACTTGGGGGTCCACATTAATGACAGACTGGACTGGTCTTGGAACATATGCTTTGCCCTTTCAACTCAAGTCAAGAGTATTTATTGTCATTTCATCCATATACAGTAGTACAGCATACAGTGAAACGAAACAACGTTCCTCCAGGACCATAGTGCAACATAAAACACAGGAAAACGAAAAATCCACAACACATAACATAAAGACACATAATATTTAACAAGGTGCATGTGAGTCAAATGTGCAAACATGTGCAACACTGCAGAACAAAACACACATGTCAGATATCAGACCGGTCCATGAGTGTTCAGGAGTCTGACTGCTTGGGGGAAGAAACTGTTACACATTCTGGAGGTGAGGGCCGAATGCTTCGGTACCTTTAACCCAATGGTAGGAGTGTAAACAGTGAATGTGAGGGGTGTGTTGGATCATTCACAATGCATGAGACTGTTCTTTTAATATGGGACGTGACATCCTTCATATCTACTACAACTCTGTGATTACCAGTGCAGTTTTCTATGCTGGGCTGTTGACATCACATCAAGAGAGGCCCACCAAATCATCAAGCTAATTAAAAAGGCAAGCTCAATTATAGGACGCATTCTAAACCTTCTACAGGTGGTAGCAAAGAATTGAATTAAAAAAAAAATTTATATACGAGTGCCATTATGAATAATGCTGCATATCCTCTCTCCAATATACCAACACCGAGGACTTTCAGCCAATTAATTATTCAGCAGAAGTGTGTCAAGAAACCTTTCTGGGGCTCCTTTATACCTAACAGCAATATGCCTGTATAGTGTCTGTGAATGAAACTGCTATTTTCTTTCTTTTTAAATTTCTCTTTCTTTTAAGTCATTCTGGTGTGTGTTCAGACCATAGTCCCTTGCACTTCGAACTTAATTTGTTTCAGGAGGCTGTTTAAACTCTGAATTGTTTGATATCTGCATCAATTCTCCATTAGAAATACAGTGGAACCTCGGTTTGCGAGTAACTTGGTTTACGAGTGTTTTGCAAGACGAGCAAAAATTTTTAATAAATTTTGACTTGATAAACGAGTGAGGTCTTGCAGTACGAGTAGTATGTATACACTTTGTCTGCTGAGCGTCATGTGATCACAACTGAGCTGATGGTTCTTCTCTCTCTCTCGATGCGGGATTGTGGGCAATTGTCTCCTATTCTCCGTCTGAATCGCCGTGCCTCACTCATATAATCAACATCCGTACGAACGTATACTGTTTACTGCAGCATTAGCATTGTGACTGTGTGTGCGCACGCGTGTGTGTGTGTGTGTGTGTACGCACGCTCTCGTGTGTGTGTGTGCTGTGATGTGCGAGTCCCCGTCTTGCACCCTAAAACACGAAGCTGAGTCTCAGTACTTTAGCAACACCAGCTTTATTCAGCTTGAAACAGCAACTGCGCGGTTATTGTAGCGGGATCTGCCACTCTCCTATACACAGACAAAGCAGTCAAGCAGGGCCCTGCGCATTTATAATGTTCCTTGTATCACCCATCGATGGCAGGCGCTTATAGCATGTCCGCGATCTTTTTGGATTCGCTTTTACGGTGAACTGCTACAGCGCTGGGAGACTGTGATTGCTTTGGGATGCTCTTCCACGTGTCGTCCCGTTGGGTGCAATCCCACAAGAGTTAAGAAACTCACTCACACCAGCCATGATTCTTTTCAAAGGTAAAGTGCAGGTTAATTTGTTTTATGTATTTTTACTTTATATTTTGTATTAATCATTTTTATATGAATAGTTTTGGGTTGTGGAACAAATCATCGGAGTTTCCATTATTTCTTATGGGGAAATTCACTTTGATATACGAGTGTTTTGGACTACGAGCACGTTTCCGGAATGAATTATGCTCGCAAACCGAGGTTCCACTGTAATGGAAAGTGAATTACCGTATATACTCGAGTTTAAGTTCTCCTACAGTTTTTTTATTGTCTGGAAAACATTTGGGATTAAATCTCTTATGTACATAGACAACGTTTTTGCATCCTATGAACAATTATATTCCAAATTTAACTTTCCAGCAACACATTTCTTTCACTACTTTCAAATCAGAAACTTTGTTAAACAAAGCCTGCCCAAATTTCCTCACCCCCACCTACATCTATGCCGGAAAAAATATTGATCAGTCTTGAGGACTCAGACAGCATTTCTGCAATATATAAAACCATTCTAGAGTCCCTCCCTTTCAAAGATCTAAGAGGACATTGGGAAAAGGATCTCTCACTCAATATCTCAGAAAAGGAGTGGAATCTAGCAATGCACAGAATTCCCTCGAGCTCCATATGTGCAAAGCATACAATTATTCAACTCAAAATTATATATTGTGCACATCTGTCTCGCTTAAAATTGTCCAAAATGTTTCAAGGGCAAAATCCAATCTGCGAACGCTGCAATCGAGCTCCTGCCTCACTGGGTCACATGTTCTGGACCTGCACCAAATTAACATCATTCTGGACCCAAATCTTTAAATTCCTATCAGACAGCCTTGGTGTCACAATCCCTCCTAACCCATTAACAAACCGTGTTTGGTGGGCTCCTAGATGGGCTTAAAGTGGAGAAAGACAAACAAACTGTGATTGCCTTTACTACACTACTAGCACGTAGACTTATCTTGCTCAACTGGAAGAATCCTAACTCTCCTATTCTAAGTCAGTGGGTTTAACTGATGTTATATATGATTTGAAATTGGAAAAAATCAAATTCGTACTTAGAGGATCTGTGTAGAACTTTTTCAAAACCTGGCAGGATCTAATCAATAACATTCTAGAATAAGCTTTTAAAAGCACTGAGGAAGCAGATTCTCTCTACTTTTTTTTTTCTTCTCCATTTATATTTTTTACTTATTAATTCATCTATTTACTTATTTTTACTAGCTTTAAGTTTTCCTCTACTGGCTTAGCTCTCTTTCTCAGGGGTGGGGGTTGATTTATTTTCAATCTTATTTTTGTAAAAATTGATTTATTTGTATGGAATGTTGTGTGATTTCAATAAAATCAATAAAATAAAAAGTTCTCCTGCGTATAAGTTGGGGCTTGATTTTACCGTATAATTTACGGTATTTTATAATGTCGGTTGTACAAGTCGAATGCGGAAACTGTTGGTCCAAGAGATTATGATATGCTAACGCCCACCTGAGAGAGTACCCACAGAGCACACTGCCTTTTTTGCCTACGTGACTACACGGTCATACCCGAACTATTCCGGTGTTTTTTTGTATCTCACATCCTCATACACCTTTATCGTAAGAGCACCCCTTATCTACAATGGAGTGTTCGATCAGAAGAAAATATGAAGCTGGTTTTAAATTAAAAGTCGTTGAAGTGGCGAAAGAAATTGGTAACTGCACTGCTGTAACAAAATTCAATGTGTCTGAGAAACTGGTGAGAGATTGGAGGAGGCAAGAAGATGGGGAAAAAAATGCAAGTGTCATATTTTTGAACGGGCGTTTGAGTCGGGGTCTGATTTTACGATCGATTTTTCAGGGTTCAGGACCCGACTTATCCGCGAGTGTATACAGTAATTCATTCTCATACCCTAAATAACACCCATCTCGATAAACTTAAACAGCAAATACACATGCTGTAATTTAAGGTAAAAACAACAATTAAATGCCCTAAATAAATTAAAACATGAAAACAAAAAAAATACATAAATACTGTTTAATAAAATGAAATGTATGGCAGTGCACATAGATGCAGTGGCTCGGTGCTCTTCTTTCGCTGCTTTGTTTGTCCTTTGTTTGTCCTTTTTCTGTGTGTTGCTTTTTGTCATAGTGACATTCTGCTGGGCTAATAATGTCTACAGTTGGCACGATCTCCTAATAATAGGACTATGCAGCGAATGGACTGTTACAGCTGAGTTTCTCCGTTTTCACGGCATCCCGGCGGACATAACCACATGTCTGGGCTCCTCATAGATTACCATCACTACAGGCAGGAGACGGAGGAGGCACAGGAACAGGAGACTGAAGTGGTGCAGCGGAGCTGGCGAGGCTATGGAGGTGACCAAACAAGCCACCTTTTCCTAGCATTTTTCTCACCAACGCAAGATCCCCCACAAATAAGATGGATGAGTTGAAGCTACAGGTTGCAGCGAATAAGATCGTTAAGGACAGTTGCATTCTGCTAATTACAAAGACCTTGCTTCATTCACTCATTCCAGATACAGCTATCGAGTTAACAGACTGCACAGTACACCGGCAGGACAGGACCGGAGACTCCGGTAAGAGAAAAGGAGGAGATTATGCCTGTAAGTCAACAACACCTGGTGTACTAACACTAAGACTGTACACAACTGATGATGTTTATGCTCGCTGCGTAAGCGCCATCCATTGCTGCATTTTGTTCACTGCACAGTTTCAACGTAGAAGCATCATTCGAACTCTGAATCAAATTTCTATCGAATTTAGCTTTCAAGCACTGGAACATTTGAAGTTAGAATTGTACGAAGTGCGACGTATCACTGTATATATTTATTTATTTAAAGAGTTTCTGTAAAAAGTCAAATTTACCCTTGGAGACAAGTAAAATTCCATCTATTTCTTTGTCTGTCTTCATTAGCCATGTCACATATTACTCTAATACATCACCCAGCTATCATTTTTCCCTTCAATGCCAGAGAAATTTCTTTAGAAGTCAGAAGGGGGAAAGTTCCCTGAATCTCTTCCACGAACCTCTCACCCTGGCTATCATTTTCTGGGTCTGCACCTCCATTTACACTGCACATGTCACCTGAGCTGCTGAACTCCCTTAACTTTCTCCAAAACAGCCTCATTACCGATATCTAAATTTACACTTACTTCATCAACATTCTGTACTCTGCACTCTTGCTTTCCACAAAGGTTGTGCTTACGGCCTACGGACTACCCCTTCACATCACTACATCTTTTATGAACCCACGTCAGTAGTTTCTCCCAACAGCTATACCACATACACCACACGGGCAGGAATCTACCTCTTATAGACTTCCTGCTCCAATAACTCCAACCATCACTTTGGTCTTTCCTGCATTTACCTCTAGGCCTACAACTACCTTTCCATTTTACTATCTTCTCCATCAACTTCCCTTCACTTTTTTCCATCAAACTCTAATCAATAGTATACAAGAGCTGCCGTGGCATCTGGACAACACCTCCATCACTAATACAAAAAGCAACAGACTCAAAGTGAACCCCTGATGCAGCCCCACCTTCACCTCAAAGCTTTCACCATTCCAGTCTGCTGTCCCAATTACCTTCATGTTTCCTCATACATTGAAATCACTGCAGACCCTAAATATCCACCTACACCTGTGTTTCTCAATGCCCAACTCACCACCTCTTGCAGCACCCTGTCAAATGCCTTTTGCAGATCTACAAATGGCCCAGGAACAGTTGAAATAGTTGTTGATAAAAGCATGGCCTGGAATGACCAGCTCAGAATGCTGCTACCATGACACTCATCATGAAAATTATGATGATATTAGCTAATAAAACAAATAGTCTGACTACTCTATAAACAAATTTTCGTCAAACATCATATGATGGTCCCACATTCCCTCCCAGATTCAGAAATTGAGCACCACTACCTTAGACATTCCAAGAAATTTTTGAAATCAAGCAACATTATGCTCAGATTATATAAGGCACTGGTGAGACTGAATCTGGAGTATTATGTGCAAATCTGGTCACCACTCTACAAAAAAAAAAATAGCAGCACTTGAAACTGTACAGACAAGATCAACCAGATGTATCCCAGAACTTAAGGTCATAACGCATTCTGACAGACTCAGAGAATTAAAATTTTCTAAGTCTTGAGCAGAGGAGATTGCATGAGGACCTAATCCAGGTCTTCAAAATTCTCAAAGGCATTGATAAAGCATACGTCCTCACAGGTGGTGCAGTGGTAGTGCTGCTGCTTTGCAGTAAGGAGACTGTGGAAGATTGTGGGTTCACTTCCCGGTTCCTCCCTGTGTGAATAGCACTTTGAGTACTGAGAAAAGCACTATATAATTGTAATGAATTTTTATTTATTATTATTATTACCATTGAAAATTAAGGGGAAGTATATTTAGGACTGAAGCCAGTAAGCACATCTTTACACAAAGAGTTCTAGGAATCTGGAACAAACTACCAAGACACGTAATTGAAGAAGAAATGTTGATAACCTTCAAAAAGTATCAGGATGAGATCAGCTACTAACTAAGCAAAGGAGCTTGATGGACTGAATGGTCTCCTCTTGTTTGTCAAACTTCTTATGTTATTATGAAGCCTGCACTCACTCATCCTTCCATTTTCCAAAGTGTTCTACTGTGGTTTTACATATTGAAAATGGTGCCGTCCTTCAGATGAAATGTAAAACCAGGGTCCTAATTCTCTATGGTCATGAAAGATGCCTGGACAGCCTTTGAAAAGTGTAGGGTGTACTCAAATATCCTGGCTAAATTCTACACCATGACATCTACACGTACACTTAAATGTATGTGCTTAACAGACACTTTTATCCAAGGTGACTTACCAAAAAAAAAAAAAGGTAAACATAATCGAGTAAACATCACTCTGGAGGATTGTTTCGGAAGCAAGTGTTACAGGATAAAGTGACAAAATTGACCTCAGAAAAAAAATAAAAGCTAGTTACAATTTCTAGTTACAAAACCTAACATTTAATATCAGACAGAAATTCACCAAACCAGAGAGTTCTCAAAGGCACCATAAACACATTGAGGGAGTCAGAATTTTGAATGCAGGTGGTCAGCTTGTTCCACCAGCTAAGCGCTACACATGAAGAGGCAAGACTGAAATTTGACGCCATGACCGTGTCCATTCTGGTTTCCTAATTGTCCCCGGTCTCTAATCAGCTAACTTCTTCTTCATTTCTTTGCCACCTAATATGTTGTGTATGATGAACATGACATTACATCATCCAGGTGGATTCTGCACACTGGTGGTAGTTGAAGTGGCTTCCCTACTATCTACAGTATGTGAAATGCTTTGAGTGCCTAGAAAAGCGCCACATAAAATGTAACTATCTATTGAGTCATTTGTGGTTTTTGGAAACCCAAAGATTAACGGTTACAATTTCTGCACAATTTCAACATGGAGATAATCACCAAAACCTCAAAATAGTTTATCCACATGAACTTGCAATAAAACATGGACTGATGGTGTGAATGGTATCCACCTGTTTGCCAAATTTCTTATGTTTTCATGAAGCCTGCACACGCTTCTCTCAATCTCCCATTTCCTAAAATGGTCTACATAGCCTATTGTGGCTTTTGGTGACAATAAAGTCAATGACTTTACTTTCTGTAAATGTTTAACCTGGAGGTGATCATCATAAGCAATCTCAATTGATTTAGAGAAGAGTTATGATAGACTGCCAAATCAATTGGTCTGGAGGTGCATGGCAGGGAAAGGAGAGATGTATGTGAGGATCATCCAGTATGTGTATAAGAGAGTTAGGACTTGGGTTAAAAGCAGGGTTGGTATAAAAAAATAAGATTCCAGTCAAAGCAGATCTGCACCAGGGATCTTCTTGAAGTCCTTACCTGTTTGATCTAGTTAAGGAGGTATTGACTCATGGGATAAAAGACCAATCCCCCTGGGTCATGCTTTTTACTGATGAAATTGTGTTGTATAGCAACAAAAAGGAGAAAGTGGAGAGGAAGTTGGAAGAATGGAGAAGGGCTTTGGAAGCTAGAGAATTGAAGATAAATAGGAAGATGGCAGAATATCTGAGAATGGCTGATGATCAGGATTTAGAAGATAGGCTGCAGGTGGAGTTTCTGAAAAGAGTGGATAAGTTTAACTATCTACAGGTGCTGGTCATAAAATTAGAATATCATGACAAAGTTGATTTATTTCAGTAATTCCATTCAAAAAGTGAAACTTGTATATTAGATTCATTCATTACACGCAGACTGATGTATTTCAAATGTTTATTTCTTTTAATGTTGATGATTATAACTGACAACTAATGAAAGTCCCAAATTCAGTATCTCTGAAAATTAGAATATCAATTAAGACCAATGCAAAAAAAGGATTTTTAGAAATGTTGGCCAATTGAAAGGTATGAACATGAAAAGTATGAGCATGTACAGCACTCAATATTTAGTTGGGGCTCCTTTGGCCTGGATTACTGCAGCAATGTGGCATGGCATGGAGTCGATCAGTCTGTGGCACTGCTCAGGTGTTATGAGAGCCCATGTTGCTCTGATAGTGGCCTTCAGCTCTTCTGAATTGTTGGATCTGGAGTATTGCATCTTCCTCTTCACAATACCCCATAGATTTTTTATGGGGTTAAGGTCACGCGAGTTTGCTGGCCAATCAAGAACAGGGATACCATGGTCCTTAAACCAGGTACTGGTAGCTTTGGCACTGTGTGCAGGTGCCAGGTCCTGTTGGAAAATGAAATCTGCAGCTCCATAAAGTTCGTCAGCAGCAGGAAGCATGAAGTGCTCTAAAACTTCCTGGTAGACAGCTGCGTTGACCTTGGACCTCAGAAAACACAATGGACCAACACCAGCAGATGACATGGCACCCCAAACCATCACTGACTGTGAAAACTTTACACTGGACCTCAAGCAACGTGGATTCTGTGCCTCTCCTCTCTTCCTCCAGACTCTGGGACCTTGATTTCCAAAGGAAATGCAAAATTTACTTTCATCAGAGAACATAACTTTGGACCACTCAGCAGCAGTCCAAAGGCGAGACGCTTCTGACACTGTCTCTTGTTCAACAGTGGCTTGACACAAGGAATGCGACAGCTGAAACCCATGTCTTGCATACGTCTGTGCCTGGTGGTTCTTGAAGCACTGACTCCAGCTGCAGTCCACTCTTTGTGAATCTCCCCCACATTTTTGAATGGGTTTTGTTTCACAATCCTCTCCAGGGTGCGGTTATCCCTATTGCTTGTCCACTTTTTTCTACCACATCTTGTCCTTCCCTTCGCCTCTCTATTAATGTGCTTGGACACAGAGCTCTGTGAACAGCCAGCCTCTTTAGCAATGACCTTTTGTGTCTTGCCCTCCTTGTGCAAGGTGTCAATGGTCGTCTTTTGGACAACTGTCAAGTCGGCAGTCTTCCCCATGATTGTGTAGCCTACAGAACTCGACTGAGAGACCATTTAAAGGCTTTTGAGTTAATTAGCTGATTAGAGTGTGGCACCAGGTGTCTTCAATATTGAACCTTTTCACAATATTCTAATTTTCCGAGATACTGAATTTGGGACTTTCATTAGTTGTCAGTTATAATCATCAACATTAAAAGAAATAAACATTTGAAATACATCAGTCTGTGTGTAATGAATGAATCTAATATACAAGTTTCACTTTTTGAATGGAATTACTGAAATAAATCAACTTTGTCATGATATTCTAATTTTATGACCAGCACCTGTAGAATCAGTGGTAGCCCAAGATGGAGAGATAACCCACAGAGTGCAGCATGGATGGAACAAAGGTAGTATCGTATGATGGAAGAATCATGACTAAAGTTAAAGGTAGGGTTCTTAAAACAATGGTGAGACCAGCAATGTTGTATGGAGCTGAGACATGGACAGTAAAAGAAGCACAACAGAAGTTGGATGTGGCAGAAATGAGAATGTTGAGATGGACGTGTAGAGTTGCAAAATAGGACAGAATAAGAAAAAAAGGCACAAAGGTAGTGAGGTACAACAAAAGTGGGAGACATACCTAAGAAGGAACTGGCCCTAGTGTGTGCTTGGTGTGTGGGTGTGTTTGTGTGTGTCCTGCGGTGAGTTGGCACCCTGCCCAGGATTGGTTCCCTGCCTTGTGCCCTGTGTTGGCTGGGATTGGCTCCAGCAGACCCCCGTGACCCTGTGTTCGGATTCAGCGGGTTGGAAAATAGATGGATGGATGGAACAGGAAAGTAGTATGAAGTGCCACGGACATGAGATGAGGACAGACAATGAAGATGGGAGCAAAAAACTGAAGGAAATGGAAGTGCAGGGGAAGAGAAAGTGAGGGAGGCCAAAGTGAAAGTGCATGATATAGTGAAAGATTAGAAGGAAAATGGTTTGATTTGGGAGTAGATGCAAATCCAGGTTATATGGTGAAGGTTGACCATGCACACTGACTCCCACTTAACAGTGGAAAAAGATCAAGAACCTTTAAGAAATACCTAGATGAAATTTGGGAAAGCTTAGCTATTGGTTGTACAAGACTGAATGGTCTCTGCTTGTTTGTCAAATTTCTTCTGAAGACTCCACACACTTTGTTCATCCTTCCATTTCCTAAAGTGATCTATTTAGCAGATTGTAGTTTTTGGTGACCCAAAGGTCAACAGCTCTATTCTCTGTACATTTTCAACCTGAAGATGATCACTGACAACCCCAAATGCTCCATCCAACATGAACCTACCACAAAACACGTTAACCAATCTGGTAAAAATTTCAACTACATTGTCAAACTTATTTTATTCCATTCAACCCTACAGCTTCAGTTTGATTGCCAGACTGACGGGGTCTGCAAAGATATCGCCACTTGACGTCACACTTACGACAAATATTAAGAGGAGGTGGGGGGGGGGGGGGTGAGTAAGGGGACAAAACAATTTATGACAAAAGCTCGCGATTTCCCTTATAGCCTTCATGCCGGCCGGGAAGTGTTCAGCACGCATTACTTACCGCTGGACCTGCAGCAGGCGCTGGAGTCTGCGATCGGTACGCTTCGGCTGCCGCCGGGTGCTAGTTATGAAAGGAAAAAATAAAAAATAAAGAGAATCGTCAATGAATGAAATGAAGGCGGGCGTCCACTACGGCGCAATAATACGCGGTCAGGCTGTCATTGTTCGAGGAGCTCGCTGACACACACGCACACTAGGAAAGATGACATGCCTGCAGCATCCGTGTTCACAGTGCACACACGATCACTTAAGAATTCCTGAACACACGAGTGGCACGTGTGGACGGCGAACGCACAAAAACACACACACATAACGAGGCAGACGCGCCAAAGCGGGACGGACGTGCCGCGATTGCGAGCGTCAGCCCACCTTCGCTTCCCGCTACCTGCCCCGCTGCTTTCACGCTCCAGCACAGACGCCGACTGACACCTTCGCCGCACCGCCAAGCCTGCTCGTTGAGAGGCGCGCCAAGGAGCAAGCTAGCAAAGCAAGCAACGAAGCGCGAGCAGATGCAAAAACACGCCGACAGCAAATTAAATCTTACGTGGTGTCTCGAGCAGCTCTCTCCGCTCATCCGGCAAAGATCCCGACGTGCTGTCGAACCCGCTTTTTCAACGTGTACACATAAGGAAGTAACTATCTGATGAATCTTCTCTTTCTCCCTTCTCTTTCAGAATTGCTGCTCGTCTCTCTGGCACCCGAGCACAATTTTTTCTTTCTTTCGGATGATTATTGCAGCGTTTACAAGCTACTCGGCAAACACATTCATTAGTAAGGGCTTGTGTTTAAACAAAAAAAAAAGATGTGTAAATAAAAGAAGAACCTCGCTTTGTCCTGCTCTTTTTTTTTTTTTTCATGGACATGTAATTACGATTCAGTGTCAGTTTGGGGAAGGCGGAGGGGAGTGGATGGGCTCATGTTTGAAGTGCGCCTCTACCAAGCGTGACTCCGCCCCCTCTCGACTCCCATTGGCGATAGGTACTGTCAGTTCCGCCGAACTAGCTTTGTGATTGGATACGGCCTATGTCGATCTATGGTCAAATGGCGCCATGGAGCCAACCCCTTTTGTGTGTGTTCAGAAGCAACAACCCGGTTGTTTTGCGAAGTGAGGCCCCGTTGTCAGGGTTGAGAGAAACTGCCTTACAGCGACATCCTGTGCACGAGGCCCGCAAGAGCAGATGAAGGTACCAACTCTTTTTTTTCTTTTTTTGGCATTGTTGTGCAGTCTTAGCATATATTTTTTTCCTCGGCGTTTTCCTGTCAGTTGTTCCTCTTCCCTGTTTAGGTGTGACGAGTCGTGTTTTGGTTTTCCCAACAGTTCAGACACTTACAGGTTAGGTGGATTGGCAATGCTAAATTTACCCCAATATGTGTTTGTGTATGTGTGTTTGTTCACCCTGGCACCCTTTCCATGGATTGTTCCTGCCTTGAGCCCGATGCTTGATGGGTTTGGGTCCAGCTTCCTCACAACCCTGCTCCGGATAAGTGGGTTTAGAGAATTAATGGATAGATACCGTGTCCTACATGACTTTTGGGATCAAGACACATTTTTCCTTGATTTACCCCTCTCCTCCACAGTTTAAAATTACAAATCAAACAATTCAGACGGGATTAAAGTGCACATTGCAGCAGGGCCCCTGCCAATCTTTAGAGCCTAGGGCACAGATTATAAAGGGGTGGGTTGGTTAGCTACCAAACGGTTGGCACACTAATAAGCTTGTCCTAAGGTGCAAAATAACCTAGCATCAGCACTGCATTGCAGACTTTTGTTTCAGGGGTTTTGTATTCATTTCAATTGCCATACTTTTTATACACAGTGCTCCCCCTTTCAAGGCACCATAATGTTAGGGACACCGCAATAGCAGGTCTGTTAAATCCGTGATATTTTGTTGCAATTTTCTTGCGATTTATAGACATCACCAGGTGTTGAAAATCTTCTCTGGTGATGCACTGCCAAGCCTCTAATGCAGTTGCCTTCAGCTCCTACATGTTTCAGGGGATTTGTCTGCGGAAAGTTTTCTCATCAGCAAATGGAAGGCCTGCTCCATTAGATTGAAATCTGTGACTGGCTTGGCCATTCGAGAATTTTCAATTTTTTAGCTTTAATAAACTCCTATGTTGCCTCAGGGGTATGTTTGAGATCATTACCTTGTTGTAGGATGAAGCACTGACCAGTGAGTTTGGAGGCATTTACTGGAACCTGAGCAGATAAGATGTTTCTACACACCACAGAATTCATTGTGCCACTGCCATCAGCAGTTCCATCATCAATGAAGAGAAGTGTGCCAGGATCTGTGGCAACCATACATGCCCACCCTAGGCACCATGTTTAACAGATTAGGTGGTCTGCTTTGGACCCGTTTGTCATCAATAATTAAATGGAAATTACTTTGTGAGTTTTACAACCTATTGTAGAAAAACACAGACAACACTGTAACCCTGTTCCTTAAATGGGACTGCAAATCCCAGCATCCCCTGGAGCATGGCGTCATTGGGGAGCTTCAGGCATAAGCTTTAAAAGTGAACTATAAAAAGCCAAAGGGATCGTAATCGGAGATGTCTTTTTGCTTCAATGAATGCTTCACTTGCAAAATGGATTACAATTACACCCGTCAGATTGCAGTTTTCTCAGGATTTACAGGTGCATCTAAAAAAAAAAAAATCATGTTAAACGGGCCCCAACCAAGCACTGACTGAATAAATTAATATACTTTTCAGAAATTGGACATTTCTGTATTGTGAATCCTTTTTTCATTGATCGTAGGTAATATTCTAATAATATGAGATACTGGATTTCTTATTTTCATGAGCTATCTGCCATAATCATCAACAATAAAATAAAAAAAAGGCTTCAAATATTTTACTTTATGTGTAATGAATATAGCATATATGAAGGTTTAGATAGATAGATAGATACTTTATTAATCCATCCATCCATCCATCCATTTTCCAACCCGCTGAATCCGAACACAGGGTCACGGGGGTCTGCTGGAGCCAATCCCAGCCAACACAGGGCACAAGGCAGGGAACCAATCCCGGGCAGGGTGCCAACCCACCGCAGGACACACACAAACACACCCACACACCAAGCACACACTAGGGCCAATTTAGAATCGCCAATCCACCTAACCTGCATGTCTTTGGACTGTGGGAGGAAACCGGAGCGCCCGGAGGAAACTACTTTATTAATCCCAAGGGGAAATTCACATACTCCAGCAGCAGCATACTGATAAAAAAGAATATTAAATTAAAGAGTGATAAAAATGCAGGTATACAGACAGTCAATAACTTTGTATAATGTTAACGTTTACCCCCCCCGGTGGAATTGAAGAGTCGCATAGTGTGGGGGAGGAACGGTCTCCTCAGTCTGTCAGTGGAGCAGGACGGTGACAGCAGTCTGTCGCTGAAGCTGCTCCTCTGTCTGGAGATGACACTGTTTAGTGGATGCAGTGGATTCTCCATGATTGAGTCTGCTCAGCGCCCGTTGCTCCGCCACGGATGTCAAACTGTCCAGCTCCATGCCAACAATAGAGCCTGCCTTCCTCACCAGTTTGTCCAGGCGTGAGGCGTCCTCCTTCTTTATGCTGCCTCCCCAGCACACCACCGGGTAGAAGAGGGCGCTCGCCACAACCGTCTGATAGAACATCTGCAGCATCTTATTGCAGATGTTGAAGGACGCCAGCCTTCTAAGGAAGTATAGTCCACTCTGTCCTCTCTTGCACAGAGAATCAGTATTGGCAGTCCAGTCCAATTTATCATCCAGCAGCACTCCCAGGTATTTATAGGTCTGCACCCTCTGCACACAGTCACCTCTGATGATCACGGGGTCCAGGAGGGGCCTTGGTCTCCTAAAATCCACCACCAGCTCTTTGGTTTTGCTGGTGTTCAGGTGTAGGTGGTTTGAGTCGCACCATTTAACAAAGTCCTTGATTAGGTTCCTATTTCCCTTTTCAAAATAAATTTTCACGATATTCTAATTTTTTGAGATGCCCTTGTATGTTCTTGTCCTGCACCTGCTTTTTTGTGTGAATTCTTCTGGGTGGGCTCCTAAGTTCTACAAATCCTCACATATTTCGGCATCACAATATGACAAAACGTTACCTAACGTTCAGGAGGCTGTTCACAGGGGATTTCATTACAAACATACATCACCAACATCTGCGAAATTGGACTGTGTCATGTTTATCATTTTGTGCTTAGCGTTTTGTTGGATTTCTTTTGTGTCTGGAATATTAATCATTTTTATCATTTACTACCATAAATAAATACATTTATCATAATTTAAAATTTTACAGAAAGTTACAGTTCACTAAGTACTGTTGAACTATGAACTTTATCTTAACCCTATTTCAATGTTAAAAGCGAAACTTCAGAACTTTCTCAGCAAACCTAAAAACTGGATGGAGCAGAACTATTTAAAATTAAATTGCAACAAAACTGAACTCTTGCAAAATTGGCACTAAAGTGCAACTTAAGAACATGAGCTCCTTTTTCAGTCACTCTTGATGGTGACCTCATTAGACCTTCCAATGCAAGGAATCTTGGTATCATTTTTGATTCCTTCCTTTCTAACTCCACCAACATAAACCACATTAAGAAACTTTCTTACTTCCACCTCTGTCACATATCCAGTGTTTGAACATTCCTCTCCTTTTCTATTGCTGATAAACGTGTCCCTGCTTTTATCACATCCGATATCGGTTATTGTAGCTCCCTACTGGCAGGTGCCCCTTCAAATCTTATATCACATCTCTAGTTAATTCAAAACTCTGCTGCATGAGTCCTAACATGAATGACCAACAGCAGCGACCATATCACAGCCATCCTGCTTCGCCTTCACTGGCTCCCTTTGTTTTATGGGATCGAATATAAAATTCTATTAACAATCTACAAAGCTTTAAATGGCCTTGCGTTCTGCTCCTGTACAGCCACTAGGGTCCTCGATTCTGGTCATCTTGTTGTGCCCCACACTAACTTGAACTCTATAGGTGATGGCATCTTCAGCTGTCTTGCACCCAGACTCCGGAATGACCTCCTGAAATTAATGAGATCAGCGGACTCCATTCATTCTTATAAAAACCAACTTAAAACTCATCTGTTCAGGAAGGCTTTTACTTTTAACAATACAATTTATTTTTGTATAGCCTAAAAATCACACATCACTACCCTCTGTCCAGATTCTTAGGGTAACTTGTGTGTTATATCATACATTATGTGATTTATTCAGGCATTTCTTTTAGTATTCTACTCTGGTTTATTCTTTCTTTTATTAATTTAGTTTTATTTACCAGCATGAGTGAAAGTGAAGGTCTACAGGACGGTAGTGAGACCAGCTATGTTATATGGGTTGGAGACAGTGGCTCCGACCAGAAAACAGGAGACAGAGCTGGAGGTGGCAGAGTTAAAGATGCTAAGATTGGCACTGGGTGTGATGACGATGGACAGGATTAGAAATGAGGACATTAGAGTGTCAGCTCAAGTTAGACGGTTGGGAGACAAAGTCAGAGAGGTGAGATTACGTTGGTTTGGACTTGTGCAGAGGAGAGATGAGAGGTAGACTGAGAGAAGGGTACTAAAGATAGAGCTTCCAGGTAAGGGGAAGAGAGGAAGGTCTAAGAGGAGGTTTATGGATGTGGTGAGAGAGGACATGCAGGTGATGGGTGTGACTGAGCAAGATGACAAGGACAGGAAGATATGGAAAAAGATGATCCACTGTGGCAACCCCTAATGGGAGAAGCTGAAAGATGATTCTTTCTTTTATTCTATTTAATGTTTTTGTATATCCTGTGTTTATTAGTTTATTGGTTTATGCAGAAAATATTTGTATCATTTTGTTTTAAGCGTCTTGAGCATGGGAAAGGTGCTATATGAATAAAATATATTATTGTCTGGGGGACACAACACATGTTACTCGATTGTGCAGTGATCTTTCCATCTTGCTTTTCTCATGACTTTTTGCATCTCATTTAGTGCAATAAACCTACAATATACAGTAATCTTGGGCCCAAAATGTATTTGCAGATTTTCAAATTCACAAGGGTCCTGTGCTCCAAATGCTTGTGAATCAGAAGGGATTGCTGTATATTTCACAAGCATGGAAGAAGAAAAAAAAAGGAGCAAAGAACCATCCAAGGGTCTGAGAACCAAAACTATGGAAAAGCATGGACAATCTAATGGCTACAAGTCTATCTCCAGAGTGTGTAACTTCCCTAAGTGTTCCATTTTTTCTCGCAAAAACATGTAAAATAAATTTGCATTTTTTGGCTTGAAAAATGACATTTATTAAATCTCATCTTTCTATTGTAAAACATGCAAAACACTAAAAAGTACAAAGTTAGTAATGATACAAATAATAAAAATAATGTTAATACCGTATATACTGTCAAAGTGTATTGTATGGAAGCACAGTGAAATACACAATCCAACGTCACAGTTGGGACAATAGTAGTGTGATTCCTTGAGGATTTTCTTTCCAGACTGATCAGTTTTTGAACAGCACACTGGAAATGTGTGATTGATTGACAGGAGTGTTACTTCCAATTTCATTTTCCATTTCAATTTCACTGCCTGAAGATAGATTCACTTCGTCATCACTGCTCATATCACTGGCAAGAACGTGCAACACCTGGGCTGCTAAAAAAATGTTTCTTACGAGACGCCACTATGAGGATAGGAGATGTGTCTGCACTGTTGCCTGGTCACACTTGGGCCTGTAGCTTACGCAAGACACACCTATATCACTTCCAGAGCAACGCTCAGCACTAATGCTGTTGGCACTTTTACAGCCCGAGTAATCCTCGGGTCTAATGCTTACGTGAGACGCATCTATACTGTTGTCCATGAGACACTGAGGACTAATGCTTCTAGCACCATTTTTACAGCCCGAGTAACACTCGGGTTTAACGTTAAGGAGGTTACTGTTCCTGTGTCCACTGTGTGCCATCACCACTAAGACCTTTACAGTCCAAGGCATTGTAGCCAACCTCCTTGGACACTGATGGAAGAGAAAATATAATAATAATAATTCATTCATTACATTTATATAGCGCTTTTCTCAGTACTCAAAGCGCTATCCACATAGGGAGGAACCGGGAAGCGAACCCACAATCTTCCACAGTCTCCTTACTGCAAAGCAGCAGCACTACCACTGCATAATGGAAGATTACAACAAATGCTTGTTCAAATGATGAATAAACAACCTCAATCAACTTCCAGACAAATTCGAGCTGACCTGCAGACACGGAATACAGCAGTATCAGCTCACATTTTCCATCTGCATCTTAGTGAAATGAGATGCTATAGTAGGACACGCCCAGGAGGACCCCACTGCTGACAGAGACGCATAAAAAAAGCCGCCAAAGTTTGGAGTTTGCCAAAACTTACCTGAAGAAGCCAATATCCTTCTGAGAGAACTTCCTGTGGCGAGACGACACCCAAACAGAACTTTTTGGTAAAGCACTTTACAGAAAACAAAATGAGGCCTTCAAACAAAAGAATATGGTTCCTAAGGTCAAACGTGATGAAAGTTCACAGGTATTTTGGGGTTGTGTTGCTGCTTCTGGCACTGGATGTCGTCTGTGATTATTAAATCCGAACACTATGAAAGATTTTTGGAAAGCAATGTAGGGCCCAGTGTCATTAAAGCTGGGTGTCTGTTAAGGGTCTTCCAGCAGGACAGTGACCCACAGTATACTTCATAATGCACCCAACAATGTGCTGGAGAGTTCTGAAGTGGCAAGTGAAGTCCCAAAGAGCACCTGTGGAGAGAACTGAAAACAGCAGTTAAGAGAAGGCACCCTTCAAATCAGAGATTCCTGAAGCAGTTGTCAAAGGAAGAGTTGTCCAAAATTCCAGTAGAGAGGTTTAAGAAACTCTTTCATGGTTACAGGAAACCATTGATTTCATGTTTTGTTTTCCAAAACATGGGCTACCAAATATTAAGTTAAGAGTGCCAATAATTTTGCCCAGTCTGTTTCTAGAGATCTGTGTGGAACATTTTGTAGGTCAGTCAGTCAGTCATTATCCAACCCGCTATATCCTAACACAGGATCACGGGGGTCTGCTGGAGCCAATCCCAGCCAGCACAGGGCAGGGCACCAGCCCACTGCAGGGCACACACACACACACAAAGCACACACTAGGGACAATTTAGGATCACCAATGCACCTAACCTGCAGGTCTTTGGACTGTGGGAGGAAACCGGAGCACCCAGAGGAAACCCACGCAGACACGGGGAGAACATGCAAACTCCACACAGGACCCGGGAAGCAAACCCAGGTCTCCTTACTGCAAGGCAGCAGCGCTACCACTGCGCCACCATCCGTCCTGGAACTTTTTGGCTGTGCTTTTTGTGTTGTTTAAATACAAACAAAAGAAATAAGTCCTAAGATTTATCCATTTTTTTTTTTTTTTTTGGAGTTTTTTTTTCTTGTCGTCTTAATGAGTCAAGACTGAAGGGCTTTCAAAAAAGCATGGTTGTTTTAAAACGCATGAAAACCAAAGCATTTGGAATTGCAACAATTTTCTTTAAGATGTTGTGCATTTTCGGTAAAAAGTGCAGGGGTGTTCTTTTAGATTTCACGACTCTCTCTCTTTCTCTACACTACCAGAGCATCATCTAATTAGTCAAAACAGCAGCCAAAGTGTAATAGTTTCCCAATTGAAGAATCCCAAACCTGTCACTTTGTCAGTCTGGGAAGTCCTCTTTTCACAGTTTTGTTTTATTTAGAATTGTCAGCCATGCAGAATAATGGGGTACCTGTGCATACTATTAATAAATGGGAAAACACTATCTCCCTGATCAAGTCATGGCTGACCGCGTACCCCTGATTTCAATTTGACCCCGTCATATTAGATTTCTTTGCTCAACTGGGTGTGTGGGTCCCTGGGACTTGTCAGCTACCTGTGAGTTTTATTAATTCTAATTTAATGCACTTTCTTAAAGAGCTTCAAGGCGGGGCAGGTTATGGTTGGGCTCTGGTGAGGGGCTTCAAAATGTATACATGTAAATTTTTTTGTTAACAATTTATCGCCCTACTTTGCGTTTGAAAACATTAAAAAATTAATAACAAAAACAAATTTGCAGTAGTGCCAGAATTTTTGGCCACGACTGTAAGGATTCTGGATTCTGTGTGTTCAGGGCAAAATCCTAGGAAGTGCGACTTCTAAATTTTTTGTATCTTTGCCAGGATGTAGTCATCCAGAAACTCTAAACAATGCACAAACAATGAAAAATTCCACAGAGATATGAAAATCAATTTTGATTTTGCACAGACACACATACAGACAGCATTTTAAAAATCAATTTTGACATTCTGAACCGCACAGAATCAGAATATGAACTTAACTCGATATTGAATTTTTGACTCATGGAAGCAAAAAAGAAACGTATCGCATATTTGTCAATAATAAAGCAGTTTAATTTCAATATTTACCTGCACTATATTACTATAATAAAATACAACAAATCTGGAAAAGATACAATTATTTTAATGTACAAACCTGTCATAACCAGACTCTTCAAATTGAGATATTTAGTCATTCTTACAATTGAAAAATAATCCGCCCCCTTTGACAACCTCCACAAAACAAATTTAGACAACTCTAGTCTTGGAACTCAAATGTCTGCACATAACCAGTGAACACACTTTGTAGAGCATTGCACCATTAGCTTGCTCCCTATTAAGTATTAAGACAAACATCTTTATAGACTTGTGTCTCCTTCTATACCCGCTCACACTGCCCAAGCGATCATAAATGTTGATATTGTCAGGCTTTTTATGTTGGTCTTCTGGGATCTGTAATAACTGAGCCACACACAATATGATTTAATAAATACAGCTTCATGCTCAAATGAACTTTAAGCTAAATTCTATATTTGGCATTTCATCTCGACTGCTTTGACAGTTATCTTGATTTCAAATCATTTTATTTAGATAAGTCAATCTATCTCTGTTGTAAAATATGGATGCTCCATTACATACAGTATGAACTCGGAGGATGGGTTCTATAAAAAAAAAAAAAAAAAAACGGTAATGCTCTAACACTTGTTTAAGATGCCACCAGTGGCTTTAAAAAAGGATGCAAGAGCTGGATTGTTCTCAAAATGTAGGTGTGTGTATAAAACAAAACAAAAATCCAAAATTCATGAAAAAGTGCTTATAAAAATGAAAATTAACAGTTCAGTCTTCTATTTTGCCAACTTTCCCCTATAAAATACGACAAAAAAAAAAACACAAATTGACCTCACTGATTAGCAGCAGTGGGCTGGGCAATAAAGGTTGGCTACAACAGGCAAATAAAAGAAGTTAAAGGAAATACGGAGTCGTCGTTCTGGGTGGAATAACGCGTTCCGAATCTGGAACAGCTCGAAATAGCTTTGGCTCCCTTGTGCTGACATCTCTGAAAACCATAATTGAAGCAATATTTCCACAGCGGTAGCAGTAGTTGGGAGCAGACCATACCGTCACCAGCTTTTCATCAAACATAAATTTATATCCTTCATGTACAAGTTGATGGGCTCGGCAGATCAGTTTCAAGTTGTTGATGTGAACAAACTGAAGAGAACAGAAAAAACAAAAAGGTAAAAAAAAAATTGTAAAAACACCACAAAATTATTGGGAACACTTAAGTAATAGATGCATTTATGCAGTACCTAAACTAATTTATTTTATCCTTTTTTGCTGCCCATTTATTTGGGGAGGCAGTATGACAGATACGAACACTAAGAGGCTGGACAAGCTGGTTAAAAAGGCTGGCTCAATGCTGGGCAGGACTGTGGACTCACTGGGTTGTGAGGTGGAAAGGTGTATAGGGAAGAAGGTACAGACCATCCTTGACAACAGCAGACACCCTCTCCATAACATTTTGGTGGGTCAGAGAAGTCAACACAGCAGTTGTCTTCTCTCGCTGCGCTGCAGAACAGAATTCTTTAGAAGTTCACTAGGGGGCTCTGCCCCCTGCTCGCTTCGCTCACCAACCCCCAGGCGGTTGCTACACGCTAGCCACTTCGCGGCCCTGCCGCTCACGTACAGGGAAGCAGATGTACAATTTAAACAGATTGTAACAATTCCCATGAACATATGCATAATAGACCTAACTATTTTATATTACAGTGAGTAATTAACCATAGTAAAAAAAATAGTAAAACGAATTGAAAGAAAATTGTGTTTCATGTTGCATTAGAGGTATTGATTGCGTTCTACGTTTTCGGTCTGTTTGGCTTTGAAACTAACATGCAAATACCTTTTAAACTTACTTTTACTGTAAAACTTCAGTAAAAACAATATTGGGAATTAATCAAAATTCAATATTGACGAAAAGTTCTGTGTTCGGAGTTACATTGTGACAACGCAATGTATAACTGCCCATGAGTGAATATCATTTCTTTCTCTAATAAATAAACCGACTTTTGAGAATGTTTGTCCCTGTGATTTGTTAATTGTCATAGCAAAAGCTATTCTAACTGTAAACGTTTTAATACAAATGGCACATCAAGATCTCCTTTGGTGTCTGTTATCCGCGAAAGATGTACTACATTACCTTTCTTGTTGCCTGTTAAAATTTTACATGTCAGAATTGTTCGACCAATTTTTAATAAAACTAATCTTGTTCTATTGCATAGCCCATCACTCAAACATAAAATTACGCAAAAACATTACGATACATCCTTCTTTTAACAGTAATTCGGCTGGTGGAAGACCAGACAGTGTTAACAGTTGTAGATACTCTATGGGATATTGCAAATTAATGTTTTCATCTTCCACACCATCACCTGTTTCAGTATAGTCTATTGATACGTATTTAACTGATTTGCCGTGTAACTGTTTAAAAGCTATCACGTTAATTCGTTTGACTTCGTTTCTCGGTGCTAGGATTGCCCGTGTACTCATTTGTTCTGTTGATAAAAGCCTTCGGGATGAAATTTTTCAATATGATTTGGACGTAATAAATCTTTTATTGGGAACTTAAAGTGAGGAAAACAAAAATTTATAAGAGCTGAGAGCGCAGGAATTGTGTCTGACAAAAGCATTCACACCAATGAGAGGTGAGAGGACATGCGGGCGTGGGCTGTTAACCCGAAATGGTTGAGAGGAGGGCAGGACTTGAAAAAAATCTCTTGGCAATAGTCTTGTCTCAAGATTTTCTTCTATATTAGAGAGATTTGTCATTGTTCACTATCTGATAGCTATCCACAGAGGGCTAGATCCCTAGTAAAGGATCAAAAATTTATTTATATAGCACATTTAAAACAACATAGTAATGCTGTTGGCAAAGTGCTTTACAATAATAGAATAAAATAAAAACAAAACAAATTAACATAAAACATAAATAGAAATAAAATATAAGAACATAAAATACATAATAAATAGAAGTAATGTTATGTACATAAAAATAGAAATAATGTTATATAATCACAAAGAGGAAACCATCAGTATTACTGAAGGTCATGGAATGCAAGTTAATAGAAATGAGTCTTTAGTCTTGTTTTGAACAGTTCAATTGTAGACGACTCCTTTATGTGATGAGGTAAAGCGTTTCACAGGTGAGGCGCAGCAGCTGCAAAAGCCCTGTCTGTCCCCCTTAGTTTTACACTTGGTATGAGGGACAACCAGAGACAGCTGACCAGAAGATCTAAGCACTCTAGATGACTGATGTAAAACACACAGTTCAGATAAATAGGCAGGAGCAAGCCCATGTAAAGATTTAAAAACTAGCAGCAAGATTTTAAAATCAATTTGAAAACTGACAGGCAGCCAGTGTAAAGAAGCTAATATTGGTATAACAGAGTCATACTTTCTTGCCCCAACCAGAAAGCGAGAAACAGTCTAAAACGATACCCCACATGCTTACGTTTGAAATTTATCATATTTAACCTTCTGGGAGGGGTTTTTAGAGAGCTAGGACCACCGGTAAAAAATAGAATATCAAACATAATTGTGATGAATAACCTCAAAAATAGCATAAAAAAAAGACACTACACATACCTTACTGATCCCTATTTTTCTTTATTTTTTTGGAAGTTTTGTGAAAAAGAGTAACTTTTCCCCCTTGTATCCATTACAGGGTGAACTCCTGGTGTCAGCTGACATGGCATGCAGAAATTCCAAGTCCTTCTGACCATTTATGTTGAAGAAACCTGTTGGTTTGCGCTTTATCATAAGGGTGTAATTATTATATAGTCCAAATATGGCCTAAAAGTGAGGGTTTGGAGGGCCAGAAATATAAAGGAAACATCAAAAAGCCTGATGACTTGTATAACTAGACATGAAGACGAGTCGAATGGTTTATCATATGTGGAGGTTTTCTTATATAGGCAAGTCAGGAGGTGACTTAAAAACAACTTAGGTGATTTTAAAGTATCCTTAAGCCATCACTAACACTGTAGTAACTACTTTAAGTGTGACACAATGAACAGTAAAATATAGACATATTGCACATAAGACTACTACTCACAATAATACTGGAAGAAGTTAATGTAGTAACATTTTAAAAATTGGCATCGTGAATAAATATGAATATGAAAAATGTTGTAACAGTAAAGTCATATAGACAGGGAAAAAAGGGGTGTGGAGAAGGAGTAAATTACCTCATTTGTGACTTTAGCTCCAAACAACCAACCTGCCCCTCGAGGGCTAATTGCCCAAGTATCTACATCTTCAGGGTCTGACCATACTAAGTCACAGAAGGCACCTTTGTGGGGAATCTCTTGATTTCGTTCAATGGTTCGAATCTGATCCAAAGTCTTGATATCAGGGGACAGTCCACCATGTACACACAAGATCTGTTCGTCTATTAGCTTAAATAGAAAAACAAGAAAAAAAAAAAGTTTAAAATTAGATAATTCAACATATCAGACATATGGATTTCACTTACTATGAAATGTTAAAAGTATTCAAAGAAAACACAATCACAATGCTTAACCTTCGCCATGTTCCTAGGTTTAACAAAAAAAGTCACAAAAGCAAGTGCACAGTATAAAGTGAATACAATTTAAGAAAAGGTACATTAACTCTTCAGTTGGCTCAAAATTTTATTATCTCCCACACTAAAATGCAGGTCATTAATGCAGATGAGAGTTACAATGAAAGAAGGTCCTCACCGGGGGTTCATCATTTTAATCTTTACAGAAAGAAGGAAAAAAAATTTCATTAGTAATTGTAAAGCCGGCAATGCTGCATAAATGTAAATGATCAAATTTAAACTGGGTCCCAGGACGGTGTTAAAAATGACCCAAGTGTGATTCTTTTCTACTGAAAGTAGTATAATTGCTGGCAATTTTTTGAAATGATCCACCATAACAACAAACATTAAAACTAATTTAGTTTTAAATTTAGCACTCTAATCAAATTCCTTACACTTTGGTTTGGACATGTGCAGAGGAGAGATGCCAAGTATATTGGGAGAAGGATGTTAAGGATAGAGCTGACAGACAAGAGCAACAGAGGAAGGCCTAAGAGAAGGTTTATGGATGTGGTGAGAGAGGACATGCAGGTGATGGGTGTAACTGAGTATGATACAGAGGGCAGAAAGATATGGAAGAAGATGATCCGCTGTGGCAACCCCTAATGGGAACAGCCGAAAGAAGAAGATGATCAAATACCTTACACTCACCTTTTACTAGCATACATGAAGCCACCTGCAACACATCTATTTTGGTTTCTATCCATAATGACCCATTTTTTTATGGTCCCATTGCTGTAATGTAGTAGACATATTGCATCAGACTTTTATTCATTTGTTACTATTGCTGTGGGGCGGCACAGTGCTGCATCACACTGCTGCATCACACTTAGGAGACCAGAGTTCATGTCCCAGGTTGTTCCAGTGTGGAGTCTGCATGTTCTCCCCGTGTCTCCCACAGTCCAAAGAAATGCAGGGTACATAAGCTGGTAATGCAAAATTGGCCTGTGTGGGCATGTGTTCACCCTTGCGTCATGTCCAGGGTTGGTTTCTGTCTTGTGCTGGCTGAGATAGGCT
Organism: Erpetoichthys calabaricus; assembly: GCF_900747795.2. Classification (NCBI taxonomy): domain Eukaryota; kingdom Metazoa; phylum Chordata; class Cladistia; order Polypteriformes; family Polypteridae; genus Erpetoichthys; species Erpetoichthys calabaricus. The sequence continues at coordinate 8,863,784 of NC_041402.2, read as the reverse complement.
GTTCTGAGACCAGTCCAACCTGTCATTCATGTGGAGTCCCAAGTACTTGTAGGAGTGGACCATCTCTACATCCACTCCAATAATAATAATTCATTGCATTTATATAGCATAGTAACTGCACGTAGAGGTTCTTTGATGTGTGAAATTCTATAAGCAGTTCCTTGGTTTTGCTGATGTTAAGATGCAGGCAGTTCCCTTTTCATGAAGAAACCAACTTCACCACCTGACTCCTCTCCTTTGTCTCATCCCCCTTATCAATACACCCCCATTAAGTGCTGAATCATCTCAGAATTTCAGCAAGTGACCTGACCCAGTGTTATATTGCTAGTCAGTGGTGTACAGAGTGAAGAGAACAAGTGACAGGGCTATTCCTTGTAGTGCTCCAGTGTTGTTCACATCCATATCAGAAACTCAGTCCTTAAGTCTCAAACGGTGCCTGACAGTCCATTAAGCAGGACACAACAGGCTCATCCACTTGCATACCATCAACTTTACCCCTTAACAGGGATGGCTGGATGATACTGAAGGCACAGGAGAAATCAAAAAACATTAAATTGTCACAGTGCTGCCGCTTTGTCCAGGGGAGAATAAGCCATGGGGAGCACATAGATAACGGAATCCTCCACTCCCATCTCTGCAAACTGCAGCGAGTCCAGGTGGTCTATCACAAGTGGACTCATATTGTCCATGAACAGCCCCACAAAATTATGTAAGACATAAGTGCCACTGGTTGGTTTTGTTAAAAAAGTGTTTTGAAATATTGAGCCACTAGGGGGCTCCGCCCCCTGCTCGCTTCGCTTGCCAACCCCCGGTGTTGGGTAACCCGAAATACATTGATGTATGTACGAGATATATTGGAGTGTAAAGGTGTAGATGACGAACAAAGGAAGTAAAGAACCCATAGCATGGCACATTAGAAAGATATATTGGAATATTTCTTTATACACAACATTTGTAGTAAAGATGGTGTGTTGTCCTTGAATGAGTTTTGCTTGGCATGGAGTATCTACAACTTTAACTTTAATGTCAGATGAACGCCGAACTCTTGAGAAGGCTACATAAAGTTGTCCATGTCCAAGTACAGGCTCAGAGAGGTATATGCCAACTCTGTCCATGGCTTGTCCTTGGGATTTGTTGATTGTCATGGCAAATGCAGGTTTAATGGGAAATTGGCATCGTTAAAGTGTAAAAGGTAATTCCAGGTCAGAACTTGTAAGGTCAACTCTAGGAATCAAAACAGTATTGTTAGAATGTGATCCTGTATGTACTTGTGTTGACATAGCTAATGGGTGACTGTTTATGACTTCAGTGACGTTTCTCATGATCAGCTCTGTGTATTGCGTGTTTTCAGGAAGGGTCATTCGTTGACAGATTGCGACATCTGGATCTAACACGTAGATTTGTGCATATTTGCGTTCGTGATTTGATTCAGGGTGCACTGTTCCAATCCGATGTAATATTTGTCCACATACGCGAAAGCAGTATGGGCCATTGCCAGCTGGTGGCCTGATATTCACCCCGGTACATGCAAAAGCAAATGAACTATTGTAGGATCCAATGCAGTCTATAAAGTTTTTACTTTCGGGTACATTGTTAGTTAGAAGCTTCCGTAGATATTCAGGAAAGTCATCTAAAGGAGGCAGTCTAACCTGACCCTTTTGACAACAACGTGTAACGTGTAAACTCATTAGTTGTATTGCCAGTTGTTTCTTCAGGGAAGTTAAGTAAATGACAATGACAGCAAATGATATTCATTAATCCTAATGAATGTTCATTAATAGTGGACTCATTACAGAATGCGTTGTCAGCTAATTGGCAGAGTTGTTTAGCAGCTGTTTGTCGTTCCTTTCTTTGCCGTTTATCTATTGCCTCTGCTGCTTGAGAGGCGCATTGTAGGCGCCTGCGTTCATTAATTATATTCAGACGGGCTCGTTTCTGTATGTCCGTCATTGAGCCGTGCCTGCTTTGCTTGCGGCATTTCTGACACACACTACAACGCGCATCTCTGTCAGTTGTGGTCTTTTCGTTTTGAACCCGTGCATCTATGTTCATTGTATTTGTCCATGCGGGCTTGTGTTTGTAGCTCCGTTAGTTGAGCTGTTTGGTTTTGGAGCCGAGACAGTTTTGCTTCCACGGTTTCAGATGCGCGTTGTAGGCACCCACGTTTAATGATTGTGTCCATGCGGGGTCGTTATTGTAGCTCCGTTAGTTGAGCTGGATCGTTTTGGAGCCGTGACCGTGACTCCATTAGTTATCCGTTGTCTACCGTTAGTAATATGGATAATTGCACTTACTGTTAATACGGAACGTTTTCTGTGGTTGTACTGTTAATAATGCATCACTGTAATGTGATTCACATATGCTATATGGGTTGGACGTGTGAGGATGCCGAACGTTTAATACAGAGAGTTCATTTATTCTTATTACCCGGACCATGCTGTGTAGTGTGGACGTTTAGTTCAGAAGCGCGTTGTAGGCGCCTGCGCCTTTCGTACCATCTTTGTGGACCTTTGCGGACTCCGTAGTGTCTTCCGTTTGACTCTGGGGTGCAGTGCAGAATCCTCTTTTCTGTGTGGCGTTAGTTGAGCTCTTTTGTTTTTGAGCCGTGACTCCTTCGTTAGTTGAGCTCTTTCGTTTTTGAGCCGTGACTCCTTCGTTCGCGGTGGATCAGACTTCGCTTGCGGTTTATGAGACGCGCGCTGTAGGCGCCTGCGCACTATGTCTCCTGCGTCCATTGCCGTGTACCTGGGTCCGTGCCTTCCGGTTTACCATTCTCGTTTAGTAATATGGATATCCAAGACTAATAGCAATCATACAATGTATATGTGTTAGAAAGGTATACAAAGTACAGATGTGGACAAATTTGTTGGTTCCCAAGCAGCATATCCAGGGGAGTTGGGTTTTATCCCATTGAGCCCCATGTCACTCAAACTGACAGATGGTGCACCCTTCATTGTTTATTCCATAATTAACATAAAACAGACTTTGTTTGATTGCATAGAATATTTCAAATACAAAATATACAAAAATGATGGGACCCTTAACCTAATATTTGGTTGCACAATCTTTAGACATTGTAATCATTGCAAACAAGCAATTCCTAGAGTTCTCCATGAGCTCTTCTGAACCTGTGCACAAGTTGTTTGGCCCACTATTCCCGAGTATTCCTGAACAAACTGCTGCAGCTGTGTCATGTGTGGACCATCCAGGCTGGCACTGCCACCTGAACCCAAAACAGACAAGTGTGGGACACACATTTTATTTTTTTATTTTTAACCTTGTGGGCAACGCCTTCCCAGTTCCCACAAGCTCAACACAGTCCAGCACATACACAAAACAATTCTCTTCCTTTTCTCATTCACGTCTCCTTTCCACTACTCTGGTCAAGCTTTGTCCTCCTCCTCCCGACTCTGGCTCCCCGAGTAGTGGCTGCTGGCTCCTTTTATAAGGCACCCGGAAGTGCTCCAGGTGCTTGAGGACTCATTTCTGGCAACACTTCCAGGTGTGGCAGAAGGACTGCCCATAAGGGCTCAACAGCTCCTGCTGCAGCACCCCCTGTCAGCACCTGTGGATCCCAACAGGGTGGCATCCAACTCCAACTCCCATGAAACCCTGCAGGAGTCCAAGGTACCACTGCAACTCAGGGGGGGTTGCCACCTAACGTCCAGGGGGAGGTAACATTCTGGTCACGCTTGCTCCCACAGTCCTCCCAGCGTGGAGGCATCCCGGCCGGGGCCCTTGCAAGCTACACAGGTCTTAAGGGGTCTTCTCCAGCCTACATGTTTCATTACTTTCCATAGATGTTCAATAGGGGGCTTATGAAGTGACACTTCAGAATGGTGCAATATTTTGTTCTTCGCCATTCTTGGGTGCTTTTAGCTGTGTGTTTTGGCTCATTATCCTGTTGGAGGATCCATGACCCGAGACTGAGGACATTTTTCACCAGAATGTTTTGACATTCTTGAGATTTCGTTGTTCTCTGCACAAGGCACCCCAGTGCCAGATGCAGCATAGTAGCTCAAAAACATAACTGAGCCTCCTTCATGTTTCACAGTAGCTATGGCGTTCTTTCCTTTGAAAGCTTCATTTTTTTTGTCTGTGGACACACAGCTGATTTGACTTGCCAAAAAGCTCCAGTTTTGTCTCATCTCTCCAAAGGACATTGTCCCAGAAGCACAATGACTTGTCAATATACTATTTAGCAAATTCCAGTCTGGCTTTTTTTTGTTTTTCTCTTTCTTGGGTCTTCTTCCATTGAGTTCATGGTCATTTAAAAAGCAATGGATGGTGCAATCAGACACTGCTGAACCTTGGCTTTCAGCTTGGACCTCTTTGAAAGTTGTCCTTGGCTTTTTGCCTACCATTCTCCCTATCCTTCTGCCCATTCTGGGGTCGATTTTCCTCTTATGGCCATGTTCAGGGAGGATGGATATATTCCCTACAGGACCTTCAACTTCTTCATAATATATTCATAAATGTTGTCATAGAACGTCAGGCTGCTAAAGATGATGGTCTTCTAGCCTTTGCATTTAACATGCTTCTCTATCATTTTCTTTCTGAGTGCCTCAGATAACTCTTCTTTGCTTTCTATGGTCCATGTTCAGTGTGAGACACACAATGAGACCAAACAGAGTGAGGACTTTTCTGCATTTAAACTAGCTGAATGACTGATTGCACAACTGGAGTACTGTGTGATACAAACCAAAGAAAAACAGCTTGTTGGAAAAAAAAATTAGTATCTTTCCTAGGGTTACTAACAAATGTGTCCAGGCCATTTTAGAAGATCTTTGTAGAACAACCAATACTTGACCTCTGTTCATATTTGCTTTGCTTCACTCGATGACATATCAGAGGCATGCAGGTAACACAGGGAACAACTGCTTTTCATTTAATCACTTTTCAGAAGGCATACAGCACTTTTTCAATAGACTGTTACAGGACCAACACATTTGGTCACGCCTGTACAAAACATGTTTTTAACAGCACTTTACAACATTATGTAATTGAAAACTGAGCCCTAATGGGTTCTATTATCTATGAAGGTCTAACTCAAGTAATAAAAAATGTGTTCTGTAATATACAAAAACATTTAAGTTCCTCCCTTTCAAAGAACCCAGAGCAGAGTAGAAAAAGTATCTCTCACTCAACATTTCAGGAAAGGAATGGAAGGCAGCAATGCACAGAATTCACTCAAGCTCCATATGCGCAAAGCATACAATTATTCAGCTTAAAATCATCTATCGAGCATATCCGTCTCATTTAAAATTGTCCAAATTGTTTCCAGGGTGAGATCCAACCTGTGAACATTACAATGAAGTTCCTGTCTCATTGGGCCGCATGTTTTGGGCCTGCACCAAATTAACATCATTCTGGACCAAACTCTTTAAATGCCTATCAGACAGCCTTGGTGTCCCAATCTCTCTTAATCCACTAACAGCTGTGTTTGGTGTTCTTCTAGTTGGGTTTAAGGTGAAGAAGGCCAAACTGTAATTGCCTTTACTTCACTATTGGTAAGTAGACTTATCTTGCTCAACTGGAAGACTGCTAACCCACCTCTTTTAAGTCAGTTTGCAAATGATGTTAAAGTATATACTACTTGAAAATAGAAAAAAATCAAATTCTCACGTAGAGGATCTGTGCAAAACGTTTTAAAAACCTGGCAGGATCTAATCAATAACATTTTAGAATAAGTGGATTATCTTCCCTTATTTTTTATTTATATACTTCCTAACCATCCCCCGCAGCTTCGCCCGTCTATTAGTGAAACAGGACAGTGAGGAGGGCCCCGCCCAGCTCTCTACTCCTGACGTCACTCTTCCCCTTCCCCTTGGCCCGCAGCCTCTGTCTCGGATTAGCATGAATATATAGCTCCTGCAAGCAAACTATGATTCTTAGCACGATGAGAGAAGTTGCAAAATCAACCGGAATGTTATAAATTATAGAGAAAAAAAAAGATCTAAATCCGTCAAGTAGTTGTCTTGTTCACTAAGTAAGTGGAGTTAAGGTTACGCCCCAAGGTAGACACGTGAGTTAGGAGGACCCCTCCCCGCAGCCCGATGAGTCTCCCTCGGATTCGTGCAAATAAATCGTTACCGCAAACAAACTATGATACTTAGCGTGATGAGAAAGTCGCAAAAATCGCAAGCAAATTATAGAAAAAAAGATCTAAATCCATTAAGTAGTTCTCTCGTGAAAAGCAGACAGACATACAAACGGGTCTAAAAAACTAAAAGAAATTTTTAAAACCGTTTCTTAGCAAGCACCTATGGGTCAGGGGTAACCTACATTCCAAATTTCAATTCCCAAGTCCTCATGGTTCAGGAGATTTCGTTATGAGTGAGTCAGTGGTATTTGGCTTATATATATATACTAGCAAAATACCCGCGCTTCGCAGCGGAGAAGTAGTGTGATAAAGAGGTTATGTAACCATATATATACATAAACATATATACATTGTAAAGGACAGCCGCGTCCCATGCCCGGCAGGGACGCCTCTCCTACATCTGTTCCGGGGGAGCAGCCATGGACTGTTCAATACCTCCCCCGGGACGCTTGGTGGCAGCCTCCCTGGCAGCCAATGATTCCCCAGCCTGGCGCATGGCTCCATGGGAGATGGAGTCCTTCACAGCCTGGTTGGGGGCTCGGATGGCCGCCAGGGGGAGCTGCGTGGAGTCAGCAGCCTGGCTGGTCATACCTTCAGCCCCACCCGGAAGGGCAATTAGGACCAGGTGTCCAAGCACCTGGACCGCTTCCGGGTGGGATATAAAAAGGGCCAGCCACCACCACTCGAGAGAGCCAGAGTCGGGAGGAAGAGGACTAAGCCTGAGGAGGAGTGGTGGTGCTGAGGTGGAGAAAAGTGTGAGTTATTGTGTTGGAAGTGCTTTTGGGACTGTGTTGGGCCTGTGGGACACGGGGAAGGCGTGCCCCACAGCTGAAGAAAAAATAAAGCACCTTTTATTAAAGTACGTGCCTCTGCGTGAGTCTGTGCCGGGTCGGGCGCTATATAGCGCCTTTTACAACTGGCGTAGTCGGCAGGATCCCGGTCCGTCCATTTGGACCGGAACCTGCAAATAAATTGTGTGCAGAGACCCGGCATAGCAACCTTAGCGCGCTCCCGTTGCAGCTACAAGCAGGCACGGCCCAGAGAGGACAGCACAGCGCAACAAAGTGCGCACATGCGGCGGGAGCCGGCAGCTGTAAGCAAGCACGCGCAGCACAGTGTGAGAGGCGCGAAGCGCGCACACGCGGCAGCGGCCGCAAGCCGACATGCGCAGCACAGAGGGAGCAACTGAGAGCTCCTAAACGACACCGCGGGATGGGGAAGAAGAAAGCCGGGTGGTCACAGAAGACAGCCGCCAGACACTGCCATGCCCTCCAGCAGACCGGGTTGCAGCCGGAGGTAGGTGACGGGCCCAAAGGGGAAGGGCTGCGGGAAGGGTTTTCCGCATTCGCGTCAGCCTGCCTCCTAGGTGGCGAGCCACACAGCACCCGGTGCTAGCTGGACGAGATTGGTCCATGGAGGGATGGTGGAGTCCGCTCAGCGGAGGCCGAGGCAGAGCCGTGTCTTCCCTTCGCCCTGCTGGATCGACTGGGGGAGGAGAGCCCGGACGAGCTTCCCAGCGTGGTGTCACTGCTCAAGGAGCAGGAGCTCCTTTCAGAAACAGGTGAAGGGGGGGGGAGGACGTGTGTCAGTTGCCTGCCGAGGAAAGGTCGCAGGCGGGAACGATGGACCTTCTCCCCGAGCCTCCTGGTTACCCGAACGGGCCTGCGGAGAATCCGCAGGGCCTTGATGGCTCGCGGTCGGCGGAAGGGGACAAGGGGAGCCCTAGTCCACCGCCGACCGAAGAAATTAATGTGTTTTGGGCTGCACGGGAGTTGCAACATGTGCTTCTTCCCCTGCAGTCCCTGCTTAAGCTGTTTCAGGTCCTGCAGGAGACGAAGGTCGAATTGGAAAAGAGGATCGGCGCCCCGATGGCAGCCGTTGTGGAATGGCTCGAGAGACGGGGGGCGTCGGCCTCCAGCCTGCAGGACGCAGCGGTGCAGGTGAGTGGATCCTGGGCCGCAGAGAAATTGGGGGGGGCGGAGCGCAGCGGCTGCAGTGGTGCTCAGTACTGCTTGCCAGACCGCTCCGCCCACTACACAAGACGCTGCTGTGATGACAGACGGCGTGGCAGAAGAGCGTGCGGGGAGGCAGCTGGTGAATATCAGCTGCCAAACAACTCCGTCCCGACTGCCCACGCCTGTCTTACGGCCGTCTAAAGGGGTGCAGACGGCACGGGGTCTCCCTTCTTCCAATAAGGGGACTCAGACCGTCAGTGCACCCCAGAGGAAAAGGAGGACCCGGAAGGAAACGGGAACTCCTAACATAGCACAGCGTAAGCCCGTTGAGTCGCAGGAGGCCTACGCTGTAGAGGGGCAGAGACGACACGTGCCCTCCTCAGAGCGGGCAAAGGGGCATGGGTTTCCTGCCTGCTTCCGCAGGGGTTGGACTGGAGGAGGTCGGTTGTGCTTTAATTGCGGCCGCGTTGGTCACTTCTGGAGGTGTTGTCCAGAGAGAACGTCCGAGTGGCAGGGACGTCGGGGCAACACCCCCAGACCTGTTTGTTATGTTTCCACAGGGGATAGCCGCGGAGCCAAGGAAGCCGACTCCCTGTCCTGGAGAGGAGCAGCCCTCGCGGGGCAGGCCGATGAGCCCCAGAAGCCTCATCTGAGAGAGGGGCACTGTAAAGGACAGCCGCGTCCCATGCCCGGCAGGGACGCCTCTCCTACATCTGTTCCGGGGGAGCAGCCATGGACTGTTCAATACCTCCCCCGGGACGCTTGGTGGCAGCTTCCCTGGCAGCCAATGATTCCCCAGCCTGGCGCATGGCTCCATGGGAGATGGAGTCCTTCACAGCCTGGTTGGGGGCTCGGATGGCCGCCAGGGGGAGCTGCATGGAGTCAGCAGCCTGGCTGGTCATACCTTCAGCCCCACCCGGAAGGGCAATTAGGACCAGGTGTCCAAGCACCTGGACCGCTTCCGGGTGGGATATAAAAAGGGCCAGCCACCACCACTCGAGAGAGCCAGAGTCGGGAGGAAGAGGACTAAGCCTGAGGAGGAGTGGTGGTGCTGAGGTGGAGAAAAGTGTGAGTTATTGTGTTGGAAGTGCTTTTGGGACTGTGTTGGGCCTGTGGGACACGGGGAAGGCGTGCCCCACGGCTGAAGAAAAAATAAAGTACCTTTTATTAAAGTACGTGCCTCTGCGTGAGTCTGTGCCAGGTCGGGCACTATATAGCGCCTTTTACAACATATATATACATATCTACATATACACATATCTACATATACATATATATATACATATACAAATTTACATATCTACACACATATATATATATATATATATATATATATATATATATATATATATATATACACACACATATAAATATAGACATACATACATACATACATTCACTATATATATATATATATATATATATATATATATATATATATATATATATATATATATATACACACATACACATACACACACATATGTACTTATTGGCTCCTGTATTTAGGATATAGCGGGTTGGATAATGGATGGATGGACATCTGTATGCATAGCCCTATTTGCCCGTTTTCGTTTTTTTTCTTTCTTCAGTAATATTTCAGTAAACCCGGAGCTTGTCAGTTCAAATCCTGGTACTGACACCACTGTGTGACCCTGAGGAAGTCACTTCACCTGCCTGTGCTGCAAAAAACAAAAGTAATGTAACAAATTGTACCTCAGATGTTGCAAGTTGCTGGAATAAAGGCATAAGTAAAATAGATAAATATGTATTATACACATAGGAACTATTAATTTATTTTCAGTTAAGTCATCTGCAGCAAACCTTTATAAATGAGGGTTTCTCCTTTTTAGATAGTGCAAACTGTTTCTTCTTCATTGACGTTTTCGCTTGGAGAGCTTTTTTCATTTCATTGAAAATTAAAGCAGCAGCTGCCAAAATATGTAGCTTTCTTATTAATTTTTCGACATTGTGTAAAATAAATTTATAAAGTAACATAAAAGGTTTAAATACTGGTTATCCTTTTACACTAAAATATTACTAAAGAGATACAAAAAAAGTAAAATGCATATGTTCTTTTTCTTTAAGGAGATTAACTATTACTGAAGAAAGAAAAAAAATATTTAAACAGCCAAATGGGGCTATGCATACGAACTTAAAAGATTTAAATAAAACAGAAATATATATTTTATTTTTACTTGCTTAACTTGTGGAGGGTGTATCCTGTAGCAAAGCCCTAACTTTTTTCGTAAAAGCCCATTTCAGTCAATAAGTCTTAAAAAAAGGTGTGAAGATATTGACAATAAGCTAAGCAAACCAAGCAAGACATGGAATCGTTTAAATCAAGTATCATTACATCTTCCTTTCTTAAAGAGAAGTAAGGCAGTACTTATAAGCTTACATATATATATATATATATATATATATATATATATATATATATATATATATATATATATATATATATATATATATATATATATATATATATACACACATATATATACATATATATACATATACATATATATATACATCTACATACATATATATATATATATATATCTGTATCCGAAGCCGTGCAAGCACACTCTTGAGAATGCAACGTATAGTTGTACAGGAGAAAAGCAATCTTGCCTCAAATCAATGGCAACCTTTTGTAGGTCTATGAACTTAATTTAAACTTTAGGTTTACACGGTGCTTTCTTTCCGAAGTACCTGCACTCATGAATATGTCTGTATGTGTCAGTCGGTCAAATCCACGCACTTCGCACCGGCGAAGTACCACTTTTAAATTTTTATTAAGAAGAAAAGAAAACCTTTTTAAATGGAGGGAAAATATACTAATAACAGTTTGTTAAGGATCTGTTTTTTGTGAAGCTGCCTTCACTCGAGTGAACACTTCGAGCTGACTTGCTGGCCAAGTATAAGTGTTATCTGGTAGGTAACCACCCATACAATCAGATTGTGAATCAGACTACGAATGCCGTAAATGTAATTACCCCGATCTACATGTTGTCAAATAAATGAACCACACGCCGTGGCGCAATTTTAGGGGCTTCGCCTGTAGCGCTGACATCCGAGGTTCGATTCCCGTAAGGGAGTGAAGTGAGTGGCTGGTTACCTACCAGGTAACGCTTATGGTTGGCCAGCAAGTGAGGTAACATCAGCCACGGTGCCTTCAGTTGTGAGAAGCAGATCATAGAATGGTTGAAAATAGTTTATTGTCAAATAAGGCAAAGAGTACGCGACACGTCTTTCCCCCTTATTCTTGGCTCATCAGGTGTACACACTCACTGCGCTCGCTTACGGTAATCGAACCTCGGACGTCAGTGCTAGAGGGGCTTCGCAGCGGTGAAGTATTGCTTTTAAATTTTAATTAAGAAGAAAAGAAAACCTTTTTAAATTAAGTCTTAAAAAGAGGTGTAAAGATATTGACAATAAGTTACGCAAACCCACCAAGAAATGCAATCGTTTAAATCAAGGCGCGAGTCAAAAAACACCATCCCATAATATTAGTTAACGATTAACACATTTCTATATGTATTGTAAGCATACAATACAACTGATAATATGTTGCGCTTATTTATCTGGTGTACCAACATTTTTGCATGTTTAACGTCTGAAATCTAACGTGGTTTGTGCCCTTCAGAATGAAAACAGTTTGCATTTACCTTTTTAATAAAAGGCGAGCTTTTAAGTCTGAGAAATCACCCCGTAAATGCACACGTTTAATTGCACATCTGTTAATATGTATGCTTACACAGTATTAAAAGACACTCAAAAATTAACATCATTTACCTTCGTTCCCGCGTTTGACTCGTGCTGTAAATCTCTTCCTTGTTTTTAGTTCACGTGATTACGTAGGAGGCGTGATTACGTAGGAGGCGTGATGACGCGATACATGACTCCGCCTCCTCCATTAGAGTATATGGACAAAAAATATGTTCCAGTTATGACCATTACGCGTAGAATTTCGAAATGAAACCTGCCTAACTTTTGTAAGTAAGCTGTAAGGAATGAGCCTGCCAAATTTCAGCCTTCCACCTACACGGGAAGTTGGAGAATTAGTGATGAGTGAGTCAGTCAGTCAGTCAGTCAGTGAGGGCTTTGCCTTTTATTAATTAGTATAGATATAGATATATATATATATATATATATATATATATATATATATATATATATATATATATATATATATATATATATATATATATATCTATATATACACATACACACATACACACACACACACACACACACTAGACAAAGAGCCCGTTTCAACAACGTAAGATGAAACGGGCACGAGTGGAATAGTAATAAGTATAAGCACCACAAACCTGATATAAGTGTATTGAATGAATGCATAATTGAATCAGAATGCATAATTAGGCCTCGAGCTGTAGTCGAAATCGCCTTTCAGGCCTCTAGAGCTTTAATCGAAGTCGCCTTTCTCTTTGAATTTTTGCAGCCGTAAATCCGCCGCCTGCCGCAATGTTGGGGTTGGATGTCGGTCAAAGTCGCCTTTCTCTTTGAATTTTCGTGGCCGTAAATCCGCTGCCTGCCGCGATGTCGGTCTCGTAAGGTTTTTCGGGCAGCTGCGCAGAAGGCGACTGCGCATTCAGCTTCGGGCTTCGGATGTATGTGAGTGAGTGGAGGCTGGCGAATTATATATAAGATATTATAGAGAGAGATTTGCTTTTTTTTCCTACCATTAAAGTTTTACTCTCTTGGCCTAGCTCTCTTTCTCATGGGTGAATGTTGATTTCATTTGACTTGCTTATATGGAATGTTATTTGCTTTTAATAAATTCCATAAAATGTATTAAAAAATTGCATTAGCTGATATGCTATTGTCAGTTGTTGCTGCCTGCAAAGGGTCTACAGCTAGCTACAGTACAAATTTCCAAAATATAAGCTTTTTAAAATAAAGTATCCGATAGAGTTAAAACTTCAGTTGAGGTGTCAAAGTTAAAACTGTTGTCAGCAACAACGCCCCATAATGGATAGTAGGTCTATGTGGTGCTTTGTTGATAAATTTTATTTTATCAGAGAAAAACTGAATGATTAAGATCTGTAGTTTGATTTTGGTAGAATGGAAATCCAGCATATATGTTTATTCACAGTATGCAGATTGTTTCACAGCGCCAAGGCTAGAGAGCTTGTTTCCTTTTTCAATTTACTTCTTCGTAAGTCAGGTTACTTGCAAGTTTTATGGTCGTTGTCAACAATTAATGGCCAGATATTGCTAGGCTCCATTTATGTTAATCAGTCTTAAACTATTTTAGTTTTCCTATCAGTTTAAACAAAGCTGTGCCTTTATGTGTACTCATTATATAATTAGCAATTTGTAAACTTTGTATTTGCATTTTACTTGAGAACTTGTTACAGTGCTCTGAGCCTGCACTCTGCAAAGAGCGCTATGCAAAAATAAGCTAAATTATTTTTTTTTTTTTATGTTTATTGTCACAGACATGTAACTTAACTTACCCACTACTATTTCAAGAAGCAGAAGAAATTGTTCACAAAGGCAACAAGCCATCAGAGTGCATACAAATCTGCCAGCACTTCCCCATTTTATTTGTCTGAAAACTTCTCCTGACGGCAAAACACCAAAATATAAAAGATGAAGTAACCTCTGTAGAGGTAAATTTGAAACCATCAACTAACTGAAATGTTTCTCAATTTTAATACTGATGAATATGAAGTGTCACCAATGCCTTTCATGTGCCTAACTATGCCTAAATTGTTCCGCTGAAAGCCAAGTTGTTGATCTGTCTGCACGAAATATGACGATGACAGCAACTAAAGAAGCAGATGCAAACAGCCCCACAAAAAGATGTTAAACAGCCCCAGTCAGTGTGTTGTACTCATTATTTGTATTATACTACTGCCACATGTTTGGTAGGAGACATTCAAGTATGGATTTGAACTAAACTGCAAACAAAAATTACCCCAATGTTAAAAACTTTAGTAGGGGAAAGCAGCATTAAGGTGTGTTTCTTAAGAAAGTCTTTAAAAGGCATTTTGTAAAAGGAAATGCAAGGAAAACAATGACACTTTCCCAAACTGCTTTATAAAGCGAAAACTCCAGTGTCATTTTTTTTTAATCAAGTCATACAAAAGGTTTTGAGAAATCTTCTACAGATACTAAATACGACATCACTTCAAAGAAATGTGGACCAAAAATTCTTAATTGAAAAGCAGATTTAGAATTTAAAAGAAACTTTACTATAATGACGTGATGTAGCTACTTACCGCTGCCACAGTTAGCATGTCAAACACTTTGGTACAGTATCTCCAGGCATTTGCATTTCCATACTTAGTTTGGCATTCATCTGTTGCAAGAATAAAAATGAAGTTTTAGACCCTTAAACTCTTGAGGTGAAACAGGCAATCAACATATTAAACCTGAATGGCAAGGAAAACATGGCATGTGGCTGCTTGTCTTTGTAAAATTAAAATAATGCTTAGAAAAATGTTGCAAGTATCATCAGCTCAACATCAACTATACCCTAGACCAGTGTTTCCCAACCTCAGTCCTCGGGGCGCACTGACTGCACATTTTTGTTCCAATCAGTGACAACACCTGATGGCACTGATCTCATTTAATTAGCTGCTATTTATTTTTCCTCTTCTGTTATTCTACATTCAGAAAAGCACCATAGCATGATTTTTACATTTATAAGACATTTAGAAATATTTCTGTTTTTGCTATAGTTTTAAATGCTTAACTCTCTTTTGTTGATTTCATTATATTTTGCCCTTTCTCTGTGCAGTTTTTCCCCTTCATTGTATCTTATTAATGACAATTAAAAATGAGCAAAGCAGACACCCAGGCAAACAACACTGAATAATCAAAGGCTGCAACTACTTTAGCATCAGACCCACTAATTAATAACAAATGGATTAATTAAATAATTAGAACACCTAGAAAAGTAGAATGACAATCAAGATGCAAATATTTCTAAAAAGACAAAAAAATACATTATTCCCATATAACTGCTTGGTACATTTAAAAAAAATAAATAAATAAATAAAAAATACATACATATATATATATACATATATACACACACACACACAGTGATCTCCCGCCTATTGCGGAAGTTATGTTCCAGACCCATCAGCGAAAGGTGAAAATCCGCAATATAGAAAGACCATATACATAAACTGTAAAAAAAAAAAAATGTTTAAGCCTTAAAATACCCCTCCCACACGCTTTAAACACATGTAAACTTGTAATGGCGAGTGATGTCCGCATAACGCTTTCCTTCCCGAAGCATATCCAGGAGTTTTACCTTCTCCCAAATGGTCAAGGTCTTCATTTACTCATAACAATCGGACCACAAGCAAGGTACACGATACGCAGAAAACAGATGTGTCGGGGACCCACGCTCGCTGTTCTTGCGAGATTACACTACGCTAGCAACAGCCAATCAGAGCCCAAGAGAATGAAAATCCCGCTCCAATTGGTTGAGTCTCCTCTTTCAGCCAATAACGGGCCTTGTAAGAAATCTGGGTACTGTAATGCGAAACTCTGTCTACCGTAGTGTACAATGTACATATATTTAATGATTTACTGTACTGTATTGCTTAAATGTTCATTATTTTATATACATGTTAACATTTTACTGCATTTTAGTCTATGTACAGTTGTCATTATAAATTATAATACGTATTGTTCTAACGAACTCTTGTCTAGCACGTGTAGTGACAAATGAAAAGCGTATGTACATTTCGTTGTGAATTGGGACTGTCTACGTATTCCTGTACGTAGCAGTTATGTTTTATGATTTTCTAGTGTATTACTTAAATGTTACGTATACATTAGTTATTATAAATTATAATATTGTTCTAACGAACTTTTGTCTAGCACACGTAGTGACTGCTGAAAACTGTATCCTTTGTTATGAACTGGCTGCAAAGTACACTACTGGTAGGATGTACTTATTGAATTTTTCTGCGATATAGCAGGGGCGCAATAGCTGAACCCCAATACAGTGAGGGATCACTGTATGTGTATAATATATATTATATTATACACATACAGTAGGGCAAAAAAGTATTTAGTCAGCCACCAATTGTGCAAGTTCTCCCACTTAAAAAGATGAGAGGCCTGTAATTTTCATCATAGGTATACCTCTACTATGAGAGACAAAATAAGAAAAAAATCCAGAAAATCACATTGTCTGGTTTTTGAAGAATTTATTTGCAAATTATGGTGGAAAAAAAAGTATTTGGTCAATAACAAAAGTTCATCTCAATACTTTGTTATATACCCTTTGTTGGCAATGACAGAAGTCAAACGTTTTCTGTAAGTCTTCACAAGGTTTTCACACACTGTTTCTGGTATTTTGGCCCATTCCTCCATGCAGATCTCCTCTAGAGCAGTGATGTTTTGGGGCTGTCGCTGGGCAACATGGACTTTCAACTCCCTCCAAAGATTTTCTATGGGGTTGAGATCTGGACACTGGCTAGGCCACTCCAGGACCTTGAAATGCCTCTTACGAAGCCACTCCTTCATTACCCGGGCGGTGTGTTTGGGATCATTGTCATGCTGAAAGACCCAGCCACGTTTCATCTTCAATGCCCTTGCTGATGGAAGGAGGTTTTCACTCAAAATCTGACGATACATGGCCCCATTCATTCTTTCCTTTACACGGATCAGTCGTCCTGGTCCCTTTGCAGAAAAACAGCCCCAAAGCATGATGTTTCCACCCCTATGCTTTACAGTAGGTATGGTGTTCTTTGGATGCAACTCAGCATTCTTTCTCCTCCAAACACGACGAGTACAGTTTTTTACCAAAAAGTTCTATTTTGGTTTCATTCCTCTTCTGGATCATCCAAATGCTCTCTAGCAAACTTCAGACGGGCCTGCACATGTACTGGTTTAAGCAGGGGGACACGTCTGGCACTGCAGGATTTGAGTCCCTGGCGGCGTAGTGTGTTACTGATGGTAGCCTTTGTTACTTTGGTCCCAGCTCTCTGCAGGTCATTCACTAGGTCCCCCATGTGGTTCTGGGATTTTTGCTCAACGTTCTTGTGATCATTTTGAACCCACGGGGTGAGATCTTGCGTGGAGCCCCAGATCGAGGGAGATTATCAGTGGTCTTGTATGTCTTCCATTTTCTAATAATTGCTCCCACAGTTGATTTCTTCACACCAAGCTGCTTACCTATTGCAGATTCAGTCTTCCCAGCCTGTGCAGGTCTACAATTTTATTTCTGGTGTCCTTTGACAGCTCTTTGGTCTTGGCCATAGTGGAGTTTGGAGTGTGACTGTTTGAGGTTGTGGATGAGTGTCTTTTATATTGATAACGAGTTCAAACAGGTGCCATTAATACAGGTAACGAGTGGAGGACAGAGTAGCCTCTTACAGAAGAAGTTACAGGTAAAATCATTGGCGGCATCTTTGTCAGCACCGGCTCCCTCTCCGTGCCTCACAACACTGAGTGCCAGTCCTCTTCTTAAAATTATCAAACCAGCCATGGCTGGCTTTAAACACTTCACTTTCTTGGCTCGTTCCTGCCTTGTTTTTCAAAAGATCAGCATGCATCAGTTTTGCCTTTTCGCAAATCATTGCCTCCGATATGCTATCACCAGCACACTGTTTTTCTGTTATCCAGATCAAAAGCAATTTTTCAACATGCTCTAATGTCCCTAATCTTTGTTTGGTAATCGATCTCGCCCCCCTTCGCAATGTTAGCCAATTTAATAACGTCTTTGTTTTTCACAATAGTAGATACCGTCGTTCTCGGCATATGGTATGCAGCAGCCAAGTTCCAGATATGCATGCCACCTTCATACTTTTCAACAATCTCTTTTTTCACCTCCATGGTGATCCTAACCATTTTCTTCGTTGCTTGGCTCTTCTCATTAACTTTCTTAGAACTTATGGTTAATGAATTTACTAAAGATTTACGCGAAAAAACACAAAATCACGTGAAAATTCACAGAGTTATATAGTACGGGTTGTTCACTGAATGCTAGCAACAGGCGTACTGACGCTCGTGGGCAGTGTATGGTAGTGCGCAGTTTTCCCAGCACGCAAGTCGTATACCAAGCAAAATTTTTCACGTCCAAACAGGACATATACCAAGTTGGACTTATTCCAAAGCGGATGTATACCGAGGCACCACTGTGTGTGTATATATATATATATATATATATATATATATTTTATTTATTTTTATTTTTTTTCCAAACTTAAGTTTTCTATATTGTTCCCAAAACACAGAACTTGGGAAATAACACATCACTTAATTAGCCCAGGAGTCCAATTAAAAACAGAAGCTGGTTGGAACAAAAACCTGCAGCCACAGTGGGTCCGCAGGACCGAGGTTGGGAAACACTGCTCTAGTCTATAAAAACTTTGTGGATGGGTGCATTCTTCACTTCTAGTATAATGCTTCAATTTTTAGAGTCTATACACAAAGATGAAGTATGATTTATAGTTGGCCTTTGAAACAAAGGCAAAATAAAAAATATATTTTACAAATCATAATCGTTTTTGAGGTTTAAATAGACATCTGTAGACTATTTATACTTGAGTACATTATTTTCCATTTCTGTATTTTGAAAAAACTTGTGTAAATCCAAAATAACTGAGGAATATTTTAAATGTATCTGAAAATTGTCAATTGCCGCATTTACATGCACTTCAATAACCCGATTATTCACAGAAAGCTCATTTGTAAAATGCCACATAAACCCTTATTCCAATTAGAGAAAATCGGGTTATAGGCCTCTGAGAAACCTGGTTAACAGAGGTAGATTTCTCCACAAATAATCTGATTATGTGGCCATGTAATCTCAGATTATTCTAGATTTACGGGTTGTATGGATAAAGGCACTGAAACAGAGGAGAGGCGTCAGTGGAAGAACTTTGTTTCTTGGTGCAAAGAGAATTAAGTTGCAGACATCACCAAAACCAAAGAACTGCTTATTGACTTTTGCCACACCAAAAAAAACTCTATGTCCCTATGTCCCGGGCATTCTTTACATCTTCTATAATTCTATGATGGCCAGTGTGATTTTCTATGTTGTGATGTGTTGTTGGATGGTGATATCACTTCAAGAGTTGCCCACCGAATCAAAAAGGTAATTAAAAGGGCAAGCTCGGCTATAGGATGTATTCTGAACTCTCTGGAGGTGGTAGCAAAGGAGAGAATTAAAACAAAATGGAGTGCCATTATGAACAAGACCGCACATCCACTCTCTGACACACTAATACCGAGTACTTTCAGACAACAAACTATTCAGCAGAAGTGTGTCAAGAAACTCTACTGGGGCTCCTTTATAGCAACAGCAATACGTCTGCATTGTGCCTAACTGTGACAGCCAAGTCAGAACTTTTCTTTCTTTTGAATTTCTGGTTTTATAGTCATTCCAGTGTGTGTTCAAGTATGTGTGTATATGTATATTATTTATTCAAAGACCTTCTGCAAAAAGCCAAAATTTCCCTCAGGAACAAATAAAGTTCTATTCATCTATCTGTCTGTCTGTTGTGACGGATGACCAGGACTATTACCCGGCCAGGATGCCTGCCGGGTGGAAGGATCAAGGGAGAGAACATGTTTGGAACATTATCTCCCCTGAGAAGCTTGAGGGCAGCCTCCCTGGGTTGCCACAACACCATGGATTCCCACAGGGCATGCCAGTACTTGTACTTTGGAACAGCCCTGTTGCGTTCTGTGGGTGCCGCCAGGGGGTGCTGCAGGCTCCTTGGAGGAATCTCTTATGCTACACCGAAAAGTACAGCCACAAGATGGTCAAAAAACACCTGGAACACTTCTGGAGAGCTTCAGAGAGCCAAAGTGGTGTAGTGGAGGACACAGACAGCGAGGAGGAGTGGAGGCAAAGTACAGAGAGGGAGAGAAAAAGACAGGACCGAGTTTATTTATATACTGGTGCTGTTTAGTGTGGAACGAAGGAAAAACGCTTCCCCAATGAAGAATAAACGTGTGCTGTGATGAACTTGTGTCTTAGCCTGTCTGTGTCTGGGTTTGGGGAGCGGTATGTCCCCTGGTGGTCCACACTGTTTAAACCCTTGACCGGGTTACTGATGAGGATTTTGTAATCAGAGCATGTCCATTGCACCCTGTCAGCTTTGCACATGCTTTCATCAGCCACAGGTAGAAGCATCCACAAAATATATTTCCAGATGCAAATGTTCGGACAATCACATTGTTCCTTCTCCTGGCTGA
Source organism: Erpetoichthys calabaricus (assembly GCF_900747795.2). Classification (NCBI taxonomy): domain Eukaryota; kingdom Metazoa; phylum Chordata; class Cladistia; order Polypteriformes; family Polypteridae; genus Erpetoichthys; species Erpetoichthys calabaricus. Next base: position 8,843,519 of record NC_041402.2, on the reverse strand, counting down.
AATCACCTCTCTCAAAATTTCAAAAATTGCTAAATGTGTGTAGATGGGCTGAACATATAGTTCTAAACTCAGCAATGCAATCTTGAGAGTTGTAGGGTAACGTTAAAAGTAACTGGCATTGCATAGTTTGATTACTTTTTAAACTAGTAAGTAACCTAACACAATATTTATCTTACTGAAGTAAAAATATCTGCATTATTAATATTCCAGCAGCACTGGGTATAAGGCAAGAAGCACATCTACCAGCGTGCCAGTCCTTTGCAAGGCTTGATCTTACAGCCAAGCAGAAAAGAGTGTGCCGTCTGCATTCTGATAACAGAAGAATATTAATAAACTGTCAGTTTTACTAAACATATTTATAAAACACAAGAAAATGATCACAAGCATCAGGCCCGTTTTCTGATTCACATTGACTGACAATGTTGTTCAACTTTATCCCCCCCCCCCCCCCACACACACCCCACAGTTTAATGACATTGGGGAGTTTTGACATAAAACGGCAGAAGATTACTTGAGCATGTAAATGTGGATTAATAAGAAACCAGATTTCTGCCTTAACCGGGTTATTCACCTTAACTTGATTATATGTGTGCATGTAAACGCACTGATTCTTTCATAACTGTAATGTGCAGTTCACTCAGAGGTTTTAGGACAATGACGTTTTTAATGCACACTTGAAATTAAGTTAACTGTATGGATAGAGTCATTCAACGGTATCAGAACAAAATAGCTCTTACTTAATTAAAGCTTAATTCAGGAATAAATTAAACAAAATTGTCAAACGTTAATCACAAAAAAATTTGTGCCATTAAAATACAACCTAGAAAATTAATCACTTACCATAAAATCCATACACCTGTGTGATTTGCCTACTCTCATGATTACCCCGTAGGAGAGTGATACGGTCAGGCCACTTAGCCTTCAAGGCCAGGAGGTAGGTGAAAGTTTCAAGACTGTAATATCCTCGGTCTACAAAATCACCCTGAAAAGAGACAGCAAAATGTAATGGGATACAATGCGACTTTCTCAAATCACTACGAGAATCACCTGTTTAAGAAGGAAGAACAGAATTGTAAATATGTGTCTGTTGCACCTCACCCACTTGACAGTAATGCCTGTTGAAGTAGAAGCTTTAAAACAATAGTCTACTTATACACACACTATATCATATATATATATATATATATAGATATATATACACACACAGAGAGAGAGAGAGAGAGAGAGAGAGAGAGAGATATATATATATATAGATATATAGATATAGATGACACCATTCTGAGTTCCACCATCATCAGAAGCCCATTTCTCAGATCTTTTTACCACCATGAAAATATGGTACTCCTGGTGTTCATTTGGCACAAAAAAAACACATTAAAATACAGCTGTAGAATTTTAGACAATATAAACACTCTTCCCACCTTTAATCAGCAGCTCACTATGATGCAGACAATACATTATTTAAAATGTACTTGTTACTAAATCAGGCCAGCATATGTGACTACCATGGCCAAGGCTAAAATTACTTGCTGCATAATGAATTGGCTGTTTCCAAAGTGTCAGGGTGTTTATCTGTCTTAACTAGCTGGACTAGAGTGACAGAGGTAAGTGTCCCCTCCACACAATCCACCCCCCCCCCCCCCACTTATCACATTGAAACTCCCTACATGAAAAGGTTTATTTTTAGTGGCTCTTACAATTATCACCTCCACATTCACTAATTGTGCTTATCCTTCATGGTCAATGCCGCTTCTTGCTAAAGTATATGGATTGAGCATATGACATTTATCTTTTCTGTTCATGTCATCTACAAGCCTGGCAACTGTAAGTCTTAATAATTACAGCTGCTGTTTGATTATATATAAAAAAAAAAAAAAATCACATTACATATTTCTTAAAAATATTTTCCATAAAGCAGAAATAACTCAGTGATGAATTTGTAATAAACTGCTAATAATCACTTGCCTATGTATTTTCAGTTAGTTTATTGAACAGTTTTGTGTAACTGAAAGAAAAACACAACAATCACCAAACAACCACTGTAGGTTGCTGTAATATTTGGGAAAACCAATACATACTGTGGGCTGATATGTTGCAAGACAACATACCAAAAGCACTAACAATTACATGAACAATTAAATATTAAAAAACAAACATCAAATCTTGGTTCAACTTTTGTGCACAATTAGCACTGTTATAGCTCAGGATATGTTTAAGTGTGATATACACAATCATAGGCATTTGCATGTCATGGAAATGTGGATGCTTCATTAGATACTTGGACTGACATGTTTTAAACATGGCTTTCTCATAGCTTTCTTTTAGTTTAAAATCCTGATATTCTGAATGTGCATTTAATTATCGTCATCATTCATGGTGGATCCCAAACCCGTACTAAACCCTACTTTCTCTGCTGTTCTTTTTCTGTGGTGGTGATCTGAACCACCAACACCCGATCAAAGCACCGTGATGTTCCTACATTGATGGATTAAAGGCCAGAGGTCCACATGCAAATTCCTCCATGTGAAGCCTGAAAACTATGAGGACTGATTGACATCATTGATGTTAGGCAGAATGCCTAGAGGGGCTAGGTGGTCTCGTAGCCTGGAACCCCTGCAGATTTTATTTTTCACTCCAGACGGCTTTTTTTTTTTTTGTTTTTTCCTGTCCTCCCTGGCCATCAGACCTTACTTTTACTCTATGTTAATTAGTATTGCCTAATTTTATTTTTTATATTTTGTCTCTCTTTCTTAATCCTGTAAAGGACTTTGAGCTACATCATTTGTATGAAAGTGTACTATAGAAATAAATGTTGTTTGGACCACGCCATGAACGAAGATGTGTGGAAAATGAATGGAGTGACATCGATCATTGAGAAGATGCTAGAGGCACACCAACAATGGTATGGCCATGTGGGCAAAAGTGAAAAAAATAATTTTGTGGCTAAGGCGGCCTTATGTATCAGCTTGGAAGGAAAATAACCACATGCCCAGTCAAAGAAAGGTTATGAGAAGATATGTGGCACATCAACATTGCCCCTGAGGACGCCTTTGAACAGATCAAGTGGAAAAAGGAGAGAAAACATACATACCCTGCACTTACGTGAAACGAATGCTAGGACAAAGAAAAAGAAAAAAAAAAAAAAAAAAAGAAGACAACACACAACCGCAGTTGTTACCTGCAGGGTTCATTAATTAGATTGAAAATGTGTACAGTTTATACTTTTAAATAGCAAAGAATAATAGACTGGGGGGAAAAAAAACAAAACTTCAAAATATGTATCTGATAGGGTTAGTTATTTACAGGTTTTAAATTGCACATTGTCCTAGAATCTATATATATAATTCACTAAGCCAACAGAACAGGCAAGACAACCATGGGATACGCACGATATAGCCACACCCGCCAACTCAGAGACCCGCTCACCAACGCTTAGACGATGGGATACGCCGACAACTCACAGAGCCACGGCCACTAACTCTAAGACCATGGGACGAGAACGCCTGCCCGCCCGCCTGACTGTTACCAGCATGTAAAACCATCACAGCTTATAACTCACAAACTGCAACAACTCACCAAACAAGGACACCCTGTCTCTCGAGGCATTCACACTGCCGGAAGACAACCATGGGATACGCAAAAACTAGCCATGTCAGTCAACTCACAAAGCCCAGCCCACCAACTCACGCCCATCAACTCGAGCACGCGTCCACCCACGCTCTCAAGGCATGTTCATGTGCTCGGATGCAACAACTCACCAACTCGCTTTCGTCACTGCTACAGTACACATGCACCACTGAGCCACGTTGACTTTTCATTATTCTTTTCGGTTTCGGCTGCATTTCTACATATAATCCACCAAGTTGTCCAACCATGGGATACAAAACGACAGAGCACCGCCCAACAACTCAAACCGATACAGAGACATGCCCACAACTCTAAGAGCATGGGACGAGAACGCCTGCCTGCCTGTTACCAGCGTTCACCACAATATACTGGAGTGTAAAACCATCACAACTGCTAACTCACAAACTGCAACAATTCACCAAACACCGCATCAGACACTGTCTATATTTAAGAAGATATATAGATACTCATTATTCCCCGGCACGCGTCCACCCACGCTCTCAAGGCATTCACAATGCCTGCTCATGTGCCCGGATACAACAACTCACCACACACAAATTTTGCTTAATCTGACTCAACACGGGAAACCTCACCCAGCCCGGACACGGAGAGGATTGACAGATTGACAGATTGATAGCACTTTCTCGATTCTGCGCGTGGTGTTGCATGGCCGTACTTAGTTGGTGGAGCAATTAGTCTGGTTAATTCAGAAAACGAATGAGACTCCCTACTGCTAAATAGTTACGCAATTGCCAAGCAGTTGGCATGCAACTTCTTAGAGGGACAAGTGGCTGTCAGCCACGTGAGATTGAGCATTAACAGGTCTGTGATGCCCTTGGATGTCCAGTACTGCACGCGCTACACTGAATGGATCAACATGTCTACCCAGCGCCGACAGGAATGGGTAAGCCGTTGAACCCCATTCGTGATGGGGACCGGGGCTTGCAATTGTTCCCCACGAACGAGGAATGCGAGTCATACGTTCGCCCTGATTACATCCCTGCCCTTTGTACACACCCACCCCCCAAACCCGCTACTACCATGGTCGGGTGACTTGGTGGATTATATATAGAAAAGCAGCCGGAATCGCAAGGAACAATGAAAAGACAACGTGGCTCAGAGGTGTGCAGATGAAAGCGACTCAGGTGAGGAGTTGGGGGCAGGCACATGAGCAGGCAGTGCGTACTGAATGATGATTGTATGTTGGTTCGTAGCGTGCATTGTTGAAATGTTACTTTTCTTGGTGATTTATTAAAATTACGGATTTTGAAAATGTTCATTTTTTTTCTCTGTGCTTAAAAATCATTAAAAAAGCGGCGTGATTATGCTGTGGCTAGTGTATCATTTATTAACTACAAAATAACTATCTTAACCTTCAGCCCAAAAAGATGGAAATATTAGCATGACCAATGCTTATTGCCTAGTTTTATGGGTTCCAGTGTAATACACACTAATTTAGGTTATAATGTAGGCTACAGTAGGTAACACACAATTAATTACATAACAACAACATACCATGTCTGCTTGAGGGGATATGTGATTACACTTGGTCATATGCTCTTTAGTTGCTTGGATATAGGATATCCCTCTGTGGGCAACCGAAAAAGCTCCACGGCAAATGTACTCATTGCCAGGGACAGGGCTGACACACGCGCATTATGTCTCACACTCAAGACCTACAGTATACCTCGACAGCCTCTTTACGTTTGATGTACAGACTTGCTTTAGCAGACATCAGTGCAGGTAACATCTTGTTCTGGGTGTATTTTTTTTTTTTTTTTTTAATTAAACCATCGATATGTGAATGCAGCATAATGTTAAGGATGACTCAGCAGGCAGTGCTTGGCCGGTAGCAAAGTTAGTGCGACACAAAACTGAAACTCATTCACTCTGTTTTTATAACTGGTTTGGTTTTAATTGTTCTTATATTGTTCTCTGCACTTTGAAGAGTTAGTATACATAAAAAAAAAAAAACATGTACATGAAAATACAAGTCAAATCTTGCCCCTCATTAATTCAGTATGCTGTATCTTATGTTCCAATACAGGACCATCCTGTATTACATGGGACAAGTGGCGACTCTGCTGGTGCTTGTGGATGAAAACCATTACCAAGAAACAACAAAGGCAGCAATTCATATGGTGCAGTTTCATGAAGTATGAAGCACGGTCAAACTGACTGGATTAAATTAACAAATTTAGGGGTTGTGTTAAAATATTTAATCACAGAATTTTTTAATGCATTATTTGCACACGTTAACGGCAATTAATCAGCAGCTCTATTAATAATAATAATAATTTAAAATACACTGCATAAACAAACTAATGCACTCAAATGCAAAATAATCAGGATTCCCATAATATTCCAACTTACCATAAATATATAGTTTGTGTCAGGGACCTGACCTCCTGTTCTGAAAAGTTCACATAAATCATAAAACTGCCCAAAAAAAAAAAAGAAAAGAAAATTAAGCTTTTAAGCAATCATTTAAGAACTATGAAATTGTTTATAGTACTTTGTATCAATTATGGTGATTTTCTGAACAGGATACTTGCAGTTTCACAACTGTGCTTCTTGTACTACACAATCAAACACTAAAAACTACCAATACAGGTAAACCACAGAACTTAAAAATATCAAGTTGATTGATGAGATAGCACACAGTATACAGAACAATAAAAACATTAATATTTGACTTATTCAACTGACAAATCTATAAAGAGAATTTCCTACCTGTCCATGAATGTCTCCACATACTGTTACTGGAGTGGACACTGGCTGAACATTTGATTCTTCAAGTAATAAGTCACAGACATAATCACATAATCTCTAAAAAGAAAAAAGATCAAGGATAAATAATGTGCCACAATATGGAAATGGAAAAAGTGGCTAAAAAATAAATAAAGTATATTGGATGGAACCAAAGACGATCGATATGAAAGGCACTATACTGGATGGATGGATGGATATGAAGGGCACTATACAATAGATAGACAGATAGATAGATAGATACTTTGTCCCCAAAGGACAATTGCAATTTTACAAAAGCTCCCAAACATAACAAATAAAACACACATAAAATGTAAAAAACAATAACTTGCAAGACTTTAAATAAATGCCAATAGGGACTCTGTTCTGTTAGGCCCTTGAGCAAGGCCCTTAACCTGCAATTGCTGAGCGCTTTGAGTAGTGAGAAAAGCGCTATATAAATGCAAAGAATTATTAAATGTGGACTGTCATATACTTAACACAAAAAAAAAAAAAAAGTTTAAAAGAAACTGTTAGTAATCCTGCAAACAACCTAAAATAGGTTTATTAATATTTCAACAGATACATATTCAAGATACACAAATAATTAAAGAGAGTCAAACAATGCAAGACAGATTAAAAAATATATATATATTTATAAGTCACTATGAGTGTTGGCCATGTGACGATGCGTGTTCTCTTCAGGCTCCCAACGTCCTTATGGGAGCCCTGAACCCTACACAGTCAGTAATGTCACCGAGTTGAGCTGACAAATGGGGACAAACCTCACATGAAGCCAGGGGATATATTCAAAGGTGAAGACGTGCTTTTATTATAACAATCAAAAAGTGCAGTGTCCAAAGTTCCATAAATAAATCCATAAATAAAGGTCCAGTGAGGATAAAAACCAACAATAAATAAATCCATAAAACACAAGGTTAATATACTGTATGCAGTAATTAAAACGCAGTCTCTCCTTACTCTCCAGCCCTCCTCCCATTGCACCTTCTGCTCCATGGAGAACCAGCAACCAGAAGCTCCTTCAGTTAACCTTCGTCTTGGCCCCCTATCAGGATGTCACTGCCAGACCGCCAAGGTCAACTCTCCTCCCTCGATGCTTCGCGGCCCCGCAGTCGCTCCTCATATCCTTCGGGAGGGCACCTCTCCTGCTCACCCCACTCACTCATACATTCAGTGGGGTGAACCAGCCCCCAGAGCGCACCAGCATAATGCTCCTTCGCGGGGCCCCAGCTCATGGCATCTCCACCTTCCAGGTGTCCGGATCGTCACCACCTGACTGCTGTTTTCCGACCTTCTACCGCATCCGCTTTTCTCTCTCCATCAACCTTTCTCCTTCCTTTTCCCCCTCCACGATTTCTCTGTCTCCAATTTATATCCTCCTCCTCTCGTATACCTCCATCTATATATACACACACACCTATGGGTTCCTCCGCGGGTGCAGCGCCTTAATTACATGCCACAGGAAGCCAATGAGGCAAACAAGAACGACCACACCAACACGTGCAGGTGCGACTCACTCCGATCACCTCATTAACTCCCCGCGGTCATGCAATCACGCCCACGGAGAATGGCACGGCTATACTGATTTAAAAACGACCTTTTTTTTTTTTTCGGAAGCCACGGACCCACTATACCACAGGCCATTTAATTTACTGTGTTTCCCCGAAAATAAGACCTACAGTAACCCCTCCTCCATCACAGGGGTTGCGTTCCAGAGCCACCCGCGAAATAAGAAAATCCACGAAGTAGAAACCATATGTTTATATGGTTATTTTTATATTGTCATGCTTGGGTCACAGATTTGCGCAGAAATACAGGAGGTTGTAGAGAGACAGGAACGTTATTCAAACACTGCAAACAAACATTTGTCTCTTTTTCAAAAGTTTAAACTGTGCTCCATGACAAGACAGAGATGACAGTTCTGTCTCACAATTAAAAGAATGCAAACATATCTTCCTCTTCAAAGGAGTGCGCGTCAGGAGCACAGACTGTCAGAGAGATAGAGAAAAGCAAACAAATCAATAGGGCTGTTTGGCTTTTAAGTATGCGAAGCACCGCGGCACAAAGCTGTTGAAGGCGGCAGCTCACACCCCCTCCATCAGGAGCAGGGAGAGAGAGAGAGAGAGAGAGAGAGAGAGACAGAGTTTGTTTTTCAGTCAAAAATCAATACGTGCCCTTCGAGCTTTTAAGTATGCGAAGCACCGTGCAGCATGTCGTTTCAGGAAGCAGCTGCACAAAAGATAGCAACGTGAAGATAATCTTTCAGCATTTTTAGACGAGCGTCCGTATCGTCTAGGTGTGCGAACAGCCCCCCTGCTCAATCCCCATACGTCAGGATCAGAGAAAGTCAGCGCAAGAGAGACAGAAAAGTAAGCAATCTAGCTTCTCAGCCATCTGCCAATAGCGTCCCTTGTATGAAATCAACTGGGCAAACCAACTGAGGAAGCATGTACCAGAAATTAAAAGACCCATTGTCCGCAGAAATCCGCGAACCAGCAAAAAATCCGCGATATATATTTAAATATGCTTACATATAAAATCCGCGATGGAGTGAAGCCGCGAAAGGCGAAGCGCGATATAGCGAGGGATCACTGTACTCCGAAAATAAGCCCTAGCATGATTTTCAGGCTGCTCTGTAATATAAGCATTACCCCAAAAATAAGTCCTAGTCAAGATTGTCACCTGAAACGTAAGGTGTCTAAGGCCAGGTTTATACTTCACGCAATGCGACGCGTGTGCCCGAAACAGCCATTAAATTCCAAGGACACCTTACCACAATAACTCTGAAAAGGATGTTTAATGATTACATCCATCAATTCGGGGATGCACCTATTCAGCAGCATCAGCACCAGACAAACAAAATCCCGGACAGGGCATCAGCTCATCACACGGTGAACACAAGCACACACATACACTGGTGTCATTGTAGCTTAACCAAATGCCCAAACCTTCATGTCTGAATGGAAAACTGAGCCCACTGTGGAAACCCACCAGGAAAAACATGCAAACTCCAGGCAGGGAATACCAGCAACGTGACTCCCTGCGAGACAGCAGCGCTACCACTCTGCCACCATGCCACCCCCATATGTGTAACTATTAACAGTATTCATTATTTAAACAAAGTTAACGATTCATCTGTAAAATGTAACATACATATTTTAATGCATTTCATCATGAAAGTGATATTAAGTATAAATCTAAGAATTCTAAATGTACAGAGAGCTGGAATATAATAAATTTAACTAGTAGGCTCTGCCCCCTGCTTGCTTCGCTTGCCAACCCCCGGGTTTGATCCTGTGAAAATACAATTTATAGTGTTTTTTTTTTCCATGGGAATTGTTACTTATGCGTTATGTTCACTTCTTATTTTAAAACTTCAGTGAAAACAAACAATATTTGGAATGAACTTTTCTTCAAGATCGCATTGAATTTGGATTCCTTGTTTGGTCTTACAGCACGATAATGCAAGCAATGCACAGTATAACTGGCCATGAGTGAATATCATTTCTTTGTCTCTTATAAATAAAAACAGATGTTTGTCCTTGTGATTTGCGTTAACTGTCATTGCAAAAGCTATTCTCATGGGAAACTGTAAACGTTTTAATATGAATGGCATATCAAGATCTCCTTTTTGCCTGATCACTGTTTCGAGTTCATTCAATAAAAATAAGACTTTCTGATAAAACAATCTACTAACGAAAGTGGGAATATCCAGAGCCGATGTAGCCAGTGGCATTGTTCACAAGAAGCTGCGGATTTCTGGCCATTGTGGATTGCACGTCATTGTAATAAATAAATCTGGCCGACCGATAGTTCTGGATATTGCCATTGCATCATGATATAACTTTTGCAATGCTCTTGGACTACCTTCTATGCTGCATCGCTTCTCCGTGACCATAAGTATAAACCTGACCAAATTGTGTTTTTTTCTAAATTAAACTTGTCATAGCTATAATTGTTTACATATATTGTGAGATATGGCAGGGATGAATACCCCCAGGCCACCAGATGGAGCCCTCCTTGCAGCATGGAGGTGCCCCGAATGCCAGCAGGGAATCATGGACAGTGGAGTTATAATGCACAGCCCTGCTGGATACCATGGGGGCCGCCAGGAGTTACTGCAGGGAGGCCCAGGGATTTATATTTTCCGTATAGCCCGGAAGTATATCCAAGTCACGGGAAAGGAAGAAATGATATACTTCCGGGCTGAAGAAAAAGAAATTTTTACCTGACCTGGAAGTGCTGGATAATCACATGGACTAAGGGCTCAGAAGCACTTACGGGACGAGGACGATAAAGGACTATGGGAGATCCCAGACAGATGAGCGGAGTTGGGAGGCAGGGTGGCTAAGCGTCTGGGAGTGGAGGATTGTGATTTGATTATAGAGAATTGTATTGTTTAATGAGTATTGTGGAGTGGAGGGTGCTTTGTGCACATTGCTATTGTAATAAATAATTATTGGACTTTTTATCTGGTGTCAGACGCTTGGTCTGAGGGTTCAAGGGGTCGACAGTGCCCTTATTTGTCACTATATATATGCCCCCCTCCCCGCAGCCCAATGAGTATCTCTTGGATTCACGCAAATAAATTGGTACCACAAGCAAACTATGATATTTAGCGCGATGAGAAAGTCGCAAAATCAATGGAATGTTCAAGCAAATTATAGAACAAACACGATCTAAATCCGTTAAGTAGTTCTCTCATGAAAAGCGGACAGACATACAAACGTGACTAAAAAAAAAAAAAAAAAAAAATTGTGCTTGGACCACAAATTTTTTTAAACCATTTCTTAGCAAGCACCTAAGGGCCAAGGGTAACCTACACTCCAAATTTCAAGTCCCAAGTCCTCATGGTTCGGGAAATTTTGTGACGAGCGAGTGAGTGGTATTTGCCTTATAGACATTATATGCAGTACAGTGGAACCTCGGTTCACGAATGTCTCGGTACATGCACAAATCGGTTTACGACCAAAAAGTTCACCAAACTTTTGCCTCAGTTCATGACCACACACTCGGTATACGAACAAGCCAGTTTCCCTTTCGGTTTGTACATGTTCAGTCTCTCCCTGTGCATTTTCTGTGCAGCGAGCGCGACACACACACACACACACAGGCAGCGCGAGAGAGGGTGGCTGGACACATAAGGTAGGAAGGCAGTTAAAGAATGCACTGGGCTTGATTTTGCTTTCACTTCTGTTCACAGCGATCGGTTCGTAGCGTGCATTGTTGCAATGTTACTTTTCTTGGTGGTTTATTAAATCACGGATTTTTTCAAATTTTCACTCAATAAAAAAAAAAAAAAAAAAAAAAAAAAAAAGTGTTTTTAGCCAGCGGTTGGTAGCGCTATAGCGTGAACTGTTGCAGTGTTAGTTTTCTCTGTTGTGCAAGGTTTTCTCAGTGTTATTCAATGTTTTTACATTTAGTTTACTATTATGCTGTGCATTCTATGGTTTAATTAACTATATTTGTGCTTAAAAACGTAAACAAATATATTTACATACAGTTCGTATGGTCTGGAACAGATTAATTGTATTTACATACAAACCTTTAGGGGAAATTGCTTCGGTTCACGACCAAATCTGTTTACAACCAGAGTTTTGGAACGAATTATGGTCGTGAACCGAGGTTCCACTGTACTGTGCAAAAGTTTTAGACAGGTGTGAAAAAATGCTGTAACAAAGAATGCTTTCAAAAATGGAAGTGTTAATCATTTATTTTCAATCAATCAACAAAATGCAGTGAATGAACAAAAGAGAAATCTAAAATCAGTATTTGATGTGACCACCCTTTGCCTTCAAAACAGCATCAATTCTTCTAGGTACACTTGCACACAGTTTTTGAAGGAACTCAGCTGGTAGGTTGTTCCAAACACCTTGGAGAACTAACCACAGATCTTCTGTGGATGTACGCTTCCTCACATCCTTCTCTCTCTTCATGAAATCCCAGACACACTCGATGATGTTGAGATCAGGGCTCTGTAGGGGCCATACCATCACTTCCAGGACTTCTTGGTCTTCTTTACGCTGAAGATAGTTCTTAATGACTTTGGCTGTACGTTTGGGGTCGTTGTCCTGCTGCAGAATAAATTTGGGGCCAATCATACACCTCCCTGATGGTATTGCATGATGGATAAGTATCTGCCTGTATTTCACAGCATTGACAACACCATTAATCCTGACCAAATCTCCAACTCCATTTGCAGAAATGCAGCCCCAAACGTTCAAGGAACCTCCACCATGCTTCACTGTTGCCTGAAGATACTCATTATTGTACCGCTCTCTAGCCCTTCGACGAACAAACTGCCTTCTGCTACAATCAAATATTTCAAATTTTGACTCATCAGTCCAGAGCACCTGCTGCCATTTTTCTGCACCCCAGTTCCTATGTTTTCATGCATACTTGAGTGGCTTGGCCTTGGTTCCACGTCGGAGGTATAGCTTTTTGGCTGCAACTCTTCCATGAAGACCACTTCTGGCCAGACTTCTCCGGACAGTAGATGGGTGTACCTGGGTCCCACTGGTTTCTGCCAGTTCTGAGCTGATGGCACTGCTGGACATCTTCCGATTTCGAAGGGTAATAAGCTTGATGTGTCTTTCATCTGCTGCACTAAGTTTCCTTGGCCGACCACTGCGTCTACGATCCTCAACGTTGCCCGTTTCTTTGTTCTTCTTCAATAGAGCTTGAACAGCACATCTTGAAACCCCAGTCTGCTTTGAAATCTTTGTCTGGGAGAGACCTTGCTGATGCAGTAGAACTACCTTGTGTCTTGTTGCTGTGCTCAATCTTGCCATGACATGAAACTGTCTTCACAACCTCACCTTGGTAGCAGGGTTTGGCTGTTCCTCACCCAGTTTTAAGCCTCCTACACAGCTGTTACTGTTTCAGTTAATGACTGTGTTTCAACCTACGTGTGACATTGATGACCATTAGCACCTGTTTGCCATAATTGATTGATCAGACACCTGACTAGAATCCTACAAAATCCCTGAATTTGTGCAAGTGGAACTATAAGAATTGATTCTGGTTTGAAGGAAAAAGGTAGGAACACCAAATATTGATTTGATTTAGATTTTTCTTTTGTTCGCTCACTTTGCATTTTGTAAATTGATAACAATAAACATCCATCCATCCATCCATTGTCTCCCGCTTATCCGAGGTCGGGTCGCGGGGGCAGCAGCTTGAGCAGAGATGCCCAGACTTCCCTCTCCCCGGCCACTTCTTCTAGCTCTTCCGGGAGAATCCCAAGGCGTTCCCAGGCCAGTCGAGAGACATAGTCCCTCCAACGTGTCCTGGGTCTTCCCCGGGGCCTCCTCCCGGTTAGACGTGCCCGGAACACCTCACCAGGGAGGCGTCCAGGAGGAATCCTGATCAGATGCCCGAGCCACCTCATCTGACTCCTCTCGATGCGGGGGAGCAGCGGCTCTACTCTGAGCCCCTCCCAGATGACTGAGCTTCTCACCCTATCTTTAAGGGAAAGCCCAGACACCCTGCGGAGGAAACTCATTTCAGCCGCTTGTATTCGCGATCTCGTTCTTTCGGTCACTACCCATAGCTCATGACCATAGGTGAGGGTAGGAACATAGATCGACTGGTAAACTGAGAGCTTCGCCTTGCGGCTCAGCTCCTTTTTCACCACGACAGACCGATTCAACGCCCGCATTACTGCGGATGCCGCACCGATCCGCCTGTCGATCTCACGCTCCATTCTTCCCTCACTCGTGAACAAGACCCCGAGATACTTGAACTCCTCCACTTGGGGCAGGATCTCGCTACCAACCCTGAGAGGGCACTCCACCCTTTTCCGGCTGAGGACCGTGGTCTCGGATTTGGAGGTGCTGATTCTCATCCCAGCCGCTTCACACTCGGCTGCGAACCGATCCAGAGAGAGCTGAAGATCACGGCCTGATGAAGCAAACAGGACAACATCATCTGCAAAAAGCAGTGACCCAATCCTGAGCCCACCAAACCGGACCCCCTCAACGCCCTGGCTGCGCCTAGAAATTCTGTCCATAAAAGTTATGAACACAATCGGTGACAAAGGGCAGCCCTGGCGGAGTCCAACTCTCACTGGAAACGGGTTTGACTTACTGCCGGCAATGCGGACCAGGCTCTGGCACCGATCGTACAGGGACCGAACAGCCCTTATCAGGGGGGCCGGTACCCCATACTCTCGGAGTACCCCCCACAGGATTCCCCGAGGGACACGGTCGAATGCCTTTTCCAAGTCCACAAAACACATGTAGACTGGTTGGGCAAACTCCCATGCACCCTCCAGGACTCTGCTAAGGGTATAGAGCTGGTCCACTGTTCCGCGACCAAGACGAAAACCACACTGTTCCTCCTGAATCCGAGGCTCGACTATCCGACGGACCCTCCTCTCTAGGACCCCTGAATAGACTTTTCCAGGGAGGCTGAGGAGTGTGATCCCTCTGTAGTTGGAACACACCCTCCGATCCCCCTTCTTAAAGAGGGGGACCACCACCCCGGTCTGCCAATCCAGAGGCACTGTCCCTGATGTCCATGCGATGTTGCAGAGGCATGTCAACCAAGACAGCCCTACAACATCCAGAGCCTTGAGGAACTCCGGGCGTATCTCATCCACCCCCGGGGCCCTGCCACCAAGGAGTTTTTTGACCACCTCGGTGACCTCAGTCCCAGAGATGGGGGAGCCCACCTCCGAGTCCCCAGGCTCTGCTTCCTCATTGGAAGGCATGTTAATGGGATTGAGGAGGTCTTCGAAGTACTCCCCCCACCGACCCACAACGTCCCGAGTCGAGGTCAGCAGCGCACCATCCCCACCATATACAGTGTTGACACTGCACTGCTTCCTCTTCCTGAGACGCCGGATGGTGGACCAGAATCTCCTCGAAGCCGTCCGAAAGTCGTTCTCCATGGCCTCCCCAAACTCCTCCCACGCCCAAGTTTTTGCCTCAGCAACCACCAAAGCCGCATTCCGCTTGGCCTGCCGGTACCTATTAGCTGCCTCCAGGGTCCCACAGGACAAAAGGGTCCTGTAGGACTCCTTCTTCAGCTTGACGGCATCCTTCACCGCCGGTGTCCACCAACGGGTTCGGGGATTGCCGCCACGACAGGCACCGACCACCTTACGGCCACAGCTCCGGTCAGCTGCCTCAACAATAGAGGCACGGAACATGGCCCATTCGGACTCAATGTCCCCCACCTGCCTCGGGACGTGGTCAAAGTTCTGCTGGAGGTGGGAGTTGAAGCTACTTCTGACAGGGGGCTCTACCAGACGTTCCCAGCAGACCCTCACAACACGTTTGGGCCTACCACGCCTGACCGGCATCCTCCCCCACCATCGAAGCCAACTCACCACCAGGTGGTGATCAGTTGACAGCTCCGCCCCTCTCTTCACCCGAGTGTCCAAGACATGTGGCCGCAAGACCGACGACACGACCACAAAGTCGATCATCGAACTGAGGCCTAGGGTGTCCTGGTGCCAAGTACACATATGAACACCCCTATGCTTGAACATGGTGTTCGTTATGGACAATCCGTGACGAGCACAGAAGTCCAATAACAAAACACCGCTCGGGTTCAGATCGGGGGGGGGCCATTCCTCCCAATCACGCCCTTCCAGGTCTCACTGTCATTGCCCACGTGAGCATTGAAGTCTCCCAGCAGAACGAGGGAGTCCCCAGAAGGTATGCCCTCTAGCGCACCCTCCAGGGACTCCAAAAAGGGTGGGTACTCCAAACTGCTGTTCGGTGCATACGCACAAACAACAGTTAGGACCCGTCCCCCCACCCGAAGGCGAAGGGAGGCTACCCTCTCGTCCACCGGGGTAAACCCCAATGTACAGGCTCCAAGTCGGGGGGCAATAAGTATACCTACACCCGCTCGGCGCCTCTCACCGGGGGCAACTCCAGAGTGGTAGAGAGTCCAGCCCCTCTCAAGGAGATTGGTTCCAGAGTCCAAGCTGTGCGTCGAGGTGAGTCCGACTATATCTAGCCGGAACCTCTCAACTTCGCGCACTAGCTCAGGCTCCTTCCCCTTCAGAGAGGTGACATTCCACGTCCCAAGAGCCAGCTTCTGTAGCCGAGGATCGGACCGCCAAGGTCCCCGCCTTCGGCCACCACCCAACTCACACTGCACCCGACCTCTTGGCCCCTCCCATAGGTGGTGAGCCCATGGGAAGGGGGACCCACGTTGCCTCTTCGGGTGCAGTGAATCATTTATATTTCTGAAAGCATTCTTTGTTTACAGCATTTTTTCACACTGGCCTAAAACTTTTGCACAGTACTGTGTATATATATATGACAGAAAGAAGGAGAGACTGATACTTTTTTTTTTTTTTAAATACTTAATTTACATATCGTGCGTGTGTATTCACCTTCACTGTAATGTGTTGATGAATAGACATTTACAAGAAATGCTAGTCAGCTATTCGTTCTCAAAAATGTCAGCTCACGTTTAAAAAAAGAGACTGAAAGAATGTCGCATTTTTTTTCACTGAAGCTGTGTTTTTTTACAAAGCCATGTGCTTAGTTAGTGGGGAACAGATTGCTCTGTTTAAGGATTACAATTTCAATCACCATTTCAAAACTAAACACGCAGACAAATGTAAGAACTTGACTGATGCAGAGCAGGAACGGACATCTGAAGCTTTGCTAGCTATGCTGCAAAAGCATCCAAGGACTTCTTACCAAACTCTACATGTCCAGAGATGGTGCAGTCGAGACCAGCTTTGTGACCCGCAAAAAACAGTAAGCCATTCTGTGAGTACTAATATGCCCTAAGGAAAAAGAAGCATTTCAGATTATGCCCCTCTCAAGGCAAACGGTAACAAGAAGAAGCAAAGACATTGCAGGAAATCTGAACTTTCCGCTACAAAACAAAGCCAACAATTTTGATTTTTTCCTTACCTCTGGACAAGAGCTAAGATAGCCACAACAAACTTATCATTGTAAATGGGATAACGAAAGACTCTTGAGATTACCGAGGAGCTGGCAGTAATGCTGTCAATGAAAGGGACGACGATGGGCAGCAACTTGTTCACGGAGGTAAATGTATGCATGGACAAGCTGGGATTGAATTCGGACAATTGGCAGATGTGACAACCAATGGTTGTCCAAATCTGACATGGAAAAATGCTGGAATTTAAGTGGATGCAACATAAAGGGACTGAAATGAACCCAGAACAGAAATTGATATTTTTGCATTGTATTATTCATCAGGAGGTGTTGTGTAAGTCAGTGCTAAAAATGAACAGTGTTACTGATGTTGTAACTAAAATAGTTAACTCCATCAGGGCCGAAGCATTGAATAACAGACAGTTTGTTGCACATTTGGAAGAGCATGAAACTGAACATGGCGACATAGGCTACTACACAACAGTCAGATGGCTCAGCCTAGGTAAAGTGCTTAAAAGAGTATGCGGGACCTGACAGCAGAGATTCGAGAGAGTGTGCGGTCTAGACTGTGCGGCTGATGTGCCATTTTTGGGAACCAAGATGCCAAAAGTGTCCTGACAGGAAGTCATTTAAACAGTGGAAATTGTATTGTTGTAACATGGGTTAACATTTCTGGACAAGTAAAGCCGTACATCAAATTTGTAGTTTTTGTAGGGTCACAAAACAAAGATCACTGCAAAAATGACCAGTTGTCAAGGTGTCACATATCCAGAGACGGTCAACTCATTAGGCAACAGAGGCAGCAAACTAGGGTGCATTCTTCTGGGAGTACTGACTTAGAAAGCCAAATTTGCTTTTTCTCAGATGGTATGAACCACACTACCAGCTTCTCACACCCTTAAGAACATAGCACTGGCACAGAATAGCTATGCGATGTTGGGAGGATGAGAAGGTTGTCAAGACCGCTTTTAGGTTAGTTTGGTGTAACCCACCCACACCAAAAAAAAAAAAAAAAATACATTGCAACTGAATTGGCAACAAGAGGACAATGCTCATCAAGGAGTGTTTCAAAATGAAAAAGCAAAAGCCATCAGGCACTACATACCAAAAAAGCAAGAATAGGAGAAGTGAAATGAACACAGAGGTACCAACACTCTATCATGGTGTAAATTGGGTTTGTATGATCACTGCAGCCAGTGTCACTATCACTGTTAGCACAAATCTAAGCCAAAATAAAGCTTGCTACTCTTGATATTGTATATAGAAAGAAAGTTTGTAGGCTGTTAACTACCTGCTCATACTTAGTTTTCTTTCATTATCTTTAATATGCACAACTGTGCAATCTAGAGATCATAGTCATCACCAAGTTCTATAGTGGTCACAAAGGGTTTAAGGAAAAGATAGTGCCATTCAGCCAGAAATTACTGTAATGTCATATTTAATTAATCCTACCACCCAAGCATGCTTCCATAACCAAATTAAGTCAACAGAGAATATACCCCAGGGCTTGATTGTGTTTAGATCTCTGGTTATTTAATAACTGCAATCAGTGACATGGGGTCTGTAATATTATAATGAAAGTTAACAGGGACAATCATTTAGATGCTCCTTTAGTGTAAGCAGTCTGACTATAATGAGTATCAACCATGGAGGACTTGACAGTGGGGGAGAACTTTACTTGCTGTAATGTCAGTCCTTAAATTATATTAAATGTCAGCTGTGAAGTTCTGCAATTTTTGTGTTATAATATATACTGTATATGTAGGTTTAGAAATCTCCAGAATTGGGCAATAGCATATGAGTAGGTTGTAGCTCGGGGCGGCACGGTGGCGCAGTGGGTAGCGCTGCTGCCTCGCAGTTGGGAGATCTGGGGACCCGGGTTCACTTCCCGGGTCCTCCCTGCGTGGAGTTTGCATGTTCTCCCCGTGTCTGCGTGGGTTTCCTCCGGGCACTCCGGTTTCCTCCCACAGTCCAAAGACATGCAGGTTAGGTGGATTGGCGATTCTCAATTGGCCCTAGTGTGTGCTTGGTGTGTGGGTGTGTTTGTGTGTGTCCTGCGGTGGGTTGGCACCCTGCCCGGGATTGGTTCCTGCCTTGTGCCCTGTGTTGGCTGGGATTGGCTCCAGCAGACCCCCGTGACCCTGTGTTCGGATTCAGCGGGTTGGAAAATGGATGGATGGATGGATGGAGGTTGTAGCTCTCAAATATGCCTCCCATGCCTACAAGTGTAGTTAATCAGTCTGCGGAGTGGAATTGTGCCGAGCTTATCAAGTGCATATTTCTGTTGTTAATTCTTCCACAGCACAGGACTTCTGCGTTTTTTTTTCCCCCCACCAAGCCAGATTTTCAAGAGACAACAATGATTTTTCAACGCTGATGAAATTGTTCCTTAAAATACTGTTCCTGAATGACACCGCAGTGACAGGAAACAGCGGGGGGAAGAGGGAAACATATGGACAAGCAACAGCGCTTTGAGTACTGAGAAAAGCGCTATATAAATGTAATGAATTATTATTATTAAAATTGAATTTTGCACCATGACAATGGCTCTGTAAGCACACCATGTTACCAAAGAGTTTTTGAACAAAAACAACGTGGTTGCCGCTTCACAATTTTCTATTTCCAGATCTCGCTCCCTACGACTTCATTTTGAAATTTAGTATTCAGAACAAAAAGAAGAGAAGATTTGCTACTGTGGAAGAAATCCAGCAAAAAGCAAAAAAAGTGATAAAGTACCGGAAACATTAACAGAGCTGTGACAAGGACAGCATTTTAAAGGAGACTAAAAGGAAAAAATTAGACAATAGTTTTTTGTTTTTTTTTTTGTTTTTTTAAATACATAATTCAGGGAACTTTTGGATCCCCTTTTGTAGAATGACCTAGAGATAACTGTGTTCATTACACTATTATAAATAACATTAATATATATTTTTAAATTGTGCATTTGCCTCAAAGTACAGATTTACAATATTATTTATCATTACCTTGCATGTACTTTGCACATGCTTAGTTTACCATTACTTTGGTCTACTGTATCAAATCGAAAGGCATCTGTGTTTTTACACTGCGAGTGCATTTATTTTGGCTTGGCGTTTTGTTTTTTCCCGGCCAGTGGCAACCCTTCCATAGGCTTCAACCAAGCACTGCAAAAAAATCACTGAATGTCAGTCATTAAAATACACTTAAAACACAGTCACCACAACAATGAGCAAAAAAAACAAAGTGCCTCAAAGATATAAAGGCATCTGAAAAAGATGCCTTTATAATTAAATAACAAACTTGATTAATCCCAAGGAGAAATTTAGGTGTATACAGCAGCAGAAACGTAAAACAAAGATACCAACTCACAGGACAAATAAAACAATTAATTAATAACTGTATATTGTGAAGAAACTACAAAAAAACTTAAGGAATATTAGCATTTAGTATGGGAATTTGGGAGGAAGCATTCAATTGCCTGATTAACAGTAGGCAGAAAAAAAGCCCAGTGGGGCTTCTTAGCACACCGTGATGAAACAAGCCAGTGATTAAAAGTGCTCCAAGATACAGACTCATAGGACAAATAAAACGATTAATCAATAATAAATGTAAACTGTGAAGAAATTATATGATTAAAGGTATATCAGCATTTAGTTTGGGAATTTGGGAGGAAGCATTAAATTGCCCGATTAACAGCAAGCAGAAAAGACCCCCTAGTGATGCTTCTTAGTACACCATGGTAGAATGAGCCAGTGGTTAAAATTGCTCCAACAGAGCACCTCCTGGAGGGAATTTTTCCATGACGACATCCAGTTTTGCCACCATCCTCATTTCCACAACTGCTTCCAGCGAGTCCACGGTTAGTCCTGTGATCGAACAGCCTTACCTGTCAAGTTTGTCCCGCCATTATGGGCCTCTTTTGAGCACAAGTTGCTTTCCCAGGAGGCCATAGCTTGGATAGAACATTGCTGCATACATTTCATTTAGTATGCCATATCAGCCTGAGATAAAACAAGATACCAATCCACCTACTACAATATCCTTCGATCTTCCAAGCCCACTTATCCAGATCTGGGTCGCAGGGAAGGTGGAGCCTCTCTCAGCAAGCATCCGGTTCAGGGCAGGAATAAGCCCTGATTAACGTGTGTAAAAAGAAATTTTTTTCCCCCTTCAGTTTATGTCTTTCAGAGAAGTTAAATTACCTTGCTCAGCCTTAACATTCTTCGTCAAGTGGTCTGGCAACTCTAAGACCCGTTACGTGGGGGATTAACATACAAGTAACCCATCCATCCATCCATTTTCCAACCCGCTGAATCCAAACACAGGGTCACGGGGGTCTGCTGGAGCCAATCCCAGCCAACACAGGGCACAAGGCAGGAACCAATCCTGGGCAGGGTGCCAACCCACCGCAGGACACACACACAAACACACCAAGCACACACTAGGGCCAATTTAGAATCGCCAATCCACCTAACCACTACTTCAAAATTTCAAAACATAAGAACGGTTATACTGCGTAAAACGAAACCACCGATAAAAAGGGCTGTATGTACCACTCTTGTATGAGAAACTTGGAAGAAATCTGCATTAGATGGACGTCTTTGAAACCATGAAGATTAATTCCTTTTGTACTTTCCACTTAATACACAGTAAAAGATTCATAAAATTAGCAGTACTGATTAATATTATTAATGGAATTGAATCAACAACAAAACAAGAAGTTAAAAGTCAAGCCCCCACCCCCCGTCTCCTCGGAGAAAGCCATAAAAAGAGCTTAATAAATCAAATTGCACATTTACACACATTACATAACATGATGGGTCAACAAACTACAATGATTAGCCTCTTGCCTGAAGTAGGGGGCGCCTCACGCCAAGTACCTATTCGTCACACACTACACACTTGTCCATGGGACTCCAAACGATCAAACAGTGTTCAAAGTGACAGCGACGTAGCGGAGACACTATTTCAGCGGTGACATGTTTATGTGCGGTTTTAAAAAAAAATGCATACTGAATACTCTAACGTCTGGCAATCAAACAAGTCACAATCCCTTACTCCTCTTCGCCCGGCATTGATACCAATTCTCACCTTTAAATCGTTTTCCGGAAGGTATTTACACTGTTTTGCAACCTCCACATACTTGTCCAGATCTAACGGCGCCATTTTAAGCAGCTCAACTGTTCCCGACTGCGGAAAAAGGCTGCGTCTGTCAACGTCACTTCCGCCATACGCACGAACGCGCCCGCTTTACAGAATGCGCATGCGCCTGCTCTGTCTGTTACGTTTCTTTTTAACTTGAGTCCTGACGTCCGGTGAGACGTCATGCACGTGTCGGACGAGACAATTGAAATGTCTCTGACATCCAGCAGAAGTCCAAAAAGCTGTGCAGCGTTTAAGCTCGTTTTCTGCAGCGTCGGCTTAAACCCCAAAACAGAAATAAATGCGAATTATTTGCACATAAACACCTACTGCCGTCTTTTTCCAATGACAAGTCTCCCCACACCATTCCTACCATTAGACCTGTTACTAGACATTTTAGATTATCAAAAATTTTTAAATCAAGATGCTTTCATTTTTCCTAGACTTCCACAAGGCTTTTGATATTGTTGAGCGCTCTTTAATTTTTGAAGCTTTAGATAAATTTGGTTTTGGTCAGTCAGTCATTGTCCAACCCACTATATCCTAACACAGGGTCACAGGGGTCTGCTGGAGCCAATCCCAGCCAGCACAGGGCACAAGGCAGGAACAAACCCCTGGCAGGGTGCCAGCCCACCACAGGGCACACACACACACACACCAAGCAGACATTAGGGATAATTTTAGGATCGCCAATGCACCTAACCTGCATGTCTTTGGACTGTGGGAGGAAACCGGAGCACCCGGAGGAAACCCACGCAGACACGGGGAGAACATGCAAACTCCACACAGGGAGGACCCGGGAAGCGAACAAAGGTCTCCTTACTGCGAGGCAGCAGTGCTACCACTGTGCCACCGTTTTGGTTTTGGTGATAAATTTAAAAATATGATATGTACTCTTTATAATGGCAGCAATAGTTGTGTGTCCCTGTCATAAGGCATATCTCCACATTTTGCTATTGAAAGAGGCATCCATCAGGGCTGAACTATGTCCTTGTTTCATTTCCAATTGTTGACTGCACAGAGATCTTAAGGTTTATGAAAGGGACTTACTGACAAAGTTTGAGGGTATACCCAGCACTGTCACTGCTCACTGATAAGAGAATGTGCAATACTATTGATTGCCTATTGCTTAAGTGTATTTGGAAGAACACAACTGAATATATAAAGACCAATGCATTGTTAAAAATTTATAATGATGGTGGCCTTATTGCCTTGGATTTTCAAACAATTGGTATTCCAATGACGACAACAACATTTATTTCTATAGTACATTTTCATACAAATGTTGTAGCTCAAAGTGCTTTACAGGATGAAGAAAAAAAAATACAAAATATAAAAGAAATACAATTAGGCAATACTAATTAACATAGAATAAAAGTAAGGTCCGACGGCCAGGGAGGACAGAAAAAAAAAAAAACTCCAGACGGCTGGAGAAAAAAATAAAATCTGCAGGGGTTCTGAGGCCACAAGACCACCCAGCCCCCTCTAGGCATTCTACCTAACATAAATGACCTCAATCAGTCCTCATGGTATTCAGGGTTCACATGGAAGAACTTGATGATCATGATGGTCCTGTTGACTTCACGTGGACTTCTAGCCTTTAATCCATCAATGTAGGGACATCATGGTGCTTTGATCGGGTGGTGGTGGTGCAGATCGCCACCACAGAAAAAAAGTAGGGGTTAGTATGGATTTCAGAGCCACTATGAATAATAATGACAATTAAATGCATATACAGAGCATCAGGATTAAACTAAGATTAAGCTATTAGAAAGCCATGTTAAAATATTGTGTTTTTAGCAGTTTTTGAAAGTGCTCCACTGTATTAGCTTGGCAAATTTCTATCGGTCAGCTATTCCAGATTTTAGGTGCCTAACAGCAGAAGACCGCCTCACCACTTCTTTTAAGTTTAGCTCTTGGAATTCTAAGCAGACCCTCATTTGAAGATCTAAGGTTATGATTTGGAGTGTAAGACATTCTGAGATATAAAATGGAGCAGATTATTGAAGGCTTTGTAAACCATAAGCAGTATTTTAAAGTCAATTCTAAATGACACAGGTAACCAGTGTAATGATACTAAGACTGGTGTGATGTGCTCAGATTTTCTTTTCCCAAGTTAAGATTCTAGCAGCTGCATTCTGCACTAATTGCACTCGATTGATGCCTTTTTTTGGTGGTCTTGAGTGGAGTGCGTTACAGTAATCTAGCCGACTGAAAACAAAAGCGTGAACTAATTTCTCAGCATCTTGCAGTGTTATAAGAGGTCTAGCTTTTGTTATATTTCTTAAGTGAAAAAATGCTGTACTAGTAATCTGATTAATATGTGATTTAAAATTCAGGTCAGAGTCAATACTTACCCCTAAATTCTTTACCTCCATCTTGACTTTTAATCCTAATGCATCAAGTTTATTTCTAATACCCTCATTATATCTATTTTTCCCAATCACTAAAATTTCTGTTTTCTCCTTATTTAGTTTGAGAAAATTACTATTCATCCATTCAGAAGCACAAGTAAGACATTGTGTCAGTGAATCAAGAGAGTCGGGGTCATCAGGCGCTATTGATAAATACAGCTGTGTGTCATCAGCATAGCTGTGGTAGCTCACGTTATGCCCTGAGGTAATCTGACCTGATGGAAGCATGGCGATTGAAAACAGCAGCATACCCAGGATAGAGCCTTGTGGAACACCATATAGAATATCAATTCAATATCTATATGAAGTACTGTAGTCTGTATTGTATTATTTTATATTTTTGTCTGTCTTATTACAACATTTCTAAAAAACATAAACCATTTATTATGATCAAACAGTTACTCAGTACTTGAGTAGTCTTTTCACAAAATACTTTTTTACTCTTACTTGAGTAATTTTTTGGATGACTACTTTTTACTTCTACTTGAGTAATATTACTTTGAAAACTACTCTTATTTGAGTACAATTTTTGGCTACTCTACCCACCTCTGCACTCAACTCATGAAAATATGCATAAAAATGTAATTTTTCTCCCCACACACTCTTAAAAATAAAGGTGCCAAAGTGGTTCTTCAGAGCAGTGCCATAGGGGAACCATTTTTGGTTTCCAAAAGACCCATCCACATAAAAGTTCCAGATAGAACCTTTTATTTATTTACATATGGAATAGACTCCATACAGTAAATAACCATAAACAGATAGTAACAGATGTGTGAAATACCAAGGAGTCATGATTTGTAAAGTACTTTTACTGCATACAATAGAACAGGGTAAGTTCAAATTTTGTCAATGTCAATGTCAATTTATTTATATAGCACATTTAAAACAACACAGGAATGCTGTGGCCAAAGTGCTTTACAATAAAAGAAGAAAAAACATACAATTAACATTAGCATTTCAAGAGCTTATATTAAATGGAAAGTTTGATATCCCAAATGAAATTTCAGTAACATGTGGTAGAACCTCAAGGGGGCACCCCCAAACCACAGGCACAGTAATGCCCAACATAATTCCAGGTTCAAATAAAGGATTAAACAGTGTGAGCCAAAAAGAAGTACCACATTTCAAACGTTTATTCTACAAAAATGCTACAAGATAAAATACATTTTATTACGACACAAGAAAGTGTATACAAAGTAGATTTTTTCACCCGACTTCGCCGAGTTTGACTTCGAATATACGGAGCTAATAAATCTTTGAGGTACAATATTCCGCCTCGGCTAAAGCGGTATCTTTCGTACAGAATTTCCTCCGGGGGCAATAAAGGATCTTGCCGATCGCGCAAAACCCTCTTTATATGAAATTCTCTTCGTATAATTTGCGCACCAATATCAATTGGTCACTCATTCATGAATGGCGAAGCCCTGACTGGATGACTTCCACACCGTCACTGATCACGTGTGTAAACTAATCCTTGTTTACGCAGAACAAACCTGCTCCGAGCAGGTTTGCGGATTTGGATGTGTTGCTATGACAACACTTCCAGCAAGAGTTTCAAAAAACCGACAGATCAAGGATCAGGCCAAATCGTCAACAATTACATCCGGCTAAGCGAGTAATCCACGTACGAAAAATACCCCCCAGCTCACAAAATAAAACAAAATAAAAACAAACAAAAACAAAAGCACCAGACATTATGATATAGACTTATAATTTGCACCGATGTGTTTTCTAAATTCTATCACACCCTATGCCTACGGCACACTGTCTGGTGAAGAAGTAAAGTTTGCTTTTGTGGTGTACGGTGTCCTATAGGTGTGCCAGCTTATTGAATGCAACCCACCATAAATCGGCCTCCATAACCTCAAAAAAAACCTTCGGCATGCAGGGAAAAAATTAGTCTGCTAACTTTATTTAAGTTTTTTGCCCTTCTGTTCAAAGGTATGCGGTTCACCGGGAACAATACGGTAAAAGGGGGCGTTTCCTTATGCAAATATCGTAACTTCGGTGTTACTGAAACGGCACTTTCCCGTTTTACATTTTACAGTTGTTTACCTTCACTATTTACCAGTTTTACACTGTAAAATTAACCACGATTTTTTTCAGTGTAACTAATGTATCAGTAAACGGTATGTAGCATATTTTGAAGGTAGAAAAATACAGAGTTTGCAGAATTTGACTGTACAAAATAATGAAATGTATTGTTTAAGATATACAGGTAATTTTCAGTAGAACATAAGGTAACTTTCCTTTTTTTCAGAAAAGATATTTTACTTTCATTATTTACAGTATTTTTACCATTACATTTACTGACATTTTTCACAGTGTACGTTGATGACACATTCGTCATATGAAAAATGTCTAGCTGAATGATTTTCATAACCACATCAACGCAATATTCCCTACGGTCCAGTTTACTATGCAAAAGGAAATAAACCGACGTATCAATTTCCTACACATATTCATTGAAAGAGGTAACGACGCCACCCATATTACAGGTGTTTATCTTAAGGAAACGTATGCAGACGAAATATTACCACCCGTCATCGCATAAACGGAGCTGTGTTAAGACTGTGTTCAGAAGAGTTCACACCCATCGTAATGCCAAGGAGACTAAAAAGAAGGAAAGACGCTATATTTACCGACTGATCAACGGCTACCCAAAGATATTCATCAGACAATGCTTACAAAGGAGATGCCAGAGACCCCAGCAAACAATCGACTCCAACTTGACCCCCCCATATTCCACCTGGCACACACTTCCTTATCATCACGGGGTATCAGAAGATACAGCAAGGATCCTGTCCAGAGCCAGAGCAGGCATCAAAGTAGCGCACAAGCCTACGAACACTACAAGCACTTTCTCATTAAAATGAAAGTGAGTTTTCAGGCAAAGTGAAAAAAGATGCATTATATCGTTCTTTGTCAGGTTTGTTCGTGTTGTTAGGTGGGGTCCTTATTTAGCTTTGTAGAGTTTCTGAGGCCAGATGAATTAAAATCACCAGACAAGACCAGAATTTCATCCTCAGCAATGTATACATTTTTTCAGATACTATAATGTCGTCTTGGCGCTATTAACAGAATATTCTGAATCATCTTGAGCACGGCCCTTAACCTTCAATTCTGTCCCACCTGGGTATGACGTTAATCTGCATCAAGCCCTGCAAGCAGGTCCTCCAGTTTACAGGGAAAAACTTGGGAGTTGGCAGCAGGATTGGCACGTGCATCAACTGCAAAAAACCTCACACTGTTCCAGTGTGGTACTGAGGTGTAACCTTTTGCACTGGAGTTCCCAATCCAGGTGGTTCATTGTGTGGTGGTGCGGCAACATGCTATCAACACACGCTCCCAACCTCCTTCTCCTGAATCATAGGTTAAATGTCTGAGCATATGAAAAAGTCCTTTAGATAAGTTATAAGCTGTACCAATTTTTAGGGTGACAACTGGTCTGAAATTTAGAGGGGTTTTACTGTGTGAACACACACACTAGAATGACTAAAAAGGAAAGAAATTAAAAAGAAAGAAAACTTCTGAGGCGGCTGTCCCAGTCTCAGTGAGGAGTGGTGGCTGTGAGGCTAGGAATCTGCACTGGCAATCGGAAGGTTGCCGGTAGGCTAGGAATCTGCACTGGCAATCGGAAGGTTGCCGGTAGGCTAGGAATCTGCACTGGCAATCGGAAGGTTGCCGGTAGGCTAGGAATCTGCACTGGCAATCGGAAGGTTGCCGGTTCGAATCCCGTAAATGCCAATAGGGACTCTGCTCTGTTGGGCCCTTCAGCAAGGTCCTTAACCTGCAATTGCTGAGCGCTTTGAGTAGTGAGAAAAGCGCTATATAAATGCAAAGAATTATTATTACTATACAGATGTATTACTGTTAGTATAAAGGAGCCCCCAAAGCGTTTCTTGACACACTTTTGGTGAATAATTTGCTGGCTGAAATTCTTCCGTGTCAGTTTGTCAGAGAGACGATGTGCAGCATTGTTCATAATGAGACTTATATTTGTTATAATTCTCGCCTTTACGACCTCCAGGTAGTCCAGAGTGTGTCCCATAACTGACCTGCACTTTTAATTAGCCTATTGATTTGTTGGGCCACTCTTGAAGTGATGTTACCAATCCAACCCAGCATAGCACAGCGCGGCATAGAAAACTGCACTGGCAATCACAGGGTTTTACAAGATGTGAAGGATGTCACTTCCCACAGTAAAGGAACACAGCCTCCTAAGGAAAAAGAAAGCCTGCTCTGCCCTTTCTTCTATAGTTCCTCTGTGTTCTGAGACAATCTGTCATTAATGTGGACTCCCAGGTACTTGTAGGAGTGGAACCCCTCAACATCCTCTCCTTGAATTGTGACTGGACACAGATGCTGTTTGGTGTGTCGAGTCAATAAGCAGTTTCTTTAGTTTCGCTGATGTTAAGATGCAGACAGTTCTCTTTGTACCAAGAAACAAAGTTCCCCACCTGACTTGTCTCCTCTGTCTAACCCCCCCTTATCAATACCCCCCATAAGTGCAGAATCACTTAAGAATTTCTGCAAGTGCACTGACCTGCTGTTATATTTATACTAGCCGTCCCCCGTGGCTTCGCCCGCGTATTAGTGAAACACGACAGTGAGGAGGGCCCCGTCCAGCTCTCTACTCCTGACGTCACTCTTCCCCCTCCCCTTGGCCCGCAGCCTCTGTCTTGGATTAGCGCAAATATATCGCTCCAGCAAGCGAACTCTGATTCTTAGCACAGTGAGAGAAGTCGCACAATCAACCGGAATGTTCAAGCAAATTATAGAAAAAAAAGATCTAAATCCGTTAAGTCATTCTCTCGTTCGCTAACTAAGCAGTGTTAAGGTTACACCCCGAGGCAGACGTGTGAGTGTGGAGGGCCCCGCCCCCCTCCCCGCAGCTCCATGAGTCTCTCTCGGATTCACGCAAATAAATCGGTACTGCAAGCGAACTATGATACTTAGTGCGATGAGAAAGTCGCAAAATCAACGGAATGTTCAAGCAAATTATAGACAAAAACCTGATCTAAATACTTTAAGTAGTTCTCTCGTGAAAAGCGGACAGACATACAAACGGGTCTAAAAAACTATAAGAAATTTTGCTTTTGGACCTCAACATTTTTAAAACCGTTTCTTAGTGAGCACCTATTTTGGCCAAGGGTAACCTACATTCCAAATTTCAAGTCCCAAGTCCTCATGGTTCGGGAGATTTCGTGATGAGTGAGTCAGTGGTATTTGGCTTTTATCTATATATATAAAACAGTTCCATGACTGACTGACAGACAAAGCACAGACCAAACCGCTGGACCTAAAGGGCTGAAATTTTGACAGTGTATTCCTATAATGACATGGATAACCGCTAAGAAAGGATTTTTTGAAATTCCATCCCTAAGGGGGTGAATTGGGAGGCGTCAACTATATCAATGTCATGACTCAGGCGCCGCCGAGAGTGGCAGCCTTTTCAGCAGCTCCGTGTATGACTTTATTTTTCTACTTTTATTTTTCTCTTTTTTACCCACTAAACAGTGTCATCTCCAGACAGAGGAGCAGCTTCAGCGACAGACTGCTGTCACTGTCCTGCTCCACTGACAGACTGAGGAGATCGTTCCTCCCCCAAACTATGCGACTCTTCAATTCCACCCGGAGGGGTAAACGTTAACATTATACAAAGTTATTGTCTGTTTTGACCTGCATTATTATCAATCTTTAATTTAATATTGTTTTTTGTATCCTGGGGTGGGTTGGCACCCTGCCCAGGATTGTTTCCTGCGTTGTGCCCTGTGTTGGCTGGGATTGGCTCCAGCGGACCCCCGTGACCCTGTGTTCGGATTCAGCGGGTTGGAAAATGGATGGATGGATGGATGTTTTTTGTATCAGTATGCTGCTGCTGGAGTATGTGAATTTCCCCTTGGGATTAATAAAGTATCTATCTGTCTATCCGTTCTCTTGCCACTGAGAAGAGGGGCGAATGACACGGCGTGCATGCGTGGAATGAGGAAGGGGATGTTTCTGTTTCTGCCTGACGGTAAAGTGAGCGACAGCCGTGCATCATTTGCGCGAGTGACCTGATGCTATGCAGTTCGGTCTATAAATGATATCCCTGTAAAACGACTTAGGTTCACAGCAAATGTTTCGAGTGGTCATTTTCATGCTTATGTTTCACAAAAAAGTATCCTCTTCTGAAAGTTTCGACTTCAAATATGCCAAAGGTTATTACTACCAGAAAAATAACAACACAAGGATTAAAAAGACCGCATCTCCGCTGCGTTCATTAATGACATGTTGCTGAAGTCCTTTGACGGAGAAGAAATGGTCTACAAGTCGATAGACACTGTCTGTAATGCAGATGAAGCCGTTAACTATCCAGTAGAGTTTTTAAATTCCCTTAAACCACCGGGTCTTCCATACCATAGGCTTACTCTGCGGAAGAGCACACCCCGGAATTTAAAACCACCGAAACTATGTACTGTAAAGGCCATTACAGTTTGTTTGTCCTTCTCCACGTCAAGCCCCTCTGGGAGTCCACCAAACACAGCTGTTAGAGAAAATTCTTTGTTAGTTGTGGTAATTACAACTCAAAGACACATGATATCCTATATGGTGTTCCACAAGGCTCTATCCTGGATCCGCTGCTCTTCTCAATCCACAGTTAGGTCCATAAATATTTGGACAGAGACAACTTTTTTCTCATTTTGGTTCTGTACATTACCACAATGAATTTGAAATGAAACAACTCCGATGCAGTTGAAGTGCAGACTTTCAGCTTCAATTCAGTGGGGTGAACAAAATGATTGCATAAAAATGTGAGGCAACTAAAGCATTTTTGTGAACACAATCCCTTCATTTCAGGGGCTCAAAAGTAATTGGACAAATTAAATAACTGGAAATAAAATGTTCATTTCTAATACTTGGTTGAAAAGCCTTTGCTGGCAATGACAGCCTGAAGTCTTGAACTCGTGGACATCACCAAATGTTGGGTTTCCTCCTTTTTAATGCTCTGCCAGGCCTTTACTGCAGCGGCTTTCAGTTGCTGTTTGTTTGTGGGCCTTTCTGTCTGAAGTTTAGTCTTCAACAAGTGAAATGCCTGCTCAGTTGGGTTAACATCAGGTGACTGACTTGACCATTCAAGAATTTTCCACTTCTTTGCTTTAATAAACTCCTGGGTTGCTTTGGCTGTATGTTTTGGGTCATTGTCCATCTGTATCATGAATCAATTTGACTGCTGTATTTAGCTGGATTTGAGCAGACAGTATGTCTCTGAACACCTCAGAATTCATTCGGCTGCTTCTGTCCTGTGTCACATCATCAATAAACACGAGTGTCCCAGTGCCACTGGCAGCCATGCACGCCCAAGCCATCACACTGCCTCCCTCCACTGTGTTTTACAGATGATGTGCTATGCTTTGGATAATGAGCTATTCCATGCCTTCTCCATACTTTGTTCTTGCCATCATTCTGGTAGAGGTTGATTTTGGTTTCATCTGTCCAAAGAATGTTTTTCCAGAACTGTGCTGGCTTTTTTAGATGTTCTTTATCAAAGTCCAATCTAGCCTTTCTATTCTTGAGGCTTATGAGTGGCTTGCACCTTGCAGTGCACCCTCTGTATTTACTTTCATGCAGTCTTCTCTTTATGGTAGACTTGAATATCGATACGCCTACCCCCTGGAGAGTGTTGTTCACTTGGTTGGCTGTTGTGAAGGGGTTTCTCTTCACCATGGAAATGATTCTGCGATCATCCACCACTGTTGTCTTCTGTGGACCTCCAGGTCTTTTTGCGTTGCTGAGTTCACCAGTGCTTGCTTTCTTTCTCAGGATGTACCAAACTGTAGATTTTGCCACTCGTAATATTGGAGCAATTTCTCAGATGGGTTTTTTCTGTTTTCGCAGCTTAAGGATGGCTTCTTTCACCTGCATGGAGGGCTCCTTTGATCGCATGTTGTCTGTTCGCAGTAAAATCTTCCACATGCAAGCACCACACCTCAAATCAACTCCAGGCCTTTAATCTGCTTAATTGATAATAACATAACGACGGACTTGACCACACCTACCCATGAAATAGCCTTTGAGTCAATTGTCCAATTACTTTTGAGCCCCTGAAATGAAGGGATTGTGTTACAAAAATGCTTTAGTTGCCTCACATTTTTATGCAATCGTTTTGTTCACCCCACTGAATTAAAGCTGAAAGTCTGCACTTCAACTGCATCTGAGTTGTTTCATTTCAAATTCATTGTGGTAATGTACAGAACCAAAATTAGAAAAAAGTTGTCTCTGTCCAAATATTTATGGACCTAACTGTACATGCTTCCGTTAGGTCAGATTATCTCTGGGCACAACGTGAGCTACCACAGATATGCTGATGACACACAGCTGTATTTATCAATAGCACATTTATAGCATGTATGTTAGACAAATTTATTCTCTATGTCAACGGGCCTATTGGCTATTTTCAGCTGCAATGTTATAGGTTACACTACTTGTGCATTAATACTGTGGAAATCCTTTCTATTCACGTAATGCCTTTTATTTGTACCTGATGGGGTCTTGATTTGAATCACATTAGGGAATCGTAGGAAATGATAATATTAGTTTGATTTTAAAGTTCTTTAAAGAAACATAGGCATTTTGCCTATATATTAACTGCAATGGCATTAAAGGCCTCTTTAATTGTCTGTACACGCAGTTGTCCTGGAAAACCAATACAAACTCTGAGGAAGTGTTTCAGACTTTGGGAATTGCTCGACAAACCGCGCTCTTTGGAAGATTTTCAGCATCTCCTACCGTATACAAAAAAGTGCCGCTTGCAAAAAACCTCAGAGCAATGCGCACACAGCCTGCGGGGTCGTGAGAGGAGGACTTCTCCGAGTTTGGCTCCTAATATAAGAGGCTAATGCATTTCTGATCTATAAAATTCCCTATTGGCTGAAGCGATATCTCTCAAAAAGATAATAATCCGGACAGGCCTAAGGATCTTGACGATCGCGCAAAACTCTCTCGACTTGAAATTCTCTTCTTATAATCTGCGCACCGATTGAAATCGATCGCTCATCTATGAATGGCCTGCGGTGGGTTGGCACCCTGCCCGGGATTGGTTCCCTGCCTTGTGCCCTGTGTTGGCTGGGATTGGCTCCAGCAGACCCCCGTGTGACCCTGTGTTCGGATTCAGCGGGTTGGAAAATGGATGGATGGATGGATGGATCTATGAATGGCGAGGCAGTGGTTGAACGGATTTCCATACACGGAAACTAGTTAAGCGTGCGAGCTAATCCTTGTTTACATGAGGTGTACAGTTTGTTGCTGTGACGATACATCCAGCAAGACTTTTGAAGAACCGCCAGGTTTAGCTAAATCATGCTAAATCGTCAAAAATGTAATCCCGTTAAACCGGTAATCCACGTCCACGCATAATACCTCCCTGACGTCACACAGACTCATCTCGCCTCGGCTGTAATGATTTCTATCAACCACCAGAGGTCACTATTTTCAAAGCTTTCGAAACTTTTCTCGGTATAATCGGGAAGAACCTTCAACCGCCCGTCACTAAGATAGAGGCTTTGTGAAATTTGGTAGAAAAATTATCCCGAATTTTACCATAATCTGTTTTCATTCTAAAAAAAAAATCTCAGTCAGTTTCAAGAAAGAAAGTGATGTCAGACTTTGGGTTCCTTCCGGCGCAGAGTTGTGGCGACGCATGTGAGTGACGCCAGGTTGCTAGGCAACGACGTCCGGCGTAAGCTGTAGCGCACAGCGCCGCTCTTTTGCCGCTTGCTGTACCGGTTGAAGTTCGCCTCACCAACGAAGCAGGGGTTTAATTTCGCGTTGTTTTTCTAATTATAAGCGCATTAACAATACCCTACGTTAATGACTGAAGCTTGACGTCTAATTGTTATTGGGGTTTAAAGGTTGAAGGTTAAAGGAAGTGCTGTTTGTAATCAACCGGGGAAGTTTGAAGCGGTAAAGAAGAAGAAAGCGCGAAGAGGTAACGATGGCCGTCAGCTTTAAGATTTCTGTTCTTACAAGTTGATTTCATAGTCCGCGATATTGACCTATTAGTTTTAAGTGTGAACTCGGGGTTGTTTTCTCATTAAGGTACTCTGATAGGGAGTTTGTCTTCACCTGTCACGGGAATACTAGCGACCCTCTTGGTAGAAGTACAAATGTATCATGAACCCCTGTGCTAACGTGTAATAGAAATCGTTTTGTCTGATTTGTTTTAGAGCTGATGGGGTTACTTCAAGTCCTGGATCCGGAAGATACACCTGAAAAGGGAGTATGGTGAGTACGTTTGATTTGGGCAAGCTGACATCTCCAGAAAGCCTCCTGCCACCCTTGCATTCAACCATTTTTTAAAGTGAACAAAGACGAAACAGCCCTGATAATCAGAAGTGAGCATTAATCACTCGAACCGACCCGAGAGGGCAGTGGCAGGTGTAAACTGCGGGTGGTTGTTTATAGTGAATTCAGAAATTCTTCAAACCCCTTCACTCTCTGTGCACGTTATGTAGTAGACCTTATTTTAAAATAAAAAAATGCAACTTTACAATGTACACTTGATAATCCATTTCGAAAAGTTTGCAAATCGCTTACAAATAAAAAGCTGAAGTTTCTCATTCATAGAAGTGTTCAGGTACTTTAATTCAGTGCTTTGTACAAGCCCCAATCTTTATGTCGTCTTGGGAAATCTCTACAAGCTTTGCACACCTGAATTTGATCAGTTTATCTAATTGTTTCCCTGGTGGATCCTCTCATGCTCTGTTAGATTGGATGTAAAATGTCTGTAAACTGCCATCTTCAGGTCTCTCCATAGATGTTCTAAGCCTGGGCTTTGACTGGGACACTCAGGGACTTGTCCCGATTGGCTGTATGGCAGGTGATGAGCAGTACCTGGTCTTTGCCAGATATAGTGTTTGGAGTTCTCCTCGGAGAGTTCAGTTTTTATCTTGTCAGTCCACAGAATCTTTTTCCTGATGGCTCTCAGAGTACTTTAAACTCTCATATACCATTTACTCAATCTCTGTCTAACCAATCTGTAAACACCTGATTAATGGAGGGCTGCTGAGATTGTCTTCCTTCTAACTAGTTCTCCCATGTCGGCAGGGCTTCTGTAGCTCCATTAGAGTGACCATTGGGTTTTTGGTCACGTCACTGTTCAGGATTTTATTGCCAGCTTACTGAGTTTTGCCAGATGGACAACTCTAGGAAGAGTCCTGGTGGTTCCAAACATCTTCCGTTTCACAATTATTGAGGACACTGTGCTGCTGGGAACACTCAAAGCTTTAGAAATGCTTGTATCCCATAGTGCTGATTTGTGGCTCAGCATGATATGATCACAAAGGTCTAAAAGAGTTCCTTGGACTTATCATGGTTTGGTTTTTGTCCTCGCATGCAGCAGAAATTGTGAGACCTTATATGCATATCTGCCTTTCTAAACAATGTCCCGTCAATTTAGTGTGGCACAGGTGGTCTCCAATCAAGTTCTAGACACATTTCAAGGAAAATTGAATCCAAAAGGGCACATTTTGGAGTGCCACAACAAAGGATTCAAATACTTACGGAAATTCAAGGTGTCAATTTTTGATTTTTAATAAACTTTCAAACCCCTCTGAAAACATCTTTTCAGTTTGTCGTTATGGGTTATTGAATGTAGATTAATTGGCAAAAATGGCAAATTTATCTACTTCAACTACGACAACATTTTTTTCCTTTAGCACATTTGTGAAGTTTCCCCTTGGGATTAATAAAGTATCTATCTATCTATTTTCATACAAAGGAAGGAGCTCAAAGTGCTTAACAAGATGTCAAAGATGTAGTTACAATGAAAAAACAATTTAAAATTACATAAGAATAATGTAAAAAAAATGCACACTTTCATAAAATAGACATATACGTGAGAGCAATAGAGTCCTTAAATATAGAATTGTTTTTTTAAGTCTCTAAAAAAGTGATCCTTAATCTTTTTTGAGTCACAGACCCCTTTAAGAATCTGATGAAAGCTGTGGACCCCTTCCCCAGAAATATTCCTATTAACACAACTTTGCATGCAATGAATATGATGTACTTTATTTATCAAAATTTGATTGTCTCATACATACAGTAAATGACATACATAAAGTATAGGGTGGTCCAGATCTAATTATGCAATTTTCATTACGCTATAACTTACTACGTTTATTACATAGAGAATTCACAAAAAATTCTTTTTGTTGCCGATAGATGGCAGCACCTGTCCTGCATTCCAAAATGGCGGGGAGACGGTTGTCAGTCAAACAGCGAGTGCTTTCCAGCAATGCATTAAAAGTTGCATAATTAGATCTGGCCTGCGGTGGGTTGGCATCCTGCCCGGGATTGGTTCCTGCCTTGTGCCCTGTGTTGGCTGGGATTGGCTCCAGCAGACCCCCGTGACCCTGTGTTCGGATTCAGCGGGTTGGAAAATGGCTGGATGGAAAATTAGATCTGGACCACCCTGTATTATTAAACTTTAAAGTAAACAATTAAAAAAAAAATACACTCCTTTTTATGCAAAAAGTAATGGACACTCATTATAATTATAAAATACAATCCTCTTGTGCAAATTAAAACAGATCTACTACTACTAAAATTTCTGCTACCATTACTACTAGTACTATTACTACATCTGCTCTCTCGTTATCTACTTTATTTCAATGAGATGGTTGTTCAACTGGGCTGTATAGTGAATTTAAATGTTAATTTTTATCTAACCCTCAGGTTAAGAACCTCTGCTCTAAAACGAAGTCTGAATACTTTCTGACTCCATTGTAGTTAATCACACTGTACAGTTGTTTACTTCTAGTTAGATTAGATTATATTACATTTTATTATCCAGACACTCTCATCCAAGGCAACATGCTTACCAAGCAAACTATAATATGTGCTGTACACAGCATCCGTATGGGTCCTGGAAAATCATGAAAAATTAAATGGCCAAAATCCAGTACTGAAAAGTCCTTGAAATTCTAAAAAAAAATTGAATGGTACTTAAAAGTCCTGGAAAGTATTAAAGTGAATTTTAATAATCTCATATCATGCGGTAAAACATACAATATTTCTTCAACAAACACATCTCACGTTAATATTATGTTTAATATTATGTTTAATATTATTAATATTTTTTTTATCATGTACATCCGGCACCGCCGAGAGTGGCAGCCTTTTCAGCAGCTCCGTGTATGACTGAATGTGTATGTGTACTTTTCTACTTTTATTTTTCTATTTTTATTTATTGATCACTCTTGTGAATTTCCCTTTGGGATTAATAAAGTATCTATCTATCTATCTATCTATCTATCTATCTATCTATCTATCTATCTATCTATCTATCTATCTATCTATCTATCTATCTATCTATCTATCTATCTATCTATCTATCTATCTATCTATCTATCTATCTCTATCTATCTATCTATCTATCTATCTCCTGCATTAATACCGTCTGGCAATGTGTTGCATGTGTGACTCAGTACAGATAAGTAGTTAGCATGCTCCTCGAATTAAGTCGTAAATAGTTAACAAAGTGAATTACACTGTGTATATTAGACATGTCATTGTATTGATTGAGCAGTCAAAATGTCAGGAAAGTGAGCGTTAAACTTGAAATGGTTGGGAAATGCTTACTACAAAAATTGGCCTCAACAAGACAAATCAAATAAGCATGTGGCTGGGTGACGTTACTGTATGAAGAAGTTTGACGTTGAGAATAGGAGTGAGTCTGCTTTGAAGTGCCCTATGAAAGGAAGTAAACATTATGAACTGATGGAGACCAAGTAAGCCAGAAATTCAGTTAAGAATTTGTTTGCGGGGCTATGGTCACATCGGACCACCACACCAGTGCGCTGTTCATGTGCCAGTGGATGAGTTGGTGTCATAGTGCAAGTCAAGTTGATCTATTGTTGTACCATCCATCCACAGTATTTCAGCATACAATGGTGTGAAATAACGTTCCCAATGACTGCAGTGCAAATATACATAAACACAGGACAAGTATATATATTATAATAGATAAATAAGGAATTAAAAATGAATAATAAGTAAGTGAATAGACAGTAACACATAAATAGATCAATAAATAACAGTTAAACTACTAATAAAAAAAACAACACTAGATCAAACTTTATTTGTTCCCAGTGGGAATTTTTTTTTACAGAAGCTTTTTAAATTAATAAATACATAAATAGATAGTTAAATAAATATACATATCACACACACACACACACACACACACATATATATATTAAATAAAACAACTTTTTTGAATATCTGGCTCTGAGATTTGTTAATTGTCTTTGCAAAAGCTGTTTCTAACAGGAAACTGTTAACGTTTTAATACGAGTGGCATATCAAGATCTCCTTTGGTGTGTAATGTTATCCGCGGGAGATGTTCTACATTACCTTTCTTGGATACATCCTTCTTTCTACAGTAATTCATGCAGTGGAAGACCGGACAGTGTTAATGGTTGTAGATATTCTTCGTGATATTATAAGTTGATGTTTTCATCTTCTGCTCCATCACCACCAACTGTTTCAGTAGAGTCTATTGATATGCATTTAACCAATTTGCAGTGTAACTGATCAACATTTTTGGCGTTAATTTGTTTGACTTCCTCATTTCTCGGTGCTAGGATTGCCCGTGTACTCATTTCTTCAGTTGATAACCCTTCGTGGTGTAATTCTTCAATAAGATTTGGATATAATATGTCTTCTTTAATTGGGAACTTAAAGTGAGGAAAATGTTAACATTTATAAGAGCTGAGAGTGCAGGAAGTGTGTCTGACATAAGCATTCACACCAGTGAGAGGTGAGAGGACTGTGGTCTTGTTTGAAAATGGTTGCTAGGAGGGCGTGACTTATAAAAAAAATATCATGGCAATATTCTCATCTCGCGGTACTTGAAAAAATCTTTTCCAAAAAGTCTCGTCTTCTAGAAAAGTCTTGTCGCGTCAATAGATTTTTTTAGTATAATAGAGAGATTTGCTTGAGTTGGCTTTTGTCACATCACAGTTTATAATGGCACATTTGTTGTCCAGAAAACATTCTGTTTTTAAAATGTAGCAGCCCTGCCTTGAATTGCTTAAATAGTCTGCTATTATTTTGGGTAAACAGTGTGACCTTCAAATTCAGTTTTTGTAAACGGTCAGCAGTTTAAAATAGGCCACATATTTAAGTTCAAACGTGTTTGTGTAATTTTGCTGTGGACATTCAGAGCTGGAGTCTAAAGTAGTCCTGGATCCTCGTACTGGTTGATGCTGGTAAAGACAGAAGTAGTCCTGGAATTTGAAATGTCCTGAAGTGTATGAACGCCGAGTACAGTGAGTGACTAGCAAGCACAAAGTTCACAAGTAAATGAGAAAAAAATTCAAAGCAGAGCAGTAGTATAAGTAATCTAAATAATTAATGAACGGATAACACTTTAGATGCTGCAAACAAGATCTTAACAATGGCTTAGTTTGATGTTAATAACACTTGTAAAACATCAGTAAAGTTGTCATTCATCTGTGTTATGTTATCTACTAAGATAACTTCACTTTAAAATGGTCAGAAGTGGTTTAACTGAGACACATTTCTCTTGATATTGCATACTTCAGTATAAGACCTGTGAATCTTTCATATGCAATAATGCTAGCATATCAATGGCTCTTAACGTGTCACACATCGCAGCAATGGAGGACAACTTTACTTGTGCTTTATAAGCATAATTAAGACCAAAAGAAGCATCTGTCAAGGTCTTGAGCAGAGGAGTAAATGAATAATAGAAGCATTTTTTGCCATAGCTAAACTGAAGTGTTAATAAAACTAGAATTCCAGGAAAATCTAAGAAGCTTGATGGCTTCTTAAGTAGGTACCTTTGCCGATATCCCGGTTGAAAGGTCCAGAGGTACAATGTAGTGGCATTATTGTCATGCAACAAGAACAACATCATTTATTTCTAGAGCACGTTTTCATACAAATGATGGCGCTCAAAGTGCTTTACAAGATGAAGAAAGAAAAAAATGTAAAAAATCGGTAATACTCTAAAGTAAGGTCCTATGGCCAGGGAGGATAGAAAAGAGAAAAAAAAACTCCAGAAGGCTGGAGAAAAAAAAAACCAAAACAAAATCTGCAGGGGATCCAAGGCCATGAGACCATCCGGCCCCCCACTGGGCATTCTACCTAACATCAATGACCTCAATCACAGTGATGGTCATGTGGGCCTCTGGCCTTCATCAGTGTAGAGACATCACGGTGCTTTGATCAGATGGTGGTGGTGCAGATCGCCACCACAGAAAACCGGAAAAAGAGCAGCAGAGAAAGTAGGGGTTAGTACGGATTTTGGAGCCATGAAAAAAAAAATAATTAAATGCATTACACTAAAATGAAGCTATGAGAAAGCCATGTTAAAGTAACTGGTGTTTAGCAGTTTTTTTTAAAGTTCTCCACCGTATTAGCCTGACAAATTTCTATCGGTCAGCTATTCCAGATTTGAGGTGCATAACAGCAGAAGGCCCCTTACCATTTCATTTAAGTTTAGCTCTTGGAATAATAAGCAGACACTCATTTGAAGATCTAAGGTTACAATTTGGAGTGTAAGGTGAGAGACATTCTGAGATATAGGATGGAGCAGATTATTGAAGGCTTTGTAAACCATAAGCAGTATTTTAAAGTCAATTCTAAATGACACAGGTAACCAGTGTAGTGTTTCCTTAAGTGGCATTAGCTTTCTGGAAATGTGTTCTTTTCAATTGCGGTGTTTTAATTAACCTGAATTTAAATAATTATAAATAAAAACGGTATTATCCCTCCCCAGCATGCAATATGACGGTTACAAGATTACATGAGAAGTATGCAGGATAATTTAGCTCTTTACTGACGGGTTCACGCGGTATTACAAA
The DNA here is from genome assembly GCF_900747795.2 of Erpetoichthys calabaricus. Taxonomy (NCBI): domain Eukaryota; kingdom Metazoa; phylum Chordata; class Cladistia; order Polypteriformes; family Polypteridae; genus Erpetoichthys; species Erpetoichthys calabaricus. Next base: position 8,801,840 of record NC_041402.2, on the reverse strand, counting down.
CGGGAAGCTTATGACAGACTATCAAGCAATGTGGGTGTCTTGACCTACGCAGTCTGCCATCTTTCGTCGCCACGCTGAAAGGATTTTCACCGGACGGAAGACATAATCTTCCAAACAAACAACAAAGTGTGTTGGCCGTAGGTCCATCCTTATATTCTGGTTGCTCCATGTGCAGGCTCTTGCTCTGGATCCAAACAAGAACAGGAAAGGACTCAAACTCCACCTTCAAAAATGCAGGAATTGCAATGCCTACATACAGTTCTCATTCTCTCAACAAGGAAAGAGGATGGTGTGCTGACAGAAGACAGAAATAAACTAGTCTGTCTTTAGGCCGACTATTCAATTCTCCAGTTGTCTTTGGCTCTCTAGTCCTGTGCTTGGCTTGGCAATTCTAAATGCCGATGCTGTGCCCCTGTGTACCATACTTGGTCTGCCTGTATGAATGAGTCCATAACAGTGGGCACAGAGAACAGTGACATTAAACTTAATAACAAAACATATTATAACATGTAGTGACATCAGAACTGGTGTGATGTGCTCAGATTTTCTTTTCCTAGTTAAGATTCTAGCAGCTGCATTCTGCACTCTTTTCCATCGAGTGATGTCTTTTTTTTGGTGGTCCTAAGAGGAGTGCGTTACAGTAATCTAGTCGACTGAAAACAAAAGCGTGAACTAATTTTTCAGCACCTTGCAATGTAATAAGAGGTCTAATTTTTGCTATATTTCTTAAGTGAAAAAATGCTGTCCTAGTAATCTGATTAATATGTGATTTAAAATTTAGGTCAGAGTCAATAATTACCCCTAAATTCTTTACCTCTGTCTTATCTTTCAAGTATACATACAGGGTATAGTGAAATTCTTACTCGTATGTGCAGTCCTAAGATATTTTGTAAATAGGTTCATTTTTCAGGGTTACGTGAACATCACTGAAACTCATTTCACGGCCTGGGAGCGTCAATTGTGAAACATCATCCAGTTTTTGTATGCCTAATGAGAAGAGAGACAGTCAGCAGACCGGACAATGCTGAATGCACACACCTTATTAGGGATTTATAGATAGACCAGAGAAAGTGAGTGGAGACAATGAAGCAGGTGAGTAATGTGCGGATGAAACAAATACCAGAGGGCATCAGTTAAAGGAATACACCACCTAAAAATATTTTTTTTTGTGCTACCCCTTGTTGTTTGTAGTGATGGCTGAGAAAAATTTTTAATCTCCCGTTTTGATGCATAATGGGTACAAAAAAAAATATAGACAAGGCATTCATGGTGACCAATGCTGTACAAAGGCAAACAGTATGCAAAATGTCCATACTCTTCACGTCAGTTATGTGTTTGTATGTCTCAAAACACGCAAAATGTATGCATTTTGGCTGAAATATTGTTAAGCAGGTAAATGGGGACACTGGTGAGGTGCTACACTCCTTCTTGGCCACTCGGGTTTGCCAATGAACAGGTTCTGGTGATGCCACCTCAGCGTGGTATCAAATCTCAATCTAGACTCTTCATGTGTATCTCCTAGTTGGTAGAACAAGCTGCCCACCTTCAGAAGCGATTGAAGACCCTACTGTTCTGTAGATATCCGTCAGATTGTTAATTAATGTTTTTTTGCTCTGTGGATGTCCGTCATATTATTAATTGATTTTTTTTTTTTTTTGCTATGCTGGCTTTATAGCTCTTCGCTGGTGGTGATCAACTTTTATAGCCTGTCCTGCTACATTTGTTCAAACAGTCCCTAGACTGATATTACTTAATTATGTTGACCTCCTCTGTAAGGCACTTTTGATAAAGGCGTCTGCTATGCAAGTCATTGTAAATGTATTTCAGGAACAATTAGTACACATGAAATGCAAGCCCACAGGGGATTGACTGTTTCAATTGAAAATCTGCCTCTCCCTGTCATTTATGGATCAAGAGTTTTATCGTCGGTTTTTCTGCCAAGGTGAAACACTGTCTCCACATTGTGCAAAAAGTCTTCTATGGATTTCGGCCTCATGTACACCCTCAGCCCATAAAAAGCCGATCACTGCCCTTCACAGGTGCAAACAGAGAGCGGTGTGGCCAAGTTTACTCCTAGAAAACAAGAAGAGGAATTGACTGATCAAGGTAGAAATTTTACCTCTGTGGCCACAGACAAAATTAACAAGAGAAGATGATTATTGAGTCGCCCTTATATTCATGATTAATAGTAATAATTATTGTAATACATTTTATTTAAATAGTGCCTTTTGGCTTACAGTTGTGATATCTGTAAGCCATTATGGACCAGAATTTCTACTACATATTCATGTATTGATATTTACATTTTTTTTAATCTCCTCTCAGTTCTGTTTACTTCACAGCTCTGTCTGTGTAAGCTGTAAATGTATCTACATCTATGAAGATGATAACTAATCTGGGTGGTTACTTGTGTAAGATTTGTTCTGTTGGAAGGTGTTTTTTTTTTTTTTGGAAAGTTAATTTGAAATGGGTTTAATTTTTCAGGTATGCACTTGTCCCAAGTGGAGAAGGGCCAGGAATCCGAGTTGGCCATACATGTGTATATATACCAGAGACAGCTGATGCTTGTAGTAAAGGAAGAATCATTATCACGGGAGGTGCGAACCCAAGTGGAACGTTTTCTGATTCCTATATTTTAGATTTAGGTATGTATTCCTTCCTATCTATCTATGTATCTATCCGTCTATCTGTCTGACTCTCTATCTGTCTGACTGTCTGATTGATTGACTGATTACTAGGGTTAGGAACAAAAAGTTAAAAATTGGCAATGCATGTTCTAGAAGGATCAAAAAAGATAAAACTAACATATAAGAGTCTAAAAATAAGAAAACTGGATATGTTAATGTTATACACCGGCAACAGCAGCATGGTAGCCAATTTTTTTTTTCACCCATGTGAATGAGGTTTGTAGTGTCGTAGAGAAAACTTTTTCAGAAAAAACACGCAGTGTCTCCAGATATGCAGTCAGAACAGACTTTATTGCACAGCATAGATAACCATTTCAGAGTACATAAAGCCCGTCTTGGTTCAATGAAGTGAGCCCGATGTTCTGGGCAAGCCTCATATTTATTACAATTCTTATTTCAAAATAACCCCGCTTCATGACATTTCTTATCATCTGCTTCTCCTGATAATGACCTCGCTCCATACCTTTCTCATAATAATCACTTGATCTTTATCATATCAATAACTTTGCCTCGTAGACTTCCCCATAACTATCATAACCACAACCTTGCCTCGTTGACATAACAGTCTTCATCCCAGTAGACTTTCTCATAACACTTTTCTTCCTAATCTACACTTTCTCACAACAACCACTTTGGCTCAAAGGGCATATTTGCCACCTGGAGGTGAGCATCACCCAATTACCCCTCCCTTCATTCTCACATTTCTAATCCTGGCCTGTTAAGGATTGATGGCCTTTTGGTTAACCTGTTCTCGTCATTAAGTTAGAATCAGGGGAACCCACATGTGAAAATCTGACCACTTGTTTAATAATTACTTGTTGCACCAATATCCCTTAAGGCTAAAATCACAGACATTTGTGTCGGTAAGCGATAATGTGCAACTTCACTGGTGAGTGATACGCTGTGGACGGCCTTGAGCAGATAAACATGTTGCTTCCTGACTACTTGGAAGAAAGGAAAGATACAAGCTTTTAACAATTATTTTTATACAGTAATCCCTCCTCGATCACGGGGGTTGCGTTCCAGAACCCCCCGCGAAAGGTAAAAATCCGCGAAGTATAAAACATATGTTTATATGGTTATTTTTATATATTTTAAGCCCTTATACACTCTCCCACACTCTTATAAACATTTCCCGCACAGTTATATAGCATAAACCCTTTATATTCTCTTAGATATTAGGTAAGATTCGTTGAAATTATGTATGTAAACACACTTTTTATATACAGTAAAACCTAAATGTTATTTTAAAGATATCGAGCATCTCCGATATCGCATATGTTACAGCCATTATGACAGGCAGGCCACCAGAAATAAATACGTACAATGCAAGAAAAATTGTATACAGTAAAATGTGTGTACAGTTACACTAAACGTACATACATGTACTAAGTACGTAGAAAATTAATTATGGTTACTCACCAACAATGACACGACGACTTGTCTGATAACGATGAGTTTAATTTTACTGTACAACAAAGGAGAGCGTTACAGCTCTTCTAAAGGAGCCTCTTCAGGCAACTGTGTAGCACCGCCGTTGTTCTTCTTCCGGCAGTCTTCAATCCAAATCCCTAAAGCAGATTCCATCCGGACTACTGCCTTATTATGTTCCACTTACAACTCGTTTCACGCCCTGGTTAAAGGACACTGCGGCCGTAGATCTTATATTCTTTTCCTCCTGTTTAAATAAAAAGAACCGTGGACTCATTGATGCCATAATGGCGTCCTGCAGCGGTGTAGCTGTTCCCTTCCTTCAATATATCCAAAACTTTCACCTTTTCGGCAATCGTTAGCATCCTCTGTTGGCGATTGGGCACGGCCTCTGAAGCAGTAGCAGGAGCAGATCGTTTTGGAGCCATAATGAAGGGCTTGACTATGCACAAAGATAAACACGAAAGAGCACAAAAGTTAACTCTTTACACAGCGAAACACGTTGATGCTGAATGAGCGAGACAAGATTTCCTGGTTAATGCAAAGTGGAATTGAATTCAGTGCTCCGTCGCTGAGCCAATCAGCAACCAGGAACTTAACCGCGTGCTCTAATTGGGTAGCTTCTCAGCCATCCGCCAATAGCGTCCCTTGTATGAACTCAACTGGGCAAACCAACTGAGGAAGCATGTACCAGAAATAAAAAGACCCATTGTCCGCAGAAATTCGTGAACCAGCAAAAAATGCGTGATATATATTTAGATATGCTTACATATAAAATCTGCGATAGAGTGAAGCCGCAAAAGTCGAAGCACGATATAGCGAGGGATTACTGTAAAGCTTAAAGCTAGCTAGTTTAATACATTTTTCTGTAACTTGATTATTATAACGATTCACAAAGAAGCATTGACATGTAACCTTAAAATGCTGTCTAAAATATAGATGCATACTAATATGAAAACCTGCAAACAAAGGAAGCTGCGCCATTAGGCAGTGGCACACCGCCGCACGCCATCTCTGATTTGCCAGTACAGGGGCTGAGCTGCTGGAAATGGAAACCGGCAGCCACTTAAAAGAAAGAAAAACCCTAGCCTTACTAACACAATGCATTTTGCTTTAACTTGATCACCTATGGAATTGATAAGCCGTAATATGTAAATTTAAAAGCCATATAAAATGTTTATGTGCTAACATGAGAGCTTGCTTAGTTGTCTTAAAAACTAAAGGTTGGTGAACACTTGTTGAAGTTTGTTTAATCGTCTGTTTAGTCTTCTATCATTCGGAAGCCTCGGCAGCCATGTTCCCAAAACAAAAAACTGCTCACTCAGTTCCTTCAGAGAACACAACGTCCTTAACTCACAGAAGTTCAAAACAAAGCAAGGGAAATGATAGGCAGGCCAACATTCTGGCAGTCCTTATGTGAAAATAAATGATGACCTTTCAAGATGCTTCAAGCATAAGCTTTTAATAGCTGATAGCCCTAAAACTAATAATAAGGCACATTGATCCTTAATCTAAATTGTCAATAGTAGCTGTAATGCTAATACTTGATAACTTCACCTGGTGGGCAATGGATGACTAAAAAAATCAGTGTTAACATCGAGAAACCAAAGCCCTGACACGACTAGGCTAGAGTCAGTAATCCAGGCCAGAGTGGTAGAGACCATTAGTTGCTAGCAAAACACTTTGACTATAAGACTGGACAGTTTGATGAGTGACGCTGAGAGGAAGCAGTAGGGCCCTATGATTTATGCGATGCGGAAAACACGGACGGAATTAACGCAAAAAAACAGATTTTAGATTTTAAAATGTGCGGAATTTATAGACTGAAGGGATGACTGTTACAGAACATCCCAATAAATGAAACGATTGACTAATCTGTAGTTCTGTCACTCAGATACTATTTTCTAGCTTGTTGTTTTTCAAGCAAACGCAATTTTTGTAGAAATCCAGTCGTGCCTCTATCTATTTGTATGCGTGTTTTCTGCTTGTTTTCTCACTAAATACACGCCAATTAGCTTGCTGCAAGAGGCAGAAATGTCAAAGCGAGCTTTATCAAATACATAACTACATTGAAAAAACTAAGAAACACGACCGTAACTGCAAAATTGAATCTGGACAACAACTTTTTTGTCCAGTAGCAAAATGCTTGTTGACTGGTGATACCAAACAAAATGGACAATCCATGTATCAAAATTAAAAACTTGAGGTCTACGTTGATTACTTAGGTCTGAACCCATTGCAGATGAGTTAGCACAGCTGGTGTCTTTTTAAAGTCTTGGCATTTATTTTGAAATACTAAGTTTAATATTATGGCAGCCTCTTCTTCATCTTGAGCTGCTAGCCCATGTGTAGACTTTTTTTTTTTTTTCTCTCCTCATCTAACCTACCAAGCCCTTGGCTCTCATATTTCACAAGCTTGTTAAATAAAAAGGTGTACTTAGAAAAAAGTTTGAAATACGAGTCACAGTATATGTATAGTAATTGGAGTAGATGGTGTTTGCATCACAAATGTGAATAAACCCCTTGAAGTAATTGCAGTCTTTTCTGCAGACACTTTTTCATCCTTCTTCAATAGTAATGTACCCACAAAAGTAGAAGATTATTTTTGCCAGCTGGTGGATGACTGTCTTTGTCAAAATATTAATGAAATAGCTGATGTGACAATAAGTGCTTCACCAGCACCAACCCGACACGGGAGGCACACTAATAAAAACAAATAAATGTTTTATTTTCTTCGCCTGTGGGCTTCATCTTCTCCGTACCCACAGACACAACACCAAAACAAAAACACTCTTCTTTCCTCCACTCATCTCGGCACCTTTGTCTCCCTCCTCCAGACTCTGGCTCCTTGAGTGGTGGGTGTCGGCTTTTCTTATAGCCCTCCCGGAAGCGCTCCAGGTGATAATTGACCTAAATTAGGCTGCACTTGCGGGTGTGGCTGCATCACAGCCTAGATGGGCTCAGGAAGCTGTGTAGCTCCCCCTGGCAGTGGCCACGGAAACCCAACAGGGATGAACTCCGGTGTAACACAATTGTGGCCCCGATGCAACCCAGGGGGCCTGCCTCCAAGTGTTCCGGGGGACGTAGTGTGCATCCCATGGCTGCTCCCCCGGATCCAGTGTCAAAGGGGGGTCCCAGCCGTCCACCACACTGAGCACTTAATTTGAACTGTTGGGAGGCAGTGAAGTATAAAGATTGTAACTAAATAATGGTTTTAAGATTCATTTTGGTCCTGAAATATGTAGATTAGTTAAGCTAACAGGTACTGAGATTGGAAGTTGTAGCTATGTGACTATATGCTTGTGGTGCCATCATATTCAGCAGCTCACTATATTAATACAAACTTGGCAGAAAACAATGGTACCCTTTCACTTAAAAAATGTTTTCTCAGAACTAAGCTGAAACTGATGACACTATTTGGCATCCACAATTCTTTATATCATTTTTATTAGCAATATACACACGTAGTACTCCCATCTTTCTTGAGCTATGGTTCACTCTGTTATCTTGTTGACCTCTTTTAGTCAGGGCTGTCTTAATGCATGGGCACACTGGGCAGTTGCCCCCCACGAGCACAGGGGCCCCATGCTAATTTATGTGTGTTGTGACTTGCTGAGTGGTTGTGTAGGTAGGGACCCCAGTACGCTGCTTTGCCCGGGGGCCTATAATGCTGTTAAGATGGCCCCGCTTTTAGTATTCTGTCCTACCCTCTGACTCATTCTCGGGAATGTCTCCTTTCTTTTTTACTTTATCAAATTCCCAAGCATTGCAGGACTGTCATCAAAGATTAAAATTGCTCGTAATATGCAACCAGCTGCTAGTTTAGCTGAAATCCCCCCCCCCCCTTTTATCTGCTCTTGTATCAGGTATGTTTATTTTCACATGTACAGGCCTGTCTTAAGCAGGAGAAGAGAGTTACAGATCATTGTATTGTTTCCGTGTTTTATTTCTGCCAAAATATTTTTATAAAGGTCAAGAGAGGCAAGCGTGTGGTATTATTAGGTCCATTTAGTGGAAGTAGGCTTGTTTTCACTTGACGTGTGTTGTCTGAATTTCTAAATTAGAAAACACTCTTTGCCGTTTTCATTGCTACTGCGGCCAGATATATACTGAATGTTGCTGGAAATCTGCTCTGGTAGATTAATGCTTATTTTCATACAGATGTTCATTTTGTTCAAGTAAAGTGTGACATTATGCTTCTTAATGCTGTAAGACCTTAGACTTTGATTTAGTGTATGATTTCTAATTTCAAAAATGTTTTTTAAGAGGAGTTGAATCCTTCATCTTTAACAAGATGGATGTGGCACATTTTGTGCATTATTCCCAACTAATGCATCATTTTATTTAGTGCTTATGAAATAAGATATATAGTTTATTACAAGTATTTGTTCCAGCAATGCTGAATGAAGCTTTGATTGCCTGACCTTAGTGATAAGAGAATATACAGTTTCTGGGAAATAAAAAATGCCTCTATGTGTCCATTTGTTTCCTATATCTGGTTTATCCAGTGTACTATCAAAAGGGCAAGAGCTCATCGTTGTAGCCTTAAATGCAGTGTTTTGTTTTTTTTTTTTTTTTTTTGTTAACAACGCCTAAAACCTACAAGTAGGAAAATAAAATTAAAAAATGGTTTGGAAACAAATAAAGAAAAAAAACAATAAAGAAACCAAAAAATGTAAATGAAAGTACTTTTGTAATTTTCGGGGCACTTGTCTTTATACATAACTAGCCGCCTGCATAGAAGTGAAACAGGACAGTGAGGAGGGCCTGACGTCACACTTCCCCCTCCCCTATGCCTGCAGCCTCCGTTTCAGATTAGTGTCAATATATCTTTTCTGCAAGCGAACTATGATACTTAGCCCGATGAGAGAAGTCACAAAATCAACCGGAATGTTCAGTCAAATTGCAGAAAAAAACCCGATCTAAATCCATTAAGAAGTTCTCTTGTGAAAAGCAAGCAAACAGACAGACGTTGGATTTTATATTTATATATAGTGTATACATATACACTAGGGGGTTCACCCCCTGCTTGCTTTGCTTCACAACCCTCCCCCCAACCCTGGCCTGCGTTACGTGCCAGCCACTTTGCATCTCTGCAGCTCATGTTGTGAAGAGGGGTGCTGAATGCACCACAAGCAGATGTGGTCGCTCCTCCGAAACCCCCTCTTAAATGGTGATACAATGGAAAACAAATAGTTTTTTTTTTTTTTTTTACCTCCTTTTTACTCAATTAGCTGCTGGCTTGCTGCTGCTGCCGTGCCATGTGATCTGCATCTTGCGCAGCGCTTTGAACATTTAAAAGCCTGTACAGCAGCTGTCCTACTCTTTGCCTTTTATTTCCGGTCTCAGGCATGGTTAAATCTCTTGGCACAAATTCTCATCTCGGGACGTGAGTTCTTGATATTTTTTAGTTTTTAATTTAAAAATGGAGTAAGAATCTGAATATCTAACAACATCACATTAAAGTAAGATACCAAACATATATATGTAGGTTTTAAAATAAGCCCGATTTAAAGTGTGGCAAAAAAGAGACATACAATCGTTGCACTATATATATATATATATATATATATATATATATATATATATATCTATAATAATAAAAGGCAAAGCCCTCACTGACTGACTGACTCACTCACTCACTGACTGACTGACTCACTCATCACTAATTCTCCAACTTCCCGTGTAGGTGGAAGGCTGAAATTTGGCAGGCTCATTCCTTACAACTTACTTACAAAAGTTAGGCAGTTTTCATTTCAAAATTATACGCGTAATGGTCATAACTGGAACCTCTTTTTTGTCCATATACTGTAATGGTAGGCAGCAAGATGGCCGTAGGAGACTGAGTTGCGTGTCGCGTCATCACGCCTCCCACGTAATCACGTGAACTGACTGTGAACTCAGTACGTAGAAAAGAAGGAGGAGCCCCAAAGAGCGCAGAAGAAAACATTCATTACACAATTGACAAGGCAGCGAAACAATAAGAAGCGAGTGAGTGACGCATACAAGCATCTTCATAAGACACGAGGTATAAAAAAGCACGGTGTAAACCGTAAGTCTAAATTAACTTTATACAAACGCTCCCGCTGCCGTTTGCAATACCATATTCGTGAGATACAAGTTTAATGAGAAGACACGAGGTATAAAAAAGCACGGTGTAAACCGTAACCTTAACTTTATAGAAACGCTCCCGCTGCCGTTTGCAATGCCATATTCGCGAGATACAAGTTTAATGAGAAGACACGAGGTATAAACGACAGTTTGCATCACTTTGTAACAGAGTTAAAATTGCTGTAGCGAGAAACTTTTAACTGCCGGGTCTTAGCTAACATTAAATAAACCCGTGGACATCGCAACATCACACAAGAGAGTGGCTCACGTGAAGTGACTGAACGCAGCATGAGTGATCACTTCCATGAATCAAACCTGTTCAAAAAACACATTACACTATTGATAAGGTAGGAAAAGAATATGAAACAAGGCACGGTATAAACCGTAACTTTAAGTTTATAGAAACGCTGCCGTTTGCAATACCATATTCGCCCCTGCGAAGCGTGGTGATTTTGCTATATATATTAAAGTATTTCAACCATTGTATGATCTGCTTCTCGCAACTGAAAGAGGGCACCGTGGCAGAAGTTACCCGACTTGCTCACCAACCACAAGCGTTACCTGGTAGGTAACCACCCATACAATCAGATTGTGAATCAGACTACGAATGCCTGCAATGTAATTACCCCGATCTACATGCTGTCAAATGAACGAACCTCACGCCGTGGCACAACGTTAGGGGCTTCGCCTCTACGTCCGAGGATCGATTCCCGTAAAGGAGTGCAGTGACTGTGTACTCCTGATGAGCCCACAATTACGGCGAAACACGTGTCGCATACTATGCATCTTCAAAGCATGGTGTAAACAGTAAGTTTAAATTGAGTTTATAGAAACGCTCCCGCTGCCGTTTGCAATACCATATTAGATGACTTTGTAACAGAGTTAAAATTGCTGGAGCGATAAATTTTTAACTGCCGGGTCATGTCGCGTGTTCTTGGGTAGGTACACCAAAAAATGTATACATTTATGCTTGTAATGGGCAAACAAAAAATGTACTATACCCGAAAGCACTACAGTAGTACTCAATGTATCTTTACTTCTTAAATGTTAATGTTTTACTATTTAATAATTTATACGCTTCTTATATGTTATTCAGATTCTTTTATCAAAATACCAGTAACAGCGCACTGCATGATAACGTGGAGTGAATACACTTGACATGACCATTCATAGTATTTATCCTCTTTCTCTGTACGTTTACCATTCGTTTGCTCAGACGTTGATGCGCTTGCTGCTTAATGAGCAGCTCTTGACCCTAGCGTCCCGCTGCTTCTCTTCTTTCGTCGGCATCTTTTCCCGTTAAAACTGATTTTTTTTAAAACTTAGTATGTTTTCTTTAATTTTTCAGTTAAGCTGGCACTTAAGTCTTCAATCTGCCTCAAGAATGATTAGCGAAGGTGGTAGACAATGAAAACGTCAGCCGTACGCATCCGCCACGCACGCACTGGTGCGCGCAGCTCTGAGTTGATTCTACAATAAAATAAAATAAAGATAAAAAGAGTAATAACTTGCAGCACCGCTATTCAATTACACTTGCCTAACGCCTCTCCTAACGGGAAATACTGTGGGATCTGGGCATCCGTCAAAGCAGCAATCACAAGCCCGATTAGAAAGCGGGAAGCTGTGATTTGTCGTCTCCCTCCCATGTAACAATCACAGCCCGTGTTGCAACGCACTATGTATGTATATGTATATATGTGTATGTGTGTATATATATATATATATATATATATATATATATATATATATATATATATATATATATGTGTTCATATGTGTGGGAAAGCGAATAGTAGACGTGACGTACTATCTATGTACCAAATTTCAAGTCAATAGGTGAAACGGTTTGCGAGCTACAGCTGATTTCAAATCCTGGACAGACAAACAAATAGCCACGGTAGTGTTTTATAGAAGAACATTTTAATGTTTAATAATTTATATTTATATGCAATGTGCTTCTTATATATTACTTCATATTCTCAAATGATAATGATGTTAATGTTGTTTATATTGATTTCTATGTTATTGTAAGTGCTCTTTATTTGTGGAAAAATAAATTTGGCAATTAAACTTATTTTATACATACATTTTATTTTTTTCTCTTGCACTCACTGAGCGAATCCACTGGGTAATCAGCTATATATATATATATATATATATGTATGTGTATATATATATATGTGTATATATATATATGTGTGTGTATATATATATATATATATATATATATATATATATATATATATATATATATATATATATATATATATATATATATATATATATATATATATATATATATATATATAGATAGATAGATAGATAGATAGATAGATAGATGTGTATGTATGTAGATATACAAATATGTATATATATGTATATATGTTTATATATATGTAGATATACAAATATGTATATGTATATATGTGTATATATATGTAGATATACAAATATGTATATGTATATATATGTATATGTGTCTGCATGTGTGTATGTGTATATATATGTTGATATATGTATATATATGTGGATGTGTATATGTATATATTTATGTATATACAGTATGTTTATGTATATATATGTTTACATAACCTCTTTAACACACTACTTCTCCGCTGCGAAGCGCGGGTATTTTGCTAGTATATATATATATCTATACTAATAAAAGGCAAAGCCCTCACTCTCTCACTCACTCACTCATCACTAATTCTCCAACTTCCCGTGTAGGTGGAAGGCTGAAATTTGGCAGGCTCATTCCTTACAGCTTACTTACAAAAGTTAGGCAGGTTTCATTTCGAAATTCAAAGCGTAACGGTCATAACTGGAACCTCTTTTTTGTCTATATACTGTAATGGACTGTAGCTCGCTGGCCATGGGAGGCGGAGTTGCGTATCGCGTCATCACGCCTCCCATGTAATCACGTGAACTGACTGTGAACACAGGATCACTTTGTAACGGAGTTAAAATTGCTGTAGCGAGAAACTTTTAAGTGCCGGGTCTTAGCTAACATTAAATAAAGCCGTGGACATCGCAACATCACACAAGAGAGCGGCTCACGTGAACTGACTGAACGCAGCAGGAGTGATCACTTAGCTACTGCGGAAGCAAAGCACGACGTAAACCGTAAGTTTATAGAAACGCTGCCATTTGCAATACCATATTCGCCACATACAAGTTTAAAGAGAAGACATGAGGTATAAACGAGACTTTGGATCACTTTGTAACAGAGTTAAAATTGCTGTAGCAAGAAACTTTTAAGTGCCGGGTCTTAGCTAACATTAAATAAACCCGTGGACATCGCAACATCACACAAGAGAGCGGCTCATGTGAAATGACTGAACACAGCACGAGTGATCACTTCGATGAATCAAACCTGTTCAAAAAACACATTACACAATTGATAATGTAGGAAAAGAATATCTGTGTAAAGGCTGCTTCACAGAAAAACAGCAGAGCGCCTTATGTGAGCAGGCAGTCAGCTAAAGAAGGGAATCAATAAATAACTATAATCGTAATAAACAAACAAAAAATAGCAAAGAATCCGCGGATTACATAAAGGAAATGGGTACCTGAACAGAAAAGTGAGTCTCGAATAGCTACACAATAACTATAACAATTGTAATAAACGAACAATAAAACAATACAGAACCGCTAAGCAAGGAGAAAGGACGGCCTTATATGGCGTTCGTTTATAAAACAGCGGGCATATTTATGTGAATGTATGTATGTATTTATGTATGTCTATATATATATATATATATATATATATATATATATATATATATATATATATATATATATATATATATATAATATAATATACTAGCAAAATACCCGCGCTTCGCAGCGGAGAAGTAGTGTGTTAAAGAGGTTATGTAAACATATATCTACATATACATATATCTACATATATACATATACACATCCACATTATATATATATATCAACATATATATACACATACATATACACACATAAATACACACACATATATACATATACACATACATACATAGTGCATTGTAACACGGGCTGTGATTGTTACATGGGAGGGAGACGACAAATCACAGCTTCCCGCTTTCTAATCGGGCCTGTGATTGGTGCTTTGATGGATGCCCAGATCCCACAGTATCTCCCCTTAGGAGAGGTGTTAGGCAAGTGTAATTGAATAGCGGTGCTGCAAGTTTAGCTTTACACCTGTTTTTAAGGCTTATTGACTGAAAGGGGCTTTCATGAAAAAAGTTAGGGCTTTGCTACAGGATACACCCTCCACAAGTTAAGGAAGTAAAAATAAAGGTATATATTTCTGTTTTATTTAAACCTTTTAAGTTTGTATGGGGGCGGTATGGTGGCGCAGTGAAAGGTGCCAGTTAGGAGACCCAGGTTCGATTCTCTGCGTGGAGTTTGAATGTTCTCCCCGTGTCTGTCTGGGTTTCCTCCGGGTACTCCGGTTTCCTCCCACAGTCCAAAGACATGCAGGTTAGGTGCATTGGCGATTCTAAATTGTCCCGTGTGTGTGGGTGTGTGCGCCCTGCGGTGGGCTGGCACCTTGCCCGGGGTTTGTTTCCTGCCTTGTGCCCTGTGTTGGCAGGGATTGGCTCCTGTATTTAGGATATAGCGGGTTGGATAATGGATGGATGGACATTTGTATGCATAGCCCCATTTGCCCGTTTTCTTTTTTTTCTTTCTTCAGTAATATTTCAGCAAACCCGGAGCTTGTCAGTTCAAATCCTGGTACTGACACCACTGTGTGACCCTGAGGAAGTCACTTCACCTGCCTGTGCTGCAAAAAACAAAAATAATGTAACAAATTGTACCTCAGATGTTGCAAGTTGCTGGAATAAAGGCATAAGTCAAATAGGGTTAGCAGAGTGGAGGGGTCTGTCTGTTTAAGGCTGAATATCGCAGACAGAATGGAAAGCTTTTTTAATAACTTTCTAAACCTTTTTTTTTTTTTTTTAAACAGATAAACATGAGTGGGATAACCCAGAATGGGAGGGTTTGCTCCCAAGGTATGAGCATGCAAGCTTTGTCCCGGAGCAGAACCCTAAAAACATTTGGGTTTTTGGTGGAGCGGAGCAAAGTGGCAATCGAAACTGCCTTCAGTCACTGGATTTAGGTGAGTATCTGAACAACCAATGGCACCACAATGAGATTTACAGAAAAAAAGGAAAAGCAGTTCGATTAACAAAAAAAAAAAATCTGCATAAAATTCTAGTAATGATCTGTGAATCTATATTGGCATAGCTAAGTAATGAAATATGACATGAACTGATACAGTAGATAAATAGAAAGACAGAATTATTTGTCCCAAGAGGAGCATTTGACTTTTTACAGAAGCTCAGTGAATAAGTAAATAAATAAGTGCATAAATAAAAACCGCTAATAATTACCTTATTAAAAAGAGAACATTTCTGAACAATTCTGAGTGCTTGATATTTTTTAGTTTTTATTTTAAAAAATGGAATACAAATCTGAAAATCTAACAACATCACCTTAAACTTCAATAAATTCTGAAAAGAATGATACCAAACATATATATGTAGGTTTTAAAATGAGCCTGATGTAAAGCGTGACAAAAAACGGGACATAGAAACATCACCGTTGCACTTTTAGGATTAGGATTTTACATACAGTATATAAAAAACAAAAGACCTGTATGTATGGAGCAGTTCACTCTGCTCATGCTCAACCACAGCCACTAGATGCCGCATGCGTGCACTTTTACATTTTTTTGCCAGTTGCATGCACTTCACTTCTCACTATAAAAGACCTGTGTGCAGCAAATGCCACCACACAACAATGATGTGCTAATGACACAGATGAAGAGACAACAAAGCAAACGCTGCGGCTCAACAAAGTGCAAATGAAACGTCTAAGCAACACAGGGCAAGGCTTGAAGCTTTCACTACAAACCTCGTCTATCTGGAGGTATTTTCTCGAGACAAAGATTAGCAGGACTCCCATGCCAGTGATACGGCTAAGATATGGTATTGCCAGTGTATTCTTACAAAAGACAGTGGGGAAGCAAGCACAGGTGTGTCCATGTCCTCTGCAGTGGGTAATTCTAAGGGTTAACTGACACATCTCCAAGTGCACAAATATAGTAAAACTGCTAGGGAGTCTTTGGGTTGTTTTTTGTCCCGAACACCACACACAGTTAAGTATTCTTATAAGTAAGAATGTACTTGGAGCACATGAAAGCTACGTGACTGTCTGATGGTCATGTAGTAAGCAGTATAATCTACCTGTGCTGTAGCTTAAAGGATGAATTTGGTATTTCTACACAAACATGATATATATCCATTTGCCATGTGAAATTGTGTAACAAAGTCTAGCGATTTCTATAAATTAAAAAAAATATATATCTTTATTAATAGCCTGCACTGGTATGTTATACTGAAGTTAATGGGGTCCGTGTATACCTGGAAAAGCAAAAGCCTTAATACTTAAAGAATATGTCCATTTTTAAAGCCTAGACAGCTGTCTAGTATCGATCCACATTTTGCAATTATACACATATTGTAAAACAGCTTATATATGGAAATTTTGAACAAAACAGCACCAATATTATGAGATGCAACCATTTTAAAAGAAAATAAGCTGTGCACACTACCTTAGTACTTGTAGTCTTCCACAAACCTTTCACTGTATGTATGTCCTACTCCAGGGGTGGGCAAAGTCATTCCTGGAGGGCCGCAGTGGCTGCGGGTTTTTGTTCCAACCCAGTTGCTTAATTAGAAAACAATCCTTGCCAATAATTACATTTCATGGCTTGTTAGTGCTTTAACTTGGCTATGTCAAGTCATTCTCATCTCCTAGATTTTTTTTCCATTCTAAGGATATCATCCAAATTCTTTGAAGTGTAAAACAGATGGGTAATTCTCAGTCCTTCACTTTTTTCTCTTCTCTTTCCTTCCAAGTATTTAATTAAACCAAATAGTGCACGATAAATACACACAGGTGTAAAGGGTAACAAGCAAAATGGATAACTGCTGGTTTCTTTTGTCATTTGCATCTTATTACTAATAAGGAGCAATTAAAAACCGAGAATGCAGCTGTTTAAGACTTAAATAAGCAATAAGGGTTCATAATCTTAATGAGGGAGACAACTAAAATGAAGCAGAAGTGTTTCTAGAGCAATAAGTGCTTCTTATTAAGCAATTGGGTTGGAACAAAAACCTGCAGCCACTGCGGCCCTCCAGGAATGAATTTGCCCACCCCTGTGCTACTCCTTTGGGCCCTTGAGCAAGACTGTTAACCTGACCCTGCGCTGTGTCCTGTGCAAAGACAATTTCCCCTCAGGGATTAATAAAGTACAGTATATCAAATTAAAAAAAAAAAAAAGAATCAAATGCGTGTCTGTGTATGTATTGTATATGTTGCATGGTGTGTATACTTTTTATTTTTTTTTTGGTTTTTTTGACAACTGTTCTAAAGTTAAAATTTCATTGTACTATGTACATGTAACAATAAGCTTGACTTGACTTCTTCTTTATTATTTAGAGGCTGGAAGGTGGAAAAGTGTGAAAGTGTCTGGGGTGCCACCATCTGCACGCACCTACCATACGTTCTCTGCTTCCATTGGTGACCGACTGTATGTCTTCTCTGGTGGTGATGTAGGAGCAGAGCCAGTCCAGGATGTACAGCTTCATGCTTTTGATACAGGTTACTTTTTTTCATTTTTTTGACATTGACCCTGATGCTCCCACCTAATTTGAGACCATTTTAACATGTGAAAGTATGAAATTACAGTGTACAGAATTCATGTTGTTTGCGTCCATCACATTTTGATATGGATTCTTTTCATTATATTATTGAGGGTGTATATTGCTTGCTGAACAAAAATACAAAAAAAAAAAAACCTGCCTGTCGGCTGTTCTTTCGTATACTGCATGCTAAATGAATGTAAGCACAAGCTACAACAGGCCGTGGTTCTGAACCTCGCCCTGTTAGCATAAAGCTTTAAAAGTCTTCATTTAGAAAATAGTCTTTCCGCATACTATTTTTCACGGAGTCTTTTATAAAAAAAAAAAAAAAAACGTTAAAACAATTTCCGTATTTGATAAGAAATATAAAATGTGGTATATATATAGCAGTGTCATTTTTTTCACAATTTAAGTGGAGAGATTAAGCAAGTGGGAGTCCACACAACACACCGGGCACTTGCTTGAAGAGGCTTATGAATAGTAAGAGTCACAGCCTGAAGTGCTCTTTTTAACACCGTTAGAGGTGAGCAGCATTTACTGGAACAGCAATTTTGGAGAATCAATTGAATCATGTGATGTTGGTATGTGCCAGTCCTCTGCCAGTTGTAGTTTGTTACAATGTTTAAGTAGGTTGACCTTAAAAAAAATAAAAGATCAATATTGAAAATGAAGAACAAGGCATCATACAAGTGAGAGAACACCATGCAGGCCATGAAGATACTATAGGTAGCCATCTGTTTTTTTTAATCCAGAATGGATGTCTTGAATGAAAACAAAAGTATTCAGACCTTTCTGTTTTATCACGTATTGCTACGTTGCAGCCTCATGCTAAAATCTTTTGTAATTAATTTTTACTTCATCAAGCAACACTCAAAACCCTAAAATGTCTATGCAAAAATGGCATTTTTGAAATTCTTGCAAATTTATTAAAAATAAAATACTGAAATATCACATTGATGCAAGTATACAGACCCTTTGCTTTGGCTCAGGTGCATCCTATTAAATTGACCATCGTTGAGATGTATGGAGTCCAGTTGTGGTCAATTCAAGTGATTGTATATGATTAGGAAAGGCAGACACCTGTCTATAGAAGGTCCCTCAGTTAAGCAAAAAAAACCAAACCTTGGGATCGAAGGAATTGCCCGCAGAGCTTAGAGACAGGATTGGGGCAAGGCATAGACCCGGGGAACGCTTCAAAAAATTCCTGCAATGTTGAAGGTTTCTAAGAACACAATAATAATTCTTAAACAAAACTAAAATGGAGCAACCATGACTCTACGTAAAGCTGGCTGCCTGGAAAAACTGAGCAATTGTGGGAGTAGTGATGTGGTAAGAAAGGCGACTAAGAATCCAATGATCACTCTGACTGATCTCCTGAGAACTTGTCTGAAGATAGGAGAAACTTCCAGCAGGACAACTATCACTGCAACGCCTCCACCAATCTGGGCTTTATGACAGAATAGTCAGACAGAAGCCTCTCCTTAGTTTAAAAAAAATTTAAAAAAACAGCTCATGGAAGCCCACTTGGAGTTTGCAAAGAGGCACCTAAAAGACTGTCCGACTATAAGAAACAAGAGTTTGATGAAACCAAGATCACATCAGGAGAAACCCAGGCACCACTCATCACCTGTGCAGTACCATTCCAACAGTGAAGCATGGTAGTGGCAGCATGATGTTGTGGGGCATTTTTTTTTTAGCTGGAAGCACTGGGAGACTAGCCAGGATTGAGGGAAAGCTGAATGGAGGAAACTACAGCGATATCTGTAGAAAGCAAAGTCAACAGCAGTGTGGCTTAGGGACATTTCTGTGAATGTCCTTGAGTTGCGCTGCCAGAACCTGGACGTGAACCAAATGGAACAACTCTGGAGAGATCTGAAAATGGCTGTCTGGGATCCACTGAGAAAAAAATGTCAGAAAATACCCAGATTCAGGTGTGCAAAGCTTGTCGTGTCATAACCAGCAAAACTCCAGGCTTAACTGCTGCCAGAGGGGTGTTGTGATGTGAGATTTTGAATGTAAGCTGATAAATATTTTGTATGTGTTTATCTGTAACTTAGGCAAAGCAATGTAATATTAATGTTACATTAGTGAGAAGCATTCATATTTACAAACCTCTTTCAGGAATGGGTCTCTTTGAATTTTACGACAGAGCTGGGGGGAAGTGCCGTAAACAAGTTTGGCTAATGTATCTCTGAAGTCTCTCGGTCAACCCCCATAGGAAAGTCAGGCTGCCTAACTGGCAAACATTACCTTAACATATGGTTTGGGGGGCAGGTGTGAAGGTGTTCTATTCCCCCATTGGTCTGAAGTATGGCTGTTTGGAACTGGCTTGTATCAGAAACCTTTAAGTACCATGACACCCTATTGGCTGTAAGGGTTGGACAGAGAATCTATAAATTTGCTCACTCCCTCACTCTCTTACCAAACTACTGAATGACCATCTCACACCATGAACTGAAAAGGACAACACAATGAAGAGCACAGCTCGGCAGCCATATTGAGACAGGCATGCGGCCTGTTCTGAAGAAAGCTGACCACAAATGATGCCTTAACTAGAGACATTTTAAGTAATTAACAAGTGTGTGTGTGCCACCTGAAACTACACATCACCATTTACTCAGGTTGTATGGTTGCCAATATTCAAATGTACTTTGCATATTGTTATTATTTATGAATATTATCAATAATACATTGTTTAAATTGTAACTTAACTCCTGCTTGTCTTTTACTACACCTAATTGCCTGAGGTTATAGATGTAGAAGGGAAGGTGGGGAGAAGTTATATACTATAATACCTTATAAACAGTGGTAAGTCTGTGAGATTTGAGGCGTTCTGACAGAGGCTACATATTAATAATACAATAGGGGAAAGTAGAGTAGTATAATACTCTAGCAAGACAAAACAAGGGGCTTCAACTCTTTATTGAGTACTTGTGTCAATGTGATATTTCAGTTTTTTTATTTTTTAATAAATTAGAAAAAATTTCCAAAATCCTGTTTTTGCTTTGTCATTGTGGGGTGTTGAGTGTTGTTTGATGAGGGAAAAAATGTTGAAAAGATTTTAGCACAAGGCTGCCACATAACAAAAATGTGAAAAGGTGAAGTCTGAATGCTTTCTGAATCTACTGTATGTTGTCTCAGTATTACTTTGAAGTAAATTTTAACAATGTTGAAGCACTTCAAGATCTTTGATTCAAGCAATAAATTGGCGGGTGCACAATTGTCTCGTAGGCCTAAGATCCTGGATGGCTGACAGTTTACTAGATCTTAATCAAAATAAAATGGAAGTGCTGATAGCTGGTCCTCCTGCCAAGGCTCGAACTGGTTTTGAACTGTTTAGCTCTTTTGCAAACCCCAGGTTCAGAATCTTGGGGTTATTTTTAATAGTAACCTCTCTTTTGATAAACAGATAAATTCTATTGTCAAGAATTGCTTTTTCCAGCTTCATCTTTTAGCCAAGGTTAAGCCTTTTTTACTTTCTCGTATACAAAGTATAGGGAAAGTATTGAAATCATCCAAAAAATTTGATTTCGAGATTTTGATGAATCTCGACGTTTTAGACCTCCCTGAGTCCAAAAATACCATTTTTGGAAATGTGTGTGTGTGTGTGTGTGTGTAAACACGATAACTTTCACTTGGGTCAAACAAATTTTGCATACAACTATTAAGTACGAAATGTAGATTTCTATCAACTTTTGAGCTATTTCTGCTAACCGGAAGTGATACTTTACCTGAAATGTTTCCCCAAAAATATTCAAAATTTGGTAATTTCACATCAAATTATGTTAAAGCACCACATTCTAAGCATTTAAGACCGGTTTTCGAGATAATCGCAATTTTCTGTTTGATGTTCAAATTGTAATACATACGTATTTGAGAATGTTTTAGCTTTATGTAAACAAAATTTTGTGTACAAATATTATATTACACACATTATTAAGGTCTCTTGCAACTTTTGACCCACTTCTGCTTACTGAAAGTGGTAATTTACCTGAATTGTTTACCAGAATAAAATTATCATGGCAAATTTTTTATTCATGCAGCTGCAAACTCCGATTTATTCAACTTTACTTTTCTAATAATTGTTCAATATATTATTAACTTGATTTGATTTGTTGTTGATGGTTCTTTAATGTACATAATATAAAAAATATAATCATTGTCTTGTGATTTACTCCTCAAATATCCATTCCCATATCTGAGTATATGAGAATGTCGAGGGGAGATAACTCCTGATTTTTATCTCCTAGAGATTTTGAAAAAGTTACTCATGCTTTCATCTTTTCTCGGTTTGATTACTGCAACTCGTTTTATTCTGGGATCAGCAAATCCCTGATATGCAGGTTGCAGTTTGTCCAGAATGCTGCTGCCTGTTTTTGTGTTGGTGCAAGAAAGTTTGATTCTGTTTCTCCAATTTTAGCCTGTTTACACTGGCTGCCTGTTAGTTTCAGAATTGATTTTAAAATTTTGCTGATGGTTTTTAAATCTGTACATGGGTAAGCTCCTGCCTATTTACAGTATCTGAATTGTGTGTTTTACACCAGCCATCCAGAGAGGTTAGATCTACCAGTCAGTTGTCTGTTGTGGTCCCTCGTACTAAGTGCAAAACTAAGGGGGATAGGGCTGTTGCAGCTGCTGTGTACCTCATCTGTGAAATTCATGACCTAATTACATTAAGGAGTCCCCTTCAATTGAACTGTTTATAATGAGACTGAAGGCGCATTTCTGTTCT
Source organism: Erpetoichthys calabaricus (assembly GCF_900747795.2). Taxonomy (NCBI): domain Eukaryota; kingdom Metazoa; phylum Chordata; class Cladistia; order Polypteriformes; family Polypteridae; genus Erpetoichthys; species Erpetoichthys calabaricus. The sequence goes on along the minus strand of NC_041402.2, from coordinate 8,779,170 downwards.
CTAGTTTTCCGTGACCTTCAGTGATACCAATGGTTCCTTCCTTGTAGTCATTTGTTTGTTTCAATTTACTGCTGGTTTGTATTGTGTTTGTGTTTTATTGTATTTATTTTATTTATGCTTATTGTAATATTGTTTTTTGTTTGCTGCTGCTGGAGAATGTGAATTTCCACTTGGGATTAATAAAGTATCTATCTATCTATCTATCTGTCTATCTATCTGTCTGTCTGTCTGTCTGTCTGTCTGTCTGTCTGTCTGTCTGTCTGTCGCACTGTGGCTACAGCATTACCGTCATTGACACTAAGGTTGTCCACCCTTGATTACATTCATACTGGTGTCCATTTAAAAATAAAATCAACATACTTTACATAAAATAGGAGAATACATTTTAAAACTAGGTAGTTGAAAGGAAACAACTTTCAACCATAGAAGATGCATTAGGGTCCAGAAAATTCTTTCTTTATTATATGAATGATGTGCTTTTGTAAATCTTGAAAAGTCTAACTTTTTATGTGTTTTCTTTTTTAGTCACATCAACATGGTCACAGGTGAACACTCAAGGAAAGCCCCCAAGCCCACGACATGGACATGTTGTGGTTGCCGTTGGTGCAAAACTTTTCATTCATGGGGGTCTATCTGGAGATCGATTTTACAATGACATGTACAGCATAAACACAGGTACACTTGCTCATTTTCTTAGTCTGCCGCATTTAACAGTGTTTTGATAAAAATAACTGAGTTTGGCCCTTAGGTTAGTCATTATCTTTGAGGATGCTCCCATTACTCCTGTGGCACTGGAAGCACTCTCTGGCCTGGCACAAAAGAGGCTTCCTCATCTCATTTGGTAAATGGAAGTCATGAGCAGGAGTAAGAGGAGGAGGACAAAACTTGTTGGAAAAGGTTTGGGAGATAAAAGAAAGATTTGGGACTTGTGAAGCATATATTGAAGGTATCTTGCATATAAATGTCTACGCGTGGATGTGTGTGTGTCTGTCCGGCCTGGAGGTGGACTCGGGGTAAGGATACACAAGCGATGTGAGCACGTCGGCAAAATGAAACCTCAGAAGAAAGAGTCACTCGCTTAGCCACTAATACAGAAGCGAGGCCAGCACGTCGGAAAACGAAACCTCCTAGGAGAGAGACGCCCAGAGTAGTTCCTTTCAATTACGTGACATCTTTACATTTCGTTTTTATTTCCTGACGATTTCAGTAGTTTTTAGGACCACAGGGTTTTTACAGCTCGGGTTTACACAGCTAGTTAACTAATTAAAGGCTTATTTGAACCCATGACTGGGGTTTGTGTAGTTGTGTCCAGGGGTTTGGGGTTCTGAGATGCCCCCTATTAGTCACAAATGTATTCAGGAGAAAAATCCATTAGCGGTGTAGCGGGGCTATATAATAATAGTATGTTCTATGTTTGTGCTGAGTGCATTTTGGTTAATCGTCCCGTTTACTGTCCGTTATATGTGCGTCAGTGAATGTTGTCCCTGTAAGTGAAGAGGGGAAGGATGATGGAGAGTGACTGCAGCCCTGAGACGGAAATCACCTGTTAACTCACCAGATACATCTGGGACATTTTGTATTTAAAAAAGAGGAGCGAAGGCGAGGAGAGAGAGAGAGGAGACAAATCCAAAGGAAAAGAAGACAATTTACCTGTTCATTTATCAGCTCATCACTGCCGATCATTGCTTTAGTCCACTGCTTGCTTTTTTCAACATCCGATTCTACATCACGACAGCCAGAGCCGAGTAACCCCAGGGTTCGGATTCATCCTAGCCATTGCCAGGACTTTTCACGGTGAGGTTGTTTTGTTGTCGGGAAGGAGCACAATAACATTACAGTCCGTATCAATACCGCCGGACTTTATTTTAGACTCATTTTTCACCACATTTTCAATTGCTGTTCATACCTAATCTGTGTTTGTATTTGTGTTACGTGTTTTTGTTTGTTGTTTAGGGGCAAGGGTGGGTCAATGTAAATATATTCATGTTCTTATATAGTAATTAGTCACTGGTGTTTTTGGGATATAGGTGTCTTTTGCACGCACATATATATTTATTATTGAATATTTGTCTTTTGGAGGGTTATGTCAGGAAGGGCATCCGGTGTAAAATTTTGCCAAATCAATATGCGGACAACAATGCAAATTTCCATACCGAAGAAAGAGCACCACAGATGCAGTGTTTGCTCTGAGGGTGTTGATGGAGAAATTTAGAGAAGGCCAGAAGGAGTTGCATTGCGTCTTTGTGGACCTGGAGAAAGCAAATGACAGGGTGCCTCAAGAGGAGCTATGGTATTGCATGAGGAAGTTGGGAATGGCAGAGAAGTATGTAAGAGTTGTACAGGATATGTACGAGGGAAGTGTGACAGTGGTGAGGTCTGCAGTAGGAGTGACGGATGCATTCAAGTTAGCAGGTGGGATTACATCTGGGATCGGCTCTGAGCCCTTTCTTATTTGCAATGGTGATGGACAGGTTGACAGATGAGATTAGACAGGAGTCCCTGTGGACTATGATGTTTGCTGATGACATTGTGATCAGTAGTGAGAGTACGGAGCAGGTTGAGGAGACCCTGGAGAGGTGGAGATATGCTCTAGAGAGGAGAGGAATGAAGGTCAGTATGAAGAAGACAGAATACATGTGTGTGAATGAGGGGGGGGGTCAGTGGAGTGGTGAGGATGCAGGGAGTAGAGTTGGCAAAGGTGGATGAGTTTAAATACTTGGGATCAACAGTACAGAATAATGGGGATTGTGAGGAGAGAGGAGAAAAAGAGAGTGCAGGCAGAGTGGAGTGGGTGGAGAAGAGTGTCAGGATTGATTTGTGACAGACGGGTATAAGCAAGAGTGAAAGGGAGGGTCTATAGGACGGTAGTGAGACCAGCTATGTTATATGGGCTGGAGACGGTGGCACTGACCAGAAACCAGAAAGCAGGTGGCAGAGTTAAAGATGGTAAGATTTGCATTGGGTGTGACGAGGATGGACAGGATTAGAAATGATGACATCAGAGGGTCAGCTGAAGTTGGATGGTTGGGAGACAAAAGTCAGAGAGGCGAGATTGTGTTGGTTTGGACATGTGCAGAGGAGAGATGCTGGGTATATTGGGAGAAGGATACTAAGGATAGAGCATCCAGGGAAGAGGAAAAGAGGAAGGCCTAAGAGAAGGTTTATGGATGTGGTGAGAGAGGACATGCAGGTGGGGGGGGGGGGGGGTGTGTAACAGAGCAAGATGACGATGACAGGAAGATATGGAACAAAGGGGTTGCCACAGCAGATCATCAATGGGAGCAGCCGAAAGAAAAAGAAGAAGTGCTTTGGCTCAACCCACACATGATTATTGATGAATTACCTTAGAGTGGCAAGCGTGTAGAATTGTTCATGTTTTTTTTTTTTTTTTTTTTTTTTTTTTTTTTTGCAGCATGATATTATTTTATCAACTAGATGGCAACAGAAGCCGAGATTTAGTCAGTCTTAACATTGTAAAAGCAGATTGTTTCATCTCACCTTGAGTTTGACTTGGGCATAACGGTAATCACGTAGAATTTCAAGCCTGAATCACACTCGGGGTTAACCCCAAGGTGGTTAAAGTGTTAATATCTGGCAGGCGACTGGGTTGCCTCACATCAACAAGAAAAAGAGCTTTGTTTCCCAGGTGATAAAAATAACAAATGATCATCTTGTCAGGCATTCTTCAATATTGTATAAAAGAGTCAATCTATCCTCTTTAATAAAATCCCTGTGTGTATCCAGGTGTCCGTGTGTGTGTGTCTTCTGGTGAAGTGCGCATGCGCGGCGCATGGTGCGATGCGCGATATTACTGTCAGAGAAAGTTAGAGGCGTTTTACGGAAATACAAACCAGTATTACTGTGAGAGGAAATTAAAGGTACACAATACAGTGACACATATTACAGCCACATACAAGCCAGTATTACTGTCAGAGGAGATTAAAGGCATATTACCGACGCACACAACTGTATTACCGCCAGAGAAAATTAAAGGTATATTACGAACGTACAAACCAGCGGACGTACAAGACAGTATTACTGTCACAAAAAATTAAAGACACAATACACGGCGGCAGCCCACGAAGAACGGTCAGCTCAGCAAGTAAACATCAACAAGAAAGGCTGAAAGAAAGAAAAATACGACCAACAAAAAGAATGAGGTCAAAGTCCCTTGCCATTTAATATAGACTGTTACTACTAATGTTTATGCACTACTGTTCTAGCGCCGTTATTGTAACGGGCTAAATGACTAGTTATTTATATTTAACTCTTTATTATTTAATTATTTTAACAATCTTTATATATAATATGCCACCGTGGCTGTTCATGTGTCTGTCCAGGATTTTAAATCACCTGTAGCTTGCATTTCCATTTGACCTATTGACCTGAAATTTGGTACATATGTACTACGTGACCTCGACTGTTCGCTTTCGGGGTGATGATTGTCCTCCAATGTTGTTCCTCTTTTTATTTTTTTAATCTAATTGTAGAATCAACTCCCGGCAGCGGCCAGAAGGGCGGCCGTGCGGCACATGCGTACATTGCGCCGTTCTCATCCCTCCCACCTTCACTGTCACTTCCCACTTCGTATCTTAAATCATTCTTGACGCAGATTGAAGACTTAAGTGCCAGCTTAAGTGAAGACTTAAAGAAAACGTACTAAGTAAATGCAACACAAACCCTGACTTAATCAGTTTTAAAGCGAAAAGATGCCAACGAAAGAAAAGAAGTGGGCCGCTAGGGTGGAGAAAAGAAGAGCTGCTTAGGAAGCAGCAAGCACATCAACCTGTGAGCAAACGAATGGTAAACGTACAGAGAAAGAGGATGAAAACTAGGAATGCTCAAGTCAAGTATATTCACTGCACGTTATTGTGCAGTGCGCCGTTACTGGTTATTATATAATTACACAATTATTATTAGACCTCTAATGTGTATATGTGTTGTACAATTACGATTACTGGAGTATTTTTAATCTGCATCATTTAATATTTTTGTGATCAATAGTTTATTGAATATTTCAGTATATTAAGTAAAACAATTGTACATAACATTTATAGTGGAATCTGTACCCTGACAATGACACACTAGCACCACTCCTATCCTGAGTCGGGAAGCACTGAACCTCCCGTGGACCTCCAAGATTTTAAGGACATATTTATTTTATATATATATATTTCCATTTTATTGCTCAGTGCAAGCTGATCAGTAAGGTACATTTTGCTGTATACCCCTTTGAGTGTAAATGTGACAAACTCTCAATCTCAATAGCAAAGATGATTTGTGTAATTATTAGAAAATTCAGATTGCCACATCAGCAGCACTTGGTTATTACTGTTCTGTACTTGGAAACGCGTGTACCTCTGGCCCTCAAATGAAGGTGGTTCACTTTCCTGAGGCTGGCGCTACCTCAAATTTGTAGATTCTCCAGCATGTATGGACCTATGGTCCTAAAATAAAGGTGGTTCATATAAAGCAAGCTAAACTGTTCAATTTTAGCAATGCCGCGGGATCACTCCATGCTGTGACGTGCTTGACATTATTCAAATGTCTCCTCTCTTTTTACTTTTTTGCAATACAGAGTACTTTGTCATGTTAGATAATCAATAAACACAATACTTACACATATATACTGTGTCCTGGGGGGGGGGCATAGATAGTTGAGCTTATGGGGACTGTGCTTTTATTACACGCAGACACATGCTTTTCTCCATCTTTCTTATTCTCACATTCCTTATCCTGCGCTTGATGTTTAGCAGATGCCATTGGTCTTCTTCTACCTGTTATGGTTTTTGTCATCACTTTATCAGCCCCTACAATTTTCTTGACAGTCAGCAACAACAACAACAACATTTATTTATATAGCACATTTTCATACAAAAAAGTAGCTCAAAGTGCTTTACATAATGAAGAAAATAAAAATAAAAGACAAAATAAGAAATTTAAAATAATACAACATTAGTTAACATAGAAAAAGAGTAAGGTCCGATGGCCAGGGGGGGACAGAAAAAACAAAAAAAAAACTCCAGACGGCTGGAGAAAAAAATAAAATCTGCAGAGCCACAAGACCACCCAGTCCCCTCTTTGCATTCTACCTCACATTAATGAAATAGTCCTCTTTGTATTTAGGGTTGTCATGGAAGGACTTGATGATGATGGTCATGCAGACTTCTGGCTTTTAATCCATCACTGTTGGAACATCACGGTGCTTTGAGTAGATGGTGGTGGCGCAAGCCACCATCAGAAGGACACCGGAAAAAGAAACAGAAGAGAGAGTAGCGGTTAGTACAGATTTTAGAGCCACCATGAAGCAGATGTGTAACCTTCTTGATCAGTTTCCCTAGTAGATTTGCCTTAGGTAAGATGCAAACCCTGATAACTTCACGGTGGTTGCCACTAGCCATATTTTTTGTTTCACCAATGCAGATCACGTCATAAACATTTGAATAACATCACTGTTCTAGCCTTAGATGTTAGCAAGTAAATCATATGATAGACACACACAGCCCTTAGCATTTTGTAAACAGAGGTGAACTTAATGAATTTTCAGTCTTGATGAAAATGTCGGGATTGATGGGGCTCTTTTTTTTTTTTTTTTTTTTTTTTTGGATGGGTGCCAGGCCATCTTGGGAGCACACTTGCCCATTCATTCATACTTGGTACAATTTTAAGTCGCAAATTGGCCTAATCTGCACATAACTGGGGATGTGGGAGGAAAATCCGCACAGACGTATGGAGAACATTAGGATGTAGAAACTGCATGTGGACAGTGAGTGGCCACAGAATGCAAAGCAAAGACATTGACTCGGTGGCAGCAACACTAACCACTATGTCACCAAGCTGCCACCAGGTAGATTATGTTTATATATCTGCACAAGTACCATGTGGTATTTCTCTAGAGAAACATGGCAGAGAACACTGCAACAAAGGAATAATTGATTTGAAGGAATTTATTAGCACTTTGTTGGTCATATCAGTGTCATACACAAACCTAATTGGGTTAAGGTGAATAACCCCATTAAGGCAGAAACCTGCTTTCTTAATAATAATCCGTTGTCACACACGTGCGAATGGGAGGCAGCTAATGGGCCTGAATAGTGATAATTCTATGCCAGACCAGGGGTTGGCGAGGTGCACTGATTTCTCTCTCAGTCCTCTGCAGACCATTCACGGGAAATCCCACCGGGTCCTGGCGCCCAAGTTGACGTCACTTCCATTTCCAACTTTTAAAGTCGCCATCTTTACTCCTATGAGACAGTTCTGTTTTGGACTTTGAGCTGAACACAACTCAAGCAAATTTAGCCATTTGCAGACAGGGCATATTATACGGGTGACTGCCCCAAACCTTTGATGTCTCCTGTTCATTCTTATTACACCGTGTTTACATTTGCAAGAAATCTTCTGGAGTTCTCCTTTAGCAAAACACTGCAATGTCATTAAACTGTGCAAAAAAAGTGTTAAATGTCATTGTCTGCCGTGAATTTGCAAATTGGCACAATGCCTGTGATCATTTTCTTGGGGTTTTATAAATACAATTAGTCAAATTGACACTGTCACCAATCACTCTTGACACTCTTCTCCACTCATTCCACCCTGCCTGCACTCTCTCTTTCACTTCTCTTCCACATTCCCCGTTACTCTGTACTGTTGATCCCAAGTATTTAAACTCCTCCACCTTTGCCAACTCTACTCCCTGCATCCTCACCATTCCACTGACCTCCCTCTCATTCACACACATGTATTCTGTCTTGGTGGTCCTACTGACCTTCATTCCTCTCCTCTCTAGAGCATATCTCCACCTCTCCAGGGTCTCCTCAACCTGCTCCCCACTATCGCTACAGATCACAATGTCATCAGCAAACATCACAGTCCACAGGGACTCCTGTCTAATCTCGTCTGTCAACCTGTCCATCACCATTGCAAATAATGCTCCTAAAAAATCAAAAAAGTGTATTTGAAATACTGTGCCATTGTTACAACTGCAAATCTTGACTTAACAAGTTTAATTTTTGTATAGAGTGCTTAAAAGTAAAGCATAGTTTATATTTTGTGACAAAATGTGAATCTGTTTTACAGACCATATGAAATGGGAGAAGGTGAAAGCAAAAGGAGACATCCCCATTGGCTGTGCTGCTCACAGTGCCGCCTCCCTGGGGAAGTTCATCTACGTCTTCGGTGGCCTGAGTGCAGACGGAGCCCTAAACTCCATGTACAAATTCCACACAGGTAACACCTCAGGATTTAGCCATTGTTTCGTCTTTGATAATATTAATTATTAACATTACAAGAGCAGAGCCAGGACAGGGATATGCTCCGGTCTCTGTGAACTTGCAGTGCAAAAGCAGGATTTAGGAAAAGGGCAGGTGAGGACTTTTAATAAATTTGCAACAATTCCTAAAATCCTCTTTTCGCTTTGGCATTCTGGGGGTGTTGAGTGTTGCTTGATGAGAGAAAAAATGAAGTGAGGTGATTTTAGCACAAGGCTGCCACATACAGGGGTCTGAAGATTTTTTTTTTTTTTTTTGGACCATCAGCTCATTCTTGATGGCTTAAAGTTTTTATTCCCCTAACAATTACCAACACACCGTTAATTTTATATAACTCTTACTGGACAGAAGACTCCTGAAATTAGATTTATAGTTTGGTTTGTAGTACTTAAGTGTGATGACTACCTGTTTTCAGTTATAGTAGGATGCTGTGAAGATGGGGTCCTCAATCATTACCCACCCTCAGTTACAGACTGAAGGCCCGTTTCTACTCGGGCACAGGCAGTTGCAGATGCGCTCACACACAATGGATGCGCTGTTTGTGCAGTAGAATCCCCCAGCTTTTACCGTGAAGTTTTTTCTTTGCCTTTACATATTGATATTACATATATTTCCATTTCTGCCTGCAGACATTTTCACCTTTTCTTAGTCTGAGTAATTTCTTGCCAATAATTTGTGCACATTTGGCTATTGCTGTGTGCTTTTCATGTTGGATTGTGTAGGTGCAGGCAGCAACACTTTACACAACTGTTCCTCCATCAAGTGCATGTTTCCTTGTCTATTGCATGTGCAGTTAGATACACACAGGGCTCTGTGGTTACAAAATTTGAATTGGGTATCTTGGCAGCCTGGAGCCTCCACCCTGGAGCTCCAAGTAGGTGGAGTTAATTTACTTGACAGTACTTGAGTCGGATAACCCACCCACAATCCTAATCTTAACTGTGGTGTAGAAGATTGGAGCTCTGGAGTTCTACAGCTAGACTCTTGTTAGTGCCTATTGGAGTCGACTCCACCTACTTTGGAACACCCATTGGACTCCACTCCTCCTACTTTGGACTGCCAGTTGGACTCGACTCCACCTACTTTGGACCACCCTTTGGACTTGACCCCACCTACTTTGGACTGCCTGTTGGACTTGACTCCACCCACTTTGGACTGCCTGTCGGACTCGACTCTACCTACTTTGGACCGCTCTTTGGAGTCGACTCCACCTAGTTTGGACCTCCCGTTGGAGTCGACTCCACCTACTTTGGACCGCCCATTAGGATTGACTCCATCTACTTGGAACTCTGGGGTGGAGGCTCCAGGCTACAGAGATATATACTTGCAAAGTTCTGGAGGCATGTGGTCGCCGATGAAATGATATGTGCAGAAGTACTGACGAAATTTACATTACACATACCATAGTGGGACCCTTGTGGCTATGTGGACACATTAAGTATAAACAGGCCTTGAGACAGTGGCATTGCTCTAAGAGGTGCCACAAGAGGTCATTCCTGCCTTCAGCTATTAGGCTTTATAATGCGCCAAAGGTGAGATGGCCTTTTCTCTTGTGTGCTGAAAGATAACATGTCTGCTAGACCAGTTCATGAACAACTTTATATGTGATATACTGTAAGAACTACTGACATACTGTGGATTTCAAAATTTTCTGACCCCTACACTTTGTGCCCTCTTGATTGTGTTGTTGATTTAATTTTAAATGGAATGGCCTTTTTGACCATCAATCTATATGCAATAACCCATCATGGCAAAGTGAAAACATGATTTCAGAAAGGTTTAAAATCTATTAAGCATTCAGACACTTCATTTAGTACTTTGTAGAAGCCCCTTTGGCAGCAATTCCAGCTTTGAGTTTTCCTGGGTAAGTTTCTACAAGCTTTGCACATCAGGATTTGGGCAGTTTGTCCCATTCTCCCTGGCAGATCCTCTCAAGCTCTGTTGGATTGGATGGGTCTGTGAACTGCCATCTTCAGGTCTCTCCACTCATGTTCTAAAGGGCCGTAGTGTGAAGCCATTCAAGGACACTCGGGGGCTCGTCCTCAAGTCACCACAGTGTTGTTTTAGCTGAACAGTTGAGGTCATTGTCATGCTGAAAGGTGAAGTGTCACCCCACTCTGATGTGGCATGCACTCTGGAACAGGTTTTCTTCAATATCTATCTATCTATCTATCTATCTATCTATCTATCTATCTATCTATCTATCTATCTATCTATCTATCTATCTATCATTGTATAGTGCCTTTCCTATCTATCTTAATACATAATTTGCCTGTCTACTCACTCACTCACGTCCGTCCAAAGCCGAATGCGCAGTCACCTTCTGCGCAGCTGCCCGAAAAACCTTACGAAACCGACATCCAACCCCAACATCGCGGCAGGCAGCGGATTTACGGCCGCAAAAATTCAAAGAGAAAGGCAACTTCGATTAAAGCTCTAGAGGCCTGAAAGGCGATTTCGACTACAGCTCAAGGCCTAATTACACATTCTGATTCAATTACGCATTCATTCAATACACCTATATCAGGTTTGTGGTGCTTATACGTATTACTATTCCATACTGTATTGGAACATTCATCATTCAATATTATACTATAGGCCTGGAAAATTCATCAACTAACAGTACAAGCCTGTACAGTAATGAGTAAAGCGGACTACAATCATTACAAAACAACTTCTTCGTTACTTATCATTAGTTCTTCATACACTGCTGACACAAACTCGTGCCCGTTTCATCTTACGTTGTCGAAACGGGCTCTTTGTCTAGTCTCTTATATACAGTTGTGCTTGAAAGTTTGTGAACCCTTTAGAATTTTCTATATTTCTGCATAAATATGACCTAAAACATCATCAGATTTTCATTCAAGTCCTAAAAGTAGATAAAGAGAAACCAGTTAAACAAATGAGACAAAAATATTATACTTGGTCATTTATTTATTAGGAAAATGATCGAATATTACATATTTGTGAGTGGCAAAAGTACGTGAACCTTTGCTTTCAGTATCTGGTGTGTCCCCCCTTTGCAGCAATAACTGCAACTAAACGTTTCCGGTAACTGTTGATCAGTCCTGCACACCGGCTTGGAGGAATTTGAGCCCATTCCTCCGTACAGAACAGCTTCAACTCTAGGATGTTGGTGGGTTTCCTCACATTAACTGCTCGCTTCAGATCCTTCCACAACATTTCGATCAAATTAAGGTCAGGACTTTGACTTGGCCATTCCAAAACATTAACTTTATTCTTCTTTAACCATTCTTTGGTAGAACGACTTGTGTGCTTAGGGTCGTTGTCTTGCTGCATGACCCACCTTCTCTTGAGATTCAGTTCATGGACAGATGTCCTGACATTTTCCTTTAGAATTTTCTGATATAATTCAGAATTCATTGTTCCATCAATGAAGAAAAGCTGTCCTGGCCCAGATGTAGCAAAACAGTCCCAAACCATGATACTACCACCACCATGTTTCACAGATGGGATAAGGTTCTTATGCTGGAATGTAGTGTTTTCCTTGCACCAAACAACGCTTTTCATTTAAACCAAAAAGTTCTATTTTGGTCTCATCCGTCCACAAAACATTCTTCCAATAGCCTTCTGGTATGTCCACGTGATCTTTAGCAAACTGCAGACGAGCAGCCATGTTTTTTTTGAAGAGCAGTGGCTTTCTCCTTGCAACCCTGCCATACACACCATTGTTGTTCAGTGTTCTCCTGATGGTGGACTCATGAACATGAACATTAGTTCATTATGTGAGAGAGGCCTTCAGTTGCTTAGAAGTTACCCTGGGGTCCTATGTGACCTCACCGACTATTACAAGCCTTGCTCTTGGAGTGATCTTTGTTGGTCGACCACTCCTGGGGAGGGTAACAATGGTCTTGAATTTCCTCCATTTGTACACAATCTGTCTGACTGTGGATTGGTGGAGTCCAAACTCTTTAGAGATGGTTTTGTAACCTTTTCCAGCCTGATGAGCATCAACAACTCTTTTTCTGAGGTCCTCAGAAATCTCCTTTGTTCGTGCCATGATACACTTCCACAGACATGTGTTGTGAAGAGCAGACTTTGATAGATCCTGTTCTTTAAATAACACAGGGTGCCCACTCACACCTGATTGTCATCCCATTGATTGAAAACACCGGACTCGAATTTCACCTTCAAACTAACTGCTAATCCTAGAGGTTCACATACTTTTGCCACTCACAAATATGTAATATTCGATCATTTTCCTAATAAATAAATGACCAAGTAGAATATTTTTGTCTCATTTGTTTAACTGGTTTCTCTTTATCTACTTTTAGGACTTGAGTGAAAATCTGATGATGTTTTAGGTCATATTTATGCAGAAATATAGAAAATTTTAAAGGGTTCACAAACGTTCAAGCACAACTATAGTATCTATCATACGGTATAGTGTCTTTCATATCTATCTCTCTATTATATATTGCCTTTCACATCTATATATATATATATATATATACATTGCATTCGTAGTCTGTGTCACAATCTGATTGTACGGGTGGTTACCTACCAGGTAACGCTTGTTGTTGGTCAGCAAGTCAGCTAACATCCGTCACGGTGCCCTCAGTTGTGAGAAGCAGATCATAGAATGGTTGAAATAGTTTACTGTCAAATAATGCACAGAGTACGCGACACGTGTTTCGCCCTAATTCTGGGCTCATCAGGCGTACACACTCACTGCACCCCCCTCTCAGAATTAGGGTGAAACACGTGTCGCGTACTCTTTGCATTTGCACTTTTTAGCAGAGCTTTGTATCTAATTTTGCTTCTTTCTCATGGACAGACAAACAACACTGGACATTTTTGAGATTCTCTGACAATTCTCCTTCAAAGAGACTTGACCACGCCATGTGTGTAATCCCATGGCGCCTGAGGAGCCAACCTTGTGCACTTCATTCAGAAGCCGATTTTCCTACAGAAAAACAAATGGCCAGGGCCGAGGCGGTTGATGCCAGTGCACTTGTGGACCCTCCTACACACAAACAAGAGATGGTGCACCTTTGTCTTATATTTGGTGGAATGGACACAGAAGGGAACGTTTTCAATGACTGTGCTGTGACGATACTCGACTGAGAAGACTGAACTGTACATTAAAACCATGAAGCTGAATCTGATGACTGCTGTAAAATTTGTTGGGATTGTGCCATCACTCGCAGATTTACTAGGCCCGAATCACAATTTACCAAAGGCCTGTCAATTCTGAAGCACCACCAGTAGCTTTTCCTAATTCAATTGGCAAGTCTTTTGAGAAGGCAGCTCTGGCACCAAGTCACACAAGTGATCTAGTGACAGTCACAACTGCTCAACTTCCAGAAACATACAACTCATAAGACAGCCAAGAATAAAACTGTTAATCTTGTTAAATAAAATATTCACAGACAGGGTGGCAGTGTGTAGCAGCAGAAACACAAGCCTTTCCTGCCCAATGCCAGTGGCTCTGTCAAGATGTTTTGGACCCAACACTACATTCTTATTACAAGCCTCATTGCTCAGTTCAAAGGTTTGTGCTCAGATGCATTTACCTATCCCGACAGTTCACATTCAGAAGTACAAGTGACCTGTAGAACTGTAATGTGAACGCAGCCATCAACACACTGATTGATAGATAGATACTTTATTAATCCCAATGGGAAATTCACATTATCCAGCAGCAGCATACTGATACAATAAATAATATTAAATTAAAGATTGATAATAATAATGTAGGTGAAAAACAGACAATAACTATGTATAATGTTAAATGTTAACGTTTACCCCCCCTGGGTGGAATTGAAGAGTCGCATAGTTTAGGGGAGGAACGATCTCCTTAGTCTGTCAGTGGAGCAGGACGGTGACAGCAGTCTGTCGCTGAAGCTGCTCTTCTGTCTGGAGATGATCCTGTTCAGTGGATGCAGTGGATTCTCCATAATTGATAGGAGCCTGCTGAGCACCCTTCGCTCTGCCACAGATGTTAAACTGTCCAGCTCCATGCCAACAATAGAACCTGCCTTCCTCACCAGTTTGTCCAGGCATGAGGCGTCATGTCTTCTTAATGCTGCCTCCCCAGCACACCACCGCGTAGAAGAGGGCGCTCGCCACAATCGTCTGATAGAACATCTGCAGCATCTTATTGCAGATGTTGAAGGACGCCAGCCTTCTAAGAAAGTATAACCGGCTCTGTCCTTTCTTGCACAGCACATCAGTATTGTCAGTCCAGTCTAATTTATCATCCAGCTGCACTCCCAGATATTTATCGGTCTGCACCATCTGCACACAGTCACCTTTGATGATCACAGGGTCCATGAGGGGTCTGGGCCTCCTAAAATCCACCACCAGCTCCTTGGTTTTGCTGGTGTTCAGTTGTAGGTGGTTTGAGTCGCACCATTTAACAAAGTCATTGATTAGGTCCCTATACTCCTCCTGTAGTGTCATCAGTGAACTTTTGCACGTGGCAGGACTCCGAGTTGTATTGGAAGTCCAATGTATATAGGCTGAACAGGACGGAGTCTTCTGTGTCACCCAACAACAAAAAAGGTAACATTTGTGAGACAACTCATACAACTGACACGCTAGTAGCTGGAGGATGGGAAAAGTTCCCTCAGATTTACCGGATTAGGTCAAGAAGGTGGAAAAAAAAAAAAAAAGCTGAATGGGTAGCTCTTGCTGGCACTGCTGCACCAAGAGATGTGTGGGTATGAGAAGACAGTCACAGTTCTCCATTGTTGTTTTGCCAGGCTGCTAGTGTTGGCTGGTGACAGGGCCGAGCCCAGGCATATTGGCAAAAAACACAAGTTCTGATCCGACTGTTCTCTCATGTCGCAGTGACACACATTGGACACATACCCAAAAGTGACTCAAAGCAGATTTGAAAAGATTGAATTTCAGTGCCCACGCACCCTTGGAAATCATGTGCGTCACTTTCAGATTTGGGTTATTGCAGCCTGGTAATGTGAATGTAGTCTTAAAATAGAGATGACAGCATCCATTATGTATTTTAAATAAAAATACTAATGACCCAAAGTGCACAGAGTGATTGGCACAAAAATTCAGCTAGTGAATCTGTAGGCTTAAGCAGAACCATCTGTTGGAAAGCACATCCTTTAAAACATCAGAAACATCCAACTTGCCGAGTTCCTCAGTTGAGGGGTTGTAAGCAGATTCACCCATCACCTTCGTCTGGCTGGCACATATTGGTCTTTTGACTCGCATGCCCAACCCTGTCTACCCAGAAAAGACGTCTGCTTTACGAGACTGAAATTTAAAGCCTGGTTTGGTAAAGTTCAGGATTACAGCCAATAATCCATCAGAAAGCCTTGAGAATGGGGACTTGAGCATCACTTTTTGAAACCTCCGCTGTGGCAGAATGAGAGCAGCCACATAGCTATGAAATTTAATTGGTTATTATAAAGGATCAGCATCCAATTATGAAACTGGTTTGAATTTGTACCCCCCCAATCTGTTAGCTCACCTCACATCCCATTTTGTTTGGAAAAAAGACCCAAATCTTAAACCACTTTAAAAACTAAATGGAAAGTTAATAGGCAGCAAAAGCCAGTCCCTAAAAGTGTTAGAATGAAAACCTGTACCCACAGTCCTCCAGCTGGGAGACCCCTGCTCTCAGAGTTACTCAAACTAAGGTGTTACTGACAGTTGCACCAGTAAACACAACTTGTATTAAACTGACTGCTAAAAAACTTCACACACACAACCATAAAACGGGATTAAATGGACTCTGGGAATCAGATTTGCCCATGCGTTTGCAATTTCAACTCAGAACCTGAAACAAGGGGAGAGAAAAAAAAAAACCAAACACACACCAGAGTAACAAACTTGATGTTTATTTCATTGTAGAAAATGTTTTCTACCTCCAAATTTGACTTCAAATAAATAAACAATTCCAAAAAACACATCAACTGCACCCTTACCTCCCCCCGCCCCCCAATAAATTCTAAACCTCTGCATCAGTAACTGCCAAAGAACAGCAGCAGACAGCCAAATTTGGCTTGGATTTTTCCTCCACCTCAGAGTGAAGATACCACACATTCCTGTAAGGTTTTTCCATTTTCTCCTTGTTAAAGTCCTTAAGGAGTCCAATTATTTACACACAAATTAGGAGACCTTACAACTCATCCTTCTCTTCACCTTCTGGTGGAGGAGCTCCTGCCCCACCATAAAGTTTACTGACAATTGGCTGAACAATCTCTTCAAGTTCTTTCTTTTTAGCCTGGAAGTCTTCTAGATCTGCATCCTGGTGGCCCTCAAGCCATTCAATTTTCTCTTCAACAGCTTTCTCAATTGCTTCTTTGTCTTCAGATGACAGTTTTCCACCCAGCTTCTCTTTGTCACCGATCTGATTTTTCAGAGAGTAGGCATAACTTTCAAGCTCGTTCCTGGCATCAATGCGCTCTTTAAGCTTTTTATCCTCTTCTGCAAATCTTTCTGCATCGTTGACCATTCTTTCGATATCTTCTGGGGTCAGGCGGTTCTGATCATTTGTGATGGTGATTTTATTTTTGTTACCTGTACCTTTGTCTTCAGCTGTAACTCTTAGAATGCCATTCACATCAATTTCAAAGGTGACTTCAATTTGAGGAACCCCTCTTGGAGCTGGGGGGATGCCAGTCAGGTCAAAGGTACCCAGCAGATGGTTATCTTTAGTCAGAGGGCGCTCACCTGCATTGAAAGATTTGATAGAAAAAGGTTGTCATATTGGATGATTTTGCCTTTAAGGTAAGCAGCACCATGACATGTAAAACCTCAAAACTCAATTTTAAAAATCGATATTCACCTTCATAAACCTTGATGGTTACAGTTGGCTGATTATCTGAAGCTGTGGAGAAGATCTGGGACTTTTTCGTTGGTACAACAGTGTTTCTGGGAATCAACTTTGTCATCACACCTCCAACAGTCTCAATGCCAAGAGTCAAGGGGCACACATCCAGAAGAACCAGGTCACCTGGTTAAAAAAATTGCCATGAGCAACCATTTACTAAGCCAAAGTCTATCAATAAATAATCATTTAGCTATTAGCATGCAAGCAACTGAAATCCAGAACTGCAAGGTTTGGAAAGATCAGTGAGAATGATGGGGAGGGAAGGAGAGAGACACTATTGTAGACATAATCGAATCATCAGGGGCTACCTACCAGTATCCTCTTCTCCAGACAGCACTCCAGCTTGAACTGCAGCACCATATGCTACAGCCTCATCAGGATTAATGCCACGGGAAGGTTCTTTGCCATTGAAGAATTCTTTAACAAGCTGTTGGATTTTTGGAATACGAGTTGACCCACCAACCAGCACAATTTCATCAATATCAGATTTCTTAAGATCGGCATCTTCCAGGACTTTCTGTACAGGCTTCATGGTTGATCTGAAAAGATCCTGATATAGAGTGGAAAAAAAAATCCTTACAAGGATGTTCACTTAAATGCAGTATGTCCCCCACCCCATCCCGGAGCTCTTCTAGAATCCTCAAAAAATTACAAATAAGCCAACATTCACAGGCCTACCCACCATGTTCAGCTCCTCGAACTTGGCACGAGTTAGTGTTTCGGAAAAGTCTTCACCCTCAAAGAAAGACTCGATTTCAATTCTCGCCTGGTGCTGAGAGGAGAGGGCACGCTTGGCTTTCTCAACTTCACGTCTCAGTTTCTGTACAGCCCTGTTGTCCTTGCGCACATCTTTGCCAGTTTTCTTTTTGTACAGTTTAATGAAGTGCTCCATGACACGCTGGTCAAAATCTTCACCTCCCAGGTGAGTATCTCCATTAGTGGCAACGACTTCAAACACCCCATTGTCGATGGTGAGCAAAGAGACATCAAAAGTGCCACCACCAAGATCAAAGACAAGGATGTTCTTCTCTCCATCTTTTTTATCCAGGCCATAAGCAATAGCAGCTGCCGTTCTATTTAAAAAAATAAATAAATAATGAAGTCACCATTATTAAAAATGGTAGCACAGTTTTTGTAAAGTTTTTTTTAATGTACAGGTGAAGACCTAGTCCAGTTTTTCATATATCCAGATTTGAAGGACAGTCAAACTACATTACGCATGTTAGAGACAGGAGCTCAATTAAGTTTAGCACACTGCCTGCCCAAGTTAAACAGAGGTTCATTAGGGTATAAAATTTATTTTAAGGACATTTGTTGGAATTAAGTGTTAAGGATTATTCTAGAAGCCTTCAAGTCAACTTTTAAAAAAAAAGGAACTTACGGCTCATTGATGATCCTCATCACATTCAGTCCAGCAATGACACCAGCATCCTTGGTAGCCTGACGCTGAGCATCATTGAAATAAGCAGGTACTGTAACTACAGCATGAGTAACCTGGTTGGGGGCAGAAGAGGAAAATGTTAAAGTATCAGACAGAATGGGTTAAAGGAGTGAACCATCAGATTCAACTCCAGTCATTGCTCTCTAAATTATTCAAAGGAGTAGTGTCCAGCACTGGATTCATCCCCTTGCAACACACCATTAGGGCAAATTCAAGTTGTTTTTTAACCACTCGTGCTGAACACTTGGAATTTTACAGTCACTACACTTAGTGTGGCAGAGCAATTTGTGCTATAAACTTACAGCTACAAGAATAAAAGTTCAGATCCTGGCATCTAACAGGCCACAAGATCGATTGCTACTCCTTTGAGAAAGATGCTTAAATCATGCTTAAGGTTAAAAATAGCCTGGTAGAGGAGTAGATTTGTATGGACACTATATAAAACTCACAGGCCAATATGTTCAAGATTACCACATGAACTTTCACTCCAGAACACCACAAAGTTGAGTACCTTTTTGCCGAGGTATGCTTCTGCAGTTTCCTTCATCTTGGTCAGCACCATGGCAGAAATTTCTTCTGGTGCGAAGGTTTTTGTCTGACCACCAATGTCAACCTGAATATGGGGTTTACTTTTTTTTTCAATCACCTGTGCAAAAAAAAAAAATAAAAAGTGTATATTTTATATATGTAAATATGCTAGGTTTGCATTTTTACAGCAGTTTAAAGCTGCCAAAAAAACAAAACCTACCTTAAATGGCAAATACTTGATATCCTGCTGAACAGATGGATCATTCCATGTGCGCCCAATCAGACGTTTCGCATCAAACACTGTATTCTCTGGGTTGGAGGTCAACTGATTTTTGGCAGCATCCCCAATCAAACGTTCTCCCTCACTTGTGAAGGCCACATAAGATGGAGTGATGCGGTTGCCCTGGTCATTAGCAATAATTTCTACTCGTCCATTCTTAAAGACCCCAACACTGGAAAAAAAAAAAAAATTAAAAACCTTCACGAGTCTTCCATTCAAGAAAATTAATCCAAAGCTAGTACAGTATTCAACAGGAGAACAAATCTGTTATACTACACTAAGGATGCAAGATCCAAATGCTACACACATCACAGAAGTCTCTTTCAGACTGCCAAGTTAATTTAATTCTTACCATGAGTAAGTGGTCCCAAGGTCAATTCCCACAACTGTCCCAACACTTTCCTTCCTTTCTTCATCATCAGCAGCAAATGCAATGCTGATGAAGACCACAAGACACAGAATCTTCATTCTGGACTTCATTAAGATTCAAATGAACAAAAAAACTACACCTGCAGAGGGGGGAAAAAAACTCCAAATTAGAAAAGTGTGAAGTCAAGTCAAGAAGCACTTGACACTTTAATACAGGGTGGTCCAGATCTAACTATGCAACTTTTAATTCAATAATTGCATAATTAGATCTGGACCACCCTGTATTGCTATCAGTCAGTTAATTGGGCACAAAGTAACGACATTTTATGAAAGATTTTTCCACATGTGCAAAAATGCATTTGAAATTGTGTCATATTTGGGTTGAAGCACCCAACAGAAGCCTACACTTTCAACAATGACTTAGAATACAACATGTAGTATATTAATGGTCTATAATGCCGAACATACCTGTAAAGAGATTACATTAAATTACAGTACATATAAAAATACACTGAATTGTTCAATCACCATATTCGATTAGATAGGTCCTAAAATAAAACCGAAAGTGGACCAACACTTAAACCTTTGGTTTAAAGTAGTCCTAAAGTAACCTTCCCTTAGGCTTCTGGACAAACATGCATGAACGCTTGTAATCGAGTATTCCTTATTGCCATTTGAAAACCAAAATAGTTATGCATTATTTAAAATAAAAAACCCATAAAACTTCCTACACGCAGTTTACTTTATCCAGTGTCACCGGAATCCGCAGACATCGACAGGAGCCCCTCGACGAGATGGGCACCAGTGGCCCAAGTCATAGGACTGCCTTTATCCAACATTTACACCAACTCACTTTCTCCAACTTCGGGGACGACAAGAGCACAGGCCCGGACGGTGTTCAGCACGGCCAGTTAACATGTAATAAAACTGTAAAAGGAGGACATGTGGAGCTTCTCTCCCGTGTTCTGCCTCCAACACAAAAACGTACTTCTCACCAACACTAAACTCTTGGTGACCGGAAACGAGCTAACGGTGTGCATCCGGCAGAACCCACTGACGAAGCAAATTACGTAAAGAGGCCACCTACCTACCGGACGAAGAGATGTCACCGTAGCATCACCCACGTGACACTGGATCAGTAACAACGGCGACACAGACCAAAGCCAGTACAAATTTGTTTATTTTCTTGGGACAAAGTGCACCCGAAGAAGCAACAATTAAATCGAAAATTACCGAGCGTGAAATAAAAGAATCAGCATCCGCCCAATGCATAGACTCGTTTTAACCGCTAGGTGGTGGCAAGACGACATTTTACGGTAAGGCTTAAAATAAAAATCAAACGTGGTAAAAGGAAAAATTAAATGCGCCTACTAATTACTTGTAAATTTGCAATAAATACAACCCAAACTACACCTGCCTTCCACCTAACGCGGTTCACACTGTTAAGGGCAGCCATTAACACGTTAAAAAAGGCGCGAGTAGAATCCACAAGTGCAAGCGGCGCCCGCTTTGAGGCACGCGCATCTCCCAAAGAAAGTGAACAGCTAACGGTTCAACGCAGGACGCCGGTCTATGTGTTCGTGACTACGAGGAGCACGGATCCCACAGCTCCATTTATTAGAATTGTCAGAACCTCAAAAAACCCCATAAAGGCCCAACCATGAGACTTGCATGCGCAATGAATCAGGACTTTCATAGCGGCTCTTTACTTTCTATTAAAGGCAGAAAGAATCACTCATGAAAGAACTCGAATAGTCCCACTTATCGGTAAGCACATAGTGGTTACGTAAATGTAAACTCCTGCACCATACAAAAAAGCAGCATCAGGGCATCTAAGGTCTTATTGAAAACACTCACAAGATAGCTCAAGGTCAATGTTATGCCCCACAAAAAACCTAAAAGACGTTCAACCAAACAATACCCATCAACACTATACTGATGGACTTTTCTAGAAGAAAAAGGGCAAACACGAACAGAATTTCTCCACAACAAGGACGGTTAGCTTCCCAACTGAAGGAAACAAACAGCGACTTACCCTTTATTTCCTCACAAAAAAAGACAAACCGTAGGAAACGAAGAAAAACCTTAGGTTAAAGCCACCAGTGGCGTTTATTTCAATATTCAGAGGTTTGTGCTAAGTCTCCTGCCAATGCGGTGTCTCCCGGCTCGGTGCGCAGTCTCTCTATATAAAGCTTCGTTGCTTCCTCGTCGTGGAGGCTTGCTATTGGTCGGCAAGTCACTCGGTGTAGCAATTTGATTGGTCCACACAAGCACGCTGGCTGCTCCCGATTCGGACACGTACCGGCTGTCATGACGTTCCACGGGTACGCCTTGGGTTCTCCTTGATTGGTTACTAGAAAAGTGTCGCGGCCCAATGGCCGAGTGACATATCTACAATCCATGATTACAGTTGGTTGCGTCAGACGTCAGTCATTTTAGCCCCACGCCTTTAGAATTTCTGGAAATTTCACGATTCTGATAGATGAACCCCGTTTTATGGGCGATTTTGTCAATGACACCATGCAGTACGTGCAATTGATTAGCAGGCCTACACGGCGCGGCCGGCTGTAAAGTTAAAAAGAAACAGTCTGACTTGAAAACAGAGTCGGGACGAAGACCACACTGCGAATGTGAAACTCATAAGTAATCATTTTATAAACGTGTACATTTATTTAATAGTGGCAACCCAAGGCGGAAGTTAACGTTAAACAGGAAAAACTGAAGAATTCTGTATTGTGAAAGGGACACTTTCTAATTTCTCAAGTTATTTTTAACAATGGCATCACGGTTTCATTATGTTATGTATATCAAGTAAATTACACTGAAACTACGGACTGTAACATCAGTTTCATTTTGTAATGCAGACAGTATTAATTACACAAACTGGAAACTATAAAAACAAATTTATTATGTTAGGTATTTTAAGCAAATTAACACTGAAACTGCGCTAATCCTTGGTACCTTTCTAATTTCTCACAGGCATTGAAATGAAATCACAGTTTCATTATGTTATGTAAATAACGTAAAATTACATAGAAACTGCGAATTCTCAAGTTATAATGAAATCCGAACGGGTGCCTACAAGATTGGCAATTCCAAACTATTAAAATTATAACTTTTTGTAATTAATACAACTAAAGACATAATACAAAGTGCTTGAGAAACATTCAGGTATAATCATTGGTATCTTACACTAGGATTCAATGGGCTAAGAAGAGAAACAGCTGATTGTCACTTCCCGTGACATTTTCTTACCTGCTGTCATTCAAACCGAATCATTCACACGCATGGAAGTGCCACAAACTACCAAGAGCACTGCAGCAATCCCTCACTTGATTTGTAGCATTCTCTAAATAGTCGGTGGCAATTGTTGAAAGCACACTATACAGGTGCTGGTCATAAAATTCGAGTATCATGACAAAGTTAATTTATTTCAGTAATTCCATTCAAAAAGTGAAACTTGTATACAGTATTAGATTCATTCATTACACACAGGCTGATGTATTTCAGATGTTTATTTCTTTTAATGTTGATGATTATAACTGACAACTAATGAAAGTCCCAAATTCAGTATCTTGGAAAATTAGAATATTGTGAAAAGGTTCAATATTGAAGACACCTGGTGCCACACTCTAATCAGCTAATTAACTCAAAAGCCTTTAAATGGTCTCTCAGTCGAGTTCTGTAGGCTACACAATCATGGGGAAGACTGCTGACTTGACAGTTGTCCAAAAGACGACCATGGACACCTTGCACAAGGAGGGCAAGACACAAAAGGTCATTGCTAAAGAGGCTGGCTGTTCACAGAGCTCTGTGTCCAAGCACATTAATAGAGAGGCGAAGGGAAGGACAAGATGTGGTAGAAAAAAGTGGACAAGCAATAGGGATAACCGCACCCTGAAGAGGATTGGGAAACAAAACCCATTCAAAAATGTGGAGGAGATTCACAAAGAGTGGACTGCAGCTGGAGTCAGTGCTTCAAGAACCACCAGGCACAGACGTATGCAAGACATGGGTTTCAGCTGTCGCATTCCTTGTGTCAAGCCACTCTTGAACAAGAGACAGCGTCAGAAGCGTCTCGCCTTTGGACTGCTGCTGAGTGGTCCAAAGTTATGTTCTCTGATGAAAAGTAAATTTTGCATTTCCTTTGGAAATCATGGTCCCAGAGTCTGGAGGAAGAGAGGAGAGGCACAGAATCCACGTTGCGTGAGGTCCAGTGTAAAGTTTCCACATTCAGTGATGGTTTGGGGTGCCATGTCATCTGCTGGTGTTGCTCCATTGTGTTTTCTGAGGTCCAAGGTCAATGCAGCCGTCTACTAGGAAGTTTTAGAGAACTTCATGCTTCCTTCTGCTGACGAACTTTATGGAGATGCAGATTTCATTTTCCAACAGGACCTGGCACCTGCACACAGTGCCAAAGCTACCAGTACCTGGTTTAAGGACCATGGTATCCCTGTTCTTGATTGGCCAGCAAACTCGCATGACCTTAACCCCATAGAAACTCTATGGGGTATTGTGAAGAGGAAGATGCAATACGCCAGACCCAACAATTCAGAAGAGCTGAAGGCCACTATCAGAGCAACGTGGGCTCTCATAACACCTGAGCAGTGCCACACACTGATCGACTCCATGCCACGCCGCATTGCTGCAGTAATCCAGGCCAAACTAAATATTGAGTGCTGTACATGCTCATACTTTTCATGTTCATACCTTTCAGTTGGCCAACATTTCTAAAAATCCTTTTTTTGCATTGGTCTTAATTGATATTCTAATTTTCCGAGATACTGAATTTGGGACTTTGATTAGTTGTCAGTTATAATCATCAACAGTAAAAGAAATAAACATCTGAAATACATCAGTCTGTGTGTAATGAATGAATCTAATATACAAGTTTCACTTTTTGAATGGAATTACTGAAATAAATCAACTTTGTCATGATATTCTAATTTTATGACCAGCACCTGTATATGAATTCCAAGGGTGTAAAACCTGACTTGGTGTGATTAGGAGTAATTGTTTTAGCCCACACCGTCCTTGGGTAACTAATTCAAGAGTACAGGTTGTGAGGATACCACTGTGGAGAATGTCACATAAAAGACGTGTCATGAACTTAAAAAAAGCCTATAAATGACCAGCACACATATTTATCAGAGTCTGGAATGCTTTTGGTTTTATTAGGGCAGCACGGTGGCATTAAGGAGACCGGGGCTCATGTCCCAGGTTCTCCCTGCTTGGAGTTTGCATGTTCTCCTTGTCTTGTGTGGGTTTCCTCTGGGTGCTCTGGTTTCCTCCCACAGTCCAAAGACATGCAAGTTAGATGAGATTCAACTTTATTGTCATTGTAAAGGTACAATGAAATGCACTTTAGCATCTAACCAGAAAGTGCAAATAGTAGACTGAGGTGCAATAGACAATGGGTGCAAATAGTACATTAAAGTGTAATAAACAGTAAGGTGCAATAAGACAGCATACAAATGAGAATATCTATATCAAATATCTATATGGTATTTGAATTTACAGATGGTAGTGTATAAAAGGAAGAGTATATAGATGTAAATACTGATCAGTAGTACAGATACATGGAATGAATAAGTATAGATATGTGAAATATTTTTATATACAGAATAGCAGGGACGTGCGGTCTGTCATCATGGAAAGTAAAAAAACTAATAACGATAACATAAAATAAATGTGTCCACTCTGTGTCTGTGCTATAAATTTCTTTTCTGTATGATTCCAATAACTTTGATCATTTTTATAGTCAAAATCGCTGAATTGGCGCATTTTATGTTCAAATACAGCAGAGAAACGCGAGGTGCCGCAGCGATGAGCCTCGCCTCTCCACGGACTGCGCTCTCCGTCACACACTGCAGGGTTGATGCATGCGATGGTCGCGTGCCTGTCACTATCTCTCTGTATGTCGCCAATATAATGTTTGCAGACACGTTTATTATACACTCTGACTTTCCACGGTCTGGCTAATATCTTTAATGAATGTGTGTTAGATATTTAGTTTTGCTGATCGGACATAAAACCGCAGCAGGAAGGCACAAGGTGAGGCAGACAGTACCGTGCCGCCCTGCAGGGGGCGCATGTGAGACCAACAGGTGCTCGTTGCTGCTATTCTTCTACGCAAAGGCGCCGATAAGTTAGCGATATCAGAAAGTCAAGTGCACTGCAGCGGGACGTTTATTTTGATTTTTTCTTCCAACTTCAAAATGGAAGATTAAAGATTTTTAAAACTAAAGGAAAACAAGGAGGTGGCGCAGTGGGTAGCGCTGCTGCATCGCAGTTGGGAGACCTGGGGACCTGGGTTTGCTTCCCGGGTCCTCCCTGCGTGGAGTTTGCATGTTCTCCCCATGTCTGCGTGGGTTTCCTCCGGGCGCTCCGGTTTCCTCCCACAGTCCAAAGACATGCAGGTTAGGTGGATTGGCGATTCTAAATTGGCGCTTGGTGTGTTTGTGTGTGTCCTGTGGTGGGTTGGCACCCTGCCCGGGATTGGTTCCTGCCTTGTGCCCTGTGTTGGCTGGGATTGGCTCCAGCAGACCCCCGTGACCCTGTGTTCGGATTCAGCGGGTTGGAAAATGGATGGATGGAAAACAAGGAGGAATTTTACAAGAAAGTGA
This sequence comes from Erpetoichthys calabaricus, assembly GCF_900747795.2. Lineage (NCBI taxonomy): Eukaryota > Metazoa > Chordata > Cladistia > Polypteriformes > Polypteridae > Erpetoichthys > Erpetoichthys calabaricus. Next base: position 8,752,835 of record NC_041402.2, on the reverse strand, counting down.
CAGAGATTTTTGTGGAGGAGGATAAGCGCATGGACTTAAATTTACAAATAAAGGTAAGACCATAAACGGTTTTTAAATTTTATAAAAAAATGGGATCAATCCAATATTTAAAAACTAAATTTTGATCTTAAATAAAATATTCTTTTGTTTTTCTTGTTATCCTTTTGTCGAACAGACTGTATTAAAATTGATTAAATCATCAGAATTAAAAGCTTTTAAAAACAACTAAATATTTAAATTAAGGTCAAAATTGAAATCCGCTTTTTTGTACACCTCTCTATGAATTGTGGAGATACAACGGCAACTTTAGAGCACATGGAGGGTGAGGAGCAAATGCGCTCTCGCCGCTATAAACGTGACGTTCTTTCTTAGCCAAATATGCACCTTACCTGTCTGTGTGTGTAAAGAATGCTGATGAGATATGAAACATAACCAGTAGTCCATGTGCATGCTGCCAATTAAATAGTGAATAAGCGACTCTTTTGGGGTTATATTTTTGTAAATCTTGACTCTGAAGGAGTCACCAGCCATGAACCTCACCGAAAGTCACTGCAGAATGTAAAGAGGTGAACACATACAGTCAAGTCAAAGTGAACTTTATTGTCATCTCAACCATATACAAGTATACAGAGAGACGAAATTGCGAAGCTCAGGGTCCACAGTGTAACAACATGACATGCAAATAATAAATTAAAAATAGAATTAAAATTAAAATTTAAAATTAAAACACAAATAAGACAAGACATGAACAACGTATGAACCGGTATACTGGCCAGCACTACCCTCAATTGTTTCTTTTTTCTATAATTAACAGCCAAACAACAATGAGATATAAAATGAGCCAAAACACTACCTGCAAACTGTGTCCATCACACAATATCTGAAAATAGTAAAGAAAGGCGATGTTCTCAGTAAGGCTCATCTGCTCAGGTCCACAAAGCATTTTGACATTTAACTCTTCATTGGTCTCCCTACAAAAATCTATAGAGAAGCTACAGTCAGCCAGAGTCCGCAGCCACACAAAGCGTTCTGCTCACGTCTCCCCTGTTTTCTCCCAGCTTCCATCAAGGCTTAAATTCAAGATTCTGCTTCTCACCTTCAAAACCCTCCATAACCGTTGCCAATTACTTTGGAGATAGATAGATAGATAGATAGATAGATAGATAGATAGATAGATAGATAGATAGATAGATAGATACTTTATTAATCCCAAGGGGAAATTCACATTCTCCAGCAGCAGCATACTGATACAATAAACAATATTAAATTAAAGAATGATAATAATGCAGGTAAAAAAACAGACAATAACTTTGTATAATGTTAAATGTTAACGTTTATCCCCCCCCCCCCGGTGGAATTGAAGAGTCGTATAGTGTGGCGGAGGAACGATCTCCTCAGTCTGTCAGTGGAGCAGGACGGTGACAGCAGTCTGTCACTGAAGCTGCTCCTCTGTCTGGAGATGATCCTGTTCAGTGGATGCAGTGGATTCTCCATGATTGATACGAGCCTGCTGAGCGCCCGTCGCTCTGCCACAGATGTTAAATTGTCCAGCTCCATGCCAACAATAGAGCCTAAATATAAAATATCGGCTATTGCACAATGAGAGCAGCAACAAGCCGTGAAATTAAAGAATGATTTTAATTAACTACAAGGCTTGGTGCCTAATTAAGCAACTGGTTGGAACGAAATTGGTTGGAGTTTGAGGCCCTGACTTAGTTGGTCTTCTCTTGGCTCCCTCACTTCACATTTAATTTCTGTTTGGGTTCCATTTAAGAAAAAAAAATGAAGTAACTCAGAGGAACAAATCTTAAAAAAACAAGTCAATTAAAACGAAAGGAAAATGAATTAATTAGCAACAAAAATGGGTCACCATTTAAGAAAAGGGTAAGAATGAAGACCTGCAGCCACTGTGGCCCTTGAGGACTGGAGTTTGAGACCACGGCTTTAACCAAAATCAAATACTGGATAAATGGCAAATACACACCCCTTCAGATTTTTCACATTTTGTTAGCCTTGTACTAAAATCATCTAAATTCATTTTTCCCCTCATCAAGTAGCACTCAGTACCTCAGAATGACAAACCAAAAACAGGATTTTAGAATTTTTTGCAATTGTGGAAAAGGTGCTTTATTGGCGCCAACCCGACACAGAATGACACCAGAGGTGCGGGCAGAACAAAAAGATTAGATTTTTTTCTTCACCTGTGAGGCACGTCTTCCCTGTAATCCCCACAGGCACAACACAGACCTAAAGATAAACACCCAAACCACCTTTCCCTTCCCTTCTCTTCTCTTCTCTTCTCTCACTCACTCACTCACTCACTCACTCACTCACTCACTCACTCACTCACTCACTCACTCACTCACTCACTCACTCACTCACTCACTCCCCCCCCAGGGCCACTTTGTCCTCCTCTCGACTCTGGCGCCCTGAGTAGCGGCTGCAAGCTCCCTTTATAGCCCACCCAGAAGTGCTTCAGGTGGTAATTAACCTAAATTAGGCTGCACTTCCGGGTGTGGCTGCATTGCCGCCCACTCCGACACAGGGAGCCTTGCAGCTCCCCCTGGCAGTGGCCATGGAGGCCAACCACAATGAGCTCCATAGTACTGGCCCTGATGCAACCCAGGGGGGCTACCACCAAGTGTTTCCGGGGGACGTAGAGTGCATCCCATGGCTGCTCCCCTGGATCCAGTGTTGAAGGGGCGTCCCGGCCGGGCACTGGTCCTGGCCGTCTGCCACACAATTTTATTATAAAATAAAAAAAAAATGAAACATCCCATTGACACAAGTATTGAGACCCATTGCTATGGCAACTTAAATGTGGCTCAATTCTGTTGTATTGATCACCGCTGAGATGTTTCTACACCTTGTTTGGAGTTGAGTTGTGGTCAATTCACTTGATTGGACCTGATTTGGAAAGGCACACACCTGTGTATAGAAGGTCTCACAGGTGAGCAAAATTCAGGTCAAAGGAATTGCCTGCAGAAGTTACAGTCAGGACTGTTTTGAGGCAAAGATCCAAGGAAGGCTACTGAGAGCAAAGTGGCCTGCTTAATTCTTAAATAGAAGAAGTTTGGAACAATCACTTCCTATAACTTGCTGCTCAGCCCAACTGGGCATTCAGTTCAGGTGTTCTAAACTCACACAGTTACTTCAATGCTCTTTTTAAATGTATTATGTTTGTTTTGTTTATTGAGCAAAGGTATAATTTGATAAGTAGATCAGCTGACTCAATTCATTTCCTTAAATAACTAGGGGCTCAGCCCCCCTGCTCGCTTCGCTTGCCAACCCCCGAGTGGGCCCTACTCGCTAGTCATTTCCCAGATCTGCCGTTCATGTGTGGGGAAGCAGATGTACAATTTAAACAGATTGTTGTTTTCATGGGAACTGTTACATATGCATAATAGAACTAACTTGCGGTGGGCTGGCGCCCATGCCCGGGGCTTGTTTCCTGCCTTGCGCCCTGTGTTGGCTGGGATAGGCCCCAGCAGACCCCTGTGACCCTGTAGTTAGGATATAGCGGGTTGGATAATGGATGGATGGAATAGCACTAACTATTTTACATTACAGCAAGTAATTAATCATAGTAAAAAATATTAAAATGTAATAAATTGAAAGAAAATTATTGTGCGGAAATGGACTACATTGAAGGAAACAAATTGATTGTAATGTTGTGAGCCACCCTAACCCGGACACAGACAGGCAGGAGACAGGTTTTGCTACACACGTGTGTAGTTTATTTATAGCTGTAACGTGCCCAAAATACCAGTCCACACAACACACCAATACCATTCTGTCCCTTCCTGCCACCAGTCCTCCTCAGGCTTTGTCCTCTCCTCCCGACTCTGGCCAACTAATGGAGTGAGGCGGCTCCTTTTTATAGGGCACCTGGAGTGCCTAAAGAGCTTCTTCCGGCCACACTTCAGTGAAGAGTCACCAGACAGCTGGGAAACTACAGCAGATGTAGTAAGGGTGACAGCAAGAAGGGTGCTTGGCGTGACATCTGGAAAGAGGAAGGAGGAAAAGGAAACCTGGTGGTGGAATTAGGAAATACAGGAGAGTATACAGAGGAAGAGGACGGCAAAGAAGAAGTGGGATTGTCAGAGAGATGCAGAAAGTAGACAAGAGTACAAGGAGATAAGGCGCAAGGTGAAGAGAGAGGTGGGGAAGGCTAAAGAAAAGATGTATGATGAGTTGTATGAGATAGGGATGCACCGATACCGAAACGGGTATCTGGTATCGGCCTCGATACCACATTTTCTAAAGTACTCGTACTCGTTAAAAGTCCCCCGATACCACGGTCTGAGAAATGTCTATGTTTGAGCGGTGTGTAAGGGGTTAATCACAGGCGCCGAGTGCCCGCCCCCAGGCCCCGGCTGCAGCTCAGAGCGGGGAGAAGGCAAGGTGAGGCGAGACATGTCAGCCGTGTGGAACTATTTCAAAGTGAATGAAGACGACAAAACAAAGGCGGACTGCAAATTGTGCTCAGCGAAATTGTCCAGAGGAGGCTCAAAAGGTAGCGCATTTAACACAAGTAATTTAATCAAGCACCTAAAATCCCAACACGACAACGAGTACAAAGAGTTTACCCATGCTTCTAAACCAACACAACCCATGCTGCAGCAAAATCTTGCAAGACGAGAGAAAATGTCCAGAGACAATCCACGTGCTGTGAAAATAACACAGGCAATTATCGAGTACATTGCATTGAGTGACCAGTCACTCTCGGAGGTAGAAAATGTGGGATTCCTGCGTCTCCTCCATGTTCTGGAGCCCAGATATGCTATCCCAAGCCGCCGCTACATGACTGACACGGAGCTGCCTAAACTACACGACTCCGTGAAAAAACATATCCACAGCCTACTGCAAGCCTCCTCTGCGTTTAGTTTCACCACGGATATTTGGACAAGCAGTGTTAGCCCTGTGTCGCTAATTAGCCTAACCTCCCAGTGGATAGACGAGAGTTTCTTGTTTTTTTTGTTAAATTATATGACTAAAGCTGTTACCTGTAAATTTAAATCATGTTTTTATTAAGTACTCGGTATCGGCAAGTACTCGGTATCGGCGAGTACTGAAATGCAAGTACTCATACTCGTACTCGTTTTCCAAAAAAGTGGTATCGGTGCATCCCTAGTATGAGAGTTTGGACACTGAGGCGGAAGAAAAGGACCGGTGGGCTACAGTGAGAGGCCGAGCTGGGAAAGATGTGCAGCAGGTTAGGGTGATAAAGGATAAAGATGGAAATGTACTCACAAATGAGGAGAGTGTGTTGAGCAGATGGAAAGAGTACTTTGACAGGCTGATGAATGAAGAGAACGAGAGAGAGAAGAGGTTGGATGATGTAGAGATAGTGAATCAAGAAGTGCAACAGATTAGCAACGAGGAAGTAAGGACAGCTATGAAGAGGATGAAAAATGGAAAGGTGGTTGGTCCAGATGACATACCTATGGAAACATGGAGGTGTTTAGGAGAGATGGCAGTGGAGTTTTTAACCAGATTGTTTAATGGAATCTTGGAAAGTGAGAGGATGCCTGAGGAGTGGAGAAGAAGTGTACTGGTGTCGATGTTTAACAATAAGGGTTATGTGCAGGACTGCAGTAACTACAGGGGGATAAAATTGATGAGCCACAGCATGAAGTTATGGGAAAGAGTAGTGGAAGCTCAGTTAAGAAGGGAGGTGATGATTAGTGAGCAGCAGGATGGTTTCATGCCAAGAAAGAGCAGCACAGGTGTGATGTTTGCTCTGAGGGTGTTGATGGAGAAGTTTAGAGAAGGCCAGAAGGAGTTGCATTGCGTCTTTGTGGACCTGAAGAAAGAATATCACAGGGTGACAAGGGAGGAGCTGTGGTATTGTATGAGGAAGTCGGGAGTGGCAGAGAAGTACGTAAGAGTTGTACAGGATATGTACGAGGGAAGTGTGACCGTGGTGAGGTCTGCGGTAGGAGTGACAGATGCATTCAAGGTGGAGGTGGGATTACATCAGGGATCGGCTCTGAGCCCTTTCTTATTTGCAATGGTGATGGACAGATTGACAGACGAGATTAGACAGGAGTCTCCGTGGATTATGATGTTTGCTGATGACATTGTGATCTGTAGCAATAGTAGGGAGCAGGTTGAGGAGACCCTGGAGAGGTGGAGATATGAGAGGAGAGGAATGAAGGTCAGTAGGAACAAGACAGAATACATGTGTGTGAATGAGAGGGAGGTCAGTGGAATGGTGAGGATGCAGGGAGTAGAGTTGGTGAAGGTGGATGAGTTTAAATACTTGGGATCAACAGTACAGAGTAATGGGAATTGTGGAAGAGAGGTGCAAAGAGAGTGCAGGCAGGGTGGAATTGGTGGAGAAGAGTGTCAGGAGTGATTTGTGACAGACAGGTATCAGCAAGAGTGAAAGGGAAGGTCTACAGGACGGTAGTGAGATGAGCTATGTTTTTTGGGTTGGAGACGGTGGCACTGACCAGAAAGCAGGAGACAGAGCTGGGGGTGGCAGAATTAAAGATGTTAAGATTTGCATTGAGTGTGACGAGGATGGACAGGATTAGAAATGAGGACATTAGAGGGCGAGCTCAAGTTGGATGATTGGGAGACAAAGTCAGAGAGGTGAGATTGTGTTGGTTTGGACATGTGCAGAGGAGAGATGAGGGGTATACTGAGAGAAGGGTACTAAGGATACAGCTGCCAGGCAAGAGAAGAAGAGGAAGGCCTAAGCGAAGGTTTATGGATGTGGTGAGAGAGGACATACAGGTGATGGATTTGACAGAGCAAGATGGAGAGGACAGGATGATATGGAACAAGATGATCCACTCTGGCAACCCCTAATGGGAGCAGCCGACAAATGAAGATACTTAATTGTCTTGGCATCAACTGGAATTGAGAATGCTGTGGGTGAGTCCTATTAGTTATATTAGTTTGTAACCATTACTATTTGATTTTTTGTGCTTTTTTCTTTACAAATTTTTCAGAATATTTGTGAAGCTGTCTGAGTTATCCTGGGTATGACGTTAATCTGCATCCGGCGTACTAAATCCAAAAATTTTCTTTCGCGGCGCACCTGAGGGACTGCCCATAAATAAAGTCGTGACGACACAATCTATAGACAATCGCCAAAAAAACAGTCAATTTTACAAGTTTGAAAGACATTTTATTAATAAATGAATCAAATGATAAATCATAAATTTAATTAATGTGAACGTTGAGATTGTTTTTCAGCACATATGAGATTGATGCGAGGATCAATTTTTGAAAGACAGACGCGCATTTCCTTGTCGATCATTTGAAGTCTCTCGCGTTTCTTAAGACTTCATTTCCGTAAGTGTTGAAAAACATTGCTCACAGAGATAAGAGCTTCCAAAAGATCAAAAACACTAGCAATTTTAAATATTTTACAGAAGTTTTCGCGGCGCCCCTACAAAATTCCGCGACGCACTGGTTGCCCGACAGTGATGTAGGCCCTCCAACCTGCAGGGGAAAAACCTGGGGGTTGGTGGCAGAATTGGGACTCCGGCCACCATAAAAAATCTCCCACTGCTTCACTCCATCTGAACTAGTGTGGTGCTGAGGTGTCCCCAGGGCCGGATTTTCCTATAGGCTAACTAGGCTTCAGCCTAGGGCCTCAAGATCAAGAGGGGCCTACATTCAAATTGTTAGCAAAATTTTATTATCTCTCATGTAATTTACAAACTTAAAAATGGAAGGTGAAAGGGCCTCATAAGTGGAATAGCCTAGGGCCTCTTTTCATATAAATCCGGCCCTGGGTGTCCCCCATCGCATGGCTGCACTCGGGTCCTAATCTGAGATCCTCAGGTGGTTGTCCTGTGGTGGGTGCGGCAATGTGTTGTATCAGCGCCTGCTCCTAACCTCTCTCTCTCTCTCTATGAGCAAGGTAAAGGCGCTATATAAATACAATGCGGCATTATTATCATAATCAGTACATAAATAATTATACTAGTGGCTACAGACTCCAACCCCCCCCCCCCAACCTCTCTAGAAATATCGATTAGGGTGCCGTTATTTACAAGCAGCTAGTTATTTACTTATCCTACTACACCAGAAAGTTTGCGATCTTCACAAACCAAAAAAATAAGTAATGAAATTGAAGAGCCTAAAGAAAACAATAGAATTTAAATATTTTTGCTGTTCAATATTTTATCCTTATATGTTTTTTTTATTCTATGTGTACAAAATTGTAAGACCCTTGGTCCTGATATGGTTTACATTTTGTTGCAAATCATTGGAAAGTGCGGCGTTTAATAAAAATTGACACGAAAAGAAATTGACTGTCGCGTGATAATTACGTCACCAAAAACAGTTCTTATCTTTCATTTTGCTAAACACACATTAGTGATTAAGGACAGTTTTGACTAATCGCAGTTAACTGTTTTGTTTTAGTCTATTTACTTATAATGTATAGAGTGTCTTAATGCATAATTACCGTCTTTTTTAATTTAAAAACAGCGACATGAAACCCTGCTTACTTACTTTCTAAGGACTTGACCAAATCTTCACTCCGAAAACGTTTCTAAATTAAAATCTTCCGTTTCGGTTGCGTAGCTTGTCAACTTAAATGATCGTCCCTTTTACGCTGCGTGGTCACTTATTATTGCTGTTGTTACAGCGAGGTGCGCTGCTGAATTTCGCGCCCCCTGCTCTGGGGCTCTGTTGGTACAGTCCGCGGTGTAACACGCGACGTGGGGCTTTAGAAAACTCGCGCCTCGAACTCTAAAGACGAAATGGTTAACTACGGCAACTAAGAAATCAGAAGGGCGATATAATTGTCGTTTACGGTGAAGTTAAAAAAGAAAAAATGGAGTTAAGAAATCGTTAAAGCGGTCGACTACTTCAACTGACAGGAATACCGAGCCGCCGCTGGTGGGACCTCACGGACTGTGCGAGGTCCGAGGATGGCCTTGTGTCCTCACCCCGCTTCGGCTCCTCCGCTCTCGGTGGACGAGTCCGCTGAAGGCCAAGGTGGGGAATGCACTGTTGAATGTTACAAGCTGTTAAGCATTATTAACTAAAAATACAGTCGTACGGCTTAGGTAGTGTTTATGAAATGTAGAAATGAGCCGACAAAGCTCTCCTCGGACTTGCGGTGCTTTTTGTGTGCAGCTGATCATTTCTTAGGGGCTTCCTTTAATTATCTGTTGACGTAGTCTGTGTAAGAGTTTGAGCTGGATGTGTTTTCGAAGCAATATTATAGAAAAGATCACCAACAGTAGGACGTGCATCATCAAGAAAGATGTTTATTGTTGTTTTGATCTTGCTTTGCCTTTGTTTAAATTTATGTTGCACTTTGAGATTTACTGCTAATGTAAAGTGCCCCTATAAATAAAATGCTTTATTATTATCAGTAAGACGGAAACGCAGCATTAGGATGTGGGATTCCATCTATCCAAGCTTGCATGTTACAAAACACGTAACCCCGAATCGCTGATGCTAAGAATCGTTACGGCTCCAGTGACGTTTATTAACAGAGGTGTATTCTTTGTACCTACAGTATTGTCATCTTTTCCGTTTTGTGATTTGAATGAAGATGACCTTGCACAGAATCCGCTGTTCGCACGATTGCTGTCAACGTTAGCTAAACAACTGGACGAAACTGGCCTGAGCGTGCAAGTCAAGAAAGAGCTACAAAAGGTAACGTTATTGCTGTTGTCATGCGTGTAAAATCCATTCCCATTGAATGTGCTAAGTAAGCACTGTAGTTCAGATTTCACTGGTATCTTATCCCCTCCTCGAACCGCCACCTTATCGTGGTGGAGGGGTTTGCGTGTCCCAATGATCCTAGGAGGTCTGTTGTCCGGGGCTTTATGCCCCTGGTAGGGCCACCCAAGGCAAACTGGTCCTAGGTGAGGGATGAGACAAAGAGCGGTTAAACAAACCTCCTATGATGGAAAACAATTTTGGATGGCGTTTTCCCTCGCCCGGACGCGGGTCACCGGGGCCCCACTCTGGAGCCAGGCCTGGAGGTGGGGCTCGATGGCGAGCGCCTGGTGGCCGGGCCTGCACCCATGGGGCTCGGCCGGGCACAGCCCGAAGAGGCAACGTGGGTCCCCCTTCCCATGGGCTCACCACCTATGGGAGGGGCCAAGGAGGTCGGGTGCAGTGTGAGTTGGGTGGTGGCCGAAGGCAGGGACCTTGGTGGTCCGATCCTCGGCTACAGAAGCTGGCTCTTGGGACGTGGAATGTCACCTCTCTGAAGGGGAAGGAGCCTGAGCTTGTGCGTGAAGTTGAGAGGTTCCGGCTAGATATAGTCGGGCTCACCTCAACGCACAGCTTGGACTCTGGAACCAATCTCCTTGAGAGGGGCTGGACTCTCTACCACTCTGGAGTTGCCCCCGGTGAGAGGCGCCGAGCGGGTGTGGGTATGCTTATTGCCCCCCGACTTGGAGCCTGTACATTGGGGTTTACCCCGGTGGACGAGAGGGTAGCCTCCCTTCGCCTTCGGGTGGGGGGACGGGTCCTAACTGTTGTTTGTGCGTATGCACCGAACAGCAGTTCGGAGTACCCACCCTTTTTGGAGTCCCTAGAGGGTGTGCTAGAGGGCATACCTTCTGGGGACTCCCTCGTACTGCTGGGGGACTTCAATGCTCACGTGGGCAATGACAGTGAGACCTGGAAGGGCGTGATTGGGAGGAATGGCCCCCCCGATCAGAACCCGAGTGGTGTTTTGTTATTGGACTTCTGTGCTCATCACGGATTGTCCATAACGAACACCATGTTCAAGCATAGGGGTGTTCATATGTGCACTTGGCACCAGGACACCCTAGGCCTCAGTTCGATGATCGACTTTGTGGTCGTGTCATCGGACTTGCGGCCACATGTCTTGGACACTCGGGTGAAGAGAGGGGCGGAGCTGTCAACTGATCACCACCTGGTGGTGAGTTGGCTTCGATGGTCGGGGAGGATGCCGGTCAGGCCTGGTAGGCCCAAACGTGTTGTGAGGGTCTGCTGGGAATGTCTGGCAGAGCCCCCTGTCAGAAGTAGCTTCAACTCCCACCTCCGGCAGAACTTCGACCACATCCCGAGGGAGGTGGGGGACATTGAGTCCGAATGGGCCATGTTCCGTGCCTCTATTGTTGAGGCGGCTGACCAGAGCTGTGGCCGTAAGGTGGTCGGTGCCTGTCGTGGCGGCAATCCCCGAACCCGTTGGTGGACACCGGCGGTGAGGGATGCCGTCAAGCTGAAGAAGGAGTCCTACCGGTCCCTTTTGTCCTGTGGAACTCTGGAGGCAGCTAATAGGTACCGGCAGGCCAAGCGGAATGCAGCTTTGGTGGTTGCTGAGGCAAAAACTCGGGCGTGGGAGGAGTTCGGGGAGGCCATGGAGAACGACTTTCGGACGGCTTCGAGGAGATTCTGGTCCACCGTCCGGCGTCTCAGGAGGGGAAAGCAGTGCAGTGCCAACACTGTATATGGTGGTGATGGTGCGCTGCTGACCTCGACTTGGGACATTGTGGGTCGGTGGGGGGAGTACTTCGAAGACCTCCTCAATCCCAATAACATGCCTTCCAATGAGGAAGCAGAGCCTGGGGACTTGGAGGTGGGCTTCCCCATCTCTGGGACTGAGGTCACCGAGGTGGTCAAAAAACTCCTTGGTGGCAGGGCCCCGGGGGTGGATGAGATACGCCCGGAGTTCCTCAAGGCTCTGGATGTTGTAGGGCTGTCTTGGTTGACACGTCTCTACAACATCGCATTGACATCAGGGACAGTGCCTCTGGATTGGCAGACCGGGGTGGTGGTCCCCCTCTTTAAGAAGGGGGACCGGAGGGTGTGTTCCAACTACAGAGGGATCACACTCCTCAGCCTCCCTGGAAAAGTCTATTCGGGGGTTCTGGAGAGGAGGGTCCGTCGGATAGTCGAGCCTCGGATTCAGGAGGAACAGTGTGGTTTTCGTCCTGGTCGCGGAACAGTGGACCAGCTCTACACCCTTAGCAGAGTCCTGGAGGGTGCATGGGAGTTCGCCCAACCAGTCTACATGTGTTTTGTGGACTTGGAAAAGGCGTTCGACCGTGTTCCTCGGGGGATCCTGTGGGGGGTGCTCCGGGAGTATGGAGTACCGGACCCCCTGATAAGGGCAGTTCGGTCCCTGTACAACCGGTGTCAGAGCTTGGTCCGCATTGCCGGCAGTAAGTCGAACCCGTTTCCAGTGAGAGTTGGACTCCGCCAGGGCTGCCCTTTGTCACCGATTCTGTTCATAACTTTTATGGACAGAATTTCTAGGCGCAGCCAGGGTGTTGAGGGGGTCCGGTTTGGTGGACTCAGGATTGGGTCACTGCTTTTTGCAGATGATGTTGTCCTGTTTGCTTCATCAGGCCGTGATCTTCAGCTCTCTCTGGATCGGTTCGCAGCTGAGTGTGAAACGGCTGGGATGGGAATCAGCACCTCCAAATCCGAGACCATGGTCCTCAGCCGGAGAAGGGTGGAGTGCCCTCTCAGGGTTGGGAGCGAGATCCTGCCTCAAGTGGAGGAGTTCAAGTATCTCGGGGTCTTGTTCACGAGTGAGGGAACAATGGAGCGTGAGATCGACAGGCGGATCGGTGCGGCCTCCGCAGTGATGCGGGCTCTGCATCGGTCTGTCGTGGTGAAAAAGGAGCTGAGCCATAAGGCAAAGCTCTCAATTTACCGGTCGATCTATGTTCCTACCCTCACCTATGGTCATGAGCTATGGGTAGTGACCGAAAGAACGAGATCGCGAATACAAGCGGCTGAAATGAGTTTCCTCCGCAGGGTGTCTGGGCTCTCCCTTAAAGATAGGGTGAGAAGCTCAGTCATCCGGGAGGGGCTCAGAGTAGAGCCGCTGCTCCTCCGCATTGAGAGGAGTCAGATGAGGTGGCTCGGGCATCTGATCAGGATGCCTCCTGGACGCCTCCCTGGGGAGGTGTTCTGGGCACGTCCAACCGGGAGGAGGCCCCGGGGAAGACCCAGGACACGCTGGAGAGACTATGTCTCCCGGCTGGCCTGGGAACGCCTCGGAATTCTCCCGGAAGAGCTAGAAGAAGTGGCCGGGGAGAGGGAAGTCTGGGCATCTCTGCTCAAGCTGCTGCCCCCGCGACCCGACCTCGGATAAGCGGAAGAGAATGGATGGATGGATGGATCTTAAGTAGCATTTAAGTTATTGTCATTTGAAAATGTGTTGGCCCATTAGAAAAGCCCTGCTTTTTAAAGTATAGGCTTCTCTTTCAACAAAAACACAAAGAACAGTCTAAAACGCTAGAATAAAAATGCTCTTTGTTTGTTTACTGAAGCCCTTTTACTTAAAATCAAATACTTATCAAAACTGGTTCCCTTCCACTTCCATTTTACTTTGCTGTTTTCTCATTAGACCTGCCACTGCTTCCCAGACTTATATTTTTGAGTTTGCAGTTTATTATTATTATTATTATTTTATTATTACCACACTTCTTTTAACTTCACCTGTTTGTTGTCTGGTACAAATCTTGTAATTGATATTTAACCTACTTCCTATTGTCCAAATGACTTGAAATTTTGCACACTTCTGATGACAATACATGATCAATAATCAGTTCCACTAATTGATCAATTAATCCATGTTAATTAAGAAATGAAATTTTCATATGAGGAATAGTTCAAGATTTCAGATTGGCACTAGTAACGGATAGAAATGTTAAAGGAAGTGTTAAAATATTGATTACAAAATTATACTAAAACAAACCCAAAACTAAAAAGTTGAAAATAATTATATATACTTTTTTAAAAAACACACTTATATTAAGTTAAAAAGTAAAAAATAAGTCTCATACATCACTTGTAAAATAAAAGTGTGGGTGCTTTTCATCAATCAACAGTCAAAACACACTTCTTAAAATCTTAGCAAAAGCATCCACCTTTTAATTTGTACTTTTTAGTGCACTTTTTAAATTAATATATGCATGGTTTTTAAAAAGTATGTTATTTATATATATTATATATAATATACAGTAATCCCTCCTCCATCGCGGGGGTTGCGTTCCAGAGCCACCCGCGAAATAAGAAAATCCGCGAAGTAGAAACCATATGTTTATATGGTTATTTTTATATTGTCATGCTTGGGTCACAGATTTGCGCAGAAACACAGGAGGTTGTAGAGAGACAGGAACGTTATTCAAACACTGCAAACAAACATTTGTCTCTTTTTCAAAAGTTTAAACTGTGCTCCATGACAAGACAAAGATGACAGTTCTGTCTCACAATTAAAAGAATGCAAACATATTTTCCTCTTCAAAGGAGTGCCCGTTAGGAGCACAGACTGTCAGAAAGACAGAGGAAAGCAAACAAATCAATAGGGCTGTATGCTTTTAAGTATGCGAAGCACCGCGGCACAAAGCTGTTGAAGGCGGCAGCTCACACCCCCTCCATCAGGAGCAGGGAGAGAGAGAGAGAGAGAGCCAAAGAAAAACAAAGTCAAAAATCAATACGTGCCCTTTGAGCTTTTAAGTATGTGAAGCACTGTGCAGCATGTCCTTCAGGAAGCAGCTGCACACAGAAGGTAGCAACGTCAGCGCAAGAGAGAGAGAGAGAGAGAGAGAAAGTAAGTTGGGTAGCTTCTCAGCCATCTGTCAATAGCGTCCCTTGTATGAAATCAACTGGGCAAACCAACTGAGGAAGCATGTACCAGAAATTAAAAGACCCATTGTCCGCAGAAACCCGCGAAGCAGCAAAAAATCCGCGATATATATTTAATAATGCTTACATATAAAATCCGCGATGGAGTGAAGCTGCGAAAGGCGAAGCGCGATATAGCGAGGGATCACTGTATATATATTCATGGCATTCGTAGTCTGAATCATAATCTGATTGTATGGGAGGTTACATACCACGTAACGCTTGTGGTTGGTCAATGCCATGAATGTAATTACCCCGATCTACATTCTGTCAAATGAACGAACCACACGCCGTGGGGCAATTTTAGGGGCTTAGCCTCTAGCGCTGACGTCCGAGGTTCGATTCCCGAGAGGGAGTGCAGTGAGTGTGTACGCCTGATGAGCCCAGAATTGGGGCGAAACACATGTCGTGTACTCTTTGCATTATTTGACAGTAAAACAATTTTCAACCATATATATATAAATATATATTTTTCCATCCTTTTCCTAATTGTTTCCCTCTCTTGCATGATGAGACCCTGATGTCTTGGTTTGGGCCTTATCACGTACATCCCTTGATTTTTTTTTTTTTTTTTTTTTTTTCCTCTCCTTGTCACCCTTAGATAGATAGTAGTACTTTATTTGTCCCAAGATGCAAATTTATCTTTTTACCAAAGTACAAGAATTACTTAATATAACAAACAACAAGAACTCCCGAAAAACACACATGAATTACAAAAAAGAAGAAAACTACTTGTTACCTCTAATAATGTCCATCCATCCATCCATTATCCAACCCGCTATGTCGTAACTACAGGGTCCGGGGGGTCTGCTGGAGGGAATCCCAGCCAACACAGGGGGCAAGGCAGGAAACAAACCCCGGGCAGGGCGCCAGCCCACCGCAGCCTCTAATGATGTGATTTTCTTATATTGTGCTACTTTGTTTTCATCCCAATAGAGCCCAAGAATGGCCTTCATTAATAATTCATATTTTTTTCATACTGCCATGCCATACGTTGTTACTGCTTTTGTGTTGCTTTCCATTTCTGTCTCCACATCTCCTAATTCACTTCATATTTTCATAATGCATATGATGCTGATTCTTTCTCGCCACAGCTTTCCCTTAGAATTTGTTTATTTTTCTCTTGATTTTTACTTATTCATCATCTGATGCATTGATAATATTTCACATAGTTTATTTCTTTAATCTGTTTCTGAAGTTTTCTATGTTAGCTTATTCCCACCACAAAAGTATTGCATTATTTTGCAAAAGATATTGCCTTCCTGCATTTGCACATAATGGTGGCCACATTTTATAAAAAAAAAAAAAAAAAATGTCCATTTAAGCCAGCCAAACCGCAAATTCCCAGGTAAATATTCAGTGAACAAGGTCACTGACTAACATGGCATATTTGCTGTGAAAAGTGCTTGGTGAATTTCGCCGATCATCACTTCTAATGATCTGTTAAAGTTTCTTAATAAAGAAATACCAAGACCAGTATAAATGTATAGACCACAATTAGAATAGTTAGCATAATTTAATACATTTAAACAAACGTAACAAAACACAAATAAAGGGAGAAAAAAAAATGAGAAATGGTGAAGACAATTGTTAAATAAAAGAGAAGTTCCACTTGTTAGAGTATTTGGATATTCAACTAACCCAGCCCAATAAATATAGAGGAAAATTACAAAATCTCATTCCTGCCACTTGTGGAGGATTGCCGGCTTCTTACTCCGGCCCTCACCCCCAGGCCGAAAGGAGGAGCTCTCTGGACAGCATGGACATGCCCCGAGGTCCAGCAGGGCCTCATGGACTATGTAGTTTTTATACGCAGCCCTGCTGGATACCTTGGGGGCCACCAGGTGTCGCTGTAGGGGGGCTCGTAGGCTCGTATGTGCCCTATAACCCGGGAGTATGTCATGGTCACGTGACGGGAAGAAACGACGTGCTCCCGGGGTGAAGAAAAGGACTGTTTACCCTGACCTGGAAGGAGTAAGGAACTGTGGACTGATTGGGCAGGAACACCTCCGGGTCAGGGTGTATAAAAGGACTCTGGGAAGCCCAGTACATTGAGCTGAGCTGGGAGGTAGGAGGGCGAAGTGTCTGGGAGTGGAGGATTGTATTGGTTTTGTGAGTAGTTTATTGTATGATTAGTGTGGAGTGGAGGGTGCTTTGTGCACGTGACAACAAAATAAAGAAGAGTTGTACTTTTACCCTGTGTTTGGATTGGTACCTGAGGGTCCGAGAGGTGGATCGAGGGCTTATCTGCTACACACTCAAATAGTGTTTGCCAGTGACCTTATTTACCAAAAATGTTCATGGAAATTTGCTGTGTCACCTGCTTAGATGAACATTTTGGTTTTTTTTGTCCTTTAACTCCCAGTGCTCAGTGAAGCCAGTCTGACATCACAGAGCTCAGCCTCCCTGTGCAGAAATTTCAGACATGTGAACTTCACCTAAAAATGTGTTCCCTGCCCCATCTGCTTCCTGCAGGTATGATGACCCTACTCCAGCTGGATTTGCACACCACATGCATTTATTTAAAAAAACAAAAAACTTGCAGTATTTTCATTTGAGGGGTACATTAACTGACCATAATGAGAATATTATGAAAATACTCCCTTCTATTGCATAGATGTATTGTATGCTGTGTCTTCACTGCTTGATTAAGTACATTCTGCTCAACATAGTGAGGAGCATATCAAGTACTGGCAGAAACAGAACCCTGAGTATATACAGTGCATCCGGAAAGTATTCACAGCACATCACTTTCTCCACATTTTGTTATGTTACAGCCTTATTCCAGAATGAATTAATTTTTTTCCTCGGAATTCTACACAAAACACCCCATAATGACAACGTGAAAAAAGTTTACTTGACGTTTTTGCAAATTTATTAAAAATAAAAAAAATTGATGCGTATGCGTTCTGCGCGTGAAGTATAAATGAGCCCTAAGGTATTTTCACACTTTGTCAGTTTGCTCTTTTCCAAATTGGGGGGATTGATTTTTGCTCCTTCGTTTCAATTTCCAATTAGTTGCGTTTCTCACTGGAAAGATTCAAATGAATTGAACATATCCATAAACAACCCCTGGCTGCACTGTGAATTGTTTTTTTTTTTCATTGGGTAGAATTTTTTTTTTTATCTGGGGGGAAAAAATATGGAGGATCAAGACTAATTGTGTTTTATGTAGCACTGCATTTTCCCTAATTATTTGGTTTGTTTACCACACACAGCTGTGTGAGCTGAATGCAAGGGACGTTCACAAAGTTTCTGCACTTGTATATTTTCGTTGGAAACGGTGAATGCGGGAGGAGTAGTGATTGGGCATTAAAAAGTTTGTACGATTCTGGGAAAATTGCATCGTAAACGAAGGTGACTAAGTGATGTAAGTTGTTTTTGAAATTCTTAATAAAAAAAAATAAAGTGCAGAAACTTTTTGAATGTCCCTTGTAGTTATTATTGAACAACTGGGACAGTACTTGAAAATGATGTGGTACTACACTTAGTGTTTAAAGGACACTTTTGAAATAGGCGCATGTACAAAAGAAAGCCAGCTCTGCTGTGGGCATGTGCTTCAGTTTTATGATATATTAGATGAAGCACATAAATTTCATTTATGTATGGTGTTCCGTATTTACTGAACAGTAGCCACCATATGAACGTAATCTTAGTTAACTGATCTCAAATCACATGTCTACTGTCTTACCTATTGTATGTTTTTTGTTAATGTTATTTTTTTAATTGTTTGATTAACATTTATTGCATATGTCAAAGTTCGTGTGTGCATCGAGAGGATGCCCTATCTCACCTGCGTACATCACTTTCATAGTGTAACATTAAAGGGTTTACTTGTGAGGTCTGAGGGAGGTCATTTTGGTTAGGTAGAATGCCTAGAGGGGGCTGGGTGGTCTTGTGGCCTCGGAACCCCTGCAGATTTAATTTTTTCTCCAGCCGTCTGGAATTTTTTTTTGTTTTTTCTGTTCTCCCTGGCCATCGGACCTTACCTTTATTCTATGTTAGTGTTCCCTTATTTTAATTCTTATTTCTTTTGTCTTTTTTTCTCTTTCTTCATCATGTAAAGCACTTTGAGCTACATTATTTGTATAAAAATGTCCTGTATAAATGTTGTTGTTTCTCATCACCTCTGTATGTGTTTTGATTAATCCAATCACAAGTAAATTTATAACTGTCGTCTCATCTCATTTGTGAGAAAAGCAGTGACAGGTACTTGGCTTGCTCTGATTAACTGGTAATTGTGCAAGTTTTTTTATGTGAATTGTGTTACATTTGTACCTATGCATTTTTATTTGTACTTTTTTTTTCTTTACTGCTTTTAAACTTCTTCTTTTGCCTGCTCCAATTTGGGGTTGCCACAATGGATCACCCATCTCCATCCATCTTTTACATCATTTTCTACCACACAGACTGTCCCTCACTACATCCATAAACCTCTTTGGCTTTCCCTAATTTCCTTTTGCCTGACAGTTCCATCCTGAACATTCTTATCCCAATGTACCCCTTATCTCTCCCCTGTACGTGCCCAGACCATCTCAGTCTCGCCTTTCTCACTTTGTCACCAAACCATCGGACCTGTGCTATCCCTCTAATGTACTCATTCCTAATCCTGTGTACCGTTGTTACTTAGAGCATAAATCGTTGCTTCCTCAACTCTGCCTTTTTATTGTTTTTAATGCTCCATGTTAATCCTCAACTCATTATGCTGTGAATATGTTTCCCTCTTCCTTGGTGTGACCATCACAGCATGCACAATTTCACCCATAATGCTGTAACAAAGGTGCTATATAGGCGCCCGACTCGACACAGATGGACACAGAGGCACGTATAAACCACAAAGACTTTTTATTTTTCTTCACCCATGGGCACACGTCTTCCCCGTGACCCACAGGCAATACACAGTCCCCAAAGCACTTCTACAACAAAACTCTTTTTCTTTACCACCACTCCTCCTCAGGCTTAGTCCTCCTCCTCCCGACTCTGGCTTCTCGAGTGGTGGTGGCTGGCCCTTTTTATATCCCACCCCGAAGCGTTCCAGGTGCTTGAACACCTGGTCCTAATTGCCCATCTGGGTGGGGCTGAAAATACGTCCAACTGGGCTGCTGACTCCCTGCAGCTCCCCATAGCGGCCATCCGAGCCCCCAGCCAGGCTGTGGAGGACTCCATCTCTCATGGAGCCATGCGCTAGGTTGGGGAGTCATCGTCCACCAGGGAGGCTGCCACCAAGTGTCCTGGGGGAGGTATTGAACTGTCCATAGCTGCTCCCCCGGAACAGATGTAGCAGAGGCGTCCCTGCCGGGCATGGGACGCGGCTGTCCATTACAATGCACAGTATTTCGTGTAGCAGAATCGGTCCTGTGTCAAAATACATTCATACTTCATGAGAACTGCCCCAGGGTTCACTTGGTATTGCACTAAGACTTGCCTTTCTAAAGGGTCTTGATAGGGTTGTTTTTGGTCCGCACCAAAGTGTGATTCTCGTGTTGACATCCACCTAAATGAACCGGAATTTCATGGAAGTCACACCATACACACAGCAGGAGGCGAATGAATTAAAATACAGCACCCATCCACGAGTGAGCATTATTCACAGTGTGTGTGTAGAGCACCTAATTAATTCTAATCCACAAACCCTACCCGCCCCCAAGAGTACCGCAAACCGATCTTTAGGTCCCAGCAGCGGGAGCCACAGCGGACTCAATGCATGCGGAATTAGCCATGCTGTGTGGCACCTAGTCAGTATAAATCTTAAAGCAGCTGGCATGTCTTTTTGTGTTTCAAACAAGAAACACCTTGTGAATACAGGTAAAATTCCATTACAACGAATATATTTACAACAAAATTTTCATTACAACGAAGTATTTTTCTGGTCCTGACAGTTTCCCCGTATGATAGTCTATAGAAATCTCGTTAGTACGAAGTACATTCAGCAGATACTTTCATTAGAATGAAGTGACCTTGAAATGCCTGAATGAATCATCCACAGAGCAGTTAGTTCTGTGGTCGCAGCTCAGTTGTGCACAACGATCCTCAAACAGAAACATCGAGAAATTATTCTTTCTTTTTTCGAACTTTCCTCGTACTGTTTTTTGCTGTTTTTGTTTTCAATGGTTTTCAGTGATTCTTTTTGCTTATTGCTCGTTAACATTTGAAGAACATCCATTGGAATTTAACTCATTGTCACTCATTGTAGACACGGCAGACAGAAAAAACGACAACAGTTCATATTCGGGGGGAAAAAAAACCTTTAAATTCGAAAGCAGACAGTCGAGGTCACGTAGTATGTGTGCCAAATTTCAGGTCAATAAGTCACACGGTTTGCAAGCTACAGGTGATTTAAAATCCTGGACAGACAAACGAACAGCCACGGTAGCGTATTATATGTAAAGATATTGGTTTGGGTGTGTAGGGGGCATGTATAAATTTATATATATATATATATATATATATATATATATATATATATTGTAGCAGATATGCCCTTGATCCACCTCTTGGACCCTCAGGTACCACTCCAAACACCAGATAAATGTACAATTCCTCTTTATTGTACTCTTGTACAGTGCACCAAGCACCCTCCACTCCACACTATTCATATAATTACAACAATTCTCTCTCAGTAACACGCCTCCTCACCCAGACACTTCGCCCTCCTACCTCCCAGCTCAGCTCAATGTACTGGGCTTCCCAGAGTCCTTTTATACACCCTGACCCGGAGGTGTTCCTGTCCAACAGTCCACAGTTCCTTATTCCTTCCGGGTCAGGGTAAACAGTCCTTTTCTTCAACCCGGGAGCACGTCGTTTCTTCCTGTCACGTGACCATGACATACTCCCGGGTTATAGGGCACATAAGAACCCACGAGCCCTCCTACAGCGACGCCTGGTGGCCCCCAAGGTATCCAGCAGGGCTGTGTGTAGAAACTACAAAGTCCATGAGGCCCTGCTGGAACTCGGGGCACGTTTATGCTGTCCGGAGAGCTCCTCCTGGCGGCCTGGGAGTGAGGGCCGGAGTAAAATGCCGGCAATCCACCACAATATATAATATATATATAATAGAGAGAGAGATTTTAAGAGTGTCCTGTATTTCTAATTTTCTAATCTGGCAACCCTATCTGCTAAAATCTGAATTCCACTCAGTTCAGTTAATCTGTAATCTCACCCATTGTATAAATTTTAAAATGACCAGCGGACCCAGTTCTGAACCTGGACAGATATGACTTTTAAGGTTTAACCATGGCAGAAAAATTTTCTCACACTGTAACACACCATTTGTAACGTGTTTTTCTAAAGCTTAAATGAGAGCCCCAGCAAATGGTTGAAGTATTGCAAAATGCTTCTTGATGTCCAACTATTGTGTTTCAGTTTGACACCTGGACAACTCAGTGTTTTTCACAATGTTACAGTGTGAATTAAGAACATAGTTAAGATCAATGTTTTTAAATGTTATAAATTGTTGTTTTTGAGTATTAAGTGTTTACTTGGGGAAATGCTTTTTTTTAGGCAGAGAGAGAGATTCACCTTCATAAGATGACATGGCTGAGATCAGAAAGCTTGTTTCGCTTGGTACAAGAATTGCTTCAGGAATATCATCTGAAGAAACAAGACGTTCAGATATCAGAAGAGGATAAGAAGGTAATTTGAATAGTCACGTGTTATAATCCTTTCCAAGCAGTTGATATGTGGCAGCCATAAATTCAAGTAACTGGGTAAGTTTATCATGTTCATTAAACATATATGCAATGTATAGGAATTTTAACATCAGTTCGCTTTCCATTTAAAGGAATACTCCACCCAAAAATATGTTTTTATATGTAACTTAAGTCCTGCATTTTATAGTGACAATTGAGAAAAAAATGTTAATCTCGTGTTTCATGGAGAACAGAGATGGAAACATTTATGATATAACATATAATCCATATGTCAGTTATCCAGCTGTAAACTCACAATGTCAAAGTACATGGATTTTTTGCTAAAATTTTGTTAAATGGATTCTTATAGAAAAAACCGGGCATGTCATAAATGGGAAGCACAGTTCACTAGGGCAGCTTTTGAAATGAAGATAGGACTTTTGACCAATGAATGACTGGGAGAGGCAGATAATGCACAAATAATCACAACCTTTGAAGGCTGTTTAAATGATATCCTGGGTGTGAAATGTTGTAGTGCTTCTCATCTCATTTGTCGTTTGTATAGCATTTCTCACCATTGGGTTGTATTATATTGTAAACATTTTTAATCTCCATTGTAATTGAAAACATGAGATTTTCTGTCATCACTACAACACATATAGGGTAAGCAACCTACAGAAAATATCTGTTTTGGGTGGTGTATTTCTTTAAATAATTATATTCAGAAGACAGTTTGTAGTAATGTCATAAGTTAATTTCATTCTAAAGCATACTGCTTATTTTTTAAAAAAAAAAGGGAAGATTTGTACTTTAACTGTATTAATCTGCAAATTTGACATAATGAATTATGGTAGGTATACAGCTTTATATATACATTTTTTTTTTTTTTTTTTTTGCATTTCACTCCTTAATGCACTACATACAATCAAAACAATTCTGATAAAATATGTCATCATTTATATTACTTGATATTTGGTTTGTGTACATAAATAGTGTAAGGCACACTGTAAGCAATGTTCAATTATAATATACTATAGACTTGAATATTTCTGGTTAGCATTGTTAAAGATGTGTTTGCATGTTTATTCTATTCATTTTAGTCTTGTTAGTACATTGGTATAAAATATACTGCATAAAATTTAAAAAGTATATATACAGTGATATGAAAAAGTTTGGGAACCCCTCTTAATTCTTTGGATTTTTGTTTCTCATTGGCTGAGCTTTCAAAGTAGCAACTTCCTTTTAATATCTGACATGCCTTATGGAAACAGTAGTATTTCAGCAGTGACATTAAGTTTATTGGATTAACAGAAAAAATGCAATATGTATCATAACCAAATTAGACAGGTGCATAAATTTGGGTACCCCAGCAGAGATATGACATCAATACTTAGTTGAGCCTCCTTTTGCAAATCTAACAGCCTCTAGACGCTGTCCTCCTATAGCCTTTGAGTGACTGGATTCTGGATGGAGGTATTTTTCACCATTCTTCCATACAAAATCTCTCCAGTTCAGTTCAATTTGATGGCTTCAAGTCATCCCATAGATTTTCGATGATATTCAATTCAGGGGACTGTGACGGCCATTCCAGAACATTGGACTTCTCCCTCTGCATGAATGCCTTTGTAGATTTCAAACTGTGTTTTGGGTCATTGTCTTGTTGGAATATCCAACCCCTGCGTAACTTCAACTTTGTGACTGATGCTTGAACATTATCCTGAAGAATTTGTTGATATTGGGTTGAATTCATCCGACCCTCGACTTTAACAAGGGCCCCAGTCCCTGAACTAGCCACACAGCCCCACAGCATGATGGAACCGCCACCAAATTTGACAGTAGATAGCAGGTGTTTTTCTTTGAATGTGGTGTTCTTCTCTCCCCATGCAAAGCGCTTTTTGTTATGACGAAATAACTCAATTTTTGTCTCATCAGTCCAAAGCACTTTGTTCAAAAATGAATCTGGCTTGTCTAAATGAGCATTGGCATACAACAAGCGACTCTGTTTGTGGCGTGAGTGCAGAAAGGGCTTCTTTCTCATCACCCTGCCATACAGATGTTATTTGTGCAAATTGCGCTGAATTGTAGAACGATGTACAGATACACCATCTGCAGCAAGATGTTCTTGCAGGTCTTTGGAGATGATCTGTGGGTTGTCTGTAACCATTCTCACAATCCTGCACATATGCCGCTCCTGGATTTTTCTTGGCCAGCCAGACCTTCTGGGTTTAACAGCAACTGTGCCTGTGGCCTTCCATTTCCTGATTCCATTCCTTACAGTTGAAACTGACAGTTTAAACCTCAGATAGCTTTTTGTAGCCTTCCCCTAAACCAGGAGACTCAACAATCATTGTTTTCAGATCTTTTGCGAGTTGTGTTGAGGATCCCATGCTGTCACTCTTCAGAGGAGAGTCAAAGGGAAGCACAACTTGTAATTGACCACCTTAAATCCCTTTATATCTCATAATTGGACACACCTGTCTATGAAGTTCAAGGCTTAACGAGCTCATCAACCAATCAGCATTGAGCAGTGACAGCCATTCAAATCAGCACAATGACAAGGGGACCCACATTTGTGCACAGCCAGTTTTTCACATTTGATTTAATTTCATACAAATAAATACTACGTCACTAAAAATCTTTGTTTGGAAAACACCGCAGTACTCCAATGTTCTTAGGAAATGAAAGACAGACCACTGTTATCTTTTTTGTTGAAAGGAGAGTAAATTATTATGCAGGCTGAGAGGGGTTTCCAAACTTTTTCATATGACTGTATATGTATGCCTGTGACAATTTTATTTCTGGAATGGCCATGTAGTGTCACTCCTGCTAGGAAGTGCTACTGAAATATTGAAGCTGTTGAAATGTTATGAAAAAGCCAAGTGTCTTTGAGTGGCATAAGAGGTTCAAGTTGGGGCAAAAAGATGTGAACGACAACGCCAGAAGTGGGTCATCCATTATGACAATGCCCCAACCAGTGTGACTTCTTGGCTAAGAAATCAATTACCAAATTGTACCATCCAACCTACTTGCCTAACTTAGCTCCTTGTGATTTCTGGCTCTTTCCAAGAATAAAAACTGCCATGAAAGATTTTCAGACGTTACTCACATCCAGGGTAACAAGACAAAGGAACTGAAGGCTATTCCAGGAACAGAGTTCCAGGTGTGTTTGCAGCAATGGAAATCTCATCTAACTAAATACATAGCTGTGGAAAAAGATTATTTCAAAGGTGACAGTTGTTGCTAGTGCACAGATTCATACACATATATGTGTATACATAATTTGGTGATAGCATGAACTGCTGTAATATCCTCAAAGAATTACCCCATTACCTGATTAACAAGTAAAACCAACCTCAGCCTTCACTCAGACTTTTGAAATTGTTAGCTGTGACGTAGTCTGGAGGCTCAGTTGCACATAACAAGAAAGTCTCCAGTTGTGTTGTGATCAGATGCACAAGTAATATAGGTATTAATTGATTACGCATTTTAGACAAATAATATTTTAATTTTATAACAAATAGATATTTCTTGGGGAAATGAGCATATTTAGTTGTAACTTAGAGTTGCAGTCCATAACTGAAATTTAGGACATGGAGTACATTTAAGTAGCACTACTTAAAGTGTGCACAATCTCAAAATACTTAACCAGAACAAATCATACAATTTTCATCTTGTATTTTATTTTACATTGTATGAAGTTTACAAGTAAAACAAGATTGCTTGGAAAGGACAGTGATGCACTATAGAATCAGTTAGATCTATTGAAAGTGAAGCAGGGTAAAACATAGTATTGTCCATTTTAGAAAATTTAATTCCAGAAACACAGTTCCACAAAGTAGTCCAGTGATACAGACCTGGAGAGAAATTTATTTGATCCCTGGGGGATATTTGGCAATTTGATTTGATTTTTATCCTTAATATAAATAACAACACTACTGAAGGAATTTGAGATTAAAAATCTTTCTGCATTTTGAAAATTATTTATTTATAAAACCGTGCAGCACAACCCTTATCAGCAAAAGTGGTTTACAAGAATGAAATGAGCTATTAAACTGTATATACTACTGGTCAAAAGTTTTGAAATTCCACAATTTTTCTTTAAACGTAATCAGTTGAAATGCAATGAATGACCTAAAATGGTGAAAAGCAATAAACTGCCAGAGGCTTAAATTTAAAGTTTAGGTTAGCAAAAACTGGAAAAAAAGGAAATTTCAGAATATTACAAATGCGCCTTTGTCAAGGAACAACAAATAGGATACAACCGTACGGATATTGTGAAGCAATTAAAGTAAATTGAGCCTTACAAGTTGAAGCAAACAATTTGCACAGGTGTCCCGATTTCTTTTGATTACTTAAAACCCCTCTGTGTGTCTTAAAGCAGAGTTGGAACAGACTGTTATTATACCATCTGAAGTACGACTTGGACAATATTATACTGTAGAAAGTTGTGAATTCCAGTGATAATGGCTGGGCAATGGCAATTAACAAATGAAATGAGACCGAGCATCATTACCCTTAGAAGTATAGGCCTTTCATTTAGAGAAATTGCAAAAAAATAAAAATCGAAGTGTCAGTGAGTTTAGTGTGTCCTGCAAAAAAAAAAAAAAAAAAAAAAGAGTGATTAACGTATTTAACAACAGTATGGTCAGATGCTTGGCTTGTTTCTAGCCTGGCACAAGTATTTAATATTCATAATTGTATATTCTTGCAATATTATTCAGTCGGTGTTTAACTTTCATAAGTGATGTGTGTGGGGAAAAATATTAATAGTGAATGCTTATCTAGGGCAAAACATTCCAAGGTTTAGCTTCATAAAGAAGAATTGTCTTCTTGGTTTGTGTGTGTTTTTAATGTTTTAGCATTATTAAAGTATTATTATGTACGCAGTGTTTTGTTATGCCTAATATATTAAATGAATTCTCTATTTTTTGTCTTAGTTTTATGAGACACTTGAACAATGTCTGCTTGTAACACAGTGCTCCAGGGAGCTGGACCCAAGTTCAACTACAGCTCGAGATAAGCCTTCCCTGCTGGGTCTAAGTAAACAAAATGTGCTGAGCCTCTTGCCACCTGATAAGGTAAAGATGAAATGAGAGTAAGAATGGATAGCCGGTATAGTATAGGAATGCAGTGAAATAGGATGTAAAATGCATTCTTCACATTTTGTGTATGAATTAATGTACTAGAGGAGAGTACAGTATGTAAAGACATTGATGTCTGAGTTTAAGGGAAACCATAACTTTGCCTCTTTATTTATTAAAACTGTGTATTGTGTACACCACTGTAGCGGTCCGGTGCCGCTAAGATTCACACCATCAAGATGATGGTGATTTATTTATTTTTATGGAGGAGATCCCAGGGATGCTCCCAGCCTTGGCCTGACCTGCACACACTCACAAACAGAGACAAAATAATGCACACGGGAATAAACAACAAATAAAGAATATAATGAAATAAATGGAAACAATACCACCCCTGTATCCCTACGGCGAAATTACATTAAACACAAACAACCCCCCACAGCAAAGGCCTTGGAAAACAGCACGGGATGTAATGAATGATGACGATAGTAAGTCCAGAGATCTGTACGTTGGAAAGGAATGAAAAAAACAGTCCTACTGGTAGTCCCTGATAATGGTGAAGACGGGTGGACAGTTCAGGAGCGCACCTTTCCTCACTGGAAGGCCATGATCCCCTATCAGTCCTCAGCACACAGGTCGACAGAAGACAATCTAGACCCCAACAATGAAACAATCCAGGACAAAACTACATAAATTACTAAATATGGTTAAACAACAGTAGGCAGCCAGACAGGTCCACAGAATACAACAAAAAACAATTTTTTTTTTCTCTTTGGACACCTGCCCTCCTTTTAAGCCACTCTGACCACCTTTGACCCCACCAGCCCCTGCAGGGACTGCTGGGAGATGCGGTTTTAACTAATAGTAGCACAGCTACACCACTATTCAATTCATTTTTATAGTTATCATTCTAGTATATTTATGTGCCATTATTTTCTTGGTAAATGCCTTTGAAAAACATTTAAAGGTGACTTGTTGAGAATTACTACTTAGGATATAGCATTGAGAGTTAGTGACAGAAGTTAGATATCAGTGTTTAAACTTGAGTATATTTGGAATAGTTTGGATTTCTCCCTAAAATTTTATTGCAGGGCTTTTTTTGTGACAGTACGTTGTACCAGCACCTTGGCTGCACCAGCTGGTCTACAGTTATCCTAAAGAGACGCGACTCATGGATTCAATCAGTACTTCATTGATAAACAGTCCCTAATTCTGTAGAGCCTCTTTTTCATACTCTTAGTTGTATTCCAGTTTCTTCATGTGAGTGCAAACATGGGTTTTCACAAATTAATCTAATTGTCACACCAACGAGAGCCTTGTTACTGACAAGCACAGTCTCCGCACTTCTCTTCATACGATTGTTTGGCCCTTCGGTCACACACTTCGATCCTGCAAGATGCGTTATTTCATGACTGTTACGAGAATGATGATCTGCTATTGACACTCAAAGCAAAGAAATAATAATTATTTACATTTTTATATAGTGCTTTTCTCAGTGCTCAAAGCACTTTGCAAACTCCGCACACAGAAGATCCGGGACACAAACCCATGTTCACCTTACTGCAAGGCAACAGCAGAATTAGGAAGACTGCATTTGATGAAAACATACAAAAAGTTTGGAATTTTCTTTAAAACTCAATCAAATTAAGCATTGATTGCTTTGCGGGACTACATAATGTTTTTTGTAGAATGTGGAGCTCATTATTAACTTGAGGTTGATATTCTTCGATTTCAGAAATTCTGTGTTTGTAATTTTAAACTGTCAGGCACAATATTATGCAGTACGGTACACTAGACAATTCTGTCGATTTCAAATTTTAAACATTAGGTTTGACCAAATAAATAAAACATGTAGTGCTGTAACTCTCGCCTTGATATACCTTTACAGTACCTCAAACTTGAACCAAACACAATGCATGCGCACTGCCACCTTTTTATTTACAAAAACAAAGCACTGTATTGTGTATATATTTTACCAATAAATACAACTTATTTTTGTGTAACGCTTTTCCCTGTATGCAGGTGCAGGGCACTGGGATCAATTCTCAGTCAAGTGTAGATCATACTAATTACTAAATACAGAAATAGTACACATAAGTACAGATTTGTTAAAACACACAGAATAGTGTAGAAACTAATTAAAAATAAATAGAAATCAAGAAACTAATATACCCACAAACAAATACATTATTACTAGATAAGGCAGGTACTATTCCAAGATATTACTAGAAATAGCAGGTTGAAGACTAATTTGATAAATGCAGTATGATTTTCTGTCCTTTGTTTTGACCAGTATGCTCATAAAATATTAAGTTTCCAAGCACTAATTTCTAAAAAAAGGTACTACAGTAATCCCTTGCTATATCGTGCTTCGCCTTTCGCGGCTTCACTCCATCGCAGATTTTATATGTAAGCATATTTAAATATATATCGCGGATTTTTTGCTGGTTCGCGGATTTCTGCGGACAATGGGTCTTTTAATTTCTGGTACATGCTTCCTCAGTTGGTTTGCCCAGTTGATTTCATACAAGGGACGCTATTGGCAGATGGCTGAGAAGCTACCCAGCTTACTTTTCTCTGTCTCTTGCGCTGACTTTCTCTGATCCTGACGTAGGGGGATTGAGCAGGGGTGCTGTTCGCACACCTAGACGATACAGACTAAAAATGCTGAAAGATTATCTTCACGTTGCTATCTTTTGTGCAGCTGCTTCCTGAAACGACATGCTGCACGGTGCTTCGCATACTTAAAAGCTCGAAGGGCACGTATTGATTTTTGATTGAAAAACAAACTCTCTCTCTCTCTCTCTCTCTCTCTCTCTCTCTCTCTCTCTGCCTGCTCCTGACGGAGGGGGTGTGAGCTGCCGCCTTCAACAGCTTTGTGCTGCGGTGCTTCGCATACTTAAAAGCCAAACAGCCCTATTGATTTGTTTGCTTTTCTCTATCTGTGACATGATCTGCTCCTGACGCGCACCCCTTTGAAGAGGAAGATATGTTTGCATTCTTTTAATTGTGAGACGGAACTGTCATCTCTGTCTTGTCATGGAGCACAGTTTAAACTTTTGAAAAAGAGACAAATGTTTGTTTGCAGTGTTTGAATAAAGTTCCTGTCTCTCTACAACCTCCTGTGTTTCTGCGCAAATCTGTGACCCAAGCATGACAATATAAAAATAACCATATAAACATATGGTTTCTACTTCACGGATTTTCTTATTTCGCGGGTGGCTCTGGAACGCAACCTCCGCGATGGAGGAGGGATTACTGTATATAAAATACTTATTATGTAAGACTAGCCTTTTGATATGTCTCAACATGTGAATAGCAGAATTAATAAAATGTAGACATACCATACAGTATATCTTGGCTGTTGTGGCCTTGTTCCTTTATCTAAAGTCTTCTTCCTAGTGTTCAAAATTTGGTTTTAGTGTAGAACGGTTTCTACTGTTGCCTTCCATGCATGGAACAGACTTATAGCAAGCATGTTGTGTTTTCTTTACTCCATCCATCCATTGTGTAACCTGATTATGCAGTTCATGGTCATGGCGTCTCAACAACTACCTCAGCAACACTGGGCAGAGAGCACTCTGGGTCATGGCGCTAGTCAATCATGGGGCGAACTTGCTGACACTCCTTTATAGAGGATCATTTATGGAGCCAACAGTTAACCTAATAAAGTATATGTATCTTTGAATGCGATATGAAAATTGGAATAGCCAAAGACAAATGTGTATTTGTGAAGAATGCTAGGCGTTCCCGACCCTGTTTTAAACCATACTTTCCATAGGAATTTAAATGTAGGACAGAATAACAACTCTTTAAAAGTTTGTTTGCATAATTTTAATGAATACTGTTTAATTGCTTAGGCATTTTTGACATTTGCTCTGGTTTTGTACTCAACATGAATGTTGTCACCTTACTATCCATCAAGTGTACGTTTTTACCTCTTTTTGTTTTTTTTTGTTTTTTTTCCAGGAAATAAAGAAAATGAAGCAGAGATTGGTGAAGGAAATTGAAGACCTGTTGAAGAAAAAATGCTTTAATATCCTGTGTTTCTACCAGCCAGATTGGGGTGAGAGAGAATTTAGAGTTAAATTGACAGTGGCTATAAAGCTCATTTAGGTGTTCCATGAAATAACTTCAAATTGTTGTTATTTTGTGCTGCATTATATAAAGAAGTCCAGTAAGACCTGGGGTATGTTCCAAAGAGCAGGATTAGTGTGAAATCCAGTTAAAGTAAGTTGGGATTCATGGAAATCTGGCTAATTTGGTTGCAGAAAAGAATTGATTTAGTTAAACCTACAAGGGGGCTCCGCCCCCTGCTCGCTTCGCTCGCCTACCCCCGGCGTTGGGTATCCCGAAATACATTAGTCGAGCACGTTCGTTTTGGAGCCGTGCCCGCTTTGCCCGCGGCATTTCAGACGCGCGTTGTAGGCGCCTGCGTTCATTGATTTTATCCAGGCGGGCTCGTGTTGTATATCCGTCAGTCGAGCTCGTTCGTTTTGAACCTGTGCGTGCTTTGCTTCCGCGTTCATTTTGAACCTGTGCCTGCTTTGCTTCCGCAGTCTCAGACGCGCATTGTAGGCGCCTGCGTACATTGATCTTATCCAGGTGGGCTCGTGTTTGTATCGTTGAGCTGTATTGTGTTTGAATTTGGTGTAAAGCGTTTAGCGGTTTGTACAATCCCAAGCAGCACATTATTCCTAACTTCACTCCGCAGTAGTGCCACTCACAATATGGCGGTGACGCCTGCGCCTTCACTCCGCAGTAGTGCCACTCACAATATAGCGGTGACGCTTGCGCCTTCCGTACTATGTCGGGTTTCACTATGCTGTGTAGGCGCCTTTGCCTTTCGTACTTTCCCGCGCCTTCCGTACTATCTTCGTGGACCTGTGGGGCCTCCGTAGCCTCTTCCGTTTGAATTTGGGCTGCAGCCCAGAATCCTCTTTTTTGTGTGGCCGTGTCGGTAGTCGTTAGCTATGGCCGCGTTGTTGCTTCATTTCTCATTCACGTCAAGAGCTCTTTCGTTTTTGAGCGGTGACGACTCCGTGTGCGGTGGATCACACTTCGCTGGCGGTTTATGAGACGTGCGCTGTCGGCGCCTGCGCACTATGTCTCCTGCGTCCATCGCTGTGTACCTGGGTCCGTGCCTTCCGGCTTACCATTCTCGGTTAGTAATATGGATGTTCCTGGAACAGATTAAGGTAGAATTATGTGATCTGCAAGGCCAGACATGCTGATAACCCGTTAGCAGCTGTACCACATGCACAGGTAATCCACCTGAAGCTAAGCATGTTTGGGACCGGCTAGTACTTGGATAGGAGATCATCTAGGAAAAGCTTGGGTTGCTGCTGAAGGAAGTGTCAGAGATTGGCCAGCAGGAGGTGCTTACCCTCTGGTCTGGATATGGATCCCGATGCTCCAGCGTAGTGATGGGAACACTGTGCTGTAAAAATGTAAAATAAATCTGAGGTCCTGACTCCCTGTGGTCATAAAAAGATCCCTGGGCCTCCTTCATAAAGATGTATCCCAATGTTCAGGCTAAACTGCCCATCATGGCTTAGTCAT
Source organism: Erpetoichthys calabaricus (assembly GCF_900747795.2). NCBI lineage: Eukaryota > Metazoa > Chordata > Cladistia > Polypteriformes > Polypteridae > Erpetoichthys > Erpetoichthys calabaricus. The sequence goes on along the minus strand of NC_041402.2, from coordinate 8,719,963 downwards.
TGTGGCCCACTAATCATCCCCTCTCTGTATCTCCCTTTCACCACCTAGTAGCTAATATGAGGTGAGCGTACTGTTGCAAAATGGCTGCCGTTGCGTCTTCCAGGTGGGTGCTACACATTGGTGGTGGTTGAAGTGGCTCCCCACTCACAATTAAAAGCGCTTTGAGTAGGGAGCAAATGTATAATATATACAGTCATATGAAAAAGTTTGGGAACCCCTCTTAATTCTTTGGATTTTTGTTTCTGATTGGCTGAGCTTTCAAAGTAGCAACTTCCTTGTAATATGACATGCCTTATGGAAACAGTAGTGTTTCAGCAGTGACATTAAGTTTATTGGATTAACAGAAAATATGCAATATGCATCATAACCAAATTAGACAGGTGCAAAAATGTGGGCACCCGACAGAGATATGACATCAATACTTAGTTGAGCCTCCTTTTGTAAATCTAACAGCCTCTAGACGCTGTCCTCCTATAGCCTCTGATGAGTGTCTGGATTCTGGATGGAGGTATTGTTGACCATTCTTCATACAAAATCTCTCCAGTTCAATTTGATGGCTGCTGAGTATGGACAGCCTGCTTCAAATCATCCCATTGTTTTTCGATGATATTCAAGTCAGGGGACTGTGACAGCCATTCCAGAACATTGTACTTCTCCCTCTGCATGAATGCCTTTGTAGATTTCAAACTGTGTTTTGGGTCATTGTCTTGTTGGAATATCCAACCCCTGCGTAACTTCAACTTTGTGACTGATGCTTGAACATCATCCTGAAGAATTTGTTGATATTGGGTTGAATTCATCTGACCCTTGACTTTAATAAGGGCCCCAGTCCCTGAACTGGCCACACAGCCCCACAGCATGATGGAACCTCCACCAAATTTGACAGTAGGTAGCAGGTGTTTTTAACTTCTTCCCCCATGCAAAGCGCTTTTTGTTATGACCAGATAACTCAATTTTTGTCTCATCAGTCCAAAGCACTTTGTTCAAAAATGAATCTGGCTTGTCTAAATGAGCATTTGCATACAACAAGCGACTCTGTTTGTGGCGTGAGTGCAGAAAGGGCTTCTTTCTCATCACCCTGCCATATAGATGTTCTTTGTGTAAATTGCGCTGAATTGTAGAACGATGTACAGATACACCATCTTCAGCAAGATGTACTTGCAGGTCTTTGTAGGTGATCTGTTGGTTGTCTGTAACCATTCTCACAATCCTGCGCATATGCCACTCCTGTGTTTTTCTTGGCCTGCCAGATCTGCTGGGTTTAACTGCTTCAAGATTGATGTAAGATATGAAGAGGTAGAGGAAGTGACTGCGAAGGTGGGAGAGATGAGAACAGCACCCGTATGCATGCACCGCACGGCCGCCCTGGTGCGTGCTGCCAAGTGTTGATTCTACAATAAAATAAAAGTAAAAAGAGGAATAACCTTGGAGGTCAATCTTCACCCCGAAAGCGGATAGTAGACGTCACATAGTATATGTGTACCAAATTTCAGGTCAAGCGGTTTGAGAGCTACAGGTGATTTAAAATCCTGGACAGACAAATGAACAGCCAAGGTAGCGGATTATATATAAAGATATTATGTAAGCCCGTATTAATTTTATTTGTTGTTACCGGGGTGAATTGATCTTTAGGGCAAGGGACCTTTTTACCAACCATCCCTTCACCCATCCCCTCCCAATGAAACAACTGAATATCCACCGGTCGAAATGAACAAGGGGGAATCCTCCCCATCCCCACCCTGCGCTTGATGAAACAATAGAATACCTGCAAGTTGAAATGACCAAGGGAGAAAGGGTGAGTGGGTGGGTGTGCTATCAAATCTCATGCCTAAATCAAATCTGAGAAATAGTGTGCTGCATTAAATAGCCCGATATCTGCATGCTGCAGTGTTAAAAGTCTGATCAAGTGTCTCTTCAGGAGCCAAGTCACGCAGGGACCTGTGCGGGTCTTAATCTGGCCTTGTTTATTACTTATTCATTTTTATTCTTACCTAATTTCCTAAGAATTTCTTTGACATTTTGTACATTCTCTGTATGAAAATATGCTATAGAAGTAAATTTTTTCATTGTTATAAAAAATATTTTTGGGTGGAGTAAGGTTGTGTTTGATGTGTAAATGCTAGATTTATGTGAAATCATTTAAACTTTTTTTTTCCTACAGTGCCATCTGTTTGCTTCTGAGCTGACAGTGTTCTTGGTTGGAAAATGTTTGATGAAGGGAGGAGGTGTGAAGTTGTTGGGGAGTTGAGGCCGGGGGTGTTCCACAGATATAGACCTGTATAAATACGGTTTCTGTTTTCTGGCAAAGGAGAGTGAAAAGGAGATAAAATAGCCCTGTTGTCACACAACAACAACATTTTATTTATATAACACATTGTCATACATGAAAGTAGCTCAAAGTGCTTTGCAACATTAATAGCTAAATAGAGTTACAAAACAAAATTAAAAAAAGAACGGTTATCTGTACCAGTAGAGAGTCTTAATGTCCATCTTATCTAAAAATAACAGTCAGATTGTTAGGGAGCACAGAAAAATGTGGTGGGATGTTGGAGAATATAAACCTGTGGGGGTTCCAAGGCCAAAAGATCGCTCGGACCCCTCTGGACATTTTACAGTCCATGAATGTGTCACTAACAACAGCATTATTTTTGTGGAGGTTCCTTCATCTTCCCAGCATCTCAAGTGGCTGCAGCATACTTAGGCCAGTGGCAGCGGCACATAGCAGCACACCACCATAGAGTAGCGGTAAAATAGAAAACACACAATGGTAGCGATTAGTGACCAGCGTATAAAACGGCAAGTAATCATTACACTTAAAGGAAAGAACCAATTTTCTCCTCCACTCAGTATGAAGGAATGCTAGTTATGATATTTTTGAAGTTATCATGATAGTCCTCCAATTAAAGAGGTGTGTTTTTTAGTAGTTTTTTTTTTTTTTTTTTGAAGTGTTTAGCTTTACTGGCGTGGCATTTCTGTAATATAAACAGAAAGTCGCCTCACCAGTTCTTTTACGCTTCGCTCTTGAAATACCAAGCAAGCCAGTGTTAGAAGACCTGACCTTACATCTAGGAATGTAGAGGGGCAAGTAGTCCAACATATAAAATGGTGCTAAGTCAGTGCTTCCCAACCCTTCTGGTGTAATGACCCATTTTTTTTTATTTTTACATGCCAATGCTTTTGTGGGACTCCCCCTCTGTGAATTTAGCACAATTGTCTGAGCTGGGGGAGTAAAGGGATCCTTCTTGGTGAATCGAGTGTGCTTGTCCCTGGTGGGGTGGGGGGGGGGGGTGATGATGAGGTGTCCTAGCAATTGCTGGAGCATCGAACGTTAGATGAAGCAGGCGTGAGTTGTTGATGCTTTTCCTCCTTGGTGAATTGAGCACAATTGTTACAGTGGGAGTTGGGGAGGTCATCCGGGATCGGCTGAAGTCTACCTGCAATGCTGTTGCTGTGATTTAAGCGCCATCTTCAGACCGATAGATGAGGTTTTGTTCGATGTCATCTACAGTCCTCCTGCTGTTTCTGTGAATCAAGGAGAAGTGTCTAGCTACACCCTGCAATACCTATAATGTCAGTCAGTGAATGCCCACAACATCATGGAACACCCACGTCAGTCATGAGCACTCTGTTGGAATCAAGTGCAATTATTGGGGGGGGGGTGGGGTGGATGGGGTCTGGGTTTTGTCCATATATGTGATTTAAAGTTTTTTTTTTTTATACCCCCTTCACAACGGCGCATAGCGCCTCCTTGGGGGGGGGCTGAATGCACCCCATGAAGATGCGGTTGCTCCCCCGAAACCCCTCTTAAACTTTGATACAATGGGAAACAAATAGTTTTTTTTTTTTTTTAATATACAGTGATCCCTCGCTATATCGCGCTTCGCCTTTCGCGGCTTCACTCTATCGCAGATTTTATATGTAAGCATATTTAAATATATATCACGGATTTTTTGCTGGTTCGCGGATTTCTGAGGACAATGGGTCTTTTAATTTCTGGTACATGTTTCCTCAGTTGGTTTGCCCAGTTGATTTCATACAAGGGACGCTATTGGCAGATGGCTGAGAAGCTACCCAGCTTACTTTTCTCTCTCTCTTACGCTGACTTTCTCTGATCCTGACGTAGGGGGATTGAGCAGGGGGGGCTGTTTGCACACCTAGACGATACGGACGCTCGTCTAAAAATGCTGAAAGATTATCTTCACGTTGCTACCTTCTGTGTGCAGCTGCTTCGTGAAGCGACATGCTGCACGGTGCTTCACATACTTAAAAGCTCGAAGGGCACATATTGATTTTTCACTGTTTTGTTTTCCTCTGTCTCTCTCTCTCTCTCTCCCTCTCTCCCTCTCCCTGCTCCTGACAGAGGGGGTGTGAGCTGCCGCCTTCAACAGCTTTGTACCGGCGGTGCTTCGCATACTTAAAAGCCAAACAGCCCTATTGATTTGTTTGCTTTCCTCTCTGTTTCTGACAGCCTGTGCTCCTGACGCGCACTCCTTTGAAGAGGAAGATATGTTTGCATTCTTTTAATTGTGAGACAAAACTGTCATCTCTGTCTTGTCATGGAGCACAGTTTAAACTTTTGAAAAAGAGACAAATGTTTGTTTGCAGTGTTTGAATAACGTTCCTGTCTCTCTACAACCTCCTGTGTTTCTGCGCAAATCTGTGACCCAAGCATGACAATATAAAAATAACCATATAAACATATGGTTTCTACTTCGCGGATTTTCTTATTTCGCGGGTGGCTCTGGAACGCAACCCCCGCGATGGAGGAGGGATTACTGTACCTCCTCTTTGCTCAATCAGCTGCTGGTTTGCTGCTGCTATCATGCCGCATGATCTGCATTTTGTGCGGCACTTCAAACGTTTAAAAGCCTGTACAGCAGCTGTCCTTTTGTCTCACTACCTTGTCTCTCTTCTCCCTGAGACATCCTCAAACACTATACGATCTCATTTTGCTGTTCCGTTATTTCACCAAGTAATATTTTCCGTTTGTTTGCGCTAATATGATCTTTACGCTTGTTTTTTTTTTTTTGAGACTTTTGAATTTTCCTCCTTCCATTATCTCTAACCTGCTCTTCATGTGTATCACACATGTGTCTTTTTCCAGCCCCGGGCATGGTTAAATCTCTTGGCACAAAGTCTAGTCTCACGGGCCGGTCTGATTATTACTTAGTTTCAGAATTTGCACATAGATTATTTTTTTTTAATTTTTTTTTTTTGCATTCTTTTCTCTCCAATGCTTTTGGGTCTCTCTTTGACACGCTGCTCTTTCTTCTTCGCTTAGTTGTTGACGTATAAAAGTTTTAAGAGCTGAGAGCACAGAAAGTGTGTCTGCCAAAAGCATTCCAACAACGGAGAGGTTAGATGACCGTGGTCTTGTTTGTAAATGGTTGTGAGTAGGGCATGACTTGCTAAAGTCACCGTCTTGCAGGACTTGCTTCCAAAGGTTGCAAGTATGAAGTAACTTGACCGTCTCGTGTCTGTCTCCCTTCAAAAGATTACGTCTCATTGCAGGAAAAAAAGTCTTGTCCCAAGATTTTTTTTTTTTTTTTAAATAATAGAGAGATATCAGTCCTAAAGGACACTGGCAGCCAGTGCAATGATGATAAGACTAGTGAGACATGCTCATATTTTCTCTTTATAGTTTAAAAAAAATTCTTGCTGCAGCATTTTGGACTTAATTGCAGCCAATGTATTTGTTTGTTTTTGGTAATCCTGACAGGAGTGCATTGCAATAATCTTGACGGCTAAAGACAAAAGCATATATTAACGTTTTAGCACCTTGCAGTGATATGCAGTTGTGTTAACATCGCCGTAGGAGATGCTAAAGTTCAAGCTGCTCGTTTAGAAGTAATGGGTTCTTGATAGCTAAAAGAGTGAAGGCTGAAACTGACCAGGCTTTCATGTATCGTTTTGAGTTGGATCAAAACCCTGTGGTTGAACTTTTTAAAGAGACCATACAGTAGTTTCACTTTATATCTGAGTGAACTTTGTGTTTATACTGGGAAAATGTATGTTAATAATAATAATACAGTAATAAGTTGTATTTATGTAGCGCCTTTCATACACTCACGGACACTTTACAATTCAATACACACATTAACATGACAGTAGAAATTACATACACGAGAAAGAATTACACTCATTGAAAAGAAGTTTGAAATTAATAATAGATTTTTCCTTGCGAAGGCTGAGAGAGAGAATGCCAAATTTTAGGAGCTATCACTCTGAAAGCTCTGCCACCCATAGTTATTAACCTGTATTTAGGTACAGCGAGTAACTTAGCGTCCGATGATTGTAATGCACGGGCAGGAATATAAGGAAGCAACAGCTCCAACAAATAATGAGGGGCCCACCCATGAAGGGCTTTAAAGGTGAGAAGGATAATTTTATATTTGATTCTTGAAGAAACTGGTAACCAATGTAAATCATAGAGGACAGGAGTGATGTGAGCAGATTTTTTAGTGTGTGTAAGTAAAAAGAGCAGCAGAATCCTGAACATATTGTAATCTATAGATATATTTAGCCGGGAGGCCATAAAATGAAGCATTGCAATAGTCCAGACGGGTAGTGATGAAAGTGTAAATGAGTGTCTCAGTATCTTTCACACTGAGGAAAGAATGCTGATGAGAAATGTTGCGAAGATGAAAAAAGGCTGTCTGTACTATTGAGCTAATGTGTGATTGAAAAGTAAGAAGATTATCAAAGATGACAGCCAAATTACGACAATGACACCTGGAAACAAAGATGGTGGGCAGTGTACATCTCTCTATTATAATAAAAAAAAAAATCCTGGGACGGGATGTGACTTTTTCAGAGAGATACTTTCATGTCCTGCAAGAATAGACTTTGTGCCAAGAGATTTAACCAGGCCCAGGGCCGGAAATAAAAGATAACAATAGCTGACAAAGTAGAACGTTGTAAAGAATTCAAAAACGCTGGTGCGATACACATGCAGAGCAGGTTAGAGATAATGAAAGTACTAAAACTTGAAAGTCTCAAAAAAATTATAGTAAAGATTTAAAAGAAAAACCTGAGTAGAGACATTCTCAGAGATAATTGTAAAGACCCGCGAGAGAAGACTTTAAGCAAAGAGATTTGGAAAAATCCTGCCCACATCTAAAACATTTACAACTACGAACACGGTTCAATCACTTCTCATTTGTGTGAACGCTATTGTCAGACACCGTTCATGTAGAGAGAAAGAAACGATATTCACTCACGGGCAGTTATATGTTGCGTTGTCGCGATCAAATTCCAAATACGGCATCAAAAGACAAAGCGATATTGACAAAAAGCTATTTCCAAATATTGTTGTTACTGAAGTGTTCCAGTAAAACTGTAAGTTTAAGAAGTATTTGAGTGTGAATTTCAAAGCCAGAAAGAATGAAAACGTATAACGCAACTAATATCTCTAACACAACATGAAACATAAATACAGAGCAGGTTAGAGATTATGAAAGTACCAAAATTCAAAAGTCTCAAAAACTGATAGTAAAGATTGCAATTGCACTAGCAAATGAAAGTTATGACTCGGTGAAATTACGGAACAGCGAAAAGAGATTGAATATATGGACATAGGTGATATGACATACGGAAGTATGTAGGTATTGTTCGGCTTTAAACTTTAAGCTGGAGACTTGTAGATTGTGTAATTCATGTTGCCATCAGGAAAAAGTAGTGTTTCTTCCCAAAGAAGAGGTCTATCCGTGAGAATTAGAAGTTTTGTTGTTTGGTGAAAGTGAAATCCACGTATGCGAGAGGCAGAGACGTGAAGTTGCTGGCACGTAGCGCAGGCAGGGGGTTTGTGAGCGATGTGAGCAGGGGGTGAAGCCCCCTAGTACCTTAAGAGATCCTCTTTAAACAATGTTTTGCATCTTCTTTTTTGCTGTGTCAAGGCAGACAATGAAAATACCTTAGCTGTGTTTTTATAATTGACTTTCTTTTTATTTATAATTTCAAATGACTAGAAGGGGAAAGTGAGAGCATGAAGACTGTGAAATTGTCAAGATTGCCTGAATATCTTGAAAACGAGAGCAAAAGATTGGAGAGTTTGAAGCAAAGGCAGAGAGAAAATACCATCCTCCTTCAGAAGCAAACACATTGTTACTTAAATGTGAGTTTCCTCGTCTCATACAAATTCAAATCTTCACTTACTTATATTCAATTATTTTCTTAATTCCATAGACCACAGAATCATTTACTAGGTGTCTGGCGGTCTTAATGGATTTATTATAACTTATTTATAGGACATTAGTTTGTCTGTTAGTGGAGGTTTTCTCTTTTCTTTCTCTCTAAAGTTTAAAGGCATATTATACTTTATTTCTTGTCTACACTTATTGTTACACAATATTTTTCATACTCTAGTTGTTTCTTTCACTGTTTCTCTATAGAAGCTGTTGGCGTGCATAAATATCCTCCAGACACTTATCCTTGTTCACAGACTGCAAACTCAGAATGAACTGGATCGAAAGAAGACGCAATATCTGGAAGCCAAATGTCAGATAATGATTTTGAAAATCAGGTCAGCATTTCTAAAAAATGTTTATAAAGAGCAAAGTGGATAAGGCTGCCGTTATAAAAATGTGGTGTTCTGGTGTAAACCAGCTAGAGAAAATTTTGAGTTTGTAAATTGTAATTGGGAAAATGAGTATGTTCCATTATGATAAGGATGAACCTTTTATGGAGTTTGGTCAAAAGTTTTATGGACACTGCATGCCATTTAATGTCTTAATTTTTCATGAAATCAAGGCATAGAACAAATAAAGAATAGTAAATAAAAAGAAGTCAAGGAATCATTAAGTGTACAAAGTTTTATTCATATTTTTGATCCATCAAAGTAGCCACCTTTTGCTGATAACAGCCAAACTGCAGGTAACCCTTTTAATTCAGAATGCCAGTCACTCTGTGCAAGTCACCAACTCTGCCTCCAGCAAAACAACCCCAGAACACCACACTTCCTCCTCCATGTTTGACAGTTGGTGTCACACACTGAGGAACCATCCCTTCATCAACTCGATGGTGTTCAAACTCACTGCGTGATGAACCGAAGATTTCAAATTTGGATTCATAGTTCCATAAGACTTTCTTCCAGTCTGCAGTAGTCCACAACCAGTACTTCAAGGCCTCATTTTGTCCTTTAAGGAATGTCCTTCTTTCTGCCACTTGCCCTGTCAGACCTGCAGCACAAAGTCTCCTCTTCACAGCTAGTGGCCCTCTGAAACTTGTCTTCTGATTGGCTTGTGAGTTTCCTCCTATCAGAGTTTCTTGCAATTTCCAGTTGCCTTTGGATTGCATAAGACATCACTGGACTCACTGATTTGTTTTGCAGTTTCTCTAAATGGAAGGCCTACATGTCTTAAGAGTAATAATGCTCTGTCTCATTTCATTTGTTAATTGCAATTTTCTTGCCGTTATCCCTGTAATATTGTCCAAGTCATACTTAAGAGGGTGTAGCAACACAGTCTGTTCCAACTCTGCTTTAAGACAGACGGAGGGTTTTTAAGTAATCAACAGAAGGTGGGTGAGCACAGGCTCGCCAAAACTGGACAGTTGAAGAGTGGATAAATGTTGTCTGGTGTGATGAATTTCAGTTTTTGCTACGCACAGACAGTAGAGTCAGAACAACTGGAGTCCGTGCAGCACCATCCTGGACTGTTTGTGTCAATAGTCCAGGCTGGTGGTGGTGGTGTAATGGTGTTGGAAATGTTTTCTTGGCACACTTGAGCCCCATTAATACTAGTCAATCATTGCTTGAATCCAACGGCCTGTTTAAGTATTGATGCTGACCATGTGCATTCTTTTATGGCCACGGTTTACGCATCTTCAAATGGCCACTTTCAGCATGATCATACAGCATGTCACAAAGCAAAGTGGCTTCATGAACATGACAGTGAGTTTTGTGTTCCTCAGTGGCTTTCCCAGTCACCAGATTTGAATCCAGAAGAACACCTTTGGATACGGTAAAGCGGGAGATTCACATCATGAATGTGCTGCTGACAAATTTGCAGAAATGGCGTGATACAATCATGTCAACGTGAATCTGAATCTCAAAGGAATGTTTCCAACATCTTGTGGAATCCATACCATGAAGAATTGAGGCTGTTTGGAGAGCAAAAGGAGGCCCTACCCAGAATTAGTATAGCGGTCCTAAAAGTCTGCTCCGTGACTGTTGGCTGTTAAATAAAATTTGCAAAGTAGTAAGAAGGGCGGCACGGTGGCGCAGTGGGTAGCGCTGCTGCCTCGCAGTTGGGAGACCTGGAGACCTGGGTTCACTTCCCGGGTCCTCCCTGCGTGGAGTTTGCATGTTCTCCCCGTGTCTGCGTGGGTTTCCTCCGGGCGCTCCGGTTTCCTCCCACAGTCCAAAGACATGCAGGTTAGGTGGATTGGCGATTCTAAATTGGCCCTAGTGTGTGCTTGGTGTGTGGGTGTGTTTGTGTGTGTGTCCTGCGGTGGGTTGGCACCCTGCCCAGGATTGGTTCCTGCCTTGTGCCCTGTGTTGCCTGGGATTGGCTCCAGCAGACCCCCGTGACCCTGTGTTCGGATTCAGCGGGTTGGAAAATGGATGGATGGAAGTAGTAAGAATGTTTGGTTTGTGTTAGAATTTCTTTAACCTGTGGGTGTGGTGTATTTTTATTATAACAAACAATTTGTTTTTGTTTGAATCTACTCAACAGAATGGAGATGGTGAAACTCCAGATGGACATTTATACACCTAAGAAAATAGCTGTGCACCGCACCATCAGGTGATGAACTTTACATGTGTGTTATAGTGACTGTGTAAAGCAAATTAAAGTTTACACAAATTGAGTTATTTTTATTTAAAATGTATTTTCCTGTATTTCTGATGTCAGACAGTTAAAGCAATCAGCATCAGCATATCAGAACAGTTTAGCTATTAGCTCAACAAATGGGCTTGATGGTTTGAATGGTTTCCTCTCATTTGTTAAATATCTTATGGGGGGAAAAAATGTTCACCCCAGGAAAAATGATCCAAAAAACTTTATCTTGTTGGGGAAAAAAATTACTTGAATATTACCAAAACAGCAACATAACAGACCTTTTTTTTTAAAAAATATATTTAAGTGTCCACCACTGTACTTTGTGTGACGTATTTTGAGACAGTCACCAGCACACAGCCCGACATCTCAATCAAGACCATAGACGCGTGTTCTTCTGCACTTATTTTTTCAGTTGCTTGCATGTGAGAGGGTCGAATGTTGAGGCCTGATCCGTATGATCAATGCGCCCCTTGTGTTATTGTAGGCTACCGCAGCTAGTGACTTCCACATTTCCCCAGACAAAACGTTGACAGTTGTGACATTGTGAAAAGTGCTTTCGGGACTAATGTCTCGTTTGTCCTTGTATTCGATCCTAATCATTTTTCCTTTTTGTCACACAGCTACTGTCGCACCATGCTGAAGCTTCACATGACCAAATTCACCAGACACATCCTGGCAGTTCAGTTGTACAGTGCCGTATCATGCATCACTTTCACTTTCCATGTCAACGTCTGATGACCAATTCACATCTTTCATCACTATCGCTCGAGCCAAGCAATGGTTCAGTTTCAGTTTGTTCTAAAACTGCCCTGACAGCTTTTCGTTTGCCATTGTGTTTTTAGTAGGGCTGGGAATCAATTTAAAAAAAAAAATGAATCGCATAAGTGTATGAAATTAATCATGATTAATTGCACCTAACATAAAACATGTAATTATAAAATTAATACATAAATCATGAAGTAAATACACACTGGGTCACAAATTTAATGTAGAATCAACACAAAGGAATACAAAAAAAATAATGGCATAGTTTAAATAAACAATGACCTTGAACCTGAACTTTTAACAAAATATTACTTGAGCAAGTACAGCCTGAATTTGAATGCCTTCCTAAAAGTCAAGTTGAACAGAAGACAAAAAGAAATTGAGGACAAAATATTAATTATCAACTTGGCATAGCAGCAGATACAGACGTGTGAAAGTAAAAATTAAACGATCCAAACAACTGTTGACATTGAATGCATTGCTTAAGACTGATTTTAATTGAAAGAATAAGCATCTCTTAAATGGGCATACATTAAAACTCCACAAATACTATCCTCAATTGTTCATCATCATTGACAAACAATAATTATACTCTACACAAGTGTTTTTCAACTGATGTCCTGTGGAAATAATGATGTAGTGCCCCTGGGTCCTGACCTGAGAGAAACGCACTCCTTAGGTGGTCGAAACCTGTCTGAGGAGGATGGGACTTCCTGGAGAAGCTGACATAAAAGCAGCTCTGCGATCGCCTTAACATTAATCACACTCAGACTCCTCAATCAAATCAAATCAAATCAAAATGTATTTATAAAGCACAATTTTGAAATGCCATAAGTGTAAACCAATGTGCTGTACAATAAAATCAAAAAATATCAATAATAAATCGGTAAACATAGGACAAAAGTGACATACAGTGCATCCAGAAAGTATTCACAGCGCATCACTTTTTCCACATTTTGTTATGTTACAGCCTTATTCCAAAATGGATTAAATTCATTTTTTTCCTCAGAATTCTACACACAACACCCCATAATGACAACGTGAAAAAAGTTTACTTGAGGTTTTTGCAAATTTATTAAAAATAAAAAAATTGAGAAAGCAAATGTACATAAGTATTCACAGCCTTTGCCGTGAAGATCAAAATTGAGCTCAGGTCCATCCTGTTTCCCCTGATCATCCTGGAGATGTTTCTGCAGCTTAATTGGAGTCCACCTGTGGTAAATTCAGTTGACTGGACATGATTTGGAAAGGCACACACCTGTCTATAGAAGGTCCCACAGTTGACAGTTCATGTCAGAGCACAAACCAAGCATGAAGTCAAAGGAATTGTCTGTAGACCTTCGAGACAGGATTGTCTCGAGACACAAATCTGGGGAAGGTTACAGAAAAATTTCTGCTGCTTTGAAGGTCCCAATAAGCACAGTGGCCTCCATCATCCATAAGTGGAAGAAGTTCGAAACCACCAGGACTCTTCCTAGAGCTGGCCGGCCATCTAAACTGGGCGATCGGGGGAGAAGGGCCTTAGTCAGGGAGGTGACCAAGAACCCGATGGTCACTCTGTCAGAGCTCCAGAGGTCCTCTGTGGAGAGAGGAGAACCTTCCAGAAGGACAACCATCTCTGCAGCAATCCACCAATCAGGCCTGTATGGTAGAGTGTCCAGACGGAAGCCACTCCTTAGTAAAAGGCACATGGCAGTCCGCCTGGAGTTTGCCAAAAGGCACCTGAAGGACTCTCAGACCACGAGAAAGAAAATTCTCTGGTCTGATGAGACAAAGATTGAACTCTTTGGTGTGAATGCCAGGCATCACGTTTGGAGGAAACCAGGCACCACTCATCACCAGGCCAATACCATCCCTACAGTGAAGCATGGTGGTGGCAGCATCATGCTGTGGGGATGTTTTTCAGCGGCAGGGACTGGGAGACTAGTCAGGATAAAGGGAAAGATGACTGCAGCAATGTACAGAGACATCGTGGATGAAAACCTGCTCCAGAGCGCTCTTGACCTCAGACTGGGGCGACGGTTCATCTTTCAGCAGGACAATGACCCTAAGCACACAGCCAAGATATCAAAGGAGTGGCTTCAGGACAACTCTGTGAATGTCCTTGAGTGGCCCAGCCAGAGCCCAGACTTGAATCCCATTGAACATCTCTGGAGAGATCTTAAAATGGCTGTGCACCGACGCTTCCCATCCAACCTGATGGAGCTTGAGAGGTGCTGCAAAGAGGAATGGGCGAAACTGGCCAAGGATAGGTGTGCCAAGCTTGTGGCATCATATTCAAAAAGACTTGAGGCTGGAATTGCTGCCAAAGGTGCATCGACAAAGTATTGAGCAAAGGCTGTGAATACTTATGTACATGTGCTTTCTCAATTTTTTTATTTTTAATAAATTTGCAAAAACCTCAAGTAAACTTTTTTCACATTGTCATTATGGGGTGTTGTGTGTAGAATTCTGGGGAAAAAAATGAATTGAATCCATTTTGGAATAAGGCTGTAACATAACAAAATGTGGAAAAAGCGACGCGCTGTGAATACTTTCTGGATGCACTGTAAATACTAAAATAAGTTAAAAGAACCGATTTAGAAGATCAACAATTTACAGAAAAACAATGGATATGAAAAAATTAATAAATTAGTTATAAAATTGATACCAGAGTTACTCGTATACAGTTAAAAGCAATCGAAAACAAGTGTGTGTTAAGTTTTGATTTAAACATTTGAGTTGAAGAAGCTAACCTAATTTCAATTGGCAGAGCATTCCATAACTTTGGTGCTAACTGCGTTTCGCTTCAGTGTTACAGCCCAGAGCATGCTGTTCTTTCATGGTTTCACCCCTCTACTCACTCGTTCACTCTGTGCTGTTCAAGCACACCACCCTGCTTCTTCTCGTCTGCACCTGTGCCGCCACATGTGACTCCTGCGCTTCATCACAATTGGCAGGCAAAAGTGGTTCTGTTCCAGCACCTTCCATACTAGAACGTGGCGCTTGCTCTCCTTCCACCCTATTTCTTGGGACTTCCTCCTCTCGCTCAGATGTTTCATTTGTATAATGCACTGCGCCTTCTATTAGGACAGTGCTCAGTAGCTATCTCCAGCCTGATCATTATAGTATTATTGTTTCATAATGTTAAATATATGAAAATGCAAAATGAACAAATTATTGCCTGCGGCGTTTGCCTAATGGCCAGCCCTGCATAGAAATATTTACATTTTGCGGCATCATTTTATTTCATCCACTAGATGGCAGCAGAATACTGTCCCAAGAGTTATTCAGGCTTTATGTAAAGTGGATCATTAAGACGCAGTGCGACTCATCGTTGACAATAAATACGTAGGATTCTGAGCCTGAGTCACACCCAGAGTTAACTCCGAGGATCTTTCGTAATGTACCGTGGTACTTGGTCGTCTTGAACAAATATTTTGACCTTTTCAGTTTCTGCCCATACCACTCTGAAAACTTAAGCTCTATCAGACTGGGTAAAGGAGGTATGATGAGTCATTTTTAAGCTTTTGGAACAAAATCTTGATTGGACTGACTAACGTCTAGACTTTGATTAGTAGGAACTGCTCCTTTTTTGCTTTTAAGCCACTCGAGTGTGACTTTTGGCTGTTTTAGTTTTTGATTTATTATAATGCACTAAAGGGTAAATCTTTTCTCATACCCCAGGGGATCTTTTAGGCTGAAGGAAGATGTGCTATAGAAAGACAACACCATGGACTCCTTCTGCCATTACAGTGACTCACAATAAAGCTGAGCATATTTGCGGTCATGTACGGTTTTGTTTGGGTCAAACATAGTGACTACTATTTAGAACAAAAAAAGATAATGTTGGTGTCATTGGACCTTTTGATCTTCTTCCACTTATTTCCCAAGTCTATACTTTGGTAACCTATACGTTTTGTTTTGCCACTTTAGTAAGCAGTATAGATTTGTGAAATGCTGTTTTCCTATATGTACTTCTACTATGCCAGCAATGAACGACTGTCATTCCTGTAAATGTATCACAGGCTTGAATGACCAGGGTGCTTTTTTTTTCTTTTTTTTTTTTTAGGTCTGGTGCTTTTCAGGTGTGCTATAGTTTCTTAATTTCTTTAGATAGATAGATAGATAGATAGATAGATATACAGAGGACAACACTGTACTTCATGCTTAAATGTGCTTTTTATGAAATTTTTAAGTAAAGGTGATGTAATTTTGAGGAGTTGACTTTGCAATATGTTATTCAACAAAAAATGAACAGATATGTCATTTCTGTCAGTGGAAAAGCTAATTATCCACCCTCGGTTCTAATAGCTGGCATTACCTCCTCAAGTAGACATTTAATATGACCATCTAGAAATGCTTGATATAGACTGGTGGAAAGTTTTCCACCTCCTCTGTGCAGAATACTTTCAGGTGCGTGATGTCACATTTCAAATCCCACCCACAGCATTTTGCTGGAATTCAGACCTGGGCTTTGACTTGGCCATTCTAGAACTCTACATTTTTTTTTTTTTTTTTCTTTTCAGGCATTCCATGGTGGATTTATTGATATTATGGGCCGTTGTCATGTTGCCAGGTCTAGTTTTGGTTAAGCTTCAGTCTTGTAACAATCGTCTTGTAATTATCTTCAAGCACAACCTGGTACAATGAATTATTTATGGTTTATTCTCTGATGGTGAACTGCCCAGGCCCAGATGTAGCAAACCAGAACATTTCCACCACCATGCTTTACAGCTGGTCTCAGGTTCTTCTGGTCAGATTCTTCTGGTGCTATGCCCAAATCACTCTATATTAGAATCCGCTGTGCTGAGCACATTGTTCAAGAAGTCCTGGTCTTTGCCTGTGTGTTAATGAGCAACCTTTAGTCTTTCCCTGATGTTCTACCTAGACAGTAAAGGTGTTTTCCTGGCACACCTCCCATGTGGATGTAATTTGTGCAGGTTCTTTGTAATGGTAGACTCATACATTTTGATATCAACAGAGGCAAGAGCTACTTGGAGGTCTCGTGATGATAATCCATCCATCCATTTTCCAACCCGCTGAATCTGAACACAGGGTCAGGGGGGTCTGCTGGAGCCAATCCCAGCCAACACAGGGCGCAAGGCAGGAACCAATCCCGGACAGGGCGCCAACCCACCGCAGGACATACACACCCACACACCAAGCACACACTTGGGCCAATTTAGAATCACCAATGCACCTAACCTGCATGTCTTTGGACTGTGGGAGGAAACCTACGCAGACATGGGGAGAACATGCAAACTCCACACAGGGAGGACCCGGGAAGCGAACCGGGGTCTCCTTACTGCGAGGCAGCAGCCTGATGATAATAATTATTTTATTTAAGTGCACCTTTCAAGGTACCCAAGTACAATGGAAGAAAATAAATCTCTCTATTATATAAAAAAATTCGGGTCGAGACGTGACCTTCTCGGAAAGACACTTTGACGTCCCACGAGAACAACCAATTTAATCTAACCTCTCAGTTGTTGGAATGCTTTTGGCAGACACACTTCATGTGTTTTCAGCTCTTAAACATTTTATACGTTCTAGATGGCACGTCAACAACTAAGCGAAGAAGAAAGAGCAGCACATCGAAAAGAGACCCAAAAGCATCGGAGAGAAAAGAAGGCAAAAAAGAACAATAATAATCTATGTGGAATTTCTGAAAATAAGGAAAGTAATAATCAGCCCGGACCAAGTGGGATTGAAAACGTCGTAGGTCCAATCGGGGGCAGAAATAAAAGACTTCATAAAGATGTTCAAAAAGGTTGGCGCAATACACATGCAGAGCAGGGTTAGAGATTATGAAAGCAGTGGAATTCGAAAGGCTCAAAAAAAAGTTGCCACGATACACATGCAGAGGAAATTAAAGAATATGAAAGTAGTAAAATTTGAAAGTATCAAAAAAAAAAAAAAAGTAAAGATCACATTAGCACAAACAAACGGAAATTATTACTTGGTGAAATAACGGAACAGCAAAAAGGGATCAGATATAGGAAGATATTGTTTGGCTTTAAACTTTAAGTTGGAGACTTGTAGATCATCTAATTCGTGTTGCCTCCCAATGAAGAGGCGTATCTGCGAGAATTAAAAGATTTATTGTTTGGTGAAGGTGAAATTCACAAACACTACAAGCAAAATATCTGAATCTACAATAAACTCTTCGCGATCACATCATTCAGTGCTCAAAATGTAGATTTACACAATAATGGACCATACTTTATGAGAATCTGTGGTCCTGCAACAATTAAAGCTATGACACGTTTAACTTTGAAGAAACCACAATTCGGTCAGGTGTATATTTATGATCACAGAGAAGCGATGCAACATAGAATCGAAAGAGTATGTCACAATTCCCATGAAAGTAAGAATCTCTTTTTAAATTGTATATCTGGTTAACCAAACCCGGGGGTGGGCGAGCGAAGCAAGCAGGGGGCAGAGCCCCCTAGTTTTAAAAAAATAAATAAAGACCAGTAAAATTAATATGTAAGAAAACCATATACAAATTATGTGTAACTATTTGCAAAGATGTGTATACAAATGCCATAAAGGTAACCATAAAATGTATTAAAAAAGAGAGATTCTGGGGTTCTTCTTTATACAATCTTTAAGTTGTGTTCTATGGCTGAACTTGCTGGGATGGCCTGGCTTGCACAAGTTGGCAGTTGTTTGAAATTTTCTCCACTTGTAGATGATCTTTCAGACAGTGGAATGGTTGATTTACAATTGTTTGGCGAACTTTTTAAATCCCTTCCCAGGCTCCTATAACCTTCTCTCTGAATGCCTTAAAGAGCTCTTCCAGTCTTGTTAATGTAATTAATTGGTGCCACAACTAAAATGTAACATGTCTGTGATTTAATATCCCCTCCCTTTGAGGAGCTCTGTAAAGAAAACTCTTTTTAAAAAAAAAAAAAAAAAATGTTCATATTACTTTTTTTTCCTCTTTCTTTCTTCAGGAACACCTTAGAATCTGCTTTAATGTCTGAGAAGAGGGAACATGAGTCTCTAGAAACAAAGCTGTCATCATTTGAAATTCTTGGTCAGGACTTTGAAGCTCTGGTGAAGGAATACTCCACTCTTCGTCAGTCCATAGAGAACAAGAAGTGGGCTTTGCAGGAATTCTCTCAATACAGCAAGTGAAGTAGAAAACCAACATCTGAAATCATTAGCTGGCCATCTTGATATATGAGGGAGAGTTGTGATTTAAAAAGCTGTTTTTTGTATAACGAGTGAAGGTCTAACGAGTAATCCATGACAATGTTTTATAATATATACAGTATATATTTTTTTTAATTTCAATATCTAACATGTGACTGTTGGTAACACGGGATTAGTTGTGTAGCAGAAATGTTTTCAACTTCAATAATCAGTCTGTTTAAACAACATAGTTCAAGTTGTATTTGCAGTAGCTGGCCATTGCTTGTTCTAGCTGTACTATAATTAAGTTAATTGCAATGATAAATATGAAAAGCAATGCATTTATTTTATGTTAAGCTTCAGTAAACTAAGATGTGCTAATGTTTTAATGCAAGAGAATATACTTTTTTCCTCAGTTTTGTCTACTAATCTGACAAATTTGCAGACTGTTGCCCAAAAGGCCAAGCAGTAGCACACAGTTTGGGGATATGAGTGGCTGGAACATAACTGCATTGCTTTGGTTGAATCCAAGGTACAGCTGTTAGTTCGAGTCTCCTCTCTGAAACACTGGATGGACTTTCTCAGTCTGGTGAGTACTGGGATCCCTTAGTACTTTCAATTTACTGTTTTTCTTTTTCTAAATGGGTACCGCTATACTGGAGGTGTCAAAGGCAAACCCTGGTGGGCTGCCGTGACTGCAGCTTTTCACATCCACCACTCTGTTAATTACTAGCCAATTACTACTGATAACACTTCTGACCTTAATTTTCATCGGCTTGCTTTTTAGCCTCCTTAACTCTGAACATGACTTGGGTTTGGAATTCTATGTACATGTGGTTAAGCCCGTGCCAGACTTGGGTTGATGGGAAATGGTATGCTTTACAATGGAAAGCCCATATAAGTCTCAGAACAGTATTCTTCTGTCATCTGTGGATGAAATAACATCATGCTGCAAAAAAAAAAAAATAACGAATCTGTGCGTTATGACACATTATGGTACCTCTTTGGTAACTCGTCAGTATTGATTAGTTGATTATCTCAACTATTTGTGATTTGTCTATGATAGTCTGGTGGAGAAGATAGTTGTTGAAATGAACTGCCATGCTGAGCAGTGACAGAAAAGTCACAGTAAACCATTTGCTTGTCACAGTTGCTGGCAGCCAATTGCTGCAGGTGACATGCTGTTGTGTCTCTTGATACTTCTGGGAATAGTAGGTAAACCACTCAAAAGATGGTACTGGTCCACAAACTGGCTGTTGCAGCCTCACATTTTTGGTGAAGTTATGAGCGAATGTCTTTTTTCAGTCATTATAAAATACCTGCATCTCACTAATAATGATGACTAAGATTTAGACAGTCTGTTTCTAAGCTGCTTAGTCCTCAACAGGGTCATGAGGGGTGCTGGAGCCTATCCCAGCTAGCACAGGGGCGTAAGGCAGGAACAAATCCTGGACAAGGGCACCAGTCCATTTCATGGTGAATATACACACACTCACCATCCACACACTAGGGCCATTTTAGTAGTGCCAGTCTACCTAACCTGCACGTCTTTTTACTGTGGGAGGATTCCGGAGCACCCAGAAGAAACCCATGCAGTGGCAGCACTGTGCCATTGCGCTGCCCTTGAAGGCAATTCACCCAACACCAAATCTGCACAAACTGAGGAATGTGTATCGGGCGATCAGCATAAATATGCAGAAGGTGTATGTTACTGATCGTGACATAAGTATTGACAAAAGTCTCATGGTTTACAGGGGAATGCTGTCATGGGTACAGTACATCACATTCACAATTTGGTATCCGGTTCTAAAGGCTTTGCAAAGTAAGCTCTGGGTACATCTGAAATATTACAAAAAATTCTTTTGAGACCTCCTCGAATGTTGCCCGTGTGTGCTGATGACTGTTTCAAAACATACTGCATCACATGAAACATGTACTGTATAATAATCTCTACGACAGTGGACAACAGACATACCTTTCCTAGATAGACAGATAGATACTTTATTAATCCCAAGGGGAAATTCACACTGTGATTATGATGATTGTTTGGTATTTACCTGTTTCTGTTACACATGATAACATTTTTGTTGGGAAAAAAATTCAAAGATTTTTCATTTATCTTGTTTCTGATTAAGCAATTGGATTGGAACAAAAATCTGCAGCCACTCCAGCCTTTCAAGGCCGACTTTGATGACCGCTGCTATAAACTACACTTAGCATGCCTACTTTCTATATACGCAATATGGCCAAAGGTATGTGGACACCCCTCCAAATGCTTGATTTTAGGCGTTTAATTGTTAACAGGTGCTTAAACTCAAAGCACATAGCCACGCAGTCGCCATTGATGAACATCTGCTCGTTCTGAAGAGTTCAGTGACTTTAAATGTGGCATTGCCATAAGATGCCACCTTTGGGACCAATCTGTATGTGAAATTTCTGCACTGCTAGATTTGCTATGGTTGTGAAGTGGAAGCATTAAGGAGGAGCAGCAGCTCAGCCAGAAAGTGGTACCCCATAATAATTCACAGAGCTGGGCCTCCAAGTGCCAAAGTGCAAAGCATGTGATAATCACCCATCCTGCAAGGCGTCACCCACAACAGAGGTCCCAACTGCCTCTGGAAGTAACGTCAGCATGGGAATGGTGTGGCAGGAGCTTCATGAAATGGGTTTCCATTACCAAGATTACTATGCAGAATGCCAAGGATCAGCTGAAGCGGTGTGAAGTACACCACCCTTGGACTGTGAAGTGATGAATCGTGCTTCACTGTCTGGCAGTCTGATGGACCAATCTGGGTTTGGCTGATGCCAGGGGGATTCTTCCTTCTGGACTGTAGTGAAGTAGAAATGACAGAGTGGTGACTCTGTGGCTAAGAATCGGTGCTGCTATTTGGACAGTTGCCAGTTCAAATTCTGTTACGGCCAGAGGGGCCCTTGAACAAGGTCCTTAACCTGAAAAATGCTCCAGGGGCACTGTGCAGTGGTTAATCATGTGTTCTGACCCCTAAAGGTAATGTAAAAACTCAACTTTCCCTCAGGGATTAGTAAGTATATCAAATAAAATCAAAATACTTGGTTACTGTACAACACTGATATTCAGAGACTCCAAATGTCCTCTAAGAAAGAATTTCTATCTTGGAACAGGCCGAGTAGCCACAGCTGTTTCAGCTTAAGTCCAAGAATTGATTTCCACCTGTTGAATTGCAGCTTGAATATTCGTGTTGGATCATTTACTGAAATGACCAGCTGTTGCATGGCAGCCATCTGATGACTGTTTTTGCTGGTTTTCCAAATTAGGATCCCTGCGTTGTAGCTGTGGAATTTTATCCTTCTCAGACAAATATGCAAGTTTTGGTTTTGACAATATGTAATTTATGTGGTGGAAATGTTAATTTGTCACCCACTGCGGTTTCTTTGTCTCATCTTATCATCTCACACAACTTCAATCGTGATGAAGTGCTTTGAGGGGCTGATAATAAGACACATTAAGTAGAATCTTCTTCTTCTTTTGGCTACTCCTGTTAGAGGTTGCCACAGCAGATCATCTTCCATATCGTTATGTCCTCTGCATCTTGTTCCATTACACCCATCATCTTCATGTCCTCTCTCACCACATCCATAACCCTCCTCATAGCCCTTCCTCTTTTCCTCTTCCCTGGCAGCTCTATCCTTAGCATCCTTCTCCCAATATACTCCGCATCTCTCCTCTGCACATGTCCACACCAATGCAATCTCGGCTCTCTGACTTTGTCTCCCAACCATCTAACTTGAGCTTACCCTCTAATGTTGTTCTTTCTAATCCTGTCCATCCTCGTCATGCCCAGTGCAAATCTTAGCATCTTTAACTTTGCCACCTGCTTTCCAGTCAGTGTCACTGTCTCCAACCCTTATAACATCACTAGTCTCAATACCATCCTGCAGACCTTCCCTTTTACTTTTGCTGATACTTGTCTGTCTCAAATTACTCCTGACACTCTTCTCCACCCTGCCTGCACTCTCTTTGCACCTCTCTTCCACAATCCCCGTTACTCTGTACTGATGATGCCAAGTATTTAAATTCATCCTCCTCCGCCAACTCAACTCCCTGTATCCTCACCATTCCACTGACCTCCCTCTCATTTACAGACATGTATTCTGTCTTGTTCCTACTGACCTTCATTCCTCTCCTCTCATATCTCCACCTCTTCAGGGTCTCCTCAACCTGCTCCCTACTCTCATTACAGATCACAATGTCATCAGCAAACATCACAGCCCACGGGGACTCCTGTCTAATCTCGTCTGTCAACCTGTCCATCACCATTGCAAATAAGTAAGGGCTCAGAGCCGATCCCTGATGTAATCCCACCTCCACCTTGAATGCATCCATCACTCCTACCGCAGACCTCACCACAGTCACACTTCCCTCGTACATATCCTGTACAACACTTACTTACTTCTCTGCCACTCCACACTTCCTCATACAATACCACAGCTCCTCTTGAGTCACCCTGTCATATGCTTTCTCCAGGTCCACAAAGATGCAATGCAACTCCTTCTGGCCTTCTCTAAACTTCTCCCATCAACATCCTCAGAGCAAACATTGCATCTGTGGTGGTCTTTTTAGGCATGAAACCATACTACTGCTCACTAATCATCACCTCACTTCTTAACTGAGCTTCCACTACTCTTTCCCATAACTTCATCCTGTGGCTCATCAGTTTTATCCCCCTGTAGTTACTACAGTCCTGCACATCCCCCTTATTCTTAAATATCGGCACCAGTACACTTCTTCTCTACTCCTCAGGCATCCTCTCACTTTCCAAGATTCCATGAAACAATCTGGTTAAAAACTCCACTGCCATCTCTCCTAAACACCTCCATGCTTGCACAGGTATGTCATCTGGACCAACGGCCTTTAAATTTTTCATCCTCTTCATAGCTGTCCTTACTTCCTCCTTGCTAATCCATTGCACTTCCTGATTCACTATCTCTACATCATCCAACCTCTTCTCTCTCTTGTTCTCTTCATTCATCAGCCTCTCAAAGTACTCTTTCCATCTGCTGAACATACTCTCCTCACTTATGGGTACGTTTCCATCTTTATCCTTTATTACCCTAACCTGCTGCACATCTTTCCCAGCTCGGTCCCTCTGTCTCGCCCATTGGTCCTTTTCTTCCTCCTTAGTGTCTAACCTTTCATACAACTCATCATATGCCTTTTCTTTAGCCTTCGCCACCTCTCTCTTCACCTTGCGCCTTATCTCCTTGTACTCTTGTCTACTTTCTGCATCTCTCTGACTATCCCACTTCTTCTTTACCATCCTCTTCCTCTGTATACTCTCCTGTATTTCCTCATTCCACCACCAGGTTTCCTTTTCCTCCTTCCTCTGTCCAGTTGTCACACCAAACACTCTTCTTGCTGTCACCCTTACCACTTCTGCTGTAGTTTCCCAACTGTCTTTTAACTCTTCACTACCACCCCGTGCCTGTCTCACCTTCTCCCTAAACTCAACCTTGCAGTCTTCCTTTTTCAAATTCCACCATTTGATCCTTGAAGGTGATCCCAATACGCATGTGTGACAATGTGATGTTGCATTTACACTCATCTGCCATTTTATTAGGTACACCTTATAAGTACTGGATTGGATCCCCTTTTGCCTTCAGAACTGCTGTAATTCTTTGTGGCACTGATTCAACAAGGTGCTGGAAACATTCCACAGAGATCTTGGTCCATATTGACATGATAGCATCATGCATTTGCTGTAGATTTGTCAGCTGCACATCCATGATGTGAATCTCGCTTTCCACCACACCCCAAATGTACTCTATTGAATTGAAATCTGGTGACTGTGGAGGCCATTTGAGTCCAGTGAACTCATTGGCATGTTTGAGAAACCAGTTGGAGGTGTTTTGACCTTTGTGACATAACATGTTATCCTTCTAGAAATGGCCATCACAAGATGGGTAAACTGCGGTCATAAAAGGATGGACATGGTTAGTAACAATACTCAGGAAGACTGTGGCATTTAAGTAATGTTCAGTTGGTACTAAGGGGCCCAAAGTGAGCCAAGAAAATATCCACCACACCATTACACCACCACTACCAGCCTGAACTGTTGATACAACGCAGCATGGATCCATGCTTTCATGCTGTTGACACCAAATTCTGACCTTACCTTCTGAATGTCACAGCAGAAACTATGACTCATCAGACCAGTCAACGTTCTTCCAATCTTCTGTTGTCCAATTTTGGTAAGCCAGTGCTAATTATAGCCCAACAACTCCTGCCACTTCAACTGTTGTGACCAACAATGAGTCAACCTCAGATGATCAGTATTGGCTGTCTATAACTGATGACCAAGCAAGGAAAGAACTTGAAGAGGCTATGCACAGGAATACCTAAGGAATCAGACTGAGTTAGTCCTGGAGTTCTTAAGGCCTGTGCTACCCAACTTTGTGGAGTCCTCTGTCACCTGTTCAGTCTGTCCCTAAGGCTTCAAAAAGTGCCACTGCTGTGGAAAATATCCTGCAATGTTCCAGTTCCAGAAAAGACAGACATCTCTTCACCTAATCACTACAGACATGTGGCCTTTGTCACACAATATTTCCTTTGAGAAGCTGGTCCTGGACTATATGATTCCTTTTATGAAAGACCACCTGGACCCGCTGCAGTTTTCCTGTCAGACAAAGATTGGAGTAGAGGATGTGATTGTCCATCTGCTCCACAGGGCCTATTCTCACCTGGACAAAGCTGGCGGCACTGTGAGAATTGTGTTTTTTGATTTCTCCAGTGCCTTCATTAGCATCCAACCATACCTCTTAAGGGATAAACTCTGAGATATGCAGGTGAATGAGCCTATGGTGTCCTGGACGATGGGCTATCTGTCAGGCAGACCACAGTTTGTGATGATTCAAGGACTGTGTGAGCAACACTGGAGCACCACAATGCATAGTCCTCTTACCTTTTCTCTTCACCCTGTACATGTCTGACCATAAATATAACAGCGGGTCATGAAATTCTCTGATGATTCAGCACTAATGGGGGTGTATTGATAAGGGCGATGAGACAGAGGAGAGGAGTCAGTAGGAGAACATTGCTTCTTGGATCAGAAAGAATTGTCTGTAACTTAACATCAGCAAAACCAAGGAACTGGCTATGGACACGCGATTAGGGGACAGTCAGCGGGCTTTATCGTGCTTGAAACTACAAGAAATGCGGATCTGGAACATGTTATTAATACTCTTCTCTCCTTTTCATCTACAGAAAGATGCCTGAGAAAAAAGCCTGTACCTCAATGAATGTACCGATCTCCACCGCTTTCCACACCATGAAGAAAACGCTCTGTTCCAGCCCCATGGAATCACCTCACTTCCGGTCCCATCCTGACGACTTCAGTTCCGTCCCTCTACTTCTGACATCATCTCCGACTCCCTCCTTCTTCATCATATCCGTTATTTTGATTTGTCCCTCTATAAAAGCTTCCTGATCTCAGTGTTTTTTTTGTCAAATGTATCAAACTTTTCTTGTGATTTTGACCTACAAGTGGAACCTACGACCAGTATACGGGGAGGCTCCCCAATCCTTAATCTGTTTCATTTGCTTTATTTATCACACACTGTAGAGCCTCTATTTTTTTGAAGTGGATGTAGAGGGGTTGCACAACTTTAAGTACTTGGGGGTCTACACAAAGCTGGATTTGTCTGGTAACACAGAGGGACTATAGAAGAAGGGACAAAGCAGGCTAAAGTGTTACTTCAGTGTGGGTGGTGACACCCTTTACATGTTACATGCTGGGCTGATAACATCGTAATATTTGCATATTTAGCTATTGAGCTTCCCTAAAAAGCCAAATTTACCCTATTGGACAAATAAAGTTCTAACTATCTTTAGTGCTTTCAAAAAGTATTCAGACCCCTTCACTTTTTACACATTTTCTTTTGTTGCAGCCTTCTGCTAAAATCATTTAAATTTATTTTTTCCCTCATGAAACAACATTCAATACCCCAGAATAACAAAGTAAAAACAGAAATTTACTATCACAGTAACACAAGTATTTAGACCCATCAACCACAGGTTTTATTCAGTTTGACACAACAAGCTCTGCACACCTGGATTTGGGAATTTTTCTACCATTCTTCCCTGTGGATCCTGTCAAGCTCTTGTCAGGCTGAATGGAGACCATCCGTGAACAACTATTTTCAGGTCTCTCCAGAGATGTTCGATTAGGTTCAATTCTGGATTCTGGCTGGGTCACTCAAGGATATTCCCAGGGTGGATCCTAAGCCACTCTGTGTTGTCTTTACTTTGTGCTTTGGGTCATTGTCCTGTTTGAACGTGAACTATCTGCCTCGTCTGAGGTCCATAATGCTCTGGAGTAAGTTTTCATTAAGGATATCTTTGTACTTTTCCCAGTTCAGCATTCTATCAACTCTAACTACTCTTCCAGTCCCAACCACAGAGCATGATGCTGCCACCACCATGCTCCACTGTTGGAATGGTAGTATGCAAGTGATGGGCAGTGCTTGCTTTCCTCTACTGTAAATGTGACACTTAGAACTGGGATGAAACGGTTTCATCTCGATTTCATCAGGCTAGAGATTCTAGTTTCTCATTGTCTGAGGGTATTTTGGTGTGTTTTTGCAAACACCAGGTGGGCTTTCATGTGTCATCTGGCCACTATACCATAAATCCCAAATTAGTGGAGCATTGAAGTGATGGTTGTGCTTCTAGCAGTTTCTCCCATCTCCACATAGGTTCTTTGGAATTCAGCCAGATTGGCCATCAGGTTCTTGGTCACCTTTATTATCACACATCTACCCTGACAGTTCAGTATGGCTGGGCAGCCAACTCCAGGAAGAGTTGCAATTGTACCAAACCTATTCCATTTACAAATTATGGAGACCGCTGTGCTCTTGGAAATCTTTAATGCTGCAGAAATGTTTTTGCATCCTTCTCAGATCTGTGCCTCAACACAATACTGTATGTAAGTTCTGCAGGTGACTTCTTTGACCTGACGGCTTAGTTTTTGGTTAACTGTGGGACCTTC
This sequence comes from Erpetoichthys calabaricus, assembly GCF_900747795.2. NCBI lineage: Eukaryota > Metazoa > Chordata > Cladistia > Polypteriformes > Polypteridae > Erpetoichthys > Erpetoichthys calabaricus. The sequence goes on along the minus strand of NC_041402.2, from coordinate 8,692,275 downwards.
TATAGATAGGTGTGTGCACTTCCTAATCATGCCCTATGAATTAAATTAAGGACAGACTGACTCCAAACAATGTGTAGAAACATCTCAATAATCAATAGAATGGAATGCACCTACACCAAATTTCAAGTGTCATAGCAAAGGGTCTGAAAACTTGTGTCAGTGTTCCATCCATCCATCCATTTTCCAACCCGCTATATCCTAGCACAGGGTCAAGGGGATCTGCTGGAGCCAATCCCAGCCAGCACAGGGTGCAAGGCAGGAAAAAATCCTGGGCAGGGTGCCAACCCACCGCAGGACACACACACCCACACACCAAGCACATACTAGGGGCAATTGAGGATCGCCAATACTGTGTTATCCTGTGATACTGAGTGTTGTTTGATAAGAGAAAAAACTAATTTCAATGATTTGAACACTAAGCCGCGAAAAAAGTGAAAGTGGTTTGAGTACTTTCTTGCAGACACCTAGACGATCAATATTTGAGAATAAAACTCTTGGGATTTCCAGCATGATCATTTATAATTAAAAAAAAAAAAAAAAAAAGGACTGCCTCTGAAGGCGGACGGCTTTGTTATGTTCAGTTATTTGTGCCTTCAATATTTCACAGTGGACTATTAGTTTCATTTTTCTCCATTTACACTCAGCATCTCAGTCATTTTCTCTTTAGATCAAACTTTCTTTGGGTCTTCCAAGGAATCTTAGTGCTGGAGGATTTGTTAACAATTGTTTCAGTGACCACTATGTCAGCTGAAGCCCTTACCTTAGCATTCACATTTTCCACCTTAGTGGTTACATTGCTAACTGTATTAGGGCAACAATTACATTTGATTATTTAGAATATTTAGCAAACCTTAAGGCTGCAGATGAATCAAAATAATGTTTGCTAACAATAAGCTTCTCATTAGTTTTAGTTTCCAGTATTTCTACATCATCTAAAATGTGGAAATGGTCAGACAGATAGATAGACAGATAGATAGATAAACAGACATGAAAGGCACTATATAATATATATGTAGATAGACAAACAGACATGAAAGGCACTATATAATAGGTAGATATGTAGATAGACAGGCATGAAAGGCACTATATAATAGACAAACATGAAAGGCACTATATAATAGACAGACAGGCATGAAAGGCACTATATAATATATATGTAGATAGACAAACACATGAAAGGCACTATATAATAGATAGATAGACAGGCATGAAAGGCACTATATAATAGATATGTAGATAGACAGACATGAAAGGCACTATATAATAGATAGACAGGCATGAAAGGCAGTATATAATAGATAGACAAACATGAAAGGCACTATATAATAGAAGGCATGAAAGGCACTATATAATAGATAGACATACATGAAAGGCACTATATAATAGATATGTAGATAGACAAACAGACATGAAAGGCACTATATAATAGACAGGCATGAAAGGCACTATATAATAGATAGACATACATGAAAGGCACTATATAATAGATATGTAGATAGACAAACAGACATGAAAGGCACTATATAATAGATAGTGCCTTTTATGTCTATCTAATAGATAGACAGACGTGAAAGGCACTATATAATAGATAGACAGGCACGAATGACACTATATAATAGATAGATAGACATGAAAGGAACTATATAATAGGTAGATATGCAGATAGACAAATAGACACGAAAGGTACTATATAATAGATAGACATGAAAGGCACTATATAATAGATATGTAGATAGACGAACAGACATGAAAGGCACTATATAATAGACAGGCATGAAAGGCACTTTATAATAGATAGACATACATGAAAGGCACTATATAATAGATATGTAGATAGACAAACAGACATGAAAGGCACTATATAATAGACAGACAGACAGACATGAAAGGCACTATATAATAGATATGTAGATAGACAAACAGACATGAAAGGCACTATATAATAGACAGACAGACAGACATGAAAGGCACTATATAATAGATAGACAGACATGAAAGGAACTATATAATAGGTAGATATGCAGATAGACAAAAAGACACGAAAGGTACTATATAATAGATAGACATAAAAGGCACTATATAATAGATATGTAGATAGACGAACAGGCATGAAAGGCACTATATAATAGATAGACACACATGAAAGGCACTATATAATAGATAGATATGTAGATAGACAAACAGACATGAAAGGCACTATATAATAGATAGACATACATGAAAGGCACTATATAATAGATATGTAGATAGACAAACAGACATGAAAGGCACTATATAATAGATAGATAGTGTAAACACCAGGGTGGCACCCAAACCATAAACACAAATGCACCAACACAGTCCCTGGTTAAAAGTGCAGTTTTATTGAACACAATACCTCAGAAACATAATCCTCTTTTCTTCATTCTTCTCTCCACTACTTTTCCCAGACGAGTGTTGCCTGTCAACTCTCCCGGCTCCAAATTGCCTGAATAAGGCAGCGCAGTTCATTTTATTGAAGACCCCAGAGTACTTCCAGTGCCAGAAGACTACCTGTTGGAAGCACTTCCAGGTCATACAGCAATCTCATAAAGTAGGGATTGTAACTCCCTGCCTCAAGGGTGGCACCCATGGACACCAACATGGCTTCCCCAATGGACTACACTTCACAGCATTCCTTGGGGGTGTCCGAATGAGTACCAAAGTAGAAGGATGCTACTATCTAGCAGGTTGGGGAGTATACAATTTTGATACAGAACCTTCCCCAATCTCTCCGCCTGACTGGTTAAGGAAATGGGGTCAATCCTGGCAGAGATGCCAGCCCATGCATGTTGTTCATTACAATAGATAGATATATGAAAAGGCACTATATAACAGATAGATTGATAGATCAAACAAAGATTTTTAGATTGATACATTATTTAAGATAAATAAATCTTAGTGTTAATGAGAAGGTGTCATTTCATTTTTGTTAATAGCCTTTTCAGTTCTCTCTTTTTGTATTTTCAGTTACTGCTGATACCCATCGTATGTGCAGCTTCAGTTATTGATATTGAGAATGCACAATTACAGATACTTCATGATTCTCTTCTTTTTAGTTTTTTTTTGTCAATGTCTACATTTCTGTTTATTTCACTGTGCTGATGTGGTTCTTCTAGTCTTTAGAATTGAATGTATTACTCGTGTCAATGTGATATTTTTTTTTCTTTAGTAAATTTGAAAAAAAATTCTAAAATCCTGTTTTGCTTTGCAAATACTGGGGTAGTTAGTGTTGTTTGATGAGAGAAAAAAATTAATTTAAAACATTTTATCATAAATAAATGTAAAAAATATGAAGAGGTCTCAATACTTTTTGAAGGCACTGTATATACAGTGCATCCGGAAAGTATTCACAGCGCATCATCACTTTTCCCACATTTTGTTATGTTACAGCCTTATTCCAAAATGGATTATATTCATTTTTTTCCTCTGAATTCTACACACAACACCCCATAATGATAACGTGAAAAAAGTTTACTTGAGGTTTTTGCAAATTCTTTAAAAATGAACAAATTGAGAAATCCCATGTACATAAGTATTCACAGCCTTTGCTCAATACTTTGTCGATGCCCCTTTGGCAGCAATTCCAGCCTCAAGTCTTTTTGAATATGATGCCACAAGCTTGGCACACCTATCCTTGGCCAGTTTCGCCCATTCCTCTTTGCAGCACCTCTCAAGCTCCATCAGGTTGGATGGGAAGCGTCGGTGCACAGCCATTTTAAGATCTCTCCAGAGATGTTCAATGGGATTCAAGTCTGGGCTCTGGCTGGGCCACTCAAGGACATTCACAGAGTTGTCCTGAAGCCACTCCTTTGATATCTTGGCTGTGTGCTTAGGGTCGTTGTCCTGCTGAAAGATGAACCGTTGCACCAGTCTGAGGTCAAGAGCGCTCTGGAGCAGGTTTTCATCCAGGATGTCTCTGTACATTGCTGCAGTCATCTTTCCCTTTATCCTGACTAGTCTCCCAGTCCCTGCCACTGAAAAACATCCCCACAGCATGATGCTGCCACCACCATGCTTCACTGTAGGGATGGTATTGGCCTGGTGATGAGCGGTGCCTGGTTTCCTCCAAACATGATGCCTGGCATTCACACCAAAGAGTTCAATCTTTGTCTCATCAGACCAGAGAATTTTCTTTCTCATGGTCTGAGAGTCCTTCAGGTGCCTTTTGGCAAACTCCAGGTGGGCTGCCATGTGCCTTTTACTAAGGAGTGACTTCCGTCTGGCCACTCTACCATACAGGCCTGATTGGTGGATTGCTGCAGAGATGGTTGTCCTTCTGGAAGGTTCCCATTTTCTCCACAGAGGACCTCTGGAGCTGTGACAGAGTGACCATCTGGTTCTTGGTCACCTCCCTGACTAAGGCCCTTCTCCCCCGATCGCTCAGTTTAGATGGCCGGCCAGCTCTAGGAAGAGTCCTGGTGGTTTCGAACTTCTTCCACTTACGGATGATGGAGGCCACTGTGCTCATTTGGACCTTCAAAGCAGCAGAAATTTTTCTGTAACCTTCCCCAGATTTGTGCCTTGAGACAATCCTGTCTCAGAGGTCTACAGACAATTCCTTTGACTTCATGCTTGGTTTGTGCTCTGACATGAACTGCCAACTGTGGGACCTTCTATAGACAGGTGTGTGCCTTTCCAAATCATGTCCAGTCAACTTAATTCACCACAGGTGGACTCCAATGAAGCTGCAGAAACATCTCAAGGATGATCAGGGGAAACAGGACGCACCTGAGCTCAATTTCAAGCTTCATGGCAAAGGCTGTGAATACTTATGGACATGTGATTTCTCAATTTTTTTATTTTTAATAAATTTGCAAAAATCTCAAGTAAACTTTTTTCACGTTGTCATTATGGGGTGTTGTGTGTAGAATTCTGAGGAAAAAATGAATTTAATCCATTTTGGAATAAGGCTGTAACATAACAAAATGTGGAAAAAGTGATGCGCTGGGAATACTTTCCGGATGCACTGTATCTAAATATCTATTATATGGTGCTTGTCATATCTTGCTATCTTTTGTATAACAACATTTATTTATACAGCACATTCTCATACAAGAAATGTAGCTCAAAGTGCTTTACAAGAAGTCAAAGAGAAAGTCACATAAAAAACAATTAAGATTAGGCAATAATAATTAAAAATAAGTAACATGAAACAAGGCAAGGTCAGATGACTGAGAGGACAGAAAAAACAAACAACAAAAAAACCTCCAGTTAGGCTGAAGAAAAAACCAAATCTGCAGGGGTTCCAAGGCTAAACGATTGCCCAGTGACCACATTATATAGTGCCTTTCATATCAGGACAGGTCAGGTTGAGGGGCATGCACTAGTACAGTGCGTTGCCGCACCCACCCAATGGCAAAACATTTTCAGGATCCTGGTTAGTAACCCCTCAGGCAGACACGCAGTCCAGTACCCTCCATGGAAATGATCATCTGTCTTCTGCAGCCAGGTGTTATATGGGTGTCCCCTTGGCCTAGTCCAGCCATCTGGGCTCTCAACAACAGGGAGACACCCGGTCCAGTCCCACCCTCTGGAAATTACCTTCTATCTGCTGCAGCCAGGTGTTACGTGGGCAACCCCTTGGCCTGGTCCAGCCACTCGGGTCCCCAACAATGAGGATCTTGCGAGCCGGAACACCCTCTGGGAATCGCGCCACATGGCCATAGTGCCGTAACTGACGCTCCCTCACAATGCAGGTCATGTGCCTCATTCAGGACTCCGTGAACAACACAAAGTCAAACCAGCGGCACCCAAGGATTCTCCGAAGAGACACAGGAGTCCAGTCTTCATCTCGGGTCTCCTGATAGAGTCCATGTCTCACGAACAGGGAGCACCAGGACTCTAAAGACTTGGACTTTCGTCCTTTTACAGAGATATCAGGAGCGTCACACACCCCTTTCCAGCGACCTCATGACCCCCCCATGCTCTCCCAATCCGTCTACTAACTTTGTAGGAAGAGTCACATGAATGTCACTGCTGAGGTAAGTAAACCTCTCGTCAAGGTCGACACTCTCTCCACAGACAGACACACTGCTGATGGTTGTGTCTAAGAGGTCATTAAAGAGGTCATTTCATATCTATCTATCTATTTTACCAGCCTGGACCAAACCCAAGTCAATGTCAGTGAACTGTGAAGAAAATTCACTTTTACGCTTCTTCTTCTTTCGGCTGCTCCCGTTAGGGGTTGCCACAGCAGATCATCTTTTTCCATCTCTTCCTGGCCTCGTCATCTTGCTCTGTTACACCCGTCACCTTCATGCAGTGACGTGTGGTGGGGTTCATGGCTGGTGAGACACGGACTCCTTCAGAGTCAGAGTTACAAATATATGAACACAAAACAGTTGCTTATTCACTATGCAACTGGCAGCCAGCATAACTACTGGTTATGTTTCATATCTCATTAGCGTTCATTATACAGTACACACATAGACAGGTAAGGTTCATATTTGGCGTTACATGGGTGGCGCAGTGGGTAGCGCTGCTGCCTCGCAGTGAGGAGACCCGGGTTCGCTTCCGGGGTCCTCCCTGCGAGGATTTTGCATGTTCTACCCGTGTCTGCGTGGGTTTCCTCCCACAGTCCAAAGACATGCAGGTTAGTTGTATTGGCGATCCTAAATTGTCCCTGGTGTGTGCTTGGTGTGTGTGTGTGTGCTCTGCGGTGGGCTGGCGCCCTGCCCGGGGTTTGTTTCCTGGCTTGTGCCCTGTGTTGGCTGGGATTGGCTACAGCAGACCCCCGTGACCCTGTGTTAGGATATAGCGGGTTGGATAATGGATGGGTGGATGGAGAATGTTACATTTATAGCGGAGAGAGCACATTTGCTCCTCACCCTCCATGTGTTCTAAATTTGCCCTTGCAATTCCACAATTCACACTCATTCAATACAAATGAAAGTATAGAGTGGTGTACAAAACAAATTGACCTTAATTGAAATATCTATCCATCCATTTTCTAACCCGCTGAATCTGAACACAGGGTCACAGGGGTCTGCTGGAGCCAATCCCAGCCAACACATGGCACAAGGCAGGAAACAATCCTGGGCAGGGTGCCAACGCACCGCAGGACACACACAAACACACCCACACACCAAGCACACACCAGGGACAATTTAGAATCGCCAATCCACCTAACCTGCATGTCTTTGGACTGTGGGAGGAAACCCACGCAGACATGGGGAGAACATGCAAACTCCACACAGGGAGGACCCGGGAAGCGAACCACAGGTGTCCTAACTGCGAGGCAGCAGCTCTACCACTGTGCCACCGTGCCGCCCTAATTGAAATATTTGTTTTTAAAAGTTTTTAATTCTGATGCTTTAATCAATTTTAATACAGACTGCTCAACAAAAGGATAACAAGAAAAACAAAAGAATATTTTGTTTAAGGTCAAGTTTTAGGTTTTTAAATATTGGATTGTTTCTTTCTTAGTCTGATCCCATTTTTTATAAAATTGAAAACCATTTACGGTCTTACCTTTATTTGTAAATGCAGTCCATGCGCCTATCCTTCTCCATGAAAGTCTCAATTACTTTCTTGTCCATCCATCCATTTTCCAACCCGCTGAATCCGAACACAGGGTCACGGGGGTCTGCTGGAGCCAATCCCAGCCAACACAGGGCACAAGGCAGGAACCAATCCTGGGCAGGGTGCCAACCCACCGCAGTACTTTCTTGTAAAAGTCCTATTTATTTTCCTTTAGTTTTAAAAGCCTTAATCTTCCATTTTGACAAAAAATTTAAAAAAAACGATCGCTGCAGCGCACTTGACTTTCTGACATCACAAACGTATGCGCCCAGAGCCTCTGAATAGAAGAACAGCAGCAACGAGCACCCGTTGAGCTCACATGCGCCACCTTCAGGGCGGCACGGTACTGTCTGCCTCGCCTTGCGCCTTTTCACTGAGGTTTTATGTCCGATCAGCAAGACTAAATATGTCAGACATATTCATTAAAGATATTAGCCAGACTGTGGAAAGTCAGGGTGTGTAATAAGCGTGTCTGCAAACATATTGGCGACATACAGGGAGACAGCGGCAGGCACGCGACAATCTCATTCATTAACCGTCTGTGAGTGAGGGAGAGCGCAGTCCGAGGTGAGGTGAGGTGAGGTGAGGCTCGTGGCTGCAGCACCTCGCGTTTCTCCCATGCATTTGAACAAGAAATGCGTAAATTCAGCGATTTTGACTATAAAAGTGCTCAAAATTATTGGAGTCACACAGAAAACAAAATTATAGCACAGACCAGTGGACACATTTATTTTATCATTATTAGTTGTTTTAACTTTTCATGAACTGCCTCCCTTGACCGCACGTCCCTGCCTGCATGTCCTCTCTCACCACATCCATAAACCTTCTCTCAGTCCTTCCTCTTCTCCTCTTCCCTGGCAGCTCTATCCTTAGCATCCTTCTCCTAGCATACCCAGCATCTCTCCTCTGCTGCACAGGTCCAAACCAACACAATCTCGCCTCTCTGACGTTGTCTCCCAACCGTCTAACCTGAGCTGACCCTCTAATGTCCTCATTTCTAATCCTGTCCATCCCCGTCACCATGCTTGGCAATTAAATAGTTCAGCCATCAACTTACAAACTGGGCAATATCTTCCATGCAAGCAGGGCCATTGTTAGGTTTTTGGGGGCCCTAGGCAAAGGTACCTTTTGGGGCCTTTTTGTTTCTATCCGTATGAATGTATGATAATTATTTTATCTATATGAATGCATAGTAATTATTTTATCGGTATAAATGTGTAACAATTAGTGAGGTAAAGCTTATCATTTTATGATTATACTGTATAACATATATACCCAGTGGCGTAGCTAGGGACGGGCGGAGGGGGTGGTATGCCCCAGGCAGCACATTTTTGGGGGTGGCATTATTGGCCAAAAGGCTCAGAACACTTCACGTGTAAGCAGCAGGGTTCAGAAAAATATCACTCATGAATGAATTCTCTGATTTTCATCCACAAATGCTTCAAAAATCATTTTCAGACGGCCCTTCTGTGACGGCATCAGACACGGCAGTTGATATTTATGAGGCAATAAACAGAAACATTAGATAGATAGATAGATAGATAGATAGATAGATAGATAGATAGATAGATAGATAGATAGATAGATAGATAGATAGATAGATAGATGAAACACACTATATGATAGATAGATAGATAGATAGATAGATAGATAGATAGATAGATAGATAGATAGATAGATAGATAGATAGATAGATAGATAGATAGATAGATGAAACACACTATATGATGGATAGATAGATAGATAGATAGATAGATAGATAGATAGATAGATAGATAGATAGATAGATAGATAGATAGATAGATAGATGAAACACACTATATGATAGATAGATAGATAGATAGATAGATAGATAGATAGATAGATAGATAGATAGATAGATAGATAGATAGATAGATAGATAGATAGATAGATAGATAGATGAAACACTATATGATAGATAGATAGATAGATAGATAGATAGATAGATAGATAGATAGATAGATAGATAGATAGATAGATAGATAGATAGATGAACACACTATATGATAGATAGATAGATAGATAGATAGATAGATAGATAGATAGATAGATAGATAGATAGATAGATAGATAGATAGATAGATGAAACACTATATGATGGATAGATAGATAGATAGATAGATAGATAGATAGATAGATAGATAGATAGATAGATAGATAGATAGATAGATAGATGAAACACACTAGATAGATAGATAGATAGATAGATAGATGAACACACTATATGATAGATAGATAGATAGATAGATAGATAGATAGATAGATAGATAGATAGATAGATAGATGAACACACTATATGATAGATAGATAGATAGATAGATAGATAGATAGATAGATAGATAGATAGATAGATAGATAGATAGATAGATAGATAGATAGATAGATGAAACACACTATATGATAGATAGATAGATAGATAGATAGATAGATAGATAGATAGATAGATAGATAGATGAAACACACTAGATAGATAGATAGATAGATAGATAGATAGATAGATAGATAGATAGATAGATAGATGAAACACACTATATGATGGATAGATAGATAGATAGATAGATAGATAGATAGATAGATAGATAGATAGATAGATAGATAGATAGATAGATGAAACACACTATATGATAGATAGATAGATAGATAGATAGATAGATAGATAGATAGATAGATAGATAGATAGATAGATAGATAGATAGATAGATAGATAGATATGAAAGGCACTATATAATAAATAGATAGATACTTTATTAATCCCCAAGGGGAAATTCACAAATTCATTACACCGATAATAATTTCTAGGAAGATAAACAACTAATTCACAATGTATAATTTTGTTTCGTTATCAATCCGAATGCGTTGTTGCTCATCCCCACCTGTCGCTTGTACACCACACCGGTTCTGGTTTTTGCAGCGTAATTATATTAAACTAATAATCAGCACATGGCTTATCAGTGCGTCTGTACTTTATTCTTGTCTAGTTGATGCTTATAAATAATGATATGTGAAAAAATATTGCTGTTTCTCTATCTTAATACATAATTCGCCTGCCTCCTCACTCACTCACTCACTCACTCACGTCCGTCTGAATCCGAATGCGTAGTCGCCTTCTGCGCAGCTGCTCGAAAAACCTTACGAGACCGACCTCCAACCACAACATTGCGGCAGGCGGTGGATTTACAGCCACAAAAATTCAAAGAGAGAGGTGACTTCGATTAAAGCTCTAGAGGCCTGAAAGGCGATTTCGACTACAGCTCGAGGCCTAATTACGCATTCATTCAATACACCTGTATCAGGTTTGTTTGGTGCTTATACGTATTACTATTCCATACTGTATTGGAACATTCATCATTCAATATTATACTATAGGCCTGGAAAATTCATCAACTAACAGTACAAGCCTGTACAGTAATGAGTAAAGCAGACTACAATCATTACAAAACAACTTCTTCGTTACTTATCATTTGTTCTTCATACACTGCTGACACAAACTCGTGCCTGTTTCATCTTACATTGTCGAAATGGGCTCTTTGTCTAGTATATAAATAAATCTATGCAAAATGTATTTTAATTTTTCTCTATACGTCATTTTAATTTTCTATTTAAATAGATAACATATTCAGATACGTTGGAGGGCTGCAAATTGAAGCCCCGCCCCGCCCCGAGTGGCGCGAACTCAAGCTACGCCACTGTATATACCAGATTTGAGAGGAACATGTCAAAGGAACCTACTGACTAAAGCTAACGTTGCTTTGCAGTAAGGAGACTGTGGAAGATTGTGGGTTCGCTTCCCGGTTCCTCCCTGTGTGGATAGCGCTTTGAATACTGAGAAAAGCGCTATATAAATGTAATGAATTATTATTATTTTTATTAAGTGTGAATAATCGAGGGAGTCGATGACTTCGTGCCCAACTGATATTAATGCTAAGCCATTATAATCGATCTGATGTGCAGACGTCCTGGCAGGTGAGGAGGATGATCTGCCCCCAGTGCCCACCCACTACCCCAGGACCCACCATCACCGTCAATGCTGCCTGTCGTCACTGTTTCCTCTCTCCTCACATGTAACCATACTGATAATTCTCCCACTGAAAATTTGTACTTCTGAAATATGGACCTGTAAGTTGTATTTGGTTACGGCTAAAAAACAAAATGGCTGGGCGGGGCCCTTTGGCAGTGGGGGCCCTAGGCGGTCGCCTACTTTGCCTATGCCTAAAAACGTCCCTAATGCAAGAATGAGAAATAGGAAGACCAACAGTCTTGGGGCAAAGTTCTTCCTATTACAAAAATTAAATGTCACAAGCCACAAAAAGAGGTCGCGCCAATAACCCAGTAATAACAGACACTGATATACATGCATGTGTAATTTCTAAATAAATAAATCAATCAATCAAAAAGGCAGTGCGCTCACCTTCCGTCAGGATGGCGGTTTCCCTAAAGGCGCAGACTAGCGCCACTCGAAGGCCGTCGAGGGAAGGAGCAGCCGGTTGGCGGGGGCAGGGCAGCCACCTTGCCGATCCTTCTTTAGTGACGTGTTCCTGAATCCTGCCTCGCATCCCGGACCGGACCGGACAGGGCAGAGCAGAGCAGAGCCGCAGGATGGCTGACGAGACAAGGCAAAACAAGCTGGCTTCGGCAAAGAAAAAGGTAGGAAGGCCGAGTGTGAAGTATTCTTCAAGCGGGCTTCCCGCTCGCGTCGTGTTGTTGCGCTTCTTCTAGACGCTGACACGTAGCACGCGCACTCCCGCACTCTTCCACGTCTACCGGCTTGTGGCAGGGCAGCGGAGCCGAGGCTGCAGACGCTCGCGGCGGCCCATCGGGTTCAGGAAAACCCCGCGGTGTAAGGTGGCCTTGAGGAGATCTCTTTACACCTGGAGAAAGAAAACAAAACAGTGGGTTGTCAGTCCGTTGAAAAGTAAATAAACTGGTCGCTGTATTTCGGTCGTTTTAATTTCCTTGCAGAATGCGATTGAAAGCGGTGACATTTAGCACAACTGCCGGATTCCATACGTAAGCTCGATTTAAATGCTCGACCCCAGAGAAGTCATTTCAGTTTAACGGATGGCAGTTTGAGTTTACTTTGGGATTAAAATGATGGCGTAGTCCCGTGTCCTTTTCGTTTTAGCACTTTTTTTAGGGTTGTTATAGATTTTTCTATTTTTTAAATGCCTGATTTGAACGGTGGGGGGTGGGAGGGTGACGGGGTTTGGCTTGTCCAAGTTTGTTTGTCGAGATGTGCTGGAGTTACGAAGCAGGAAGAAAGTGGAAAATCTCCTTAAAGTCGTGTCGTTCCGTCGCTTTTTACACCTGCCAGTGGAAATTAAAGCGGCGATCGCACCGAGGACCCCTAGGATGTGCCCCCTGGCGACCGTCGCTTATCTTCGCCTTAAACGGGCTGTCGGGTTTGTTGCTGAAGTTTATTTAATGTGATCGGAGTGTCATTATTTTCTTAAAATAAACCGCGATTGGTATTTATGTGTTCCACACTTACTTGACTTTTTACAGAAACTTAAATAAACATAACGACAGACAACAAGCCCCCAACGCAAAAAAAAAATACACCAGCATGTCTAAAAACAAAAAGTATTTCTGACTTGGCAGTTACAGTGGCAGTGAGTTATTATGCAGGCATATGATGCAGGAAGCAGTTTAAATGCTTGGGGTCAGCGGTACAGAGTAATGGGGTTTGTGGAAGAGAAGTGAAGAAGAGAGTGCAGGAAGGAGGCGGGGCCATCTTAACGCATGGGCATGCTGGGCAGTTGCCGGAGGGCCCCACAAGCATAGGAGCTCCGTGCTGATCTATGTATGTTGTGACTTGTTGAGTGGTTGTGTAGGCAGGGAGCCCAGTGCACTGCTTTACACTGGGGCCTATAATGCTGTTAGGACAGCCCAGGGTGGAGGAGAGTGTCAGGAGTGACTTGTGACAGATGGGCATCAGCAAGAGTGAAAGGGAAGGTCTAGATAGATATAGATAGATACTTTATTAATCTCAAGGGGAAATTCACATACTCCAGCAGCAGCATACTAATAAAACACAATATTAAATTAAAGAGTGATAACAATGCAGGTATACAGACAGACAATAACTTTGTATAATGTTAACGGTTACCCCCCCGGGTGGAACTGAAGAGTCACATAGTGTGGGGGAGGAACGATCTCCTCAGTCTGTCAGTGCAGCAGGACGGTGACAGCAGTCTGTCACTGAAGCTGCTCCTCTGTCTGGAGATGATCCTGTTCAGTGAATGCAGTGGATTCTCCATGATTGACAGGAGTCTGCTCAGCGCCCGTCACTCTGCCACGGATGTCAAACTGTCCAGCTCCGTGCCTACAATAGAGCCTGCCTTCCTCACCAGTTTGTCCAGGTGTGAGGTGTCTTTCTTCTTAATGCTGCCTCCCCAGCACACCACCACGTAGAAGAGGGCGCTCGCCACAACCGTCTGATAGAACATCTGCAGCATCTTATTGCAGATGTTGAAGGACGCCAGCCTTCTAAGGAAGGATAGTCGGCTCTGTCCTCTCTTACACAGAGCATCAGTATTGGCAGTCCAGTCCAATTTATCATCCAGCTGCACTCCCAGGTATTTATAGGTCTGCACCATCTGCACACAGTCACCTTTGATGATCACGGGGTCCATGAGGGGCCTGGTCCTTCCTAAAATCCACCACCAGCTCCTTGGTTTTGCTGGTGTTCAGGTGTAGGTGGTTTGAGTCGCACCATTTAACAAAGTCCTTGATTAGGTTCCTATACTCCTCCTCCTGCCCACTCCTGATGCAGCCCACGATAGCAGTGTCATCAGCGAACTTTTGTACGTGGCAGGACTCCGAGTTGTATTGGAAGTCCGATGTATATAGGCTGAACAAGACCGGAGAAAGTACAGTCCCCTGCAGCGCTCCTGTGCTGCTGACCACAATGTCAGACCTGCAGTTCCCGAGATGCACATACTGAGGTCTGTCTTTAAGATAGTCCGTGATCCATGCCACCAGGTATGAATCTACTCCCATCTCTGCCAGCTTGTCCCTGAGGAGCAGAGGTTGGATGGTGTTGAAGACGCTAGAGAAGTCCAGAAACATAATTCTTACAGCACCACTGCCTCTGTCCAAGTGGGAGAGGGTATGGTGTAGCATGTAGATGATGTCATCCTCCGCTCCCACCTTCTCCTGATATGCAAACTGCAGAGGGTCGAGGGTGTGTTGGACCTGTGGCCTCAGGTGGTGAAGCAGCAGCCGCTCCATGGTCTTCACCTCATATGACATCAGAGTGACAGGCCGGAAGTCGTTCAGCTCACTAGCATGGGGTGATGCAAGATGTTTTCCAAAGCCTCGGGACTCTCCCCTGTTCCAGGCTCAGGTTGAAGATGCGCTGTAGAGGACTCCTCAGCTCCAGTGTACAGGCCTTCAGTAGTTGTGGCGATACTCCATCTGGACCCGCTGCTTTGCTGGCACAAAGTCTCCTCAGCTCTCTGCTTACCTGGGCTGCTGTAATTGTGGGTTGGGGGGAAACTCTCTCCTATGCTGGTATCAGTAGAAGGATGGGTGGAGGGTGCAGTACTCCGAGGTGAGAGTGTCTACAGGACGGTAGTGAGACCAGCTATGTTATATGGGCAGGAGGCAGTGGCACAGGAGACAGAGCTGGAGATAACAGAGATAAAGATGCATTGGGTGTGACGAGGATGGACAGGATTAGAAATGAGGACATCAGAGGGTCAGCTCAAGTTGGATGGTTGGGAAACAAGGTCAGAGAGGCGAGATTGCGTTGGTTTGGACATGTGCAGAGGAGAGATGAGGGGTATATTGAGAGAAGGGTACTAAGGATAGAGCTGCCAGGCAAGATGAAAAGAGGAAGGTTTATGGATGTGGTGATGGGTGTAACAGAGCGAGATGGAGAGGACAGAATGAGATAGGGGTCGCCACAGCGGATCATCTTTTTCTAACAGGAGCAGCCGACAGAAGAAGGTGGCAGCTGGTGTGAAGGAGACCCAGCACCGTTTCTTGACACGCTTCAGTCTCATCCACTTGCTACAACACCACCATCCATCTCTGGCAGGTCTATGTCATCAGTTTTAGGATGGAAGTTAAGGTTAGAGGATAGTATGGTTAACATGTACCTTAAACAGTTAACCCTTAACTACTCGCACTGGTTTATTTTGTATACCATTTTGTTATCTTTGTCCAGCGTCCTTTTACTTGAACCTAACCGGCAGGATCCGCCATCTCTCCTCCGCTTGATTCACTACAAGTTCAGTGTTGCGGTGGTTTCCCTCCAGCGTGCCTGGTGCCGGTTTTATGAGTGGATGCTCAGTCGCAAGTTCCATATGGTGCATCTGGCACACCACGCAGGTACTGACGTATGGATGACAAAGATGAGGTGTTGTTCTTGCGATGAGACTGTCTGCAAAGAACATTCAATGACTGAAGTGAAATGTGATCCATGTGTAAATCCTGCAGTGGATGAACGTGTGACTGGTGATGAGTGAGGACTGGAGAAGTGGATCAGGTTTATTTTCAGATAGTTCTAGACCTTGTCATACTATTCAGTAGTATGGTATTAAATTACAGTAAAAACATACAATTTAAAATTATTGCAATATTTCATATTACATCCTCAAAGCGTGCACCAACCATATTAACACTGGTGCATAAAGTACACCGTGCGAGTACTTATGAGATGTGAAAAGGTGCGAGTAGTTAAGGGTTAAGACTGGGGGTTATTTAACATTCTCTGTTAGGGTTTGGTGTGGTTAGTGTGTGAATCAAATTGATTTGTGCCAACCTATAGACTGCTGTCACCAAACGGGTGGTCTAGACGTGCAGGGACGTCACATGATTGAGCAGCACGTGGCAAGGACAGGAGTTTTACTTGGCAGTCACATTCGCTCAGACGAGGGAAGTCATGCTTTACTAACATCCTGGAATTCTGCGAGGAAGCAACAAAAGGATGCAATCAAAGTGGTGCATACAACATCTTGACTTTCAGAAAGCATTTGGTAAGGTGCCACACAAGAGATGGGGCATCAGACTAAAAGCGGTGGGAGTTGAGGGTTTAGTTTGTAGAACACACAGGAGGTAGAGGGTGATGGTGTGAGGAACCACACCTTACATTGGCAAAGCTAAGAGTGGTGTCCCTCTGGGGTCAGTGTGGGGTTGCCACTATTTTTAATAGTCATATGAAAAAGTTAATTCTTTGGATTTTTGTTTTCTCATTGGCTGAGCTTTCAAAGTACCAACTTCCTTTTAATATACGACATGCCTTATGGAAACAGTAGGATTTCAGCAGTGACATTGGTTATTGGATTAACAGAAAATATGCAATGTGCATCATAACAAAATTAAACAGGTGCATAAATTTGGGCACCCCAACAGAGATATGCCATCAATACTTAGTTGAGCCTCCTTTTCAAATCTAAGCCTCTAGACGCTGTCCTCCTATAGCCTTTGATGAGTGTCTGATTCTGGATGGAGGTATTGTTGACCATTCTTCATACAAAATCTGTCCAGCTCAGTTCAATTTGATGGACAGCCTGCTTCAAATCATCCCATAGATTTTCGATGATATTCAAGTCAGGGGACTGTGACGGCCATTCCAGAACATTGTACTTCTCCCTCTGCATGAATGCATTTGTAGATTTCCAACTGTGTTTTGGGTCATTGTCTTGTTGGAATATCCAACCCCTGCGTAACTTCAACTTTGTGACTGATGCTTGAACATTATCCTGAAGAATTTATTGATATTGGGTTGAATTCATCCGACCCTCGACTTTAACAAGGGCCCCAGTCCCTGAACTGGCCACACAGCCCCACAGCATGATGGCACCTCCACCAAATTTGACAGTAGGTAGCAGGTGTTTTTCTTGGAATGCTGTCTTCTTCTGCCATGCAAAGCACTTTTTGTTCTGACCAAATAACTCAATTTTTGTCTCATCAATCCAAAGCACTTTGTTCCAAAATGAATCTGGCTTGTCTAAATGAGTATTGGCATACAACAAGCGACTCTGTTTGTGGCGTGAGTGCAGAAAGGGCTTCTTTCTCATCACCCTGCCATACAGATGTTCTTTGTGCAAATTGTGCTGAATTGTAGAACGATGTACAGATACACCATCTGCAGCAAGATGTTCTTGCAGGTCTTTGGAGGTGATCTGTGGGTTGTCTGTCACCATTCTCACAATCCTGCTCATATGTCGCTCCTGTATTTTTCTTGGCCTGCCAGACCTGCTGGGTTTAACAGCAACTGTGCCTGTGGCCTTCCATTTCCTGATTCCATTCCTTACAGTTGAAACTGACAGTTTAAACCTCTGAGATGGCTTTTTGTAGCCTTCCCCTAAACCAGGAGACTCAACAGTCTTTGTTTTCAGATCTTTGGAGAGTTGCTTTGAGGATCCCATGCTGTCACTCTTCAGAGGAGAGTGAAAGGGAAGGAAGCACAACTTGTAATTGACCACCTTAAATCCCTTTATATCTCATGATTGGACACACCTGTCTATGAAGTTCAAGGCGTAATGAGCTCATCACACCAAGTAATCAGCATTGAGCAGTGACAGGCATTCAAATCAGCACAATGACAAGGGGACCCACATTTGTGCACAGCCAGTTTTTCACATTTGATTTAATTTCATACAACTAAATACTGCTTCACTAAAAATCTTTGTTCGGAAAACACCGCAGTACTCAGATGTTCCTAGGAAATGAAAGACATACCACTGTTATCTTTTTTGTTGAAAGGAGAGTCAATTATTATGCAGGCTGAGAGGGGTTCACAAACTTTTTCATATGACTGTATTTATATATAAATGGTTTGGATAGAATTATAAATAACAAGCTGGTCATGTTTGGAGATGATGCTAAAATAGCTGGATTGGCAGATAATCTTGAATCCGTTGAACCATCACAGAGTGACTTGGACATCACACATGGTTGGGCAGATTTGTGGCAGATGATATTTAATGTCAATAAATGTGAAGTATTAAATGTAGGAAGTACAATTGTTAGGTTTGAATGCACAGTGGGATGTCCAAAAATTGAAAGTACACTTTATGATTTAGGAGTCGTATTGGATTCGTCACTGTTAACTTCCAGAGTGTGTTCAGAAGCCATTAAGAAGGCTAACAGAATGTGAGGTTATGTAGCACCCTAATGTGTTGATCTGGAGTACTGTGTGCCTTTTGAGTCTTTGGGATACCAAAAAGGACATAGCAACACTAGAAAATGTCCAGAGTTGAGCGACGAGGCTGATTTCAGGGCTACAGGGGAGAAGTTAACAAAAAATATTAAAATAGCTGAGCCTTTCCAGTTTAAACAAGCAGAGATTAAGAGACGACATGATTGAAGTGTTTAAAATGATGAGGGGCATTAGTCTGGTGGATTTAGACCGTGACGGTAAGATGAGTTCAGCAAGAAAACGGGGACACAGTTGGAAACTTCTTAATGTTTGGGCGAAATTTACCCTGAAGAAGTTCTTCTTCCTACAGAGAACCACAGACACAAGTAAAATGTGACCAAATAGTGTGGTAGACAGTAGGACTTTAGGGAGATTCAAAACTCGACTTGATGTTATTTTGGAAGAATCAAGTGGATGGGGTTGTTAAGCGTTGTTAGACTGAATGGCCTGTTCTTGTCTAGATTGTCCTAATGTTCTGTCTTGAATTTGGCATATAGCTGCTGCCATAGACCTGTGGTGACGTATGGTGCTGTATCTCTGCAGGTGAATACATCCTGAATAATTGGTTGGCCAAAAGTTCTTTGTGTTAGGGCAGCCTTGTTCATAACCGTTCTCGGTTTTGTTTTCATTTTCTGTTGTATTACTAGTCCCGTGAGGGTTTAGGACAGGGATCACCAACTCCGGTCATGGAGGACCATCGTGGCTGCAGATTTTCATTCTAACCCTTTTGTTAATGAGTGCTCTGTTTGTGCTGCTAGTTAACTTCTTGTGAATTAATTTTACTTGAATTGTTTTTTTATTTTTTAAGATTTGTTCCCCTGAATTTCTTCATCATTCCTCTGAAATGCTTAATTTCTTTCCCTAAATGGCACCCAAACAGAAATGAAATGTGAAGTGAGGGAGCCAACAGAAGACCAACTAAGTGGTTGGAGTTTGAGGCCCTCAATTTCACTTCTACCAGTTGCTTAATGAGGCACCAATTGTTGTTGGTAATTAAACTTGTTCTTTAATTCCGCGGCTCTCGTGGTGCGTTAGCAGACATTTCTGAAATTGTCAATTTTCTCTTTTTGGAGAACTCTGTTAAAATGTTTTGTGGACCTGAGTAGATCAGCATTCCTGAGACCTTCATCGTTCTTTATTTTCAGATACATGAATTTCCCCTTGGGATTAATAAAGTATTCTATCTATCTATCTATCTATCTATCTATCTATCTATCTATCTATCTATCTATCTATCTATCTATCTATCTATCTATCTATCTATCTATCTATCTATCTATCTATCTATATATCTATCTATCTTTCTATCTATCTATCTATCTATCTATCATGATGGACACCAGTTGTTTTGGCTCATTTTGTACCTCATTATTGTTTGGCTGCTAATTAAGGAAAAAAGAAACAGTTAAGAGGTCTGAGTCTTCAAGAGCAAGTCAATTCAAATTAGTTCAAAAGAAGTTAATTAGCAGCACAAGCAGGTCACTTATTAATAAGAGTTAGAATGAAAACCTGCAGCCATGGTGGTCCTCCAGGACCAGAGTTGGTGACCCCTGGTTTAGGACAAATTCCATAGCATACTCTGCATTCACGTGCTGTTGGAGAGACTGTAAATCCGAGTTGCCGATTCAGAAATTCCATTTGAATGCACTGCCCACTTGGATAATCTGGACTAAACAAAACTGCCCAAATTGTCTCAGTTGTGATGTAATATAATAATAATCTGTTTGAAAAATTTCAATCTGGTTTCCGAACTTCTTGCAGTACAGAGACAGCCCTGGTCAGAGTCACCAATGACTTGCTGACCAGGGCTCTCCATCACTCCTTATCCTCCTGGACCTCACAGCTGCATTTGATATGGTAGATCATAATATTCTCCTTCACCGTCTTCACTATATAATTGGACTTTCTGGCATTGCTTTTGTAGTGGTTCGAGTCCTATCTTACAGATAGGCTGAGTATGTGGCCTTGGGGGATGCTAAATATCATACCCACACTGTCCCCTGTGGGGTCCCACAAGGATCAGTCCCCTTTTTAATATCTACTAGCCGATGCCCGCTGTAGCATACGGCGGTGTAAGAATAGGAACTGAAAACGGTGAGAGGAATTCAGAAGTTAAGAAGAAATAAATACTTCTTGAAAGATGCAGTGTGCATGTAGAATTTCCAGCCAAGCAGGATTACATGTGAAAGTGATAAATAAATCTGGCTTTCCGAATTTATGTACTATGGCCATGGCATCCTGATAGTTTTCTTGCATGTATCTTGGACTTCCTGGAAATGTGGACGGTCATATGATCATTTTGCCTACACAAACGTTATTTTCAGCGTTTGCTTGCAGTGCGTCTAATAGTTCAATGCGCAGATCTTGTTGATGTAATCTGAGATAGTTGAGACGCGCGCCCTCTGTTTTAACATACGCATCTACGATGTACAGTGATCCCTCGCTATATCGCGCTTCGTCTTTCGCGGCTTCACTCTATCGCGGATTTTATATGTAAGCATATTTAAATATATATCACGGATTATTTGCTGGTTCGCGGATTTCTGAGGACAATGGGTCTTTTAATTTCTGGTACATGCTTCCTCAGTTGGTTTGCCCAGTTGATTTCATACAAGGGACGCTATTGGCAGATGGCTGGGAAGCTACCCAACGTACTTTTCTCTCTCTCTCTCTCTCTCGCGCTGACTTTCTCTGATCCTGACGTAGGGGGTGTGAGCAGGGGGCTGTTCGCACACCTAGACGATACGGACGCTCGTCTAAAAATGCTGAAAGATTATCTTCACGTTGCTATCTTCTGTGCAGCTGCTTCCTGAAGCGACATGCTGCACGGTGCTTCGCATACTTAAAAGCTCGAAGGGCACGTATTGATTTTTGACGGTTTGTTTTTCTCTGTCTCTCTCTCTCTCACCCTGCTCCTGACGGAGGGGGTGTGAGCTGCCGCCTTCAACAGCTTTGTACCGGCAGTGCTTTGCATACTTAAAAGCCAAACAGCCCTATTGATTTGTTTGCTTTCCTCTCTCTTTCTGACAGTCTGTGCTCCTGACACACACTCCTTTGAAGAGGAAGATATGTTTGCATTCTTTTAATTGTGAGACGGAACTGTCATCTCTGTCTTGTCATGGAGCACAGTTTAAACTTTTGAAAAAGAGACAAATGTTTGTTTGCAGTGTTTGAATAACGTTCCTGTCTCTCTACAACCTCCTGTGTTTCTGCACAAATCTGTGACCCAAGCATGACAATATAAAAATAACCATATAAACATATGGTTTCTACTTCGCGGATTTTCTTATTTCGCGGGTGGCTCTGGAACGCAACCCCCGCGATGGAGGGATTACTGTACTGTTGGAATAGTTTGCCGCTGGAGTGCAAAATACTAAAAGTATGCCTCATTGCTAATCTGTACGCGTAAAATTGGCATTGAGTAAGCCTTATTTGCTTGGCAGTTCTTTTATCGGGTACATGTTGTAAATCTTTGTGCCAGCCATTGTCTCCTTAAGGGAATAAACCATAGGATCGTGATTCATATTGAGCGTGGAAATCTGTGTACAGGAGTTGCCAATGGGATAGATGCAAATGTCCCTTTCGGCAGGTGTTTTGCCATCTTCTCCGACGAAAATTGCTGCAACATCGGTGTGACATGTCGGGGTATTGTATCGTAGTAAATCCTGCTTAAGGGTTTCCTTGAAAACCATTCGTACAGATGCTGTTGGATTGGACTGAGTGATTTCATGCATGTGTTTGTATGATTTAGCGAAGGGGTTGAAGGTTCTGAGCATGGAATCTAGCTGGAGAAGTACATTTTCGCTGCATGCAGAATTTGCTTTATTTTGTAAGCGTACTTCAGTAGCTTGCGCTGTGTCAAAAACATACAACTGTCCATATCCCGGAGAGGTAGAAGTGTTAGCATATAGTGAAGAGATTTGGTGATCAATTTGCCCGTGTATTTTAAAACAGTATGGTCCGTGGCAAGGAGGTTGAGTTAGCTGTGCACCCATGGAAGCAAATGCTATAGAAGAGTTGTATTCTCGAATGTGTTCACGATAATTTTTAGCTTCTGATGTTTTCTGTGTAAGAAGCTGTTGTAAAAACACAGGTGGCTCCCGCAAAGGTGGTAAAGCTACTTTACCGTCGTGGCAGCACCTCGAGTACTTGTTGGATGGATTACGCTCAACAGGCCAATATAGTGCAGGACATGGAAGACGACGAATAGGAATCGAGAAATGCTGTGTCGGCTGCGTGTGGGCGGGACTGGTTTTGACGTGGAAGCAGGACGAACCAGAAGAGAAATATATATGAGATGTGCTACCCCTGGGTCACATCATCTGCAAGCATGGAGTATCATTCCACTGCTATGCCGATGATATGCAGCTCTATGTGAGACTGGATTCGACTTCTCTTACACCCCCATCAACTTGTTCGTCTTGCATGGATGAGAATGAGGCCTGGATGTCCAAGACCTTCCTCAAGCTGAACAGCAGTAAAACCGAAGCTCTTTTAATTGGCACCCCACATCAGCTGTGTTCCTCTGTAAATTGTATTTCCTTTTCCTTTTTACCATTACCCTCTCCCCTTCTGTTAGAAATCTGGGTGTCAAGTTAGACTCCCATCTGTCATTTGATACACATGTCCATCACCTTTTGTAAAATTGCATTCCTTCATCTCAGAAACATAGCCAAACTCCCTCCCTACTTCTCCCTTTGTGATGCTGAAAAGCTGGTTCATGCCTTTGTCTCCTCCAGGCTGGACCATTTTAATGCACTCCTTATCGGGATACCCAACAAGAGCCTTCAAAAGCTCCAACAAATTCAAAATGGTGCTGCAAGAATCCTGATGAGGGTGCGGAAATATGAACACATTTCACAAATCCTTCGATCACTTCATCGGCTCCTTATCCACCTCTGTATCGAATACAAACTGCTTGTTTACTCACCAGTGTATCCATGGAAATGCTCCACAATATCTTATAGAACGTTCTCCTTATACTACAATCCACTGCAAGAAACCTCCATTTTACAAATACCTACCGCCATCGCCCCCTGTGACCAAACTTCATACAATGGGAGACCGAGCCTTTGCAGTGGCTGCTCCACGGCTCTGGAATGTTCTACCAGGGAGCCTAAGAACACAGCAGATTGTGAGCTGTTTTAAAAAAATCAGCTAAAGACTTTTCTATTTAGGAAAGCTTATTAACAAAAATGCTATAATTATTGTTTTGTCTGTTTTTATCTTGCTTTGCCTTTGTTTAAACTTTTTATGTTGCACTTTGAGATTTACTGCTAATATAAAGTGCCCTGTAAATAAAATGCATTATTATTATTAATATACTGACCATTCACTTTGGTCAGTTTTTTTAAAGTAAAATACTTAACCTGATTGGCCTGAAAAGGCCTTTTGTTTTAAATTGCATATGGAGTGAAGTGAAACATGTTTTATATGGTTATGTTGCTGTTTATTTCCCTACAAATGCAGTATATTTTTATTTTGTTTCTTGGCATACTAAATAACAAATCGACAACAATCTCACATTTCTCTGAATAGTCAAACCTGAAAACAACATCCTCGCAGTGCTGCCAGCTTTGTCCAGGTTAAAAATAAGCAATGTGGAGCAAATGGATAATTGCATCTTTTAGTCCAGCCTTTATCTGATAGTCAAGCTGCAGTAGCTCCTGGTGGTCTACTACTCGGAGGTCTTGATGATGCGAGATGTTAAGTGCCACTGGTCTGTAGCTATTAGGTGAAGAAGCGACTGCCTTCTTTGGAACAGGAACAATGCAGGATGTTTTCCACAACAGTTAGGTTTTTGCAGCCTTAATGACAGACTGAACAGGTGACAGAGGACACCACGAAGTTGGTCGGCACAGGCCTTAAGTACCTGGGGATGGACTCCAGCTTTTCCTGTGTGTGTTTTCCTCTATTGTCGCCTTTACCTGGCCATCAGTTATGAGCAGCCCATACTGATGGTCAGAGGTGGTCTCTTTCTCTGGCCATTCCAGTTGAATTGGTAGTAGTTGTGGTACTAGTCGGTGCATCCCACTGCCACCTTCTTCCAATATCTATTAAGAACTGGTTCAGAGCTGTGGCCTTGTCCTTATCCTGTTCTAGATCCTAAGCCCTTGATTTCTCGAGCCCAGTAATTATGCCTAGTACATTCCAAAAATCCATCCTGTGTGTCTGAGCGTGTTTGTCTTGTATTGTAGCTTTGTAAGCATTCTTCCATTCACTCAGCTTTATCTTCAACTCTCACTGTATGCCTTTCAGAGTCTTTGTTACGAGATCTGAATGCTCTCTTCTTCTCATTCAGGAGACATTTTTACTCCTTAGTAATCTGGAGCTTGTTGTTTGGAAAGCATCACCCTGTCTTTAAGGGAAGTTAATGTGGATAGTGCTTTGAGTATTGAGAAAAGCGCTATATAAATGTAATGAATTATTATTATTATTATTAGTCTTTGATCCAGGATTATACTCCTTTTTATATCACAAGACTGTTACATCCATTCGTCTGTTTTATGTTGGGTGTTGGCAACAAGAACATTAACATAACTTGCTTATAAACAAATTACTCCTGCTTAGCATTTCAAAATGATATAAAGGATTTAGCATTCTGTCCCCACCTAGGGTGTCCTGTATCAAGCTTGCATGTTCTCCTTTTATTGAAGCGAGTCCTTCACATTCTATTTGCTCACTAGACAAATTCAAATCAAAATCAAGTCGCATTTTACTTGTTGCATACAATTACAGTATGTACACAGTACGATATGTGATAAAATGCTTACTGTGTTTCCCCAAAAATAAGACCGGGTCTTAAATTAATTTTTGCTCCAAAAGATGCACTAGGGCTTATTTTGAGGGGATGTCTTTTATTTATCCATGTGCAACAATATACATTTATCCAAATACAGTCATGTCATCTTCTGGAATATCATCATAACTCTCCCCATTCAAACCCTGAATTCCTGCCTGAATTTCTTGCTACTCCAGCCGCTTTGAGGATCCTCCAGGATCGATGTGCCTGCTTCGATGTTTGATGAATGGTTCAATGTGGTGAAGCAAAATGCTGTCATACAAATGTATTCATAGTGCTTTTATATTCAAGCGTCACGACAGACTGAGGAGATCGTTCCTCCCCCACACTATGCAACTCTTCAACTCCACTATGGGGGGTAACATTATGCAAAGTTATTGGCTGTTATACTTGCATTTTTATCACTCTTTAATATTGTTTTTTATCAATATATATGCTGCTGGTGGAGTATGTGAATTTCCCCTTGGGATTAATAAAGTATCTATCTCTCTGTCTATCATATAGTGCCCTGTCTGTCTGTCTATCTATCTATCTGAATTTCCCATTGGGATTAATAAGGTATCTGTCTGTCTATCGATCGATCGATCGTAATGACACAATATATTTTAAAAGTGTTGCATACCATCTTCTGTCCCGTCTTTTTTTATTTATTTATTTATTTTTTTGCATCTTTACAATACCATCAGAATGTACGGCGGCATATTTGAGCCACAGAGAAAGGAAAGAAAAAACATAAGGGCATAATGAATATGTCTATTTAGTGATTAAAAATTTTGGCTTTAACCTCATAGTTTACTTTATCATTAAAGCAGACCGTCGTAAACGTCCTCTTAAAACCGACCCAGTTGTTAATCAATTAGGCACTTCTGGGGCTTCCTCCTGACCTGACAGCAGTGGCAATAGATTGCCACACAGAACACATCTTTTTACAGTATATAAAATTCTTTTTGTGTTTGAAACGGAAATTACGTATGACCACAGAGGAACAGGAAAAACATTCTTAATACAGTAATCCCTCCTCCATCGTGGGGGTTGCGTTCCAGAGCCACCCGCGAAATAAGAAAATCCGCGAAGTAGAAACCATATGTTTATATGGTTATTTTTATATTGTCATGCTTGGGTCACAGATTTGCGCAGAAACACAGGAGGTTGTAGAGAGACAGGAATGTTATTCAAACACTGCAAACAAACATTTGTCTCTTTTTCAAAAGTTTAAACTGTGCTCCATGACAAGACAGAGATGACAGTTCTGTCTCACAATTAAAAGAATGCAAACATATTTTCCTCTTCAAAGGACTGCGTGACAGGAGCAGAGTCTGTCAGAAAGACAGAGCAAAGCAAACAAATCAATAGGGCTGTTTGGCTTTTAAGTATGCGAAGCACCGCGGCACAAAGCTGTTGAAGGCGGCAGCTCACACCCCCTCCGTCAGGAGCAGAGAGAGAGAGAGACAGATAAAAAAATCAATACGTGCCCTTCGTGCTTTTAAGTATGCGAAGCACCGTTCAGCATGTCGTTTCAGGAAGCAGCTGCACAAAAGATAGCAACGTGAACATAATCTTTCAGCATTTTTAGACGAGCATCCTTATCGTCTAGGTGTGCGAACAGCCCCCCTGCTCACACCCCCTACGTCAGGATCAGAGAATGTCAGCGCAAGAGAGAGAGAGAGAGAAAAGTAAGTTGGGTAGCTTCTCAGCCATCTGCCAATAGTGTCCCTTGTATGAAATCAACTGGGCAAACCAACTGAGGAAGCATGTACCAGAAATTAAAAGACCCATTGTCCTCAGAAATCCGCGAACCAGCAAAAAATCTGCTATATATATTTAAATATGCTTACATATAAAATCCGCGATAGAGTGAAGCCGCGAAAGGCGAAGCGCGATATAGCGAGGGATCACTGTAAACCTGATTCTTGCCGAGAGAGCGAATGGTGACATAGTTCTGGCTGTAGCGTCCTGGGGAATCACTTCTACATTATTAGATGGAGGCCGTAGAGCACATTCGGCATTGCAATTACCATTAAACCTCGCTCATGACAGCATACGTAAGGGCTCTGGAAAGGCAAATGTCTTGGAACATTCAAAGATAATAGTTTGGGATGAGTGCACCATGGCACATAAAAGAGCTTATGAAGCCTTGAACCGAACAATGCAAGGTCTCAGATATCCTACCAAAATAATGGGAGGTACTGTCGTTTTACTCGCAAGAGATTTTTGTCAAACATTACCAGTTATTCCACGAGGGACACCAGCGGATGAACTCAACATGTGTTTAAAATCCATGCTTCTCCCACAGTCAGTTATATGTTGCGTGTTCTCGGGTAGGTACACCAAAAAATGTATATATTTGTGCACGTAATGGGCAAACAAAAAATGTAGTATACCCAAAAGCACTGCAGTAGTACTCAATGTATCTTTACTTCTTAAATGTTAGTGTTTTACTGTTTAATAATTTATACACTTCTTGTGGTGTTCAAATTCTTTTATCAAAATACCAGTAACGGCGCACTGCTCGATAACGTGCAGTGAATACACTTGACTTGAACATTCAGAGTATTCATACTTTCTCTGTACGTTTACCATTCGTTTGCTCAGAGGTTGATGTGCTTGCTGCTTCCTGAGTAGCTCTTCTTTTCTCCACCCTAGCGGCCCGCTGCTTCTTTCGTCGGCATCTTTTTGCGTTAAAACCGATTAAGTTAGTTTTTGTGTTGCAATTACTTAGTACGTTTTCTTTAACCTTTCACTTAAGCTGGCACTTAAGTCTTCAATCTGCCTCAAGAATGATTAGTGAAGGTGGTAGGGAATGAGAACGGCACCCGTATGCATCCGCCGCACAGCCACCCTGCTGCGTGCTGCCGAGAGTTGATTCTACAATAAAATAAAATAAAATTAAAAAGAGTAATAAAATCATCACCCCGAAAGCGGATAGTAGACGTCACGTAGTATATGCGTACCAAATTTCAAGTCAATAGGTGAAACGGTTTGCGAGCTACAGGTGATTTGAAATCCTGGACTGACAAATGAACAGCCACGGTAGCGTATTATAGAAGATTTTACTGTTTAATAATTTTATATTTATATGCAATGTACTTCTTATATATTACTTCATATTCTCATATGATAATGATGTTAATAATGTTGTTTATATTGATTTCTATGTTGTTGTAAGTGCTCTTTATTTGTGGAAAAATAAAATTTGCAATTAACAAACTTATTTTATAAATATTACATTTTATTTTTTTCCCTTGCACTCAGTGAGCGAAACCACTGGGTAATCAGCTAGTTAAATTTATAATAATCCAGCTCTCTGCACATTTACAATTCTTAGATTTATACTTGATATCACTTTTATGGTGAAATGCATTAAAAATATGTGTGTTACATTTTACTGATAAATCATTAATTTAAATAATGAATACTGTTAATAATTATGCATATGGGGTGGCAGAGCGGTAGCACTGCTGTCTCGCAGGGAGTCGCGTCTTTTGTGTTCCCTGCTTGGAGTTTGCATGTTTTCCTGGTGGGTTTCCACAGTGGGCTCAGTTTTCCATCCAAAGACATGAAGGTTTGGTGAAGCTACAATGATGCCAGTGTGTGTGTGTGTGCGCTTGTGTTCACCTTGTGATGAGCTGATACCCCGTCCAGGGATTTTGTCTCTGTCGTGTGCTGATGCTACAGGAATGGGCGCATCCCTGGATTGATGGATGTAATCATTAAACATCCTTTTCAGAGATATTGTTGCAAGGTGTCCTCGGAATTTAATGGATGTTTAGGGCACACGCGTCGCATTGCGTGAAGTATAAAGCTGGCCTTAGACGCCTTACTTTTCAGCTGATGATCTTGACTAGGGCTTATTTTTGGGGTAGGGCTTATATTACAGAGCAGCCTGAAAATCATGCTAGGGCTTATTTTAAGAGTAGGTCTTATTTTTGGGGAAACACGGTAGTTCGTAAACTCCAAAACTATGCATTGGAAGAGTATTAAAGAGAATAAACATTAAAAATCAATATGTACAATTCACTGGTCAACAAGCATTTTGCTACTGGGATTCTTTCGCCTGTACTTTAACAACTTTCACTTGCTGACTCCAAATCTGAAAACCGTTTTCGTCCAGCAGCACGCCCTGTTTTTTAGTTATGATGTTCCAGGTCTTGGACAACTAGAGTGACTGGACAGTAAAGGCGATGCGTTTCAGAATTTAAGAAATAAGTTTGGTCTCGAGAAATGTGAAGCCAAAATTAAGGAGGGTGTTTTTGTTGGCCCTGAAATCCGTGAACTGATGCTTGACAAGGAGTTCAAAAGGAAACTGAAGCCCATTGAATCGGCACCCTCATTCGTGCAGGTTGTCCAGAATTTTTGTTGACAGTCACAGAGCAGAGAATTATACTGAGCTTGTGGAGAATACGAGGAGGGGACCCAAAAATAACCGGAAATATTTTTAAAACGTGTTTAATTTTCTGTACAAACTACAATTAGTCTCCTTCAAAGTACTCTCCATTGGCGGAAATACACTTGTCTAACTGTTTGTTCCATTGTTCGAAACATTTTTTAAATTCGTCTGAAGTAATGCCCATTAATGCTCTGGTCGTTTCTTGTTTTACCTCTTTGACGTCAGCAAAACGCCTTCCTTTTAAGTCTTTTTTCATCCGAGGGAACAAAAAGAAATCGCACGGAGCTAAATCCGGTGAGTAGGGTGGGTGGTTCAGGGTTGTCATACCGTTTCTTGCCAAAAATTGGCGAATGCTGAGAGCAGTGTGAGATGGAGCGTTGTCATGATGAAAGAACCAATCACCCGACTCCCACAAATCGGGGCGTTTCCTTCTCACACTGTTGCGCAACCTACTTTAACAAAAAAATTCACTGAACACAAGCACAACCTTCCAGACTGATGGCACTTGGCAGACTGACTTGTGAGGAGTGTAACTAGATCGCCCTAGCAGCCCAACCACGTACTATAAGTACCAACCTAACAACAACAAAATTCTGGTTATTTTTGGGTCCCCCCTCGTATGCTGAAAGTATATTAGTTTACAGGAGCCCGAAGGTCACTGACGATGTTATTTTTTTACATTCTCATCTTGACTTTTTTCCACCAAATCTAAGCGATGTCAGATATGAGCATGGGGAAGGATTTCATAAAGATATAAAGGTGATGGAAAACTGATATTGGGGAACATTCACGAGCATGATGGGTGACTACTGTTGGTTCTTGCAAAGAGAGACGGATGTGCAGTACAAGCGCAAAAGTGAGGGCCTCAGACATTTTTGGGCAGGCTGACCTCACTTTTATATTGAGGTAAATTGACATAAATATGCTGTAACGTGTCTCTGGTATCGTCTTCTGGTTTGTTTTCAGAATAAACACATCAAAACAATTTTGGTGGGACAGAGTCCAAACTCCAGATATCGTGTTGATACATTAATATTCAAAAGTGTCAAAACGTCAATGATGTGTATTTCAAAAACCTGACGTGCTAGCTTAATTCCGATTTCATATATGAAATCACTGTAAAAAAAACTTAATAGAGAGCTGCTCTGAAGCTCCCAGAAGCAAACAAAAAATGTTTTTTTGTAGACCAGTGTTATAAATAAGTAATAAGAGAATTGGCAATAGGGCATCATGTGACTTTAGGCACCATCCTCCTTTAGGATGGTGGTGGCCTGGTCAGAGGCTCGACTGTAGGCAGTGATGATGTTTTCTGACCTTCACACAGAGAATAGCCCGTTATTAGGATTGCTGGTATTGCTAATAATTTTTTTTCCCCTGGTCCAACATTGCTTACTATAGATGTTCTGGAAGTCGGAGATTACTCCGCTGACTGCTCTGCTCTGTGCAGAGCCTTGAGGTTTCCAAACCAGGTGGTAATGCCTTCTGCCAGGATACATTTGATGGTGAATCCTTAGAAGTGCTTTAAGAAGTTCTGGGAGAACAGCCTAAAATTCCTGAGCCTTCTGACCTGGTAGAGACATAGTCATGCCTTCAGTAAGGTGTCCAAATTCTTTGATCGGGCTAAATCCTCTGTGATGTGGACAATGAGGGATCTGAAACTGCGCAGCTTTATCCACCGGAGTGCTGCTAGTACTGAGGGGGTGGTTGTGCCTGTGTGGTTTTCTCCCAAAGTGCACACTTGGCTCCTTTTTGCCTTGCTAACATTCAGGTGAACGCTGTTGTCCTGACACCACTGTGACAGACTTTCCACTTTAACAACAACAAGCAAGCATACCTAGATAAAGATCCGGCCTACCTCAACTTTGTCATCTGCAAACTTGACAGTAATGTTAGTCATGTTCAGCCATGCAGTCCTATGTATAGAGGGGAGTACAACAGAGGATGTGGAACACCACCCCGTGGAGCCTCTTTGTTGAGAGTGAGGGATGATGGAAGTGTGGTTACCCACTCCGACCACCTGGTGTTCTGCCTGTCAAGATGTTCACAACCCCTCTGCACAGTGAAGTGTTCAGGTCTTTGAGCTTGGTGATGAGCTTAGAAGGGTATATTGCATTAAATGCTGAATTGTTGTCTGAGTCGTCAGTCATCATCCAACCCGCTATATCTTAACACAGGGTCACGGTGGGGGGGGGGGTGGGGGGGGGGTCAGCCAACACAGGGCGCAAGACAGGGACAAATCCCAGGCAGGGCGCCAGCCCCACCGCAGGGCACACACCAAGCACACTGACTGATGACTGTTGTCTGATTTGGTTTTGTGTCCCATTGTGCCCTCTCATAGACTGGCATTACATCAATGTCATGACATGCACCTGAAACTGATAGGAAGGCTGTGGCGTCCTGCCATCCTGTGCTGGAACAGCTGCGTTCAGCAAGGCATGTGCTTAATGGCATCATTCCCACATTGGATATTGTCCTGTGCTTGTTTTAGAACATTTGAGTTAAGTGTGTGCAGTGTACAGTTTTAAGGTGAATCGCACTAAGTTTATTTACTTAGCAAGCTGAAGAAGGCATGGTGCTTGGCATAAAGTGTCACAGCCTTACTTTGTGTGGACTGTTGGTTGTTTTGCTCATGTTCAAATTGGCGACCTAGTGATGCAGTGGACAGAATTGCTGCCTTATAACTCATGAATCTAATATGCCTTTGGTTGTGGTGTTTTTAATTCTTCCTTTAGCTTGTTTTTATGTTATTGCATATTTTTCTTCTCAACTTCAAAAATGTGCCGTTTGAACGCTATCTTTTAAATTGTCCAACTGAATAAGCCAGTATATTGGTGCCCTGCAAAGGAATTTTGAGTAAAATCATTATTGTCTTCATTATTGTGGGGTGAGAACTAGAATACTCATTCGATCTGTTTCTTATATACAAACAACAACATTTATTTCTACAGCACATTTTCATTCAAATAATGTAGCTCAAAGTGCTTTACATGATGAAGAAAAGAAAAAAAAAAGACAAAGTAAGAATTAAAATAAGACAACATTAGTTAACATAGAATAAGAGTAAGGTCCGATGGCCAGGGAGGACAGAAAAAACAAACTCCAGACAGCTGGAGAAAAAAAATAAAATCTGCAGGGGTTCCAGACCATGAGACCACTCAGCCCCCTCTGGGCATTCTACCTCACATAAATGATCAGTCCTCTTTGTATTTAGGGTTCTCATGGAAGGACTTGATGATGGTGGTCATGTGGACTTCTGGCCTTTAATCCATCAATGGAGGGACATCATGGTGCTTTGGTTAGGTGGTGGTGGCGGCGGCGCAGGTCGCCACCACAGAAAACCGGGAAAAGTAACCGAAGAGAGAGTTGGGGTTAGTCCGGATTGTAGAGCCACCGTGAATAGTTATGATAATTAATTGAATATACAGAGCATCAGGATTAAACTAAAATGAAGTTATGAGAAGGCCATGTTAAAGTAATGGTGTGTTTAGCAGTTTTTTAAAGTGCTCCACTGTATTAACCTGGCGAATTCCTACTGGCAGGCTATTCCAGATTTTAGGTGCATAACAGCAGAAGGCCACCTCAATACTTGTTTTAAGTTTAGCTCTTGGAATTCTAAGGAGACCCTCATTTGAGGATCTAAGGTTGCGATTTGGAATATAAGGTGTCGGACATTCCGATATATAAGATGGAGTGAGATTATTTAAGGCTTTGTAAACCATAAGCAGAATTTTAAAGTCAATCCTGAATGACACAGGTAACCAGTGTAGTGACATCAAAACTAGAGAAATGTGTTCGGATTTTCTTTTCCTAGTGAGGATTCTAGCAGCTGCATTCTGCACTCGTTGCAAACGATTTGTCTTTTTTGGGTAGTCCTGAGAGGAGTGCGTTACAGTAATCTAGTCGACTGAAAACAAACTAATTTCTCTGCATCTTTCAATGATATAAGAGGTCTAACTTTTGCTATGTTTCTTAAGTGAAAAAATGCTGTCCTAGTGATCTGATTAGTATGCGATTTTAAAATTCAGGTTACAGTCAACAGATACCCCTAAATTCTGTACCTCCGTCTTGACTTTTAATCCTAATGCATCAAGTTTATTTCTAATAACCTCATTATATCCATTATTGCCAATCACTAAAATTTCTGTTTTCTCTTTATTTAGCTTTAGAAAATTACTATTCATCCATTTAGAAACACAAGTTAAACATTGTGTTAGTGAAATAACAGAGTCAGGGTCGTCAGGTGCTATTGATAAGTACAGTTACAGTGTGTCATCAGCATAGCTGTGATAGCTCACGTTGTGCCCTGAGATAATCTGACCTAACAGAAGCATGTAGATTGAGAAGAGCAGTGGACCCAGGATAGAGCCTTGTAGAACACCATATAGAATATCAGGTGTCTTTGAGTTATAATTACCACAACTAACAGAATTTTCTCCCTGCCAGGTAGGATTCAAACCAATTTAAGACACTGCCAGAGAGGCCCACCCACTGACTAAGGCGATTTCTAAGAATATTGTGATTAATGGTATCCAATGCGGCACTCGGATCTAGGAGGATGAGAACAGATAAACGGCCTCTGTCTGCATTTACCCGCAAGTCATTTACTACTTTAACGAGTGCAGTTTCTGTGCTGTGATTTGTTCTAAAACCTGACTGAAACTTATCAAGAATAGCATGTTTATTGAGGTGCTCATTTAGCTGCATAATGACTGCCTTCTCTAAAATTATATTTAAGAAAGGCAGGTTAGAAATGGGTCTAAAAGTGTCAAAAGCAGAGGGGTTAAGATTATTTTTCTTGAGTAGGGGTTTAACTACAGCAGTCTTAAGACAGTCTGGGAAGACCCCCATATCTAATGACGAGTTTACTATGTCAAGAATATTATCAATTAGCACGCCTGATACTTCTTTGAAAAAACTTGTTGGTATTGGGTCGAGGACGCAGGTGGAGGGTCTGAGTTGAGAAATTATTTTATGTAAATCAGGTAAATCTATCCTGGTGAAAGAATTTAATTTGTTTATAATGGAGTACTGGGGCTTAAGAGGATCCGCAGTGTTGGGGAGATATACTATATTATTTCTAATATCATTAATATTTTGATTGAAAAATACAGCAATGGCCTCACAAGTTTCACTGGAAGTATTTTGGAGGCATTCCTTTGTGTTACCTGGGTTTAGCAAACGATCAATCGTAGAGAATAAGATTCTGGGATTACTAGCATTGTTATTTATAACAATAAATATAAATAGCAGCGCCACTCAAGACGAACTGTGTTATTGTATTATTTTAACCTTCAATATCTCATAGTGGATAGTTAGTTTAGTTTTTCTCCATATACGCTCGGCTCTACGGCATGTTCTCTTTAAATCAGACACTTTGGGTCTTCTATGGTATAACAATGCTAGAAGATTCTTTAACTGTCTTTTCAGGTACAACCATGTCAACAGCAGCTCTCACCTTAGTATTAAATTTTTCTACCTTACTATTTACATTATCCTCGCTATTATAGTTAGCACTATAAATGGACTGATTGCTTAGAATGTTTATAAGTTTTAAAGCTGCTGATGAATCAAAGAAGCATTTTTTAACAATATGCTGCTCATGAATATTTTCTATCAATATTTTTAAATTTAAAATGGTCTGATAGACCAATATCAATGATCTGCTTTACACCAACTTTTAGTCCTTTGGTAATTACTAAGTCTAACGTATGACCTGCTTTATGTGTAGGCTGATTAACTAGTTGTCTCAAATCAAGAGAGTCCAGGAGGTTCATGAATTCCTTTACTTTTGGGTCACATGGATTATCGATATGAAAGTTAAAGTCGCTGACTATTAGGAGTGTGTCATGGTGTCAATAATAATTACGAACTAAGTCTGAGAATTCCTCAAAGAAAGTCAAATTAAATTTAGGAGGTCTATACACGGATAATACTAGAATGTGAGAATCTCCCTGAATAACAACGGCGAGATACTCAAAGGACTTGAATTTACCAAAACTGACATCTTTACACTTTAACCGGCATGAGTAAATGTTTGCTAAACCGCCGCCCTTCTTTCCCTGGCGATCCGCACGAGTAAAACTGTACTTTGGAGGCGCAGATTTGATTAAAACGGCCGCGCCATCTGAGCTAAGCCACATTTCACTTTCAAAATCAATTTTTCTATCACTAATAAGATCGTTGATGAAAAACATCTTGTTGGTTAATGCTGTAACATTTAATAGTGCCATATTTAATGTTTCGGAGGAGCAGAGCTGAATTCTATGTGCGTTATGGGTATTTGAAATAGAAATGAAGTTATTTTTATTAGTGCCTCTCTGTGCGTATTTTTTATTTAATCTATAATCTATTTTTATAGTTTTAATACATTGTTCATCGAAAGGTGTAATTGTAATTAAATTATTAGTGTTTATGCCGCACTGCCTAGATTTTGTACGTGCACTGAGATTAGTTATTAGAGTAGTAATGCAGTGCATTTTTGTAGTAGACTTTGTTAAAGAATTCATGTCCTAGCAAAGCATTAACATTACGGAAGGGGGTAGGAGTAGAAATAGACAGTCAAGAGAGACGAAGTACCTTAGTGATGTTTTCGGAGAGGACCTGGGCGCTGAATCTATTTGGATGCAGACCATCCTGCTTGAAGAAACGCGGCCTCTCTCAGAAGAGGTCCCAGTTGTCAGTGAACCTGATGTTTTGATTCTTGCAGAAGCCTTTCAGCCAGTTGTTTAATCCCAGCAGACGACTGAAATATTCGTTTGAATTGTTACATATGCATTATTTTCATTTTATCTTTAAAACTTCAGTTAAAACAATATTTGGAATTAACTTTTCTTCAAGATCGCATTGAATTTTGATTCCGTGTTTGGACTTCCATCGTGACAACACAACGTATAACTGCCCGTGAGTGAATATCGTTTCTTTTTCTCTAATAAATAAACCAACTTTTTCGAATGTTTGTCTCTGTGATTTCTTAATTATCATAGCAAAAGCTATAAACGTTTTAATACAAACGGCATATCAAGATC
Source organism: Erpetoichthys calabaricus (assembly GCF_900747795.2). Taxonomy (NCBI): domain Eukaryota; kingdom Metazoa; phylum Chordata; class Cladistia; order Polypteriformes; family Polypteridae; genus Erpetoichthys; species Erpetoichthys calabaricus. Next base: position 8,655,349 of record NC_041402.2, on the reverse strand, counting down.
TCCTTTGGTGTCTGTTATCCGCTGAAGATGTACTACATTACCTTTCTTGTCACCTGTTAAAATTTTACATGTTAGAATTGTTTGACCAATTTTGAATACAACTAATCTTGTTTCATTGCATAGTCCATCACTCAGATACAAATTACGCAATAACATTACGATACATTCTTCTTTCAACAGTAATTCGGCCGGTGGAAGACCGGATGGTGTTAATGCTTGTAGATATTCTATGGGATATTGTAAATTTAATGTTTTCGTTTTCCACATGATCACTACGAGCTGCTTCAGCATAGTCTGTTAATACACATTTAATCAATTTGACGTGTAACCAATCGACAGTTTTCATGTTAATTCGTTTGACTTCGTTTCTCGCTGCCATATTTAGATGAATGGGTGATTCTAAACTGGATCTTCGTGTGTGTGTTCATAAGTAAGCCCTTTAATGGATTGGTGTCTGTCCAGGTTAAGTGCCAGAATGCACCTGATGACCGTGGTCATGTTTGAAAATAGTTGTAAGTAGGGTGTGACTTGAAAGAATCTCATGGTAAAAGTCTCCATCTCGTCGGACTTCCTTCCAAAAAGTCACGTCTTGTAACAGGATTAGTCTCATCCCAAGATTTTTTTATTATAATAGAGAGATTAAGCTGCTTATTCGTTTTCCTTTGTCTCTTGTCCTAGCTGAAGGAATATCAACAGAAGAATACCCCATTGGTGAATACTGGAACGAAAAAGAAGAGGAAAATTAAAGAAGAAAGTGGTCAAGATTCTTTGAGTAATGACAGGCACTCTCCGGAGAATGTAAGTCATTTAAATATATTGGTATACTCCTCTTATTTAGGGGTGAGGAATATAACCTGCGTAGATGTTGTACTGTTAGAAATTTGCACCAAGTTGTGGCTTCAGGTGTATGGTTTATACTGGTAGAGAGAGGATTTTGATGTCTACAAATTGTGCCACCAACATTGTTACCCGAAAGAGTTTGGTATTTTTTACTGTTGACCCCATTCATAGTTTAAGATCCTGATGCATTTAGCTCCAGTGAAAATGTTAACCTTGTTTAAATTTGGAAATCCGAATAATAGATCTTCACTAGTTCAGTTCTTTAGTTAGTGTCCATCCACAAAGACTATACAGTGATCCCTCCTTCATCGCGGGGGTTGCGTTCCAGAGCCCCCCGCGAAAAGTGAAAATCTGCGAAGTAAAAACCATATGTTTATATGGTTATTTCTATATTGTCACGCTTGGGTCACAGATTTGCACAGAAACACAGGAGGTTGTAGAGAGACAGGAACTTTATTCAAACACTGCAAACAAACATTTGTCTCTTTTTCAAAAGTTTAAACTATGCTCCATGACAAGACAGAGATGACCGTTCTGTCTCACAATTAAAAGAATGCAAACATACAGTGGTGTGAAAAACTATTTGCCCCCTTCCTGATTTCGTATTCTTTTGCATGTTTGTCACACAAAATGTTTCTGATCATCAAACACATTTAACCATTAGTCAAATATAACACAAGTAAACACAAAATGCAGTTTTTAAATGATGGTTTTTATTATTTAGGGAGAAAAAAAATCCAAACCTACATGGCCCTGTGTGAAAAAGTAATTGCCCCCTTGTTAAAAAATAACTTAACTGTGGTGTTTCACACCTCAGTTCAATTTCCGTAGCCACCCCCAGGCCTGATTACTGCCACACCTGTTTCAATCAAGAAATCACTTAAATAGAAGCTGCCTGACACAGAGAAGTAGACCAAAAGCACCTCAAAAGCTAGACATCATGCCAAGATCCAAAGAAATTCAGGAACAAATGAGAACAGCAGTAATTGAGATCTATCAGTCTGGTAAAGGTTATAAAGCCATTTCTAAAGCTTTGGGACTCCAGCAAACCACAGTGAGAGCCATTATCCACAAATGGCAAAAACATGGAACAGTGGTGAACCTTCCCAGGAGTGGCCGGCCGACCAAAATTACCCCAAGAGCGCAGAGACGACTCATCCGAGAGGTCACAAAAGACCCCAGGACAACGTCTAAAGAACTGCAGGCCTCACTTGCCTCAATTAAGGTCAGTGTTCACGACTCCACCATAAGAAAGAGACTGGGCAAAAACGGCCTGCATGGCAGATTTCCAAGACGCAAACCACTGTTAAGCAAAAAGAACATTAGGGCTCGTCTCAATTTTGCTAAGAAACATCTCAATGATTGCCAAGACTTTTGGGAAAATACCTTGTGGACTGATGAGACAAAAGTTGAACTTTTTGGAAGGCAAATGTCCCGTTATATCTGGCGTAAAAGGAACACAGCATTTCAGAAAAAGAACATCATACCAACAGTAAAATATGGTGGTGGTAGTGTGATGGTCTGGGGTTGTTTTGCTGCTTCAGGACCTGGAAGGCTTGCTGTGATAGATGGAACCATGAATTCTACTGTCTACCAAAAAATCCTGAAGGAGAATGTCCGGCCATCTGTTCGTCAACTCAAGCTGAAGCGATCTTGGGTGCTGCAACAGGACAATGACCCAAAACACACCAGCAAATCCACCTCTGAATGGCTGAAGAAAAACAAAATGAAGACTTTGGAGTGGCCTAGTCAAAGTCCTGACCTGAATCCAATTGAGATGCTATGGCATGACCTTAAAAAGGCGGTTCATGCTAGAAAACCCTCAAATAAAGCTGAATTACAACAATTCTGCAAAGATGAGTGGGCCAAAATTCCTCCAGAGCGCTGTAAAAGACTCATTGCAAGTTGTCGCAAACGCTTGATTGCAGTTATTGCTGCTAAGGGTGGCCCAACCAGTTATTAGGTTCAGGGGGCAATTACTTTTTCACACAGGGCCATGTAGGTTTGGATTTTTTTTTTCTCCCTAAATAATAAAAACCACCATTTACAAACTGCATTTTGTGTTTACTTGTGTTATATTTGACTAATGGTTAAATGTGTTTGATGATCAGAAACATTTTGTGTGACAAACATGCAAAAGAATAAGAAATCAGGAAGGGGGCAAATAGTTTTTCACACCACTGTATCTTCTTCTTCAAAGGAGTGCGCGTCAGGAGCAGAGAATGTCAGAGAGAGAGAGAGAAAAGCAAGCAATCAAAAACCGATAAGAGCTGTTCGAGCTTTTAAGTATGCGAAGCACTGTGCGGGAAGCATGTCGCTTGACAAAGCAGCCGTAAGTTAGCCCAGCAAGGAAGGGAGCAACGTGAAGGTAGTCTTTCATCATTTTTTTTAGATGAGCGTCCATATCCTCTAGGGGTGCGAACAGCCCCCATGCTCACACCCCCTCCGTCAGGAGCAGAGAATGTCCGAGCAAGAGAGAGAGAAAAGCAAACAATCAAAAATCAATAGGTGCTCTTTGGGCTTTTAAGTATGCGAAGCACCATGCAGGAAGCATATCGCGCAAAAATGCAGCCAAATATAAGTCCAGCAAGGAAGGGAGCAATGTGAAGGTAGTCTTTCAGCGTTTTTTGAGGAGCGTCCGTATCCTCTAGGGGTGCGAACAGCCCCCCTGCTCACAATATATTTGAGGAGTTTTATTTAATATGTAGTACGTGCTCTGATTGGGTAGCTTCTCAGCCATCTGCCAATAGCATCCCTTGTATGAAATCAACTGGGCAAACCAACTGAGGAAGCGTGTACCAGAAATTAAAAGACCCATTGTCCACTGAAATCCACGAACCAGCAAAAAATCTGCGATATATTTTTAAATATGCTTACATATAAAATCCGCGATAGAGTGAAGCCGTGAAAGTCGAAGCGCGATATAGCGAGGGATTACTGTATATATATAGAGAGAGGGATATAAGATGGGGGGGGGGTGAAAGCAACAAAAAGGCCATCTTCAGATTGTTGGGAAATGGTTCAGATTTACAAAGTCCGACTATGAGCATAAAATGCTTATCTGCAAACTATATTGGGGGACACTTTTAGCTGAAGGTGATAATATAAGCAAATGCTTGAATCGTGTAAAGATGGCACAGTGTATGTGAGTATCCAGAATGTATGTGGATGTACTCTGAGTCTGGTTTGAAAAGAGGAGTCACAATCTAAACTAAATCATTAACTGGTTGTTGTCTTTTGTTACCTACCATCAGTGCACCTTCTGGGAGAGGACATGGTGGCAACATTGTCACCTGTCGCAGATCCATACTTAAGCCACAGGCAGTTTCAAGCTTATGTTTCTGCAACGTGGTCTGTAACTTGAAGTACAACTTTGTGTACAGCACACCCTTGTTTTCAAATTTTTATTCTAAGCACACAGCTATTTGAATACTCAATGATGCATCACTTTTAATGCTTTAATATTTTTTTTTAAACTTGCTAATCTAATTTTATTTTGAAGTAGTACTTTAGTTAATAGGAATTTTAAGTATTGCATATTTACTTATTTAACTCATGAACATAATTTTGCTTACTTGAGCTGTGCAGAATGTTAAATGTTAAACTTTATGTCCGTGTTAAATTTCAGAAATATTAACAAAACTACCCAGTTAGTTACTGAGAATCTAATCGCTAAATCCAGGCAATAAAAACTTAAGATATAAAACCTTATGGCCTTTATAAATTATGTAGGTTGGGGGGGAGAGAAAAACATTGTTTAAAACATTGTACTGCATCAGTGGATTTGCTTTCCTTGGTTACAGTTATCTGTGGTTTACTATGACCTGAACATACGAGGGTTGTCTGGGTTCCGCGCGGAATTTTATCGTTTGTCGAGTGTCAGCCTGTCGAAACCTGTTCTGCTGTGTAGAGGGATTATTCAAGTGGTTGCATGTTTTTGTTCAGATGTTTTGCTCCCTCTCTCTTCCTTCAGAATGAACACGAGAAGCAAACGAACTGAGAGTGCGCAGCCGGCGCTAGCTTTTCTGATGGTTTAATCCGCTCAGTGGAACGCACCATGTTTGCCATCTTTTTCAACATCGATGGCATTATCTTGTCAATTCCGCTGATGGAGGGGACAACTGTCACCTCTGAGCGGTACACCACTCAGTGCCTGCCTGACGTTTTTTCTGCGATGGCTAGAGGCCGGTCCAAGAACTTGCGAAGGCACTTTTTGCATCATGACAATGCGCCAGCCCACACGGCTAATGCGACGAAGCATTTCATTGAAGACAGTGGTGTCAACGTTTTGAACCCGCCACCCTACTTGCCTGATCTTGCACCATGTAACTTTTGGCTCTTCCCGAAGGTGACAGAACCCCTGCGAGGCCACAACTTCGAAACTCGAGAGGAACTGATTGCAGCTGTCAAAGAACAGCTGGACAACCTCCCAAAGACAGCCTTTCACAAGTGTTTTGCAGCGTGGGTCAGAAGATCCCAAAAGTGCATTGATGTTGGCGGTGAATACTTGGAAAAAGTTTAAAAAGGATCGAAGTACATGAGAAAAATAGAAAAAAAAATCCTTGGCTACCTATTTCGAGTGATTCCGCGCGGAACCCAGACAACCCTCGTATTAAATGGAAAATTCCAGAAATAAATGATTCACAACTTTCAAATTACGCTCCATTCTTAGTAATTGTTTTCTCAACTTTGGATACACGGCTTGGTATCCGCATCGCTGCATTTTGTGCTTTGCATGAGTCAAAAACCCAACATCTGCCCCTGTGTCTAATGTGATTTTTGCCACACCAATACGTTCATTCAAGTGAGAGAGAGAACAGCAGTATAATACACTGTAATGTATTTTATTATCTAATTTTGGTAATGTCTTATTGTGAATCGTTTCAGTGAAACTATCCCGAGCATGTACGAGGGGGGACCTAAAAAATAACCGGAATTTTGTTGTTGTTAGGTTGGTACTTGTAGTACGTGGTTGGGCCACTAGGGCGATCTAGTTACACTCCTCACAAGTCAGTCTGCCAAGTGCCATCAGTCTGGAAGGTTGTGCTCGTGTTCAGTGAATTTTTTTTTTAAACGTAGGTTGTGCAACAGTGTGAGAAGGAAACGCCCTGATTTGTGGGAGTCAGGCGATTGGTTCTTTCATCATGACAACACTCCATCTCACACTGCTCTCAACATTCGCCAATTTTTGGCAAGAAACGGTATGACAACCCTAAACCATCCACCCTACTCACCGGATTTAGCTCCGTGTGATTTCTTTTTGTTCCCTTGGATGAAAAAAGACTTGAAAGGAAGGCATTTTGCTGACGTCGA